>NC_083885.1:20054483-21329483 GCF_032452875.1 Bos javanicus
CACTAACCAGAGGGACATCATTCTAGAAAAGAAAAAAGTAGAACATTAATGGTAAGAAACCATTTAAATGCCATCGAGGCATTTTTTTATAGCAGTGATCTCGAAACTCAGATGGGGGAAATGGCCAAGTTATTTGGTGACAGAGTATTGCTCCAGTCCCTGAGATTTGCTGTTATTTAATCCCATCTGAATGGTTGTGATCAAAGGATGTAGTTTCTCTCACACATAAAGAAATAACTTGAGTTGAAAAAAAGTTAGTTAGGTGACTAGTGAACTATGTCTACCACGAAGTGTTATCCTTAGTCAACCGCTAAGATCTGTGCCTGTGCCTGCCTTTATTTCTGCGTGACAAGCCCTTATTTGAATGCACAAGCGCACACTCATACCCTGTGGAAAGATCATTAACTGAGCTGTGCTGGGGCTCCTATGTAGTCAATTGCACGTTTGTGTGTGCGCTGCTGGAAACCATGGTGATGATGAATGTGTTCACTGCCCAACGTGAGGTTATGGGTTCCAAATACATGATCTCCTTCTCCTAGGCGGTGGCCCCTATTGCCTTTATCTACAAGAAAAAAACAAATCTACACCTGTAGACTGATTAATTGATATCTATCTATCTATCCATCATCTATTTTTCTCAAATAAATATGATTGTGTGTGTATGTGTGTGTTCAGACATCATGATAAAGAGGTACCTATGTATTTCCTTATCAGAGAGTTTTATAGGAAAAACAAACAGGAGAGAGCTTTTTCTTTTGTTCCCTGGTTATGACCTTCAGTATCAGATTTGGGTTTTGTAGAGTCTGGCAAATCATAATGCAAAGTTTGGCTAATCCTGACATTTAAATGAGTGAAATTAAATTAAAATGAACAGAATAAGCAACTTGACAAAGGAAAAGAAGTAATAAAAAGGGAGACTGGTGGATTGCATGGAAAGAAGAGAAAGAACTGGTCCTATCTAAGTACTTGGGTCTCTGATTGTTTTTACTTTTGACTGGTTTTTGTGCCACTTGAATTCGCCTCCACAAACTCCGTAGAGAGCAGCACAACAGCTGTGGCCCAGGTTCATTCTACTTACCCAAAGCCTTTCTGGTTCCCAGCACTCATAGGGCAGTCTTGCTGCCACAGGTAAGTTGGGCTTGAGCCACATAATTTTAGGATCTACTTTAAAAATCAGACCTCAGGCTTAGAATTTCTCTCCAAATTCCAAAAGTTGGAAAAAAAAAAATAACAACAAACAACCCCAAAGCAAAAGTCTTGCCATTCTTTATGCTCATTTTGCACCAATATCAAACTCGTAACCTTCTGAATGTACAAAAAGGTTTTTATTTTAGACCCAAGGAACAAATGACCTCTTCAAATTCATAATGAGGTATGCATTGAACGGAACACAGCCCAAGGTGAGTCATTCATTAATCATAAACAAAACAGCCCCTGATCAAGGACACATCAGAACACACTGTAAAAAGAAGCTAGGTTGCCCAATCTCTTTATTTAATATTAACTACATTATGTTTTTCATGTGAGTTCTGAGAAGGTGATTTTCTCACTTCTTTGTAGCCAACTCAGTGTGAATGGATAATTACTTCCCTTAATGCTGTTTCCCCTGAAGGTTAACCCTTGTTCAACAAGACAGGATCCAACCTCCCCTCTTGTGGCAGGGAGGGGGGACCCTGTCGGTCGCTGAAGACTTTTAGCTGGAATCCTTCAAGCATAAAAACTTCCGCCAACAGGAATATTTCACATGACATGAATAATATTTGTGATTAATAACAGCTAACCAGAGAAGCACAATCCAAGAAATACATTATTAGCTTATTACAGATATCTGATATGCTAATTATCTTCAAAAATTTCATTGCTGATGACTGTTTTGGCAGAAATTTGAGCAGGGGAAGAGGAAATTTAAACTTTTATATAAGTTGGAAACAAAGCATTGGGGCGATTGGACTTCAGAAGCCCTGGGAATGGTATTTGGGATTTAATTCTGTCTGATGAGAAGGAAATTAAATAATAAGAAATGAAATCAGTGTGAAGATGGAAACCTGAGTACAGGAGAACTTGTCATCAGAAGCTCTTCTTTACCTTTTTGGCAAAAGACTCCTGGGGCTGAAATGGGCAAGAAACACTATAAAGTTTGACAGGATTCCTCTGGTTGCCTTTCAAAGGGTGTGTGTTTAACTACTTTCCTTAGACCAAAAGGATTGGCTTCTGGATCCCAGCATTCCCAGTGGAGACCAAAGCACTGCCAGCTGTCTCCCCTTTGCTCTGGTCTCACCCATGTCCCAACCAGATTCAACACGAGATGTTAAATGGACAAAACTAGCTCAAGAAAGGAGTACAGAAGGGCTGTCTGTTGTCACCCTACTTATTTAACCGATAGGCTGAGGACATCATGAGAAATGCTGAGCCGGATGAATTACAAGCTCGAATCAAGATAGGTAGGAGAAATATCAACAACCTCAGATATGCAAATGATACCACTCTAATGACAGAAGGCGAAGAGGAACTAAAAATAAAAACTTCTTGATGAGGGAGAAGGAGCATAGTGAAAAAGCCAGCTTAAAACTAAATATTAAAAAGACTGAGATCATGGCATCCTGACCCATTGTGATGGTTTTCATGTCTGACTCTTTGAGAACTCATGGACTGTGTAGCTCGCCAGTCTCCCCTGTCCATGGGATTCTCCAGGCAAGAATACTAGAGTGGGTTGCCATTTCCTTCTCCAGGGGATCTTCCTAACCCAGGGATTTAACCCGAGTTTCCTGCATTGCAGGCAGATTCCTTACTAACTGAGCCATTAGGGAAGTCCTCCGTCCCCATTACTTCATGGCAAATAAAAGGGGGAAAGGTGGAAGGAGGGACAGATTTCCTTTTCTTGGGCTCTAAAATCCCTGTGGATGGTGACTGCTGCCATGAAATCAGAAGACAATTGCTTCTTGGCAGGAAAGCTATGACAAACCTAGACAGTGTGTTGAAAAACAGAGACATCACTCTGCCAATTAAAGTCAATATAGTCAAGGCTATGGTCTTCCCAGTGGTCATGTAGGTTGTGAGAGCTGGGCCATAAAGAAGGCAGAGTGCCAAAGAATTGATGCCTTTGATTTGTGGTGCTGGAGAAGACTCCTGAGAGTCCCTTGGACAGCAAAGAGATCAAACCAGTCAATCCTAAAGAAAATCAACCCTGAATATTCATTGGAAGGACTGATGCTGAAGCTGAAGCTCCAGTGTTTTGATCACCTGATGCGAACAGCTGACTCATTGGAAAAATCCCTGATGCTGGGAAAGATTGATGGTAGAAGGAGGAGAGGGCCTCAGAGGGTGAGATGGCTGGATGACGTCACTGATGCAATGGACAGGAATGGACTTGGACAAACTTTGGGAGATGGTGAGGGACAGGGAGGCCTGGAGTGCTGTAGTCCATGGGGTCACAAAGAGTCAGACACGACTGGGTGACTGAACAACAACAAAAGCCCGAGCACCATTTTTGAAGCATCACGGAGCACACAAAGCATGTGGTACATACAGGACCCGGGAGAAAGTCACACATTTGCTTGGTGAAGGAGCCTGTACCCCTTCATTTTACTGGTGGAAAAACTGAGTTCCTGAAAGGGTCACTAAGTTACCCCCAGTCTCCAAAGCATGATAGAATTCTGGCTATAGAAAGTTTGCTGTAGGAACAATGAAGTTATATCACTCTGGACCATTTGTTTGATCTCAACTGTCCTCAATTTCACTTTCCAGAAGTTTACAAACAAAAGAGACATTTTGATGTTGATGGCAAACAAAATAGGTTATAAACATCCCTCAATTAGACTGTAAATTAGGAGGGATGGGCTCTCTGGCGACCAGATACTCCATGTCTGGCCTTCCTTCCTGTAGTCTCACTGTCAGAATGATACTTCCTTCTGCTTCTCTCTCTACCATCCTCTTAACTGGACCCACTTATCTCTGTACTCTAGATTTAGGAAGAAACAAAATCAAGTCACAAGCAGGGCAACTGCTCAGTGAATGTGAGCAATAAAAGAGGTTCATGATGCTGCTCCCTGGAAGATCAGAGAACCTGCTTGAAGCACTGCATTTGTCACAGCAAGGATCAAAGCAGAGACCTTCGCTTTGCTGTCCACCTGAAACTAACAAAGCATTGTCAATCAACTGTGCACGCATGCTCAGTCACTCAGTTGTGTCTGACTTTTTGTGACCCCATGGACTGTAGCCAGCCAGACTCCACTGTCCATGGAATTTTCCAGGCAAGAATACTGGAGTCAGTTGCTATTTCCTCCTCCAGGGGATCTTCCTGACCCAGGGATCGAACCTGTGTCTCCTGCATTGGCAGGCAATTTCTTTACTGCCGAGCCACCTGGGAAGCCTGTATGAAAGCAGAACCCTCGACTCACTGTGACTTAAGCCCCACTGAAATCTTGGCTTTCTCACTTGCCCCAGGATCTAGAACTGGTCTGGTCCCAGTTAGATATGTTTTTATTTGAACATTTCTGAGCACCTACTGTGTGCAAGACCTGTAAGAAACAAAGCTATTGCCCTTACCCTCACTAGGTTCTTGATGAAATACAGGCAGAAGACAGACCCAGTAAGTTCATTTTAAATCAGTGGGTTCCTGGGTCAGGGAGCCCTGATGAGCTCCTTGACTGCCATTGACCAGCTGTGCCACCTTTGTCAAACTCCCTAATCTCTAGGTTAATTTCTTCAACTATAAAAGGGGGTGAGAAGTAATCCTGACACACACAGGACTGAAATCACAGATGGACAGATTCAGCACAGAGCCAGGCCCCTAGAAGGTGTTGCATATATGTTAATTGTTAGCTATTATTCAGAGAAGGCAATGGCACACCACTCCCATGCTCTTGCCTGGAAAATCCCATGGATGGAGGAACCTGGTAGGCTGCAGTCCATGGGGTCACTAGGAGTCGGACATGATGAGCAACTTCACTTTCACTTTTCACTTTCATGCATTGGAGAAGGAAATGGCAACCCACTCCAGTGTTCTTGCCTGGAGAATCCCAGGGACAGGGGAGCCTGGTGGGCTGCCGTCTATGGGGTCACACAGAGTCGGACATGACTGAAGCGACTTAGCAGCAGCAGCAGCAGCTATTATTATTGTTATTGGGGTTCCCTGGTGGTTCAGCAGTAGAATCTGCCTATCAGTGCAGGAGACAGCTTCAATCTCTGGGCTGGGAAGATCCCTCAGAGAAGAAATGGCAACCCACTCCAGTATTCTTGCCTGGAAAATCTCATGGACAGAGGAGCCTGGTGGTTGGGGTTGCAAAGTGTCAGACACGACTGAGTGACTAAACAAGAACAACAACAATTATTATTGCTATTATTATTAGTCTTGTTTTCCTTCACACTCCCTTTAGCATTTCTGGGGAAGTGTTCTGAATGATTCCTGGTACCCAAAAAAGATTCTATGTATCTTTCTCTATGTACTTTGGAAGAGATTGTGATTCTGTGACAGGGCACAGAACTAACCAACTCTTGTAAATGTTTCAAAGATGAGAAAAACAGAACGTTATTGTTTGTTTTTCCCCATTCCTTCAAATGTGCAATTTTCTGGCTCAAATGCTGCACATAGTAGGCATGTTCCAGAAATTACAGCAAACCAAGAAGCATTCAGGAAACTCAAGTTCAGTAAAAGAGCTTTTATTACCAGGCACTTAGAACAAGGGAATTTAGTCCAACCCAAGAACTTCCTCTGTTTCTTGAAGGGCAGCTAGAAACACAGAGGAAGTCTGCTAAGTGGCTGCTTTTGTTGCCACCAAAGCTGCAATTGCTGTTGCCAACACCAGTGAGTGTGTTGTAGGCAGCTTTGATTGAAAAGTTAATCAGCAGCCTTGAGCTTCTATCAATAAAGAGGAGAGAGATTGATTTAAATACTTGATGAAAAAAAAAATTTTTAAGCCCTAAACACCTGAAAATGAAGAGATTGAATTAAGAGACAATGAAAGATGGATTGGGGGCAGGTTTCTAACAGAACAATAAACTTCAAGAAGAAAGGAATCTTGGGAGCAGGAATTCAGTCTTGATGTGGGACTGGAGAAGAAAGATGGGTGAGAAAGAGATGAGAGAGTTGCTGACAGGTTGGGTATGTGTTGGTGGGTACAGGATGGACCAGCAGACTGCTGGAGACTCTGGCACTCCTGCCTGCACCCCAAGACCGTTTGAGGGCTCTGAGGATGGAGATGAACTGCCCTTCTCCTGGACCAGATCCTGTGAAAGTGAACTGCCTGAGATGCCTGGGCAGTCAGTGGAGGGGAGGAGTTTGGTGGGCTGAGGTGGCCCATCCAGGCTTCCTAGAGACGCATGCTTGAGTGGAGGCGTTGAAGAAAGGGCACTTTAGAGCTGGAAGTATTGTTCACATCACCAGGCACAACCCTTTAGCAGATGATGATGAACATGCTAGATGATAGAAAACAAATAAATGAAACGGAGCATTTTTTTCTATCTCTATGGGTCTTCGAATGGCTATACTGGCCTTAGTAAACTGGTGATGGTGGAGTAATAATTATAATAATAATAATTAGCATTTTTGAAGTGTTTACAACAGCCAGGCTCTGTGCTAGGTATTTTTCAAGTCCCTAGTCTCTCATTTACTTTTCGCAGCCACCTGGTAAGGGCATTAATTTAATCACATTTCATTTTGCCTCAGGAGGGGAGAATAACTTGTCCAGCATCACAGAGCCAACACGATATGAAGCTAAAGTAGAAAGCTCACGTGTTCACTTGCCCTACCTGAAGATTCTTCCAGTACATTACAAATCTGCCCAGAAGGGCAAAAAAGAAAACACAAGTCTCTCACAGGTAATGAAATTGACCCAGTGATATAAATTTATATCAAGGGCTTATATCACATTGCCTAACACAATTAAGTCCTTGTTACATCCTAACAGGGGTTCATTTTTATTCATAAAGTATATACAACAGAGTCTAGAAGACAACAGGTACTCAAGATGTGTTATCTTAGGGGGTGTTGTCATAAAAAAGAATGTGCAGCAACATAGATGAACCTGAAGATTATCATACTAAGTGAAATAAGTCAGAAAGAGAAAGACAAATATCCCATGGCATTGCTTATATAAATGTCTAAAGAATGATACAAATAAACTTATTTACAAAATAGAAACAGACTCAAAGACTTAGAGAACAAACCTGTGGTTACCAGGGGGAAGGGCTAGGGACAAGGGAGAGATAGGGAGTTTGGGATTGACATGTATACACTGCTGTATTTAAAATACCTCTGCTCAGTATTCGGTAACAGTGAAGTAAAGTGAAGTGAAAGTTGTTCAGTCGTGTCCAACTCTTTGCGACTCCATGGACTATACAGTCCATGGAATTCTCCAGGCCAGAATACTGGAGTGGGTAGCCTTTCCCTTCTCCAGGGGATCTTCCCAACCCAGGGATCGAACCCAGGTCTCCCGCATTGCAGGCGGATTCTTTACCAGCTGAGCCACCAGGGAAGCCCATTCTGTAATAACCTAAATGGAAAAAGAATTTGAAAAAGAATAGATACTTGGATATGTATACCTGAATCACTCTACTATATACCTAAAACTAACATAACACTCTTAATCAACTATGCTCCAATGTAAAATACAATTTTAAAAAGACTGATATTATTAACACAGAAGCCTGATTCCCCATCACTTTCCCCCATAGAACCAATCTCCTTGCCATTCTCAGCTATTTCTTTCCCATTCTTCACACTCAGTGTGCCTTTGAGACTCTGCTCTTCCTCATGCTACTGCCCTAGCTATGGCTCTCGTTTCTTCACTCTTCACCTTTGCCCATTAAAACTTCTCATTCTGCAATGTCCAACTCAAAAATTGCTCTCCCTCGGGTTTATCCTGATTCCCCTTTACTTTCTTGCCTGTCCCAATAATCAGAATGTCTCCTCCTTGGTGAAGTCTCCAGCTTTAATTACATCTTGATTAGTCCTTATTCATTTTTCTTGCATCATTCTGAGATGTAAACACAGTCATTTCCCCAAATTCAATTCTCAGCTCCTTGAAGTCTGGATGGTGTTTATTTGCAATTATTCTCCTCACTTTTCACCCTGCCTGGCCGCTGGGACTGTGCATGGTACACAGTAGGCACTCAGTGATCAACTTGGAGTACAGCTTGATTTGGGGAATGCCACCTTAAAGTCCTAATGTTTTTGATAAAGGAGTCAATCAATGAACTGTTATTATTTCATATTGAGTCTTTACTAGGAATATGCCAATCAGAGAATTATACATGCCCTTTAAAAGAGAGGGGCTTCCCTGGTGGCTCAGATGGTAAAGAATCTGCCTGCAATGCAGGAGACCCAGGTTGTTTGATCCCTGGGTTAGGAAGATCCCCTGGAGAAGGAAATGGCAACCCACTCCAGTATTCTTGCCTGGAGAATTCCATGGACAGAGAAGCCTGGCGAGTTACAGTCCATTGTGTTGCAGAGTCGGACATGACTGAGCCACTAGCACACTTTTATTTTTAGAATAGAGAGCTTTGGTGGCATGGGGTAGGGATGCATATTTGAACAGCAATGACTAGCAGAAAGAGAGGGGCAGGGAAAGTAGCATGTGTGTTGGGGACTGAGAGCAATACTGTGCCTATTACAATAGGATTGTCGAGATATGGGCCCCTGAATAACTGTTACCATAGAAACTAGAGTTGGGGTTGGGTAGCCATCTACCCAGCTTGCTAGGTGGTTGTCCTGGGTAGGCTGGAGGGCAAAAGCGTTTGGCACCCCCTAGGAACATCAAATCCCCATTCCTCATCCCCATGGGGGCTGTCAGTGTCACACATGCCATCAAACCCGAATCACTGCACTACAAAAGCATCTTTTGATTGATTCATCAACTATCAAATACGAAAGATATGCTTGTCACTGCATGGGGAGCAGCAATTAGCGTTGGGAAGAAACTCAGAGTCTGGGAGTCTGAGTTTTGGAGTGGAGGATAAAGCCAAAAAAAGAGCTCTTCATCAAAACACCCCAAACACATCCAAACACTCCCTGGCTCACAGATAGGAGTGAAACAGAGAGCAAGAACAAATCTATTGGAGCAGTAACATTAATACCATAATTAACAGATACTGACAGAGTACTTACCAGAGTTAAGTGTTGAATGTATACTTTTAATTTAGTTTAAAATTTAATCCTTAAAATGGCCCTTTGGAGAAGGAAATACTATTTTCATTTTACAAATGAAGAAAAGGAAGTTCAGACAAGTCAAGCTTCCTGCTCAAACACCTAGGAAGAGGTGAGACGGGGACCTGGGGACAAAGTCTTTCTGATCCTAACACGTGAAAATCTGAACATTTTGACTTGCTCTTTGAGGAGCAGCCTTAGCCCAGCATCTGACTATACTAAGAGGATTCAAGTTTGAGGATAGATAAAAACTTACCCAGTGAATCCTTACTTTCAAAGTATATGTTTTTCCTTTGTTCCCTCCCAGATAAAGTACCTGCCTCTTTTCTCTGTAGTTAAGCATGCAAATGACCATCTGCATAGCATTCTGGTTCAAACTGCCAGGCACTAGGTAATTACAGTTTATCCACTGACCATATTTAATTTTTCCAATGTGTTTTTCTTCATTTCCCCCTTTCTGGGACCTTTCTTGGACTATTCTTTTTTTCCAAAATAGGAAAATTCCTAGTCATTAATCTAGCACTAAAGTAAAGCATTGAATTATTATTATAGGTATTATATTTTAACTAGAAAGAAGATTTGCAGGATTAAGAAAGATTTTGGAAAAATGAATGCAAATGCACAGTGCAAATATAATTCTATTCATTTTTTGCATTTTATCTTAGGCAATTTGACTAAAGAGCTAGATTTTCATGTAGGGATTGTACAGATAAATTTTTTTTGGTATATCTTCCAAAGATTTATGTAATTTTAATTTACTAATGGTAAGAATTCCGTCACAATGACTCTCCCAGTTTCCCTAATGATCATCCATTTCCTTGCATACTGAGGTTGGGTTAACTTTTCAGATATTATAACTAACACAGCAATATCTTTCACAAACACTTTTCTTTGATTTCTTACAGTAGTAATTTCTGTTCCCAGACTACTTTTATATATATGTCCTTCCCACTTAATTTTAAAAAGTTGGCAGAGAGCACTTTAATTTGCTAATAAACTATGTTAAGCCCTGTTTGGATTCTTTTTACTAAGCCCAACATCACTGGGCACCAAGACGGCATGATCCCCAAGTCATCATTACTCTTGCCCGAGATGTCAGTGAGCTGCAGAAGACAGGGATTCCCGCTAGGGACTTGATGAACCTAGCTTCCCTGTGAGAGGGTTGACAGAGCATGCCTGCACAGCTATGCCCACTGCCAAGTGCTCTACGCCAGGCACTGTGGCAAGTGGTTTACAGTTGTTTCTTGGTATTCGAGGGAGATTTGTTTCAGGACCCACCTCAGATATCAGGATCCACAGATGCTCAAGTCCTTATATAAAATGGCAGAGTAGTTGCATATAACCTACAACACATCATCCTGAGTACATTAAAACATCTCTGGTGGTGGTGTTAAGTCACTCAGTCATGTCTGACTCTTTGTGACCCCATGGACTATAGCCCACCAAGCTCCTCTGTCCATGGGATTTCCCAGGCAAGAATACTGGAGTGAGTTGCCATTTACTCCTCCAGGGGATCGTGCCAACCCAGGGATCAAAGCCAGGTGTCCCGTACTGCAAGCAGACTCTACCGTCTGAGCCACAAGGGAAATGTTAAAACATCCCTCAGTTCAGTTCAGTTCAGTTCAGTCACTCAGTCGTGTCCCACTCTTTGAGACCCCATGAATCGAAGCATGCCAGGCCTCCCTGTCCATCACCAACTCCCGGAGTTCACTCAGACTCACATCCATCAAGTCAGTGATGCCATCCAGCCATCTCATCCTCTGTCGTCCCCTTCTCCTCCTGCCCCCAATCCCTCTCAGCATCAGAGTCTGTTCCAATGAGTCAACTCTTTGCATGAGGTGGCCAAAGTACTGGAGTTTCAGCTTTAGCATCATTCCTTCCAAAATGACTTATAATATTTAATACATTGCAACCATTATGTAAATAATTGCAAGTACAATGTAAATGCTACATAAATAGTTACCACAAGAATGGCAAATTCAAGTTTTGTTTTGAAGAAATTTCTGGAATTTTTTCCTATTATTTTCCATCTGAGGGTTGGTTGAATTCATGGATGCAGAACCTGAAGACATGGAGGGCTAACCAACTATGCGTTAATGCTTAGCAAGATGCTCTACAGTAGGGCTCACAGTTGATATTTGTTGAATGATAATTTGATAGCTCAGCTAGTAAAAAATCCTCCTGCAATGCCGGGAGATCCCAGTTTAATTCCTGGGTTGGGAAAATCCACTGGAGAAGGGATAGGCTACCCATTCTCCTTTTATTCTCAGAGTACTATACCTTCAAAGGTCAGTCTAATGATTAGTCCCATTTTAAAGGTGCGAACACCAAGACTTTGAGCAGCTGGGTAACTTGATAAAATCCCATGGCTAGTGAATAGTGATGCTAATTGGGACCCAGTTCTGTCTGACCCTGGAGTCTGTCTTTCTTAAAATATTTTTTATTTGGCAACACTGGGTCTTTTTTGCCACAGTAGGATCTTTAGTCATGGCATGTGAAATCTTAGCTGTGCCACGTGGGATCTAGCTCCCTGACCAGGGATCAAACCCTTGCCTTGGGAGCATGGAGTCCTAGGCACTGGACCACCAGGGAAATCCCAGAGTCTTTCTTTCTTAAACAATACAAGTACTGTAGGCTGCTGCCTTTACCATGCTGCTGTGCTGTGCATTGGAGGAGTACATGTGCATATTTTCTTCTTTTTTATCTCATCCCATTTCTGAAAATCTTTATGAGATTCCAAAATAACCTCAAACACGTGTACCCCAATGTTCATCACAGCACTGTTTATAATAGCCAGGACATGGAAGCAACCTAGATGTCCATCAGCAGATGAATGGATAAAGAAAGCTGTGGTACATATACACAATGGAGTATTACTCAGCCATTAAAAAGAATACATTTGAATCAATTCTAATGAGGTGGATGAAACTGGAGCCTATTATACAGAGTGAAGTAAGCCAGAAAGAAAAACACCAATACAGTATATTAATGCATACATATGGAATTTAGAAAGATGGTAATGATGACCGTATATGTGAGACAACAAAAGAGACACTGATGTATAGAACAGTCTTTTGGACTCTGTGGGAGAGGGAGAGGGTGGGATGATTTGGGAGAGTGGCATTGAAACATGCATAATATCGCATATGAAACGAGTTGCCAGTCCAGGTTTGATGCACGATACTGGATGCTTGGGGCTGGTGCAGTGGGACGACCCAGAGGGATGGTACAGGAAGGGAGGAGGGAGGAGGGTTCAGGATGGGGAACACGTGTATACCTGTGGTGGATTCATGTTGATATATGGCAAAACCAATACAATATTGTAAAGTTAAAAATAAAATAAAATATATATTAAAAAAAAGGTGCTTTTTTTTTTTTTTTTCTGTTTTGATCTCAAGTCTTTAAAAACAGACAGAAAGACCAGGAGAACAGGTATATTAAACTGCCTGGTATGTCTCATCCATATGTGAGAGAAAAGCCTGGCATAAGTAGATAATTAGGAAGCTTCCATCTGTGCCAGGCACAGGGCTAGGCAGGAAGGACACAGGCAGATGGAAGATCTCTTGTCAAGATCTCTAATGAAAGCAGAGCAGAGAGAAGCACACAGTATGAGGACAATAACCATGGAGCACAAATGGTGCATCAAAGAGAAAACACAGAGTGCTGAGATGTGGGTGGCAGGGTGGGTGCAAAGGGAGCTCATTTGGATAGGCTGACCAGTTACTGCTTAACTTCTTTGCAGGGCTGAAATCCCTGTAGAACCTGCACTCTGATTTTAAACGTATTTGAAGGTGGCAATTCTCTTTCATTCTTTCAATGTAAATGCTAAGGTGACAAGTAACCTCTCAAGTACTCATAGAACCCTGAGGCTGGCGTAAGACCTAGCTAAGTCAGTTTTTCATGCCCTTACTTTTATTTTTTTGATATTTATTTCTTTATTTGGCTGTGCCAGGTCTTAATTGCAGCATGTGGGGTTTTAGTTGCAGCAAACTCTTAGTTGTGGCATGTGGGATCTAATTCCCTGACCAGGGATTGAACCTGGGTCCCCTAAGTTGGGAGCACAGTCTTAGCCACTGAACCACCAGGGAAGTGCCCAAGCCCTTACTTTTAGACCAGACTTTTTCAACTCCAGCACTTTGGTCTCTAACCACTAGATTCAAGTAGCACCACCCCTAAATCATGACAACAAAAATGTATCCAGACATTGCTGAATGTGCCCCATCTGGCAAAATGAAAATTTCTGGGCAAAAGGGGAACAAAATCACCCTAGTTGAAAAATTGCTATTCTAAGTGTGTAGATCATAATATTTTTTGATGTCACAGATAACTTCCAGAATCTGAGAAAAATCTATGTAAAAATAATTGTTATTAAGTGATGCTTATGTGCTGAGTGTTCTGTTCAGTGCTTTACGCACATCATTTCATATAATTTTTACAATGATTATATGAAGAAGGTATTGTGGCCACCTCCTTAGGGACTAGGATCACAATCAGTTAATGGCAGTGTCCAGGACTGAACCTCTGAGGTTTCCACAACCATGGATGGAGAAACATGACTCTGAATCTCCAGTACACAGATGGGCATGGATTGTCATCATCGGGTCATCTAAATCAACACATCTCACACTTTTTATTTTTTGGCCACTCTGTGTGGCATGCAAAACTTCTCTGACCATGAATTGAACCCGCATCCCTTGCAGTGGAAGCATGGAGTCTTAAACACTGGACCACAAGGGAAGTCGAGCACATCTCACACTTTAAACTGCACATGCATCACCCAGGGATCTTCCTTCAAATGCTAATTCTGATTCTGCAAGTCTGAGGCAGGACCCATGATTCTGTGTTTCTGAGAAGCTCCCAGGTGATGCCATGAACCACACAGTGAGTATCAAGGGCTTAGAGCAGCAGCTATTAAGCCTTTCTAGACTACAGATTCAGCCAAGAATCTGGTAAGTTATGGACCTCTGCCCAGAAAGCTTCAGTCATGCACATACATCTCCTAAAAGCCCAGGTTGAGATTTCTACTTTGGTCTAGAAAAATACCTTAACCCCTTCCAAACAGATGGATCTCACCTGTTTCAACAAGTTTTTGATAAAGCAGAATTCCGGATGCCGTTTTGATTATTACTTTCCACCATCTCAAAACATTGGCTGCCTGAATATCCTTATAACACATGCATTGCCTCTTTCTCACCATAGTGCCAGCTCCTTAACTCTTCACTTCTCTTTGTGGAGCTAGAGGGTATCTGTCTATCCATCTGAAAGCACTGACCTCAAATCCAATCCATCCCTTTCTTGTTTTGCTTCATCTTAGGAAACTCTTCAAGTCCTGCATGGCATCTTTCCATAATAGTGCTTCCTTCTCACCCATTCCCTCTCCCCTCCTTTAACAATGATCTACGTAACGCATGTGCCATGTGATACAGTTATCAGAAAGTGATGTTACCTGAACATACACATACAAAACAATATGATAAGATACTTTTCTAAAAGAGCAGATAACCTTAAACATTAATAAGTGGAAAAATCTGTGAAATCAAAGCGTTTTTTTCTTTTTTTTTATATAATAGCCTTTCATTCTTTTTATGATTTTGTCTTTGAAAGCTCTTTCGGCAGATGACAGATGATATTGTTCTTCCATCCTTCTTCAGACAGAATTAAGGGAGGAAGGGGAGAAAAAACTATTGTAGAGCCTCTCCACTCTGCAACACGATTTTTATAATTAATATATACAACTGAGCAGAGAAAGGTACTTTATAATGAAATGCAATTAAGAGGTGTTTGTTCTTTTCCCACACATGATGACTATAATTTCCTTGGCTGTTTAGAAGTCAACCATTATCATTACATTTTGCACATATCTTTTCTTTTTTTTTTTTTTGCTTCTGAATTTGTTTATTTTCAATAAAAAACAAACATGGATTTAGAGCATTTGATATTCAGATAACATAATCTTTTAATTATAGTACTTGCTGATCATCAAATCTAACACCTTTTATGGTATTTTTTGCATTGGCATGGCTTCCTATTTTTAATTAATGGACCTTTAAAAATAGCTCCAAATAAAACTGTAATTTCAATTTACCAAAAAAGCTTGGGTTGGACAACAGTATTATGCTTTCCTTCCATGTGGAAAGGAACCAATCTGATTTTATAGTTATCTGTCATCTTGGACTTTAATTATAAACTCTCCTGTACAACCTGACATTTAGTCATGCACGCTGGGCTGCCCTCTCTTCCCGCTCCCCATTTTCTTTCTCTTTTGTCACCATCCTCCCCATTTGAATGGAAAAAGAAAGATTGGGAGGATGCAACAGTCACTCGGAGAGTTGGTGTGTGATAGGGTGGAATGAGGCACCCATCTGGAGCTTGCCCCTGATTCTCCTCGGTTGTTTTCGTCTCTGAAAGTATTCTGATATTCCTCCAGCCTCAAGGACAGAATTCAAATTCACTTGGAATCGCTGAACTTGAGCGTGAGAAACTCACCTTTGACAGCACAGACCCACCAACACGGGAGCCAAGAAGTAGCTTCTCACATGATAGATGCTTAATAAAAACTTGTGACTTCAAGAAAGCCAGTAAAGCTTTAATGAGAAGAACAGGAATAAACACAATTATAGAGTAGAGCAGGGCCTCTGACACTGAATGTTAGGGCATAATTTTTACTCGACATCTTTTAAGTATCCCAGAACCTAAAATTAAAATGGTGGTGGCATTTGCTCTTATTTACTGTATTTCCTTTCTGAGGGTTGTTTAAAGCACAAATAACAAAGAATGATTATTGCCTCTAAAGAGCCATGCTTAATATTTCAGAAGATGCTTTCAGGGAAATGGGATTGCTGCTTAGTCCACGAATATGTTATTTCTCCAGGTTTAGACAATTGGGAGATGTAGGAAGAACATACAAGGCAACAAATGTTTCTTTCTTTTATAGACATATAATGCTTCATTAAAAGGACAGCAACAGTCACTGAGAATCCCATACAGCTCTTTCAGCCTATGAGCAGAAGTGGAATATATAGAGAGCAAGATTTAAAGAAACAGAGACAGTTACTTGGATCCAAAGTAAGCACTTTCTTCCACTAACCCAGCTGATGCCAGATCACCTTATGGAGCTTTCTTTGTGCCAGGTAAAGTACCAGAAGACACAAAGATGAATCGAGTAATGTTTTCTGCTTTTGAGTAGCTCTTGGACAGGAATATGCAAAGCAGACAAAGTTCTAGCAAGACAGGGGGACAGGCATCCCACAAGTGGTAAATGCTGATGTTGTGGGCTCAGAGGTCTATCTGCTTCTTTCTCAGACTTGCTTCTGCAAGGCTCCTTTCAGCTCCTATGTTAGTATTGAGTTGGCTTCTGCTTGGTTCTTATTGATTATTGATAAAATAGTTTCCTTCAAATTAAAAAAAAAAAAAGTCAAACTCACAGAAACAGAGGGTAGAAAAGGGATAGCCAAGGTTTGTGAAAGGGTAATAAACTTTCAGTTATAAGATGAATAAAGTCTGAGAATCTAATGTACAACCTGATGAGTTGATAACATTGTATTGTGTAATTAAAAGTTGTTAAGAGAGTATAACTTCAATATTCTCACCAAGAAAAGGTAAATATGTGGGGTAATCAATGTGTTAACTAACTCATTGGGAATCCTTTCCCCAAGTATGTTAGTTGCTTGTTTGTATCTGACTCTTTGTGACCCCATAGACTATAGCCCGCCAAGCTCCTTTGTACATGGAATTCTCCAGGCAAGAAAACTGAAGTGGGTTGCTATTCCTTTCTCCAGGGTATCTTCCTGACCCAGGGATCTAACCCAGGTCTCCCACGTTGGAGGCAGATTCTGTACTGACTGAGCCGCCAGGGAAGCCCTTCCCTAAGTATAGGTATTTGCTGCTGTTCAGTCACTCAGTCATGTCTGACTCTTTGTGACCTCGAGGACTGCAGCATGCCAGGCTTCCCTGTCCTTCACTGTCTCCTGGAGTTTGCTCAGACTCATGTCCATCGAGTTGATGATCCAACCATCTCAACCTCTGTTGTCCTCTTCTTCTCCTGTCCTCAATCTTTCATAACATTAGGATCTTTTCCAATGAGTTGGCTCTTTGCATTAAGTAGCCGAAGTATTAGACCTTCAGTTTCAGTATCAGTCCTTCCAATGAATATTCAGGTATATCAGATCATCATGTTGACACTTAACTATCTTACCACTTCATCTGTCATAAAGTTTATCATAAAGCTGAAAAAGTAAAACAGCTGCTTTCATGAAAGAGAACTGCTTGTGAATCCTGGGAGTGGGGAAATCTCAGACTCTTTTTTCCTTATACCCTTGATTCCCTGATCTTCCAACAAATTTAGAAAACGAAAAGACATACAAATGAGCTACACTGGTTCCCCAGCTCAGTACAACTTTTGCTTCCCACCCAGCATAATTTCCTCTCAGTAAGAAGCAAAGTTTTCCTCAGAAGCTAAGTTTGGCCTTAATTAGCCTGTTCTCACTGCTTTTCTGCTTTTTATGAAAAGTTAGCATGAAACAACTTCTTTGCTCAGCTCTGAACTTTTACGATCTGCCAGGCCAGGGTTTTTTTTATTTTTTAAAATTCTGGCTGTTGCAAAACCTAGTTTGAAACCAAAAGCATTTTACAGGTATTTGTGTGGTAGGTTTCTCCCTTAGGCTCTGCAATTTGTTTCTCTTGGTCTGTCTGCCTGGCTCTGCTCCTATCCTGCCGGAGGGTGTGGGTCCCATGACACACTGAGACCCCCTCCAGCTCTGGGTCCTTGGACAGCGTGGCTGTGTGAATACTCAAGGGTTTGTTGTGATGGTTTTGTAATATACGCGTGTGTTAAATCATCATGCTGTATGCCTTAAACTTACATATTTTTAGATCAATAATACATCAATAAAACTGTCAAACGTATATTTAGAAAAACAGGTTTGTGATTGCATTGGGATGGGGTAGTAGAAGTCAGAGCTGAGAGAAAAGCAAAGGAGGAAATTGAGAGAGTGATGCAAATGTTCACTATCTTGATAGTGGCGGTGGTTTCAAGGGTGTATATGTATGTCAAAACTTATCAAATTCCTTGAAATATTTGAAATATGTGCAATTTATTGTAAACCAATTATTAATATTTGTTGTTGTGGTTGTTTAGTTGCTAAGTCGTGTCCAACTCTTTTGAGATGCCATGGACTGTAGCCTGCCAGGCTTCTCTGTTCATGGGATTCCCAGGCAAGAATACTGGAGAGGGATGCCATTTCCTTCTCCACTGGACCTTCCCGACCCAGGGATGGAACCCCCATCTCTTGCTTGGCAGACAGATTCTTTACCACTGAGTCACCTGGGACTGTACTATAATAAAATTGGGCTTTTTTTTTTTTTTTGGTCTCCAGTTAGTAGTTTTCTAAAAATATATATATTATTGAAGTATAGTAGGTTTTCAATGCTATATTAATTTCTGCTGTAACTCATGGTGATTCAGTTATACATATGTATACATTCTTTTTTTTTTTTTTTTTTGAAGAGTGTTTGGGAGCCATGCCCTTTTACCTTTCCTTTCTTCAGTGATGGAGTCCTAAGTCAGGACTAAGTTTAGGTTCTGACTTGCCCACTAATTTTCTAAGTGATTTTCAGGGGGTCTCTCTTCCCTTGATGATCCAGTGGAACAAAGAACTTGGTACAGCCATCATAAAGAGAAAGTGAGACTGTACTTCTCTGGAAAAGGAAGTGTGGTCTAGTGGTTAAGAATCCAGGTCAGGTCTCCAAATTCAGGCTCTGCTTACTCAGCAGCTGTAGATCTTTGAGTCAAATATCTAACCCCACAAAGTCTCAGCACCCTCATCTTTCAAAATAGGGATAATAATGCTTTCTTCTTTACAGAATTGTTATAGAGATCAATAAAAGCTTTTAGTAGCAAACTTACTAAAGAGTTACTAGGCTGGTAAAGGTTGGCAAGTATTAGGTTTTACTATATGTGCATGTGTATGTTTGTATGTATGTATGTGGGTATATGTGTGTATCTGTGGGTATATATGTATATGTGTGCATATGACTGAATGTATATATGTGCATGTGTGTGTATGGATGTGTATGTGTATGTGTGTATGTGAAATATGAAGCTTGACTAGGAGCAAGTGATTTCTGGATTAAGTGTCCTGTGTTAAATATTAAGCCTCAGAAGGCAACATAAACTTTTAGAAGCATCATCATCAGGCTCATCAGCCCACAATTCATAGCCCCCTCTCTCAATGGATTTTTTTTTCCCATTCTTTATCAGCATATTATTATTTAAAAATCCATTCTGACTTTTCCTTACCAGTTGTTCCAGTAACATCTCAAGAGTTTCTTGTGGTTTGAAGTAGACCACCATCTCCTAATGCTCCTAAACTCAATGGCCAAAAGATAGGGATTTGCTCTCTAATCAGGGTGGGCAGCCTACATAGTTGGACAAGCCTCTGCCCCCCAAAAGGCCCTGCATTTGGTTTGATGACCTTCTCTTGCTGTCTTGAAATTCTTAGTCATTTTTGAGTGCATGGGTAGGGGGAGCCTACATTTTCATTTTGCCATGGGCTTTGCAAATTCCACAGCCAGTCCGATCTCTGCATGTGTGCATGCTAAGTAGCTTCAGTTGTGTTTGACTCTTTGCAACCCCAAGGACTGTAGCCCACCAAGCTGCTCTGTCCATGGGATTCTCCAGGCAAGAATACTGGAGTGGGTTGCCATGTCTTCCTCCAGGGGATCTTCTCGGCCCAGGGACTGAACCCATATCTCTTATGTCTCCTGTATTGACAGGCGGATTCTTAACTACTAATGCCACTTGGGAAGCCCAGTCTTATCTCTATTCTATGGAAACTGGACTTTGGTTTCTGTTGCCTTCTGGTCTCTTAAGGGAAACCATACAGGATGCTCTGCTTGTTTTCAGAACCTGCTTATGACCTATTCCTGGAGTAAGGTTGTTTGCTTTCAATCAAGTTAAGTTTAGAATAAAGGACAATAGGTGATTTCCTTTCTAGACCTTATAGGCAAGTGCTTTACTATTTTACTCCTAAGGAAAAAGCCCACCATCTGCTTAAATCAACTCCACACAAACCCTTCACTGCAGTCAACTTCTTTTTGTTGTCTAATAGCAAGAACCCCTGGGGGCAGGGATTCCTGCCATGTTGTTGTGGGTGATTTGATATAGGCTGTTTTCCAGTCCTGTGAGCAGTAGGCAGCTAATGCTCTCTCGGTCCTTTGGATCACTTACCCTACAGTTAGAACGTCAGCCCCAGAGGTCTGCTCCCTAAAACTCCCAGAACATATAGCCTTGGGTCACCTTTGTGGACCTGTCCCATGGTGAGATAGTGGCCAGAGCCCTTTGGGAGCTCAAAAATCCTTTCTCCAAGCTTCTAAGCGCTATCAGAATGCTCTTGTCAATTTCACATATTTGCCCTGCATCATTTTGGTTTCTCTCCTATCGCTCCTTTTAATGTCAGGTTCTGCCCCATGATTGACAATTATAATTACTCCTCACAGAGCCTCATATTAATAACAGCCATTGATCTAACTCAGATGATTCCAAGCCTCTTTATTTCCCAACCTCAAATGTGAGACTTTAGCTCCTCCAAGCTTGAATTCTGCAGCTGGCAAAAGAGAGCTCAGACCAGGTTTCCAAATAATAGGTGAGCTTCTTCTCATATCAGCCCCAGTGCAGAGCCCCCTCTCCTCAATAGGCATTTTTTCTCTTGTCTTGATTAACATATTATTTTCAAAAATCCATTTTGACTTTTCTTTGCCAGAAAAGGCTCTCCATGCTCTCTGTTGCACAGCAGGAAGCTCTTTTTGACTCGCTCAGATTGGTGGGTGGAGGAGACCACAATTATACCCCATTTCAATGACATGTCTGGGGTTGCAGTGACTCCAGACAAAGAAGCTGAAATGTATGAAAGTTTCTGTGTCTTCAAGACAGAACCTAAAAATACCTGCCTGAGATGCAGGTTGGGAGCTATTTCCAACAACAGGGCTCCAAGGTTTCCCCGCTGGGAGCCTGAGAGCCTCTGAATTCTTTTCAGGGGCTGAAAAGGGTACCTGGTGATCAGGGGGGTGATGCACAAAGGCCAATGTTGAGGGGAAGAAGGCTCCCCAAGAGGCCCCTGTCTCCACCCTGCCGTGCCCGATGACAGGTTTCAGTGAGTCTCCTTCCAAAGAGTCAGGACATAGCCCATGCAGAGAGCAGGCTCCTTAGGATCCTGCCTTATTGCCATCGGTCCTATTTCAAGGAGACTGCTCTGTCATGGGGAGAATGAAGAAGGAAATGTGACCAGGCAGAAGAGGAGCTCAGAGATTTCTCAGTTGTTCTTTTTCCTGATGCTTCAATTTTTCTTAAAGTAATGTTTCACCCAATGGTTTTAGATGTTTCGTTTTCATTTTTCCTTTGGTGTGGCACTTACCACCACTCCATCTTTGGTCATTTCCCTTTAAAAACACTCATCCTTGATCTTGAGTCAAAATTGACCTCCCTCCGATGTCTAAGTATTGGGGCCACAGAGAATTCAAGTTCATAGTCTATATTTTTGTACTGTAGATACTTGGAAACAGTGCTCACAGGTTCCACAAACTTATGTTTGATGTCAGTTTCCTTTGACTTTCCTTTTGGTGCCCTTGAGTCTAACTCTACCTAGTCTTCCTCCCCTAAAATATCTGCCCAAGCCTTTCTCAACTGTGGCAAAGAGGTCAGACCTTCTGATGGGAGAATCCAAGAGGCATTTGGGAACATTCTTACCAGTGTTAAAGTGAGGGTAGGGTTTTCTCTTGGGAGTTGGTGTTGAACCCTTTCTACCAGAATTCTTTGAGATCCCAGATATCTATAGGCTCATGTAACTTATTCTGGTTTTAAAATGCTGAATTTAAAGTCCATGCCTGGACCATGCTCAGGAGCATGTCTTGGCTCTTTAAAATGTGCAAAGTCAACCTTGGTACCAGAAAAGCTCAATCTTGGGATGGTAGTGCTCCCCAGAGGGTGAGGGAGAGAGTCTCCTGATTCATGGAACTATTTGAGAAAAGAGAAGCATTTATTAAAGAAGAGAACAGAAGGAATCACACTTCTTTAGATCCTTTCCTTGTTTCTTAAAAAGAATATAAAACACCTTCATGAACCACAGTGTAAAGAGGGGAGATAATTGTACCAGAAAACTTAGGCTAAAGGAAGTTACACTATTTTGCATCAGGATTATTTCTTCAGTTTTTCCTCTTATTTTTGTGAACTTTTCCTTTTTAAAAAAGTACTTTTTAACTCAAAACTTTTAAAATCTGAAGGAAAGCTGAAAATACAGTATAATAAATGACCATACGTCTTCATCTATATTTACCGAATATTGCCATCTACCTACACTCACTACCTTCCTCTCATTCCCCTATGTACCCCATCCAAAAATAGTTTTCAGGCACCATGATACATCTCCCCTTTCCCAGTATTTCACTGACTCCTATGTGTTTTTGTCTCCCCAGTACAGATAAGTCCCACCACTTCCCTCTGCTCATTGCTCCATATTCTTTGAAGAGTCCCAGACCAGGTCCTGCTCAACACTCCACATTCTGGATTTGTTTGGCCATTGCCCCATGGTGATTTTCAGGTTAACTGTTTATTGCAAGAACACAGATCCCTCCCACAGCATCGGACCAGAAGTTTTTGGGTTTTTGGCATGTCTTTTTGTTTGTTTTGCTTTTGTTTTGTAGGCATCTCTTAATGCCCATTCTTTCCTGCCCCACCAGCAACAATGACCCTGACACCCCCAACACAGCACTCAGTTAGAAGGTGAGAGAAGATAACTATTTGTAGACAATTTCGAGACAGTTAAGAAGAGTTTTGAAAACGGCTAGTATAAAGTGACTTCAAGTGGGTTGTACAGTGTATGTATTTGCAGAGTAATTCCCAATTATTTGGTCTGATTTTAGTCATGCTTAAGGGTAAAGAAAAAAATGGATTGGTATATTTTATATTATGAAATCAAAATGTCTTATAAAAATCCAATGGGTCTTAGAGACTGAGAATAAAACTAAAATGTCCTCAAGATTGACCACTTCTGCACATGTAACTGTGACAACTCGTTGTTATTTGGTTATTCAGCTTCCCTCAGCACCTCCCCAGGTCTTTTGGAGAGTCTCAGGAAGGTGGTGTATGTGTTCTAGATTGAATCTACACCTGTGTTTCTCTTCTGAACCCCTGGCCACAGTTGCCCCTGAATGACACTACTCCCCTGAGCTTCCTGCCCTCAATCCTATGCTGTCACCTGGCTTCTGAGTCTACCCAGCCAATGACCAGACCTTGCAGAGTAGCTCATGAAGACAGCTTTCAGCTTTAACCGTCTCTACCTCAGGGTTCAAAATCAACCCTTCAGGCTTCCCTGGTGGCTCAGATGGTGAAGAATCTGTCTGCAGTGCAGGAGACCTGGGTTTGATTCCTGGATTGGGAGGATCCCCTGAAGAAGGAAATGACAACCCACTCCAGAATTCTTGCCTGGAGAATCACATGGACAAAGGAGCCTGGTGGGCTACTGTCTATACGGTTGCAAAGAGTAGGACGTGACTGAGCAGCTAACACTTTCACTTTCACCACAGGGTTCAAAAGCAACCCTTTGGGGCAGATAAATATAAATGGCGCTGTGGAGCTGGTAGCAGTCATGAATCAGACGCCTTGTTATTTTTCTCCGTGTTCACTGCTCACTTTCATTGATTCCTGTATTCTGAGTCTCTTCTTTCTACTCTAGGACAGGATCTCCTCTTCAGTTAAACCCTCCTAACAGACATCAAATCATGCACATAGCTACTGGGAGAGCAGGGTCTCATTTACTTCTGACCCAGATTTCAATACAACCAAACTATCCCACCAAGGGCAGCAGTGGTTTACTTGTACGTCATTAGAAACCATTTCTTCAAGATGGGTATCCATCTCTCTATAGATACAGACATAGATAAAATGGAGACGTATGTTAAAATATATATTTAATATATAAATATATGTTTCAAAGTTCTATGGCCAAACATGTTTGGGAATCATTGCACTGAACACAATGGCATACGTTTTTTGTTACGGATTCTTTAACATAATAGTGTGTAATTATAAATTTTCAAGGAAGGATTATTATTACTATTTTTAAGGGTCTTTCCCAAGGGAGCTTTATTTAATTTAAATTTTTTTAACTTTTAATTTTATACCGGAGTATAGCTAATTAACAATGTTGTGATAGTTTCAGACAGATAGCAAAGGGACTCAGTCATATTTATATCTGTATCCATTCTCCCCCAAGGAAGGATTGTTATTGTGCTATTTCCCTCACTTACTGAAATGAGAACCCTTATTTCTTGGAGGAATTTGTGGAGCAGGTTCATTCCAAACTTGTTTGTGAAGGTTCACTTGTTTCAGGAGTTGGAGAGAAGCTCAGTAGTGACCTCCAGCTGGGAATACGTATGTTTTAATGTCTTGCGCCAACTGATTGGTTTCTGAAGGTGAAAAGAATTAGCAGGAGACTAAACTGCCTTGTACTTAGAGTTCAAAACTACCTCAGGGAGTGTTTACCCAGTAAGTTCTGCCCTACTTCCAAGTCATTAGTAAAGAAAACTGTACTTCATAAGTATGTTATTATGTTGGGATCTTTTGCCAAAGAGCTGAGAGAGATATCTGTTGCTCTGTTAAAGATAGACCAAAATCACACTCTGTTTTCTCTCGCGTCGTCATTGCTCTCTGGGCACTATCTATATGAGAGCCATCAAGCCCAGTTCTATGGAGGCCATGACAAGACACAAGGCTTGATTTCTTCCAGCAAGAGCAGAGCTTTAGATTTCAAGTTATAATTGAAGTGCAAATAGAAGCCTAATTTGGGAATTAGAACTTGTCCTTTCTCATCAGTCAACATTCTTCAAGCTTGCCACTCAGATAATTCTGAAAGTGCTAAGTCCTGCCCCTCAAGTCTCTCCCTGACAATATCTAGAAGGGTTTTAAGGAAGTCATATTCAAGTTGTATGCAGGATTCTATCTCCAGGAAAACCTGGAGACGGTGGCCAGGGTATCAGTTGCACACAGTCTAAACATTCCCTGGAGTCTTAATTAACCACATTTGCTTTCCTCTTGGCTTCAGGCTGAGTCAGACCAGCCATGACTAAAGTTAGTTACAGTCCTGTGTGGTCACGTGATGTGTGACTACATCTTGGCCCGTGATACATGATCTTTCCTCTTGACCAGCAAGAGTTTGTATCATTTTTTAAAGTATATTTTGACTCATTACTGTTGCATCCAACTATTAATAAAGTGGATGAATGTCTCCCATAATTGCTATAATGAGAGAGAGAGGGAGAGAGATAGATGGATGGAAGTGGGCTTGCATAATATTATACATGGACCTCTGGGTGTTTACCATATGGAGTCAGTCACTATGGGAAGGGGGCAAGAGTATGCTTGGGTTTATATCATGATTCAACCCTAGTCAATCAGCTCTGTGGATCTGGGCAAACTGTTTAAACTTTGTTAGACTCCTTGCTCAGTCTTTACTCTGCACAGGCCTGGCCCCGATCACACAACATATGTTAACTCATTCAATCTTTCCAACAATTGTATAAGCACTTCCTTAAGCCCGTTTTACTATCAAGGTCAAGTAAATTTTTAAATTTCTTTATAACTTAAAAAAATTTATTTTGGCTGCATGGGCTCTTTATTGCAGCACACTGGGCTCTCTAGTTGTGGCATGAAGGCTCTAAGTGTTCAGACTCAGTAGTTGTGATTTGTGGGATCTTAATTCCCCTAGCAGGGGTTGAACCTGGGCCCCCTACCTTGGGAGCATGAAGTCTTACTCACTGGACCGCCAGGGAAGTCCCCAAGGGTAATTAACTTGACCAGGGTTAATCCATTATCACCTTGTGCAGGTGAGATGAGATAGCATCTGGCTTGATCCATCATAAGTGCATCAAGTCTTCACTCTCACTGATTATTTTTAAGGTCAGTTTTATATACTGTAATTGTGCACCAGGCATTATTCTGAATGCTTTATGTATACTAACTCAGTCAATGTTATGAGATGGGTACAGTTTTCATGCCCATTTGATAGATGAAGAAAGTGAGGCACAGAGAGACTGAAAGATCTTCCCACTGTCACAAGGTTATTCAGTGGTGGAGGCTGGGTTTAAATCTGCTTGGTCACAGAGATTATACTCAATCTTTATGCCGAATTATCATTTTCACTGTTGTGGGTTTGAGCGTTTATTGGCGCTCATTTCCCCATGAATTTCTCGAGGATAGGGACTATTCCCTGTAGTGCTGGTGGTCCCTGCAAGCTATTCCCCTGCGCTCACCATCACTATAACCATTGCCCAGAGCTGGGAGGTTCTGTGAATTTCTTGTTGAATAAATGTACATGCTAAGAAGTTACATACAATTTGTTGAAGAACTTACTAAAAAAATTGTGAGGCTGGTAAATGACTACACTTGAAATGAGAAAGTGAGTCAAGGAAGAATTGCTAAGCACAATTTTAGTGAAACAAACCATTCTAACTCTGTTTTGAAGATGTCCTGCATTCAGAGGTTCTTGGGCAAGAAAGTCCTGTTCTCCTGCTAAATCTTGGATAGAATATTTACCTCTACAGAAAGCAGAAGCCACTGGATACCTGGCTCCTTTGAAAGTAGTTCAGTTCAGTCGCTCCATCATGTCTGCCTCTTTGTGACCTCATGGACTGCAGCATGCCAGGCTTCCCTTCTACTTTATAAGTAGACCTGCTTGTATATTAACAAACACTGAGCTCTTACCATTGCTGCTGCTGCTGCTGCTAAGTCGATTCAGTTGTGTCCGACTCTATGAGACCCCATAGATGGCAGCCCATCAGGCTCCTCTGTCCCTGGGATTCTCCAGGCAAGAACACTGGAGTGGGTTGCCATTTCCTTCTCCAATGCATGAAAGTGAAAGGTGAAAGTGAAGTCGCTCAGTCATGTCTGACTCTTCACGACCCCATGGACTGCAGCCCACCAGGCTCCTCTGTCCATGGGATTTTCCAGGCAAGAGTACTGGAGTGGGGTGCCATTTCCTTCTCTGGCTCTTACCATTAGCCAGATGCAATGCTAAGGCCTTTAGAAGAAGGATATAATTTAATCCTTTTGACAACCATAGGAAGCATGTTCTAACAGTATCCCAGTTTTACAGATAAGGTAACTGAGTCATGGGGCCAACAAGCTCAAGCTGTCAAGTTGTCAAGTCAAGGTTCACTAGTGAGGATTTGAATTCACATATTCAAATATGGGGCTTCTCAGGTGGCACTAGTGGTAAATAGTCCACCTACCAATGTGAGAGAAGCCTTAGATGCAAGTTCGATCCCTGGGTTGGGAAGAACCCCTGGAGAAGGGAATGGCAACCCACACCAGTACTCTTGCCTGGAGAATCCCATGGACAGAGGAGCCTGATGGGCTACAGTCTATGGGGTCACAAAGAGCTGGAGAGGACTGAGCACGCACATACACTTCAAAGATGAGCTAGAGCTCATCTAGTGAGGAATGCCCTTTTTACAACAGGACCCCTCCTGAGCTTCCCTCCTGAGCATCGACACAGTAAGAGTTTGATTGATGATGGTTTTGGTGGACCCTCAGGCTCCTGCCTGCCCTTCTCTTGCCATTTATCCATTGTAGATATCCAAGCCTCTGGTCTTCAGAGTGCAGCCAAGGAAAGGAATTTAGGGTAGACAGAGAGCCTTGAGGGCAAGCTATTGTTTCTCTTTTAAAGTGAAATTGTGAAAGTTGCTCAGTCGTATCAGACTCTTTGAGACCCCATGGGCAGATTCGTTACCAGCTGAGCCAGCAGGGAAGCCCAAGAATACTGGAGTGGGTAGCCTATCCCTTCTCAAGCAGATCTTCCCGACCCAAGAATCAAACCAGCATCTCCTGCATTGCTGGTGGATTCTTTATCAGTTGGGCTACCAGGGAAGCCCTTTTTCTTAAGGCTGTTCTAACTGCAACGCCTGTTGATTGTGCAGAACCTCTGAGAGTAAGTACTGACACTGACTGAGAAAGTTGGATACTTAGTCTCTATTTTCATAGACTTTATGACTTGATTCTAAAATCCTGAATATTACAGTCCTTCTGGTTTCTCCTTGGTTTTTAATGCTGAAATATTTACCATCATGTTGAGATAGTAGTGCAGACCATGCCGTAAAAATTGTCTTTCATGCCAATGGCAGAAAAAAATGCTGTTTTTTCTTTTTTAACAGACAGGGAAGGAAAATTGGTAATAGCTCAGAAGTCACTGTGTGTTCAGTATCAATGACTCAAGTTCCTTCTGGTTGGCTACTTCTCAAATCCCCCAGCTCCATGAAATAGAATCAGAGACAATAAAAGACACACAAAAAAAGAAGGCACAGGACAGTAAAAAGACATCCAGAAAGATTTTCATAAATGCAATAGTACTTTTATAAAAAAAGCAATTTCAAGCCTACTCCAGGTAGACACACAAAATCTTATGAACAACTTCAAAGTCTTATTCATGAGGCTTTCATGAAGATTCTTTTAAAAAATTTAAAAGGAAAGGACAGAAGGAGTGGGATTAAAAAAAAAAAAGGGTATTTGGGCCATGCAATTTCAGGAATCAGGAAAAGGATTCCTTACACTCTCCCTTGTTGGAAGTGTCATGAATCTTGCAGCTCCCAACATTCATGGAGTCTAGCTTTGTCATGGGGCTCATTAGTATTCATCATTAATTCATATTTTCAAAGCAACAAAGGAGAAAACAGTAGTGGGAAGAATAAGAAAGTGTCAAATCCTGGGAGTAACATTTCACTGAAGTGTTGCGACTAAGGTTAGCGGAGGTTGTGCAGTTTTAAAAACTGATCCAAACATAGGCAAGAGGAGAAGGCACATGCTGTTTTCCCCACTGAATGCCAAGTTCACTCTGCCAGGTCCCAGCCTCATTCCTATCTGGGGAGCTCTTTTCCCTGAGTTTCACTAACCCAGCCTCTAAGTCCACCTTTGAGAAGCTTCATCTGATAATAATGAAGCACATATTTTATGCCAAATGCTGTGTTTAGGGATTTATGAGAATTATCTCATTTCATTTCACAGCAACGCCCATCTTATCCCTGTTTTATAGACAAGATCAGTTCAGTTCAGTCACTCAGTTATGTTTGACTCCTTGTGATCCCATGCCATGTCCTTCCATGTCCATCACCAACTCCCAGAGCTTACTCAAACTCTTGTCCGTCGAGTTGGTGATGCCATCCAATCATCTAACCCTCTGTTGTCCCCTTCTTTTCCTGCCCTCAATCTTTCCCAGCATCAGGGGCTTTTCCAGTGAGTCAGCTCTTCCGATCAGGTGGCCGAAGTATTGGAGCTTCAGCTTTAGCATCAGTCCTTCCAATGAACATTCAGGGTTGATTTCATTTATGATTGACTGTTTGATCTTCTGGCAGAAAAATCATAGCTAATGTTTATTGACACTATTTGTCATTCCAAATACATTGGGTATGTTTGCATTCTTCATCTTAGTTGCTATTATCCCCACTTTACAGATGAGAAAATCAAAACACAAAGAAGTTAAATGACTTGCCTATGGACTCAGTGCTAGTAAGTAGACAGTGAAGCTTACAAACTTGGGAGTCTTGCTCCAGGGCCTGAGTTCCTCCTGACTCTTCTTCATAGCTCAGTTGCACAGTTATACTCAGGGAGGGGCTTCCCAGGTGGCTCACTGGTAAAGAATCTGCATGTCAGTGCAACAGACATAGGAGACGTGGGTTCAGTCCCTGGGTTCTGAAGATCCCCTGGAGGAGGAAATGGCAACCTGCTCCAGTATTCTTGCCTGGGAAATCCCATGATAGAGGAGCCTGGCAGGCAATAATCCATGGGGTCTTAAAGAGTTGGACGCAATGGATGGAAAATGCCTGCACACACACATCCTAAGGGAAGACAGCAGTGGGCTCAGCTTGTGTGGATCAGGCACACACAAATCTGCTACTTGAACTGGGACTTGAGGGATAATTAGAAATCAAACAAGCAGAGAAACACAGCATATACCATATACCAGGGAGGGTATACCAGTAATCCAAAATCACTGAGGTTGGTGACAGCAGCCATGAAATTAAAAGACACTTGCTCCTTGGAAGAAAAGCTATGAGAAACCTAGAAAGCATATTAAAAATCAGAGACATTACTTTACCAACAAAGGTTCATCTAGTCAAAGCTATGGTTTTACCGATAGTCATGTATGGATGTGAGAGTTGGACTATAAAGAAAGCTGAGCACCGAAGAATTGATGCCTTTGAACTGTGGTGTTGGAGAAGATTCTTGAGAGTCCCTTGGACTGCAAGGAGATCCAAGCAGTCAAACTTAAAGGAAATCAGTCCTGAATATTCATTGGAAGGACTGATGGTGAAGCTGAAGCTCCGATACTTTGGCCACCTGATGCAAAGAGCTGACTTGTTTGAAAAGACCCTGATGCTGGGAAAGATTGAAGGCAGGAGGAGAAGGGGATGACAGAGGGTGAGATGGTTGGATGGCATCACCAAATCACTGGACATAAGTTCAAACAAACTCTGGGAGATGGTGAAGGACAGGGAAGCCTGGCATGCTGTAGTCCATGAGGTCTGCAAAGAGTCAGACATAACTGAGCAACTGAACGAAACTGAACCAGAGAGGAAATACACAAACAAGTGAACTAGTGTCTGAGAAAACAATGCAGGTGAATAACTGACAGAGTCTGAATAATAGGGGGTTGTGGAGGCAGAAGACTGCATGATACACAACTTGACAAAGCATTTTGTCTTTTTCACAGAAAAGGGCCTGGGCTAACTATTTTGTGGTTAATAGGGAGCTACTGAAGATCCTGTGCAGGGAGGTGCATGCACTGAACTCTGAATAGGGCAGGATCTCCATGGTCCAAAATGCAAATCAAATCAGGGAATTCCTGAGAATTCTTTCGGTTTCAGCTTTTGGTTCTTTCAGTTTATATATTTTTCTTTATTCTTTCCAATGTATCTATGTCTACTGGGAGTGAGGGCTATTTGAGAAAACACAACTCCAGTTTAAATTGTCAGTCTAAATATTTTGCATAGGGCAGGCCGGGATGGGTGGGTGAAGATGGGGTTAAGAGATGAGGTTAATTATGCCCTGATCATGGAGAAGGCAATGGCACCCCACTCCAGTACTCTTGCCTGGAAAATCCCATGGACGGAGGAGCCTGGTAGGCTGCAGTCCATGGGGTCACTAAGAGTCGGACACGACTGAGCGACTTCCCTTTCACTTTTCACTTTCTTGCATTGGAGAAGGAAATGGCAACCCACTCCAATGTCCTTGCTTGGGGAATCCCAAGGACGGGGGAGCCTGATGGGCTGCTGTCTATGGGGTCGCACAGAGTCAGACACGACTGAACTGACTTAGCCCCAGCAGCAGCAGCAGCATGCCCTGATCAAAGGAAATAGCCTAGAAGGTTTAGGTTCCCCAGATTCTGTGATATATACTTCACTTTTTTCATGTATCTCCTTCCCCTACAGATGGGGAACTGCCAGAAGAAAAACAAGCCTGCTTAATTGAAGAGCTGATGAGTTAGCATGTGGTTCATTGAGGCAATGATGAACAAATTGATGGTGGGGTCCTTGATTTGATCTCTGTGGGCTGTAGTTTCACCTAACAGGTTTTGCTGTTGAGCCAGTTCTGACTGGGGTTCCTGAGAATGAGTGCAGTAATCCACCAGTAATGTCTTCCAAGGTTACAGACAGGGGTGTGGAAGTATATTTGCTAAGTAATTGCTAAGCTCCTGATCAAGAAGCACTCTGAGGCAAGGCAACAGATATTTGGCATTCTACTTTAATAGTACACCTAAAGATATAGAACTAGTAGAGTGAGAAAAATGAGGTCGTGTGGATGGTTTCCCTAACTCAGGCCCCCTACAGGGAACCAAACCAAAGTCTATGCCCAACCCATAATAACACAATATGAGCACACTCAGATAATTGCATGGCAGATATAGGATTGTGAGTTAATAGAGAAAAACGACACAGCACCGTGTATATGAATCCAGAGGGACACCGATAAAACAGTTCTGGGCAGCAAATATGGTTTGCTAAACTATCTTTTAAATATTTTATAATCTAATTTTAACCAGCCCTGTGATATATCCAATTTGTTCTATGTAGCTTTAAATTTGTTTGCATCTGAAACAGGTAAATTTGCTTTACACAATCTCCTTATAGCTATTATAAATCCAGATTCTAATATAAAAAGGCAGCCAGGATGGTTCCTATGTAGTCGAGTTAAAGTTAAATGTTTTATTATTATTTTATAATTATAACAAGGGTAGACACATGGACCTCACTGAGTGTTATCGGAAACCCAGATTCCTCCCACCCCACCCCCACCTCCCCACCATCCCCCGCCACAGTTCATTCTGTAGTTCCCGAGGTCACTAGGAACTTTAGGTCACTAGGAATTTTAAGAATTTGGAAGACAAATTCTTAAAACATCACTTTTGCATGTATTGTTTCTGGAGTTATTTATTTATTCTTCATGCTTTATCCTCCTGATAGGTTGTAATTTACGCATCTACCTGAACTGTGTGTTAATACAATCACTTTTTCTTGGATTTGATATTGGGTTGGTGATAAAAAGATCAAACCTACAAATAAACAGAGGTGGCTCAGAGGTTAAAGCGTCTGCCCGCAAGGCGGGAGACCCGGGTTCGATCCCTGGGTCGGGAAGATCCCCTGGAGAAGGAAATGACAACCCACTCTAGTACTCTTGCCTGGAGAATCCCATGGATGGAGGAGCCTGGTAGGTTACAGTCCACGGGGTCGCAAAGAGTGCGACCTCTCTTTCACTTTTGTCCCCTGAGAGACTGCAGTCAGGGGCAGTGGAGAGGAGAGAATCAAAGGGAAAGCAGACCGAGCAAAATAGATTTTAACATAGAGTAATAGAATAGGCAAATTTTCAATTAATACTTACTTTTAGTATATTCTTGTCCATGGCAAAATAAGAAAAGGAGAGACAGAGAAAGGGAGTCAAATTGGAAATACCAGGTTGAATGAAAGAAACTTGTCAATATTTGACCAATCTTAACATACAAAAAAAGACAATTTCATATGGTTCTCCCCCGCAGCACTTGGTGGCTGCAAAGCGGTTGTATTTAGGACACTCATACGGACCCATTAGTTTAAACGGGCACTGAGTCCAAACAATTCACGGCACCGACTCTTTCATAATTTTGTAAAAGACGAACGTACTGAGCAACTTTGAAAGTAGCTCTGACTTCCCAAGGGGCATCTTGGTGCCTTGTGACCTCAAGAGAGAAAAACAGAAATCACAGGCAGAGAAGTAGCTGTTTAAACATCCTTTGATTTCCTCTCGTCATTTAGTAAATGCATTAAATTAAGCTGCAGATGTTTCCCTGTCAACACAACGCTGTATTATGGTGTGTTATTTTCCTGATAGAAACATTTTATATACTGTAAATAAACACAGTTTTGTTAATTAGTTAATGAATTATTTTTTAATGCTCCATTAGGCTTGAGGAAAAAATAGCGCAAAGCTATTGAAAGTTCTCATTTTTAATAAAGAGACCTTGTAGTAAATATGGAGTGCTTAATATCTGCTGAAATGGTAGCTCTTGCAGGAGTAATTATGGCTCTGGCTCTTTCTTTTAAGTTACTCTGTGCTTCTTAGCGTATCTTAGGCTTGGGGGTTAAGGCTGATTATAAATATCCGGGATTTGAGATAGAATATCCGTACATAACATCTTGTAGGAAGGGAGAGAGAGTAGGAATTTGCTGATTTATTTTGTCCTTTGTTTCTTCCTACAAGAAGGAGGTGCTTTAAGCAAGTAGCAAAGTAATAGGGAATTCAGCACTTAGGACCCAAGTCAACCTGAGAAATGCCAGAACTTTAGCATGGAAACAAACCCGTTAAGGTTTCTTCTCCATTCGTGAGGCGTGTCATTTTCCCCAAACAAGGACGGAGGTTCTTTGCTTGTGGAGTCTCACTCCAGCAGTAGATTGGAAAAATGTCCAAGCAGGGGACCCGGGTTCTCTCCCGGATGAGTTCATCTCAATAGTCACTGTGTTTCATCGGATGCAGCTGGTTACATTTTTAATAGGCAGATGGCTAATTTTACAGTTCCAAGCCAATCTCTCATTGGACAACATCCAGAAAGCCCGTGGTAGGGTAATGCCCGGCAGAAAGTTCAACAGGACACTTGGGGGGAACATATGCTAATGTCAGCCCTTTTACTTAAAGTCTTTAAAAAGAATATTCAGTGCTAAGCTGAGGGATTTTCACGGACTCAAGCCTAACACCAGATGGGTGGCCAGCTATGAAGTCTTTAGGGCCTAAGCAAATGCTCTTAATCAGGCTTGGATGGTCAGAGAATCAAATAGCATCAAACCAGTAATCACTAAGTGATTTTTTTTTTTTTAATGACAAAGGTGTCTGCCTTTACAGAAAGGACCCGGCTAACTAAAGCAGTGATTCTGTCTTAACTGAAGCCGGTGGAGTCATTCAAGCTCTTGTAGTCCTGGTTGTTTTGGCATCCTAGCCTCCGTTTCATGTACCCCTCCCCATCTGACTCTGGTGGAGTTCCTAATGTTCACTTACCTCCCCCCAGGTGAGGAGGAGGAGGTGACAGCTGCCCCTCTCTCCAGGATTGGGGAGAGGTTGGTATCTATAGCCGATCTAAAAGCATCCTTATTTTTAAACTGGAAGTCTCTCTCTCCGAAGCAATGGCTCTTTAGACATCTTAATTAAAAGGGAATTTGGGAATATCTCCCGTTTTACAGCGCATGTAATCAAGCATTTCTTATCCTCCACAGAAGGACTTTGGTTCCGTCTTCACAAAAGGCTTTGAAATGTCCTAAAACAATCCCCCGCAGCTCGCTCAGGGTGGGGGTAGGGGTGGGAGGCAAGGAGGAAAAAGAAACCCAAAGCAAAAAACAACAAACATTTTCTGGGAGGTGATAAAAGTCTTGCATGGAGAGTATCTTTATTCTATCCCATGTGATGAATTGCCATAGGGTGACTGGAAAACTATTTAAGAACCACAATGGCAAATGCCCTTGTTTAAATGCGGCAAATGTTGTTTACCTCTAAGCGAAATAAAAGATGAAGATCAGAAGAAAGAGGGGATCAAAAGACCTTTCTCCAAATAGATTTATAAAAGAGTGATTTTTAAATGATTTCAACTCCTACTTTATAAAAATATTTTATGAGGTACTTTTCCGAAAATAACATGCTTCTGAAGACTTTTCCTCCCCAAATCGCTTCCTGAAAATTGTGACATTACTTTTCTCCAGTGCAAGTGGCTACCCAGGACCTTATTTAAAACAATGCAAAGAAATCCGACAAAGCCAGTAACTCTGCATGGGGAAACTAGGCCTTTTTTTTTTTTTTTCTTTTTTAGCCAGAAAAATAACCTTCAAATATCAAACTGAATCTATAAATGCTTCTATCAAATTTTTCTTTCAAGAACATGGAAAGTGGTTCTTTTTGTTTTACAGAACAGGTTTGAAAAGAGTTTTCTTGCAGAGTTTTTGTTTTATAATCAAAATAATTCAAGGGAAGTGACACGACTTTTTCTTTAGAGTTTTTTTTTTTCTGGACAAAGTCTAGTAGAGGGAGAGAGAGAGAAAAAAAAAAACCTAACCAATTCCAAGACTAGCAGACAAAAGTTACACACAATGGGCAAAACCTCAAAGATAGTTATAAATTATTCTGTCACTAAATTAAAGTATTGGTAGAAGAAAAGTCTTAAAATTGTAAAATGAGGACTAGCCAAATATCTTCAAAGATCATGGATTTATGGAAACTTCTCTCCAGTGTGAATACCCCCAAATATATTTTAGTTTTTGCTTTTTTTTTTAATGTAGTTTAAAGAAACTTTGTGCCATTAAAAAAAAAACACACAACTTTGAAAGGAAAAAAGCCAAAAGAAAAGCAGAAATTAGGGCAGTTTTTAAACTACAAGCCAACAGTTTGCTCGACTTTGCTTTATTTATTCGTTCTTAAGGTATTTAAAACTTGAGCATTAAAACTGCAGAATAATTTGCAAATGAATGCAGTTGGAGTTGTGAAAATATAACTCACAGCTGAATGTGGGTTATTCAGACAAATGGCTGCTTTGTTCGAGGAGGGGAAGTAAAGTTCTGTGTTAATTTATTACAAACTGCAGCATTTCATCCCTGATGTCCGGGCAACAATGTTTTTTATTTCAAGTAATTTATAAGCACTTCCCAGAGCACTTAGCAGTGATGTCCTTGGCTATTTTGCTCCCAGAAACAGAGTGTATATGTATTTACTGTGGGAATTTGTTTTTAATAAAACTGTTGTAAGGCATTTTTATTCCTTTGCTTTGTTACATTAAAAACATTCACTGCATAAGTAATGTATTTTATTCCAAGTTGAAAGGCAGCAGATCACAGCCGGCAACTGTACTGGGGGGTAGAGACTACAGATGAGAAGCAACGCTTAAAGCATTTTCCAAGCAGCTGTAGTTGTCTTCTCTGCCTAGGTGTCTTAGAGAAGCAGCTGTTAATCAGGCATCCTGTAAGTGTCCAGTAAGTTCCAGGATGCAAGCACTAAAAGTCACACTCAAGAATTGAATAGAAAAAGGAAGACTAAAGTGCGATGAATATGTGTGTATGTGGGTTACTGCCTCTGTGTAGGAACATACACACACACATACACAATCATGCACATGTGTGCGATCAGTGTTAGGAATGTTTAAAACTTTACTTCTCTCTATATCTTAGAATCAATCTACAATACTTGAGACCCCAAAGCTGACCTTTTATTTCATTTTTTTAAGGACAGCCCACAGACCTTCACGTTCCTATGTACACAGAGATATCTACAATTAAAAAAAAAAAAAAAGAATTACTCAGTTGCTGTTTGGTAGGTTGAAATTGTGGCAAGGAACCTCAGAACCATACTTGGTTTCCAGTTTTTGGCTTTGGTGAGAGAACTGTAGAGACAGCTAAGCCATACAGTCTTGCCCCCAAGATTAAAGGAAACTGTTCTGCTGATAACAAGAGTCCTTCTGAAAATTCTAGATCTTCAGGGGCATTTAGCCATCTCATTTTCTCAAGAAGGAATAAGTGAGTTGATGTCATTGCCCATTATCTGCCTATCTATCTACTTTATCTATTAGTGTCTATCTACTTCCTATATATCCATCCATTCATCCATCCATGTATGAATGTATGTATCAATGTATATCTATCTAGTCATACATCCATCTATGTGTGTATGTATCTATCTATCCATCTATCTGTTTATCTATCAATCCACGCATGTTTGTGAGTATGTATCTACTGGGCTTCCTTGGTGGCTCAGACAGTAAAGAATCTACCTGCAATGCAGGGAGACCTGGATTCGATCCCTGGGTTAGGAAGATCCCCTGGAAGAGGGCATGGCAACCCACTTTAGTATACTTGCCTGGAGAATCCTCATGGAAAGAGGAACCTGGCAGGCTATAGTCCATGGGGTCGCAAAGAATCAGATACAACTGAAGGACTAAACTCAGCACATGTGTCTATCCATCTCCTTTTCTATCTGCCTATTTATCTATTATTTATCCATCCATGTATATATGTATGTATCCATCTCTCTACCTATCATGCAATTTTATCATCCTTGAAACTTCAACTGAAAGAAAATCATTTGTGTTGGTCCTAACCTCTGATGTTATAGAAAGGTGATAGATAATTTCCATGTGTATGTGTTCATGACCTCTGCATTTTTGTATGTTTAACATGTGTCACATGATGCCTTTTGTGTGAACCCAGATGATGCAATCTTGGGCTTCAAAGGCAAAGATTCTACAGGACTTGCAGCCTTCCAAGGTACAGGAGCTATATAAATTGCACCCTCATAATTATCTAGACACATTTGAGAAGTTCTTTATAATTTGAAAATTGCTTTGACTTTTAAAAAGAAATTTGATGAGCAATTACTCTATAATAATAGATTTTTAAACTTCTTATAAAAAAATAACAAGAGGAGTCTTCAAACAAGACAGAATCTAGCTTTTTTCTCCCTCTGGCCACCAACTTTTCCAGAAATGAGGGGAATATAAGAATACAGATTACTTTGTTAATTAGCCATAGAAATCATATCTATTATTTGTAAAGGAGCCATGAAAATAAATAGAGGCCGGAAAGGTCAGGGAATTGAAAGCAACTAGAGGGCAGGTCTAGTAAGAATCAGATCAGTGTGCTGAATGCAAGCAATATTTATTTTCTCATCCAACCACTGTTCCTCATGGAGAACTGACCAATACTTTCCCCTTTTCCTTCTATTTCCTTATTAAAAATCAACTTAACTTCTAAAAGATAAGTTCCAGTGAGCTTTTCTGACTTTCCTGACTTACATTCATCTTTCCATCAGGAAGCAGGTGTGTGTGTGTGTGTGTGTGTGTGTGTATGTGTGCATGCTTATACGTATACATGTATATGTATTTTTAGGGCACAAAAGTCCCTTGAGATCACAGGGCAATCATCCGTCTGGCCCCTGATTGTCTCACCTGGAAAGTGAGCAGGTGGATGGGGGAGGAGGGACAAATGGGCACCGGGAGTTCCTGCAGAACATGGAGGTGCAACAGTGCTTGGCACAGTAGGCTGGATGCTGACCAGTACGTCCTCAAGCTCTTGTGATGTCTGGCCCCAAACTCTCCCTCTGGGGTTCCTAACACCTTGGGTCCTTCGGGAATTAAAAAGGGAGTCAACTGTTTTTTTCCTTAGGGAGGAAATTGACTTCAGAGCTGATCATAAGAAAATAATGCTCACGATTTTTTAAAGAAAGAAAGAAAACAGAAAAAGGTAACAATGCATCAATTTGTGATGTGGCAGAGACAGCTGAGAGTATGTAACTGACATTGGAAACAATTATCTATCAATCAAATGATCCTCAATTTAAAATTTGTCCAAACAAATATTTTCCACGTATGATGAATCTCAGTGCTTAGGAAAGGAATATTAATCTCCTAAATGAACAGATCTCAAGTATTACTTTATCTATGCTGAGATGATTTTTTTAACCCCATTTTAAACACGCCCTTAGCAAACTATAATGGTTAATCAATACACCAGAGATACCTTGAGCAGGAAACAATCTTACTTCATCTCAAGATGTTGAAGCCCAGAGTGGGTAAGAGACCAGCGGAGACCTCCCAACTGAGCCATGTGGGAGCTCCATTCTGCCCACTAAATTCTGTCAGTTGGAAGAAATAAAGCAATGACATCAAAGGGACTTTCCCTTTGAACATGGCATTCCTGCCTCTTGAGATATGGGTCCTCTGCCAGCTGGTGTAGACTCTTGTTGTATAGACTGGCAGGCTCTAGAGACCTATCACCTTAGCTCCCCGCCCCAGATGTGCACTTGTGCAAACTTGGGCTGACTTCACCAACTTTGTTGTGCCTCTATTCCTCATTTATAACATTGAAATAATAATCATAGACCCACGTCATAGGAACATTGTGAGGACTAAATACATTACATGATATTTTTTTTTGTCAATAAATCTTGGCACATGAGAAATGCTGTAGTATTATGAATGGTTTTATTTCAAGGTAGAGTCCAAGTTCATATACGTCTGTTGAATCAAGTAACACCTAGATTGCACCTTGACTTGTAGTGTTGCTCAGTAGTTGGATACTTTCTCAGCCCGCTTTTTCTTTTTCCTAATGTGTTTGCATCACCAAACAAAGAAACCAAATTCTTTCTTCTCTGTTGCACCATATTTGAGTCTCTTGCTTCCTTGCTTTTTTCTATGTCTTCTTCCTGAGCCTGTCTCTGTCTCCTTGACTTATCTTTAGACATCCTCATTACAGCTCTATCTGCCTTATTTGTATCCCTTCATTATCATATGTTTTGCATGCCCCTCCCTTAGTCTTAGCAAGGAGACTGCACTGTGCTAGGAAGGTCACTAGGGCAGAAGGTAGGAGATACTGAAGTGGGTGCAGGGAAGTGTTTGGTCTTATCCAAGTCATTCTGTAGGAAATAGAGAACTTCAAGGTACAGAGCCCTAAAGCTGGCCCTGAAAGCTTCTCAACAAGTTCAGCGAGCTCAACATTGTCCAAAGGGATGGAAGAAAATAATTCACTTAAGCGACTGATGATTCTGTAGGTTCATCAAACTTGGGGGTAGTAGGGGGTGGGTTGGAGGGAACACATGGGCCAGGATTGGATCCTTGGGTACCTGAGAATCTGAAATTAACTGTTTTGGGAGTCTCTTCTCTTAGTTTCTCTGGGTTTTGTTATACTTTTTTCTACCATTATCTTTGTTTGTCAAATGCATTCATGTTCCAGTGAAAAGAGATAACCCAGTTTAATGCGATATCTCTCTGAGGGATTTGCATCATAACAAGGTGCAAAACATGGGTCACGGCTGACCCTTACATGTCTTTGGTTCCGTACACAGGGTAACAGCAAAAAATAAACCACTGTTAAAATTTAGCAGAATTCCCATAAATGTCTGGAAGTCTGGCCTCCCTTGAAGAATCTAGCTCTGTCTTCCTTCATTTCTCTCTCATTGGATGTCTGTGAACTCAAGAGGGTCATAGAGATTAACAAGGGTTGATTCTCAAATGTTCATTCTCAAATATCTAAGCCCAAAGTATTGGGTTGGTTAAAAAGTTTGTTTAGGTTTTTCCATACAATCTTAATCTTAAGATCAATATCTAAGCATCTCTACCATTCTAGATAACTGGGGTTTTCTAAAATGAGCCAGGTTGGCCCCCCAAATGGCCCATAGGATATGGCTTAAATATACTTGAACTTCTTATTTTCTATTTTTATGTTTATTATAAAAAGTGTATTTGTGTATCTTGTTCAAGGAACATATGTAGAAGCTAATATACCTATCTCGGGATACGTGTTTGAATATTTTTGAGAGATGGTATACAGCATCAATCATGGGGACCTTGTTGCTACACTATGGTGTACTTTGGAACAGTTGTTCAAAGGCAAATACATGCAAAACACATGCTAATTCATGAATAACAAATGAGCCAGATGGAGCTGTACCAAAAATGCCAGGAGATAGATAGCTCGAGGAAACAGAGACAAGCACCAAGAAAGGGAGAGCAGATTAAAGTAAAGGAAAAAAACAGGTGTACTGATAAATATGAGCATAAAACCCTCCACCACTCTATAACTAATACTCTGAGCTATGGTAAAAGTACCACATAATTCTGGGGGGAATAGCAAACCCTCTCTTTGTAACACATTTAGAATTCCTGATGCATCAATATGGGGTTGGGATGGAGCTTAGATGACATCCATTCCAATAGGTCATTTTGTGTGGTTAGAAAATCAATTCTTGAGAGTTTAAACAACTTCCCCAGCATCATCAGCAAGACTTCTTTGATGCTCAGCATGGCCATTTCTGGAAAGTGACCAGGTATTACTGCACCTAGAAAAGGGGGTGCCATTCTTGAAGACCCCCAATAAGAAAGATATCCTTTGTTAGAACTCCCTTTCCACCATTTCTATGAAAATAAAATTAGATTCCTTGCTCTTCTGCATTGTGAATCCAGGCCATTTCCCTTCTGGTCTGTTGTCTTCAGGAAAGAAATGTTGAACCGGGTAAAATTCAAGGACGGGATGGGCACAGTGGACAAGGACCAGGGCTTTGGGGTCAGATGAACTTGGGGTTAAATTCCAAGTTAAATCCCTTTTACTCAGGGTGTGGATTTGGCCTAAGAAGTCAATCAATATTCCCATCTGTGAAATGGAGGTAATTGTCACATTTACCTCCTCAGACTCTTGGCAAGATAAAATGAGAGACTATAGGTCAAGTGCAAAGCACAGTGTCTAGCATGTAAAATGGTATCGATAAATGGTAGATATTGTAATAAGGAAGAGTCAGTTTTGACTCTTCCCTGCTAGATCTGTGTCTTTGGCCACTTTTGTTATTATAATCACACATAATGGCCTGCCTCAGAGAATCCTGCCCCTCTGCCTGTTAAGCTAAATTGCCTTTGTTCAGAACCCTGTCCACCTGTAGAAAGAAAGAAGGAAGAAATTAACAAATACCCCTGCCTGAGGCTTGTCCTTCTAGGAGATACTTGCAAGATTAAAGGACCTTTTTACTTTGTTTCCTCATCCCCAACTCCCAAACTGTCTCCTATCCATAAAAGACCCTGGCATCCAGACTCTGGCCCCAACAATATTTTGAGACGTTAATCTGCCATCTTCTCCATCAGCTGACTTTTCTGAATAAAGTCATATTCCTTATCTCAACACCTCATCTCTTGGATTTATTGGCCTCTCCTGCAGCAAACAGAGTGAGCTTGGACTCAGTAACAATATTATGAAATGCAAATCGATTTCATAATGTCAGCTCTCCATTATTTGTGGATAACTTTTGAGAATTGGTGGTGATGGTGGAGGCTTCACCCAGAACATCTTAGGTTTTCAACGTGATAAAGTCAACCTTCTTTGCCTCTAGCAATGATTTCCTCAAGCGCCAACCCCTCATCCCCATCTTTTACACGTGTGTAAAAGGATAGTTTAACAAAACTTGTAGTTGAGTCGCAGGAAGAGAGTCCTATCCCCACAAACAAGACTAATGACTTAAGATTAACCAAGCAGGCCGACTGCTTATGAGCGGGCTGAAGCAAAGTTGAAAGTCTTCAGACCCTGAATTATCTGTAAATTTCATCAGGAAAGAAGTCATGCTTTCTTGTGGGAAGAGAAACCGGATGGTCTATGGGACATAGCACACTCTTGGCTTTGGCAAGTGCCACTAGTCTTTGGATTATAAGAACTTTGAGGGGAGGTGGAGCAAGGAATTTACTTGAATTTTGGTCTAGAAATATCTCTTGCCTACCCTTTTTTTCTGTCCTGTCTTTTCCAAAATTCTTCTTTCCTCTGCCTCTCCAGGCCATTTGTTAGGACAGACCAAGGGCTCAAGAGTGACCTTGCTGCTACTGCTAAGTCACTTCAGTCGTGTCCAACTCTGTGAGACCCCATAGGCAGCAGCCCACCAGGCTCCCCTGTCCCTGGGATTCTCCAGGCAAGAACACTGGAGTGGCTTGCCATTTCCTTCTCCAGTGCATGAAAGTGAAAAGTGAAAGGGAAGTTGCTCAGTCGTGTCTGACTCTTCGAGACCCCATGGACTGCAGCCTACCAGGCTCCTCCATCCATGGGATTTGCCAGGCAAGAGTACTGGAGTGGGGTGCCATCGCCTTCTCCAGAGAGACCTTGAACCCCCTCAAAAAACGATGGTCAGGAGCACCACTTCTGAGACATCAGCCCTCCCTGTGCTCTTAGAGGCTTCCTTTTTCTGTGGCTCTTTTCTTTGAGTGCCGTCATCTGCTGGCAGGGGACAGACCGGAAGCACCACCCTCCAAGAAAGGTAGCATCTGCCACGCTCCAGCTCCAATGCGGAGACTCTGATGCAGCCTTCTCTGCCCTTGGTATGAGTCATCCCTGGAGTTTATCTTTCCCCCTGAGTCTGGCTTCCTGGGTACTTGTTCTCTTTAGTTCTCTTAGTACCAGAGGTCTGACGGGGATGGGCACTCCCAGCTCAGAAAGTCAATGCTGGACCTGACGGACCCCTCCAATCAGGTGCTTTCCCAGATGCTGGGCTTCCTTCCTGATGCAGTTTCGAGAAGGGCGCTTTTTCCTTAGTGTAACTCCTTTTATCAGTCTGGAATAGGAACTTCTAAAACCCCATTAACTAGTAATCACTCAGGGCCAGTGAGGGCGCCTCCACTACCCCAGGAATATCCAATTAGCAAATCATGATCTGGCCCTCCAGTGAAAGAAGTCAGCCCCATTATCTGTGATGTCCCCAATTAGAGTGTTTATTCATGAAAGACTGCACTGAGCTGGCCGGCCGCGAGGCTCCTTCCTTCCCAAAGCCCGGGCCAGATTAAGGACCCCTTCCCACCCCCTCCCCCACTCTACTCTGGCCCCAGCAGCCCACTCCTCTCCCCTTACTCGGGGCCTCCCCCACCATCTGCCCAAATCACGAGGACTTCTGCTAGCAGCAGGACGGAAGAGTCAAATTCTTCAGGTTTGGTCATGCCTGACTTGAGTTCCATGTTTTTGTGTTCCTTTCGGGGGGTTGGAAAAAAGTAAATGAACTGAGCCCAGAGCATGGCTGTGATTTAGTTAGTATTTATCAATCTCACTTTAGCAGTAAATTTGGCATTTATCAGACACTGAGAATGCCCCAGGTGCTGGGGTCTCACTCTGGCCCCTTCCTGCTGGATCTCCTCACTGACCATCAGTTATGTTTTAACTGCATAAAAACGCGGAACAAAAATTCATCTAAAATGGTCCTCAGTGACTCCGAGGTTCAGCACCCCTTCCCGGTCCATTTTACAAATGAGGAAACGTAATAGTATTAGGTTTCTGTTGTTTTACAAAGCTCTCCATTTTTACATAGCCAAGAATATAACCCCACTTTAAAAATGCCCAAGTAAACATAGTGATCATGAAATTAACAACAACAACAAAGAAATCCCAAACAGTATTGGTTAGAAAGGCGATCTTAGCAGAGTCTCCTCATTCTGGAAAAACTGAATAAAGGAAAAAATATGCAGAGGCATGAATAAGAACAGCAATGACTACAGACCGCTCGCTGGTCAGATCATATCTCAACTCTGAAAGCGTTTTGAGGCAGGCCATTTTAGCATCTGACAGTATGAATTTCCTTCCAACATCAGACCTCAGAAGTAGAATCTTTTCCCTACTAGAAGGGACATTGTCTTCCTAACTCACTCTCCTGCTCAGACAAGTTTTGCTTGGGGGTATTAGGGAGCATTGCTCCCAACCAAAACTTGTGTCAGGCTGCTGCGAAAACACAATCTGTCTGTTTATATTTCTAGAGCCAAACACGGCATTTTCTCTAATTCTGATTAGCATCTACTTGGCCCCTTCCTTGAAGTATCCTCTGTGGAGATGTTCCAGATAGAAATCTGGGATCTGCTAGTCAGCAGTGGCCCCTACCAGCTCCAGAGGTGATTGTCAAATTTGCAGGGTTTTGCAAAATGGTTTTTAAACACAGTTTAAAACTGTATTTTAAACTGCAATTAACATTTAAGTTACATAAACTTACAACTCAATGAATCATATTAAAAATGAAGGTGTGTGAGTGCTCAGTCGTGTCTGACTCTTTGTGACTCCATGGACAGTAGCCTGCCAGACTCCTCTGTCATTGGGGTTTTGCTGGCAAAAATACCAGGGTGGGTTGCCATTTCCTCCTCCAGGGGATCTTCCCAACCCAGGGATTGAAACTGCATCTCCTATGTCTCCTGAATTACAGGCAGATTCCTGACCACTGAGCCATGGTTAAGCCTAAAACCAAAGGTAATACTACTCAAAACTTATCTTAATATCTTACTGCTTTTGACTACTGTGATACAAAGATATCAAAGTTGCTTACATCTGTTATCTGCAAGGAGGAAATGCTGTGGACTGGTGTGCTACTCAGCATCTCTGCCCAACTCCTCCTCTTGCAGTCAACCATTGGGGGGAATATCCTCACCATGGAAATCTGAAATGCGGCAAGTCAGAATCCCCCCTACCCAACCCCCAGAGCCAGTTGTTAAACATTTAGCAGCAGGTCACTGGATACAATACCATCTGTCTAGTTGAGTCTGCAAACTTCAGGAAAATCCCAAGTGTGAAGTTCACACAGTAACTCTTCCCTTATTTGTCTCTGCTGGGCAAATAACTGGTGTTTATAAGTGAATTTTATATGCAGCTGAAGGTAATCCATTCAGTATCAGGTCCTTTATTCTTGTATTTTTGCCTATTTTTAGTGGACATCTTTCTAGTTTACATCACATATAATCTACTGTCTTTTAAATTCAAATTCTGCCAATATCTCAGTATTTCCTTGAGATTTGACTGTGAGTACAACCGTTGCTTCTTGTTCTATTGTAATGACAGTGTTAGGGGACATGGAGGTATACATTCATTTCCCCATCACTAAATGACCTAGACAGCTATGAGATTTCATTTGTTCTTTCTGCTTTGATTGATCTTCTGGATGAGTGAAAAGATGTCAACTGTCACTCATGTTTCATATTACACAAATAGTACCATACCTGAATACATATTCAAAGTAAATGATTCAAACAATACATTGATTTAAAAACTTCCCCTCAAAGCATTTTCTATTCAGATTCAAAAGTAACCTCTGTTATATTTTGATATATTTCCTCCATGATATTTACTGTGTATCTACACATATATACATGTTATTCTACCTATTAAAGTAGTATATACATGACTTTTACAAGTGACCTTGTAAAATCACAATCACATATTATTCAGCAGTAAGATTTTTAAAAAATTATATTGAAATATAGTTGATTTGCCATGTTGCATTTCAGGTATACAGCAAAGTGATTCATGTATACAGATATATATACATATAATATATTCTTTTCCATTATGTTATAGGTTATTGCAAGATATTGAATATAGGTCTCTGTGCAATAAGACCTTGTTGGTTATCTACTTCCTATATAACAGTGTGCATATTTTAATTCCAACCTGCTAATTTAACCCTCTCTCATTTTTCTCCTTTGGTAACTGTAAATTTCTTTTTTCACTTATATCTTAGATTTTTTCCAAGTTAGTATATAAAGATCTTTATCATTCTTTATATCTGTAGGATCTCTCAGCATTTTCCCTAGTGATAGACATTTAGGCTGTTTCCATGATTTTTGTTTGTTACAAAAAAAATTTGTAAAATTCTTAACAAACCAAAGAATATTTAATACCCTCGCTCACATATCTTTGGGCACATGCCCAGGTATTTATTTAGGATAACTTTCAAGAAGTAGAACTTCTAAGCCATGGAATATTTATCATTTCTTGCACCTTTCCTTTCTCCTCATAATTTCTTATATCAATGAATGTTATTAATATTGTGCCTATGAGTAAGTACACTTTGGATAAAATTCTGATATGAATAAGTAATTGTTTTTAATAATCAGACATAAAGACTTTAATGGATATCTGAGGCTACTCAATGGCTGTCCTCTGGATAAGTGAGCTGATATAGAAGACTTCTGTTTGAAGAGGGTTACTGAGGTAGGCACTCAGTGCTTGTCTTCATCCTCAGGATCTTACTCTTCTAGCACATTCCAGCTGTCTTCCAAGTATTCTCTGCTTCTCTAGGCTTTCTCTGTCATTTAGAATGTCATTTTGCCTGAGAGACAGGCCCAAAGTGCTGGGAAATTTATAGCTCCCAGAAGCAACTCTCAATGACTGAAGTTGGTGTATAAATACCCCAGCTCCCTCACAGTTACAGTAGGATCATTGAGGCCAGAGTTTCCCCATGGATTAAGTTGCAGTGGCTACAATGGTAGCCAGCTCTTTGAGACACACTCTGTTGGCCATCTTTCCTTCCGTAGCTGACTTCTGTACTTCTCTACCAAGATTTGTTGTACTTCCCAAATAAATGGTCACATTTAATTTCTGGATTCTTTCTGGAGGGAAACTGAACTCAGATATCTTGTCATCTCAGTATGATGGTCATGGCAACCTCTACCCCAGAAATGAAATGTTGCTAAGCTGATACTTCATCTCACTTGTTGCAAGGGATAAGTACCTTCTTTATGAACTATCAGGTTATTACATCTGGCTGCTTTTGTACAGAACTTTGGGACCTGTGACTTGACTGGCAAGATGTGCTGATTGGGAAAAAAATGTGTTGCATTTAATAGATATTCTCCTATGATGAAAACACAATAGCTTCACACTGTCTTTCTGCTCAACACACTTGATACAGAAAGTCCACATTTGCTTGAGAGCTTTGGGCCAACAGTTAGATTCTGAGGGACTTGGGTGGCACTGAATCACTCTGCATAAGGTCATGAAGCCTTGGGGTTTCATTGGCCAGGAAGTCAAAGTCCAGGCAGCATGGCTTCCTCATAAGGCAGTGTTCCACCATCTGAGGGGAGGCCTGGTACGGAGAAGCCCATCACATCATCCCTTGGCCAAGGTCAAAATGCCCCAGGGCGGTTCACTGCACATTTAAGGGAGGACTTGGGAGTTGTTTCAGAATCATCAGAGAAGCTTGTAGCTTCTTGGAGTCAATAAAGCCTTTGGTTGAATCTGTTCCTTTTCCATTCTGGAGCTGGGTCCAGCTGGTAGTGACTGTCAACTTCTCTGTCATCAAACCTGAAATTCTTTTTCTCATGAGTGTCCATAACACTTAGCATTCCCTGAGAAATGGACCCCAGCTTAATAATAACGGTAATAGAAACACTTAAAACAGTGCCAGGCATCACACTTTGTGATTCACAGACATTATCCCATTGAGTTGTTAGAATAGCACTGAGATAAGACAGATAAGATGATGATATCCCCACTCAGATGAGAAAAGTGAGGCACAGGGAGCTTTAGTAACTGACCCAAGGCCACCCAGCTAGTAAGTGTCCCAGGATGACTAACTTCCGAGCTTAACTCCTACCCTCTCTAAGTGCATGACTGTGAGTATCAGACCATCTTTGTCATAATGGCTTATTTAGCCATGTGACCTTGAGCAAATCATTTCAAGCCTCTGAGCCTGAATTTCTTGAATGAGGGTGATGATACTTACTTTAGTGGCATTGCAAGAATTGCAGGAGTAGTAAATATACTGACACTGCAGGCTGCAGAGGGAGAATCCTGTAAGATGTGGTGATTACTATTATTGTTTGTTGTTGTTTCACTCTCCACCTGCACACATGCACTCTATATGCAATTTGCACCATATCGCTTGTTCCTTCCTAAACCCGCTGGGCTGCTCCTTAGTCTTCCATCTGCCTGCAATGCCCTTTACTTTCTTTTCCCTCTGGTCATCTCCTGCCAGTGCTTTGAGGCCCAGCATAAGCATCAGTCTCTCTGAGGAAACTTTGCAAATTCCTTTTGAGTCCTTTCTTCATCAGTGATTCCACCCAGCAGGGGAGTAGCTGGCTGGTTAATTGTTTTAAGTTCTGCAGACAGACTGTCCAGCCTCAAGGAGTGACTCCATTTCTTTACAGGTAAGTGATGTGGAACAAGTTCCTTTATAAGTAAAACAAGAGAAGTTATAGTACCTCTCTCATAAGATCATTGTGAGACTTCAATGAGAGGAAGTATGTAAAAGACTTAGCATGGACTGAGAGCATAGAAGTTCTCAGCAAATCTTATTTATGTTGTTTTAGCATTGTAAACATATCTGCTGTATCACTTAATGCTTGGTGTGCTGCTGCTGCTGCTGATGGTGATGATGATGAGGATGGTGATGATGGTGGTGATGGTATAGTGGGGTATTTATTTCCAATAGACCACAGACTTCTTCAAGGTAAAAACAGAGTCTATTGCAGCTTTGATTTCTGTGCCTACTCCAATACCTGGTAGACAGGAGTCAATTTGATGCTGGATGGCTGTATGGATGAGTGAGTGGATGGTAGATGGTTAAATAGATGGTTGGACAATTGCTGCCTCCCTAGTTGGTTGTATTGAGGGCCTGAGTCATCTCTGAGATATACTGATTGTCATACCAAGATAAGGAGAACATGAAGGGTCAATAAGTAGGTTTCTAAATTCTTTCATTTGAATCAGGGATCACATAGGAGAAAACAAAGCAAAATAAAACCAATCACCAAGAATGCTAGTGGTTTCATTTTTATCCACATCAGTGAACAGTTGACTTAAATTGCCTCTAGGAACCCTTTCACTTCTGAACATTTGTGTTTTCCGCCCCTTCCACCACCTGCAATACTTAGAAATACCAATGTGTCATTTGGAGACACATCTGCCCATACTGAGCAATCTGATTTACCATCTGAACATCGAGAGTGTCTCAGACAAATCTGGTTGTCCAAGGCCTGTATCTAGGTAAAAGAAAAGACAGAGTAGGATCTCAGCTTGGGACCATCTCCCTGATTCTTCTTAGTGGGGAGGCTTTGGGTTGAGAATCCAATGGTTTTACAGATATGACTAACATTTGCTATGGTGTGAGGTCATTTGAATTAGGGTACTTAACTCTTGATCTTTCTTCTTGAGAGCTATCTTTGTCATCAGACTCTACCCACCAAGCCATGTCTAAGCTCTCAGAGGGGATCAGACCTCTGATATTTAGATTCCATGGGGTGAATGCTTCTAGAGTCACTCAGGTAAGAATCATTTCCATCCCTGCACATGCCATCACCAAGCCTTTCCCTCTTTGCGAGCAGGTAAGAACAAGGAAAAGGACCCACACTTACAAAGGGTCCGCTGCTTGTAAGTTGCTGCTCTCGAAAGACACCACCTTACCTGCCCACACCAAGTCACTAGAGTGGTCAGAGTGAGACCCGACTGTAGGAACTTTGCTTCTGATCAATTATCAAAGCCTGGGTTTAGTTCTCACTTATTGACTGAGTCTTATTTATTTATTATTGCAATCTCAGCAGGTTGGTTGGAAAAAGAGAAGTAGGGCCAGACACTGTGCTCTCAGTGAACCCTTATAGGGAAAAGAAGGTGGAGAAAGAGGAAATGGAGGAGGAAGAAAGAAGACCTTTGCCCTCTAAGGTCTTATCCTCTAATCCGGTTGGCAAGACCCATACCCATGGAATGATCAAAGAATAGAAGATAGTTGGGAAAAGTGAAAGTGGAAATGTTAGTCACTCAGTTGTGTCTGACTCTTTGTGACCTTGTAGACTGTTATCTGCTAGGCTCCTCTGTCCATGGGATTCTCCAGGCAAGAATACTGGAGTGGTTAGTTATTCCCTTCTCCAGGGGAACTTCCTGACCCAGGGATCAAACCCAAGTCTCTTGCATTGTAGGCAGATTCTTTACCATCTGAGCCACCAGGGGGAATACGTTGCTTTAACAGGTAACTCAGAGGAGAGGTCTGTGCAAGCTCTGGAAAAGGAGATACCTGGATTGGCTAGAGGGACTGAAAGAGGCTCATGGGAAGTAGAATCTCATCCTTTTCCAAATCTTTCATTTGATGATGGTGACCTATGGCAATGTCTAGCAACTTGCTTCAGGTCATTTAGTTGATTGGGGGAGGAAGTGACCAGAGTACCAGTGCATGCACATTTCACAAGGCAGTAGCTTTCTTCCTCCCTCCCTGTCTCCCTCCTGCCTCCACCCTCTTTTCTTCTGTCCTTCCATTAGCTTTCAACAAATATTCTGCTTAATAGAGTTAAGTGTCCTCTGTGTATAAGCAAGCATCTTTTAAGGTATTGAGAAGATGTTGATAACTGCTTCATGATCAAGAGCTCTGGCTTTGGAATGCACTAGACTTCTCTTCAAACCACTGTCCTACCAGCAAGTACCTGTGTGTCCTAGTTTATTATTTACCTCTGTTAATCTGAAGGATCCTTCCTCCAGAAGGATCATCAAAATACCTACCTTGGAAGGTTTTGTGATGATCAAAATGAAGCAATTCATGTAAAGCACATAAAACCCTGGCATACTGTAAGCTCTTAGTAAATATTCTCTACTCTTTGTAGTTTTGTTGTTGTTCAGTCGCTCAGTCGTGTCTCACTCTTTGTGATCCCATGGACTGCAGCACCCCAAGCTTCCCTGTCCTTCACTATCCGCCAGAGTTTGCTCAAACTCATGTCCATTGAGTCAATGATACCACTCAACCCTCTTGTTCTCTGTCATCCCCTTCTTCCCCGTCTTCAATCTTTCCCAGCATCGGGGTCTTTTCCAAAAAGTTGGCTTTTTGCATCAGGTGGCCAAAGTATTGGAGATTCAGCATCAGTCTTTCCAATGAATATTCATGACTGATTTCCTTTAGGATTGACTGCTTTGATCTCCTTGCTGTCCAAGGGACTCTCAAGATTCTTTTCCAGCAGCATAGTTTAGAAGCATCAATTCCTTGGCTTTCAGCCTTCCTTATGGTCCAACTCTCACATCCGTACCTGACTATTGGAAAAACCATAGATTTGACTAGACAGACCTTTCTTGGCAAAGTGATGTCTCTGCTTTTGAATATGCTGTCTAGGTTTGTCATAGCTTTCCTTCCAAGGAGCAAACATCCTTTAATTTTATGGCTGCAGTCAGTCCCCACAGTGATCTTGGAGCCCAAGAAAATAAAATCTGTTACTGTTTCCACTTTTTCCCCATCTATTTGCCATGAAGTGATGGGACTGAATGCCATGATCTTTGTTTTTTGAATGTTGAGTTTTAAGCCAGCTTTTCACTCTCTTCTTTCTCTTTCATCAAGAGGCCCTTTAGTTCCTCTTCACTTTCTGCTGTTTGTAGTTTTATTTGTTTATTTATTTTTTTAGCAAGGAACAGGATTTATTAGCGAGAAGGAAAGTACAAAGTTCTCAGCATAGACACTGAGAGCGGGTAGAGTCCCTCAAACGTCGATATACAATTGCTGTAATCCTCGATGTTTGTAGTTTTAGTACCACGAAATATCCAACAAAATGAAACTGACTCAACATTTATTTACTTTTTCTATATCAAAGTGCATCCTGGGATCATCCTGACAAACTTCAACTATCTTCTTTTTAAGGAGTTCAGAGGGACTAGATTATCAACATAACTGTTTAAATCAAACCAAACCTGAACCAGTGAAGATGAAGCTCTCCTTTCAGTAGAATCCTGAACAGAGAAGAATGAAAAAAAAGCCGGGGCAAGGATGCCTGACTCACAGGCTCAATGCCTGGGTGAAGCCAGACTGAGTTCCCTGGTCTGGATGATGGGGGCACCACTCAGGCTCTGGGAAGCCAAGATTTGGGGAGTGCAGCTTGGGATGGAGCTCTTGTCTGAGACTTGAGTTAAGGCTCTCAGGATGGGTCCCCATTTCTCATCTTGTCTTGCTGAGGAGATACATGCCCTGTGGTCATCTAATTCACCAGGGTTTCTTCTTAAATGTCTTTCATTAACACACAGTACCCTTCTCTGCTTTAGAAAGACATTCTCCATCCATATCTAAATTAAGGAGCGCCTTGCCACTCTGAGACCTCAGGTGTTTGCTTTTATCCTGCCCTGACAACCTACAGTTTTATTTTGAAGCTAGAGGAGAATCTGGCTTTTATTTCTTTATTTTGAACCTCACAGCCCCTCTAACTGACTCTCTTCCCCAGGGGGACAGAGCCGATCTTGCCCTGCCCATTGGGAAACACCAGGCCACTTCTTTGTTTAGTCCTTACGGTACACAGCATCGTGCCCATCCACCTGTGTTCTCCCTGGAGCCCCTGAGGTCTCACAGTCTCATGGCCCATCCACTTTGCCTTAGGAAACAAAGGACACACTTCATTGAAACGTCATATGTCAGCCCGCGTCCTTCAATTCTATTAAAACCCCTTCTTTTTTCCTCTTTCTTCTTTTTTATTTAAAAAAGAAAACATTATGGGGAAAAGGGAGAGAAAAGATTGGGGAGAGCAGTTCACAAAAACCTAGCAAACCCAAGCCTACTTTGGGGAGTTGTAACATCTGCACGTTCTCAGCAGTTTGAAAGGAAACAAAAAATTGCCAAGTGGTATAAAATTTGAAGAAAAATTACCCAAAGGAGAAATGGACGTTAACCACGCTTCAATTCCCCACTATGGGTTGACATTTGAAGTACTTTCTTCTCTCCTCTTTCTTTCTGATTCACAGTGTGTCTAAAGAGGTGAATTGGGCGCACAAAACCCAACCTCCTCTTGCCAGGGTGGGTATGAAATATGAAGGCGAGACGATTGTCTGGGCTCAGTGCATTGGAATAACATTGGTTAAATTATGGATAGTTTTTGAATAGTGTCACTTTTTTTTTTCTCTGCAGATGGTTGTTCACACAAGGAGCCGGGTCTGCATAATTGTATCACTAATCAGCAGTAAGGCAATTAGTTGTGTAAGTGTGCTATAATCATTCTAACAGAAGAGATGACGAAAAGACAAAAAAAAGGAGGGGGGGGACCAAAATGTCTTTTCTGAATCCATCAACTGACAGCCATAATTAGATATATATAATTGAAAATTCCACAGTAGGGGGGCAAGCTTATACAAATGAATTTTCTCTGCTGCCCTTACGCATTTTTGTCTTTGGCTGAACATCCCCCTAGGAAAAGGCAGAAAACTCGTCATTCCAAGAGAGTGCATACTGTACCGAGTATTCAGTCTGACCAATGATGTCAGAATTACAATTTTTTGGGGGGGACTGTGGGGAGGGCACAGGCTGGGAGACTGGGAGGTTAGGCTGCTGTAAAGACAAGTGCTCAGCGTGGGCTAATATGAATTGCGTTGCTGTGAATTATGTCACCGTCACTGTTATTCTGAACCTGTACTTAGCTGGCACCCTAACGTCCCTCTTCTGGTTCATGATGGGAAATTCCAAGCAGATGACTAACTCACTGGGCACAGTGTCTAGGGTCCAGTGCACTTTTAGGGACTCATGAGAATGTTTGAATTTTCATTTCTTTTTGGTTTGGAATGAACGTAGGCACGCTACTGTATATAAAATAGGTTAACAACAAGGACCTACTGTATACACATGGAACTATACTCAATATCTTGTAATAACCTAGAATTGAAAAGAATCTAAACAAGAATATATGTATGTAAAACTGACACACTTTGCTGCACACTTGAAATTAATGCAACATGGTAATTAACTATATATCAATAAAAAAGGAAAATCAAATGAATGTGATAATAAAGAGTGTGTACAAATGAATCCAGCCCGGATTATAATTACCTTCATACCAACACAGTTGTAAAATATAAGTTTTAATATCTTTTTAGGGAGGAAGAATACCACAAAAGCAAAAGTACTCAGAGTCCAAAAAACTTATAATGTGGCACTGATCATGGGCTAGATGGTATTTTCTATGGAAGAGGAAAAAAGTAGGATTTGAAGGCACTTCCTTATCACAGAATATTCCATCTTCAGTTTTTATAAGAAAGAGGGGACTGTATTTAACCAAAGCCTGATTATCAAAACCTATAATTACATTTGGGTTAAAAATTCTTAAGTGCCTATGAATTTGTGGAAACTGTGCAGAAAAGCTTAGCACTGAATTAATCAGACTATAGGTCTCCCAGCAGACTAAATATCTTCTTTTTAAACTGAAAGCACATTCCCCCAACCTCTCTCTCTCTTTGAATTCACCAACTCTCCTATAATTTAATTGGACAAATCTTAACAGTGATTTTTTTCCCCTCCCAAAGAGGGGGCACATTGCGGCCAAAGCTTGTTAATTAAGTTCTTTACATGCCCCCAGCTGTGCAATAAGTTTTCAAAGCAACACAACTGCAAATTTATTTATTTATTTTTTTTTACCATTTGGTGGCTAGTTTTCAATCATGCATTATTCCCCCCTCCTTGTTTTGAGGATGGGAAATCCAGGAATAATCTCTGGGAGAATTCCCATGCATTGTGGAATCTTGGACAGACAGTCAAATTGGAGATGCCATTAAGTGGTGTCTAATTGGAGCTTGTTTGGGGAGGGAGCCACAAGGGGTGATTCTTCAGGCTTATAGGCAGCTCAGGCACACACGTGCTTGTGTAGAAAGAGTGCCATGAAAAGTGTCCAGGAAAGCAAACCTTCCCAATAGAACTGGAGGGCAGGGGCCCTCCTTATTGGCAGATGAGGCTTTGGGGAAAGAGGATGGAGCTAGGCCAACAGAGAGGCCCTGTGGACAGGAGAGATAGTCATTGAGTGTGTTTCTGGTTTCCCCTTCCCACTATTATTAAGCCAAAAGGAATGATTTCTTGAGCAGAGCCATTTCCTCTGCAGAGCCATTTGCAAGGGACACGGGGAAGGCAGAGATGAAGGGAATAAGGGGTCTCCATCTTGAGGAGGTCTACAGTCTGGGGATGAAGAGGTCAGAGAAGTAGCAATTCAAAGTGACTGTGGCTCAGGTGAGTTTCCATGTTTGCCAGGATGATGTTGGAGGAAGGCTCTGCAGGAGGTCAGGGAACTTAGCTCTTGAGGAAAGGGTAAGGGAAGCAAAAAGAAGCCACAGAGACCCTTTGGGCTGACATAACCTCTTGGGCTGGGACTCTCTGAGTAGAGGTCGATAGCTCATTTTTATGGAGCTCTCCCAATATGCCCTGTAACTATGAAGGCTTGCCCATATATATACACACTTAGAATAACATAATAGAGGCCAGGATGGCAGCCTCTATTCCTCATCTTTACCATCTCAACTAAACTGGCAGAAGTGGATTTGAAGTGGAAGGAAAAACGGGGACATGTGTTCACAGTTACCTTGATTCTCCACAAAGTTCCTACACTTTATAGTACCATCTTACTTAAGAACAAATGATACCCAACTTCCTAAGGGTGAGGACCCTTGATTAAAAACAAAAAATTCCTTTATTCATTTTCTGGTTCATTCACATTTCAGTTCTCTTTCCAGGCTTCTCACCATCTTCCTTGCAATTGGGTATGGCCACCCAATTTGAAGACCTTGATGGAAGATTAAGGGCAGGCAGAGAAAGGGATGACAGAGGATGAGATGGTTGGATGGCATCACCAATTCAAAGGACATGAGTTTGAGCAAACTCCAGGAGATAGTAAAGGACAGGGAAGCCTGGCATGCTGCTGTCCATGGAGTCATAGAGAGTTGGACATGACTGAACGACTGAACAACAACAACAAAAATTACAACAAATGGTGTGTACATGGAAATGATGCAGATCAAGTGGTAGCTTTAAGAGCCAATGTGTAATTTACCACTTTCTGTAATCCCCTGCAGAAGTGACTGTGTTAAGATGAGAACTCTGTTATCCCCATCCTTGAGCTTCCATGATGCACAAAGTCCCTTCAGCAACCCACGTTAGACATGTGGAAGAATAAGCTTTCCTGTGTAAACCAGTGTGATCTGTTTGTTACTGCAGTATCACTGAAGAGTGACTGACAGCATTTCTTAGAATATGTAGCTGAACGGTTGCCCGGAGACCATATCAGGCTTGTAGAAATGTTTTGCTGGGCCATGTTCTCTAAAACACTAGTTGCTAGTATTAAACATCAGAAAAGCACACATAAAAATCTGACAGCACTAGACATGCTCTCTTGTGTAGCCGCAGCCACCTGGAGTGCAGCTCCCAGTGCCCTCTGGGGTCTGGCTCCAGGAGGTCATTTACAACATCTCCTGTTTCTGTAGGCCAAGGTCCTCCCACACCTGGAGAACAAGAAGAGGTCCTTGGTATTTCCCCTCCTCTTTGCTTCTTCTGTATGTCCTTGAAAAATCAGTGACCAGACTTGCTCTGTCTGGTTCACTCATCTTCAAAGCATTCCTTCTTCTACACCTGTTGGGTCCTTAGCATTTTCCCCCATGGCTCAAGATCTATTTGTTGATTTTCTCTCACTCCTATGGCTTCAGAAAAAGGTACCTCCATCACCATTTTCACGGAGAAAAGCCACAGATGCTTTGGCTCAGAATGACCATCATCAAAAAGTTTACAAATAATAAATGCTGGAAAGGGTGTGGGGAAAAAGGAACCCTCCTACACCGTTGCTGAGAATATAAATTGGTGCAGCCACTATGAAAAACAGTATGGAACTTCCTTCAAAATCCAAAAATAGAACTACTGTGTAGTATGTGTGTGTGTTAAGTCACTTCAGTCATGTTCAACTCTTTGAGATCCTGTGGGCCATAGCTCACCAAGCTCCTCTGTTCATGGGATCTTCCAGGCAAGAATCCTGGAGTGGGTTGCCATGCCCTCCTCCAGGGGATCATCCCTACCCAGGGATTGAATGTGCATCTCTTATGTCTCCTGCATTGGCAGGCAGGTTCTTTACTACTAGCCCCAGCTGGGATGCCCCAAGAACTATCATATGATCCAGCAATCCCACTCCTGGGCATATACTGAGAAAAGATGAAAAATCTAATTCAGAAAGACATATGCACCCCAATTTTCATAGCAGCCCTATTTACAATGGCCAAGACATGGAAACAACCCACGTGCCCGTCAACAGAAGACTGGTTTAAGGAAATGTGGCAGGTAGATGATAGATAGATAGATAGATAAATAGACAGACAATGAGATATTACTCACCCATAAAAAAGAATGAAATATGTCCATTTGCAGCAACATAGATGGGCCTAGAGATTATTATATTAAGTGAATTAAGTCAGAGAAAGAGAAATGCATGATATCACTTAAATGTGGGATCTAAAAAATAATACAAATGAATCCATATACACACAGAAACAGACCCACAGAGACCAAAATTATGGTTGCCAAAGGGGAAAGGAGCGGGGGGAGTGGGGGAGGGAGGTGGTAGGAATAAGTAAGAAGTTTAGGATTAAGAGATAAAAACTATTATACATAAAATAGATAAGCAACAAGGATTTACTGTATAGCACAAGGAACTAAATTCAGTATCTTATAATAACCTATAATGGAAAATTATCTGAAAAATATATATATATATATAACTCTATCGCTTTGTTGTATACCTGAAACTGACAGAATATTGTAAATCAACTCTGCTTCAATTTAAAAAAGAGAGAAGCCACAGATGCTTACCAAAATCTGGGGCAAAAGTAATTCCTGAAGGTGGACCCTGCCCACCCACAGAAAGAGGAGAGCGAAGATGTGAATGAGGCTGCCACACGCTCAGCGTCTGACCTCTAATATCCTTCCCACCTTTGGTTCACTCAGTGGGCAGATTTCTGACCTTTCCTTCAAAGGCATCAGGGTGGAGGCTCTTCACTCTTAGAGCCCTCATCTGTTTCCAAGATGTGGGACTTGCTTTGGGTAAAGTCATGAAAAACAGACTGAAATTTTCTTCTTCAAATTTCCTGACCTGGCGCTCCTTCCTTGCCCTGATGGTATTCTGAAGCCACCCTTCCCTTCCTCTTTCCTTGTCTGCATGCTGCTGACAGTGAACTTGCTCTCGGTCTAGCACCTCACTGTAGACAAATTGTGTCCCTGTGTTACCTCTCCCACGGCTGTTGGGCTTTTGCATGCTACTTCCCTTGTGGCTCAGCTGATAAAGAATTCACCTGCAATGTGGGAGACCTGGGTTTGATCCCTGGGTCTTGAGAAGATCCCATGGAGAAGGGAAAAGCTACCCACTCCAGTATTCTGGCCTGGAGAATTCCATGGACCATATAGTTCATGAGGTTGCCAAGAGTCAGACACAACTGAGCAACTTTCACTTTCACTTTGAAGGTTCCACTCCTAATTAAGGATTATTCATTGTTTAGCATCATGGCCTGGCCTTATTTTCATGATACAGAACTCCTTTCAGGCAATGGGAAATAATGCCTGGGGAGTGAACACTAGTTTGACCTTTGGAAAATTGATTCCTCCTTTGGGAGAGCTCCATAGAAGTTAGCTGTGGATCTCTACTCAAAGAGTCCCAACTAGGGACTTCCCTGGTGACCCAGTGGCTAAGACTCCATGCTCCCAATGCAGGAGGCCCATTTTCAATCCCTGATCAGGGAACTAAATCCCACATATCACAACTAAGACCTAGCAGGGCCAAATACAAAACATAATTTTTTTTAAAAAAAGGAGTAACGTCATTCATAAAAAAACAAGAGTCTCAATCCAAAGGTTTCTGGGGCCTCGCTTTGCTTCCTTTTTCCTCATCAGCCGAGTCTTCCTCTGATCTCATCCTGGCAAACCTGGGAAGTCACCTCTCTGACTCTGGGTTCACCCTGAGCCACAGTCACTTTGAATTGCTTCTCCTCTGACCTTCTCACCCCCAGACTTTAGACCTCCTCAGGATGCAGAGCTCTTCTTCCCTTCATCTCTGTCTTCCCAACTTGCCCTGCAAACAGCTCTGCTGAGAGTAACTGCTCAAGAAATAGTTCCTTGTGGCATAATAATCTTAATTCCAGCTCTTTCCTAGTATGGTGGGGACTTTTTTTTTTTAAGACTCTTTTAGTATTTATTTTTATGTATGTATGAATGTATGTATTTGTCTGCATTGAGTCAACTGCCACAAGCTGAATCTTTGATCTTTGATGCAGTATACCAGCGGAGAAGGCAATGGCAACCCACTCCAGTACTCTTGCCTGGAAAACCCCATGGATGGAGGAGCCTGGTAGGCTGCAGTCCATGGGGTCACTAGGAGTCGGACACGACTGAGCGACTTCACTTTTCACTTTCATGCATTGGAGAAGGAAATGGCAACCCACTCCAGTGTTCTTGCCTGGAGAATCCCAGGAATGGGGGAGCCTGGTGGGCTGCCATCTCTGGGGTTGCACAGAGTCGGACATGACTGAAGCGACTTAGCAGCAGCAGCAGCAGCATACCAGATCTTCCCTTGTAACTCAGTCAGTAAAGAATCTGCCTGCAATGCAGGAGACCCGGGTTTGATTCCTGGGTCAGGAAGATCCCCTGGAGAAGGAAATGGCAACCCGCTCCAGTATTCTTGCCTGGAGAATCCCATGGACAGAGGAGTCTGGCAGGCTATAGTCTGTAGGGTCACAAGAGTCAGACACGACTTAGTGACTAAACGGCCACCATCACTGGATCTTTAGTTGTGGCATGTAAACTCTTAGTTGCAGCATGTGGGATCTAGTTCTCTGACCAGGGATTGAACCTGGACCCCTGCATTGGAAGTATGGAGTCTTAACCACTGGACCACCAGGGAAGTCCCTGCTGCTGCTGCTAAGTCGCTTCAGTCATGTCCAACTCTGTGCGACCCCATAGACGGCAGCCACCAGGCTTCCCCATCCCTGGGATTCTCCAGGCAAGAACACTGGAGTGGGTTGCCATTTCCTTCTCCAATGCATGAAAGTGAAAAGTGAAAGTGAAGTCGCTCAGTCGTGTCCGGCTCTTAGCGACCCCATGGACCACAGCCTACCAGGCCCCTCTGTCCATGGGATTTTCCAGGCAAGAGTACTGGAGTGGGGTGCCATTGCCTTCTCCAGGGAAGTCCCTAGTGGGGACTTTTTAACCATTTGCCCATGAGTACTGGCTTTCTAGGATATTCTTCATTTGGTCTCTTGTGCAAGTGATGGTGATGACTGAGCCATAAATTGAGATTGTTCACCACTTGGCAAGGCCAGCCAGCTCCTTTAGAGTTAAGGGATCAACCAGAATTAAGCCCACCTCGCCTTTCTGGAGCTGGGAGCTACCAAGTCCAAGCTTTTCTATGCCATGCTGGCTTTCCAGCAAAGCCCTCAGCCATGTGCTTGTTTGGGTTATTTTTTAGCTTTCATTAAGCCACATGCATCCCTGCTTATGTAATAATCTGAGAACTATATGAGCAAGGCTAAGAATCCCACTGACATGCCGCTTGGTACTTATTAGCTTTGTAACTGATGACCAGGCCTCAGAATAATGACAGCCTGGCTGCTTCACAATCGCTCCGTTTAATAGAACTGATTTCTCAAGAAGCAAATAAATACCTCTGCTGGCTTTGTCTTTCAAAGTCAGTGGTGTGGAGGCAAAAATGAGCTGAGCTGTAGGTTTAAAAAAAGTAACTAAGTTCTAAATGCCCCATCCGGGGCCTCTTTGGCTAAAGGTCAAAACGTGGTTTCCAGAAGGCAGGATTTGGGAGTCCTGAGCAATGCTTTTATGAGAAATTAAATGTGAACACTTTTAAGCAATTCATATCTTCCCTAGTTTGCTACAATCTCTACTATTCCTTTTCTTTTTATCTTAAATTTTATTTGGGAAGGATCAAAATATTTACAATATTGAGTCTTTTCATCTATAAAATCTCTCTCCATCTTTTATGTCCATCAAGAAAGCTTTTAAAACTTTCTTCATAAAGGACTTACTTGCATTACATTATATTTATTCCTAAGTATCCTATATTTTAATGGCTATTTACCTTGTATCCAGCAACTTTTTTTTTTAGTAAGTCAGAAAGAGAACAACAAATAAATTAAAGCATATATGTGGCATCTAGAAAAAAGGTACAGAGATGCAGATGGAGAGAAGGGACGTGTAGACACAGCTGGTGGGAGGTTTTGAGAGGTTGGGATTGATGTGCATACACTACCATGTGTAAAATAGATATCTAGTGGGAGCTCAGCTCAGTGTTCTTGTGGTGACCTAGATGAGTGGGGTGGGCTGGGGTGGGAGGCAGGTCTAAGAGAAAGGGGTACGGATGCACTTATGGCTGATTAATTTCTTTGTACAGCAGAAACCAATATTGTAAAGCAACTATACTCCAATTTTTAAAAAATCAGTTCCCTTTGTTTTACATCTGGCCTTCTTTATTCATTTATGTGGATTTGCTTGGTCCCTGGAGACCACTAAAACACTTAAGGCTTTCTCCATCAGTATGAAAACTCCTCATCAGCACACTGAACCATGGAGTTGAGAGCTGAAAGCAAGTTTGACTTTTCTGCGTTGTCCCACATTTCCAAGGGGGAACTCTGAAGTCCATGAGAAGTGACGTGAAACCATCCTGAGTCCACAAAGAGCAGTTGGCAGAGTCTTAGGTGTTCACGGTCTCAAAATGAAGACGCTCTCATTCATCTGGAAAAACCCATTTATACCACAGCAATAGTTGCTTCTGCTGCTGCTAAGTTGCTTCAGTCATGTCCAACTCTGTGCGACCGCATAGACAGGAGTGAGTGCCGTATATTTTACAGAAGTTTTTGAAATGGAGAGAGAAGAGGTTTAGGTCACCACGTACCAGTCTCTCTCTTAAGAAGGTCCCCAGGCACATCTTTCCCTCCCGTCTCACTCCTCTGCCCACTGGCTACTGTGTTCTCTCTCCTGCCCCTCAACTGGTCATCAGCTTCTCAAAGCCTTGACTCCAAGCCCTCAGTTGAGCTTCTCTGTCTTTTCTTATGATGAGCTCCTCAAAGCATCTTCAGTTTCTAAGTCTTACCATCACTTGATATTATCTTCAAGTGTGAGGATAGAAATTTTGTTTGTGTTCAGCAAACAAAAGATTTTTCTGTTGCCATGGCCTTCCTCCATAAATGGCAAGACAGTACTGTAAAAACAGTAAGAATTTATTTTTGTCTGTCTAAACACATATGGCCTCTGATTCTCACTACAACTCAACAATGAGATAGACATTATTTGTACCCTGTAAAAAAAAAGAGCAGAGATCAGAGAAGTCAAGTCATTTGCCCTCGGTCACACAGCTTATAAGTGTTACAAACAAGATTTGCTCTGCCCTTGCTCAACTCCTTCTTACCATCTGGGGGCATTGGAAAGCAGGTTGTGGGACTGAGTTAACTGATTTATGGCATCAATTCGAGATGACTCTCCCTTTCAGTCCTTCAGTTCAGTTCAGTGGCTCAGTCGTGTCCGACTCTTTGTGATCCCATGGACTGCAGCAGCACACAAGGCTTCCCTGTCCATCACCACTTCCTGCAGCTTGCTCAGACTCAAGTCCATCGAGCTGGTGATGCCATCCAACCATCTCATCTTCTGTGGTCCCCTTCTCCTCCTGCCTTCAATCTTTCCTAGCATCAGGGTCTTTTCCAATGAGTCAGCTCTTTGCATCAGGTGGCTAAAGTATTGGAGTTTCACCTTCAACATCAGTCCTTCCAATGAATACTCAGGACTGATTTTTTTTTTAGGATTGACTGGTTGGATCTCCTTGCAGTCCAAGGGACTCTTAACGGTCTTCTCCAACACCACAGTTCATAAGCATCAATTCTTCAGCACTCAGCTTTCTTTGGAGAAGGCAATGGCACCCCACTCCAGTACTTTTGCCTAGAAAATCCCATGGACCGAGGAGCCTGGTAGGCTGTAGTCCATGGGGTCACTAGAATCAGACACGACTGAGTGACTTCACTTTCACTTTTCACTTTCATGCATTGGAGAAGGAAATGGCAACCCACTCCAGTGTTCTTGCCTGGAGAATCCCAGGGACAGGGAAGCCTGGTGGGCTGCCGACTATGGGGTCGCACAGAGTCAGACAGGACTAAAGTGACGTAGCAGTAGCAGCAGCTTTCTTTATAGTCCAACTCTAACATCCATACAGGACTACTTGAAAAACCATAGCCCTGACTAGACGAATCTTTGTTGGCAAAGTAATGTCTCTGCTTTTTAATGTGCTGTCTAGGTTTGTCATAGTTTTTCTGCCAAGGAACAAGCATCTTTTATTTATTTATTTATTTTTTTGCATCTTTTAATTTCATGGCTTCAGTCACCATCTGCAGTGATTTTGGAGCCCAAGAAAATAAGGCCTGTCACTGTTTCCATTGTTTCCCCATCTATTTGCCATGAAGTGATGGAACTGGATGCCATGATCTTCGTTTTTTGAATGTTGAGTTTTAAGTCAACTTTTTCACTCTCCTCTTTCACTTTCATCAAGAGGCTCTTTAGGTCCTCTTCACTTTCTGGTGTCATCTGCATATCTGAGGTTATTGATATTTCTCCTGGCAATCTTGATTCCAGCTTGTGCTTCATCCAACTTGGCATTTAACATGATGTACTTTACATAGAAGTTAAATAAGCAGGATGGCAGTATACAGCCTTGGTCATATACTTCTTTCCCAATTTGGAGCCAATCTGTTGTTCCATGTCCAGTTCTAGCTGTTACTTCTTGACCTGCCTACAGATTTCTCAGGAGGCAGGTAAGGTGGTCTGGTATTCCCATCTCTTGAAGAATTTTCCACAGTTTGTTTTGATATACACAGTCAAAGGCTTTGATGTAATCAGTGAAGCAGAAGTTTTTCAGTCCTTACTGTGATCTAATAACTCAGGTGGAGATTTTGGGTAAACACCTTCTTAAATTTTTAAAAATTTTCAATTGGAGGATAACTGCTTTACAATGTTGTGTTGGTTTCTGCTGTACAACAGTATACACCAGCCATAAGCTACATACATACATATATATATGAGTGTGTGTGTGTGTGTGTGTGTGTAGTTGTTGTTCAGTGGCTAAGTTGTGTCCCACTCTTTGCAACCAAACGTTGCAGCACGCCTGGTTCCCCTGTCCTTCACTATCTTCCGGAGTTTGCTCAAATTCATGTCCACTGAGTCAGTGATGCTATCTAACCATCTCATCCTCTGCCACCCTCTTCTCCTTCTGCCTTCAATCTTTCCCAGTATCAGGATCTTTTCCAATGAGTCAGCACATAAATTTATATAATATATATCCCTTCCCTCTGGATCCTGCTTTCCACTTCCTTAATATCCCACCCCTCTAGGTATCACAGAGTGCCAGACTGGGCTCCCAGTGTTATATTTAAGCTTCCCACTAGCTATCTATTTTACACATGGTAGTGTATATATGTGGATGCAACCCTCTCAACTTGTCCTAACCTCTTCTTCCCCAGCCATGTCCACAAGTCCGTTCTGAACATCTGTATCTCTATTTCTGCCCTTCAAACAGGTTCATCTGTACTGTTAAGCCCCCCCTTTTTAAATAGAATTTATCTGCAAGGTACTTTTCCAGACTTGGAAAGAAACTCTTTAATGATGCTACCTCCTCTCTTTTTTCTTTCTCCTCCTCAGCTGGGCCTTATTATAATTCAAGCTTATGCATTGCAACAGACAGTGGCCTCTTCTCTTTACTTCTTTAATTAGTACTGTCATTTTTAATCCACTGGAAAGTTGAGAGGGAGATTGAATGTCCCAACAACAAACATGCTATTGTGAAACTCCAATTGTGACAAATTCACAAGCTCATAAAAGAAAAAAAATGTCTCTCTGCTATCTTATTAGTTCAGAGCTGAGAGGATTGGGGGTCTTTTCTTCCTTGGGGAAGGAGCTAATTCAGAGCCATTTTTGGTTATTATATGCAAGATGTTTCTCTACTGAGTTGGCAGATTGTTAAATGTCTTCACCATGGAGTGTTCCAGTAATTCAATCCCTCTGGATGGCCTGGAGTGTCTTCAATGTTTTGATTGCGAATACAGGAGCAAAACTGCAGTCTTGAACTGTTCTCCCCCTTAAATCTTCTTATGGATTAATTTGCTGTGTGGCCTGAAATAGGTCAAAAGGTTTTGGCTCAGGAGTAGAATTCTAGAAATAATCACCCGATAGACAGTCTAAATCAATCATAATTAATGCACTTGCCTGGTCCTGTCAGCTGATTGCTGCTAGAGGGTGAAATAAAGAGACCCTTTCTAATACAATTTGAAAAGAGATCAAATCTGTCATTTCATCTCATAATCGAGCCAAATGAGAAAAGAGAGGGGTCAAAGTTCACCGGGTGACCTTATGTAAACCCAATAATGCATAATTCATTTCCCTTTTATGGAATTTATAAGCTGCTGTAAATGACCAGGACAGAATCGTCTGCCCTCCATGGCTTCTACCAAACTGTTCTTGCTTCTTCTGAGATAACTGCCGAGCTGCCCAAACTTTTAAGGAGCCTCTTCTGGCTTGAAATGAATCCCCAGGCCCTCAATACGGGCTGGCATTTAATTCATGCTCCCAAGCGTGTGAAGTTAATAACTGAATAAATCACTGGCAGCTCTCTCTGAATGATATAAAACCTGTAATTTATTTATTGAGTGTTACAAACACAGTTAAAACATGTTTTCATGCAAAATGCTTTCCCTCTTTTTAATATTATCCAAAGGAGAATATAGGTGCTGAGTTCTGGAAACAGAGGTTGAAAGACAGTGAGTTAGTTTGTCCATTCCATCCAGATGGCATGATGTTGGGAAATGGGATCTCTTCCTAGCCTAGATGTCATTTGGGATGAGAAAGGAAGGTGTGTTTCAGAAAATCATCCAGCTATGACTCAGGCTTCCAAAACAACTGTCCTTATGTTTACCAGGCGTTTGAACTGTATCGAAACAAAACATATATTTGAAATGCACATTCATTCGGTGTCCTTGTCTCAAGACTCCTTGATAGGAAGAAATCCAATGAAAAGTTAAAGTGTGTTAGTTGCTCAGTTGTGTCTAACTCTTGGCAACCACATGAACTATAGCCCACCAGGCTCCTCTGTCCATGGGATTCCTCAGGCCAGAATACTGGAGTGGGTAGCCATTCCCTTCTCCTGACCCAGGGATTGAACCCAGGTGTTCTGCATTGCAGGCACATTCTTTACCATTTGGGCTACCATGGAAACCCTACGAAATCAGATACCCCTCCTTTTTATTTAAGTCTGTGTCATCAGATGTCACAATCAAAGTGGCTATTTATTTTATTTTTCTGGGTGATTTCTGAAAGATTCATAGGCTTCTTTGTAGTGAAATTAGCTGAAGATACCTTCAGAATTTCTAGCAGCTGCTGTGTGTTCCTTTAGCTTTTACTACATCTGAGCATAGCCTTTCAGTCTGGATCAAGAGACCTGATGACCAAGTACTCACATGCTATTTGGCATTCGCTCTACCTAAAAACACTTGTATATTTGTTGTCAGATGCATATATCTTCCAGAACACTATCTGACTGTTTCTATGCTACTTTTGTGACATTTATTTCTCTGTCACCACTAGTAGGGTGAGCTTTCTAAAATATAGATTTGATCTTGTCTTTTGCTGCAGTTGGAGGATTTGGTGTGCTGTGAAGAGACAAAAATAAGTTAGTCCACTCTTTTCAGAGAATAGTTTGGTATGAAGTAGCAAAATTGAAATATACTCTTGAAGTTTCACTTTTTGTACTTTTTCTTAATTAACGAATAATGTATTTTGTATATCTGTGAAGACATTTGTGCTTACAATACATATGGGCTATATCTTAATTTTAGAATCAAATTAAAGACTCATCAATAGGAGATTATTAAATATAACGTGATCTTTCCAAAATAAGATACTTACTAGGCATTAAACATCATGTCATCAACCATATTAAAAGATATCCATGGTGTGTTGTTAAGTGAAGAAGCATGTCAAAATATAGTCTGAGAAGTCTAATTCCATTTGTTTTTTAAAATATCTCTTTTGAGAAATAAAGAGAACAGAAATTAGTATTTTGGAGTTTATCAGACCAATGTCATGACAGCAGAATGGACAGCAACGGACAGCAACACATGTTGCAATACAGCAAGTTGGTTTAAAACTAGTATGATAATTCCAATTAGTGGGGATATTATGGACTCAAAGTAAATGATGCTGCAATATTTTATAATTCATAAAGAATCCATAGAGGAAAAACTATATAAAAATTCTAGATGTCAGATCAAGATGGCAGCACAGGAAGATCCTGAACTTACCCCTTTCCATGGACACGAGAAAGCTATGACTACATGTGGAATAACAGCCTCAAAAAGAGACCTGAAAACTGGATGAACAGAGCCTCCATAACAAAGAGTAGAAGGACAGCAGAGAGATGAGAAGCAGGGGCAGTTATGGTCTCACTATGAAAAAACCTGCGCCTTGCCATGGCGATTCACATTGGGAGGGATCACACAGGTACAGATCTTTTTCCAGAGGAGCAAGGGATTCAAGTGCAGCCTCAGAGACCCAACCCCCTAGATCCTGCACAAGAGAGGCAAACCTCCAAAACACCTGACTTTGAAGACCAATGAAGAATATGTCCAAAAGAACCTATAGGACTGCAAGGAACAGAAAACCCACTCAAAAGGGCTCACACGCAGACTCACTTGAACTCTTAACCAGTACAAAAACACCAGGTTGAAAATCACATGCACCTGAGGTGAACAGAACCCACTTACTGATCTTGAAGAATCTGCTAAAGAGGGAGGAATCAGTTGGGAAGCTCCATATAGACTGAGACACCAGCAAGAACCATTTTTGCAACCTCAGCTTACCTTGCTAATGCCAGCACTGGTTGGCATCATTTTGTGTGGTGGGCACACTCTGGTGAGAACCCTGCTCACCCTTGCACTATGTCTGGGCTCTACAGCCAGTTTGGGATCAACCCTGTGTAGTAGTATGCAGCTCAGCAGTAGCCATGGCCCCGCCATAAGAGGAGGACACACACAGCTCACAAGGGGACATGCCTGGAACATCAGGCTCTGGTGGTCAGGTGGGATTTCACTTCTGAGCCCCGCAAGACATCTCCTAAATAAGACCACTCCTTGGAGTCCAGGGAAAATAGCTGATTTACCTAATATACAGACCCAAACACAGATAATTAGGCAAAATGAGAAGATAAAAGGTGTATGTTTCAGTCAAAAGAACAAGATAAAATCTCAGAAAAAGAACTAAATTAAACAATCTAGTATCACTTTGCCAGCAAAGATCTATATAGTCTAAGCTATGGTTTTTCCAGTAGTCATATGGGATGGATGGGAGTTGGACCTTAATGAAGACTGAGCACCAAAGAATTGATGCTTTCAAATTGTGGTGCTGGAGAAGACTCTTGAGAGTCCCTTGGACAGCAAGGATATCAAACTAGTCAATCCTAATGGAAATAAACACTGAATATTCATTAGAAAGATTGATGCTGAAGCTGAAGCTCCAGTATTTTGGCCACTGATGGGAAGAGCTGACTTACTGGAAAAGACCCTGATGTTGAGAAAGAATGACGCCAGAAGAAGGAGATGACAGAGGATGAGATGGTTGGATGACATCACCAACTCAATGGACATGAGTTTGAGCAAACTCTGAGAGATAGTGAAGGCCAGGAAAGCCTGGCATGCTGCAGTCATGGGGTCACAAAGAGCAACTGAACAACAACCCAAAAAAGGGTTCAATAAAAGGTTCAAAGTAATGGTCATAAAGATGCTCACCAATATTGGAAGAAGGATGAATGAACACAGTGAAAATTTCAATAAAGAGATAACAAATATAAGAAAGTACCAAACAGAAGTTAAAACTGGTCTGAAAAATACATTAGCTGAAAAATATAGCAGGATGGATGAGAGAGAAAATGAATCAGTAAGCTGGAAGAAAAAACAATGGCATTCATGCACACAGAGCAGCAAAATAAAAAAAAATAATTTTAAAAAGTGACAATATCTTAAGGGACTCTTGGGACAACACCAAGCATTATAAGAATCCAAGAATGAGAAGAGAGAGAGAAAAGGCAAGAAAAATTATTTGAAGAAACAGTGGCGAGGCGGGCGCCACCGGCCGGCCGGAAGGGCACCTCAGCTCCGCCAGGGACCGCGGCGCGGGACCCAGGACCAAAGAGGAGGCGGCGCCCCTGCTGCCTGGAGCCCGGCCGGCTGCCCGCCGGGAGGGGGCCGTGGCCGGACGTTCCCGGCCCAGAGCTCCCCGAAGCACCTCCCGGAGAGAGGGGGCCTCCCCGCCCCCCCGCAGAGCTCTCGACCACCCCCTGGGGGTGCCCTCGGCCTCCCCGGAAGAAAAAAAAGAAAAAAAAGAAACAGTGGCTAAAAACTTCTCTAATCTAGGGAAGGAAATAAATGTCTAGGTCCAGGAATCCCAGAGCATTCCAAATAAGATAAACGCAAAGAGACACACACCAAGACACATTATAATGAAAGCAGTTAAAGTTAAGAATACAGAGAAAATCATAAAAGCGGCAAGAGAGAAACAACTTGTTATGTGCAAGGGGAAAGCCCATAAGGCTCTCAGATTTTTCAGCAGAAACTTTACAGGCCAGAAGAGAGTGGCATGACATATTCAAAGTGTTGAAAGGAAAAAAAAAAAACAAACACCTCTAACCAAGATCCCCTACCTAGCTTGTTTATCATTAAGAATTGAAGGAAAGATCAAGAGTTTCCCAGATAAGCAAAAACTAAAGGAGTTCATATTTCTTGAAAATGGCATTATAAAAAATATTAAAGGGACTTCTTTAAGCTGAAAAAGGTACTAGTTAATAATAAGAAAACATACAAAAGTAAAAATATTCACTAGAAAGGTAGATATATAATAAAGATATTCGATCAATCACTTGTAAAGCAGGCAAGAAGGTTAAAACACAGAAGTAGTAAAAATAATGAAATTTACAAAAATTAGTTAGGGATTCATAAAGTATAAAGAGGAAATGCAACATCAAGAGTGTAAAGCATGGGAAGAGGAATAAAAAGATAAAGCTTTAGAATGAGTTTAAATTTAAGTTGCTACTAACTTGAAGCAGGTTCCTACTTATATAGGACATTTGTTGAATATGAATCTCATGGTAACTACAAGGAAAAACATTATTGAAAAGACAAGAAGTAATAGACATTGGAGAGGATGTGAAGAAAGGGAACATTTGTACGTTACTGATGGGACTGTAAATTGATGTAGCCACTGTGAAAAGCAGTATGGAATTTCCTCAAAAAATTAAAAATGGAACTACCATACCATACAATCCAGCAGTTTCATGCCTGGGCATTTACTGAAGAAAATGAAAACACTAACTAAAAAAGATATATGAACCCCTATATTCATTGTATCATTATTTATAATAGTCAAAGTATGGAAACAAGGTAAGTGTCCATTGATAAATAAACAAAGATACAGTATGCCTATAGGCAGTATGGAATACTATGTAATCATAAAAAAGAATGAAATACTGCCCTTTGCAACAACATGAGTAGACCTTGAAGGTACTATGCTAGGTGAAATAAGTCGGACAGAGAGATGATACTGTATAATTTCACCCATGTATGGAATCTAAAAAAGAAAAAGCCAAGACAAATGAATAAACGAAACAAAACCCCATGTGGCACCAGTGGTAAAGAACCTGACTGCCAGTGTGGGAGACATAAGAGACATGGGTTCAATCCCTGGGTCAGGAAGATCCCCTGGAGGAGGGCATGGCAACCCACTCCGGTATTCTTGCCTGGACAGAGGAACCTAGCAGGATACAGTCCATAGTATCACCAAGAGTCAGACAGGACTGAAACTACTTAGAATCCACACACCCAAAACAGACAAATGAACAAACAAAAAAATCATGGATTTTGAGATCAGAATAGTGGTTATTAGCAGGGAAGAGTGTTGGGAGGTGGATGAAAAGGTTCAACTGTATGATGATGATGGTAATTAATTTATGGTGGTGGTCACTTTGCAGCATATATAGATGTTGACTTACAATGTCATATATCAGAAAATTATATATAAAAATTCCAAATAAAAAACAAAATATTTGTATAAAAAGCATACATACTGTGTACACTGTAGATGTACTTAAACACACACACAGATATATATGCATACACAAACACAGATTTTCCAGCATTGAAATTAAAATCTTCAATATGATATGAAGCACAAAACCAAAAGAGGATGTGCTAGATTGAGAGAATACATTTTTAATGAGTATCATCAACAGATGACAGATAAAGTTATAAGAAAAATATATTCAGTTCACCTCAGTTCAGTTGCTCAGTCGTGTCTGACTATTTGCAACACCATTGACCGAAGCACGCCAGGCTTCCCTGTCCATCACCAACTCCTGGAGCTTACTCAAACTCATGTCCATCAAGTCAGTGATGCCATCCACTCATCTCATCCTCTGTTGTCCCCTTCTTCTCCCACATTCAATCTTTCCCAACATCAGGGTCTTTTCAAATAAGTCAGCTCTTCGCATCAGGTGGCCAAAGTATTGGAGTTTCAGCCTCAGAATCAGTCCTTCCAATGAATATTCAGGACTGATTTCCTTTAGGATGGACTGGCTTGATCTCCTTGCAGTCCAAGGGACTCTCAAGAGTCTTCTCCAACACCACAGTTCAAAAGCATCAATTCTTCAGCACTCAGCGTTCTTTATAGTCCAACTCTCACAGCTGTATGACTACTGGAAAAACCATAGCTTTGACTAGATGGACCTTTGTTGGCAAAGTAACATCTCTGCTTTTTAATATGCTGTGTACGTTGGTCATAACTTTTCTTCCAAGGAGCAAGCGTCTTTTAATTTCATGGCTGCAGTCACAATCTGCAGTGATTTCAGAGCCCAGGAAAGTAAAATCTCTTACTGTTTCCATTGTTCCCCATCTATTTGCCATGAAGTGATGGGATCGGATTCCATGATCTTGGTTTTCTGAATTTTGAGTTTTAAGCCAACTTTTTCACTTTCCTCTTTCACTTTCATCAAGCGGCTCTTTAGTTCTTCTTCACTTTCTGCCATAAGGGTGGTGTCATCTGCATATCTGAGGTTATTGATATTTCTCCTGGCAATCTTGATTCCAGCTTGTGCTTCATCTAGCCCAGCATTTCACATGATGTACTCTGCATATAAGTTAAATAATAAGCAGGGTGACAATATACAGCCTTGACGTAATCCTTTTCTGATTTGGAACCAGTCTGTTATTCCATGTTCAATTCTAACTGTTGCTTCTTGACCTGCATAAGAATTTTCCACAGTTTGACTGTGATCCACACAGTCAAAGACTTTGGCATAGTCAATACAGCAGAAATAGATGATTTTCTGGAACTCTCTTGCTTTTTTGATGATCCAACGGATGTTGGCAATTTGATCTCTGGTTCCTCTGCCTTTTCAAAATCCAGCTTGAATATCTGGAAGTTCACAGTTCATGTACTCTTGAAACCTGGCTTGGAGAATTTTGAGCATTTCTTTGCTAGCGTGTGAGATGAGGACAATTGTGTGGTGATTTGAACATTCTTTGGCATTGCCTTCCTTTGGGATTGGAATGAAAACTGACCTTTGCCAGTCCTGTGGCCACTGCTGAGTTTTCCAAATTTGCTGGCATATTGAGTGCAGCACTTTCACAGCATCATCTTTTAGGATTTGAAATAGCTCAACTGGAATTCTATCACCTCTATTAGCTTTGTTTGCAATGGTGTTTCATAAGGCCCACTTGACTTCACATTCCAGGATGTCTGGCTCTAGGTGAGTGATCACACCATCGTGGTTATCTGGGTCATGAAGATCTTTTTTTGTATAGTTCTTCTGTGTATTCTTGCAACCTCGTCTTAATATCTTCTGCTTCTGTTAGGTCCATACCATTTCTGTCCTTTATTGTGCTCATCTAGAAAAATATATTAACTCAGTAGAAAAAATAAATCCCAAAGCTATGTATTGTCATTTCACAGAAGAGGAAATTAAAAACTTCAACAAACACATGAAAAGAAGTTCAACATTCTTAATAAAACAGGAAGTGCCAGTTAAAATGATTGAGTTATTTTACCCTCACCCCAATGACAAAAACTGTCAAGCCTGACAGTATCAAGTGTGGGTGATTATATGGTGAGACAGGAACTCTTACATGCCACTGATCAGATTTGCTCCACATTATTTAACAATTTAGAAATAACCATTAAAGTTGAAGACAAGTACATACTACAGTTCAGCAGTTCCATTTATTGGTACGTATCTTAAAGCTGTTTGTTGTTGTATAGTTGCTAAGTCAAATTCAACTCTTTGCAGTCCCATGGACTACAGCCTGCTGGGCTCCTCTGTCCATGGGATTTTCCAGGCAAGAATACTGTAGCAGGCTGCTGTTTCCTTCTCCAGGGGATCTTCTTGATCTAGGGATTTAACCTACGTCTCCTGAATTGCAAGCAGAATTTTTTTTTCTTTAGCCACTGAACCACCCAGGAAGCCCATATCTTGAAGAGATTCATACAAATACACGAGGAGGCAATAGCTAGGACAGTCATGGAGCAGGTTGGTCTCCTTACGGCAAGTGCAGTGATAAGACTCCTGGCTCTTTACTAGGCTTCCTTTAACACCGTCCCATATGGGAGTGTTGCTGCGTTGCCGGGTGAAGAAACAAGTTCCAGTTCTCTGTGTGGTCTCCACTGACATTGTGGTGGGGCAGGAAGGGGGCTGCTCATTGTCAGCTGGCAAGGATGAAAGCCCTGACCCCCAACTTGGTATTCTCTGACTCTACTCCGGCAGCAGTTTCAGTGCTTCATTCCAGTCACCAGGACGGAAGCGAAGTTCCATACTTGGTTTTGCTGGGTGGAGTAGGAGCATATTTTATTTTTTTGCTTTTGTTTTTTGGTTTTTCTGTAGTGTTTGACTAGAGTAGAGTGGCTAATGTCTAAAAGTGTTCCTGTCTTATATAAGCTATCTATTTCCTGGTCCCTTGGCTAGTGAGCAAGTTTGATCTGTACCATTGATGATTCAAGAATACCACTTTCTTTAGTTTTGATTCTGGGACATATATGAGCCCACAAAAAGGCCCAGGACACCCACCATCATGTTGTTCCCTGGGTCTTAAAGCCAGTCTGCCTTCTCTTCTCCACTGTTCAGTCTTCTTACGTTGGTTTCACGCATAGTTGTCTGCAGTTTTTCAGTTGTGCTGAGCAGGAGGAAGAGTATGTCTATGCCATCTTCTCTGAAGGAGACAGAGGTCAAACTTTACAAAAATGTATTTCAAACATTGTGTGATTAAAATAAGTACTTAAAATGAATAGGAATTTTGGAAAGCAGGGGAGTACCTACTAGGTGGAAAAAAAACCAGTGACTATCATGAAGATAGAGAAAAAGGCTGAGTCACAGAGCCAGCAACAGAAAAGCACATGGAAGAGGGAATCGGTGAATAGTTTCCAGTGATAGAAACTGACAAGGTAAAAATCATTTAAGGCACCGCTGGCATTTGAAGAGTTGGGGAGGACGTGAAGAATGTCCTTTAACAGATCGCCTCCGTGGCAGAAACACCGGCATCGCCTTGCCCTTTAGGACCACCTTTAGCCTCTCTTCTCAGCTTTTTGGAGTAACAAAAAATGACAGTAATAGTTGAATCCATCGTATTATTTGAGAGTGACCCCTTGACCCAGAGGTCAAAACTTGGCTTGCCCGTCTGATTAGGACATTCCATAATTTTTGAAGGAACTTATCTCTAGGCTCTTTCCTTTAATTAGTCCAGCGCTAGCAGGTCCTTGAAGAGGAAAAACCAGAGCTGAGGGCTCTCAAATCCCTAGGTGGAGATTAGGAAGTGAGATAAGGAAGGGAAGCTTTTAACAACATGACAGTCATCCCGCCAGCCCTGGAGAGGCGGCAGTCTGCAATCTGAGAGGAGCCAAGTCGCATGAGAAAAGCAAACAAACAAAAATACCTCTGTGACGCTTGGATTTTATAAAGCGCAAATATCTGGTGTTTAATCTGCCTGGCCAGGCCAGACAGGACAGTGTTAAATTGCCTTCTATTCTTGGGCCAGTTTAACCTGTTATTGCTAAGCCTGCCTACTTGGGAGTCTTTGAAATCAGATCTGGATGTCAGAGAAGTTGTACTGGCCCATATTTGGTGAACTCTGAACCAATGGAAGGGGCTTGAGGTTAAGTGAATCTACCCCAAGCTGAGTGCGCTTGAGAGAAACCTCTGATGGCTGAACAGTGCAGGGAGAAGACCCTTCAAAGTCTGTGGAGGTCAAACAGGTGGTATCTCTCAGACCTAAGCCCCTTCCACTTTCCATGGATTCAAAGAGGTGGTAACTGACAAGGACCTACTGTATAGCACAGGGAACTCTACTCAATATTCTGTGATCACCTATGTGAGATAAGAAACTGAAAAAGAATGAAAATACGAATATTTATATCTGAGACATTTTGCTGTACACCTGAAACTAACACAGTATTGTAAATCAACTATATCCCAATAAAATATTTTAAAAGGGGGAGGCTGTGTGGGTCAGTGGTGAAACACATGGCCTTGGACACACTCAGCTTATGCCACTGAGCAGCTGGGTGATGCTGGGAACTGACTCCATCCTCGGCTTCAATTCTTTCTTCTCTAAAATGGAAAAGCATAGTGGAACTAAACTCACAGGTTTATGGTGAAGATTACCTGCAAAGTGTCCAATGAACAGTAGTGGCTTTTATTTTTGAACATCATTGGTCTAATAGAATATTTATAGAAACTGAAAAGAACCTTTTAGAATGGAGCCTAAGCATCTCATTTTAGAGAAGGGATAGCCAAGACTCAGAGATAATTGCCTATGACTCTCTCAAGGTCATTTGGCTGGTTTGAGGCTTGGCTGCCCCACCTACACCAATTTCAATGCTGAGGTCCCCTGTTCTGTGTTTTCGATTTTCCCATCAATTTAAGCTACAGTTTGACCTGATGAACATGTTACCTGACTTTTAAAGAGACATTTTCTGAAGATACATATCTTAAGAAAATATACCAAATGAAAAAACAAAAACACGATATCACAGAATGAAAAAGACCATTGAAAGGAGATTCAGATGCAAACACCCAAGCAGAAGAACATGTGTGGGTCATAACCACACTGTGCATAATATCAGAGTCTTTTCTATCTCATGAGGCCAGTGATCCCAAGTGCATTCTAATGCATGTTTTATTTCTCCATTGATTTTAATTAAAGGGATATTGTCAAGGTTGCTAGGCATAAATATTGAACGATTTTGACACTACAGTCATCCCAGAGGGTCAGGCTTGCTTGTGCAAGGTTTTTTGTATCTCTTTTGCCTCCTTACGCTTCCTTTTTGCTGTGTTGGAAATATCAAAACTAGAGTTATTAGGACTTGCATGAGATATAACATAGGTTAAAAAAATGATTTAGTAATTTGGGATCATAACTCACAATGGGATCTTGGGCTTTAACTAAGCCAGAATGTTTGCATCCATGGTACAATTTACTAAATAAAGGATCTGAATCATCAGTCAATTTGATCAGTGTATATACATGCTTGCATGCATGCTAAGTCGCTTCAATCAGGTCCGACTCTTTGCGACACTATGGACTGTAGCTCACCAGGCTCCTCTGTCCATGGGGATTCTCCAGGCAACGATAATGGAGTAGGTTCCCGTGCCCTCCTCCAGGGGATCTTTCTGACCCAGGGATCAAACCCAGGTCTCTTAATGTCTCCTGCATTGGCAGGTGGGTTCTTTACCACTGGTGCCACCTGGGAAGCTCATAAACATGCTTATATATATTCAAAGACCCATCTGGATGTTATCATTGCTTTTAATAAAGAAAGTGATTTTCCTTTCAAAGGTGGGTTTACTATCAGAGATTCCTATAGCCCATCACCCCTGATTTCCCCCAACCCAGGTCCAAGTTCCTTCATGATTTCTAAGTGATCCCAACTCCCAAAGAGGGCAGGTTGTCCATTCAGGCACCCCACTTGCCATCTAGGGGCCAGCATGCCTTGACGGTGCTGGCACTCCAGGGTTAATTCTACAGAGTCCAAAGCAGCAGGGAGTTCCGCCAGCACCATGGCAAGAGGAGGTGATCTGCAGGAAGAAGTGTGTGAAATGCATTACGAAGGTGCTCGGCAAGGAGCAATTGTCTTTCTCTCGTTGATAGTGGAAAATCAATACGGTTGTTTTCTGTTCGGTTTTCAAGGACACAAGTGGCTGCTACTTCGGGCTGGAGAAGTTCATAGGGTGGTTAACGAAATGTCAGTGGTGATTGAGCAGTTCAAGCACAATTGACGTCCCTCTGCTGTAAGTCTACCCTACGTGAACGGCGAGCCACGGGGAAGGTGAAGCATCTCCAGGCTGTGGAGAATACTGGGGCTGACTTGTCAAGCTGCAGAGGAAGCAGTGGAAAGGGGTGACATGCGGTTATCCTCCTTGGTTGGGGCAGGGAGAGCAGAAATTTTCTCTCAGCAGAGGGGCTGCTCAGAAACTTAAACAGCACCAGATTCCTTAAGACTGATCTCTATCTACTCTGGATTTGCATCACAAGGATTTTTCCTCCCTTGGTGTTTTCTGTCCTTCATATATATTCTTTACTCTCTCCTCCTCAGATGACCTTCCTTCTCTTACCTTCTCCACTTCCTTTCTCTAACTCCCTTTCCTAAGTAGCCGAAGGTCATTCCTTAGCATCTCATGATGGTAAAGAGGAAGGCTCTGGTTTCAGATCCATGGTTTAAATCCTGGATGGGGCATTTATTAGGAAAGTTTCTTAAACTTCTCTCAAGCCTGTTTCTTCAAGTATAGAAGTGGGTGATAGTTACCCTCACCTCCAAAGATTTGGAGGAGAATTAAATGAAATTATGCAAGTTCCGATAAAGGTCTGTACAGTGAAAGCTATGGTTTTTCCTGTAGTCATGTAAAGATGTGAGAGTTGGGCTATAAACAAGGTTGAGTACCGAAGAATTGATGCTTTCAAATTGTGGGGCTGAAGAAGACACTTGAGAGGCCCTTGGACAGCAAAGAGATCAAACCAATTTGTCCTAAAGGAAATCAACACTGAATATTCATTGGAAGGACTGATGCTGAAGCTGAAATTCCAATACTTTGGCCACCTGATGCACAAAGCCAACTCATTGGAAAAGACCTTGATGCTGGAAAAGATTGAGGACAAGAGGAGAAGGGGGTGACAGAGGATGAGATGGTTGGATGGTATCCTTGACTCAATGGACATGAGTTTGAGCAAACTCCAGAAGATAGTGAAGGGAGTGCTATAGTCCATGAGCAAAGAGTCAGATATGACTGAGTGACTGAACAGCAACAACAAATCCAAGTACAGAGTCTCAGACATCATAGTGCTTCAACTTCTTGTCCAATGAATGAGCCTTTCTAGTTCCTTAATAGTTCTCACCTCTAAGCACACCTCTTTAATCTGTAGGAAAATAAGCTGTTGTGTTAACTTAGACTGAAAGGTTGAGAACAAGCCCCTCCCCAAACGAATGTCATGGGTTTGCAAAGAACTAATAGCACCCCACTCTAGTACTCTTGCCTGGAAAATCCCATGAACGGAGGAGGCTGGTGGGCTGCAGTCTATGGGGTCACTAAGAGTCGGACACAACTGAGCAACTTCACTTTCACTTTTCACTTTCATGCATTGGAGAAGGAAATGGCAACCCACTCCAGTGTTCTTGCCTGGAGAATCTCAGGGACAGGGGAGCCTGGTGGGCTGCCGTCTATGGGGTCACACAGAGTCAGACACGACTGGAGTGACTTAGCATAGCATAGCATAGCATCAGCTTATTACATCATGTAACCTTCTCATAAACCATAAGAAGAAAGCAAAGACAGAGTATGTCCGACCTCAGAGGTGTCTTAATATTCCTGACTCCTGACTCCAAAGTTACAGCTCTCTTTAATGAGTTTCCGTGGATGTGACAGTCAAGTTAGGAAGATGTTTGGGACATTAGAGAAGTTTCTAAGACTCTCAAATCATCTTATACAGAAATGTCTACACTGCCTACAATAAGCTAGGCTGGTTCTCATTGGAAAAATGGAATTTCCCACTTTAATTGAAATGGAATTTTCCACTCTAAGTTTAGTCAGTAGTTACATATGGTGCTAGAAGAAGGAAATGGCAATCCACTCCAGTATTCTTTCCTGGAAAACCCATGGACAGAGGAGCCTGATGGGCTACAGTCCATGAGGTTGCAAAAAAGTCTAACACAACTGAGCAACTAAACCATCACCACCATATATGGTGCTAGTCAGGATAGACTAACAGCTTGTACCAAACTGTCATCCAATACTTGTGGTTTCAGACATAAATATATACATTTTGCTTGTATTAGAGTCCAATGAGGGTGGGCATGGGGGCAGCGCTCTCCTCAGTGGAGTCATTCAGGACCCAGGCTCCTTCCCTCTCATGGCTCCCTATTCCCCTAATACCTTGAAATCCTCTCTATCTATTGGTGAAAGGGGGACAAGAATGGAAATTGCAGAAGGTGATTTTATGAGCCAGAACTGGAAGTAATGTATTCACTTCTGCTCACATTCCAGCGGCCCAACTCAGACACCAGGCTATATCTAACTGCAAAGGAGGCTGGGAAATCAATCCACCTGGGTGCCCAGGAGGACAAAGAAGATAATTTGGTGAATCACTGGCCAATGTCTGCCATACAAACAAACAAATAGTATCAATCCTATTTTTCAGTGGGGAGAGAGTGATCCTGTCACAGTTTAAAGTACAACGGTGGTAAAGAGAGGTTGCTGGGTCCTCCTCCAGGGGATCTGTCCAACCCAGGGATTGAACCTAAGACTCTTGTGTCTCTTGCTTGGCAGGCAGTTTCTTTACCACTAGTGCCACCTATACGCATGAATATATCCCCTCCCTCCCACCTCCACTCCTCCTTGCTGCTAGAAGATGAAACCAGTTCTTCAGGTTGCTCACTCATCTTAGCAGTCAGCACAAAACCAGTCACATAGGAGGTGCTCATAGAAGAAACTTGGATTACAAGGAGGTGACAATAAGTAGTCCTTATATCTCCAGATAGAAGATAGATACAGATATAAATCTTCTGCTCTGAGTCTTGCACGTTTCTACAGGCAACGAGTCAACAGAATTTGCCTGAGCAGCAGAAGAAAGTGTGTCCAGGCTAATTCTGTGATAGATGTCCTAACAAAGACAGGTAGGGGTATGTTTTTTCCTCTCCAAATGTGATGATTGATAGCATGTCCACATGGTAACACATACACATGTATATACTCAAACACATGTTTTTACCCAGAAGCATAAATAGGTTTCTACCCATGTTATATAATTAAATGATTGTCAACTTTCAAATCTGATGGCCTCCAGGATCTCTCCAAATCATAGAAAAAAGATTTGCGGGGTCTTATGAAAGCCTCTAGAAATAAAATAGAGTGAGAAGCAGAAGTTCAAAGTCATCCAAATGCACCCCTGTATTCCTTAATCATTTCCCTGTGCATGTGAATCTCTCTTCCATTATCTGACCTTCCACCACAGAATTTTGGAAAGGAGAAGTAGACTGAAAAGGCCAGCCTCAGATGAAAATGAGAATCTCCTCTTCAACAGCAATATAAAGTGGAATCTCATTGCTAAAACTTTTCTGATGTCTCCTTTATATACAAGGCAAGTCATTTAGTCAGATAAGAAAACTGAACAGTTTTCTTAACTTCTGTGTCTTGGAAGTATCTCCATTTTTTTTTTCCTTGATGGGTGTGGGGAATGAGAGGGCATATCTTTGGCTTATCTTAGTCATAATTTTCCGTGACTAAGAAAAGGGACATCAAAGGGCTCATTGAAATAGACAAAATGCCCCATCAAATAGCTCTAATAAAACAGTACCTTGATGGTTCTTGAGAAGATGAATCAGAAGCATATGGACTCAATTTCCCTTGGAAAAATCTATTGGGAAAAAGAAACACCAAGTGTTGCAGGTCAAGTGTTTTAAGTATTTTATTCCATTTCTAATTCTGAAATGTAGTTCCAACTCTTTGTCAATTGGGAAAGCCCATTTGAAGTTTATCCTAGCTCTGCATCTAGATTAGATTTTAACTACCAAGGAGTCGAGAAAAATAAATTGGGGAAGGAATTCCCCGGCAGTCCAGTGGTTAGGACATGTTACTTTCACTGCCACAGTCTGAGTTCAATTCTTGGTTCAGAACTAAGCTGACTGGCATGACCAAATAACAACAACAAAAATCATAGAAAAGAAAGATAAATTGGGAAACCCAAAACTGCTAGCCAATCTACAGGACATCTTAAAAAAAAAAAAAAAAAGGCACTGCATTTTTATCTCCAAATGCAAGAACTTCATCTTGGGGTGTGGGGGAGAAGAGAAGGGTTATGGTTATGGAAAAGACAGATTCTCCAGCTCGTAACCTCTTACCTGAGCCTTCAATCTTCAAATGTCAAAGCTTTGGAATGATCACTAATCTTCACTATACCTCTTGCAGTTGTCAACTATTCCTTTGTTTGGTGTCAATTAGATAGGAAAGAACTTTCAATAATTCAATAATTCTGTATTAAAGGGCAGCTCAACCACACATAACTTATCTCTGCAGTTATCAATTGTGTTTATGGAACAGCCAAGGGAAGATCACTTGGCTAACTTGCCAGTCATCCATCAGGGCTCAGATTCATCTGAGTAAATGTAGAGTTATGATTTAATTACCAAAAGGTTGGGTTTAAATACAAGGGAATGAGACTTGTTTATAGAATGACAGCTTGTTTTTCTTGGTTACTAATCATGAGCTTAATTTTTAATGGAACAGCATTGCTAGCATAATTAACACCCAATTTACATGTGCATCCATAGAACCAATTAATTAAATTTTATTGATGTCTAGTTGCTCTTTAAAATGCTTTCCAAATGCCTCCAAATTGATTTTAAACTGTAGATAGTGGAAGTCAGTTTACACTTTTCTTGGGTTTATGAAATACTAACCTCTTCATTCATTAAAATATGCTTTATCTACTAGAGGCATCCATAATTTGCTAAGGATATTAGGCATGGAGGGCATAGTGTGATCTGATGGCAATGTAAATTTAAACAGTTTTAAACGTAAATGGCATCACTGACTCGATGGACGTGAGTTTGAGTGAACTCCAGGAGTTGGTGATGGACAGGGAGGCCTGGCGTGCTGCGATTCATGGGGTTGCGAAGAGTTGGACACGACTGAGCGACTGATCTAATCTGATCTGATCTGAAACGTAAACGATGTAGGACTTGGGGACCACAGTTATGTAGCCCCAAGGATCCGGAAATGAAGAAAGTAAGAGCCTTTAGAAGTAAGGCTTTTAGAAGCCTGCCTTCTAAAATCAGAGCAGAGATAGACAAAGTCAACTGAAAGTGATGAAAAGAAGCTTCCAGAACAACAGAATGAGATAGTAACTTGAAGAGGATGCTAACACCTCTAAAGAAAGACGATGTTACTCCTACAAGGTTGATCAGCAGTGAGTGCTTGGATGGGAGAGTTCTCAGGTATAATTTAATACCGCAGAGACAAACAGATGCTGGAGAATTAAACTTTGGGTATTTTGACTTTTCCATTCCTCTGGAATGACAATCATTACTGCAAACTGAAAAACTATGGAAGTCTTAATCTGATGCCAGTACATGTTACATTCATACAAGTTCTCTTCTTCTGCTTATTAAGAAGTCTTCTGAATATGACATGACTCCCATTCCTATGTGTACATAGATTTAAAAAGAAGGAATGAGCTGTCCATAGGAGTTGACATGATTTTATCTCCTGTGATGTTGACTTCATGTGGTAAATCAATCAAAACATGTTTGGATCACTAAGCTCAACTAAGTGGAATGAATGGTCAAGGGTCCTTGGCAGTCTCTCTCATGCAGCCTCCAGAAACAGAGCCTTAAAAACTTCTCAGATATGATCATTTTCTTCATCCTGCAGTCTTTATCAAGTTGCCATCATGTCTTGCCTGGGCTACTGCACTAGCCTTCTGATGCCATCACCTCTAGTCTGGACCCCTCTAATCTGTTCTCTACACTGTGGGTAAAATATATGAACCACCAACATGCCCCATGCCCACACAACATGTACACACAGGTACACAGTGAATACTTCAATAACTTCTATGCTTGGGTTAAAGACAAGCTTTTCTCAATGTGCCAACAAGGCCCTATATATGGTTGGACCACTATCTATCTAAGTAGCTTCACCTCTGCACCACACGGCCCCTGGTCTTTCTGTGAAACAATTCCCTTTATTTCTATGGGGTCGGTCAAAATGTAATTTTTTAAAAGTTGTGGTAAAAATTTACAAATACAAAATGAGCAAATGCAAAGATTTATTTATCTCCCTAATGAAGTAACTGGGGCTTCCCTGGGGGCTCAGACAGTAAAGAATCTACATGCAATCAAACCTGAGTCCAATCCCTGGGTTGGGAAGATCCCCTGGAGAAGGGAATGGCTACCCACTCCTGTATTCTTGCCTGGAGAATTCTATGGACAGAGGAACCTGGTGGGCTACAGTCCATGGGGTCATAAAGAGTTGGACATGACTGAGTGACTAACACTTTCAGTTATGTCACCAATAAGACAACAAAGAGCTGGCTCAAAGAGCATTTGAGAAATTGAGTGTTTATAGGTACTGGAAAAATAATGTTGGAATAAAATTATTAGTTTAGATACCAAAGTGTTTAGTGGGGTGTGGGTAAGGGATGGATTGTGAGTTCTGGGTTAGCAGATGCAAGCTATTACATATAGATTGGACAAAAAAACAAAGGGAACTATATTTAATATCCTGTGATAAACCATAATGGAAAAGAATATGAAAAATATATATTTGAATCTATTCAATGCTCTGTGGTGACCTAAATGAGTAGGAAATAAAAAAAGATGGGATATATGTGAATATAGCTGGTTCATTTTGGTATACAGTAGAAAATAACACAACATTGTAAAGCTACTATACTCCAATAAAATTTTTTTAAAGAGAAACAATCAAGACTCCCTGTCTCCCCTCCATGATTCTTTGCCCAATCCAAGTCATCCTCAGCCTGGGTAACTAGTCATTTTTTTCCTGAAAACGACTGGTTGTCTAAATAAGCAAAGGCAAAGACTGGGCTGGGATCCCATCAAGAAAAGTTTAGTGTTACAATCACTGTTGACAGCTAGTAAAAGGGAACAACACCCTATATTCAGCTGTAACTACTGAATATTATCCAATACACTAGGCACTAGGGTTAAAATAAAAATAGCACATGTTAATATGGAGATTTCCGTGAGTTTCCCAACAAGAGGGACAAGTTTGTGTGAGTTTTCTGGTCTAAGTGTAAAGCTGATACTTGTGAAAAAGGCATCATTTCACTTACAAGATTATTTGGAATTTAGTGTAAAGCTAAAGGAATATAAAAAAGTTGGCCTTGGCTTAGCACGAGGTGCAGATCTGAACTTAGTTCATAATTGGTGACATATGAGTTTTATTTGAATTTACTTTTGAGGAGTCAAAACTCAAATGAAATTTGGTAAGCTCAGGGGATTTGGAGTGGGTCATCTTCTGAGAAATACTGTGGCTTAAATGTTCAGCTCGTCCTGGGGACAGGAGGCAGATGGCATCACCAGGAACCTCTGCTGTCAGTGAAGTAGCTGGGTTAGAGAATCTAGACCCCCAAGTCCTTTGAAAGTATCCTTGAGGAAAGAGTTCAGTCACTTTGTTCAGTGGTTGGTCAAATGCTGAAAAAGTCCCAGGGCGTTTGCATGACTCAGTTATAGGCATTAATTTCAAAACACAACACTAAAGTGAAACTATAATGGGAAAAGCATACAATTTGTAGCATGACAAATCTAGATTTTATGCCTGCTCTTACACTGTGATATTGGACAAGATACTTAACCTCTGAGATTTGGGTTTATTATTCATAAACAGATACAATCATATCATCATTGCGGCATCATTGCTAAGATTTATGGGGAAAAAGATGTAAGACATCTAGTGAGAGTGGCTGGCCTTTACTGGGTATTGAATGAGAATGGCCTCTCTTTGTTTTGCTCTTATGATGTGTTTAACCTTGTACTACTTACTTAAAGTGAAAAATAAATTAAAATATGAGATTAAACTAGCAACTTGACAATAAAACTATGCCAGTGGTTTTTATGGAGTGTGTGATGGCAGAGTTGAAATTTCAACTCTAGCTTTGAAAGTCATGCCTCTTCCACTGTACCACATAGCCCCTTAGGAAATACCAGTTCTTTTCTTTTATCTCCAGCTTAAAGGGTGGTGTGTTCTGAAGTCTCAGCTCTGGAACTGCTAGACTCACCAACTACAGTTTCTGACTCACCCCTAATAAGTTCCCAGGGACTATGCTTGAAGAAGCTTTGCACTAGGATGTGGCAGAGCAACGAGGTGGCAGAAACCTGGGCCCCTGAATGACTGTACGGAACAGACTTGCCCATGTTATGGAAATCTCCTGAGGGTAGTAAAAGATTTTAATAGCCTATTTTGTTTAACCACATATATTCAAGCACTAACTTTTCAACACGTAATATGTATTTAAAACTTTTTAACAAGATAGTTTACCTTTTCCTCATACTAAGCTTTCAAAATCCAGTATGTTTTTCTGCTTGCAGCCTCTGTCAGTTAGGACACTAAATTTTCACTGGATAGACTTCATGTATATTTATATTTCATAAAATGTACATTTGAGAATGAAGATTTATAGATCTAAGTTATTAAAAACACTTTTTTGCTTTGCAATGAATGGCTCTACTCTTCTATTAAAAATTTTTTTTGGCCCCCCAAAATCTGTGCATAATTGCTGTGCACTAGGGGTCCCCAATCTCTCGGCCATGCATGTACCTTCTGTCAGATCCGTAGTGGCATTAGATTAGAAATGCAATGCACAATAAATGTGATGTACTTGAACCATCCCGAAACCATCCCCCTGACCCCTGGTCCATGGTCAAGTTGACTTCCATGAAATCAGTCACTGGTGTCAAAAAAGGTTGGGAATACTGATGTATATACAACCTGAAGAGTTTGAAGCTGTGTATATACCCATGAAATTATCACCACAGTCTTTGGCATAAACCAATCTCTCACCTCCAAAAGTTTCACAGTTCAGTTTAGTTCAGTCACTCAGTTGTGTCTGACTTTTTGTGACCCCATGGACTGCAGCACACCAGGCCTCCCTGTCCATCACCAACTCCCAGAGTTCACTCAAGCTCATACCCATTGATTCGGTGATGCCATCCAACCATCTCATCCTCTGTTGTCCCCTTCTCCTCCTGCCTTCAATCTTTCCCAGCCTCAGGGTCTTTTCAAATGAGTCAGCTCTTCACATCAGGTGACCAAAGTATTGGAGTTTCAGCTTCAACAATAGTCCTTCCAATGAATATTCAGGACTGATTTCCTTCAGGATGGACTGGTTGGATCTCCTTGCAGTCCAAGGGGCTCTCAAGAGTCTTCTCCAACACCATGGTTCAAAAGCATCAATTCTTTGGCACTCAGCTTTATTTATAGTCTAACTTTCACATCCATACATGACTAATGGAAAAAAGTCTCACACCATTTGCTTATTTATTATTTTTGTTATTATGCTGTGATAAGGACATTCAGTGCAACATCTGTCCTGTTAGCAAATTTTTAAGTATATGATACAGGAAGTACAGTAGGTCTCTAGGACTTGTTCATCTCATGTAACTGAAACTTTGAATCTTTCATCTATTACCTTCCTGTTTCCCTCTCCCTGCAACCTCTGGCAACCACTGTTCAACTCTGTTTCTCTGAGTCTGACTATTGTAGATTAGACATATAAGCAGGCTCATGTAATATTTGTCCTTCTTGTCAAGCTTACTTCATTTAGTAAGTGTCCCTTGGATTCATCCATGTTGTCACAAATGGCAGAATTTTCTTCTTTTTTAAAGGCTGAGTAATATTCCATTATTTGCATATACCACATTCTCTTTATTCATTTGTTGATGGACATTTAGATTGTTTTATATCTTGGCTATTGTGAGCAATGATATAGTGAATATGTGAGTACAGATGTCTCTTTGACATTCTGATTTTAATTTCTTTGGATATTTAACCAGAAATGGGATTGCTGGATCATATGATAGTTTCGTTTTTAATTTTTGAAGGAAACTTCCTATTGTTTTCCATAGTGGCTGCACCAATTTACATTCTCACCAATAGTGTACAGGGCATCCTTTATTCCATAGAGTCACTAATATTTATCCTTTTTTTAAAAGCCATCCTAACAGATATGACGTGATATTTCATTCTGGTTTTGATTTACTTTGCCTTAACAATTAGTGATATGTCTGTTGGCCATTTTTATATCTTATTTGGAGAAATGCCTATTTAGTTCTTCTGCTCATTTTTAAATTGGGTTATTTGTTTTAGGCTATTGAGTTATCAGAGTTCCTTATATATTTTATTGGATATATTGTTTGTATTTTCTTCTATATCATAATTTGTAATTCCATTTTGTTGATTTTTCCTTTGCTTTGTTAGATGCGTTTTAGTTTGATGTAATCCCACTTGTTTTTGTTTTTCTTACTTGGGTTTATGGTGTTGTAGACAAGAAATCATTGCCGAAGCTAATATCAGGAAGCTTTCTTCCTATGTTTTGTTCTAGAGGTTTTACAGTTTCAGATCTCACACTTAACTCTTTATTTTGAGTTGATTTTTGTGTATAGTATGTGAGAAAGGTTGAATTTCATTCTTTGCTTATGGATATCCAGCTTTTCCAATACTATTTACTGAAGAGATTATCCTTTTTTCCATTGTATATTTTTGGCATACTTGAGGAAGATCAGTTGACCGTATATGTATAGATTTATTTCCAGGGTCTCTATTCTCCATTGGTCCATATGTCTGTTTTTATGCCTCTATCATACTGCTTTTATTACTGTAGCTTTGTAATATATTTCAAAATTTGGATGTATAATGCCTCCAGTTTTGTTCTTGCTTGAAATTGTTTTAGCTATTCAGGATCTATTGTGGTTCCAAATGAATTTTAGGATTTTTTTCTTTTTTATTCTACCTCTGTGGAAAATATTATTGAGATTTTCAGAGGGATTTCACTGAATTTATAGACAACTTAGTAGTAATATGGCCATTTAAGCAATACTAGTCACTAATTCATGAGCATGAGATGTCTTTCCATTTATTTGTGTCTGCTGTAATTTTTCTCATAGGTGTTATGTTTTCAATATACAAGTTTTCCATCTTGGTTAAATTTATCTCTGAGCATTTTATTCTTCATGATGACATTGTAAATGAGATTGTCTTGATTTCCTTGTCAGATAATTCATTGTTCTGAAGACTTTTATGTGAGAGAATAAATTTCTGTCTTCTTTAAGCCACTCAATTTAGGATCTTTCCATGTGTTTTTTTTCCCACTTTTTCATCGCAAATTCATCTCAGAGTTAAGACTCAGATGAAGTTGCAGCTTCTCCAGTTGCTTCATCAAAAGTTCTCTTTGTTGAACTCCTATCACATTTGGAGTCTATGTCACAAAGCTCAGCATTTTGTCCTCCAACTGTTCAAAGAATGCTAATGTCATCCCTCTCCTTAAATATTCTTTTCCTGTATTCTTTCCTTTGTCCAGCATAATTCTGATCATATGGTAGATGCCCAGGAAATAGCTGTAAATATTTTGGTAAACTGAGAGATTTATGTATATTTTATATACACTTGATTTATATTATAAACAGTCACTTTTCAAAACAAAAAGAAAATTCATAAAACATGCATACTAAAGCTGCCTTGAATACACACTGTGAGCTTCCTTTAATGATTCTGAAGGCGATTTAAAAAATAGCCTTAGAGGCCTTCTTTTGCATATTGTTGGAGAAAACATTCCCCTATTCCTATTTAAACTCAGATTACTCAAGATTTGTGGTTGTTTGGATTCCCTCTCCAAATAGGAATTTATTGTAGTGTCAGTGGATCTGATAGAAAGGCAGGGAAATAAAGTTGTATTATTATCATCTTACAGGACACACAATTCTTTAAGCATCGCATTTATAATCCACAGACTGATGATGGGTATACGCAATGTACCAATGTGTCTATTTAGAAGACAAATGGGCTTGAAATAAACAAAGTGATCCAACCCCTTTTAGTGGACATATCTTCACTAATACTTACCATTTATGGCTAAGTGCTGAAACAACCACACGTAGATCTTCTATTCAACTACACTTAACTTCAAAGCCTCAAATTATTAGAGATGGAAGAAGAAATCTCAACCTCTTACTTCAGTTGTCTCTGATTTTAATCTCCAAAACATCAGCAATAACATAATGGAAGTTTTAGTTGGTAGAATATCATTCCCTCCCACTGAGGGAGTTATCCTTGGAGTCAAGCATCATTCCAAATATAAGACTGGGGAAAATCCCACATGACTTTTTATGGTTAAAGATACCAATATCATTTCATAATAAATTAAAGAACTTCTTAGGTTAGTTTCATTCCTCTTAAATATATCACAAACTCTAAGTATTAACAATTCAAAGCAAAAATGAGAAAACTTTCCTGCATTGCACATGTTAATTGAAAAAAGCTAGTCGTTTATCAATATGTAAACTTTTTGCTAGATCCTAAGTGAAATGAGGTAATGTGTTTGGATAAGTATACAATAACATATACATAAGTACATACACATTTCTTTATGCCTTTTGTGCATGTACTGTGAATGAAGTGAAGTGAAGTCGCTCAGTCGTGTCCGACTCTTTGTGACCCCACAGACTGTAGCCTACCAGGCTCCTCCGTCCATGGGATTTTCCAGGCAAGAGTACTTGAGTGGGTTGCCATTTCCTTCTCCAGAGGATCTTCCTGACCCAGGGATTGAACCCGGGTCTCCCGCATTGTAGGCAGACGCTTTACCATCTGAGCCACCAAAGTGAATAGGCAAGGGAAAATTGTATTCAACAGAGGATCTCTCAAGAACACCCACATATCAATAAGAAAAACAGAACCCAATAAAACATAAAATGGGGCAAAGACTTGAATAGGGATTCACAATTGAGTATATAAAATAATATATAGTCATATTGGATATCAGATAAATGTAAAGTAGGACCATAATGAAATATCAGTATGTATTCACTAGAATTGGAGAAGGCAATGGCACCCCACTCCAGTACTCTTGCTTGGAAAATCCCATGGATGGAGGAGCCTGGTAGGCTGCAGTCCATGGGGTCGCTAAGAGCCGGACACGACTGAGCGACTTCACTTTCACCTGTCACTTTTATGCATTGGAGAAGGAAATGGCAACCCACTCTGGTGTTCTTGCCTGGAGGATCCCAGGGATGGCGGAGCCTGGCGGGCTGCCGTCTATGGGGTTGCACAGAGTCGGACACGACTGAAGGACTTAGCAGCAGCAGCAGCATTCACTAGAATGCATGCATGCATGTAGCTAAGACTAAAAAACTACACAAACTGTCAATGCCATATGTTAACATTATTGATGTCCCATGATGTGAAGAGCCAAGACAGCCAACTTGTGGTCTATGAGATGAGAAGCATTAGAACTAAAACCTAACATGTAAAAGATAGAAAAAATGTGTTTCCTGAGACCAATGTGGGCAATATGGTTTAACCTCTAAATCAATACACAAATTGTTACCTACCCCTAGACCTCTGGTTATGGAAATACAAGTAAATAGAGAGATGATAGATAAACAATCTTCTGTCTAAACTACTCTTGGGTCAGGTTTTCTATTACTTGCAGCTGAATACATTCCTAACTTATTCAGAGAGGTTACTAATTGATAATGGAAATGTGTCCTAGACACCTTCTGCTTTGGCTTTAAATTCATTCTAAATAAAGCATCATTTCTTACATGTATTGGACATCTGTAGCTCAGCTACACCTCTTGGACATAATGGCAATTTAAATTGCAGTGCATTTGCCTTCCTAACTTATTTGCATGTCTCCTGGACAACAAGTCTCCTGTTTATATTAACTTATAAACAAAATTATGGGAGGTGTAGGAAATAAGGATGAAGAAAAAGAAAAATACCTAAATTCCTATTGCCCAGAGATAAAAGACTTCTCTCTATATATCTCTATCTCTATTGAGTTTTATACAAATTTCTCATCATTTTTCAATGCATAAAAGTACACGTAAAAATATAAGCACACATACTTTGAATGTCTCATTTATTGCTGTGCTCTCAGTTCCTAGCATTGTAAGATATACTGTGGGAAGTGATTGGAACCAATACAGATTGAAACCTAACTGCCAGGTTCTAGATCTTGGCTGTGTGATCCTGGACAAGTTATTTAACTTCTTCATGCCTCAGTTTCTTCAGCTGATGCATAAGATGTGTGTGCTCAGTCACTCAGTCATGTCTGTCTCTTTGCAGGTCCTTGACCATAAGCCACCAGGCTCCTCTTGTCCGTGGGATTTCCCAGGCAAGAATACTGGAGTGGGTTGCCACTTCCTTCTCCAGGGGATCTTCCTAATCCAGGGACTGAACCCATGTCTCTTGCATCTCCTGCACTGACAGGCAGATACTTTACCACTAGCTCCACTTGGGAAGCCTGATGGATAAGATGCAGCATAATAATTGTGCCTACCTCTTGGGAGTGGTTGTGAGTAATAAATGAGTTGATACAAGTGCATGCTTGTTAAGTCACTTCAGTTGTTCCCAACCCTTTGTGACCCTATGGACTGCAGTATGCCAAACTCCTCTGTCCAGGAGAGTCTCCAGGCAAGAGTACTGGAGTGAGTTACCATGCCCTTCTCCAGGGGATCTTCATGACTCAGGGATTGAACCCATGTTTCTTATATCCCCTGTACTGCAGGTGGATTCTTCACCACCGAGCCACCGGGGAAGCCCAAGTTAATACATACAGAGTTTTTAAAATAAATATCCCTCAGTCAGTATTTGTTGAACAAAATATCTATCACTGGGTTCTTAGTAATAATGTAGAAACAGGTGGACAGAGTGGATAGGTAGGAAGAATTTTGTCTTCAGAATTTTAAAAAATGAGCAAGCTGAAATTCCTTCCTTCAGTAAAATCCGCTGATTACCTGTATACGTTCTATATTTTCTCTCACTGTGGTAGGTGGTCTGGAGAAGATGAGAAGTGTGTGTGTGTGTGTTTGTGTGTGTGTGTGTGTAAACAAGACCTTAAAATTGATTGCTGAAATACTGAAGAAGATCCTTATGTTTTTAGACATGATTTGATCCGGGTAATGGCAAAAACCTGGTAATAACCAGTAACCAGCCACGTTAAAATGATATGTGCATGTCCTAAGCTCCTTATAAGATGGAGTACTGATGCAGAAGATATCGTTCCTCTTGCATTTGTCTTGCAAGCTTACTTGTTCCTCAGGAGAACCTGACGATGGGTGTGTGCGGATGGCACAGAACACGTTGACCAACCAACCGTGGGAAGAATATCAAGATTTATCATCTTTTGGAGTTAAAGTTGACCCCAATTTAACATCTATTAGTATTTATTTCTCAGGTCAATAAATCTAGAATTTGTCTTAGTAAAAGTCAATATCAGTTGAATTCTGCCTACTCTTCTTAGAAGGCAAAAAAGAAAAGGGAATGTAATTTAAATATGTTAAACATGTAACAATGAAGCCCACATAATGTTTCCCAGGGGTGGGGGTGGGGAACTACTTCTGATTTTAAAACAAATGGATATTCAACCTCAAATGTAAATTGCACTGATACTCCGGTTAAGATCTCTTGGAATGATGAACATGATGGCAGAGGCAGGGGTCTCATGATCCAGGGTCTGAGTGATCTTGAGTCTCTCATTGCAGTTCTATGAGCCTCTATTACCTAACCTGGAAAGAAAAAGATATATTGGGGGGGGGTGTGGATAAATGAGGAGTTTGGGATTAACAGATACACACCACTATATGTTAAATAAATAAACAATGAGGACCTACTGTATAGCACAGGAAATTATATCAGATCTTGTAACAATCTATAATGGAAAAGAATCTGAAAAAAAAATACGCACAAACACACATATATCAAACTGAATCATTTTGCTGTACACTTGAAGCTAACACATTTTAAATCAACTACAATTAAAAATGATATATTTCTGTTTTCATTGCTTTGTTCATTAAACAAGAATTTCTGGTAAACCAGATAGCTATCTTTCATTTGCACACATCTTATGTGCAAAGAAAACAGAATTGTATTACTATAATATTGTTGCAGGAAGGGGGACCCCTTCCAGGGCCCAAAACTGGACTCTTGTCTAACACTCAGAAATAAATTGTCCGAGGAGACACATGTGCTGACAAAGCAAGAGGTTTTACTGGGAAGGGGTGTCCAGGTGGAGAGCAGTAGGGTAAGGGAACCCAGGAGAACAGCTCTATCACATGGCTTGCAGTCTTGGGTTTTATGGTGATGGGATTAGTTTCTGGGTTGTCTTTAGCTAATCATTCTGACTCAGAGTCATTCCTGGTGGTGCACGCCTTGTTCAGCCAAGATGGATGCCAGAGAGTAGGATTCTGGGAGGTGGTCAGATATGTGGTGTCTCTTTTTGACCTTTCCTGAACTCTTCCAGTTGGTGGTGGCTTATTAGTTCTGTGTTCCTTACCAGGACCTCCTGTCATAAAGCAACTCATGCAAATGGTTACTATGGTGCCTGGCCAGGGTGGGCGATTTCAGTCAGTGTGCTTCCTCTAACAATGACTTAAGGAAAACATAAAATTTGATATTAAGAGCTGATATACGAAGGCTGCAAATCTTTCTTCCATCCTTTCTACATATGACCTGTACTCTCAGAATCCTTTCAGTGGGAGGAGCAGCTAGAGGTCCACAACCATGTGTTTGTGGCAGTATTTTTCAGACCTCTTGCCCACCTGCAAAAATCCCCTCAACTTTATCCCTTAAGTCATCCTTACAGGCTTCCTTTTCTCCTGCAGCATATGTTTCTGTGTCCTTGGGACCACTTTTACTTCAGTGCATCACAGTGTCCCAGATGACCCATGTTTTGCTATCTAATTCTTATGGAACTTATTGCCAAGAAATGCTGTGAGACTCAAATGATGCAACAGTTGGGATAACACATGGTAAAATGTAAGGCATCAGATAATTCTTTTACTATTTTAATTCTCTTGGAATCATCAGAATATTTCAGGACTGGCATCCAGTAGAGTGGTGTACAGCAGGCATTTGGCTGATTTTTGATCACAAGTGTAAATCGAGCAGATAAATGGAGGAGGATGTGCTTGCCTAGCTACTCTTTCTAAATTAGCCTCTCTCCCTCTTCCATTATCCCATCATTCCCTATCAGTGTTCTTTATGTCCTTCACAGTATTTATAACAATATTGCATTGTTTTAATCACTTGCTTGTTGTTACTTCTTTAAAAAATATTTTTTAAATTTACTTAATTTATTTACTTGACTGTGACAAGTCTTGAGGCATGTAGGATCTTTTTTTAAAGTTGGGGCATATGGGATCTAATTCCCCAGCCAGGGATCAAATCTGGGCCCCCTGAATTGGGAGGGTGGAGTCTTAGCCACTGGATGACCTGGGGAATCCCTGCTATTTGTTCTTTTAATTAAAATGCAAGCTCTATGAAGACAAGGATATTCTCTGTGTTAGGCTTTTGGATTCTCTGTGTTCAATACATGATTTGTATTCCGTAAATATTTATTCCATGAATGAATGAATAAACAACTAAACATATAAATAAATAAATAAAATATTATATATGTGGTAGATGGAATTAATAACTCTGATTCTTTACCTTTCCCTCTTCCACACTCTTTGCTCTGTGACTTTGAAGTTCCTTCAACATAAGAGACAGTACTTCCCCAACTTTGGCTCTTGGTTTTGTTATGTGACTTCTTTTCTTAGTTTGGTCAATAAAACAAGACAGAAAAGATAGTGTGTGAAGCCCAAGCTCAGGCTTTAAGAGGACTCATTGTTTCTGTTTTCTTCCTTTCACCTCTGCTAATGCCATAAGAATAATATGCCTGGTGATGCTTTGGAGCGGAACAACTTGCAGTCCCATAGCCTCAATCAGCTGATTTCTAAGCATGAGAAATAATTTCTGATTATTGTTTCAAGCCACTAAACTTTGGGGTAGTTTATTATATAGCAATGGACTTCCTAGGCGGCGCTAGTAGTAAAGAACCCTCCTGCCAATGCAGGAAACATAAGAAACATAGGTTCTATCCCTAAGTTGGGAAGATCCCCTGTAGGAGAGTATTCTTCAGGTATTTTATACTGAATTTTATACTCCAGAATACTCTGGAGTATTTTATACTCTAGAATACTGAAGGACTGTAGCCCTTCAGTATTCTGGAGGGCTACAGTCCATAGAGTCGCAAAGAGTCAAACATGACTGAAGCCACTTAATGTGGCATGGCACGCATTACATAGCAATACTACTGAAATAAATAAGACAATCAGTAGTGACAATCATGCTTATGTTGACTTAAATCACCTGTATCTAGGTAACAAGCTTGGTTGCTGGAGATCAAGTGTTCAGCTTTAGAATTGTGATTTCTGGATACTGGACTTTCAAGTTCAAGTCATGAGGACATGTATTGGGTTGGCCAAAAACCCAAGTTTTTCTGTGAAGTTGTATGGAAAGATTAGAACTAACTTTTTGGCCCACTCAATAATTAGGCAGTGCCACTGCTAAGTGTAGAGAGTCGTCACCACTGCCCTCCTTCCTTTTCTCCTCTCACATCTTCACTACATACATCCAGATGCCTTAGGGATGAACATTGTGCTAGCTGGATCCAGAAACTGAGACCATTGATGGGAGACTGCATTACCTATAGCTGAAACCAAAACCTTTCCCATCAAGTGACGGAAAGAAAACAAATCATGCTTTGGTATTTGCATTTGTTGCTGTATTTCCTACCACTTATGAGACTGAACAAAGTTAATTTGACAGACATTTATTTATCTTCTCTAATGAAATTGTAAAGAATGGTGTGACTTTCTTCCCGCAGGCCTTCAAGAACATCATTTTCTAAATGTGTGTGTTTTTTTTAATCACCTAAAATGTTTATCTTCCCCAAGGTTTTAGGACCAAAGGACTTGGCATTCCAAAGCATCATGTAGAAACCATAATAAATTCACTATTAATTGGAGAAGCAGGAAAGTAGATTACAGAAAAATATTCAAACTTTTTATCCACCTTGCAAATTATATTACTCATATTTCTTATTTCACATCCAACATTTTTTGAACACTAATAATATCAGCACTTTGTTTACTATTTGGACTTCCTTTTTGGTCTTAGTGAATTAAAAAAAACTCTCTCTGGCTTGCATTTAAAATAGGGACATTTAAACATATTAGGATATGGTGATGTTTCTGAAATGATTTTCTGATGCTTTGAGTTCAAGAGGCAAGACTTTTAAGAGTGCAGTCGCTCAATGAAGGGGAATTAGAGCAAAACCCAGACAGGTGGGGCTAACTGACATTTCTCCCAGATAGTGACATTAACATAGATAAAGAGATTGGAAACTGGACACAGCATGACAAAAGAAAGGCTCCTTCTAAGATTATCTATGATAGATACAACTGTCAAACTTTAACATGCTATGCACATGTATAAAGAGTGTTGTTGTTGTTTTTTTTTTTGGATAGCTAGTCGAAAAGTCCTTAGTTTGGCTTTTATTGGCTTGTCGTAGGCCACATGACTATCTCTGAACCAATCAGAGTAGCCAAGAAGATGAGTTACTCTGATTGGCTAATTCTAGGCCTCATACTTTTCCCTACAGGTAGGAACAGTCAGTTCTGAGTATAGAGAGAGAGGGAAGGGGTAGTGGAGAAATTGCTATTATTACCAGAACTGTGCAAGTAAAAATGCTTGCTAATAATGTTTTTTTTCTAATATTTGAGTCTGCAGAAAAAGGTATAGAACTCTTTGGGTGATTCAGACCCTCTGTGACAGATTTGATTATTTATCCTACTTCCTCCTTCCTTCTTAATGGAATATTATATTTATAGTCTTGATTTATCCTAATAATGGGCAGATTGTATCTTCCCCTGATCGTTTGAATTGATTATGGGATCTATTTTAGCCAGTGGGACATTGGCAGATGGGATGCAACCAAGGTTTGAAATGTGCCAGTCTGTTTGGGTTTGCTCTTTTTTCATCCTGCCACAACCAGAACAACATGCTTGGATGCCTGCTAGTCCCAGGAGAGTAATTAATATGGAGCGCATACTGATTTGCTCCTTGGAGCCAAGCCTAGCTAGGTTTAGACAAAATGAGTTGAACTCTGGTAGAACCACAGATGTAATACACGAGTGAGAAATAAAGCTATTGTTATGTGCCTTTGAGATTTTGTGGCTGTTTGTTACATAGTCATAGCTGCTGCTGCTGCTGCTAAGCCACTTCAGTCGTGTCCGACTCTGTGCGACCCCATAGACGGCAGCCCACCAGGCTCCCCCGTCCCTGGGATTCTCCAGGCAAGAACACTGGAGTGGGTTGCCATTTCCTTCTCCAATGCATGAAGGTGAAAAGTGAAAGTGAAGTCACTCAGTCGTGTCCGACTCTTAGCGACTCCATGGACTGCAGCCCACCAGGCTCCTCCATCCATGGGATTTTCCAGGCAAGAGTACTGGGGTGGGGTGCCATTGCCTTCTCTGAGTTATACTAGAGAATGAGAAATTGGAACATGTCTGATTATTTCTAACTACTAATCACATTTACTGGAAAATTATTATTCATCTTCTTTCTCAATTGTCAGTCTGGACACCATCAATGAAAAGAGTAAAAATTGTTTCTGACCTGTTTGAGTAAATTCTCACCGTATTAGAATTTACTTCTGTTGATATTTATGTCTATAAACTTCTCCCCAACTCTAAGAACTTAGAATTTGTGTTCTGAATGTTTAACGTTGAATATGACTATAAATAATTCACTGCCCTGAACATGTTCAGTAGAAATTTCAGTACTGTTATTATGACTACACTTAGGCATTTACAAGTTTGCCTTTAAATGGAGATCTATGGAATGGTATTAATGTCTTCACAAGGATAAATCAGTTCAGGCAGTCTTTCTGTATGCCTGGAGACTCTGGCAGTGTCAGCTTGGACAGCTGGCTTTTCACATACAGTAAGTTCTCTGTTATGGAAGAGTTGGAAAGATGGGTTGTTTTCGTGTTATTATTTTTCTAAATTAGTCAAGGCTTGAGGTTACAGGGAAAGAACCACTTATATAGGCTTCCTATTTAGTCTGAGGTGCAGACATTCAAAGAAGGCACGAAAGGGGCAGAGCTGTGGTCCCAAACGGAATGTGATCTGGCCCCGCAGTCCTGACCTGACAAAGTGGGATTTTCTTTGATGAATTCATTACAGAAGGCAGCATAGAGGTTAAGAGAGTAGACTTTGGAGTCAAACTCATGTGGGTTTGAATGCCAGCCCCTAGCTGTAAGGGCTTAGGCACTTAAAATGTTTATTTACACATTCATTTTAATCACTGGTTCATTTATTGTTTAGGTCAAGTTCTACACAAGCAGAGCCTGACATGGAAATAAAGTTGCCCTTGATCTACTGAGGAAGTCATCTTAGGTGAAAATTGCAAGGCACAGAGGACAGGATAGGGAAGTGAATGCTAGCCAAGGATGTAGTTCTAGGTAAGGTCTAAAGTTGGCCTGATCTGTGGCAGATTCTAAAGCACACCTTATGCCACAGAGGCATCCTTATACCTTCTCTTTATATGGTAGTAAAATACCTATAACATAAAATGTACCATATTAACTCTTTTAAAGTAGACAGTTCAGTAGTACTAAGTACATTCACAGTGTTATGCAACCTCAGCCACCTTCTAACTCCATAACTTGCCCTTCACCATAAAAGGATATCCTGCCCCCATTAGTAATCACTTTCACTCCTCCCTCCTCGCAGTCCCTGGCAACTAGGAATGTGATTTCTATCTCTATAGATTTGCTATTCTGGATATTTCATAAAATGGAATCATACCACATGTAACCCTTTGTGTCTGGCTTCTTTCATTTTACATTAATTATACTTTTGAGGTTCATCCACACAGTTCAATTCAGTTCAGTTCAGTCGCTCAGTCGTGTCCGACTCTTTGCAACCCCATGAACTGCAGGACACCAGGCCTCCCTGTCCATCACCAGCTCCCAGAGTTTACCCAAACCCATGTCCATTGAGTCAGTGATGCCATCCAACCATCTCATCCTCTGTTGTCCCCGTCTCCTCCTGCCCTCTATCTTTCCCAGCATCAGAGTTTTTTCAAATGAGTCAGCTCTTTGCATGAGGTGGCCAAAGTATTGGAGTTTCAGCTTCAGCATCAGTCCTTTCAATGAACACCCAGGACTGATCTCCTTTAGGATGGATTGGCTGGATCTCCTTGCAGTCCAAGGGACTCTCAAGAGTCTTCTCCAATACCACAGTTCAGAAGCATCAATTCTTCAGTGCTCAGCTTTCTTTATAGTCCAACTCTCACATCCATACATGACCACAGGAAAAACCATAGCCTTGACTAGATGGACCTTTGTTGGTAAAGTAATGTCTCTGTTTTTTAATATGCTGTCTAGGTTGGTCATAACTTTCCTTCCAAGAAGTAAGCGTCTTTTAATTCCATGGCTGCAGTCACCGTCTGCAGTGATTTTGGAGCCCAGAAAAATAAAGTCTGACACTGTTTCCACTGTTTCCCCATCTATTTGCCATGAAGTGATGGGACCAGATGCCATGATCTTAGTTTTCTGAATGTTGAGCTTGAAGCCAACTTTTTCACTCTCCTCTTTCACTTTCCTCAAGAGGCTCTTTAGTTCTTCTTCACTTTCTGCCATAAGGGTGGTGTCATCTGCATAACTGAGGTTACTGATATTTCTCCTGGGAATCTTGGTTCTAGCTTGTCAAGAATCTAGCTTGTCTAGCTTCCTCCAGCCCAGCGTTTCTCATGATGTACTCTGCATATGAGTTAAATAAGTAGGGTGACAATATACAGCCTTGACCTACTCCTTTTCCTATTTAGAACCAGTCTGTTGTTCGATGTCCAGTTCTAACTGTTGCTTCCTGACCTGCATACAGATTTCTCAAGAGGCAGGTCAGGTGGTCTGGTATTCCCATCTCTTTCAGAATTTTCCACGGTTTATTGTGATCCACACAGTCAAAGGCTTTGGCATAGTCAATAAAGCAGAAATAGACGTTTTTCTGGAACTCTCTTGCTTTTTCCATGATCCAGTGGATGTTGGCAATTTGATCTCTGGTTCCTCTGCCTTTTCTAAAACCAGCTTGAACATCTGGAAGTTCATAGTTCACGTATTGCTGAAGCCTGGCTTGGAGAATTTTAAGCTTTACTTTACTAGTGTGTGAGATGAGTACAATTGTGTGGTAGTTTGAGTATTCTTTGGCATTGCCTTTCTTTGGGATTGGAATGAAAACTGACCTTTTCCAGTCCTGTGGCCACTGCTGAGTTTTCCAAATTTGCTGGCACATTGAGTGCAGCATTTTCACAGCATCATCTTTCAGGATTTGAAATAGCTCAACTGGAATTCCATCATCTCCACTAGCTTTATTTGTAGTGATGTTTCCTAAGGCCCACTTGACTTCACATTCCAGGATGTCTGGCTCTAGGTGAGTGATCACACCATCATGATTATCTGGGTCATGAAGATCTTTTTTCCACACAGTAGCATTGATCAGTATCTCATTCTTTTTTAAGGCTGAATAATATTCCATTGTATGGATATATTGCATTTTATTTATCCATTTATCAATTGATGGACATTTTGGTTTTTCCTACCTTTTGACTTCTGTGAATGTACATATATAAGTTCTTGTTTGAATTGTTTTCTCTTGGGTGTATCATAGGAATGGAATTGGTGAATTATTTGGTATGGGTATGGCTACCTTTTTGAGAAACTGCCAAACTCTTTTCCACAGTGGCTACAACATTTTATATTCCCACCAGCAATGTATGAGAGTTCCAATTCCTCCCCATCTGTGCCAACACTTGTTACTATTTATCTTTTTCATCATAGCCATCCTAGAAGACACGAAGTGGTATTTCATTGCAGGACACCAGACTTTTTCACCCTCAAGTCATTCAGTCATTTTCTGCAGGTTTCCCTTGGTGGGTTAATATCCTAATTGATGTGGTTTGTATCATTCAAAGGCAATTCTCCAGTGAAGAAAGTCAACAGTGAGCTGTTAACAGACCACACTTACAACAGCTGAAAAAAATGTGTCCAGTACACTTATTCGCTTAACAGACTATACTGACAACCTAAATCACTGCAGATGGTGACTGCAGCCATGAAATTAAAAGACAGTTACTCCTTGGAAGGAAAGTTATGACCAACCTAGATAGCATATTGAAAAGCAGAGACATTACTTTGCCAACAAAGGTCCGTCTAGTCAAGGCTATGGTTTTTCCTGTGGTCATGTATAGATGTGAGAGTTGGACTGTGAAGAAGGCTGAGCACCAAAGAATTGATGCTTTTGAACTGTGGTGTTGGAGAAGACACTTGAGAGTCCCTTGGACTGCAAGGAGATCCAACCAGTCCATTCTGAAGGAGATCAGCCCTGGGATTTCTTTGGAAGGAATGATGCTAAAGCTGAAACTCCAGCACTTTGGCCACCTCATGGGAAGAGCTGACACATTGGAAAAGACTCTGATGCTGGGAGGGATTGGGGGCAGGAGGAGAAAGGGATGACAGAGGATGAGATGGCTGGATGGCATCACTGACTCGATGGATGTGAATCTCAGTGAACTCCAGGAGTTGGTGATGGACAGGGAGGCCTGGCATGCTGTGATTCATGGGGTCACCAAGAGTCGGACACGACTGAGCGACTGAACTCACTCACACTATGTCAGGCACTATATTAGATGTGCAAAGGATGTAAAGCAAGGCTCTGACCTAATGGAGTTAATCTTTTGCTGGAGAATTCCAACATTAATCAAGTTAACACAGCAAAGTAAAACTGACAAATGCAGAGAAGAGGGATATGATGCTACAATCTATAGTAAGATTTAACTTAGGCAGGATGGTCAGAGAAGTCTTCCATGAGGAGTTAATGATCGAGGTGTGTTCTAAAGAATAAGTAGGAAGGAACTTGGTAACTAGAAGGACCAGAGAACAGCATTCTAGGCTGAAGTAACAGTGGTCAGAGGCCTTGAGGAGAAGGAATGTGATGTGTTCTAAAACCTGAAGGGCATATGGGTGTGGTTGGGAAATGCAGGCACCTAGTGCATTGAAGCGGAGAAGGCAATGGCACCCCACTCCAGTACTCTTGCCTGGAAAATCCCATGGGTGGAGGAGCCTGGTAGGCTGCAGTCCATGGGGTTGGTAAGAGTCAGACATGACTGAGCGAATTCACTTTGTCTTTTCACTTTTCTGCATTGGAGAAGGAAATGGCAACCCACTCCAGTGTTCTTGCCTGGAGAATCCCAGGGATGGGGGAGCCTGCCATCTATGGGGTCGCACAGAGTCGGACACGACTGAAGCGACTTAGCAGCAGCAGCAGTGCATTGAAGAAGCCTGGTGAGATAGGTAGCAGCTACACCTACAGGATGACTCAAGGTATGTACTTTTATTCTAAGAGCAGTTGCAAGCAATGACGGAATTAAACAGAGATAGTGGCATCTGATTTTTTGTTTGTTTGTTTCATTTTGCTTCTTTTTAAAAAAGATTTATTCACTTTATTTTGGGCTGGGTGCGTCTTCATCGCTGCATGTGGTCTTTTTCTAATGAGAGAGAACAGGGGCTACTCTCCAGCTGTGGTGCGTGGGCTTATCACTGCAGTGATTTTCTTGTTGCATGGGCTCTAGGCGCGTGGGCTTCAGCAGTTGTGGTGCACAGATTTAGTTGTTGTGTGGCATGTGAGACCCTCTAGGACCACAGATCAAATGGTCGCTCAGTTGGTAAAGAATCTGTCTGCAATGCAAGAGACCCCAGTTCGATTCCTTGGTTAGGAAGATTTACTGGAGAAGGGATAGGCTACCCACTCCAGTATTCTTGGGCTTCTCTGGAAATTCAGCTGGTAAAGAATCTGCCTGCAATGTGAGAGGCCTGGGTTCGATCCTTGGGTTGGGAAGATCCCCTGGAGAAGGGAATAGCTACCCACTCCAGTATTCTGGCCTGGAGAAATCCATGGACTGTATAGTCCATGAGGTCTCAAAGAGCTGGACGTGACTGAGCGACTTTCACTTTCTTTTTTACACTCCAAAGCAGATTCTTATCCACTGGACCATCAGGGAAGCCCCTGATTTGTGTTTTTGATATCAATTTCCTTATGGTTTGGAGAACAGACTGGCATTATGGGAAATGTGAATCTTCAGATGAAATGAGTATACATGCCTTGCTGAGATTTTTCCATTGTCTTTGGTATCAGGGGGATGGATTCTTCCATTTGCAGGCCATGCTGACTATCCCTCATGGTGGTTTGTTTCCTCATTGGTTTGTAGTTTTTTATGGTGAAGTGAGCTTCAGCAGAGCTTATTACCTATGAGAGCCCTGACTGCCTTGGACTATGAAAGTATTCCCACCAGATCTGATGTGGGACCTAGGGTCTCTGCATCGTATGGCTTGGAATTTGAGAGGGCACCATAAATAACAACCCTGTGTCCTATCTGGCTCAGAATCAATTGGCATAAGCAGAGATTTCCCTACAATAGTATTGGTTTACAGATGGGGATATGGTTGAGGTTGGACAGCAATGGCTCAGATGCATGGAAACAAGAGGCCACTTAAAACTGCACCTGAAAATTAGGCTTACCCACCTAGTCACAGATAACAATAGAAAACTGCTGACTTTATTTGCAGGTGCTGTCCAGACCATTAACTGATAAACAGACTACAAGGTAAAACAAACAGAGTATGCTCTTAACAAGAAGAGATGAAGCATGTAAGAACTCCCTCCTACCAAAACTCCTAGTTTATCCCTCCTCACCTTTTCCCCTTGGGTAACCATATGTTTGTTACCTACATTTGTGAGTCCATTTCTGTTTCGTAAGTAAGTTCACTTGTATCACGTTTTAGATTCCACATATAATTGGTATCATATATTTGTCTTTATCTGTTAGACTTACTTCACTTTGTATGATAATGTCTAGGTCCATTCATGTTGCTGCAAATGGCATTTATTCATTCTTTTATTATGGTTGGGTAGCATTCCATTGCCTGTGTGTGTGTGTGTGTGTGTGTACCACGTCATCTTTATCCATTCATCTGTTAATGGACATTTAGGTTGCTTTCATGTCTTGGCTATTGTAAATAGTGCTACCATGAACAGTGGGGTGTATGTATCTTTTCAAGTTATAGTTTACTCCAGATATATGTCCAGGGGTGGATTGAGAGCTTTAGTTGAAGTGTAAAATGTCCTGAGACCTAGGGGGAGATTAGAGAGTATTTCTTGAAGGAAGTGAGTCTTGAACCGGGCCTTGGCTGGTATGTCACTGTTTATTTAAAAAATATTGAGTAGCTACTACATGGTGGGCCACACTAGTGATGATAGGAATCGACAGACGAAGATGATGGCATTCCATACTGAGGTTATAGATTAAGCAAGAGCCATTTCTGATGTGAACACTAAAAGAAGTAGTAGTGAATTATTTAATACACTTGCTTGTAGCAGATACACTTGGTGCCCTGATATATAATCTTGACACCCACCATTCCTGTTGAAGAGTTTTGCTAGTAGCATCTGAGCATCTTTACCAAAGGCTTCTCTGGCTGAGGGTAGGTGAGGCAGATATTAGTGTCTATAGGAGCAGCCCCAACCAATGATGAATAAGAGTTGATGTATATCCCAGTATATGTATATCTGGCCCCTTAGGTGGGTCAATTCTGAGATGTGTTTTCCTATGTAGGCATCAACTCCAGTTGCTCATAATGGAAATGACTCATTAACGCCCCTGGATTAACTTCTTTGACTGTTTCACTCCCCCATTGTCTACTGGCACTTCTTGAGATCAAACTCTTGAATCAAATACTTAAACTTACTTTCTTGAGACCTTCTTCTAGACAAGTTAAAAACATTTATCCTTCTATAAAGTAAAAGTCCATATTGTTATTATCTAGATAACAATAAAAGGTTATTCATTATGTAAAAACACAATTAAATATCATGTTAAAAAGATAATTGCAAATTCATATTTGTTATATCATTTATCCATCAAATTTATTGAGCATTTTGGTTGAACAATGTTAAGCAAAAATGAATAGTATCAAACTCTGCTCATTGAATATTACTTTCATGTGAATAGTCATTAAGTTGACTAGAATAAGCTTGGGATTTTTGTTTAAATAGGTTTATCTTTCTTCCATTGGAATAATTCTAATAAATTTGTAACAGCATGATACAGTATTTATTCAGCTGCCCTTTATTATTTTGGGGGGGATAGGATTAGGAATATTTAAAGGTTTGTTGTTGATTTCTACCATTTTGTATCTTCCAAATTTTCCTACAGTGAAAATATTTAATCAAATAAATATTCTCTTTGCAAACATTTTTATTTTATTCTTCTAAAATTATGGCCCAAATTACATTTTATGGACAGAATATATAACCAAAAGTTCATTTCCTTGTCATACTTCATGAGAGACAAATCATGTTTCCCTCATCTTGATATCCACCCCACTCCCAACTTTTCCGCAGGATTTATCAAGAGACTTACATATAGTAGATGCTTGATCAATAGATACTGATTTAATTTGTTTTCCTGAAAATAATCACTTTAGGTAAGCTTTATAAAATAGTTATTTTAAAAGATCTGGTCAGAGGTCACTCTTTCTAAAATACAATTTCCCAAGATTTAACATTGTAGGAGGGATGGTTAGTTAACCTTTCTCCAAAAAGGTTTTCACTGCCCTTCCATGGGGTACAGTTGTTGGAAAGAGGCCACCCTGGCAGGGGGCACCTTCCCCCGACTTCCTGCATCAGCTGCCCTTTAAATGTCAAACACAATCCACATGCCATCTAAGGACACTTTGAGCCTAAAGTGCCATTCTGAACGAACTGTGGAAACTGTATTGTCTTGGGGTCACCCATCATGCTTATTGTGAAGTTAGGACTTGGGCGATCCTCAAGTCTATTTAATCAGGGATCAACCTACTTTTGAAGAACAGGCTGGGATTATTTGACAGTGTAGTGCAAAGTTCCCTTCGATGGTGGTACAATCTTTTCATATCCTATTATTCTCAATGTGCATACACACAAATAATAATAATGATAACCACTAGTAGGTATTTCATTAAAGTCCAAATTCCAATACTTTACATAATAAGCCATTTTAATTTTTTCATATTCTATTCTAGACTTTGGCCACAGATAAATATCATTTTTTATGTGATTATAAATTTCCTATATTTTGTTCAGTTCTTTTAATATTTTTGGGCAGCATTTTTTTCCCCACAAGGGTTTGCCCAATGCTTTTTAGAAAGATGTTAAAGATAAAATCCTTCTAGCTGGAATGAGTTTGGATCCTCTGTGCTGAAACCATACTTGGGGACTCAAAAAAAGAGCTACTTTTAACTTCTGTTTTCTACTCAAAGTAATGGCCTCCTGGCTCCAACTTCTTTCAGGGATTAATACATTTGGATGATTGTCTCAAGTGGGAGGGTGCCGTAGGAAACCAGTTGTAGGGCCTCGGCACTTGGCAATGTTCATTTATTTGCCATTTATTCACTCATGCATTCATTCAACAAACATTCACTCTCTGTTGCCCCCCAGACAGTGGTTGGGATGCTATCTGCAGGTCAGTATTGGAGGCCCGAGATCATAAGGGATCAGGAGCAGGAAGGTGCAAGAGATGAATGAATACTAGAGCTGAGGATGAGTAACCAACTATTCTCAGAAAACAGAGGCACCAGGGGAGCAGAAACAAACAGACGACCCCAAGTACCAGAGACTGGGGCATAATGAAAGGTTTGTAATCTAATCCAGCAGATAGGCAAGAACTGGAGAGACAAGCCATAAATGCTCAGCAGACAATCCAGATCAAAGGGTGGGGTGATCAGGCATGAGGACCACAGATTTGAGGCAATAATGTCAGGGATAAATCTTGAAAAGGACAGCAAAGACCTGCCTTGGTACAACTTCTTTCTTATTCTTGGTTTTGTATTTTTTTAAATTTTATTTTATTTTTAATTGGAGGATAACTACAACATTGTGATGGTTTCTGCCTTGGTACATCTTGAATGTCACCCCTATGAAGGCAGAAAGCCCAAGCATGGGACTTCTCTGGTGGTCCAGTGGTTGAGAATTCGCCTTCCAATGTAGGGTATGCAGGTTCAATCCCTGGTCGAGGAACTAAGAGCCCACATGCCTCAGAGCAACTAAGCCTTCATGACACAACTCCTGAGTCTGCACGCTCTTGAGCCTGCATTTTGCAACTGGCGAGAAGTCCACACACCTCAATGAAGAATCTGCGTGATGCAGCTAGAACCAATACAGACAAATAATAAATATTTTTTTAAAAAAGAAGCCGAAACATGGTGTATCTATGATCTGCTGCTGGGATCTAGGAGAGTTTTATGGACTTGAGCCAGACCCCCTGGCTTTGAGTCCCATGTGGAAGCCAAGTGACCTCAGGTAAGTTATTTACCCTCCTCAGAGGGCCACAGTTTCTAGATCCATAAAATGATGAGGACCTATAAGTGCTTAGCTCATAGGGTTGAAATGAGGCATAAATAATTAATCCTTGTCCTTAAAAGAGTGCCTGACACAAAGTCAGTACTTATATAAAAGTTATTAAATAAAAGTAATACATAGTGAAAGAATGCATTTCTTGATAATTCTTGATTAATTCTTTTTGGTGTCCATAACCACCATCATTTTTAGAAGTTTAAACATCTGAATGAACTCATAGTCTTTCTGTCTACTTATCTGCATGTGGTTCTAACCATGGCTTCCATCCTCACCATGGTAACCACCATCTCCTACCTATTTTCCCCAGCACTGGGTGCCTACACTATTGTGTCCTCTTCATTACTGAGCCAGTTTGAAGCATCTTTTCTTTAAATTTTATTTGATCGAAGTCTAGTTGATTTACAGTGTTGTGTTCATTTCTGTCATACAACAAAATAATACAATTCTACATACATATACACTCTTTTTCATGCTCCTTTCCTTTATGGTTTATCACAGGATACTGAATATAGTTCCCCATGCTATACAATGGGACCTTGTTTATCCATTCTGTGTAGAATACTTTGCGTCTGTTACTGAAGCATCTTTAGTAGCTGGGCCAGGCACTCAGTTGCCACATATCAGAGCCTTACATTTTTTGCCTGTCTTATGTCTTTGAGCATTGATACTGAGTGATACTCCTTGGTTTCTCTAAAACCTCCAGATCTGCTAGCTGGTTCTGTACCAGCATGGCGCCTCCGATGATACCTTCCATTCAGAAAGTCATAGCTTACTCCAGTCTGGTCGGGGGTGGAGACTTCGATGCAGGGCTCCTCACAGCCAGACTTTACGATGTACCAAGAGGACCAACGCCACCCCTGCCCTAAGTTCATGCTTTTTTGAGTCAGGCAGGAGGCATTTCTTTGAAAATTCCATCAGGATGCTCTCGCTCCCGGGCCTTTCCCCAGATCCCAAGCCTGCGAAGCATTGCCAAGGAGGCCTCAGCTGCTTGGTGGAAGGCCTTACTCCAGAAAGGTGTCATCATTTCAGTGGGTAACAATGAACAGTAAAAGAGACTAAAGTATCGTACACTGCTGCCTGCCGAGGCCCCTGAAGCAAGAATTGTGTGACGACTAAGGAAGAGGGCACAAAATCCACTTTCTTTCCTCTTCTATTTCTTTTACAGAAAGACTCTTTGTTTTTGTCATTCTATGCACGAGCTAAACAGATTACAGTAAAGAGAAATGGGGCAGGCCCAGGTATCTAGGAGATGGGAGACAATTTGCATTCCAATTGTGGAACACATCAAAAGGCTATTCTTCCTGCCTCCAACTGCAAGGTACAGTTCAGTCTGGAGACTGTTTAAACAAGACCGTACCCCTTCCTTCAAATTCTAGCTGGGGAAGGCTCTCACGATGACCCAAGGAACCCTGGAAGGAAAAGGCAACAGCAGTGGGCACCCAGCTGGATTTGACAGTTGAAAACTGTTTATGTTATTTCCGTATTTTAGGCTGTCCCTATTTTCAAAAAAGAAGAAATGCTGTAAGTTGATTAACAAACTTGGCTATATCAAATGGTGACTTTTGGTAAAATAATGTACTCAACACACCCAACACGCACACACATACCACACAGTGATTGTCTGACTTCTCTTGTGGAAAATGTTGTAAGTTTACTTTTGAGGAACAGGATGGAAAATGGGGCTGCTGCTAGGTGGTTCCCGTGCCCTCCACCTCCACCCCCCAGATGGTTCTGTCCAAGATGTTTCAGGGAGAGAGTACCTCCTTAAACACCCTGAATCCCATGGAGGGCCTCAGCCCTCATCTGCCCACCCCCCAAGAAGCACTCTGAGGACTTCCCTTGTGATCCAGTGGTTGGGACTTTGCGGGTTCGGTCCATGGTTGGGGAGCTGGGACCCCTCGTGCATGCCCTTCAGCTAGGAAGCGAAGGCATGGAGTCGAAGCAATATTGCAACAAATTCAATACAGAATTAAAAAAAAAAAAAGAATCTTTCTGCATGCTTTAATTCCAGCTCTTTTTTTAAAATTTCTTTTCCTTTTGAAAACCATAGACTTCCAACACAGACTTCCACTGGGAGCAAAGCATTCTCTGTTGGTTTGGAATAAACCTGAAAATCCTCTCCTGTCTCAGGTCCCCTTCACCACACACACACACATACACACTGAAACCCAGCTCCAGTGCTCTGTCTGCACTGTCCCATTTCTGCCCCTTCCAGCAGACTTATTTCATAAAAACGTCAGCTATTAAGTTAACATTATTTAAGGGGCTTTGGGTTTTAGTTCCTGAATGCAACCTAAGCTGGAAGGGGAAAGGCCAGCCATGAAGGCCCGGCTGTATAAAACCTGATCCACAGAGGTACTAAATCAATAACCTGGCTGTGGGCTCCCTGCGCTTCTCTATTTATCATTGCAGCACCGATAAGGATCTGATTTAGAGTGAACCCTACTGAGGGTCCAAGTCCGACGCAAGCTGTAATATGGTCTGCGGGGGAGGGCTGATAACCCGAAACAATGTGAAGAAATCCTGTCAGATAAATAAAACAGTTTGTCCATTAAATAGCACTGTCAGAAAGAGGCCAGGGAAGCGAAACAGAGCTAAGTTCAATTCTTTTATGGAGACACAAAGCCAGGAACACCTGAAGCAAGCTGGAAAAATAACCTCACTCAGAAATAAATGGAGAGGGTGTTGGGGAAGGGAAGTAGTGATCGGATTTAGTGAGGTCACTATAATCTTTGATCTCGGCAAATCCTGTACCCTCCCTGGAGCCTGGCCACAGTCATCTGTGAAACGGGACCCATCGCCTGGTGTTGCCCACCTCCCTGGGTGGTGGATGTGATTCTATGGACGAATTACATAAAATGCGTTCTGAAGAAGAAGGAAGTGACTCCAGGAAGCTCAGAAATGCAGATGCCTACAGAGGATGAACTGGTTACAGAAATGCTTGAATCAGAGAAGGAAGAAGAAAGTCTTCCTTGACTCCAGGGGCAACAGAGACTCAGTGCCATCAACATGGCGGCACCAAAACACAGCTCGCTGCCACCGAGTCTTCCAGTTTTTTTTCAAAGAAGTTCAAGATATGGATTTTAATGGGAAATAAAAATTTGAAGTGTTCACAGTGACAGTTAAGAACGTTTTAGAATTCTATGTGCTTAGTTTAAAAGTCCTTTGCATGTAGTTGAAAAACGATGGGCTACATGTGGCTGTGGTCTGTGACCTCTGGACAAAGGCAGGGTGGGGTTTTCATGATTCCCAACATTGCTCCTGTACTTCATGCCAGACGGAACTTGGGGACATGAAGGAAGCAGAAAAGCCACGTCTGTCCTCAAATCCACTGATAGACCTCACCTGTGTGTCAGTGCCTTCAACTCTGAGATGCCATTCTGCTGGATCTATATACCACCCCTCATTGAGCGCTGCACAGATTCTTCAGATAACAGAGATTCTCTCCTACTGGATATATTATGGTTTAACTGTCTCCTGAGCTTTTCATTCCTAGAGAACTTTGGCCCTGTTGGTATTTTTCAACGGAAGCACTGATGGCATTTTGTACAGACACTAAATGTCAATGGCTCCCTGGCCACCAACCACAAGGCTTAAGACAACCAAAAAAAAAAAAAAAAATGCCCCTTTACTTTAAAAACAAGATGCAAAACAACCCTCTGCTCTTTCGCAGTTGCGGAAACCAGAGTCCCATTCTGGTTCTTGAAGAAGACCACAGATGGTCAATGTAACCAGGTCTCTGAGGTGGGCTTCTCAAAGAAGCCCAGAGAGTCTTTACTCTGTGAGTCCTAAGCTTCTTAGAATAATACAGAGCAAGCCAGCAGACAGGAAACAAGGGTTTTCTGGAGAAAAATCTGTGGCTTTGATTTCAACTCCAGGTTCTGAGTCACCAGTGTTATTTCTTAAACAAGCAGGATCCCGGGCATCATTCTGGCAGGCCTGAGGCTATAGCCCAGGGACATTTATTTTTATAGACAGCTTCACTGGTGAATCACTGGGCTTCCCTGATGGCTCAGATGGTAAAGAATCCACCTGCAATTCGGGAGACCTGAGTTCAATACCTGGATTGGGAAGATCCCTTGGAGGAGGGAATGGCAGCCCACTCCAGTATTCTTGCCTGGAGAATTCCATGGACAGAGGACTGGAATTCTCTGTATCCTGGTGAGCTACAGTCCATGCGGTCGCAAAGAGTCAGACACAACTGAGAAACTTTCACTTCACTGGTGAATCTAGATCTTTTTGACAGCTACTACTTTAATCAAAGCATTAATACTTTCTTGTCTTTCTCAGACTTACTTGTTTTACAGAATCACCTGGAAAGCTTTACAAAATATGGCTCTTTAGGAACCAGTCTGGGAGACTTATTTGATTTGGCTGTTGGATCAAATTTTTACATAACACTTGTGAGTAACGGAGCTCTTGTATCTTTGCTATGTTTTTGGAGAGGTTGATCTGTTTATCCCCGCATTACAGACAGCAAAACTGACACCCAGAAATGGAACATGACCATTGTGCCCAAGGTTAGAATAAGAATCAAATGTCTTTGTCTTTCTCCCAGGGTGTTACCATCACCTTTTCCTGCAGAATCTATGGCCAACTTGCTGCATTCAAGCTGATCTTTGTTGGATAAAATCAATTTTCTGAAGCAGTGGTCATGGGGTATCTCTTTGTATTGAACTGTATTTTCTCTTGAACTTTGTGTTTGTTATTGAGTAATTCTCTTTCCCCATCAGGCAGGAAGTAGTTTCTGTGCTTCCTTGGCTTTGAGGTGATTTCTGGCAGAGCCCAGAAATCCAAAATCTTGGCTCATTGAGTAGCCAACAGCATGAAGATCAAGGAAGTTCCTCAAATCAAGGACGTAGTTCTTAGAGACTAAGGGAGGAGGAGATGGAGGTTCAGCATCAAAATTAAAATAATGAAAAATACAGATAATGTGAAATATTTTGCTTACCTAAGTCTTTAGACCCAGAGTCAGATAGGCAGTCTTTAATTGTGATATAAATGAGCTATTGGCATCTTCAATTTGAACCATTTCAGAAGAAGTTAGTCTTGTACTAAGGAGATAAAATTAAATACATGGAGAAAATGATTTTTTATTTTCAGGAATTCCTTAAATGAAAAAAAAATTATGTTCATTCAAGTGAATATTCACAAGACCTAAAGAAGGTTAAGGAAAAATAAAAAAGGAATATATTGGTCCATAGAAATGGGAAATCCAGGAATACAAATGATTTTAGGCACAACCTAATCCAGAGCATCAAATAGTGTTATCAGGGGTCTCCTTGACTCTCTCTGTCTCCATCTCTGCATTGGCTTCTCTCCTCTGGTGTCCCTCTGTCTCCTGGGCCATATCCTCCCAGCCTAGCAATTCTAATGCAACCAGCACTTATTCCATTGGTTTCCCTTGAAACGTAGGCCAGGTCCATCATAAGGAAAAAGGTACAGAGAGAACATGCTATTTGGCCAGCCTTGGGTCATATGTGTATCCTGGATCCAGGAAGATGGGGGTCTATCTATTTAATCTACATAGACAGACAATGGAGATACCCTGACTCCCAAAAGAAAAAGAGAGAGAGAGGGGTGGGGGGGGGGCGGGAAACAGGACTGCTAAAGAAAAAAGGGGAATTGATCCTGGTCAAGAATGAACAACAGATGTTTCCTACAAAGGGAGACAAGATGGATGTAGGGAAAGGAACCAAGTCCATTTTCTTCTTTTCTGTCTCACATTAGCATTCATTAAATAAAAGCAAGAAGTCAAAACAGTGAAACAAACACCCATTGAGAATAAAACCAAAGAAAAGGCCCTTCTCTGGTAATAAAAAAATGCTAACTTGATATGTTTTTGAGAAGACTTTTTTTTTTTTTTCTTAAGAAACTACAGTAACTCAGCTTGGCTAATAAAGTGTTTGTCTAGTACATTATGGAAGTCTTTCGGGAGACTATTGAATCAATTAGAATGATTTGTAATTAGCACACCAACCTAATGACCGGGTGTCTCTAAATTGCTTGAAAAGAGTTTGCTCCCTTAAAGGAATTGTATGTCCCCTTTATGAACTTATTTACACTAGTAATATGCTTATTAGCCTCTTAAAATTTTTCCAGAAAATAATTTATGTTCAGATTCTGTGTGAAATATCAACAATTCTGAATTAAGTGATTTTGAACAACTGGAAAGTTACCATATTAATTAGAATGATTCCCCACCCTCCCCTAGGAAATTATTCACAAATGCTTATGGAACAGACAATCACAAACAAGCACTTTTTGGAAATTCTGATTGATATGAAGAAGCCATGTCTGATCCCAAAGCTTAAGAATGTTCACAAATATAAAACAGTGTTAAAAGGGCCATATACTTTTTTCGAAAGTCTTACAAATAAGATTGGGAATGAGCCGAACTGTTTTATAAATTCCCCAGACTTGAATGGGCACTCATTCATGTGGTGCAATTTTAGTTTTTCAAATTTCTAGAACTCAATTTGAGAGCAGGGCCAACCCACAGACATATGGCATTTTGGTCAACAACAGAGGTTCTGAAATCAGGCAAAATCTGGATTCATATTCCAACTCCTTCCTTACTACTGCTGTGGAATCTTAGGCAATTTACTTCCTCTTTCTCAGCTTCTACTTTGTCAGGAAAATGGAGGTGATGGTCACAATAGCTTTGGCGGGGTTAAATAAAATAAATATATCTTGCATATAGTAACCCCATATTGGTTGTATTAATAGAAAGACTCCCAGGTCAACAGTGTTTCAATCCTGGGGAATTAATCCATTTTCATCTTATTCCAGTGAATAACCTGGACCGTATAGAAGGATCTCCATAATAGGCTAGAGCAAAGATTGGACAATGTAGAATGTTTAATAGTAGAAGTACAATTTCAGGCAAACCATGTTTGCAGCACCTCTTCAGAGAAACCAATGTTCATGCATTTGCTCATTCATTCTCTTATCCCATAAGTATTAATGCTTACAGATATTAATTTGAGCCTCTACTGTTGGGCTATATTGGGCTACTGTTGGGCTATATTGGGCTAAATATTGGCAATACGGTAGAGGATAAAACCCATAAAGTAGCCATAAACTCTCAGAAATTTAACAACTTTGGTGAATTTCAACTTGTCATCACTTTTCTTGAGCAATGAAACTTGTGATACTTTGTCATATCCATCCAGCCCAGAACAGAGTATAAAACGTCTTCCCACCTTGTGATCATTGTTCAAAAAGCTTGTCCATGCAATGTGCTTAATGCAGGGCTTGCTCACAATGCCAGAAACAGCTCCATATGTGTAATGGTTTCAGCTGCTACTAAAATGATCACTTTCTGATCTGTCAACATTTTTTAAGCACTGTGATGTTGGAAATGTTGAACAGAGTTGGGCTCAGATCTAGGTCTATTTTATAACAGCTGATGATCTTAGGCAAATGACATAACCTGAGGTTCACTTTCCTCATCTATAAAATGAGTCATTTTCAGGGCCTACTTGTAGAACGAGTGAAATATTGCATAGTATAGGGAATGTTGTAACTGCTCAGTAGTGGCATAATCATCAGAGTAAGTAAAACTTATGTTATCATTTTAAGTTGATATGGTATATTCAGTTAGACATTTTCATTTAATGCTCAGAACAGGCTATGAGGGAAGGTCACGAACATTATTGTCATCAGTATCATCATCACGACTATTGATAAAATAAGGAGGGGTTCCATGATTTGCCCAAGATCACAGGGCAGTAAGTGGTAGGGTCAGTCCCTTGTCCTAGAAAGCATCACTGGATTTACCAGCAATTTTCAAAGTTGATCTTTTTCGCCTGACGAGTACACTTTTTAGTTGCACCAGCAATTCAACAATGACCAGGACAGGTCTGAACTGGCCCTTCTGGATGCATATTTTGGTGGGGAGAATAAAATTGAAGAACTGGGGACTGAAGAACCCATGCCTCTCTCCATGGACTGTGCCTCGGCTCAGCCAGCTGCTTCCTTCACTGTTTGATCCTCCAACATTCTTTCAGTCTGGCTTCCAACATCATTTAAACCATAGCCATGCTAAGATAGGAGCTCCCCAGGTGGCAACAGTGGTAAAGAACCCACCTACCAATGCAGGCAATATAAGAGACGAGGGTTTGATCCCTGGGTCAGGAAGATCCCCCGGACGAGGGCAACCCACTCCAGTATTCTTACCTGGAGACTCCCATGGACAGAGGGGCCTGGCGGGCCACAGTCCACGGGGTTGCAAAGAGTCAGACATGACTGAAGTGACTTATCAGGCACGCACACATGCTAACATATCTTCATTAAAATACTGATTGAAAAAATGTTGTTTTTGGAGAAAATTCCCTGAAATAGCTGGAGAAAAAATCACCGTCCCCCATACCTCTGGCCAAGCTTCTGGGGAATGTGAGTCCAGCCTTGGTAGGGATTCTGATTTTCAAGAAAAAAAGAGCTGATAATCTGGATTTTGATGTGAAATGAGGCTTCCTTGAGATCAGAGGTAAAGAATGCACCTGCAATAGAGAAAACTCAAGAGATGTGGGTTCAATCCCTGGGTTGGGAAGATCCCCTGGAGGAGGGCGTGGCAACCCACTCCAGTATTCTTGCTTGGAGAATTCCATGGACAGAGGAGCCTGGTAGTCCATCAATGGGGTCCATGGGGTCCAGCAATTGAGCACACCCATATTTTAAAATATTGACTCAAAACGAAACCGAAACATGACTATTGACTGGATGAGGTTTGAGGATTTCTATTTGTAATCTCAGCTGTAACCAGGGTTTTGATTCGTTTTAGAGGTTAGGGAACTGGGTTTTAGAAGAATGGGTTTACCAGAAGAAGAAGGCCAGGGGGACAGTTTCCTATGGCTGGGCTGTAGACTCTAGACTGTAGACTGGGGGCTGGGAAGAGCGCAAGGTGGTGAGGCTGGTGAGGCAGGCAGGGTCTAGATCACGGTTTCTGTGAAGAGCAGTGGGGTGCGGCTGACCCGGTGAGTGTACTGAAAACATGATGTGGTGATGGGAATTGACTGGAAGGGGCAAAAAGGTAGTTGAGAGGCCTCATAAGAAGCTATCTCAGTCATTCCAGCACATGCTTCTCTGATTCTCATCCTGACAGTGCCAACTCTGTACCAAGCCAAGGTAATTTTCTCTTGCATTTTGCTAGGTTAAGATGACTATCCTTCCACTAAGGACATAAGGGAAGATTTCTGGCTGCTTTCACAGCCTCTGACACCTCTCACCTACTCTGGTCCCCTTTTGGTTCTAATTTACTTTTCTCTCTAATTCTTTTCCCCTTGTCTTTTCTTTTTACACCTAAATGCCAAATTTTCAACTGTGATGGAATAAGAATTAGGAACATGCTACATTAAAAAAAGAGCTTATCCGTAAATCAAACCTTCTGGCAAACACAAGGGTGTAGGTACGGAGTGTCATTTTCTTTTATATCTACCTAAGGAAACATTTTTTCCCCCTTTCTTACTGCTGACATATTTTTTGAGAAATGCAGCCCTCGGGTTGTTGTTCTACACTCTTTGAAGTCACTATGAATTGAATAAATTTGACGTTTGATGGCAAACTGCCATGAGAATTTAAATAACTTGTGAGAGATGATACTATTATTTTTTACCTATCATTTTGAATTCCTCAAGACCACCCCATGGGATGGTGGGGACACGTATTGGTTAACAGGGACCGTCCCTCAATGGAGGCTTTCACACTTTCGAGTCTCACATAAAATCCATGAGGTCTCAGACAATTCTCATCCTAGAGTCAAAACTTCAAGGTCATCATGTTGACTTGATGTCTTTGAAAGTAAGGGAATTGGGATACATTAAGGAAACTGATGAAGAAACTGTCTTTAATTGATTTCCATAAAGCAATGCTGTATTATAATGCAAAATGTGCCCTATTTAGAGGGGTTATTCAGAGGGCAGTTGAGTCTTTGTTGACTATATTGTGAAGTTATTATTTTTTCTTTTTAAAGTGCCCTCCATTTTCTTTCCCCCTTCTTTGCCCTTACTTCCTGCTTTGGAAAACTGAACAGACCTTGACCTTAAACAAGGCTAAAGGCTAAAACGTGTGTGTACGGTTGGGGGCTGGGGAGACTCAACTTTGGCTCGGCCATTTCATGCAGTGCTGGTGACGCCTGTCTGCTTGGGGCATGACACATTTTCCTGGTGAATCAGGACTTGCAACTGGTCCCTTTGCCACACACTGACTTTTTTGCGTGTTTTTTTTTCCCCCCTAAGATGGTAAATAAATCATTTCTTTCAGATTGGATAAAAAATGGGCCGTGCTGTTTCGCAGCCGAAGTCTTCCAGCTAACTCTGCGTTTGTACTATAAACTATACCAGTCAATTGTACATTCACGTTTAGATCTGGGCCAGATTTATGCCCCTGAGAAAATCCTATTTTTGCATGATTTAGACAAAAAAATGTGTCTGAACAGTGTTACCCAGCCTAATTTATATGAAACTGGGATTCTGCCACCTGGGGTTTCGGGTCTGCTCTGTGAGACATGTCTGGTATGTGACTAAAAGACCAAGCAAGGAGGAGGCGGCAGAGGGGGACCAGAGCCCACTTGAAAGGGAGACGGCCATCCCCGCCAACTGAATGGGGCGTGCCCAACCAGCTGGGGAGAGAGGCCTCTTCATTGTGCTTTTATATGGGCCCTTGTGTACAACCAGAAAGGCGGCCCGCTCCCCAAGGCATGCTTGGTTGCTATGATCTGTTCCTGGGGGGTTGTGTGCATCCCAAATGGCAGCCCCTTCCTCGCCAGACAGGCGTGGGTTGCTCAATTACCAACGCATCCAGCATCCTGATACTCCATCCTTCCGGGGTCCCACCTGCATCCAAGTCAGTGTGAGAAAGAGAACAAGATTGAGGAACTGTCTGTCGCCAGAACTTAGGGATGATTCACTGCCCACTGGAGGGATATCACTGGTCTCTTGCTTAGCAGGAGATGCTTGTGGAATTTTGGTTTTGCCTTGCTTCTAACTGTCAAAGTCCTCTTCTAAGGTTCTGGGGGTCTTTAATTGCTGTTCTCAGGAGCCGGGGTTCTGAATCTTTATGACATGGAGGCTGAAACCTTGCTCAACCCACACATCTTATAGCCTTTGGGGGACCCACCAAAGTGTCTGCTTTATGCCAAGCACTGTTGTGTGGATACATGGCTGGGGATCGGCTATAGCGGTAAGCAAGACAGATACGATTCTGATTCCAAAGGGGCTTACAGTCTGGTGGGAAAGGGAAATATGAATCTAATTATCACAAAAGAAATACGTAACTCAAAGGAAAAGCACAGTTATAATGGGAATGATTCAATGGGTGGTCACACAGGGGGCCATGGAGGGGATTTTTAAAGACGGGTATCTTAATCAGGGCACTGAGGGCTGAACAGAAGCCTGAAAAACCACTCCTAGGAGGACTCAGGGATGTTTCCTAGCTCAAAAGGGCTACCTCATGATCAGATAGAGTCAATGACTTGTCCAAGGACACTCAGCAAATTTTGAGCAGGGACACAGCCAGACCCTCTGAGCACTTGAGGATGTGCTTAACCATGGGGCTCTGCAGGCAAGTCACTGATCCCATTACCCAACTTTTCCCACTTAATAGCTCACAACTTGATCTTTTTGAGTCTTCATTTCATCATCTATGGATTGACAGTGATAAGAGCTGCTTCCATAGAGCAGCTACCCCACACCCCCACACCCAAGGCCAGGGGTGGTGGCCGGGAGGAGCAACCCCACGCCCAAGGCCAGGGGCGGCAACCAACCCCATGTCCAAGGAGCCGTGGCTGCGCGGGCGCAGGAGGGCCTAGAGGAGCTATCCCATGTTGAAGGTCAGGAAGGGCGGCTGTGAGGAGATACCTCTCGTCCAAGGTAAGGAGCAGCAGCTGCGCTTTGCTGGAGCAGCCGTGAAGAGATACCCCATGCCCAAGGTAAGAGAAACCCAAGTAAGATGGTAGGTGTTGTGGGAGGGCATCAGAGGGCAGACACTGAAACCATACTCACAGAAAACTAGTCAATCTAATCACACTAGGACCACAGCCTTGTCTAACTCAATGAAACTAAGCCATGCCTGTGGGGCGAACCAAGATGGGCGGATCATGGTGGAGAGATCTGACAGAATGTGGTCCACTGGAGAAGGGAATGGCAAACCACTTCAGTATTCTTGCCTTGAGAACCCCATGAACAGTATGAAAAGGCAAAATGATAGGATACTGAAAGAGGAACTCCCCAGGTCAGTAGGTACCCAATATGCTACTGGAGATCAGTGGAGAAATAACTCCAGAAAGAATGAAGGGATGGAGCCAAAGCAAAACAATACCCAGCTGTGGATGTGACTGGTGATAGAAGCAAGGTCTGATGATGTAAAGAGCAATATTGCATAGGAACCTGTCAGGTCCATGTATCAAGGCAAATTGGAAGTGGTCAAACAAGAGATGGCAAGAGTGAATGTCGACATTCTAGGAATCAGCGAACTCAAATGGACTGGAATGGGTGAATTTAACTCAGATGACCATTATATCTACTACTGCGGGCAGGAATCCCTCAGAAGAAATAGAGTGGCCATCATGGTCAACAAAAGAGTCCGAAATACAGTACTTGGATGCAGTCTCAAAAATGACAGAATGATCTCTGTTCGTCTCCAAGGCAAATCATTCAATATCACAGTAATCCAAGTCTATGCCCCAACCAGTAACACTGAAGAAGCTGAAGTTGAATGGTTCTATGAAGACCTACAAGACCTTTTAGAACTAACACCCAAAAAAGATGTCCTTTTCATTATAGAGGACTGGAATGCAAAAGTAGGAAGTCAAGAAACACCTGGAGTAACAGGCAAATTTGGCCTTGGAATACGGAATGAAGCACGGCAAAGACTAATAGAGTTTTGCCAAGAAAATGCACTGGTCATAACAAACACCCTCTTCCAACAACACAAGAGAAGACCCTACACATAGACATCACCAGATGGTCAACACTGAAATCAGATTGATTATATGCTTTGCAGCTAAAGATGGAGAAGCTCTATACAGTCAGCAAAAACAAGACCAGGAGCTGACTTTGGTTCAGACCATGAACTCCTTATTGACAAATTCAGACTTAAATTGAAGAAAGTAGGGAAAATCACTAGACTATTCAGGTATGACCTAAATCAAATCCCTTATGATTATACAGTGGCAGTGAGAAATAGATTTAAGGGCCTAGATCTGATAGACAGAGTGCCTGATGAACTATGGAATGAGGTTCATGACATTGTACAGGAGACAGGGATCAAGACCATCCCCATGGAAAAGAAATGCAAAAAAGCAAAATGGCTGTCTGGGGAGGCCTTACAAATAGCTGTGAAAAGAAGAGAAGTGAAAAGCAAAGGAGAAAAGGAAAGATATAAGCATCTGAATGCAGAGTTCCAAAGAATGGCAAGAAGAGATAAGAAAGCCTTCTTCAGCGACCAATGCAAAGAAATAGAGGAAACAACAGAATGGGAAAGACTAGAGATCTCTTCAAGAAAATTAGAGATACCAAGGGAACATTTCATCCAAAGATGGCTCAAAAAAGGACAGAAATGGTATGGACCTAACAGAAGCAGAAGATATTAAGAAGCGATGGCAAAAATACACAGAAGAACTGTACAAAAAAGATCTTCACGACCCAAATAATCACGATGGTGTGATTACTGACCTAGAGCCAGACATCCTGGAATGTAAAGTCAAGTGGGCCTTAGAAAGCATCACTACAAACAAAGTTAGTGAAGGTGATGGAATTCCAGTTAAGCTATTTCAAATCCTGAAAGATGATGCTGTGAAAGTGCTGCACTCAATATGCCAGAAAATTTGGAAAACTCAGCAGTGGCCACAGGACTGGAAAAGGTCAATTTTCATTCCAATCCCAAAGAAAGGCAATGCCAAAGAATGCTCAAACTACTGCACAATTGCACTCATCTCACACGCTAGTAAAGTAATGCTCAAAATTCTCCAACCCAGACTTCAGCAATATGTGAACTGTGAACTTCCTGATGTTCAAGCTGGTTTTAGAAAAGGCAGAGGAACCAGAGATCAAATTGCCAACATCCGCTGGATCATGGAAAAAGCAAGAGAGTTCCAGAAAAACATCTATTTCTGCTTTATTGACTATGCCAAAGTCTTTGACTCTGTGGATCACAATAAACTGTGGAAAATTCTGAAAGAGATGGGAATACCAGACTACCTGATCTGCCTCTTGAGAAACCTGTATGCAGGTCAGGAAGCAACAGTTAAAACTGGACATGGAACAACAGACTGGTTCCAAATAGGAAAAGGAGTACGTCAAGGCTGTATATTGTCACCCTGCTTATTTAACTTATATGCAGAGTACATCATGAGAAACGCTGGACTGGAAGAAACACAAGCTGGAATCAAGATTGCTGGGAGAAATATCAATAACCTCAGATATGCAGATGACACCACCCTTATGGTAGAGAGTGAAGAGGAACTAAAAAGCCTCTTGATGAAAGTGAAAGTGCAGAGTGAAAAAGTTGGTTTAAAGCTCAACATTCAGAAAACGAAGATCATGGCACGTGGTCCCATCACTTCATGGAAAACAGATGGGGAAACAGTGGAAACAGTGTCAGACTTTATTTTTTGGGGGCTCCAAAATCACTGAAGATGGTGACTGCAGCCATGAAATTAAAAGACGCTTACTCCTTGGAAAGAAAGTTATGATCAACCTAGATAGCATATTGAAAAGCAGAGACATTACTTTGCCAACAAAGGTCCGTCTAGTCAAGGCTATGGTTTTTCCTGTGGTCATGTATGGATGTGAGAGTTGGACTGTGAAGAAGGCTGAGCACCGAAGAATTGATGCTTTTGAACTGTTGTGTTGGAGAAGACTCTTGAGAGTCCCTTGGACTGCAAGGAGATCCAACCAGTCCATTCTGAAGGAGATCAGCCCTGGGATTTCTTTGGAAGGAATGATGCTAAAGCTGAAACTCCAGTACTTTGGCCACCTCATGTGAAGAGTTGACTCATTGGAAAAGACTCTGATGCTGGGAGGGATTGGGGGCAGGAGGAGAAGGGGACAACAGAGGATGAGATGGTTGGATGGCATCACTGACTCGATGGACGTGAGTCTGAGTGAACTCCAGGAGTTGGTGATTGACAGGGAGGCCTGGTGTGCTGCCATTCATGGGGTCACAAAGAGTCGGACATGACTGAGCGACTGAACTGAACTGAACTGAACTGAAAAGAAGTATGTAATGAGTTTGATCATAATTTTTGTTGTTTAGACACTAAGTTGTGTCCGACTCTTTTGCAACCCCATGGACTGTAGCATGCCAGGTTCCTCTGTCCATGGGATTTCCCAGCAAGAATACTGGAGTGGGTTGAAATTTCCTTCTCCAGGGGATCTTTCTGACCCAGGGATCGAACCCATGTCTCCTGGTTGGCAGGCGGATTCTTTACCGCCTGGGAAGCCCCTTGATCATAATACATGTTAGCTATTATTGTTCTTTATCCTATTTGGTCTTTCAGAGCAAGTCTATTAGATTGAAAGATAAAGTACTTCCTCACACCCATCCCCAAATCTTTTATTTTTAACAAAGAGCCACAAATGTTGCCCAATCAGGCAGACACACATTCATTCAAAATGTTTACCTATATAGTTCTTTATAAGGGGAAGGCATCATTTAAGGTGGTAGAAAAGAGAAAAGACATGGGGAAATGCGGTCCCTGAATTCAAGGATGGATTACCTGATTGAGGTGTCCCCAGGTTTCAGAGAATCAGATGTGAGGGCTGGTAGCATCCTGACATGCCACACTGGGGGCTTCCCCGTTTCACAGCTAGGGAAGCTAAAGCCTGGGTCAGGTGGCTGACATCAGCACTATGGTCCTGTGTCAGGTTTCCAGCTTGACCTCCCAAGGATACCAACCGGAGTCCTTTTGTCCTATGAATCTGCTTCATGTCAGTCTCCGCTGAACTGCCCTAGCAGAGTAGCCAAGAGATACTGGCTCTTTCAGGATTAGGTAAAATTGTATTAGTTCATATAAGACGGCAGTATAGGGAAGCTGGCCGGTGGGCTCAGGTTTTCTTTCTGAACATTTCTAAGTGAAGTGAAGTGAAGTCGCTCAGTCGTGTCCAACTCTTTGCAACCCCATGGACAGTAGCCTACCAGGCTCCTCCCTCCATGGGATTCTCCAGGCAAGAATACTGGAGTGGGTGGCCATTTCTTTCTCCAGCCCCTCCCAATCCCCTCCTAATTCCGTGGTGCCCCAGGCTGGGTCCAAGCCTCCCCAGAATGTAGTGGGTTTCTGGACTTACCAATCACAAGTTGGATTTACGTTACATAAGATGATGCATGTCTTAATCTCTTAATGGGGCATGAGGCAAAGGCAGGCTGCTTTGGGACTTCCTAGACAACTCACTTCTTTAACAAAGCAAACAAACATTTAGAGATACCAATTCTGGTTCTCCACAACCGGGCTGGACTTTTAGCTGATGGCTTAGGGGTATTTCCCGCCTTTCCTTGGGCTAAGGTTGTTCATTTCCTAACGGCATAGTAAACAACAGTTTCTTCCTATTTCTTTTACAAATGGATTTTCAGAGATTGGCCTGAGGAGGAGCCACCTTGGACCAAGGTGGTGAGGGGACAGGTTCAGTTGACAAAGGGACAGGGTCCAGCCTGAAGTTCCTTTCAAGCCCCCATTTGGGTATGGCCCAGAGGCAGGGACAGTGTCTGGGGAACTGGCTCAAATCACAGAAAGCTGACTTCCCAGCCTGGATGCCCAGTTCTGCTCGTAGCCTTGTTTATCAGCAATTACCCTGAAAGTCCTTCCTGTAATTAACCCCAGCTTTGCGGACACTGCTATTTGCACATCACTTCCCTCCCAAACACCGCCTCTTTGCCATTATTCCCTGGAAAGATGAGTCACTGAAGAAGATGGCTTATCTCTACTCAGTTTTTAACTAGTTTTGTCTCCCAGAGTCATTTGTTGATGATACACTTCCACCCAGGCACTCCCATCTCCCTTTTTCAACTTCTTTTCTAAAATAACATTTTCTTCCTTTCTGCTTTTACATTTCTTCCTCTCCCTCCCATAGCCTTTCATGCATTCAGGATGTAAGAGAGCCAGCATCAAAGCCCAGAGCCCTGCCGAATCCTCCTCCCCTATGGTAAGCATGCCCTTTCCCTGTCTGATCATTGACTCATAACCACAGAACGTCCCAGGCTCAGGATGGAGGAGAGGGAGGGCTGAATAAGCAAGGACCACGGTCTGCAGCCCCAGAGGAGACAAAAGTAGAGGATTTGTTGAACAGGGCTTTTTTTCCCCCTCCTTTGGGGATAATTGTTTAGGACAATCTGAACTGACCTAGTCCAAGGAGGGGAGGAGGGGAAAGGCAGCCATCCCCTGACCCCCACCCCTACCCCCACCACCATCAAATGGTAACTCCAACCAAGTGAGACTCATCTGCTCAGCCTCCAAATCCCAAGGCCAGACCAGTCCTGGGCAAGAGTTTTGATCGTATTATTTAATTTTAATTCAATTGAACATACATGGATCGATCGCTTACCATGTGCTGGGCACTGAGCTGACAGGTGACAGCCACAGGCTTAGACACTATGGAAGTTAAGTCCCCGTCCTTCAAAACAGAATGTGCAGGCCAAAGACAGCCCTGAGCAACCCCTCCCCGCCACCTCCCCCCCACCACCCGGTTCCTCCCTCCCCTTCTGTCTCCATTAAGCATGAATGGGCATCACATCTGTTTCTTTTCTCGCTGGAAAGCAAGAGGCAAAGACCCTAAAATGGGGACAGACCAGCACACACCTGGGTGGTCTTTAAATTAGAAAAAGTTTTGGCCGGAGTTCTTCATTTGGGTCTGCAATCTCATGCTTTTGATGGCTCTCTGCCCCTGTATGTTGGGAGAAATGGGATCAGGGTTGGGGGGGGGCTCGGGTTGAGTATCACTGGGGTCCTTCCTTCTCCTGTTTTCTCAAGCTCACACATATTCCTCCCCACTCTGTGTTCAGCCCGATTCTTCACTGAGCAGACGCAGCATGGTCTGGGGCCCCAACAATGCCAGGGAAGAGGCAGTGGGGTTTTGGGGGAAGTGAAGAGTAGCCATTTTAATTTCAGGGTTTGTGTATAGTGGCTTTCTTCTTCAGAATCAAAGTGTTTATGTTAGGGTTTGGTATCATGTTATTTTAAGCAGAAGATCTAGGACCAGACTGTCTGGATTGCAGTCTGTTCCGTAACTGTGTGGTCCTGGAAACTGTGCCTCAGTTTCCTCATCTGTAAAATGGGCATGAGAAGAATCCTGGCTTCATTGGGTTATTGTGAGGAACAGTGAGTTACTGCTCAGCAGTAAAGAATCTGCCAGCGGTAAAGAATGCAGGAGCCACAGGAGATGTGGTTTCAATCCCTGGGTCAGGAAGATCCCCTGGAGGAGGAAATGACAACTCATTCGAGTATTCTTACCTGGAGAATCCCATGGACAGAGAAGACTGGCAGGCTATAGTCCATGGGGTCGCAAAGAACTGGACATGATTGAAGCAACTTGGCATGCACACAAGAAGTAAGAAGCCTGGGGCAGTCACTCTCCCAGAGTCACTAGGTTCCAGGATGATTATAAGGTGTAGATCTTTCGTCTCCACAGGAATACATCTGATATCAGGCTTTCTTGGAGTAGTGTTGATGGATGAGTAATGAAAATTTTTAATGGATCATCTAAAATTCAAACTAATTTAACTGGATATCCTGTATTTTTTATTTACTAAATCTGAAAGCCCTACCTGGAGATTTTCCTCATTGATGACCAAAAGATTAGCTAGCTGTTCTGCATCTCGATCATGGACAGAGGTCTCCTGGGTTTCTGGAACTGGTTTTTCTCAGTAATAATCCAAAGCTCCAGAGCAGAAAACTTAGAACACAAGTCTCCTTGTCATCTCTTATACAGATAGTGGGAGTCATTCCAAAGTAATTGTCCACAAAGTAATTGTCTTCTTAGATGTCTTCCATCTAAGAGGATGGAAGAATATGCCTTCTAAAAGTTTTTGTTTTTTTTTTTCTGTGTGTGTGTGTCTTAGGAAAGCAAGGGCCACGGAAGTGACACAATTGCTATAATAGCTCTGTACATCTGGGGTGTGTTGATGGGTCCTATGAACCATGTGATGTATAACATATATATGTCTTTCATTTTTGTATAATCATATAGAATGTTGAACTGTTTGGAACAATTGCCTGAAGCTTTCCGAGTTTCTTTGGCATTGTTAATTTTTTCTAAGTTACCAAAGGTTCTATTTCATTCATGAGTGGGTGAGATTAGGTAGAGCAAGAATCATATATGAGCATAGTAGGGTGTTTGCATGTTCAGATTTTCTAAGGGAGCCATCAAGTGAGCCTGGCTAGGCTTTTGTGATTATTATAAGAGGTTTGGCTGATAAAAACTATTAGGATTGCTTACAGTCATGAATAAAAAGTAACATTACTTTCTTAAATGCAGTTTATTAAGAGTGTCCATTCTATAGCAAATGCTTGTCACTGAGTCAAGTCATTCTTCATGTGTAATGTCAAGGAATGAAGCCTGAGTAAGGAAGCTGTTTAGAAAATGTGTGTGAGGGTGTGTGTGTGTGTCTTTCTTTCTTTCTTTTTTTTCTCCAAAGAGAGTGATAAGAAGAATTATTTAGTGTCTAGCCAAAACAGTGGTATAATTCAGATCCTAGTATTTATAGAGGCAAATTAGTCAATGCACCAGCATACTAATGTGATAGACACCCATCTGACAGTGGCAGGGGTGGGGTGCGGGGAAGCAGTGATATTTCTCCAGGTGTTGCTTACACAGACTCAAGGAGGGATCCTCAGGACAGAGCAGCCCCTTGGTTACTAATTTGAGGAAGAAGTTTCTTTAGGTTCTTCAGTTTAGTTCAGTTCAGTTGAGTCACTCAGTCGTGTCCAACTCTTTGCGACCTCATGAATCGTAGCACACCAGGCTTCCCTGTCCATCACCAACTCCCAGAGTTCACTCAGACTCACGTCCATTGAGTCGGTGATGCCATCCAGCTATCTCATCCTCTGTCATCCCCTTCTCCTCCTGCCCCCAATCCCTCCCAGCATCAGAGTCTTTTCCAATGAGTCAACTCTTCACATGAGGTGGCCAAAGTACTGGAGTTTCAGCTTTAGCATCATTCCTTCCAAAGAAATCCCAGGGCTGATCTCCTTCAGAATGGACTGGTTGGATCTCCTTGCAGTCCAAGGGACTCTCAAGAGTCTTCTCCAACACCACAGTTCAAAAGCATCAATTCTTCGGCATTCAGCCTTCTTCACAGTCCAACTCTCACATCCACATGTGACCACTGGAGAAACCATAGCCTTGACTAGACAGACCTTTGTTGGCAAAGTAATGTCTCTGCTTTTCCATATGCTATCTAGGTTGGTCATAATTTTTCTTCCAAGGAGTAAGTGTCTTTTAATTTCATGGCTGCAGTCATCATCTGCAGTGATTTTGGAGCCCAGAAAAATAAAGTCTGACACTGTTTCCACTGTTTCCCCATCTGTTTCCCATGAAGCAATGGGAATAGATGCCATGATCTCCGTTTTCTGAATGTTGAGCTTTAAGCCAACTTTTTCACTCTGCACTTTCACTTTCATCAAGAGGCTTTTTAGTTCCTCTTCACTTTCTGCCATAAGGGTGGTGTCATCTGCATATCTGAGGTTATTGATATTTCTCCTGGCAATCTTGATTCCAGCTTGTGCTTCTTCCAGCCCAGCATTTCTCATGATGTACTCTGCATAGAAGTTAAATAAGCAGGGTGACAATATACAGCCTTGACGTACTCCTTTTCCTATTTGGAACCAGTCTGTTGTTCCATGTCCAATTCTAACTGTTGCTTCCTGACCTGCATATAGGTTTCTCAAGAGGCAGGTCAGTGGTCTGGTATTCCCATCTCTTTCAGAATTTTTCACAGTTTATTGTGATCCACACAGTCAAAGGCTTTGGCATAGTCAAGAAAGCAGAAATAGATGTTTTTCTGGAACTCTCTTGCTTTTTCCATGATCCAGCGGATGTTGGCAATTTGATCTCTGGTTCCTCTGCCTTTTCTAAAACCAGCTTGAACATCAGGAAGTTCACAGTTCATGTATTGCTGAAGCCTGGCTTGGAGAATTTTGAGCATTACTTTACTAGTGTGTGAGATGAGTGCAATCGTGTGGTAGTTTGAGCATTCTTTGGCATTGCCTTTCTTTGGGATTAGAATGGAAACTGACCTTTTCCAGTCCTGTGGCCACTGCTGAGTTTTCCAAATTTTCTGGCATATTGAGTGCAGCACTTTCGAAGCATTATTTTTCAGGGTTTTAGGTTCTTAGTGTTCTCTAAATGTTTTATTTATTTATTTATCTCTTTCATTTGCAAAGCTGTGAAGAAATCTAATTTCCTATTTGCTACATCAATAAGTTCTCATCCAAGTCCCCCCAGTAAATAAGTAAATACATAAATAAACACATGAAGTCATCATTTCTTAATTAGATCCTAGAAGCTATTTTACCAAAATTAAATTCCAATTTCTATTTAGAGTTGCTAGATGCTCTTCCAGCCATGGAGAGCTGGATTCTTTCTAAAGGAAGAATGAGCTGTTGGCCAGTGAATTCTCCAGGCTCTTTGAAGAGAGCAAGTGACTAAGTCGCAGGCATAGTTTGTGGAATGGCAGGAAATCAGTGACAAACTGTGGGAGATTAAAGAAGCTGGGGTTTAAGAGTTAAAAAGGAAGCCACTTTTGGACAGAAACTGTTTCCAACACATGTGCACCAATCCTGGGCCAACAATAATACAATTTGCATTCATCCTTATACCTGCAAGAAAAGTTATTCTGTTTTCCTGCACTAATGGGATTGAGAATGTACCCTATTACAAATTATAAATAGTTTGACTTTAAAATATCATCTTTCCTTCCATCTAACTTTATCTAGTACTTTGGGTCTAACTCTTGGGAATAAGTCACTCTGGTTCAGCTTCTAGGCTTCGCATGAATCACCTGCTGCACAGGTTGCCTCCATTCCATTTTAAGATGTTTTACTTAATTACTAGGATGAGGAGATGAGATCTCCCTCTGTCCACAAGACGTGGTTACCTGCTAGCTTGTCCTTTTCTCTCCTACCCAGGAGGGCCCATCCTTTTTCTTCTTAAATCCTACTTAATTTTTGCATTTCCTGATTTTTATCTTGGGAAAACAAAAGCCAGCTGCAATCAGTTAAGGCAACAGCTGAAGGATGCTTGGCAGGTAGAAACCTTGCAGGTTTCAGCCTCCTATTGTGAGAAATGAAATGCGTCGTGTCGGGTTGCAGTGACTTAGGCACCTCCCGGCTCTTTCTCTTCTGCCTACACACACACACACACACACACACACACACACACACACATGCATGCATGTCCCTTTTCTCGCCTCTTGCCCAGCATCCCCCTCACTTCCTACAGCTGTATTTCTAATCAGCAGAAGATACATCTTGCTTGGAGCCAACCCTCCTTTTCTCTGCGCATTCTTAACCTCCTATCTTATGCATGGATCACTGGTTAGCTTAGAAATGCGCAGACACAAAGGAGAAGCTGACATTCGAGGTCTGACGGCCATAATGGCTGTTTATAAGCCTAATCCATCACGTTTAGTGGACACCTCCATTTTTGTCCCTCTGAAAAGGTATAAATAATAAAATGGGATAGCTCCAGCTCGGAGGTGCCTTGGTAAATATTTTAACTATTTACAAGATTGCACCAATAACAAAAGAGGCATCTGTACCATCCACTGAGGGGGCCCCCAGTCATTAAAAGAGACCCAGATGGTTCCTACCATTCAACCAACAATAACATTTCTTGATGGCAGAGCTTTTGTGACATGGTTTACATTTTTTTTTTCCATATCACATTGGGATATTCTGAACCGGTCCCTTTTTCTTCACTGCCCCCAGCAACCTTTCTAAAGAAAATCTCCCTAAATAGGCTTTCCCTCCGAAAAGAATGAGGCTGCGGAGAAACATGGCAAATGTATGGTTCAAAGCCCAATTCAGAGACAAGTCTGAACAATTATAAACCAAGCCTTCTCCGTGTCCAAATATTGACATGGGCCCACTCATTCTGTGGGTAAACACCCCCGTGGAGCCCCGGATGTGCCGTGCCATCCTGGTCTCTGTCTTATTTCATCTGAATTTACCCTTTCCTGCCAGGCCTAAAGAGAGTGCAAGGTGGGGGAGGACAGGGAACCTTAAGGATAACTTTGAAAGTTAAAGGTATTTCTTCTTTGCAGACGTTATGCCTGACTATAAGGGAGGGGTGGCAGAGGAACTGTGAGGACAGCGCGAAGCTCTTGAAATCATTCAGCGACTAAGAATCCATTTTTGCTTTGAGCCTGAACTGAGCGGGTTGAATCTGCTGTATAGAGCTGCTTAGTAACTGGTGGAAACTTTGGTTCTAAGTCAACTTTTTAGTTACATAGAGATGGCAAAGAGAGATCAGAAGAGCAGGGTGACTGAGGCTCCAGGTTCTGGAGTCTGAGTAAACCCACTGATTTTTTTTTTTTTTAGTTGAAGTATAGTTGATTTATAATATCATGTTAGTTTTAGGTATATAACTTAGTGATTCAGTTTTATGTACGTATGTATGTGTATGTATATATGTGTGTATATATATATATATATATTCTTCAGATTCTCTTCCCTTGTAGGTTATTACAAAATACTGAATAGAGTTCCCTGTGCTATACAGTAGGTCCTTGTGGGTTATATATTATATAATGTATATATGTTAATCCTAACCTCCTAATTCAAGTCTCAGTTCTGAGATGACTGTGTGAATTACAGGAGATAATATATTTGGAGCAGGAGCCCAGCACTCAATAAAGGTGACTATAATTAATACTGACAAACCTATCTCAGAAAGATCAAATCTTTAGAAACTAGGAGATGAGGCAAACTGTAATTTCTGTTTATGCTCCCTGAAAACAGCATTGACATTCGAAGTTTCTTTGTTGGGGGTTAGGGAGGGGGACAAAAAATAAAACCATGTGACCCCCTCTCCAGGTCTTTGAGAAGCCTAAATTTTCATTTCTTTTCCGAAGGCTCCATTTAATTTTGGAGCTCCCGCTTTCCAAATTTGGTCAATAAAATTAACAGCCTCCTTTTGAGTGGAACATCACACCTCCAAATGAGCTCAAGCTGGCGCTGGGATTGTCCTGCGGAATGTGAGATTTACATTTCACAGCTCCTGGCCAAGTAATGAATGAATCAGAGCTCGTAAACAAACGATCCTCGCTCCCCTTGTTCTGTGGCCCCCAACGTGGGGTGTGTGCTGCAAAGAAAAATATTTATCCTGTTTGTGTGGCGCTGGGTTCCCCGAATGGCCCACCAATAAAACAACATCATAAAGGGCATTTCACAGCTGAGCTTGAGATTTAATAAACAGATGCAAACAGAAGGCCTTGGAGGTCAACAATTAAAAATAAACCAGCCCAAGGTTCTCCTTGGAATTCCCCTTCTCTATAAAGTCAAGAGGACCAGGCCCCCACAGCTGCAGCAGGGGCAGCTGAGGGGTGGGAAAGGTTTCCCAACCCCAGGGAGCGCAGGGAGATTGTACCTGTTCTCACTGATCATTCCAACAAGTCCCTTTCTAGCAAGAGAGGATGGCTTTGTTAGCTGATGAAACACAACTCATGGACCCAAAGTAGCTGGAAAATGGTACAGTAACCTTGATTGATAACAAATGCTGCATGTCAATGTCTCTATGTTCTGTGATGAAGACATTAAATATTAGAGCCAATGATTTGAAACAGTAGTGAATCAAACAGTTGGTTTTGAAATGAGTTTTATACTTAAATTTGAAAGTGTGTGTGTGTGACATTTGCAAAAATAAATGAAGTCACTGAATAAAGGCTGGACAGTTGACCAGAGTTATCATCCAGTACCGCTTTCCCCCTGGCCCTCTGATCATTGCTCAGATCCAGACTACTCACCAGCATGGGCACCCCTGTCAGCGGTATCTTATTCCACTTTCCCGGTGCCACCTCTAGCTCCTCCACCATCTCTCCTTGCCTCACTTTTCTCTGAAGTTGCAAAGGTGGTAGTACCTGGTTGTTGGCTGAAAGCACTGGTTGAGGATTCAGTGAGGTTATCCACCCAAAGCTCTTAAGACAGTTTTTCTAAACAGCAAGGACTCAAAACTGCTAGTTCTTTTGAATAGTATCTGTATAGTCTTTGAGGCTCACCCTTTCTCCGGGATGGGAGAATTCCACTGTGGCAGGTCACACTCACCTATTTTGAGAAGGTGCTGAAGGCTGGTAAGCCCCCCATACTGACACCCTCATCTTCAGAAAATCCCCAATGCCTTCACAGCTAATGCCTCCTTGCTCCTCCCCACATTCCTCTGCTGATAAGAGGGGAAATGAAGGATGGGTTTAAAGATAACCATTTGCTATAGGGGCAGATCTCCCATGAGGACCCATCTGCATCTGGCAGGCAGCAGGGAGTCCTGTATCAAGTAGCCAACCACACAGAACTCTTCTCCAGAGCTATCCTGAGCATCCTTCTTGTGAATGGTCACCCTGATGAGTCTGATTTATGCATGTAGAAGCTTCCTGGACTCATTTTCCTCACACCAGGGGGATAGGGAAATGAATTTAAGTACTTGGTATTCGGGTGGGTTTCCCAAATGTACCAGGGGCTTCCCACACTGTCTTGTCACTCATCTTTGGGAATTTGGGTGTTTTCTGGTTATTGGGACCCTCTTCCCTTCAAATTAGTTACTTTGGAATTAAATAGACTTGAGTACAAGTCCCTTCCCTGCTTTATTCCCCTCACCTTTTAAAGAAACAGGATCCTTTTAAAGAAAAAGGATCCCCTCTTAAAGAGATGAGAATACCAGACCACCTCATGTGCCTCCTGAGAAATCCGTTTGCGGGTCAAGAAGCTACAGTTAGAACTGGACATGGAACAACAGTCTGATTCCAAATTGGGAAAGGAGTAGGTCAAGGCTGTGTATTGTCACCCTGCTTATTTAACTTTGATGCAGAATACATCATGCAAAATGCTGGGCTGAATGAAGCACAAGCTGGAATAAAGATTGTGGGGAGAAATATCAATAACCTCAAATACACAGATGACACCGCCCTTATGGCAGAAAGTGAAGAGGAACTAAAGAGCCTCTTGATGAAAGTGAAAGAGAAGAGTGAAAAAGTTGGCTTAAAGCTCAACATTCAGGAAACTAAGATCATGGCATCTGGTCCCATCACTTCATGACAAATAGTGACGAAACAATGGAAACAGTGACAGACTTTATTTTCCTGGACTCCAAAATCACTGCAGATGCTGACTGCAGCCATGAAATTAAAAGACACTTGCTCCTTGGAAGAAAAGCTATAACCAACCTAAACAGCACATTAAAAAGCAGAGATATTACTTTGCTGACAAAGTTTCATCTAGTCAAAGCTATGGTTTTTCCAGTAGTCATATATGGATGTGAGAGTTGGACCATAAAGAAAGCTGAGCGCCAAAGAATTGATGCTTTTGAACTGTGGTGTTGGAGAAGACTCTTGAGAGTCCCTTGGACAGCAAGGAGATCAAACCAATCTATCCTAAAGGAAATCAGTCCTGAATATTCACTGGAAGGACTGAAGCTGAAGCTCCAATACTTTGACCACCTGATGCGAAGAGCTGACTCATTGGAAAAAAAACCTGATGCTGGGAAAGATTGAAGGTAGGAGGTGAAGGGGACGACAGAGGATGAGATGGTTAGATGGCATCACGAACTCAATGGACATGAGTTTGAGCAAGCTCTGGGAGTTGGTAATGGACAGGGAAGCCTGGAGTGCTGCAGTCCATGGGGTCGCAAAGAGTAGGACATGACTGAGCAACTAAACTGAAAGAAATAGGAAAGTATGAGAAATGTTAGTGAACACAATTCAGAATTAGTTTCTTTCTTTTCTTGATATCAAAGGCATATTTTCCTCTTCTGCAATTATGTATTAATCTTTTTAAGGAAGATCCTCTGTCAGGCACTTTCTCATCCACTTCTTAGTACAAGCCTGGTGGAGGGCTACTATCAACTTGGTGTCACCAAAAAAAAAAAAAAGAAAGAAAAGTGGGTCTTCAGAGTTGATATAGGCCCCCTCCCAGTCACATCATTTTTAAGTAACAAAATTGGATATTTTTAATGCATAATTTTTATTTTTTCATTTTTATCTAGAACTGAACTTAAAAAAAACTGGAGTGAAATATAGCATTCATACAGGAAAATGTTTAAGCTATCAATGCATAGTTTAACAAGTAATCACAAGATAGCTGCCAGCGTGACTACAAGCCAGGTGAGGATTGAGAACTTTCAGCTCCTCTTTTGTCCCTTTCTGATCAGGATACTCAGAACAGATAGAGCCACTATTTCAACCTTTCTGATAATCATTTTCTTCCTTTATCTTATGGTTTTATAACCTATATGAGTATTGATAAGCAATGTGATTTTCTTGAGAAAGACCCTGATGCTGGGAAAGATTGAAGGCAGGAGGAGAAAGGGACAACAGAGGATGAGATGGTTGGATGGCATCACCAACTCGATGGACATGAGTTTGAGCAAGCCCTGGTAGTTGGTGATGGACAGGGAAGTCTGATGTGCTGCAGTATGGGGTTGCAAAGAGTTGGACATGACTGAGCAACTGAACTGAACTGAACTGAAGTAATACAAGCTGCTAGAGATAATACTTATAAGCTTATATATGGTCCTGCCAAAAATAATCATTTTAACTCAGATTTCTCAAATCCCAAAATCTGAGTTCTTTTGATTATACTGGGTCTTAAGCTTTTTTCTTTTCTTTTTTAAAGTAACATCAGTGGAAGATGTCATGTAGAGTTAGAAACCACACTCTTAGATTATGGGTCTAAATGTGAAAATCCACCTATGGTTGCTATGAGCTTTCTCTGTATCATTTTGTTTGTTTTTTTTTATCTTTATTTTACATTTGAAAACTTCAGCTTTTTTTTTTTTCTGTTTACTGGGAATACTTCCAGTGCATGATATTCTCTTTATTTGTTTTACTTTCTGAGTCCTTTAGCAAAAATTATGAAATGGTCATACAGGAAAGATATCCAGATATCCAGATCAGTACTTCTTCTGGATCAACTTGTTTCCAGGGCTCTCAAGCTGATGACCTTTAGGGCAAAATTAATTAATCCATAGATATATTTTATTTAGCCGACAGACTTAATTTTTTTTTCCAGTAAACATGAAAAAGAAAACAGGGGTTTTATCCCAACAAATAGATTTGAAAGCTATCTAGAACCATCAGAATATTTGCTAATGCTGGGCCTGTACTATTGCATGTCGAACATTTAATAAAGCAGAGAAGTGGTTGTCCTCTTTTGAAAGACACACAGTCTGTAACTTGCCATAGTCCCCACTATTCCCTGTTGCTCTCCCAAACTGAGACTGAGTATTGGTTGTCATTTATAACAGCCCTTGTGACACTGTTTTCTAGTGATAGAGAAATATTTCTCTGCATCCATGTCTAACAAAGATGGAAAAATAGATGAAACTGAGATCTAATTTATTTTTTGAGCACATTCAAAGACAAATGTGCAATAAGATCTTGTTACTCAGTCCTTTCTCGCAAACCTTCAATGACTCCATGTTATCTATTAAATAAAGTCCAAATGCCTTAGCTCAGTATTCAGTTAATTTACAGTCTCAATTCAAACCTCCTTAATAATGACATCTCCTGTGTGTGTGTGTGTGTGTGTGTGTGTATGTATCTTAGTTTCTAGAAACCCTATTTAAACCTAAACTTCTGGTCTGATTTCCACTGCTCATTTCACATGGTCTTATTTTGACCCATGTTGTTCTCTCCTTCTGAATTGTTTTTGTCCATCTTTCTTAAATGCCATTTATCTCCAGTCCCCTCTGTTAAAATCCTGTTCAACTGCTAACTTTTAAACTAAATGATTCTTCTTTTGTGATGCTTTCTCTGGGCCCCCCTGTCAGTATTAATCATCTGTGATCTTTTGGATCTTCATCTAGGCATTGTCACTTCAAAGCAGTCTTTTTCTGCTTTGACTTGTTTTATACGATCATGCATAAAACAATAGCTAAATTGATTGGCTACTTACTTCATGTGAGGCACTATACTGTATGTTTCATATGTGGCTCATTAAATCTCATAGCTGCTCCCTGAGACTGCTGTGCTTGCTATCCCCATTTTATGGATGAGCAGACCGAGACCAGAGAATACTGAGGTTACAGCCTTGTTAGGGATGCAGTTAGGATTTTCAGCCTGGCACTTTTTTTCTTTAGACCCCTTGTACCTAACCATAGGCAAAATTGTCTCTCTAAACCTCTACTAACAGATAATCAGATGGGAATTGCATATCGTTTCTTTCTTTCCCCCAGATCATCCTAGCACAATGCTTTAAACACCATAAGCATACAAAGAATGTTGAATGAATGCCAGAATCAGTGGCGTAAAAAATGATGCCTATTTGCCTACCATCACCCTTTCAACATTTACCCCTCCAATGTTTCTTGGCTGTTTGAAGGTGGGCATCTGAAACAACAAAGCCAATCACGGTTCTCTAATCTCCTGGTAACACTGGGAAGCCCCAGGGTTGGACAAGTGGTAAGGGACAAGCCAGTCAGCACCCTTCTCTGGGACTTTTCAGTCTATAACCAAGAAACACCAGCAGTCTGTCATCAGTGGCGAAAGCTGTGGGGGGTCTTGGTGACCATGCTTCCTTCCATGCCGAAGAAGTCAAGCTCTGATAGTGCAGGCAGGCTCAGATAGCTCTTAAAAGAGCAGGCAAAGAAAATCTGGAATGTAAAACACTGAGAGATTCTGAATAGCATTCAAAACACTATCTGTTATCATCATTATTGTTGTTCCTAAAATAAGGCTCCATCCTCAACTTTCACCAAGTGTGGAAGGTCAACCTTTCCTGAAATCCATGAGCCATTATATTTTATTTTGTGACTAACCTAGCTTGAATTGCGTTTGTCACTTCCAAAACAGCACTGACATTTCTAGACCGAAGTAGAATATGGACACAGATATAAAGGGGACACATTGTTTGTTTGTAAGTCTACAATGGCATAATGCTCATGAGTTGAAACCTGAAACACTCGCTGTCAATGAACTTGCAAATAAGAGTCATTTCTTACTCACTTCTGTTTACTCAGCACATGGCCTTATGACTGGCACAGAGGAAGATTTCGTAAAAGTTTGTTGAACAAATAAATGGAATACTCAGAATTATGGAATGTTAGCAAAGTGCAATGACGGCATAGAAGGGGAAATTAAAAATTCTGCTAGGATGAGGAACTGTGAAGGTTTGGGAAACCAGGGCTGGGGGTTGTATGTGAGCTATCTTGAAGGATGTGTAAGTGTTAAGTGGGTAGAAAGAGAAGGCAGGATGGGAGTCCAGAGGCAAGTGCATATGTAAATGTGGGGGGCACAAAAGGGCATGGTGAGTTCTGGAAACCAGAGTAGTTTTATAAGATCAGATGAGGGTATTAGAGAAGGCTGGGAGAAGAGGCTGGTGAGATAGACTGGGCTGAGTAATGCAAATAGAGAAGATTAAATATTTACATAAGCTCATTAGTGATACTGTGCGCGTGTGACAAGTATGATTTAGTTTAAACCTCCAAGGTTTAAATACTCTAAGTGCAACTGTGTCTTTTTGAAATTGATTACATGACATTAATAGGCTCTTTCTCAGCTTCAGTGATGATCATATTCATGATTTACTCCCATCTCTCATCCCTGGGGTCAGGAACAGTCCATCCTGACCTCCATCCTTCCTTTTACACCTTCCTTAGGAACTAAAGATTAACAGCTAGAAACCTCCTGGGTTTTGTCCTCTAAAAAGGTAAGCAATTTTGCTTCCAAAGTTTTAACAGGCAAATTCCTCTTATTATGAGGAATAGTAAATAAAAGGATTCTGTGTCACAAAGTTATATTCTTGATCCTCTGCATCATCCGTTACACACAATTCAACAAGAATTATTTAAGAACTTGTAAGGTGCCCTATGGGCTCCCCAGGTGGCTCAGCGATAAACAATCAGCCTGCCAAGCAGGAGACATGAGGTTGATCCCTGGATCGGGAAGATGCCCTGGAGAAGGAAATGGCAACCCACTCCAGTATTCTTTCCAGAGAAATTCCATGGACATAGAAGCCTGGTGGGCTACAGTCTATGGAGTTGCAAGCAGTTGTCAGTCTCTCTCCCACACGTCTTCACGTTTGACCTTGGACAGGATCACCTGACCTATTTCAGCCAATGAGATCGGATCAGACAGGAGGTAGTAGAAATAGAATGGGTCTATGTGGTTGAGAATATACACTTGCACCCACCATCACTCTAAATAAGTCATGCCCAGGCAAGCACCTTTGGGCCAGGAGGAGAATGAGATTGGCCAACCCACAGGCACTTGAGCTGAATAAGTGCTTACCGCTCTATGCCACCAAGATTCTGTGGTTTTGGGTTACACAGATCAACAAGTAGGATAGCTAAAGGGTACAGCGGTGTGTGCTAAGACTATGTCAAGGGTTGGAGAAGCCCACCAGAATCAGGCCAAACTCTCTTTCCTATTTTGTTCCAAGGTAGCCTAGAGATTGGCCATGGGCCATAATGTTCTCTTAAGAATGAAAAAAAGACCAGAAAAATAAAAACCAAGGGAATGAACACCTCCCTAGAACCATAATCTTGTATTTTGGCAATTTCTTGAGCACCGTGCCAGGCTCTATGATACATGCTTTGGATGGATGATCTGATGGAACCTGAGTTCCTCTCTCAACCAGTCTCATGTCCCTGGGCTCTGTTTGGAATAATTGTGAGGCCCAGAGGGGGACCAGTATGCAGACTGTGCATTTTTTGGGTTCCTGTCTAGACCATTCAACCCCAAACTGAAATAGCTGAACTGAACAAGGAGCTGGGTCTGTAGGGGGTTGAAGTCGGGGAAAGGGAAGACTGGGAGGGGGAAGGGGACAGAAAGCTTAAAAATAGTGGGAAAACTATTGCATAAGGGCTTGGAGATAAACAATGCAATAGTTTCAGTGTCTCTTCCCATGACTCACATCACGGGTCTTAGGAGTGTGTGTTGGTTGTTTCTGAGTCAGGAAAAGGTATTCACTTTCCAGCAAAAGCAAGGGTCCCACGCCATGCAGTCTCTGGCTGTCTTATTCAGAGGCCAAGATGGGGTCAGCGTGGAACTCTATTAGTATCAGGAAAAGAATGTGATGGTGGATGACGTGCTCTGAGCTTTAATGCTGGGCAAGTCAGGGGAATAAGTGCTTTGCATAAATTACCGCCCTTTACTTCTGAGGCAAGTGTCACACATATTCCCACTGCACTAGAAACCTGGAGCTAGGGGAAACTAAATTCAAAGTCAAATGGCTCAAAGGACTAGAGTGAGGGTTCAGGATTAGAATCTATGCTTGTCTAAAGACTGAAGAAAGTCAGACACAGAAGGAAAATATCACTTTTATGTGGAATCTAAAAAAGGGGGGGTACAAATGAACTTATTTATAAGACTAGAGTCACAGATGTAGAAAACAAATTTATGGTTAGCCAGGGGTTGGGGGGATAAACTGGTAGATTGGAATTGATATGTGCACCCTGCTGCTGCTGCTGCTGAGTCGCTTCAGTCATGTCCAACTCTGTGCGACCCCATATGTGAAATAAATGTCTAATAAGAACCTACTGTATAACATAGGGAACTCTACTCAATACTCTGTTATGACCTATATGGGAACAGAATTTAAAGAAAGACTGGATACATATATATGTGTAACTGACTTAACTGTGCATCTGAAACAAATACAATGTTATAAATCAACGATACTCCCATAAAATTTTTTTGAAATAAAAAATAAATTTAAAGCTATCATTAGCAATTACACCTTGAAAATTGTTTCTTTTAATGACAAAGCAAGCACACCAAACAGAAACCTGTCAGGAGTTACCACTGTACCAGTTGGCGCCCAGAGGCCCTGAGTGAGCGTCACATGTTCACAGGGAAGTCAGTGGAGGTTAAGGACACAAACAGCCGCGTCTCTGAGGACAGGAGGAGGCGAGAGACAGCCGTGACTCAGGACCGGCTAGTTATCCAGAACGTGGACTCCTCTGCAGGCAGTTTTTTTGTGTGTTTGTTTTCTCCTTCCTCACTGGATGACAGGGGCTGGTAAGTGTTAGTTGCTCAGTCGGGTCCAATGCTTTGCTACCCCAGGGTGGATGGTAGCCCACCAGATTCCTCTGTCCATGGGATTCTCCAGGCAAGAATACTGGAGTGGGTTGCCATTTCCTTCTCCAGGGCATCTTCCCAACCCAGGGCTCAAACCCAGGTCTCCCACATTTCAGGAAAATTCTTTACTGTTTGAGCCAGCAGGGAAGCCAACAGGGGCTGGAATTGGGGAGGAGGTTGGCAAAAGACCAAGTGGAAGCGACGCCTCGTGTATCAGCATCACGGAAGAGCCTATACTATAGCCAGCTGTGGCCACAGTGCTACATGGGTCACACCCATGAGAAGGACCTGACATCACTTCTCTGAACAATGGCTCAGGGAGCTAGTACAACATTAGAAGAGCTGCAACTTTAGACTCTGGGGTCTATGCACAAGTTCCCAAAGGTAGGCTAGGAAATCATTTTATCAACAAAACTTTCCATCCCAAAGGGTAGGAGTCATTCTCCTAGTTTTTACTGCATGTTATCTAGGGAATCATGATACTTGAAAATCCTGGAAAATTCCATTGTGATTGTCTGTCTCTTAGGAGGAAGGCAGGAGAAATGGCAGAATCTCAGCAGAAATTAAGGCTACCATTATCCTGTTAGGCTGCACCCAAAATGATTTTGTCGGATTTTGTCTCATTTCCTCTCCTGTTGCAAATCTCTCAGGCATTGGACCTGAGAGTCATCTTCTCTGAGCTTCCTGTTCTGGCAAGAAGTTGGAGGAGACTTTAGAAATCAGGTGAGTCTCCTAGTTCTACATGCCATTCATTAAAACTGCTCCCAAGGATCCCAGGCAGATCGCAGGCTTTGATGGGGAACTGAGCCACTGGGCACTTGCCCGCCGCTCATTTTAGTGGTGAAGACAGGGAGTCAGAGAGGAGAAGTGATTGGCTCCATATTTAACAGGGAGATAGTGGAGAACCCTTCCCGGAAGCCAGGCGACCCCACAGCCAGAGCCATGCTCTTTCCACTGTGTCATGTTGTCCCCTCCCTAGTCGCTTCTGGGGTGTGACTCATGGTGAGAGCGAATCCTTGGACTCTGCCCTCCCAGGGCTTCTTTCCAGCAAATGTCAGTTTCCGGTTTTGAGGAATGAAGGGAGAATTCCAAGAAATCAAATGTTTGTAAACTAGAGGACTTTGTGTTGTTTCTAGCTTAACCCCTCACTCACCAGTTCCATTTAAGCAAATAGCAGAGCTAGAACTAATGGAACATTTTGAAGTGAGTCAGCTAGAGTAAGCAAGACAAAAAATCCTTATAGTCATAATATTGGGGGTGGAGAAAGTTCTAAATAGGTCTGGCACATTGAGTTTTGCCTTCTTCTACCTGTGTGGCTGCTGTAACACCTTAGAGGGATTTAAGAAATGACATTCTGTCTTACCCAGCACATTCATGTTGAAAACTGCAGTACATCAAGACTCTTTGCTTACAAGGAATAACAATCAACTGAGACTAGCTCAAGCAGAATGGAGACAGTATTGAACAAATACAAAAGTCTCTTCCAGAACAAGAAATACAAAAGAATCAGGATGTAGCAAATTAGAGACAGAAGTGCTTCCATCTTTTCTTCCAGGGTGCCATGATGTCTTTCTTTTGATTCTCTTTATGACACTTTTTTATTCTTTCCTGTTTCTATCAGGTGGTACTCTCAGTCACAAAGAAGAGAAATTTTAGCTGTATCAGGAGGGCAATATGACCTTACACTTTTTCTTTCCTTTTTTCTTTTATCAAAATATAGTTGATTTACAATGTTGTGCTAGCTTCAGGTGTATGGCACTCTGATTCAGTTTTATGTACGTGTGTGTGTGTATACATATATATATACACACATACTCAGTCATGTTTGACACTTTGCGGCCCTTTGAACTGTAGCCTGCCAGGCTCCTCTGTCCATAGGATTTCCCAGGTGAGAATACTGGAGTGGATTGCCATTTCCTTCTCCAGGGTATCTTCCTGACCCAGGAATCAAACCCACGTCTCCTGCATCTCCCTCACTGCCGGGGGATTCTTTACCCTCTGAGCCATCTAGGAAGCTTACACATATATATGAATCCCTTTTCAGATTCTTTTCCCTTATAGGTTATTATAAAATATTGAGTAAAGTTCTTGGTGCTACACAAGTCGGTCCTTGTTGTTCACCTACTTTATATATAGGAGTGTGTATATGTTAACCCCAAACTCTTAATTTATCTCTCCCCGCTCCACCCACAAATAAGATCAATTTTAGCTGTACTGGGAGGGCACTCTGGTCTTACCATTTTCATCCAGTCCAGGCTATGATTATACTTTGGTCACTTTGGCTTTAAAGCAGTGCCGGTGAGGGGCTGTGGGGTGGGCGGGGGAAGGGGGCGGGGGAGGAAACCTGTAGCTTCTTCCTTTGTGTTCCCCAGGGTTTCATTCTGTACCTCCTCCTCCCATTCTTTCTGGATGCCCAGGAGAGCTGCCCTTGTAGAAGGGGGGAAACTGGGGTGATTGGAACTTTTTGTGTTTCATTTCAAAAGAAAAGTTAATTTTATTATGAGCAGATTATTTTGAAAGTGACAACTTTGCAGCTGGAAACTTCTTTTTTACTCCTTTAATCTTAATAACTACCACTCTTTGGATTGCTTATTATGTGGCAGGCTCTAAGCATTTCCCATATGTTGGCTCATTTAATCCTCATGAAAATCCAATATGGAAAGGCATCTATGGGTCTCCCTTTGCAATTCAGGAAACTGAGGCACAGGGAACTTTTGTCCAAGGTGGAGGTGGGATTTGAACCCTGGCAGCCTAGCTCCAGAGCCTGTGCATTCAACTACTATGCTAAGTAAGCATGCACTTTGCACATGTCGTCTATTAAATCACACAAAAGCCATGAGTGGTCTTCAGAACCATCCTGCAGATGAGGAGGCCAAGGATCGGCAAGGTTAAATGGTTGGTCTCAAGTCACAGTGCTAGCAGTCCAAGAGCTAGTGTTGGCTTTCAAGTCCAGCTGAACACAGAGTCTGAGTTCTTAGACCTTGGACTTCAGCTTCTCACTTAGCACTGACACATAGAAGCTGCAGTCTTAGCTGAAGATGTGTGAGAGAATGAAAAAGAAAAAGGGGAAAAAAAGCTGTTTTGAGGGCTTAAAAAAACCAGAGCAAAAATAATAACCTGAAGCAGTACTCTGGAAAGAGAAGAAGGATTTTTTTTTTTTTAAACCCCGAAAACCTCAAACTCCATTTTGACGTATCTGAAACGGATGCGTCAGAGAGAGAAAATCTGTTAGATATTGAGCCTGCTACAAGTTCCCAACAGCTGAAAAGAGTTGAGCTTCAAACCGATCATTGTCAGAAAAGCAAATACAAATTTGTCCTGGAGCAAAATAACTTTCAGAAAATCAGGAAGAGGTGAGATGGACAGTCAGTTATGAACATAAAACTCTTTGTACCCGACCCAATTAACCCTCACCCAAGGCAACCCTGTGCCTCTAAGCTATTCATTTAAGGGGTTTACGATTTATAGGCAGTCTTTCTCAGGGGAGGTCCCGCCTGGCTCTGATTTCACGTTTCACAGCAGCACATGTGTAATTCTGCTGCATCCAACTATGCTATTAAGCCAAGAACAGAAAAGGCATGTTTCGTAGGACGGAAAGAGACCGGGGAGTCCGAAGTCAACTCTGCTTCCCTGCAAGTGGCTGGGGAGAGCACTGTGAGACCTGCCTGTTTCTAATCCCAGGAGTGGGTCCGAGTGCTGGGGTGCTCCACCCTCTGCTCTCAAATTTTAGTCTTCATATTCAGCAGGTGGTATCTTATGACCTCCAGGTGCAGAAATAAACTCAGGAATGCTACCTTTGAGGAGTCGGGAAGACAAGAGCATCCAAGACTCTTCTTGGAGTTGTTTAGTCGCTCAGTCGTGTCTGACTCTTTTTGACTCCAGAGGGAAGACATTCCTAAGAGTTGGTGAGCAAAGGCCTGGAAGTAAAGCAGCCCGAGGAGCTCAGTCTACAGTAGACATACCTTCACCATGACTATAAGAAATAAATCTGTGAGGGGCACCCCAGCACCTTGAAGAGCTCTGTGGTCATTCTTCTCTGTAAGCCAGTCCTTTACAGTAGAGACTCTGGTCATTGAATTAAGAAGCCTAAGTGTACTGGGAGTAACTAGATTGTCCAGTGAAAGGGCCATGTGGTGACACTCAGTGGCCAAAGGCAAGGTGGGGATGGTTTCCATGATGGACAGTGGAGTCAAAGCCACAAGCAGTGTAGTCAGACTCCCACAGAACAATAGTGTTGGTTAGTTGATCATGGCATTTCTAGAAGTGAAATAGGAGGTCTGCTAAATTCTTTCTTGATCAGAAGACCAGCAGAAAAGTTCTAGGTCAAGTGAACAAATCTAATCTGAACAATAGAAACAGGGATTCATGGTCCTTCCTCGAGACTTGAGCCAGTTTATAGACCCAGAACCCCCTAAATAAAGGGGAGACTGAGCTCCTGGAGGGAGGACCCCAGTACACTGCACAAAATTATTCTGTTAATCGTTCTCCCACCCTTCTCCAAAGGGAGCTATGGTGTCTTACCAGGCTGAGTGTGTACTGGGGAAAAGAAAATAATCAGACCTTTTAGAGACTACTGGATACTGGCTCTGAACTAACGCTAATTCCCAGAGACCCAAAACTTCACTGTGGTCCCTTACTAGAGTAGGGGCTAATGGAAGTCAGGTGATTGATAAAGTTTCAGCTCAGGTCTGTCTCAAAGTGAGCCCATTGGGCTCCTGAATGTATCCTGTGGTCATTTCCCAGCTCCAGAATCCATAATTGAAAAAGATACACTCAGCAGGAAGCAAAATCCCCATACTGGTGCCCTGACCTATGGAGTGAGGTATATTCTGATGAAAAAGGCCAAGTGGAAAGCTAATATGTGTACCTATGGCTGATTCATGTTGATGTTCAACAGAAAACAACAAAATTCTGTAAAGCAATTATCTTTCAATTACAAAATAAATTTTAAAAAAGAACTGCTTCCACTTAGGAAAATAGGAAAGCAAAAGCCATAACATATTCCTGGAGGGACTGCAGAGTCTACTGACACCATCAGTCTTGCAAGATGGCCCTGTTGTGTGGTGATTCCTACCACATCCCCCTTCAACCTGTCTGTTCGGCCTGTGGAACAGACAAGAAGACCAATGGATCTTGGAGAATGACGGGATTAAGTTTAACCAGGGGGTGACTCCAATTGCCAGGGCTGTACCAGATGTAGTTTAATTGCTTGAGCAAGTTAACACGTAACTGGGTACCTGATAGGTCGCTATTAATCTGGCAAATGCCTTTTTCTCTATCCCTGGCTCAAAGACCCACCGAAGCACTTTACTTTCAGCTGGCAAGACCAGAAATACACTTTCACTGTCTTATCTTGAGGGTATATCAACTCTTCAGCCCTGTGTCATAATTCAGTTTGCAGAGATCCTGATAGCCCCTCCCATCACTCTTGTCCATCATATAGATGACATTATGCTGAATGGAGGGAATGCTTCCCTCATAGTTCAGTTGGTAAAGAATCTGCCTGCAATGCAGGAGATTCGAGTTCGATCCCTGGGTCAGTAGGATCCCCTGAAGAAGGAATTGTCAACCTACTCCAGTATTCTTGCCTGGAGTATCCCATGGACAGAGGAGCCTGGCAGGCTACAGTCCATGGGATTGCAAGATTCTGACACAACTTAGGGACTAAATCACAACCACCATGCTGAATGGATCTATGGAGCAAGAGGTAGCAACTACTACTCAAGACTTAGTGATAAGACATTTACATGCTAGTGGATGGGAAATATATCTGACTAAAATTCAGAGGCCTTTTACCTCAGTGTGATGAAATGCCTGCACATACACATATGAATATATATATATATATTTTTTTTTCCTTTTTCATATTCTTTTTCATTATGGTTTATCACAGGATATTGAATACCTTTCCCTGTGCTGTACAGTAGGACCTTGTTGTTTATCCATCTGATATATAATACTTTGCACTGAATGATGCTAGTTTTCAGTGGGGCCCAGAGCAAGACAAGGCTCTGCAAATGTCCAGGCTGATGTGCAGGCTGCTTTTTGGATCATATGATACAGTAGATCCAGTGGTACTTGGAGTGGTAGTAGTAGGTAAGGATGCTGTCTGGAGTGGCAAGCCCCTACAGGTGAATCACAGCACAGTTCCTTAGGATTTTTGGAGCAAAGCCCAGCCATCCTGGGTGGATAACTACTCCTCTTTTGAGAAAAAGCTCTAGGCCTATCACTGGGCCTTGGTAGAGAGTAAACCCACAACTCTGAGTTGCTAGATTGCCAAATGACCTGAGCTGCCACCATGAACTGACCATCTGACCCACAAGCCATAAAATTGGGTGTGCACAGCAGGCCTCCACTCTCAAATGGAAATGGTATATAAGATTGGACCTGAGCTGAAGGCACAAGTGAGTTAGATGAATGGGTGGCCCAAATACCATGGGCTCTGCTCCTGCTACGCTGTCTTCTCTCTCCCAGGCTCCATTGATGTTCTCATGGGGAGTCCCCACCATCAGTGATCAGCTGACAGAGGAAGAGAAACTTAGGTTTGGTTGACAGATGGTTCTGTGAAAGGAAACAGCTAAAGCATCACAGCCTGTTTCTCATACATGCCCGAAGGAAAATCCTCCCAGTGATCAGAACTTTGGGCAGCGTACCTGGTTATTCACTTTGCTTGGAAGAAGAACGGCCAGAGGTACAATTATATACTGAGGCATGGCCGTCATGTGGCCAATGGTTTGGCTGGATGGTCAGGGACTTAGAAGGAGAATGATTGGAAAATCGATGACAAGGAGATTTGGGGGAGAGGTATGTGAATAAATCTCTCTGAATGGGCAAAACCATGAAGACATTTGTGTCATATGTGAATGTTCACCAAAGGGTGACCTCGGCAGAGGAGGATTTTAATAATTGAGTGGATAGGAGGGTGACCTATCCAAGTGTTCGTGCTTGAAGAATCCCAGGGACAGGAGAGCCTGGTGGGCTGCCATCTATGGGGTCACACAGAGTCGGACACAACGGAAGTGACTCAGCAGCAGCAGGAGGGTCACCTATCCTGAAGATACCCGTTGTCAATTCCCCCAGCCACCCCTGTCATCACCCAATGGGCTCACGAACAAAGTGGATGTGGTGGTGGGGATGGAAGTTACCCACGGGCTCAGCGACAGGGGCTTCAGCTCACCAGGGCTGACCTGGCTACAGCCACTGCTGGGTGCAGTGGAGACCAACACTGAGCCCTGATATGAACCCATTCTCCAAGTTGACGAGCAGCTACCTGGTGCCAGGGTAGAAGTGCAGAAACCCAGCCCGTTTCCAGCCTGCTGCCTTGTGGCATCCAGACTTCTGACTTCAATGTCAACTCTTACCTGAGTTTCCAGCCTGCCAGCCTGCCATACATATTTCAGACTTGCCAGCCTCACAATTGCAGAAGTGAATCCCTGAAAATCATTCTCTCTCTCTCTCTCTAGATATATATATATATATATATACACACACACACACATACGTACATATATATGTATATATATAAAGACTTAGCATGCACACATATGTATGTATATACATATTTATATATACATATATCTGTATATGTATATATGTATTTATATGCTGCATGCTTGCTAAGTTGCTTTAGTTATGTCTGACTTTTTGTGACCCTATGGACCGTAGTCCACCAGGCTCCTCTGTCCATGGGATTCTCCAGGCAAGAACACTGGAGTGGGTAGCCATGCCCTCCTCCAGGGGATCTTCCCAACCCCAGGGATCAATCCTACATCTCTCATGTCTCCTGAATTGGCAGGGGGATTCTTTACCACTAGTGCCACATATGTGTGTGTGTGTGTGTGTATCCTTCACATGTATGCTTCGATAAATCTATCAGTTCTCTTTCTTTGGGGAACCCTGACTAAAACAGAGTCTGGAGTTTGGGAACTTGGGGAGAATGCCTTGTGAAAATTGAAGTTATGCTACCAAAGCCAGGGAAATACCAGAATCTGGCAGAAAGGCCTGGACCAAACTCTTATCTAGAAGATTCAGAGGGAGCCTGGTCCTACTGGCTGAGTGATTTTGGACCTCTGGCTTCCAAAACTGTGAGACATACATTTCTGTTGTTCTCAGCCACTCAACCTGTGGTGCTTTGTTAAGGTAGGACCAGGAAGCCATGCGGGTCTTGCTGCATTTCTTAGATGGTAGCTTGAACCAGAGGATTCACAGAGGATATGAAAAGCCATGGATGGATTTCAGGGTGTGTAACAAGTCAGAGCTGGAGGATTCTGGGAAGGCTTGGATGTGGGTAGAAGGAGGGGCATGAGTCTGGGAGAATTATCAGGATTCTGGCACCTCCTCATCTGCCATTTCTGAAACTCTGCCCCTTTCAACCCTATTGTATCCTAAGGATACTGTCTGTCTTCAGCAATATTCTTGATCTTTCTCTGCTCAAAGAACTAGAGTCGTATATGGACTGCATGCAGTTATTTTAAAATATAGGATATTTTGTCCTAATGTGGTGATGGCCAGGGGGGACCTGGGTGAGTGCCCTGGACTCTCTACCTGCTGATAGTCAGGTCCCCTTGAAAGCTCTTGGATATAGCTTCTCCAGCTACAACACCAGGCCTACTGCTCGCACTTGGCTGCTGAGCTGGCCAGAAAATTACTTTCCACATTCACTGTTAAGAACTACAATGAAACACTTGGACATTTCTTTGGATGTGATCATGAAAGTGAAAGTGAAAGTCGCTCAGTTGTGTCCAACTCTTTGTCACCCCATGGACTATACAGTGCATGGAATTCTCCAGGCCAGAATACTGGAGTGGGTAGCCTTTCCCTTCTCCAGGGGATCTTCCCAACCCAGGGATTGAACACAGGTCTCCTGCTTTTCAGGTGGATTTTTTTACCAACTGAGCCACAAGGGAAGCCCAAGAATACTGGAGTGGGTAGCCTATCCCTTCTCCAGTGGATCTTCCCAACCCAGGAATGGAATTAGGGTTTCCTGTATTGCAGGCAGATTCTTTACCAATTGAGCTATAAGGGCAGCCCTTATGTGATCATATAATAGTTTAAATATCAAATGTAAAACTATACAACTTCTTGAAGACAGCATAGGAGAAAGTAGTGTAATCTTGGGTTAAAGAGTTTCTTAATCTATGACACTGAACACATGAAAAATGAGAGAATAACCCATTGAGCTTCAACTATTGAATGGATAAGCAAAATGTTTGGTAAATCTACTTGATGGAACATTACTGAGCAATGAAAAAGGAACAAACTCTGGATGGACACAAAAACATAGTTGCAGCTTAAATGCATTTTGCTCAGAGAAAGGTGTTCAACCCCAGAGGCTACAATATGATTCCATTTAAGGACAGTCTGGCAAGAGCAAAACTTCTACAGAAACTCAAAACTGATCACTGATTGCCAGGAACAAGAAGATGGGTTGAATACAAAGGCTCAGCATGAAAGAATTTTAGAGTGATGGAATTATTCCGTAAGTGCTGGACACACAATTCCATGCATTTGTCAATGTCTGCAGAACTATATGCCACAAAGGGAACATTATTTGTTATAAATTTAAGAAAAAAACACAACGAGGTTGTGGAGAGAACCTGAGAGGGAACAGAGACAAATGAATTAAACTTGGTTGCCAATACATAATAACCACACTGAAGAGAGTGGGGAAGAAAGGAACTAACCTAAGTAACTTTGGAAAAAATAGTGTTCTGACTGGATGCCATAAGGCTAGTGGCAAAAAAACCCTGCATATTTGGACACTGTTCTCTAATTAGTACATTAGTTTTTCCCAGGGGCAGAGTTAGCAATTCTGAAACTACTTTCTATGTATAACAGGGATGGAGAAATAAGAAAATCCATGGTAGATAGTGAGACACGGGTTTCTCACTGTCAGACGAAGAAGTTACATATGAGGAAGTGAAGAAGGCTAGAATAAACCCCATGATGTTGGTTTAGAGTCAGCAGTATCAGTGAAAAAAAAAAAAAACAAAACCCTGGTTTTTAAAATTTGTATGCAGATAGACAGATACAGAAATTAATATAGATAAGTGTGCACAGGGGTTAGTGTACATATACAGATGCCCATATCTTAGCTCTATCTTTTGAGAAGGTATAAAAAACAGTAATATCCCATATCAGTGAGGATTCCTAGTATCTAAAAATCCTTCTCCAGGTAAATGGACAAAAGCTCTTTGGAAAAGAGGCTCGTGGCAGGGTTTGGGCAAGGAACATGTAAGATGAACCTGGAGCATACTGTGGTGCCAGAAACAGTGGATTCGGGAAAAAAAGGAAGAGGTGCGTGTTAAAAGGTCACAAGAGCCAGCTGGAAAAATTCCCAGTGATCAAGGCATTAGGAAAAATGTAAGCTACAAATAAATAATGATTTGATTGTTGTTCTTGTTGTTTAGTTGCTAAGTCGCGTCCAACTCTTTGCAAGCCCATGGACTGTAGCCCACCAGGCCCTTTTGTCCATGGGATTTTCCAGGCAAGAATACTGGAAGGGGCTGCCGTTTCCTGTTCCAGGGCACCTTCCCGACTCAAAGAATCAAACCCAAGTCTCCCACATTGGCAGGTGGATCCTTTACTGCTGAACTACCAGGAAAGCCCCAATGATATGATTGCTGTAACCTAAACAGTGGCCAAGAACCTCCTGCCAATGCGGGAGGCATAAGAGACACGGGTTTGATACCTGGATTGGGAAGATCCCCTGGAGGAGGGCACAGCTACCCACTCCAGTATTCTTGCCTGGGGAATTCCCATGGACAAAGGAGCCTGGTGGGTTACAGTCCATGGCCTTGCAAAGAGTTGGACACGACTGAGTGACTAACATGGACATAGAGCAAATAAAGATATGGGTATAAAGCACAACTCTTCTTTACAGAAGAATTCCAATTAATAAGTAGGAAGAAGAAAGAAAATAGACCATCAGCATCAGCATCACAGTGAAAACTGCTGTAGTTACAGTATTCTTCCCAATCAAGTATAACTCTAAGCTCATCATGGAAAATCATTATACATTCCCAAACTAGGAAGCATTATAGAAAGTAAGTGCCTGGGACTCTTCATAAAGGTTCCAGGTCATAAAAGACAAGGCCAGGCTAAGTAGCTGTCACAAATTGGAGGAGATTAAGAAGATGTAAAAACTAAATGTGATGTGGGATCCTGGACCGAATTGTGGAACAAAAAAGACATTAGTGGGAAAACTTGGAAAACCCAAAAGATGTCTGCAGATGAGTTGAATATTGTACCAATGTTAATTTCTTACATTGACAAATGTATTATGGTTACGTAAGATGTTAATAAAGCATGCTCAGTGAAGGGCATATGGGAACTCTGTACAATCCTTGCAATTCTGCTGTAAGTCTAAACTTAGCTCAAAAGAGAGAGTTTTATTTTCTGAAGCAACTGCTAGTCAATGTACGTTGCTCAAAAAATTGTTCTGAATTTCTACAAAGATTGAATTGCATGTGGTAGCGGCGACAAATATACCCAAATCACACTGTTGCAAATTAAGGGTACAATTAAGAAAAGGGAACTTTTGGGAAATCCTGTAGGTGCAATCAGCTAAAACTCCCCATAGTGAGAACTCAAATATTGTATTCAGAGTGAGAGAGTGAAATGGGTCTTTTGTATACTTTTTCCCATCTGTAAGGTTATATGAGTCATTTGTTGTAGTTTCAAGTAGAATTCACTTGTTTTGCAGCCAACACCTACCACTTTTTTTTTTTTTTTTAATGGATTGAAATCTATTCTAAGGCAGAGGGTGGGGGGCGAATGGTAAACAGTGGAATATAAAATGCAAACCAATTTATGGTTTCCAAAAGGCCTACAGAGGCTGCCAAAAATAAAGTTGGTGGAAAACAGTTTACTAAATCACTAAAGAATAAAAAAGGAGGTTATATTACAAATCCTATAAATATTCTGAGAGTGGTAGGTAAAGCATGTTTAATGCTGATGAACAAAGTTTTAGCATGTATTGGAAAAACAGTTTCTAATATAAAATTACCGACGACTGGAAGTTATCTGCAAAATTTTATACCTAAGTGCTTGCAGATGTAATTTATTTTTCTGACAGCACCGCCTGTGTAATGAAAGTTGCTTTTAATAAAACATGAATGCAGTTAGGTTTTGCCAATTAGGTTCAGAGGAGTTGTAATCAGTCTGATTCAAGTTGATATGTGGCTCCTTAAATTCAGTGCTGACCCATAGAATGGCTTCAGTATTTCTAACGTGTTTGTGAAAGATGAACTCCCAAAGAGCTCTGACTGCTGGGGCAGAAGGGAGGCGGCTCTGGCTAAGTTGGTACAAAACCCTCCCAATGTGACTGTGGAGCTGGTGGCTGTAGCAGATTATGTGCTCTGGGTTGAGTGTTAACACTTCAATTGACATGAACACAAGCTCATTCTCCATTTCATTTGTTTATGAAAACATGGGCAAACATTTAATGTAAGAAAACCTCTAACATCCATATATCAATGATCATTTATAAATCAGTCAGTCAAAAAAATTAATCCCAGTTATTGTGTTTACCTACGTCTTGATATTGCAGGGGATTCAAAGATACATAAAGAGGTATCAGGAGTTTGGGATTAACAGATGCAGCTATTGTAAATAGGATGGATATGCAAGGTCCTAGTGTATAACATAGGGATCTATATTCAATATCTTGTGGTGAAACATAATGGAAAAGAATATGAAAAACATACATATATATATACTTGTATAACTGAATCACTTTGCTGTACTCCAGAAATTAATACAGTTTAAAACATTGTTTTTTTAAAAAAAAAGATATATAAAGACAAATCCTTTCATCTTGAGCAACTTAATAACTTGTCATGAGAAAAAAACCTCAACACTGCACTTTTCTGGTGGAGGATGAGAACATCTGTATTTTGGACTTTTCATGTAGTTTACCGAAATTGTATAGTCAACAAACATGTATTGTGTTTGTATTATTTGCAGAAGAGAAAGTTCAGAGTGGTAGAAACTTGATTGGAGTAAAAGCCAGAAGACTTGTCTTCTACCAGTTGTTCTAATTTTTCCATTTAAAAATAGTGAGAATAATTCTTGCCTTGCCTAACTCCCTATAATGTTTGGAGGACACAATAGAATGGTTTTAAGGCAAAGTGCTTTGGAGTTTTAGATCTACTAGGGAAATGTAAATTAATTGCTAAAAGTCAGAAACAGAGAATCTCTGCCTTTGAAATTTTAGGGTTGGTTGGAAAGTTTGGTTGGGAAGGATGCTTGTTGCCCCCTCTTAGGTTATGGGTTCCATGCTAGGTCACATATTAAAGAATTTAATAGTTGTGATCTCAGGCCTTTTGGGTAGTGCTAGTCATAAAGAACCCACCTGCCAAAGCAGGAGACACAAGAGAGTTCTGGATTTGATCCCTGGGTTGGAAAGATCCCTGGAGGAGGAAGTGGCAACCCATTCCAATATTCTTGCCTGGGGAATCCTATAGACAGAGGAGCCTGGGGGGCTACAGTCCAGAGGATTGCAAATAGTCAAACACAACTGAAGCGAGTTAGCATGCATAGCACAATCTCATATTAATACCTGTCCTGCAAGGGTGAGGAAGTTGAGGCTTGGGATGGTGCAGACACTCAGATAAGATCACTAGTTAAATGCTAGTGCTAGCTTAGTAACAGCTGGGATACACTCTGGTACCATATCCAAAGCCCATCTGGTTCATCCTGCATCTCACCTACTTACTCATAAAGCCAGCTTAACTACGAAGAACCCAGAAGACACTCTGCATGAATGGCGCAGACACGAGTGCCATGGGAAAATTGACCAATTCCCTCCCCAGAGCTGTGGTTCAGGGTGCAATTGGTCAGTTTTTCCTCCCAAGTTCCAGCCTGCATAAGCTCTGTAAGAAAAGCTAGTATTTTCTTGCTATCTGCAGCTTCTACTCCCCAGACAGGAACTGAAACACGCCTAGCGGTCACTCATTCATTCCTACCTCAAGTTTCATCTTTTCTGGACCCCTGGGGCACTTCCAGGTTCTGGCCCTGAAACGGAAATCGACGTGTGAAATAGACACACAAAAGCAGCTTCACAGCTATTTTTGTTTCTGCCAGCTTGCCATAGTCCCATTGCCAGCCTATCTCCTCTTCTCAAGTTACTGGACTTCCAAAGCAGAAGAATAAAACAATGTTTTAATCCTTAATAAAGTGGCTCCAGCTCCCAGTTTGGCACTCAGATAATGCGGGCAAGAAATGGAGGCTAGCCGGCTCCTGGCTAAGCCAGAGAAAGTGTTACTTGCTTAGTTGTGTCCCACTCTTTGTGACCCCATGGACTGTGGCCCTGCCAGCCTCCTCTGTCCATAGAATTCTCCAGACAAGAATACTGGAGCCAGTATCCATTCCCTTCTCCAGGGCTCTTCCCAACCCAGGGACTGAACCCAAGTCTCCCACATTGCAGGCAGATTCTTTACCAACTGAGCCGCCTGGGAAGCCAGAGATGATACCCGTAAATACAGCCTGTTAGGCTGAAGCATCTTAGACTCTCTGGGAGTTAGAATGAAGCATTTTTCTAACTGGAACAGCATTTTGTATTAAATTTATTTTTATAGGTTGAAATTATATGTCTCATTCAGTGCCTTTTAAGAGACAAGTCTGAACAATGTGAAATAATAGGTTATAGAAATATTCAAAATGGCATAAACAGAAGTAGAGCTGGAATTATGTGTAGACAAGATGAAAATTATGATGTTTTTATTCAATGTGGAGTTTGGTATTAATTTTGATTTTTAAAAATATTTCATCAAGCACTATTTTATTAAGATTAATAACACAATGCAACAAATGATTCTTTTATTAATAAGTAATTAATATTACAATAATGCATGAAAGGACTTTTGTATTATTATTTCCATTGCAGAGTGTTTTGGTGTCCCTATTACATTTTGCACCTGAGGCAAGTGTCTCTGGCCTCCACCTAGTTTGTGAGCGAGACACACAAACCAACCCACAGGGAACATGTGGACCTTGGAAGACATCTCATGTCCTTCTTCTGGAGTCAACTCAAAGAGGACCCGGGTGCAGTGGGAGGCTGCCTCTCTTGTCTCCAAAAAACAACCCATGCTCTGCTCTGGTAACCAAAACATGTTCTTCCACAAGTCTACTCTGGATGCAGAAGGAGCATTTCTATTAATTTAGTCTCTACATCTGAGACTATGGAAGCCAGTGCTTTTTTCTTTTTAGGTATAGTTGATTTACAATATTGTGTTAATTTGTGCTATACTTTGTGACCCCATGGACTATAGCCCACCAGGCTGCTCTGTCCATGGATTTTCCAGGCAAGAATATGATAGTGGGTTTCCATTTCCTTCTCCAGCGTATCTTCCCAATCCAGGAATCAAACCTGCATCTCCTGCTCACCAGCCAGATCCTTTACCTCTGAGCCACCTGGGAAGCCAAGGACTCATTCCCTAAATGTATCTCTCCTGGAATGTGAAGTCAAGTGGGCCTTAGAAAGCATCACTACAAACAAAACTAGTGGAGGTGATAGAATTCCAGTTGAGCTATTCCAAATCCTGAAAAATGATGCTGTGAAAGTGCTGCACTCAATATGCCAGCAAATTTGGAAAACTCATCAGTGGCCACAGGACTGGAAAAGGTCAGTTTTCATTCCAATCCCAAAGAAAGGCAATGCCAAAGAATGCTCAAACTACCACACAATTGCACTCATCTCACACACGAGTAAAGTAATGCTCAAAATTCTCCAAGCCAAGCTTCAGCAATACGTGAACTGTGAACTTCCAGATATTCAAACTGGTTTTAGAAAGGCAAAGGAACCAGAGATCAAATTGCCAACATCCGCTGGATCATGGAAAAAGCAAGAGAGTTCCAGAAAAACATCTATTTCTGCTTTATTGACTATGCCAAAGCCTTTGACTGTGTGGATCACAATAAACTGTGGAAAATTCTGAAAGAGATGGGAATACCAGACCACCTGATCTGCCTCTTGAGTAATTTGTATGCAGGTCAGGAAGCAACAGTTAGAACTGGACACGGAACAACAATCTGGTTCCAAATAGGAAAAGGAGTACGTCAAGGCTGTATATTGTCATCCTGCTTATTTAACTTCTATGCAGAGTACCTCATGAGAAACACTGGACTGGAAGAAACACAAGCTGGAATAAAGATTGCCGGGAGAAATATCAATAACCTCAAATAGGCAGATGACACCACCCTTGTGGCAGAAAGTGAAGAGGAACTCAAAAGCCTCTTGATGAAGGTGAAAGTGGAGAGTGAAAAAGTTGGCTTAAAGCTCAACATTCAGAAAACAAAGATCATGGCATCTGGTCCCATCACTTCATGGGAAATAGATGGGGAAACAGTGGAAACAGTGTCAGACTTTATTTTTCTGGGCTCCAGAATCACTGCAGATGGTGACTGCAGCCATGAAATTAAAAGATGCTTACTCCTTGGAAGGAAAGTTATGACCAACCTAGATAGCGTATTCAAAAGCAGAGGCATTACCTTGCCAACAAAGGTTCGTCTAGTCAAGGCTATGGTTTTTCCAGTGGTCATGTATGGATGTGAGAGTTGGACTGTGAAGAAGGCTGAGCGCAGAAGAATTGGTGCTTTTGAACTGTGGTGTTGGAGAAGACTCTTGAGAGTCCCTTGGACTGCAAGGAGATCCAACCAGTCCATTCTGAAGGAGATCAGCCCTGGGATTTCTTTGGAAGGAATGATGCTAAAGCTGAAACTCCAGTACTTTGGCTACCTCATGGGAAGAGTTGACTCATTGGAAAAGACTCTGATGCTGGGAGGGATTGGGGGCAGGAGGAGAAGGGGACAACAGAGGATGAGATGGCTGGATGGCATCACTGACTCGATGGACATGAGTCTGAGTGAACTCCAGGAGTTGGTGATGGACAGGGAGGCCTGGCGTGCTGCGATTCATGGGGTCACAAAGAGTCGGACACGACTGAGCGACTGATCTGATCTGATCTGTTCCCTTATCTTCCCCCTCTGGCCATTACTCTATTTTTCATCTGGATCATTGCAAGAGCCTCTTAAACATTTTCTTGATTTTCAGTGTTATCCTTCTATAGGCAAACTTACACCTTCTTGTAGAAGTAAAAAGCAAAAATAGACTATTTCTCTCTTCTTAAACCTTCTCAGTGACTCCACCACCCATGAGACAAAATATAAAACCTTCAGGTGTCATGCAACGCTGTGCCCTCCCCATCAGACCACCAAGCTATCCACCTCCCAACCCACCCAACCCCCATGAGGCAGCTAAACCAAAATCCCTATAGTTCTAGGAATTTCCCACAAGGCCTCAAACTTCTTTGTTTTGTCCTTTCTGTTTCCCATGTATATTTGTCATCCCATCAAGGTGTTTACTTACATTCCTTATTATATATAGTGGGGTTCCATATTATGTGGACATTAGGTTCTAATATCAGAGTGTGGGGCATCAAGCATTTTTTGAAAGAATTATCCTGAAAAATTCTTCATATCACCCGTAATATAGATGATACATGGTTTGGGGTATGAACAAAGCTGGTAGCTCTCCATGTGGAACAAGGACCTGTTTCTTCTGTTGACCATTGGTCAAAGTAGTCAAGTTATATTTAAAAATTCTAGAGACATTTAATTTGTGAGGGGGCTTAGCTTCCCTAGCGATGAAAAGAGAAAAGTAAAAATGAAAGTGTTAGTCACTCGGTCATATCCAACTCTTTGCAACCCCATGGACTGCAGCCCACAAATCTTCTCATACCCTGGAATTCTCCAGGCAAGAATATTGGAGTGGGTAGTAGCCATTCCCTTCTCCAGGGGATCTTCCCAACCTCGAACAACAAGTGTCCTGCATTACAGGCAGATTCTTTACTGTCTGAGCCACCCGGGAAACTTTCACTTTCACGAAATGAGAGCATTAAATTAAATCGTCACCAGAAATTGCATTCAGTTTAATATTCTACACTAAGAATTAAATACAAATGCCTGGCAGAGAAAATACAGAGATGCTATGTCCAGGGTTCTAGGCAGTTTGGAAGGCTTATTAAAAAATATTTAAGTGTAACAGGATAGAGAGATTTTTACTCACTAGAACTTGATTGATCTGGGAATTCTAAGTAGGCCAGCTTGTAGAGTCTATTCCCCGCCCCCACAAAAAGCAGTTGAAGGAGGGGAACTCAAAGTTATTCTTCTTCGATGTATGCCAGGGAGAGACATGGGTTGGGAATATGGCCTTTTGAAAGGCGCTGAAGCCAGAAAGGAGTGGAGGGGTGGGGTGGGACAGCAAGATGGTGACAGACTTCTTGATACAACACGGAGCCCCTCCATACTTCCTTGGTCTCCAGGAAGATTACCAAACTTATTAGCTATCAGATGATTGGATTTTTAAGGAAAATGACACAGAAGCTACAGTGTGGCATAGGTCTAAACCAAGCTGGCAATTGGAATGAAGCAAAAATTCAGGAAAAACCCTCTTAAAACACCTATGCCTAGAAAATTGCAAGAAATTGAAGAGGGAATAGAAGCTTAGCTAAATTCTGGGTGATTCAGATCAGTCTCCAATACCCCCAGCCCTTTCTGAAACACGCCTCTGAAACAAAGTGGGGCCAGGAGAGTGGGAGCGAGGTCTCGGAAAGCTGTGACTTTCTCTCATCCTGTTGAATTGATTTTCCAGAGTAGTGAGTTTCAATTCCCTCCAGACTACGTCCAAAGGGCGCTTTCTGTTCATGAGAAACTGTAGTGCTGGAGGAAACACAGTTTTAACTCTTTTTTTCCCCCAGAACTGTTACGACATTTTCCATTTGTGAGTTGTGGCTATGTTTCTTTCACGCTGCGTGCAGCTCCTGCTATCTGTAATGTAGCTCTGTCTTCTTGCTTTCTGCTTTCTCCTTAGACAAAGTCTGTAGTCCGGGGTAGGTTCTCCTTGTGGACAGGGTCTCACTTGGAGCTCTGGAGTCCATCAGCCCATCAGTATGTGTATCATATTGATTGAAGGGAGTCTTTCAATCCATCAACATGTGTACCATGCTTATCTTCCATTTTACATTGTGAAAGATACAAAGAAATAGCAGACATAATCCGTGCCCTCATATGTCTATTACTCAGGCAAACTTAATCATATAGAACAATAAGCAGACAGATAATAGATTTTAGGATTTTACAACTGGACAGAACCTTTGAAATTATCTAATACATCACTTGTTTTACAGAAGAATTGGGAAGGTTCTGGGACTTGTCCATAGGACCACATCACAGCAGAAGCAGAATCAGATTCCTCCTCTTCCCTCACCCCCCTCTCCATGCACTCCAGATCTGAGGCTGATTCTGTTAGACCACGGACAACACCTGACTCGTAGTGTGATTCCCTGATCTTATTCATTAAACATTTTTTTAAATTGAGGTATAGTTGATTTACAATGTTGTGTTAATTTCTGCTGTACATCAAAGTGATAAAAATCTGTCTGCCAATGCAGGAGATGCGGGTTCGATCTCTAGGTTGGGAAGATCCCCTGGAGCAGGAAATGGCTACACAGTCCAGTGTAGCATGAAGAATTGCCCAGAGAATCCCATGGACAGAGGAGCCTGGTGGACTGCAGTCCATAGGACCACAAAGAATCAGGCATGACTGAGGACTGAGCACACATGCACACATAGGAATGTATATATTCATTCTTTTTTAAAATATTCTTTTTCCTTATGGTTTATCATATAATACTGAATATAGTTCTCTGTGCTATACAGTAGGATCTTGCTGTTTATCCATTCCATATATAATAGCTTTCATCTGCTAACCCCAACTTCCCACTCCATAATTTTCTCCATCCCCTTTCTCCTTGGCAACCAGTCTATGCTCTATGTCCACAATTCTGTTTCATGCATATGCTCATTTCTATCATATTTTAGATTCCACATATAAGTGATATTATATAGTGTTTGTTTTTCTCTTTCTCACTTACTTCACTTACTATAAAGTCCATCCAGGTTGCTGGAAATGGCATTATTTCATTCCTTCTTATGGCTGAGTAATATTCAATTGTGTATATGTACCATATATGGTACATGTCTTTCAGTATCCTTCATCTGTTGCTGGACATTTGGGTTGGTTGACTTGGCTATTGTAAAGAGTGCTGCTATTCAGCAGAGCCACGGACCAAACTTGAATTTCCACAGATGCTGGGAAGATCATGCATTGACCAACATAAGACATATAACTGTAACTCACCCATCCTGCTCACACATCATTGTTGTTGTTGTCCAGTCACTAAGTCGTGTCAGACTCTTTGCGACCCCATGGACTGTAGCATGCCAGGCTTCACTGTCTTTCACTATCTCCCAGAGTTTGCTCGGATTCATGTCCATTGAGTTGGTGATGAGCTTCCCGCTCATTCCCTTTCCCCTAAAGCTTTTTCCTATTCTTTTCTTTTAAATATATAATCTTCTAGGCCTATCTTTAATTTTCCTATTTTTTGGTTGAGCCACACAGAGAGATCTCTTTCTTCATTAAAAAAATAAAAATAGACTAGCAACTCGATTGATGGCATTGTCCCCAAACCCCGTGTCAGGGATTGCTTGGGGTGGTGCAAATAGCAACAAATTACAGTGTCCACAGGGGCCACCACGCCACCACCCAGCTGCAGGCACTGTGCTCATTTGACCAAGTAACCACACAGTACAGCCAGCTACTCTGGCTTTTCAAGAGAAGTTGGTAATCTGTATTTTGGGGTCAAATCTTCTAATCAAAAAAATACTGACCCATCATTTTAAAGGACAACACAGGACAAACAAAACACATCTATGTGCTGCATCTATGTGATTACTCATCCTCCCTGAGGCCACACTTCCCCACTTTCCTCTGGTGAAATGTAAGCATCTTAGTGCTTGGAGAGAGAGACTGAAAAAAAGACTGTCTGCCCCTCTGAGAAGGGAAAGACGGATGGTCTTTCGACGGAAACAGGAACAGCAGAGAGAAAGGAACACAGTCTTTGAAACAGAGTCATGTTGAAATCTCAGATCTTCCTCCTTGCTCCTGGTTTTGGGCACCAGCAGTCTTCCTCATTGAGTTGGGTTCCCTAGGAAATAGGCCCTGGAACTGTGATCTGTGTGCAGGAGGTGTGAGAGGGAGTGCTCTGAGGAGCACTATGAGGGGGCAGCAGGCAGGCTGGGCAGAGGATGCGGTGACGCCAGTGGCCTGAGTTGACCCCACAGGGAGCTCTGGACAGGGGATGGTCCTAGAGAAATGTCCCCAATTAAGTTAAGGGGTCCAGGCCTTTATACTCTTACACTAAGAAGTCATAGGTGGGGGGCTGCCCCTGGAGAAAGGAAAAGCAGTCCCCTTCCAATTGCTGCAAGGGATAAAAACTCTGTGAGAACCTGCAGAAATGGGATGGGGACGGATGTCAGGGGAGATTCAAGAGGGAAGGGACATATATATATCTAATGCTGGTTTGTGCTGATAAATGGCAAAAACCCATCACAATATTGTAAAGTAATTATCCAAGGTGAGCAGTCAGCACCCTTGGCAGCAAGGAGAATGAATTACCTTCATCTTGAAAAGAGAAGCAGTTCTTGGAGAGACATCTCAGCATCTGCTTCGACCTCCAAGCCTCAGTTTCCTGTTTGATGTGACAGGAATAAATATCCATATTGTCCTTGGACATTATACAGGTAAGATAATGTACTGTAGGCAAAGTGACCAGCACAGGACTGGGCACATAGCCAGCACTTTATAAAATATTAGCAATACCTATGAACACAAAGTCATTTAAATTCAAGGATCAGGAACAGTACAAACAAAGGCTTGGAGAAGAGACAAGAATGACAAGTTTAGGATATTAAGAGAAGCAGAGAGTTAGAGGTGGTGGGTCTAACATGATTGACCAGTGGGAATACAGTGTGGATTAAATGGTTTGAGGCAAGGTGATAGAGATTTCAAATTTAACCAAAAGAACCAGGACTTGTGCAGTACGCATCGAGGGTCAGATATGACTATACCTGTGTGCTCAGCTTGAGACCGTCTTCCTCACGTGGCAGAAGATGACCAATGGGCAGCCGGCTGTCCTGTCTCTATACCTAATGAGGCAAGTGGCTTGGGGTGGACAGAAAGAAAGACTTATTTCAAATGGAAAATAGAAAGATGGTGGTGCTGCTTCCTAGGATGAGACATTGGTTACCCTAGACCTATGGATTGACTTGGAATCTGCTTTTTTATTCAGCGAGGTGGAAAAGTAACTTGAAACTTTGACAATTTGGTTGGGATTCGGACTTCCCTGGTGGCTAAGATGGTATATTGTCTGTCTACAATGCGAGAGACCTGGGTTTGATTCCTGGGTTGGGAAGATTCCCTGGAGAAGGAAATGGCAACCCACTTCAGTCCTCTTGCCTTGAGAATCTCATGGATGGAGGAGCTTGGTGCAGGTTACTGTCCATGGGGTCGCAAAGAGTCGGGCACAACTGAGGGACTTCACTTTCACTTTCTTGGAGGAGATTGCTCTGTTCTATCATGTCTCCAGAAGGGCGTGCATGTCCAGGACACAGAGTTGTTGTCTGCAGCAGAATATATGGAGTTCTAGGGAGAAGCTCAGAGCAGCCTGTTCTATGAAAAGTTCTGGGAGCATCACATATTGGGAAGAAGTCAGTTCAGAGTGAGACTGGGCGTCCACATCCATCTTGTAGCCAGCAAATAAAGGTGTATTTTACTGTTCCCACCCTAGGCTGTTCAGAGCCAACGAGATGGACCATATCCCATTTAACAGTGGCCACAGGTATTTCCTGGCAGAGAGCTCAGGTCCTAGTTATACACGAGCAGGAGATTACACACAGAACTCATTTATATACAGTTGATGAGACCTTGGAATCGCTCAACTGCAGCAATTTCTTCTTTTTCTTAATGCACCTCTTTTAAAATGTCACTTTTGATCTTGGATTGGAAAATGATTGGCTTGGAAGAGCTGATCTGCTTGATTCCCAAAGTACATTTTTAAAATATTAAGGGTATATAACTGTTGAAAACGTTCCTTCTGCAAAACCCAAGTAGCACTCTTTCTGCCAATCTCCACTCCCTTAGAGCAGCCCCTTCCTCTCATAATGAAGAAACCATTTTTTTTACAATGTTCATTATGAAATAAGGAATGGCTTGAATTATCTCACTCTGCAGGGACTTCCATTTCTCTGGAATATTCCACCTAATTAGCTGCCTCTACTGGTCAAGACTCAAGAAGATCGCCAGGGGCAATCTTAATACATTTAAAAAGTGCTTATAGCTCTTCTAACGATATCCTGAGTGAATATTTGGAATATGTCATATGTTTGCTGTTTAGTTGCTCAGTTGTGTCCGATTCTTTGCGACCCATGGCCTGTATGCTGCCAGGCTCCTCTGTCCACGAGATATCCCAGGCAAGAATATGGAATGGGTTGCCATTTCCTTCTCCAAGAGATCTTCCTGACCCAGGGATCAAACCCACATCTCCTGCATTGGCAGGCGGATTCTTTACCACTGAGCCAGCACTTCATGGGGCTTCCTACATGGCAATTTACAGAACCTGCCTGCCAATGCAGGAAATGTAAGAGATGTGAGATTGATCCCTGTGTCAGGAAGATCCCCTGGAGTAGGAAATGACAACTCATTCCAGTATACTTGCCTGGGAGAATCCCATGGACAGAGGAGCGTGTCAGGCTACAGTCCATGGGATCGCAAAGAGTCAGACATGACTGAAGAAACTTAGAACAGCATACTGCACACCACTTTGTATATTTGCTTCAGTAAATAAAATGTGGATGAATAGATTTACTTGATCAAATAAAGAAAATGTTGAAGAGGAACTTTCCAAATTTATTACCTGCAAATTTCTAGGAATGATATTTCAAATTAATACAGATGCACCTGGAAATTTAACCAAGGTGTTTCAGTGTGAAATATTTCCTGTTACCTGTCTGATTTGTATGCGTGTGTGTGTGTCTGAAGTGGACACACTGATGTTTGTGCTGTCTTATAGTCCAGTAAACACAATCGTGAGTATTCTCTGGTTATCCCAAGTGTGCAGATTCAAATGAGGGACAGGAAATTGAGCTTCAGGGAACAGAGCTGTTGCTTTGACAAGCATTAGCCGGCTTGCCAGGGACACAGGAGCAAACGTTCCCACCCCCTTCCCCGGATAGCCTGGAAAGATAACGGGCACATCAGGTAGTTACTTAAGTGGAACAGTTGGTGTAGGGTTACTGGCGTCTTTTCCTTTTAGTGCCCAAGGGCAAAGAGCATTGTTAATGATGCTTACACCGGAAAACAGGTTAAGAGGGTTGACACCAAACTCTTGGCGGTATTACAGTTTAACACTCAGTGTCCTCTGACTCAATGCGGAGATGCCACTTCACACTTTGTAGCTTCTCAGAAAACTGAAATTTAGACGTCTGTAGGCGGGAGGAGTGGAATTGATGAATCATCTGTAGGGAAAAAAAAAAAAAGATGAAATACATCTTTGTTTCTTTGAACTCAGTAATACCCAGTGCCTGAAATGAGAATGTCTTAATTACAGAGATTTCAAAGCAAAACCATAGCCTGCAGAAGGCAAGTGTGTTTTTACTGAGCATATTAACAATACCTTGAGAGTAGGTGCTACCATATTCTGAACACAAAGGATGTTTGTGGAATTCAGTGACAGCAATTCTTGAAAACCCGAATTGTAACGGGCTGTAAAAAGTCTCACAGGACGTGACTCCTATGATCACATGTAACAGATCATTCTTTGCTTATCCATCCTTTATCAAGAAAATGCTATTTCCCCATGGGAGCCAAAACACAGCCTCCAAAAAATACAAAACACATTTACTGAAATGCATGTTTAATTTTAGACAGAAATAAGGAGAACCTTGAGTCTTGTTCTTTTCTACAATGAAGCTCATGCATGCATGCACCTCCAGGCAAGAACACTGGAGTGAGTTGCCATTTCTTCTTCTGGGGGATCTTCCCAACCCAGGGACTGAACCCATGTCTCTGACATCTCCTGCATTGGCAGGCGGGTTCTTTACCACTAATGCCATCTTGGAAGCCCGATTGAGCTCATATGTTGTTTTAAATGTGGTGCGATGGGTAAGACAATGGGTTTTGGAATAAAAGTTCTCTCCTTTCATTTATGTGATCCTGGCATAGTCATGATGTCTCCTTGGCAAAATGGGAGTGATATTGTTTCATTATCTTAAGGAATAAATAATACACAAAAAGCTGTTCACAGTCTAGTGCCTGGCATATAGTAAGTTCTCAGAAAATGTTGACATTCCAAATATTATTATTTTTCAGGTCTACAGGGCATCTTCTAAAAGAAGGAGGGTAAATTTTTTTTTTTTCCATTTGCCTACATTCCTCTGCAGAAGAATCTGAAAGCAGTCTGGAACCTTTAAGAGCATCTGGGCCAATTCATCTTTTTACACCACACACAAAAGACCCCAAAAAACTAAGGGCCAGAGAATTAGGTTCCAAGTCCTGATATCCAAGGCAATAATCTTTCCCCACATTCCTGACAGGTTTAAGTATGGGATACATAAATGTTGTCAGAAAGTGGGGAAGTTAAGCCTTGGTCATTTCAGCTGATAACAGGGGTGAGTGTCAATACTGACTGTTTTACTAAAGTCGTTAGATGGGTCATTGCTTTAAAAGTTGTTTGTTTAGTTTTCTCTGGTGATCCAGTGGTTAAGAATCTGCCGATCCCTGGTCCAGAAAGATCCCACGTGGCACAGGGCGACTAAGCCTGTGCAGCATGACTACTGAGCCCTCCCTCTAGAGGCCTCGGACCTCAACTACTGAAGCCCCTGCACCGGGAGCCTGTGCTCCACAGGAGAAGCCACCAAATGAGAAGCCCACGCGCCACAGCTAGAGAGTTGCCCTCGTGCGCAGCACCGAAGACCTGGCGCAGCCAAAAAAAAAGAAAAGAAAAAAAAGTTGTTTATGCACTGAGTTCAGATTATATATGAGTTTTTAGGTATGTGTGTCTGACTACCTCAGTGGGTGTAATTCATGCAGGATATAAACACTGACAGAGCGGCAGTCTTTGTCTGGATATCACAGTTTTCTTGTTTAAAAAGTAGTAGTAGTAGTGTTAGTTGCTCAGTCGTGCCCAACTCTTAGTGACCATACGGACTCTAGCCCGCTAGGCTCCTCTGTCCATGGGATTCTCCAGACAAGAATACTGCAGTGGGTTGCCATGTCCTCCTCCAGAGGATCTTCCTGACCCAGGGATCAAACCCAGGTCTCCTGAATTGGAGGGACATTCTTTTACCATCTGAGCCTGGCCCCAGATTCTTTTACACTGACGCTTATGGGTGAAGATAGACTCTCACTAAAAAGCTCATGACAAGATAGCAAGAGATATATTTTAAATAAGAGTATATTTTCCATGGAGTTTGTCAAATCTGCTAGCTCTGATCATACAAACCAAGGAATTAAAAATATATATTTGTAAGCAATGTGGGTAGATGTTTCTAAATATGACATTTCTCCCAAAGAGTAGATCGAGAGAACAGAACTGAAACATTGGACACCAGACAAGTTAACTAAAGCTAGTAAACACCAAGACAAGAGGAATAATAAGGTCTGACGCATTCTTGAATTTGAAAGATTTAACTGATGCAGGGCTGATCTAACTGTTGGCATGAACTCGTTCACCTCTGTTAGTTTGCAAGAACACAAAGCATGTTTGTTTTTGTTTTAGTCACTAAATTGTGTCTAATCTTTTGTGACCCCTTCGACTATAGCCCATCAGGATCCTTTGTCCACGGAATTTTCCAGGCAGGTATACAGTGGTTGCCATTTTCTTCTTCAGGGGATCTTTCCGACCCAAGGATCAAACCCAGATCTCCTCTGTTTCCTGCAGTGGCAGGAGGACTCTTTACCACCGAGTCATCTGGGGAAGCCCCAGACATGTTTAGACAGCCTCATTAAAGTTGTCACAAATAGCCACATCCCATATTTGGGTATCCAGAAACAACATCATGAGCAAATCAAGCCACCTCTAAAGTCTCATTATATCTATTTAAGATACATAATCCAAAAGTTCACATGTATCCCAGTGTTTATTGCAGCACTGTTTACAATAGCTGGGATATGGAAACAACTCAAGTGTCCATTGACAGATGAATGGATAATGAAGATGTGGTACATATATACAATGGAATATTACTCACTCATAAAAAGGAATGAAATTGGGTCATTTGTAGAGATGTAGATAGACTTAGAGTCTGTCTTATAGAGTGAAGTAAGTCAGAAAAAGAAAATCAAATATTGTACATTAATGCATGTATATGGAATCTAGAAAAATGGTACAGAGGAAAAATGGTCCGGTTTCAGAACAGGAATAGAGATGCAGATGTAGAGAATGAACGTGTGGACATGGCCCAGGGGAGTGAGGGGGTTGTGGTGGGATGATTGGAAGATTAGATCTGACATAAATACACTGTGCATTCTCAGTTACTTCCACCATGTCTGACTCTTTGCGATCTCATGGACCGTAGCCCGTCAGACTCCTCTGTCCGTGGGATTCTCCAGGCAAGAATGCTGGAGTGGGTTGCCGTGCCTTCTTTCAGGGTATCTTCTTGGCCCAGGGATCAAATTTGAGTCTCTTGCATTGCCTGTATTGCAGGCAGAGTCTGCCCACTGAGTCACCTGGGAAGCCCCATAAATACACTACCATGTGTAAAATAGATAGCTAGTGGGAAGTAGTGGTATAGCACAGGGAGCTCAGCTTGGTGCTCTGTGATGACCTAGATGGGTGGAATGGGGTGGGGGGGATGTCCAAGAGGGAGGTGATACATGTATACATATAGCTGACTCACTTTGTTGTACGAGAAACTAATACAACATTGTAAAGTAATTATACTACAAAAAAGAGAAGCAATTAGCTGCAAGTAAAAATCCCTAGCCATCAAACACTTAATGTCTCAAGAAATTTGTAGATAAACTCTCCAGAGCTGGTTCAGCAGCCAAACCATGTCAGAGCATTGGGTAGGCCTCTATGGAATTCTCTTGAACTGTCTCTTATGGTCTTAAAGATGGCTACCGTGACTCAGTCATCATGGTTGAGTAAGGCAGACTCTAAAGACTGTTTCCTTATAAGCCCCTGTCTTTTTATCTTAGCAGAAATATTTCCCCCTGAAAAGCTAGACTTCTCCTTATGTGGGTCCACTTCCAGCTTCAAGGAAGGCTGTGAAAAAGAGTGATTTGCCAAGCCGAAATGGGATGGCTGTAAGGAGATGGAGCAGTCATGTTTCATTCCATAGAACTGGACTCTAGACAAAATCAGGGTGATGTCAAGAAAGTGAAGATGGGCTCTTGGGTAGAAGCCACCATATTTGTCTTCTTAGTTTTTTCTTGCAGCCTCGGGTCAAGGTGTCAGAGAAGCTTAAAGGCAGAGGCAGGAAAAAGATATTTTTGCAAGTTAACTGCCCATGATGATGGGTGATTCCCAACTAACTAAAATGACAGATTTTCTCCTGTAAGACAAACACTATCCAGCTACTTTTTCAGTTCTCCTTCACCTATAGAGTTTCAGAGGGTGTGTTGAGTTTCAGGACCTCCTTACTGTAAATCACACCAGTGAGCAGTCCTAGTAATGACCACCTTGGAAGTTAATCTATGACTTACAATCCAATATGCTTTCCTCTACACAGCACTGCATAATGGACATGGTTTGGGGGAGAGAACTGAGCTACTATTGAATCTTGGGCAAAAGCTGAATTTCTCCCAAAGGCTTGAGGATTGGCTTCAGAGCAGGATAACTTCCAGTGACTGTACTTAATTACTTTTCTATTTATTTTACTGACATCGATTTTAATCATTACATTAATTATTATTTAATATTAATTATTTAAAATTGGATAATGGTGGGAAAGAAAACTAAAATAAAAATCACTCAGAGATAACTACTCTTACTATGTTAACATTTTTATCCATTTTCACATTGTTGTCATCTAAGTCACTTCAGTCATGTTTGATTCTTTGCCATCCTATGAACTGTAGCCCACCAAACTCCTCTGTCCATGGAATTCTCCCAGCAAGAATACTGGAGTGGGCTGCAAGCTCTCCTCCAGGGGATCTTCCTGGCTCAGGGATCAAACATGTGTCTCATGTCTCCTGCATTGGCAGGCAGGTTCTTTATCACTAGCGCCACCTGGGAAGCTTTCACATTTAAGCACTTAGGTTTCCATATGAATTTATTTAAAATGGGGACCAAGTTGGTAGCTCAGCTGGTAAAGAATCCACCTGCAATGCAAGAGACCCTGGTTTGATTCCTGGGTCAGGAAGATCCCCTAGAGAAGGGATTGCCTACCCACTCCAGTATTCTTACCTGGAGAATTCTCATGGACAGAGGAGCCTGGCAGGCTGCAGTCCGGGGAATCGCAAAGAGTCAGGCAAGACTGAGCACACCACATACATCTTATATTTTTATTTCTGAATTACTGTTGGATATCCTATTATGATAATTATCTCAGTTTAACAAAATGTTCCTAGACAGCTTGATATTTAATGGGTGCTTAAAATTCTCTTTTAAAAATATGACTGAATTAAACATTTTCCTTTCTTATTTTGCAGTGTGTTGGTGCTTTTCTAAGTTTCACTTTTATAATAAGTTACACTGTAAGAATATCTTTACACACAAATTTTTAATTGTAAATTTTATTATTTCTTTAGGATAATCCATTGCAGTAGAATTACTAGGTTAACAGATGTAATATTTTTTATTTGAAGCAGAATATAAATATCACAAATTTCCTTCTTTTAAATTGACATTATGACTTATATATATGATTATATATATATATATATATATATATCAGATATAGAACACTGTCATAAACACTTTAGCATCTCAGTATTGATTACATATTACAAATCACTTTCCAGGAAGTTTGCTCCACTTCACACTTTTTCCATCAGAATATGCCATCATCATTCTCATTAAATGCTTGCCATCACTGACTCCTGAGGTAATAGCTTAAGATTACCTGTCAATTTAGTGAGCAAAAGATTATTTTACGTTGCTTGCCATTGTCTTTCTTAGCTATTTGTATGTCTAGTGTGAATTGTCTTTTCTTACCCTTTGCCATTAAAACTTGGCATGTTGGTGGCATCACAATTTTGTAAGAGTTCTTTAAATTGAGATTGTTAACTCTTTGCCTCGTGTTTATTTAAATACCCATTTTCAGTTTGTCGTTTGACTTTTAATTTTGTTTGTGTTGCCTACTGACAAAAAGTGTAATAATATATTTTCAGATGGATTTAGTCTTTTCTTTCATGTCTTTCGTTTCTTCTATTGCTTTTATGCTCAGGAAGTCCTTGCTCATCTTGAAATAATTTAAGTAATCACCTACAGTTTTCTTTCAGAGGAGAAAATTATTTAAATGATCTCAAGATCGTTTTTTTGAAATAAGTGCTTTGTTTCCCGTTCAACCCTTTTGTCCATGTGTAAATTATTTTAGTAATGGTGTAAAAAGTGGTACTAATGCCCTATGTGGCTGCCTTTGTATAAACTGAACTGTTTCAGGGTTTTCTCTTTTGTTCTTCTGAAACTGGCCATTGTAATTATTTTAGGTTTGTAATATATTTCAATATTTGGTAGGGCAAGTTTTTCTCATTGGTGTTGTTTTCCATAGTTTCCTCCACAGGTCTTGCCTGTTTATTCTTCTAGATGGAAAGATGAAAACCATTATCATTTTTCTCCCCAAAACCCTGGTTGGCAATGAGCCTATGCAAATATTATCTTCTTAGTGAGAAGCAGCATTCATCTAGTTTCATATGCCAAAACCCAGTTTGGCCAAGACAGCACTCACAAAATGCTCCGTGGTGTCCTCTGTTCCAGCCTCTTATGCAATAGGTTGAGCACTAGGTGACTGTTTCTAGCCAATGGACTGTAAGCAAAAATGACCGAAGGTATTTCTAAGACAAGAAAGTTGTAACTTGGAGCCCCTCTCTCTTTCCATTTTGCTGAGTCTTGGAAGCCATATGTTGACATGGCAGCATGATGCCTTAGAGAAACCCTGAATCCTAGGGTCAGTCTTAACCCACAGCAGGCCTTTCCTGAATAAGAAATACACAAAGTTTATTGTTGTGTATCTTTTTTTTTTCCTGTAATTTTATTCTCTTCTTATAAATATCAGACCCTCTCATTTCCATCTCTCTTCCTATTACATTGAAGTATCATCTTGGATTCCCTCTCTCATTCAGACCCTATTTCTACTCCATCATCAAGTCCTGAGCATCAACCTTTGATATTTACTTTAACTCCAGTAATTCTCACCACTTTCATTGCCAAAACCAAGATGAGTGGGCTTGAAAGCAAAGAGTTTTTCACTGCGGGATTACATGAAAGTTTTCCCAGGTGTACATAAAAGAGAGTCCAAAGCAACTGATTTCCCTGTTTTCTTTCTCTGAATGGATCTGCTTGACAAGGATGCTGAGATTATTTAGTCTTGGTACCCCTCCTCTCACATCTTTCCTTCCACAACAAAAAGTTTACTCAGCATCCATTTCTGAGCTTACTGTAACACCTCCCCTGGGGCATGGAAAATCCCTGAGGTTCTTTGGTGAAAGGAACGAAAGGAATGCATCCAAGGACTGGGAACCATCTTTGATGAAGTCAGATTGTCTCCAATTCTCCGTGCTCAACAAAGTAAAGAAAGAACTAACTGAACTGATAGATCCTTGAAGCATGTTTTGAAGATCGATCAGCTTGTCATATTTTGGTATGTAACTCAGAGGTAGTTCAAACCAATGACAGATTTGCTACAATAAAACTCTTTTCATTTCTATTTACATATTTTTGTGAATACTTTTCTTAGCACTCATATCAATAAAAATAAGAATTGAGATAGAATTGATGTTGAACTCTGTCTCGTTCTAGCAGCAAGTAAAAACCATTCAAGGGGGAAAAAAAAACCCATTAACCACCCGAAGAGATGCTTTTTTAATAAAGTTTAGTTTTTTATATCTAATCATTATTCAATAGCATTTGAAATGTGTTTATATTGTTGTAATCAATTGTGTGTTAGTAATTAATAGTTGATGGTATTATAATCAATTGTGTAATACGTTTGTGTTATTGTAATCAGTTGTGTATTATTATAATTAATTGTGCATTAGAATTTCTAATAATTCAATCAGAAAAATCACTAGTTAGAGGTTTTATGACCATAGGAATTGAAAAAATAAATCCCAATATTCACATGCATTTTTGATGTAGAGAATATGCTAGAATAATCAATAGAAGAATTTCAAATATTAAAATATATTACATCAGGATAAAAATTGCAGGGAAATGTAATGGAAATCAAAATAAAAATATGAGTTAAAAGATAAAGATAGAATAAAATATTTGTCATAGAAAAGCTTGTTAATGTGCTTTTAAAATGAATGCACACAGTAAATGGTGTTTAAGCTTTGGAATTTAGTTTCAACTGAATATCTTGAAAAGAGTAATATATTTAAAGTTTTATTTTAAATGGTCAATATTTATAATGAGCAGAAATTACCTTTTTGGTAACTATTTAATACTTAGGTTGAAAAATTTCAGATGTCAACTTAAAAATGTGGGGCTGTATTCATAATTTTTCAAAATCTTATTAGAGTGAACCAGAGAAAAATGTTTGAAGACTATCGCCCTATAAGAAACAGATGAACCTATTTCCATGGCAGGAATAGAGACACAGAGGTACAGAACAGACTTGTGGACACAGTCAGGGAAGGAGAGGTTGGGGCTAATTGAAAAAGTAGCCTTGATGTACATCCCCCACCATGTGTAAAACAGAGAGCTAGTGGGAAGCTGCTATACAGCACAGGGAGCTCAGCTCAGTGCTCGGTGATGACCCAGAGGGGTGGGATGGGAGGTGGAGGAGAGCGGGGCTCAAGAGGGAGGAATACATGTACACGTGATTCACTTCATTGTGCAGCAGAAACGAGCACATTATAAAGCAATCATACCCCAATGGGAAAAAAAAGAAACAACTCTTGTCTGTTACATGTGCTTCTACAGTTGCCCCTCGTGGTTCCCTCTGCTTCTGTGCTCACCCTTCCCATGCCCAGTTTTTCAACTTTCAATTCTCTGCTCAGCTCCCAGAGTGTGTTTTTTTTTTTCCTTAAAGCTGAATCAGATGATGTTACTCTTCCACTCACAAACTCTCCAATGTCTTCCCATCAAATACAAACTTCTCACGGTCTACAAAGCCCTTGGTAGGTTGGCATCTCTTATCTTTGACTCCCTTCTCCTTATTCACTGGGCTCCAGTCATTTTGGACTATCTGGTCCTGGTACAGGCCAAGCTCTTTTTGCTCTCTGCCTATGAACTTGCTCTCCCATCAGCTTTAAGTCCTGTTTCTTTCCATCACTTAGCTGACACTCAGAAAGATTGTCTCTAATAATTTTATTACTTCTAATACAGTCATAACTGTAGCAACCTGCTTTGCAGGAGTGAAATCTGACAGCATCTGCCCCAGAGCCCTGGGCCCAGGCCACACTGTGTATCTTTCACTTTCTGCTTCAGGCCTGACAGCAGGAACCCACTTTGCACGGACATGAGTGCAACACTTATTCCTCAGCGTGATCTTTGACCTGTGGGGGTTAGGAGCACAGATCCCCTCCTCAGTCCCTCACCAGATAAGGCTGAGGAAGATTCTAGAAGCTCCTCAGAGGCTCCTAGGGGATCCAGTCCACAGCCTCATATCAGCATTCCTTCTTTTTCTGTGTTGTTCTTTCCAATCCCTTGCCGAGGTTCTCTGAACTCAAGACCCACAATAAATTAGCTGTGCACAAGACCTGTCTCAGGCTCCTTGGATGAGCCTAAGGCACTCAACAAATGTTGACTAATTGATAGATCTGTATATGAAAGTGAGGGCTTGCCATTTGCTGCAACAGAGTCATTCACAGTCGCCCCCTAATTCTGGCGTGTGATGGTGTCATGATTAAACACTATTAAAATAGTTCCAAATTACAAACGAAAAAAACAGGCCTTCTGGAATTGTTCCACAGGTTGGATTCTCAGCTTTTTCAGCAGAATGCCCTTCTCCTGCCATTTAGCTCCATCAATTCCAGGCATTGATTTCTCACTTTCCTAACCAACTAAATCCTCCCATTCATCCAAAACATCCCTTACTGGTGGAAAATCCACCAGGCCAGCAATAGAAACTAAGTATCACCTCCAGCATCAGTTTCAATAGGTTGCTCTTGGCAGCCTGGAGACCTGGATGGAGGGACGTGGGGCTGTGTGTGGACTCGGAAAAGCTGTCTGACTGCTTAGCCATGTCAGGTCAACGAGGACCTGGGAGAGGGGGTGGTGACAGTCCTGCCCCGTGATTGCCCTCCATACACAAGGCTGTCTGCTGAATTCCTTAACTGTCTTTCATGCTTCTTATAAACACTCTCCTTGAAAGCAGAGTTTAAGATTATTTTTATCAAATCATATATTTTGAGTTCACTAAGGACAACTTTAGACCTACTCTGTCCTAGCATTTTGCCTTTTACCACTATCATTTCAACATCTGCCTGCCCCCCAGCTCTCTCTTGCCATCTCAACCAGGGTTTTTTTTTTTTTTTTTGTCATCCTCCAAAACAGCCTGCTGAGCTTAAAGAATTACAGTATTTGGTCCAAATAACCCAGGAAGACGCCACATGCATTTATGTGTTGTAAAAACAGAGGCTCCTAGAATAGCATGTTTAGAAATTAGAGATGGCAGACATCTACAGGTCACTGGTGGTCCTGTACAGGTTGGTTCAACGCCTGGTACTTTTACAGAATTTCTTTCAATATTTCCTATTTTACTAGATAACTATTTTACTAGAAAACTCCATTCACATCTTCTATGCAAACATATTTGGAAGGTCCTGGCCTCATTTGAGCTTATGTCAGTTCCTTGTCTTGACTTTAGTTCTCAGAACATTTTCAAGAGCATTGCCAAGTTACTCCTTTTGAACAACAACGAAAATAACACTTTAATGTGTTATTTAAAGTATTTAATGTGAATACTTACCCAGAAGGTGGTTCACCAAGGCAGTTTACAACACACCGAAAAGTTGGAAACCATCTGAATGTTTAAAAACAAAGGAGTGATTAAATAAGCTTTTGTACATCCATGACATACAATACTAAGCTGCCATTACGAATGAAGTAGATGCAAATTTATCAATTGTAAGTAATGACAATAAAGACTCAAAAGTGACAAAAGGATATTACAAAATAGTATGTCTTCTCAGCCCTGAATTTTGTAAGAAATGGTTGCTGAATGCTGAGATTATGAATGTCCTTGGCTTTTCTTTTTCTCTTATCTACACTTTCTAATTTGTCTATACTGAACACGTAGTGTCTTGTTATAAACAGAAAAAAAAATCATTTTAACAAGAAAAAAAAAAGACCTTAGTCATTTTTTTTCTTTAATTTTAATGCCTGGTTAAGAGTGGTCAAACTCCTTGAGTTCATTCAAAGACAGCCACTGAGATAGGAACTTTACAAATCAATATTTACCTTCCTGCTCACCACAGCGTGTGCTAATTGATAACTCCACTGAAGAATTTTCTGGAGTTGAATTGCCAAAGCCCCAGTAGGAGTCTTGCCTGTTTCAGTAAAAATGTCTTCCAGTTTTGTTAATTCTAGTTACATATTCTGTGTTCTGACTCTTTCAAGCTCTGGCAGGTTTGTGCCCCATTTAAGCGTCTGATATCCAGGTGCAGACCAGGTAAATACCTGTCCCCAAAGCTCTGCAAAGGCAGGGCTGTAGTCCTCAGGCTGCTGGCAAACCCAATCCCTCACTTCGTGGACAGAGGAGAAAGCTTCCCCTCTGAGGTTACCCCCATGGGGTTGAAGGATCTCTCCTGTGTTCCCCTGAGCTTTTGTTTATATCCCTTCAAACAAAGGCTCAGAAAGCCACCCTGGCAAAAAGGTGTGTCCAGCCGTGAGCATTTCTCCAAGGACTGCTGTGCTGTGTGTAATGTAATTCTTTCCCCTGGCCCTCACACCCTCTTTCTAAAAACCCGACTGATTACAAGTGTTGTTAAAAGTTACTGAACTAGAAAACAAACCACACTGGTTGTTTGTCACTAATTACAGATGGTACTGTGTTGGGAACAATTGTTCTGGTACCTCCATGTTTCTCTGACCCTCCATCAAAAAGTGGGCTGTTTCTCTTTGGCCATTCATAAGAAAAGATTACTGACAATCTAGAAACTTCTATCTGCTTTCTTTTCCATCCCGAACTAATATGAAACCATTTCTCAAGTATCAGCTTTTCAACAAAAGTCTTCAGCGGATGACCTTGCGTCATGAAAAGCAATGCAGCAAGTTGGATCCTGAGATGTGCGCTCTCTCCTGATCATATTCCAGGGAAGGATATTGTCTAGGGATGATTTGAGGGGAGGATAGAAGAGGTCAGTGTTGTTCAGAATGCTCCCGTTTGGAGCAGGAGCCCATAAGTTAACACCATTGATTTCCTCCTTGTCATTTTCCTGTGTGTGTTTCATGGTTAAGCAGCTTAGCAGGCTCTACCCTCTGGGTCTGCTGCCATCTTCAGAAAATCAGAATGAATTGTCTGGAGAAAACAAGCTGGATAGACATAATTCATGGTACGACTCTCCTGAGATGAGTCAGAAGGTATTTTTATTTTGTAACCACTCGAAAGAACCTGCATTATCAACAGCACAAAAATGCCGCTCACGTGCTCCATGTAGACCAACCTTATTTGACATGTTCATCAACCTCCAAGCCTTTAAGATGCCAGGCCACCCTTTCCGTGGCAGTCATCAACCTCAGGTGATCGCTAAAAGAAGCAGAGAGAGAGGAAGGAAAAGTCCTGTAATCCTCCCACTAAGGCTGGAAGAGACGTGGAAAATGGGAGAACACCTGGTCTCGTGCTTGCTCTGTGTTTGTTGTGGAAACAATCTGTTCATATTTAATGAGAAATGACATAAGAAAGCGTTTGTGGTTATCACTCTAGCTACTTGATCTCAAGAGTTGGACTTTCTCAGGTCTGAATGTAACTTCAGGATTTTAGAAGCAAGTGTACTGTGTAAAAGAAAATCGAGCTTACTGAGATAAAGATTGCCCACAGAACTGGGCCTGTGACCATCGTACCAGGGACATCTTGTCGTTGTGCCAAACCTCCATCTTTTCAGAACACTCCATTCTTGCCAAAGGGCCAACATCTTATAAAATGCTTTAAAAACATTGTATTTTAACAACGCCGAGCAGCAAAATGGTTTGCTTTTAATGGCCATCTGTACAAAGTCTCTTTTTATTTAGGAAAATCTATTTTAAATTAAATATCATAAGCCCACGAGCCATAGCAAACAATATTTTTGACCATATGCTCCGAATTAATATGCCAAACATTGCAACCTCTATTTTCTTCATAGAAAGGGGCCCCACCCTGATGTGGGGATGGGGAGCCTGGAGGGTAGGAATTTTCAATAAGGGCCCGAGGATAGGATGATGGCAAGGAACCAGCACCAGCCTTCCCAGCTTTATCCTTCTTCTGAATTATCTCAACACAGACCCACTTCCCTTTTAAGAAAGAAATTCCCTTCGGTCCATTTTTCTCCCTTGTCTGGAAACCTCATACCCAGGAATCCTAGCAATGCTGGCCACAGTTTAGATGACTTGGTAAAGTTGCTATAATTCCTTTCATCTGTTGCTTGCTTCATTCCTGGGTGATAGGGTTTGAAAACCAGTTCCTTTCATCAGGTGTTGGGCAGAAATGGAAACTCGGGGCTGAGGTCCTAGTGTGGGCTACTTCGCCCACTGCCCCCAGGGGGACCTCCCAACTTGCCCTCCTCCAAATTCCTTCTGTAACTCTTCTATGCATGACGGTCAAAGAGTAACAAGGCTTCCTTGGGAGCCTGAGCCCCATGGCCACCAAGAACGCGACGAGTTGTTTGGTCCTTGACAAGGTAGGGAAATTAAGAGGATTCATGTAGAAGGGGGCTAGCTGCCTTTTGTCTTTGCAAAGGGAGCATCTGATTGTTTGGGGACTGGTTTCCTGGGAGCTATGGTGCCCTAAACCCAAGCATGAAAATCTGATCCTTTATAAGATCCTAGGGCTGGGCTGCACGTGGCTGGCACCTCTTCTGCAGGGGTGGTCACACCAGGAGTTACTTCAGGCACTGGAATCGTTTTTTGTGTGGAGACTTAAAAATCCTCCAGCATGAGATTTGACTTTTTTGTTCCTGCTGCCCATGTTCCCTCCTTCCAGTAACTCCTTCCCCCTGTGTCCCTTTCTCCCATCTTACCCTGTTTCCTCTGTTTTTTACCTGCTTTTCTTTCCCCTCACTTTTTTGAGTCTCTATCTATACAACTTTGGGTGTTACTATAATTATTCTCAATATCAAGAATTATTGGTGACATTTTGATACCCACCAGGCACCATCAAATTTATAAGCGTCATTGCCAAACCTTACCAGGGGGACTTGGGGGTCCTCACCCCCTTGTTAGAGAAAATGGATTCTGAGTGAGGTCAGGTGAAATGCCTGAGATTACACATACCATAGTAGGAGGTTCTGTGGAGTTCCAAAGTCCGTATTCTTTCTTCCACCCTTTAATGATAGTCACATTCCATGTTTGATCTCTTTCTTTGTAAAATGAGTTTTATGGCTCCATAACATTATTGGGTCTTTCTAACTGGGCTGTGTATTCATCCATGCATATCCCCCTTAGCGCTCTCCCTGTACTCTGTCTTCTAAGTTATAAATCATCTCCTGAGCCACACAGCAGATGTGTTAGGAGGACAAGCTTTGGAGGAAGACAGAGCCGGGTCAAGTTCCAGGTCAGCAGTAAATAGAGGTTGCTGAGTTTTGATTTCATTTTCCCTTAAATGGGGTATTGTGTGTGTGGAGGTGGGGAGTTGCTTAAAAATAGGACTTCCGTCTTACTGTTGATATGCAGATGACTGAGACATTAGGAGTTACATAACTTGCCCAGGCGTGGTACAAGATTAGTACTAATTTACTCCCTCTCAACCTCATCTTGAGACCTGCACCCCTTCACACTCCAGCCTCACCAACTGTTCTCCTTCCTTTCAAGGGCCCGGGCTCTTCCTTGAACACGTGTTTAGGCCATTGTTAGCGCTCACTTGACGTTTGCCTTTCTATCATTTTCCACGGTTATATGCAAGTAGTTACAAGCAAAAGGAACAAAGTTTGGTTAATTTAGGTAAGAATAAATTCCTCAAAAGGATATTCCTCAAAAGTCTGCAAAATTAAAAAGAACCCAACATCCAGGCCATGGGAAAAAGGAAAATCAGGACGGCTGTTTCAGTCTTTGTTGTTGTTGAGTCACCAAGTCGTGTCCGACTCTTTTGCAACCCCTTGGACTATAGCCCACCAGGCTCCTCTTCCATGGGATTCTCCAGGCAAGGATCCTGGAGTGGGTTGCCATTTCCTTCTCTAGGGGATCTTTACAACCCAAGGATCGAACCTACGGCTCCCACATTGGCAGGAGGATTTTTACCACTGAGCCACCAGGGAAGCTTCATTGCCAGGTAATAAAGTGTCCCCAAACTCAATGGCATGAAACAAGAACAGTCCTTTATTTCACTTATGAATCTTCAGCTTGGACAGGTAAACCCCTCCATCCTGTGGGGTATCACCTGGCATGGCCCAGATGGGAGCTGGAGGTCCCACTTTCAATATGGCTCAGTCACATGGCTGGTAGCTGAGAGCATACCTGAACAGGGGAGCTGGGAGCCTTGGTTTCTTCTCACAGGCTTTTGAGGTTCTTTACAGTATGCCTAGGATTTTGTTACTAGCTTCATTGTGATGAGCCTGGAACACAGAGGGTTCTGGAAGGCAAGTAGCTAGGTTCCATGGTAGCTAGGTTCCAAGGATCCCAAGAAAGCCAGCTGAATGTTATATTGCCTTTTGGGATGTAGCATCAGAAATCTCAGAGCATGATTTCCACTCATCATAAGGCCACTCACTCAGGTTAAGGGAGGGAGAATGGCCCTACATCTCAAATGGAGCAGGATCAAATTCGCATTGTAAGAAGAGCAGGTAGGAGTGGAGATACTACTGCAGTAATCTCTGGAAAACAAAATGTGTCTCAGCTTCTCTGGGGAAGTTTCACAGTTCTGTGTACTGTCATCAGTGAGCTCAGCATCTATTGCTAGTGTTCTTTTGTGTCTGATTTAAACTCAGCTTCTAAGAGGGAGAGTCTGATTGGCCTGAACTGTGTCATGTGGCTTCCCATGGTCTTTAGATCGGAAGGTGTGATGGGGATGCCCTCTGGGATCACAGGACATGAGAGAGGTCAGTTCTGCAAAGGAAGAAGTACTGAGTAGGTCAGAACAACTTATGTCCACTCCCCCTACTTAATGCTCAGTTTAAAGGTCACTTCTGAAGGAGGCTGTCCCTGAATCTCTTCTTATTCAAGAATGCATCTCTGCCTTGAGCTATCTCATATAAAATCTTCATTAGTTTGCTAGAGCTACTGTAACAAAGTACCACAGACGAGTGGCTTCAGCTACAAACATGGATTGTCCCACAGTTCTGGGGACTAGAAATCTAAGATCAAGGTCACTCAGGTTGGTTTCTACTGAGAAAGAATCTGTACCGTGCCTCTCCTCTAGCTTCTGGACGTTGGGTGGCAAACTTTGAAGTTTTAGATGCATCATCTAAACTGTGAAGCTTGTAGATGCATCATCCTGATCTCCAACTTCATGTTCACCTGGCATTACCCCTAATCTCGTGTCTGTTAAAATTCCTCTTAAAATAAGAACACCCGCCATATTGGATAAGAGGGACATTTTACTTCAGTATGATCGCATCCTAATTATAACTTCAGAGCTTCAGTGACTTTAAAAGGTCACATTCTCGGGGCTTCAGAATGAAGCTAGGACTTCAACATGTGAATTTCGGAGGGATGTAATCCAACCAATAGCAAATTTATATCGAGAGAAGCAAAGCAAATAATTTTTCAAACACACATAAACATGTATTTATCCATGGCAAATAGATGGGGAAACAGTGGAAACAGTGTCGGACTTTATTTTTCTGGGCTCCAAAATCACTGCAGATGGTGACTGCAGCCATGAAATTAAAAGACGCTTACTCCTTGGAAGAAAAGTTATGACCAACCTAGATAGCATATTGAAAAGCAGAGACATTACTTTGCCAACAAAGGTCCATCTAGTCAAGGCTATGGTTTTTCCAGTGGTCATGTATGGATGTGAGAGTTGGACTGTGAAGAAAGCTGAGCACTGAAGAATTGATGCTTTTGACTTGTGGTGTTGGAGAAGACTCTTGAGAGTCCTTTGGACTGCAAGGAGATCCAACCAGTCCATTCTAAAGGAGATCAGCCCCGGGATTTCTTTGGAGGGAATTATGCTGAAGCTGAAACTCCAGTACTTTGGCCACCTCATGCGAAGAGTTGACTCATTGGAAAAGACTCTGATGCTGGGAGGGATTGGGGGCAGGAGGAGAAGGGGACGACAGAGGATGAGATGGCTGGATGGCATCACTGACTCGATGGACATGAGTCTGGGTGAACTCCGGGAGTTGGTGATGGACAGGGAGGCCTGGCGTGCTGCGATTCATGGGGTCGCAAAGAGTCAGACACGACTGAGCAACTGAACTGAACTGAACAGAACCTAGTCAGGTTTAAACCTTTTCCCATATTTGTTTCATATTTTTTGTGAGGAAACAAAACGTTATGGAGTTGAAGTCGCTGAGTATCCCTCCCCAGTTCCATCCCCCTCTCTCCCTCCCCAGAAGTCAACATCATGAGGAATTTGTATGCATCATTTCTATGGATGTTTTAACATCTGAAAAGGACCTAATATGAGAGAATCCAATATGCAATATTTTGAAATTTTTAAAAACTTTAAATGATTTCAGTCTCTTTGTGCCCTGTTAAGATTTATTGATGTGAATACATATAGCCTTCATTCATTTTTATCTACTGTATAACATTCTATTCTATGAATGTAAAATAATATATTCATACATAAAGGCCATTTAGGTTGTTTCCACAAATTACACTGAAACAAACCCTCTTGGACTGGTCTCCATGAGCATCCAAGTAGGAGTTTCTCTAGAGTGCCTGTACATCTTCAACTTTTCTAAATTTTGCCAAGTTGCACTTCAAAATGGTGATCCCATTTTATACCCCTACTGATGATATCTGAGAGTTGCCAGGCTCTCTCTCTCCACTGACACTTGATATCATCAGAGATTAGAACATTTGTCAAATGTATAATGGTTTTAATTTGATTTGTCTTTCCCTGATAATTCTGGAGGTTGAACAGCTTTTCATGTATTTTCTGACCATCTATATTTCAACCTGTTTATCATTAATCTTATCCAGTCAACATTCTTTGCTCTTTAGACTTTCTGGATAGGAAAGGTGCATTGACAATATCATCTCATTCTCTCTTATGCCCATTCTCTCCTCTAGTGTCCACAGTTCTTCCCCCTTTTTTCCTCAGATCTCACCTCAGAGTCTTACCTAGTATTTCCCAAAGTATATTTCTCAGGATTTAAATCCTTGAAATAGCTCACAACAAAAGGGATCTGTGATCAATTAAGTTTGGGGGAAAATTGCATGCTATACACTGTACATTTGGCATGTTAAAGGCCCTGAAAGGTCCTGCTGAGAGAAACCTGTTAAACTTTCTCACACCCAATGCTTCTCGTTTAAGTACGGGGTCTTCTTTTGAGTAAAACTTATGATCATCTTGTAAAACTAGTATTTTCTTGAATAAACACCCTTGGATTATTGCAAAATTTTGATTAATTTCCAGAGCTCTAAAAAAGCTGGTTTAGTCAATTTTCTCTATGTTACTTTTTTGCCCCATTGCTTTTATAGAAGAGCAGATTTCTGGATTCCTACCTTTTTGGAAGTCTCGCCTTTGAGAAAAAATATGTTCAGACACACTTGGACTAATGCTCACTTCTCCTTTCTGTGATACCATCCATCAAAACTACATTTCTTTATTCTTCTCTTCTCAAATCTCTTTCCATTCAGGGTCTCTCTTCAATCATTTTGGGCCTCCAGGTAGCTTCCTAGTGTCCACACAAAATGACTGTAATTATGCAGAAAAGTAATACATGGTTTTCTCTTTTCTAATTGTATTATAAAGTTCAATATTTAAAATTTTTTTATTAAGTTTATTTACTTTTTTTAAAGTTCAATACTTTTTAACACACTGGTTGTATATTCCCAGTGTTTGTTAATAAGTGAGCTATTGGACTTCAGGAAACATTTTCCTGTAGAAACAACTTTTTACAACAGAGTTGATCAAACTTTTATGTGCACGTAGAATCACCTGGGGGCCTGGTTAAATAGCAGATTCTGATTCAGTAAGCCTGGGAGGGAGGGGGCCTGTGGGTCTGCATTTCTAAGTGGAATACCCATGGATCACAATTTGGGTAGCCAAATTCTATAAGGCTGTTCACCATGCAAGTATTTCCTCTATGGGAAAATGCACTAGGTTCTTCTTCTTTTTTTAATTTATATATTTGGCTATGCTCGGTCTTCGTTGCTGCAAGAGATTTCTCTAGTTGTGGTGAGTGGGGGCTACTTTCTGGTAGCGGTTCATGGGCTTCTCACTGCAGTGGCTTCTCTTCTTGTGGCGCACTGGCTCTAGGGCACACGGGCACAGTGGGTGGCACAGGTGCTTCGTTAACCCGCAGCAGGTGGGACCTTCCCAGACCAGGAATCAAACCCATGTTTCCTACACTGGTAGGTGGATTCTTTACCTCTGAGCCACCAGGGAAGCCCTGCACTAAGTTCTAATGTGGGGACAATGTGTTCCTGAAATACCAGTTACAGGGACAATACATGGGGGAAAAAAGCTTCAGATTGCCATCAAAACTACAGGTCATCCATGACAGAGGTTAAGAAGACTTGTATGGGTTGCTGTGTGAACCAATATTTGGGTGGTCTTAATGCAAGAATTGCAGTATTTGTAGCTGATTTTCACATTCACGTGAATGTGCTTCTTGGGAATCATTCCATCCAGCAAGGCCCAGCTCTGTGGTGAAATAAGCAGTATCTTGTGCACACCAATGTTCTCAGACCCTCTGGCATGGTGCTAAGAGGAGCTGAAAGTGGGCTGAAGGTTTGATTTCCCAGATTGGGATATCTGATGCCCTGGTGGTCCAGTGGCTAAGATTTCACCTGCTAGTGTAGGACACACGGGTTTGATCCCTGGTCCAGGGGGATCCCACGTGCCGCAGAGCAACCAAGCCCGTGCGGTGCAACTACCGAGACAGCGCGCTGCAGCCACTGCAATTCCAATCCTCTAGAGCCCGTGCTCCACAAGAGAAGCCACCACAATGAGAAGCCCTCGCACTGCAACTAGAGAGGGCCCCACTCGCCACAACTAGCAGTTAAGACCTAGCACAGTCAAAAAAGTGAAATAGGGTAGTAGGCTCTCCACTGACCTTAGAATAAACCCCCAAGCCCTGTTCATGGGCTGCCACATCCTCTCTGACCCCTGCCTGTCTCTTTGACCTTCTCCTCTACCAGCCCCTCCTTTGTTTGTGGCATTTGGACCCCCTGGGCTTTCTCTGTGCTCCTCAAATATCTTAAACTTTCACCTTTAAAAAGATCCCACTGGTTATTTGTCCTTGCTGTTTCAAGTCCCTAGGGAGATAATGTCCCAGATCTTCACCATGTTGGCTCTCAGCTCAGATGTCCTCTCTCCAGGGAAGCATTTCATGACCTGTCCATCTGCCATTGATTGACTATCCTCATTCTGTTCATTGCACTACTACTAACATAAAATATCATACATATGCATAGAGTGGAAGCTATGTCCTCTTACCAGATTCCTATGCCTGGCTGGGGTGCCTACTCCCTAACTGCTGTGAGTTTTGACTGCTATTGGCCCACTCTGCACCCTTCTCTCAAGGCTCACTCTTTGTCAACAGGAGTCACCCAGCCCAAGGATGTAGAGGACACTATGACAGTAGACACTGACCCTACATGACAGCTTGCAATCAGTGACCAACTCGTTGTTGTTCAGTTGCTAAGTCGTGTCTGATTGTTTGCGACCCCGTGGACTGTAGATTGCCAGGCTCCTCTGTCAAAGGGATTTCCCAGGCAAGAATATTGGAATGGGTTGCCATTTCCTTTCCCAAGGCATCTTCTCAACTCAGGGATCAAATCTGTGTCTCTTGTGTTAGCAGGCTGATTCTTTACCACTGAGCCACCTGGGAAGCCCACACCCAAAACCCCAGGCCTGGTGCAGTGCCTCAGAGGGTGGTCACTCTTGGGGCTATGCAAGCTCTAAGCTTTCCCAGGACCATGTTGAGGCTGGACTCAGCTTTGCTCACCTTCATCTCCTTGCCTCTTCTGGCCTCTATACCTCCTTATTAACTTCCTGTAAGTCTCTTCTATGGTGTCTTAAATAAATCTTCATAAAAAGATGTCCTTTTCTTTATAGGGGACTGGAATGCAAGAGTAGGAAGTCAAGAAACACCTTGGGTAACAGGCAAATTAGGCCTTGGAATATGGAATGAAGCAGGGCAAAGGCTAATAGAGTGTTGCCAAGAGAATGCACTGAGCAAACACCCTCTTCCACCAACACAAGAGAGGACTCTACACATGGGCATCACCAGATGGTCAACACTGAAATCAGATTGATTATATACTTTGCAGCTAAAGATGGAGAAGCTCTATACAGTCAGCAAAAACAAGACCAGGAGCTGACTGTGGCTCAGATCATGAACTCCTTATTGCCAAATTCAGACTTAAATTGAAGAAAGTAGGGAAAACCACTAGACCATTCAGGTATGACCTAAATCAAATCCTTATGATTATACAGTGGAAGTGAGAAATAGATTTAAGGGACTAGATCTGATAGACAGAGTGCCTGATGAACTATGGACGGAGCTTCATGACATTGTACAGGAGATAGGGATCAAACCATCCCCATGGAAAAGAAATGCAAAAAAGCAAAATGGCTGTCTGGGGAGGCCTTACAAATAGCTGTGAAAAGAAGAGAAGCGAAAAGCAAAGGAGAAAAGGAAAGATAAAAACATCTGAATGCAGAGTTCCAAAGAATAGCAAGGAGAGATAAGAAAGCCTTCCTCAGCCATCAGTGCAAAGAAATAGAGGAAAACAACAGAATGGGAAAGACTAGAGATCTCTTCAAGAAAATTAGAGATACCAAGGGGACATTTCATGCAAAGATGGGCTCAATAAAGGATAGAAATGGTATGGACCTAACAGAAACAGAAGATATTAAGAGAAGTGGCAAGAATACACAGAAGAACTGTACAAAAAAGATCTTCATGACCAAGATAATCACAATGGTGTGTTCATTCACCTAGAGCCAGCCATCCTGGAATGTGAAGTCAAGTGGGCCTTAGAGAGCATCACTACGAACAAAGCTAGTGGAGGTGATGGGATTCCAGTGGAGCTATTTGAAATTCTAAAAGATGATGCTGTGAAAGTGCTGCACTCAATATGCCAGCAAATTTGGAAAACTCAGCAGTGGCCACAGGACTGGAAAAGGTCAGTTTTTATTCCAATCCCAAAGAAAGGCAATGCCAAAGAATGTTCAAACTACCGCTCAATTGCACTCATCTCACATGCTAGTAAAGTAATGCTCAAAATTCTCCAAGCCAGGCTTCAGCAATACGTGAACCGTGAACTTCCATATGTTCAAGCTGGTTTTAGAAAAGGCAGAGGAATCAGAGATCAAATTGCCAACATCCGCTGGATCATGGAAAAAGCAAGATAGTTCCAGAAAAACATCTATTTCTGCTTTATTGACTATGCCAAAGCCTTTGACTGTGTGGATCACAATAAACTGTGGAAAATTCTGAAAGAGATGGGAATACCAGACCACCTGATCTGCCTCTTGAGAAACCTGTATGCAGGTCAGGAAGCAACAGTTAAAACTGGACATGGAACAACAGACTGGTTCCAAATAGGAAAAGGAGTATGTCAAGGCTGTATATTGTCACCCCTGCTTATTTAATTTATATGATTTAATTTATATGCAGAGTACATCATGAGAAACCCTGGGCTGGAAGAAGCATAAGCTGGAATCAAGACTGTCGAGAGAAATATCACTAACCTCAGATATGCAGAAGACACCACCCTTGTGGCAGAAAGTGAAGAGGAACTAAAAAGCCTCTTGATGAAAGTGAAAGAGGAGAGTGAAAAAGTTGGCTTAAAGCTCAACATTCAGAAAACGAAGATCATGGTATCCGGTCCCATCACTTCATGGGAAATAGATGGGGAAACAGTGGAAACAGTGTCAGACTTTATTTTTTGGGGGTCCCAAATCACTGCAGATGGTGATTGCAGCCATGAAATTAAAAGATGCTTACTCCTTGGAAGGAAAGTTATGACCAACCTAGACAGCATATTCAAAAGCAGATATACTACTTTGCCAACAAAGGTCCGTCTAGTCAAGGCTATGGTTTTTCCAGTGGTCATGTATGGATGTGAGAGTTGGACTGTGAAGAAGGCTGAATGCCGAAGAATTGATGCTTTTGAACTGTGGTGTTGGAGAAGACTCTTGAGAATCCCTTGGACTGCAAGGAGATCCAACCAGTCCATTCTGAAGGAGATCAGTCCTGGGTGTTCATTGGAAGGACTGATGCTAAAGCTGAAACTCCAATACTTCGGCCACCTCATGCGAAGAGTTGACTCATTGGAAAAGACTCTGATACTGGGAGGGATTGGGGGCAGGAGGAGAAGGGGACGACAGAGGATGAGATGGCTGGATGGCATCACGGACTTAATGGACATGAGTTTGAGTGAACTCTGGGAGTTGGTGTTGGACAGGGAGGCCTGGCGTGCTGCAATTCTTGGGCTTGCAAAGAGTCGGATACAACTCAGTGACTGGATTGAATTGAACTGAAGAATCCTCGTCTCAGACCTTATTGCTAGAGAACTCAACTTGGACAATCTGTTTTCCCCACTAGAGTCTAAACTCTAACCCTCCTCCCTCCATAGGAGGAGAAACTCAGTTTATTTTATTCACCCACATTCTCAGCACAATGCCTATTTCCTAATAGATGCTCAATAAAGAATCACTGAATAAATGCTGAATGAGTAAATCTGGTTTTCCATAATCAGCTTCAGAGTAACCCTAACATTAGGGTTACAATCCACCCATCCACCCAACTCCACAAAAGGATATACTGGGCCGTATTAGAAACACGTGAATATGCCTTCCCGTGAAGTGCACTGCAAATTTGCTTCTCTTATTTTTATCCTTATGAAATGTGAACCCATAAAAAGCTGGGGGTGGGGTGGAGATGTCAAATCCCACCCCACAATACGCCTCCTTCAAGTATCTGATTACACAAAGTCCTCAAAGAATATGATTAATGTAACTAAGCCATATTCACACTCTGACATTCTTCCCAGCCAAACACATATTTTAACCTCACCCAGTCCCTTTCAACAAATAAGCTGTTTTGAAAATGATTTCCAGGGCGATGTCTGTTGCCATAGGAATGACATTAAATGAAAAGGACAGAAAATATAGAGGGTGATAAACTGCTTGCTTGGATGACACACTTGACTTGGAAGCCTGTGTTCAAATGAGGCATACATGCCAAGATTTTTATGAAAGACAAAATTAAAATGTATCACTATCAAGCTGTAACTGACAAGGTATTGTGTGGTGGGCTGTTAACATACTGCTCCATATATTCATTGTTTGTCATTTTACTGGCCCTGACAAAGGTCTCTCGGTGCTGTAAATCACACCATTAAATCTGCCACGAGCAACAGAGGCTGTTGGAAAGAAGAGAAAGAAAACGTGGTGATGAATCTCGGTTTCTGATACACGCCGGGTGAGCGATCCTGTCTTCCAAGGAGACTTCTCCCTTTGGGCTGACACTTTTATAAGTGTCAGATTGTTGGCTTTTGACCCCTTGAAAAGAGAAAAAAAAAGAAAAAGAACAGAGAAAGCTTGGTCCCTCCCCCTACTCTGTTTCCAATTGCATCTAATTCTGCTGTTTAAGAAACATGCCCAGAAACTACTCCCCACCCCAGCCCAATGTATGCTTTTTGGGGGTGCAAGATCTCAGAGACTCTGGGGTGCCCTGTGGCTGGCGCTCTGCTAGAGCTGGCTTTTGTTGGTTACATGGGGGTGTGCTTGGCTTGTTGCTGTTTAGTCGGTTAAGTCATGTCCGACTCTTTTGCGACCCCATGGACTGTAGCCCACCAGGTTTCTCTGTCCATGGGATTTCCCAGGCAAGAAAACTGGAGTGGATTGCCATTTCCTTTTCAGGGCAATCTTCCTGAACCAGGGATTGAATCTGTATCTCCTGCATTGGCAGGCGGATTCTTTACCACCGAAGACCATGCATGGGTTACCACGAGACTTTTCTCTACACTGGTTAAGACGTGTTTGTCCTGGAACTGGTAAATTTATAGTTTCTTCACACCTGCAGCTGCAGACCAAATGTGATGTGTGACACCAGTGACTGCAGAACAAGATATCAAGCAACTTGGTACTGTCTCTTGGCTTCGCTGAGCCTCAGAAGTCTTGACTTCTTGACCTGCCCCTTTCTCTTCTTTCCAGATGCTGATGACACAGAAACATTGCCTAGAAGCTGGCCAGTCTGAGTGCTAGGGTCTGGGGAAAGTTGAAAAGTAAATCAAGATCTAAGTTGGAATCATAACTTCAAGGCAATGAGATGTGTGATTGGGCAAGTTACTAAATCTCTGTGGACCATAGTTTTCCTCATCTGTTTAGAAAAAGGGGGTGTTGGATTTCAATTACTTCTAAATTGTCTTCCAGGTCCAGTTTAGGGACCTGGAAGACAATTAAGGGACCAAGAGAGGCTGTCTGGGCCATTTGACTGCCTCTGGCAAAGGCTTGTCTGTATTATCCAGAATACATCTCAATCAGGGGAGAGTCTAAATGAAGGACAATCAGGCAATGTGGTATTCTCGAAGGGGAAAAAAGGATAAGAAAAAATACTACCTCCAGCATCTAAACTTGGGAGTGGGAAGATGAGAATTCAATCACGGGTTTGGAGTGGGAACAGTGTTTTCAAGATTCATTAACTATGACAGAGCTCCCTGCCAGTACTTCTCTGTAATATCTGCATTTATTTTTATAACACAAATGGATATTTTAGAGTTTAAAAGATCAGACAGCTTTCATCTACACACTTTGGTGCAGAATATTTTTTCCCAAAATCTTCTCTGCTAAGAACCACCTTTATGCTGTTTGAGGATCACCTTGTACAAAAATTAAGAGGGTTTTTAACATTTTTGAAACATATAATTTTTGTTTTGTTCAGAATTCTGTACATACAGGCTTCAGATTGAGCAACCTATATATTGAGTTTGTAATAATCCTATAATTATAGATTTGAGAGAATGTTAAAATTGCTTATAATTGGGAAAAGTCTGACCGGTGAACCGTGCCATCCTTTCATCGACTCCCTGTTATAAGCAAGCCCCACCCTAGCCTTCAAACTGCTTGGAGAAGCTCTTTTAAGATGCTCTTGTGATAAGAATAGACAAATAGCAAAGTGTGAAGTTTATATTTGGAGTTTATCCCTAGGCCTTGGTTCTGTTTCTGTAGTTAATACTGATTTGCCACTTTTCCAACGGAGTTAATCAGTGCTGGCTACTTAAGAGACCAGGTTCTAGAATCTGCCGTAGTTGAAGTCACAGCTCTATCGTTTCCTTGCTGTGTGACTTTGGGGGAGTCATTTCACCTTTCTGAGGTTTATTTTTCTCATCTCTAAGATATGGTTATTATGATTCAATGAGATAAAGCATGCTATACTTGATTTACTACGTAACAGGGGCATGATGAATTTAAATACCATTAGTTACTATTATTATTCACTGTAATTCTAGAAAATTCATGCAATGTTTCAAAACTTTGATCTGTTCCACCTATAAAAAAATAATGATACATATGCTGTCAGTTTTACAAGACTGATATTAAGTCAGCTGTAAAAACAGGACTCAAAGCAATTTGACATTTATGAAGTATAGATTAAAATAAAGAAGTAATGATTATTTTGATTTTATTTGGTCTTGTGTTCCAGACCAAGAAATCTTCAAGTGAGATAGAATGACAGCTTTAGTTATCACCAGATTCCTTGAAATTTTTTGAACATCATCAGATCAGATCAGTTCAGTCGCTCAGTCGTGTCTGACTCTTTGTGACCCCATGAATCACAGCACGCCAGGCCTCCCTGTCCATCACCAACTCCCGGAGTTCACTCAGACTCACGTCATAAAGTACTAAGAGAAAAAAAATAAGTTACATCTAATATCCACAGCATTGGTCAATTAACAAAAGCTTGAATCTATGGTCTTTTTCCTTGTCAATTGTGGACAATTTTGTACTGAAAAGTTAAAAGAGATCTTGTATGTTAGTAGGAAAAGACCCAGATGTGTGACGTTTCTAATCCTTATGCAAATTAAAACTATTAATATTTTCCCACGCTTAAGAAAGCTCCATCAAGAAAGATTATCTAAACCTATTTCACAGCATTGAAATATTCAAATATATTTAGAAAAATAGAGGATTCAAATTTATTTTCTATTTTAAAAAGTCAAATTCATATCTATTTAGACCTTTTTAAAAAACCAATAAGAGATGAACATGTCAAAAGAAAAAAAAGTGTGCAAAAGGATATATATTGGGTTGGCAAAAAGTTTTGAATGAACTCTTTAGCCAACTCAATAATAAGCCAAAGGAAATACACGTAACGGATATACTCACAGATAGTCAAAGAAATAAAAGTGAACATGGGGATGCAATTTTTTTCTCTTACCATTTTGGCAGAGTAGAGTGAGTGATGAGGCTGTCCAGGTCCGTGAGAGTTGACGGGAATAAGAATCTCATATGGTCTATCACTAGTGCAGTTACCTCTGGGTGGTGACATTAAAGATGATCTTGATATCATTCTTTGAACTCGGATATTCTCCAAAGATTTTTAAAAGATTCTCTGTGATAACCTAGAGGGGTGGGGTGAAGGGAGTGGGAGACAGTTCCAAGAGGAAGGGGATATATGTGCACTTATGGCTGATTCACATTGTTGTATGGCAAAACCAACACAATGTTGTTAAGCAATTATCCTCCAATTAAAAATGCAACTTAAAAAAAAATAACTACTAACCAGCAAAAAAAAAAATGTTATGGTATTTTTCATTCATATATAAAATACAATTAACATATAACAAAATAAAGAGAAATATATATGCTTGTAAAAAAAAAGATGCATTTATTTTATGGTGAGGAAAAAAATCATAAAATTATTTTAATTTTCAAAAAGCATCCTAAAATGTATTTGATAATATTATATAAGTAGAATATTGATTCATAATTTTGTTTTCTAGCTTTTCAATGGCCTACTTCCTGTGCGGAGTTTTAGTTGAGTTAGAGATGTTTGGATGAATGTAGAGTCCTCATTCATCTCATACTGTCCCATTTCTCACTGTGGTTGGTTCTTTAATATCCTAAAATTTATAAGCCTCCATAGAGTTACTTTCATGTTAATTTACTTAGAATTTCCTTGAAGATGAAGTTATGTCCATCAACAGAATTAATTAAGTACCAAGAACAATTTTGCCTTATTTATATTTTAAGGAAAAATAGAGTCAAAATGTAAAAAGTTCCTATTGGGAAAAGGCTGGGTCACATACTTAATTTCAGGGGCAGAAAAGACTAGGGGAAAATTCAGTTATGAATTGGAGGCTGATTCAGTTATGATAATCTCTCCATTTGGTGGTTTAACTTCATGCACATTAATTTTCTATTCACATATAGCCCAGTTGACATAGATGCAGGAGTAAAACAGGAGGGGGCTGTTCCATGTGGTCATTCAAGGGCCCAGGCTGATGGAGGCTATACCATCTTTATCACGAGGAATCCAAGGATGTCCACAACCAGGCATGAGGAGAGGGCAGAAGACCTCTCAGGCAGTTTCATGGGCCAAGCTTAGCAATGGCCATTCTGCCTGCACTCCCCAGTTATTGGAGTATTTGTCTCCTGACCACACCCCACTACAAGAGAGGGGTACTGATCATTGTAGTTTGTCCATGTGCCAGGAAGAAAGGGAATTAAGTGTGATGAACAGCAAACCACTCTGCCCCATCTCTAATATCTGGTATGTTTCATCAGGCTATTCAAGGCATTTGTGACGGTCCGAGGACTCAAATCAGTTTTCCTTCCCACTAGGGGTTTCAGACGTTTTCTCCCAGTTTTTGATCATTCCCTCTCTCCTCTTCCCTGATTGGCCCTGATCTGGTGTCACTGTTCACAGACATTTATTTCGTGAATGCATGCCCTAAACCTTTTCTCCCAACTTGCCCTGTCATTTTGGATACCTTCTATCTGAGTAGCAATGTCACAACAGTAGCTCCTCTTTGTAAAATACTTTCACGTGCTGCCTTTAGACACATGATGTGCTGTTCCAGGAGGACATCAGGACAAACCTAAAAAACAAGTAATAATACCTTCATGAATGAGGACCTAGGCATAGAGGTATATGATACATCAGTGACTGATCCCATAAAATTCACAAAGGGCAGAACTAGTAAATGAACTTCAACCTTTCTAATTCCAAATAACTTCTACTCTGCAACACTGCCTCCCAGCCCCTACTCTCAATTCTAGTTTCTGGAGATTACCTCTTTTCTCCACGATTTTCCTTGTTCTGCTTAGCTGTCTTTACACCTGCATTGACTCTAATACCTACCTGTAACTTTTCAGCTGAAAGATCTCTGAAGGCCAAATGCCTTAGTGCTTCACAAGGTGCCTTGTTCAGTCATTTTTGTAACCTCTGGCTTCTCTCCTGTCAGTGTGCGTGACTCAATTCTACAAAGGTTTATAGTGATCCTGCTGTAATGGTTAACAGCGTTGACTGAGTGCGTACGGTGTGCCAGGACTCTGCTTCATGTTTCACATGAATCGTCTAAAATGATCCTTCAAATCACCTGGTGAGGGTGGGGGGTTGAGGAGGTGTGTAGGTAGCCACTATTCTCAACTCCATTTTACAGGTGGAAAAACTGAGATTCATGGGAGTTTCTTGCCCAAGTTTGTCCATCACAAGCCAATTTTAGAATCCAGGCCTTTCATCTTCAAAGCCACTGATCCTGGCGGTTTTCCATCTTCTGTGGGGTGTGGCTAATGTTAGGGTAGGAGAATTATCCACCTGGATCAGAAGTGCACACTGGTCTTAGCAATTCATAAAACACACATTTATACTTGTACAGAAATACTTGTCCCCCCCTACCCCACCCAGGACATCAAGCAAACCCTGCTTAGGAGGGATTCAGATATAGCATCACATGGCCTCTTGTTTTCATATGTAGTCAGATACTCAAATCAGTTCAAACTTCTTTTCGTGGAAAACTATTTTCTGTATAGTATAATTTTCCATAGTTCTCAATGCAGTGGTGAAATTGGATCTGCCCATCACCTGCATTTATTTTCTTTTCCCAGGCAATTTTGAAAGAGGAGTAAAAGATCTTTTTTTTTTCTTTTAATGTTAATCTTCAAAATTCTTCTGGGGCATATAATCCTGAAGTCAGCTTAACTGCAACCAATACTGAGTTTTCATTTTTTCACAAGCAAACAAAAACAACCAGCAGAAAGATAATTGACCAGTGTAAATTCCTTTCTGCTGATCCCTTTTATATAAAAACATATTTTTTTGATCTTTTGTTTTTAGTCGTATGAAGTATTGAGAGCTACATTTTGAAGAGAAGTAGGTTTTCTATACAACATAAGGAAATTACATAGAATGGGGTTTGGGAGTGCCATTCTATTTTTACTCATCTGTAATACATTTGCTGTATTTTTTTGGCCTGTGCTTAAAGAAGGCAGCACACAAGGCTATTCTAAGGAAGTACATCTAAATATAAGAGCAAACTTAATTGCTTAATTTCTTTAAAAAAGGAAGCTGTCAAATGAGCACATTACTAAAGCAACTTCCGAATTATCACATTTTAAAGGTGTCTCGATAGCTTGGGTAACTTCTGGCATAAATATTACATAGATATTTCTCATCAATTTAAATCAGCCAGTTTGATAGGATGCAAAATCCCATGAGCTTTCATTTTTGTCTTCGTATTGACTGAAAAAGTGAAATATAATTAGAAGCTCTGAAATCAGGCAGCTCTCTTACCTATATTCTGTATAAAATTTCATTTAAAAGCACAAAAGCTTTGAAAGCATCTTCTTACAATCATCAATGGCCATTTGTTGCAAGACTTAAGCAGAATCTTGACCCAAATGTCAAGATTTTTATCCCTTTATTTTTTAGTGTTCTTGTTGAACAGAGATCAGTGGAGAGTTGTTAGGAAACACGCTAAAGGAAACAAATGCTAAGCAGGCATTTTTGCTAGAAAAATCTCTCCTATTAGAAAAGTCCCTCCAGTCAGAGGAACTTCACGTGAAACATCCCTCTGCTCACGGAGTCTAACAGCAGAATCCTTCTTTCTCACAGGTGATTTCTCTCCCAGCTCCAAATGAGAGACCTTTCTGTGCTCTGCCAAGACCTGTCATCTGGGAACTCTGCTACCTAGATCTACAAGAAAATCAGAGCGTCTTGATTTGATCAACAAACGTGTTATATTTCTTACCTGGTAGATAGGCTTTGGGGCTTAAACATTCTGTAGGTAAGGTTTCAAGGAATAGACCCAAACATAGCAGTGAATCCAAAAAGCCAGGAGGATCAAGATGGTACTGAAAATAAAAATGTAAGAAAGTAAACCTCCTGAGTGTGTAGTTGTTAATCCTACATGGTTGCTGATGATCACTTGCGACAAACCTATTCTTTCCTACTCTAGACACTCCTCAAGGGTCTCTCTTAACAGTGGGGACTTGCCAAAGGAAATCTGAATGGGCTGACACTTGCTCTGTAGAAGTCACCAGATAGAAATTAGAATCAGGGAAAAAGGCGAGATGGTTGATGGTCTGGCAACACGTTTCCTGGTGACAATGTATCCTGAAACTAGTAATTTTAGTATGTGAAAGGAATTCAGCCAAGCTCCAACCTGAAAGACAGCCGTGAATGTTCTCAGCGAGAATCTCAGCAGGGCTACAGTTCCTTGTATTTTAGACCTGGGAATGATCCCCCTGAAATCTTGCCTTCTTTGTCGTCTAATTGGCTGCATCGGTAAATTGCTGGTGGTGAACTTTAAAGGTTATAGAGCAGGAATAGGCTGCAGCTTTACAGGAAGGCAGGTGTGAGGCCATTAAACATGCACTGAATCCCAGTGCTTTTAATCCCACTGACCAATTACTTGAACTTTAACTTGGAGCAAGTAACAGAAAACTGGGTTCCTAGTGTGTCCATGTGTATGTTTTAAATACATATGTGTTGCATATACTATAATTGATCATGAAACATTATTCATATATTTTCTTTCCTCTTTTTCACTTTTTCCTTTGACTTGCTTAAAATTGCTGATATGATTCTACCTTAAAATACTGGAAAATGCTTTTAAAATAACTTCTTAGAGAAGGTTAGTAAGAACTCAAGATTGGATGGAGATTTATACCAGATGAGGCATTTTCACTTCTAGAAATTCAATGTTTTTATATCAAGGATTCATGTGATCCTTTTACTTGAATTAGTTGCTCTAGAAGTATCTGCTTTTCTTTCTACCTCCCTTTAGTTTTAATGCTTCCATGAAAATATATAGAATTTATAAAAACATTCACAACAGAAATCCAATAATCAGTGTTCATTATCTAGTACATATTTAGCATTGTTTAGAAGATAAGGATTCCCTGTAAATAACAGAAGGAACTTTGCTCTCAGTTTGGAGGAGATATATATATATATATATATGTTGAAAATTAATTAGAAATAAGTACAATACAGTATATTATCAATTACCAAGATGAATAAAACACACGTTCAGTACTCTGTGATGTGCAGACTAGATAATTCTGGTAAGCTTTTTAGAGGAGAAGAAATTCAAAAGAAACCTAGCATGATGATGTTTGAACAGAAAGTATGAGATAAGCAGGAATGCCCTTCCTGAAAGGGTAAATAACTCAAGAAATGGAATCCCCTGAAATTTCCTTTTTGTCAGCAAAGGGAGAAGTTTACTTTTTAAAGTCAATTTTAGGAACAAACGAGGCACTGTGGCTTTTTCACCATGGAAAGAAAAAATAAAGGTAGTTGGTTCATTTCTCTCATCAGTAGGGCTGTCTTGTGTTGTAAATCTTGGTTAAAATTTTAGGGTAGGGAAGTATGTGATTTGGAGACCTGTGAATTTCCTGTAAAATAACTATTGAAAAGATAGAGAAGGAAGTCTATAGAAACCTGAAGTTGGCTGGAATTCCCTAAAGGATGTCTTGTTTGCCCCTCAGGTCTAAACTGGAGGCCAAAATAAGACTGGATAGTATGCCCAGTAGAAATCAAGGGGACCCAGCTGAACCCATACCAGTAGATAAAAATATGTCTCTTATAAGAAGGACTGAGGTGTCTAATTAATGCACCATTTCTTCCTCAGCAGTTCAGTTAAAAGAAAGGCCAACAAGAGAGGAAATGCTAGTAGAATATTATAAGCCTTCCTGGCCTTTTAAAGGAAACCAGAGGTAGCTGGATTGTAACAGCAAGCCTGGAAATTGTGGGAAAGCTTGGTTGGTGACTTTAGTCACTAAGTTGTACCCAACTCTTGGGACCCATGGATGGCAGCCCACCAGGCTTCTCTGTCCATGGGATTTCCCCAGGCAAGAATACTGGAGTGGAACATGAGTCAGTTGGTCCTGAGATATGAGTGAGCACCATTCCAAGGGATGGGCGATGGCCTCCGTTGCCCTCAGCTGATCAAAAGGGAGTTGGGTTCAGATCCCTGAATCCAGAGTGGCAGAGATGGGAGCCCCAAGGCATCCAGTGCAGTAATGCAACCAATCCCAGAGAAGCTGGTGGGAGCCCTGGAGAGAGTTCTCTTTTCTTTGTGAAGGGCAGGGCACCCTGGAACAAAATACTTAGGAATAAATCTACCTAAAGAAACAGAAGACCTGTATATAGAAAACTATAAAACATTGATGAAAGAAATCAAAGATGACACAAGTAGATGGAGAAATATACCATGTTCATGGATTGGAAGAATCAATATAGTGAAAAGGAGTATACTACCCAAAGCAATCTATAGATTCAATGCAATTCCTATCAAGCTACCAATGGTATTTTTCACAGAACTAGAACGAATAATGTCACAATTTGTATGGAAATACAAAAAAACCTTCAAATACCCAAGCAATTTTGAGAAAGAAGAATGGAACTGGAGGAATCAACCTGCCTGACTTCAGACTATACTACAAAGCTGCAGTCATCAAGACAGTATGGTACTGGCACAAAGACAGAAATATAGATCAATGGAACAAAATAGAAAGCCCATACATAAATCCACGCACCTATGGACACCTTATCTTTGACAAAGGAGGAAAGAATATACAATGGAGAAAAGACAATCTCTTCAACAAGTGGTGCTGGGGAAACTGGTCAGCCACTTGTAAAAGAATGAAACTAGAACACTTTGTTTTATAACACCATACACAAACATAAACTCAAAATGGATTAAAAATCTAAATGAAAGACCAGAAACTATAAAATTCCTAGAGGAAAACATAGGCAAAAGACTTTCTGACATAAAACAAAGCAGGATCCTCTGTGACCCACCTCCCAGAGTAATGGAAATAAAAGCAAAACTAAACAAGTGGGACCTAATTAAACTTAAAATCTTTTGCACAATGAAGGAAACTATAAGCAAGGTGAAAAGACAGCCTTCAGAATGGGAGAAAATAACAGCAAACAAAGCAACTGACAAAGAATTAATCTCAAAAATATACAAACAACTCACGCAGCTCAATACCAGAAAAATAAATGACCCAATCAAAAAAATGGGCCCAAGAACTAAACAAACATTTCTCCAAATAAGACATACAGATGGCTAACAAACGCATGCTTAACATGCTTAACAGAGAAATGCAAATCAAAACCTCTATGAGGTACCATCTCATGCTAGTCAGAATGGCTGCTATCAAAGTCTACAAACAATAAATGCTGGAGAGAGTGCAAAGAAAAGGGAACCCTCTTACACTGTTGGTGGGAATGCAAACTAGTACATCCACTATGGAGAACAGTGTGGAGATTCCTTAAAAAACTGGAAATAGAACTGCCACACGACCCAGCAATTCCACTGCTGGGCACACAATCTGAGAAAACCAGAATCGAAAGAGACATGTGTATCCCAATGTTCATCGCAGCACTGTTTACAATGGTTACGACATGGAAGCAACCTAGATGTCCATCAGCAGATGAATGGATAAGAAAGCTGTGGTACATATACACAATGGAGTATTACTCAGATATTAAAAAGAATGCATGTGAATCAGTTCTAATGAGGTGGATGAAACTGGAGCCTATTATACAGAGTGAAGTAATTCAGAAAGAAAAACACCAATACAGTATATTAATGCATATATATGGAATTTAGAAAGATGGTAATGATGACCCTATATGCGAGACAGCAAAAGAGAAACAGGTACAAAGAACAGAATTTTGGACTCTGTGGGAGAAGGTGAGGGTTGGATGATTTGAGAGAATAGCATTGAAACATGTATATTATCATATGTGAAATAGATTGCCAGGGCTGGTGCACTGGGATGACCCTTAGGGATGGGATAGGGAGGGAGGTGGGAGGGGGGTTCAGGATGGGAAACACATGTACACCCATGGCTGATTCATGTCAATGTATGGCAAAAATCACTACAATATTGTAAAGTAATTAGCCTCCAATTAAAATAAATTCCCTGGAGAAGGAAATGGCAACCCACTCCAGTATTTTTGCCTGGAGAATCTCATGGACGGAGGAGCCTGGTAGGCTGCAGTCCACGGGGTTGCAAAGAGTCAGACATGACTAAATGATTTCACTTTCACTTCACTTCACTTAAAATAAATTAGTTAATTAAAAAAAATAAAAAGAATACTGGAATGGGTTGCCATTTCCTTCTCCAGGGAATTTTCCTGACCCAGGGTTTGAATCCACATCTCTGAAAGCTTACAACCAATTTTATGATGATCTTTTCTCTAAAAAAATAAACCTCCATCTACAAATAGAGTGTTTGGCGATAAGAGCTTCTGTTTTGCCCTGGAATAACATCCAAGGTTTGGGCTTCCCTGCAGCCCTCCCCAACCCCGACCCCATCTTCTAGAGTTTCTGTGTGGCTGGATCATTAAAGGGCAACAATGTTTCATCAATCACTGGGTCAGAAGGCATGGATTTTGGACTTTTTGAACATGACTCTGAATGGAAGACATTTATTGAATTTTTTGGTTTAGTTTGTTTGCGTGGTGGGTTATTGAATCTGATATCAAAAGGACAAGAGTAGGAGGAATCAATCTAAAAAAAAAATAATAACAAACAGGAACTGGGAGTTACCTAGCCAATGCTCACTAAACTTTGAACCAAAATTACTTAGAGCAAATTCAATTAAGATAGGAACTCCCCTACCTAGGAGAGAAGAAAGCTCTATTGTAGGATTCCATCATGAAACAACTGTGTGATAACCAACAAATTATTTTCAGTCAAAAATAAAGATCACCATTTAAACACCACTTTAATTTCATCTACCCTACAAAATCTTGTCATGAGAAGAACCCCAGAGGTGACCTAAAATTTAAGATGATTTTAAGTTTTTTAAAAAATAGATGTTTATTTGTCTGTGTCTGGTCTTAGTTGCAGCATGTGGGCTCTTAGTTATGTCATGCAGAATCTTTTGTTGCAGTGCACAGGCTCACTAGTAGAGGTGCATAGGCTTAGTTGCTCTGTGGCATGTGGGATCTTAGTTCCTCAACCAGAGATCAAACTTGTGTTCCCTGTATTGCAAGGTGGACACTTAACCTCTGGACCACCAGGGAAGTCCCTTAAGGTAAGTTTAGAAGCTAATATTTTAACCAGAGGCTTAAAGCCTGGCTTTATTTCTATCTCAAAGTACAACAATCAAAAATTTTTTTAAATATAATCCCTATACAACCTTGACAGATATATTTTGTTTTTAGTTCAGTAATTATTGTTTTAAATTCTTAAGTGTTTACTATATGCCATTATAAGACCTGAAGGCAGCATTATATAATTTCCTACTCATTTCCTCCTACCTTGGGGAAAAAACTTTAATCCTTTTTATAGAGGGATGCTGAGAAAGAACAGGTAAACCAGGTAGCCAGATCTCAGCAAATAACCCTAGAGAAGGAGGACAACCCAGGTCCACTTGATTCTTGAATGAGTACTGTTAATCATGACCATATCCTGCCCAGATTTTTGATTTAGAATTTTTTCTGGTTTAGAATTGAAAAAAATAAAATACTCCTTCTAAAGTCAAGGAATAAGGAAGATGCATAAAAATTTCAGAGAATGTGTACTCAGATAATATGAAGTTTGTGATAAAATGAAACAAAAAGAAACTTTCAAGAAATATTTGATTTTTCCAAATGATAGTGAAATGCTGATAACATCTGCACATCTAAATAGTTGGAGTGATCAATTTGTCATCAGTTTCATTGCAAGATTTGTTTGAATGGAAATGTGTTCATAATCAAAGGTAATGATTCCCCATGATTGGGAATGAGCTGGTCTAGAAAAATAAATTTTCTACATGGTTGACACTGACCCATCTAAGTATTAAACCTAATCACTTATGAAAGAAATACCTCTAAAACATACTCTATATTATCCTTGACTCCTGAATAATGTTATACTAAGTATTACTTTAGTTTTCTGATGATCTGTGGTCTTAATTAAGAACATCAGTTCTTATCCTGGCTGTAACTTAACTGAGGTGCACTCTGAGGCAATTGAGGTGCATCAGATCACTGCCCCTGTAGAACCTGGCCCTTTATCACTATGGTATTTATTTCTTATGTTTGCTTCTTCGTAATTTCCTTGTTTTCCTTTCTACCTTTCCCTTTTGTTCATCTTCCGATTCTACTCTTGCTTTTTCTACTTTTCTTTCTTTCTCCTTCCCATTCTTTGTTTGTTTGTTTGTTTTAATCTATTAAAAAAACATGTACTAGGAATATAAATTGGTGTATCCACTGTGGGTGAGTTTCCCTGATAACTCATTGGTAAAGAACCTACCTGCCAATTCAGGGGATGTGGGTTCAATCCCTGATTCAGGAAGATCCTCTGGAATAGGAAATGGCAACCCACTCCAGTATTCTTGCCTGGGAAATCCCATGAACAGAAGGGCCTGGGGGGCTACAGTCCATTGGGTTGCATGCAGTCGTGAAATGCTGGGCTGGATGAACCACAGCTTAGAATCAAGATTGCCAGGAGAAATAACAACCTTGGGTATGTAGACGATACCATTCTAATGGCAGATTGTAAACAGGAACTAAAGAACATCTTGATAAGGTTAAAAGAGGAGAGTGAAAAAGCTGGGTTGAAATTCAGCATTCAAAAAATTAAGTTCATGGCATACCATCTCATCACTTCCTGGCAAATAGAAGGGATAAAAATGGAAGTAGAAACAGATTTTATTTACTTGGACTCTGAAATCACTTCAGCCATGAAATTAAGAGTCTTGCACCTTGGAAGGAAAACTGTGACAAACCTAGACAGCATATCAAAAAGCAGAGACGTCACGTTGCTGACAAAAGTCCATATAGTCAAAGCTATGGTTTTTCCAGTAGTCATGTACAGTTGTGAGAGTTGGATCATAAAGAAAGCTGAGTGCTGAAGATGTGATGCTTTTGAATTGTGGTGCTGTCGAAGACTCTTGAAAGACCCTTGGATGGATTGCAAGGAGATCAAACCAGTCAATCCTAAAGGAAATCAACTGTGAATACTCCTTGGAAGGATTGATGCTGAAGATGAAGCTCCAGTACTTTGGCCACCTGATGTGAAGAGCTGACTCAATGGAAAAGACCGTGATGCTGGGAAAGACTGAAGGCAAAAGGAGAAGGGGTGGCAGGGATGAGATGGTTGGATGGCATCATTGACTCAATGGAAATGAGTCTGAACAAACTCTTGGAGATAATGAAGGACAAGGAAGCCAGGAATGATGTAATCCATAGGGTCACAAAGAGTAGGACACAGCTGAGCGACTAAACAAAAGTCTTCAGCTGTCAATTGTCACTTGTTATAGCTGCCCATGTGCCTCCAGAGTTAGTGCCTTCACGTTCTGATGTACTGTTTTCACCATGCTTCATATGTAATATTGCCTAAAATGAGAATAAATAGCCTCTAAGTGAAAGCCTGAGAGACCAAGGGATCTATGAATTTTATGAGGCTTTATAGGATTTTATGAGACTCAGTAATTTAAGATGACTTTTAGCATTGGGCACAATACTGAAACCAGCACCACAGGGTGAAAAGAATGTAAAATTTTTCTCTCTTGTTTATCACCCATATGACCTTGGCTAAATCACTTTGCTTCCCCAGACTTTGATATTATCATCTGCAAACTGGGAATGTGGGGAGGATTCAATGATGAACATCAATTTCCTAGTCTAATGCCTGGAATTTTAAGTATTAAGTAATTTTACTATTTTGAGAGGGAAGAATTTTTTGTTTTCTTTTTATACAATTAGATTTTCAAAACTTACCTTGTTTTAATTTTTGGAATGATGAGACACAAGACATGGCTCATTGTGGAAAATCTGAAAACTACAGGCTGGTATAAAGAGAATGTGAGAAATTTTCTTGCAATATTTTTCTACACACATATACTTTTGTCACATATACAAAATATATTGTTCGTTCAACCTCATTTTATAGATTTTTTTTCAAAAGCAAATTTTAAATATATCTGAGGTGAAATGCATAAATATTTCCAATTGTTAATGGTGTGCTGGTAAACTAGGTCTCAAAAAATAAATTAAAAGCTCTGGTTTGTAGCATTTGCCAATTAATATGGTTTAACTACTCTTATTATAGATATTAAGATGCCACCAGTTTAATGACTAGGTATTAAATTTCTGAATATTTACCAAATTCCATATGAGCATAATGCTACTGATTATCTCTATATATTTAAAGTAAGGTCTTAGAGTCTTTTCCTTGTAGCTATTTATTATTTTAGTACCTTGCATGGAAAATCCTTTAATAATGACTTTATATGCCTTTGATATGGATTACCACTTTTAGAGTCTATTACATGCTTATACTTAACTAGAATCTGTTTCTAGATTTTCTGTTCTGATTTTTTCATTTATCTGTTTCTCTTGCAATTCTAGACCATTTAAATTATTTTGGCCTTAGAATCTACTGAGCTCTTTGAAGATAATGATTATATGTTTTTATCACCATAACCACTGGCTCAAGAGAGATTTCTTATATATGGTAGTTTCTCAGAAAATATGTGTTCTTGTTGGTATATTTTACTTCCTGGAAAGATAAGTCCTTCAAGGAGGCCCTAATTTTCTAAGGTATGAATTAAGAGCTTACTGGATCCAGATGCTTAGTAACAGTTCTCTAGAATTTTGTATTAAAAAGAAGTCTTTGGACACATGTATGGCAATGCCAAAGAATGCTCAAACTACCGCACAATTGCACTCATCTCACACGCTAGTAAAGTAATGCTCAAAATTCTCCAAGCCAGGCTTCAGCAATACATGAACCGTGAACTTCCTGATGTTCAAGCTGGTTTTAGAAAAGGCAGAGGAACCAGAGATCAAATTGCCAACATTTGCTGGATCATGGAAAAAGCAAGAGAGTTCCAGAAAAACATCTATTTCTGCTTTATTGACTATGCCAAAGCCTTTGACTGTGTGGATCACAATAAACTGTGGAAAATTCTGAAAGAGATGGGAATACCAGACCACCTGATCTGCCTCTTGAGAAATCTGTATGCAGGTCAGGAAGCAACAGTTAGAACTGGACATGGAACAATAGACTGGTTCCAAATAGGAAAAGGAGTACGTCAAGGCTGTATATTGTCACCCTGTTTATTTAACTTATATGCAGAGTACATCATGAGAAACGCTGGACTGGAAGAAACACAAGCTGGAATCAAGATTCCCGGGAGAAATATCAATAACCTCAGATATGCAGATGACACCACCCTTATGGCAGAAAGTGAAGAGGAACTAAAAAGCCTCTTGATGAAAGTGAAAGTGGAGAGTGAAAAAGTTGGCTTAAAGCTCAACATTCAGAAAACGAAGATCATGGCATCCAGTCCCATCACTTCATGGGAAATAGATGGGGAAACAGTGGAAACAGTGTCAGACTTTATTTTTGGGGCTCCAAAATCACTGCAGATGGTGACTGCAGCCATGAAATTAAAAGACGCTTACTCCTTGGAAGGAAAGTTATGACCAACCTAGATAGCATATTGAAAAGCAGAGACATTACTTTGCCAACAAAGGTTCGCCTAGTCAAGGCTATGGTTTTTCCAGTGGTCATGTATGGATGTGAGAGTCGGACTGTGAAGAAGGCTGGGCGCCGAAGAATTGATGCCTTTGAACTGTGGTGTTGGAGAAGACTCTTGAGAGTCCCTTGGACTGCAAGGAGATCCAACCAGTCCATTCTGAAGGAGATGAGCCCTGGGATTTCTTTGGAAGGAATGATGCTGAAGCTGAAACTCCAGTACTTTGGCCACCTCATGGGAAGAGTTGACTCACTGGAAAAGACTCTGATGCTGGGAGGGATTGGGGGCAGGAGGAGAAGGGGACAACAGAGGATGAGGTGGCTGGATGGCATCACTGACTCGATGGACGTGAGTCTGGGTGAACTCCGGGAGTTGGTGATGGACAGGGAGGCCTGGCGTGCTGCGATTCATGGGGTGCAAAGAGTCGGACATGACTGAGTGACTGATCTGATCTGATCTGATCTGATTGTATATATTGCTGTGCAATAAGCTACTGTAAAATATGGAGGCTTGATCTATTAATTCCCATGATTCCATGGATGATTCCTCTCCTTGTTGCCTGGACTCACTCATGAGGCTGCATGAAGCTGAAAGATCAGTGTGGGGCTAGGCTCAAATAAGAAAGATATGAGAGTTGAACCACTCTCTCCATGTGTTTTTTTATCTTCAGTAAAGCTGGACCAGACTGTCTCACATGGTGGGAACAACATTTCAAGAGGGTAAGCCTTGATTGCAATACCTGTGATTGCTTATCAATCCTCTGCTTGCAACATTTTTGCTGATGTCCAATGGGCCAGAAGGAGAAGGAAATGGCAACCCACTCCAGTATTCTTGTCTGGAGAATCCCAGGGACAGAGGAGCCTGGTGGGCTGCTGTCTATGGGGTTACACAGTTGGACACGACTGAAGCGACTTAGCAGCAGCAGCAGCAGCATTGGCCAAAGCAGGTCACCGGCCAAAATCAGTGTTCATGTGAGAGGAAGCTATGTGAGGATGTGGGTACTGGGAGATGTAAACCATTGATTGCTTCACGCATGGGGGCATTAGACTATCAATCTACGACAACGTTTCTCCTTTTCCCATCTAGTCTGGTCATATGGTTGGCCTCCATGTAGTATAAATGGAATAAGTATCCAAAGAGCTGATTATAGATATTATTTTTTTAGATGAATCAATACTTATTATATTCTTGGCATATATTATGTTATGTACATGTGCTATTTACATACCATTTCCCAAAGGACTAAAGGATGGTTGCAATAAAAAACAGATACAATTTTAAGCATTAGAAATGTTCGAAATCCTTGAAAGCTAAGTTTGTTGTTTTAATTAAATATTCAATTTAACATGGAGCTTCCTAGGAATCAAGGCAAAAGTGTAGAAACACAGTAGGTCAATTGTTCTTCATTACTTACTAAAAGAAAGCACATTGTCTTTATGAGTGATCATTTTTTCTTGTCTCTAAATACACAGAGTATCATAGAGAATGGGGTATTCCACAGAGCATAGCTGAGTTTGAAGAAGCATTATTTTGGTAATAAACACCAATGGACTTTTTAAAAAATAATTTATATTGGAGTATAATTGATAACAATGTTGTGTTAGTTTCACGTGTACAGCAGAGTGATTCACCTATACCAAAAAATGCATAAAAGTTTCCAGTTATAAAAAGAACAAAACAAAGCAACAAAGGTCTATCATTAAAGTGAGCTTCAGTGAAGATGTTTCTGACATGGGATTAAACTTTAGGAGAAAGGAAGGTTTCTGGTATGTTTACATAGGACAGATTTAGAGCTCTGAACACTCAAAGTTATCAATGTAACCTTTGACCATGGGGGACACCATCAGAGACACCTGGGCTGTATGCATCCACTGTGGGACCCCAATCCTTCCTGTCCACTCATTCTAGAATGTTCTGCCAAAACCTTTCATAGTTTTCTATTCTTCCCTCATTCGGGTCTCTACTCAAATGCCCCCTCATCAGAATTCTTCCCTGACCACACAGTTGACCACTCAATGTCTCCTCTAGCCTGCTCCCTGCAGATATCACCGGCCATTCCTTCACCCTGCTTTGTTTTTCTGCATCTTTGGTTGTTTCCTCGATAGCCAGCCCTGCAAGTGGGTACTGCAGTATTGCAAAGACTACAGCACATGGGCCCACAGGGATGTTTCTCTGGATGGAGACTTAACAGGAGTTGTGCTGGACTCTGGTTGATGACATTTATGAAGACTGGATGCATGAAATTCACAACAAGAAGAAACTGAGTCCACATCTCTCTTGCACAGAGTAGCTATTGCCTGTATTGACTGGGTCTGTTTGAGCCGAGGCACAAGGAGTGAGGTTGGTAAAACAGGGGCTATGTTTCCAGGAGCTATGGATCCCTTCCAAACTCTGTCACTCACCAACTGTGTGCTTTTGGCTTACTTCAGCCCCACATTTTCTCAGAGGGGAAACAGGGATAATGACCTCGCTCTTTCACATGGTTGTGATGCTTCAGTAATGTAACTTCCAAAGTGCTTAGCACAAGGACTGGCCCACATTGTGGATTTTCTCTTTCTCGCTGCATATAATATGAAAGAGGCTGGAGCTGACAAAGGAGAGACCTAGCTGTTTTTCTTTCTGAAGGTAATTTATTGGACTATCCCAGGGATGTTTATTTTCTTAATTAGAGGTCACGAGACTCGAAGACCACTAATGAAGGACTTGGTGGCTGGGGAGCCAAGGGCTTTCCCCACTTCTTCCGAGTTTCTTCTTAGACTTAAAAAAAAAAAAAAGGTCCCCTGTAAATTTTATGACTGCAGTGTCAAAAGTCTTCTATCCAAAACGCAGTAAATATTCTAATGAAGTCTGGAAAGAAAGCCATTTGTAATGGCTTGAGGCAGAGTATTAAGATAGCCTGTTTCTCGTTAGTCAGTCATTAGAGAGATCTAACATGCATGGGAAATGGTTTCCTGTTGTAAGTGCTTTAAAACCAAGTTTTAGGAAACCCCGTTTCCTGCCGGCTCATTTGGAGACAGCAATGTGCCAACTGGTCAGACTTTTCAGATGGCCAAATGGTTGCCTCCTCAGCTGCAATTGAGTTCAGCTGAAGCAGCCTCTGCGAGTGGGCTTCTTGTCTTGGGGGTCCTAGCAAGAAGTAGGAAGGTTCACAGGGGGAAGACATCTGGACCAGGCACCACTGGGGGCATTTTTCCTCCAGTTTTAAGTGCTTTAGACCTGAGTGATTCCCAGCATGAATCAAAAACAGGAGGAGAATCTTCCAGCCTAGAGCCTTGGTTGCATGGGTCTAGATCTGACAGATGGAGCTCATGGGGAAATGGTGGATAAACTCCCCTGTTTGGGAGGGGTAGGATGGCTGATGGGAGAGGGAATTCTTTTGACTACCTGATGTGTTGTGCATTAAAATGGGATTTTCTTAAACAAGGAAGTTCCAGAGACTTCAATTAGGATGTAGATGAAAGTATTTGCTAATCAAATCCATTTGCTTCTTTTGTGTGTAAGATGAGGGTCAATACTGTAAGTGGAAGCAGGAAATGGATGGATTGAGGAAGACCACACATTTCCTCACCTCCAGGAGACAACCTCTGTAACAACTGTCCAAATCTCAAATCAAAAAGGGAAATCCTTAGCCTCTAACCATTGCTGCTTTACCCAGGAGAGGACTCCAAATATACATCTAGGCACACCCTGCCATTCTCTGAGAGGGCACAGCCAGACCTAAGCCTAATATATATACTTTCTTAACTAATTGTCAGAACCATGCAGTGAGAAAGTACTTTTGTGAAAAAGTTGGCTTAAAGCTCAACATTTAGAAAATGAAGATCATGGCATCCGGTCCCATCACTTCATGTGAAATAGTTGGGGAAACAGTGGAAACAGTGTCAGACTTTATTTTACTGGGCTCCAAAATCACTACAGATGGTGACTGCAGCCATGAAATTAAAAGACGCTTACTCCTTGGAAGGAAAGTTATGACCAACCTAGATAGCATATTGAAAAGCAGAGACATTACTTTGCCAACAAAGGTCCGTCTAGTCAAGGCTATGGTTTTTCCAGCAGTCATGTATGGATGTGAGAGTTGGACTGTGAAGAACGCTGAATGCCGAAGAATTGATGCTTTTGAACTGTGGTGCTGGAGAAGACTCTTGAGAATCCCTTGGACTGCAAGGAGATCCAACTAGTCCATTCTGAAGGAGATCAGCCCTGGGATTTCTTTGGAAGGAATGATGCTAAAGCTGAAACTCCAGTACTTTGGCCACCTCATGCGAAGAGTTGACTCATTGGAAAAGACTCTGATGCTGGGAGGGATTAGGGGCAAGAGGAGAAGGGGACGACAGAGGATGAGATGGCTGGATGGCATCACCGACTCGATGGACGTGAGTCTGAGTGAACTCCGGGAGTTAGTGATGGACAGGGAGGCCTGGCGTGCTGCAGTTCATGGGGTCGCAAAGAGTCAGACACGACTGAGGGACTGAACTGAACTGATGGGCCTCCCTGGTGGCTCAGTGTTAAAGAGTCCGCCTGCCAATGCAGCACACATGAGTTCTATCCCTGGGTCAGGAAGACCCTCTGGAGAAGGAAGTGGCAACTCACTCCAGTATTCTTGCCTGGGAAATCCCATGAACAGAGGGGCCTGGTGAGCTACAGTCTATGGAGGTTGCAAAGAGTCAGACACAACTGAGGAATGTACTATGATAATTTACTATGTAAATTTACTAATTTACTATGATAATTATGTACTATAATTCACAAAATTTACTATGATAAATTTTGCGGGGGGGGGGAGTGGATTTTTCACTCCTTGCTTCCTCCATACTCTTGCCATAGCTTCATTTGGGGTAGAATTTATCCCTTGACTTTGGGCTTGGCCACATCCTTCTGCAGTGGTAAAGAATCCACCTGTCAATGCAGGAGACACAAGAGTTTGATCCTTGGTTCAGAAAGATCCCCTGGAGAAGGAAATGACAACCACTCCAGTGTTCTTGCTTGGGAAATCCCATAGACAGAGGAGCCTGGCAGGCTACAGTCCACAGGGTCACAAAGAGTTGGACATGACTGAGCGACTTAGAACACACACATCCTTGCTTTGGTGAAGTATAGACAAATGGAAGTACCAGCCTGAGCCTAGGTCTTTAGAGGTCATCCGGGTTTCCTCCTGCCCTCTTGCATTTCTGCCATCACCTTCAGAAGAATCACCTAGTCTGCTGGTCCCAGAAAGATGTTGAAAGACACATACAAAGAGCAGAACCACCCATACTAACCCACAGACCACAGTGAGACACAGTCACTACAGTTGACCCTCAGACACATGAAAATAAATAATTGCTGTTTTAAGTCCTGTATTTGGGGCTGTTTGTTACAGCACAAGAGCTAACTGATACTTCTCCATTTTACAAATAAAATATGACTCAGAGATCTTAGTGGTAATTTTTCCAAGGCACAGATCTTACAGCTGGTTGAGTCAAGAATCAAACCTAGAGACAGTCAATTCTTAACCATTAGGCTAAACTTCCCAGAGACCCTCCTGCCCCCCCTCAGCCTATGGATAGGTTAGCAATTTCCAGTGTCTCATGGTTTGTTTTATGACTGGAACAACTGAGGGCTGGAATTGATTTGCCAACCAGGTTCTTACAGGCAGGGAGAGGCAGAGACACATAGAGAATCCATCTTATCCACTGTCTTGAGACCTAATGACCTAAGGCTCCCCTTATCAGCCTCTTTCTCCTAGACCCTGGCCTTTTTTCCACCTTTCCACATAAGCTGATTCTCAAGTGATGAGTACTTTCATTTTAACAAGGGAAACATGATTTTTATCTGTATTCATAATCCAAAGTAACCAAATTTTAATAGTTGAATCTCAGGTTAGTTGTTTAAGCAGTTGGGATGAAAGGTTCGGTCTGCCTAGAAACACCTTACACCAAAATCTCCAAGTAGCCACTGGGGAGGCAGGCCCTTGGCAGGAAGATGACTTCAAGAGAGCATCACAGATGGAGGGAGCCTTGGCCAGGGATCAGGAGATGTTTGCTGAGGTATGTGCTGCTCATTCACTCTGTGAACTTGAAAGGCTCACACTCTCTCTGAACTTGAACTTCCCAAAAGTCAGAGGAGAGGTTGTCAGGAAGGCACAAACTTGTCAACCCCATTTAGCTTTCTCATGCTCCGATACTCCATCACAAACCACGATGCCCTAGAGGATTAAGGCAGAGCGGTATATACAGAGCTCAAATTTCCCTGCTTTCAGAACATCAGATCTGAACCTGTTATTTTCCTGATGGGCTCTGAACAACCCAAGATTTCATGTCACTAGGTAGAGCATAGATATAATTTGGAAAAGAGATTTATAGGAAGTACAATAACAGTCCCCATTATTTATTTTAAAAATCTTATTTAAATAAAGATGGGGCATTTCAAGTTGTATTTGATTGAACAACTGTCCCTTTTAAAAAAATTTTCCCTGACAAAAGCTATGAATTATTAATTTCTGTCATTGTATTCACCGAACAAACGTAATTGCAAGTAAATGTCTGAAGTTAATGAAAAAATTAAGAAAAAAAGATTTCTTTATAAGAATTAATGCAACATTTCCACAAACCTTTTTGAAATCATGATTATAAAGCCTTGCAACATCTCCTCGGAGCTGCATATCCAGAGCAAAGGGGGTTGAGCTCCTCTTTCTTTGGCAGGAAGGATGAAAACATTTTATTAGTATTGTACTGGCTGTGGAAATTAACACACACCAGGATTCTAACCTTAACCCTCTCAAATATTTCTGCACTCATTTAAGTGTGTTTTTTGTCCATTCTGCATCATTGCAGGAGGTCATAACAGCTTTCCACCTGCTGTCCTGGCCAATGTCATCACCACTTGTTATATTTAAAAAAAGAAAAAAATATATATATTTGACTGCACCAGGTCTTAGTTGCAGCATCATGTGAGATCTGGTTCCCTGACCAGGGATCAAATCTCAGGTCTCCTGCATTGGGAGTATGGAGTCTTAGCCACTGAACCACCAGGGAAGTCCCAGCAGTCATGTTAATATGACACAATGAAAAGTTCTGCTTTAATTTCTTAAAGAGAAAAAAACAATAGACTAGGGTGAACAGGGACTGGATTTCTGAATTAGGCTGGCATTTAGCCTCAAAGCAGAGACTGAAATAATTTCACTCTCTACTCCTCAAATACCCCATAAGTAAGTCATTACCAACACTTAGATGGAATTAGAAATTGTCTCTCAATTCCATTTAATTTCCAGCTTTCTTGAGATAAACCCCACCTCCTACCCTCTAGTACCATTTATATTTACAATTTCCGTGCAGTAGCAACAACAGCGAATTCAACACTGGGATATCTGGGTCCTGATTCAGAATGGGTCCTTTATTACTTTTATGACCTGGGACACAGGCAAGTCCCTACCTCACTTAGAACCACCATATCTATCTATCCATCTATCTATCTAGGACTTCTTTTGTGGCTCAGTGGTAAAGAATTAGCCTGCCAATGCAGGAGATGCAGTTTCGATCCCTGGGTCAGGAAGATCTGGAGAAAGAAATGACAAACCACTCCAGTATTCTTGCCTGGGAAATCCCATGGACAGAGGAGCCTGGTGTGCTACAGCCCATGGGGTTGTAAAATAGTTGAATCTGTCTAATTATTAAAAACATTGTCTTTTTATTTATTTATTTACTTTTTCTTCTGGCTGAGCTGCAAAGCATGTGGAATCTTAGTTCCCCAACCAGGGATCAAACCTGTGCAGTGTGGAAAGGCAGAGTCTTTCTACTGTATCACCAAAGAAGTCTATGCTGCTGCTGCTGCTAAGTCGCTTCAGCCATGTCCAACTCTGTGAGACCCCATAGATGGCAGCCCATGAGGCTCCCGTCCCTGGGATTCTCCAGGCAAGAACACTGGAGTGGGTTGCCATTTCCTTCTCCAATGCATGAAAGTGAAAAGCGAAAGTGAAGTCGCTCAGTCGTGTCTGACTCTTAGCAACTCCGTGGACTGCAGCCCACCAGGCTCCTCTGCCCATGGGATTTTCTAGGCAAGAATACTGGAGTGGGTCGCCAGTGCCTTCTCCGAAAGAAGTCTTTAGAGCCCCATTTAAAAGTACTTGTCCTGCCTGAAGCATGTGGTCAACAGTGAAATAAAAATATAAAAAAGCTACTTTTGTTTTTGTTATTTGTTTCATCTTTTTGTCTCTGAGGAAACCCCAGCAGCCATTCACCTGTGCAGTCCTGTGACTTCTGCACCAAAATAGAGGTTGGAAACCAGTTGTCTGCGTTTCCCAGCATCCTTTGCAGTTAAGAGAGCTGTGTGACCCAGTCTGCCCAGCGATCCATTAAACTTCCTATGTAGTTCTCCAGACTTCTCTCTCTCTCTCTGTCTTTCTTATTTCCCAGATGAATGCAGGGTATCTAGTAGACTCCAAGTGTTTCCAGATGGCAAAGGTACATGATTGAAAGACACTATTTGAGTCAGCATATAGAAGTCCACTCTGTAAGCACTCCATAGCATTACAGTATAAGCAACAAAGAAACCGTGATGGTGTTAAGCCACTGAGACGTGGGGCATTTTGCTGTATCAGTTAGTGTGACTTATTCTTACTCATTCACCAGGGTGAGCAGACCTATAGGGAAGCTTGGATTAAATCTACAGACAATACATGTCAAAACTGAAGTGAGTCATTTTTGCTGGGACTCCTTCAAAATCATTTTTTCTAGGCTAACTGACCACCAATGTGTGATATAAGGAGAGGTTTACGTCTGAAAAGTTCAGTCCCTGTGGGATAACTGCTGGAATTGTGGTGATCAAATAGGCATTGATAAGGGGCTTCCCTGATAGCTCAGTTAGTAAAGAATCTGCCTGCGATGTAGGAGACCCTGGTTCGAATTCTGGGTTGGGAAGATCTGCTAGAGAAGGGATAGATTACCCACCCCAGTATTCTTGGGCTTCCCTTGTGGCTCAGTTGGTGAAGAATCCTCCTGCAATGTGGGAGACCTGGGTTCGATCCTGGGGTTGGGAAGATCCCCTGGAGAAGGGAAAGGCTACCCACTCCAGTATTCTGGCCTAGAGAATTCCATGAACTCTATAGGCCATGGGGTGCAAAGAGCTGGACTTGACTGAGCAACTTTCACTTTCACTTTCAATAGGCATTGATAGGGAATCATGAGGGTGCTGAATCTTCAGTTATGCCCTGCAGCCAACACAATCAATTCTGCCACTAAGCCAGGCATGGAAGAGGAGAGGGTCTGTGTGTGGTTTATGATTCTGAGATTTGCAATGCAGGATCTTTCCTTTTCTCTCTAGTATTGCCAGAGCAACATCAGTGACCAAATAGGGGTAAAGGAGAACCACATTTTGACTTTCTCTCTCTCCCCACCTCTCTCTCTTCTCACGCACTCATCTCCCAGATCTGAAGACTTTTTAAGCATAAAAAAGAGATGAACTGAAAAGGCATATTCCTATAATTTGCCCAAATGTGCACATTTCAATCTCTGAATAACAGAGGATGCAAATTGCCCCCAGACTAACACACTATACTTATTTAAGAAATCCTCTTACCTCTTTACCCTGAAGTCTCCATAAATCTGCCTGATATATAGATGTCAGGCATTTTCTGGCTGTTGAAACATGAAGCATGACATCAGCTGGGGATTAAGTTACAACTCATAAAGACCATGTTTATTTGCTGGTTCTGTTTAAAAATTTTTTCCAACTATCATTTTACTCAAATGGCCTCCTATTTTATGGGAAATGAAGTTTGAACTAATGAAGGAAACCTTTTCTGAGCTCAAAGAGATGTGCAGGCTGTGGCCATCTTCATTGTAACCAAATATTTAAATTATTTAGAGCTCATTGTGAGCTATTATTGTTCTTTGTTTTGACAAAATGGTACCATGAGTTGATGCAGACGTGGGAGGAGAAATCTAAGAATCAAGGAGAGAGAGATGTTAAGAATTAGAGGAAGAAGGCAAAATGCAGGGAAGGAGCCCAGGGTGACAGCTTCCACTGTGGTGTCCCGTGAGTATCATTCACCTTTCAGGGTGCTCTGAGCCATTGGAGGCCAAGTTATAGGCGTGTACGCAGAAAAGGTTGCCTGTACACATCTGTCAATTGCCCAGCAGCTGACCAGAGACCCCATTTCCAAACAGCTATAGCTGGTATGAGGGCTGCCCAGGTGACACAGTAGTAAAGAATTCGCCTGCCAATGAAGGAGATGCAAGAGATGCAGGTTCGATCCCTGGATGGAGAAGATCCCCTGGGAAAGAAATGGCAACCCACTCCAGCATTCTTGCCTGGGAAATCCCAGGCAAGATAGATGAGCCTGGCAGGCTACAGTCCATGGGGCTGCAAAGAGTCAGACGTGACTGAAGCGACTTAGCATGATATATACACATGTATGGGCTTTCCAGGTGGTGCTAGTGGTAAAGAACTCACCTGCTAATGCAGGAGACATAAGAGACCAGGGTTCAATCCCTGAGTCAGCAAGATCCCCTGGTGGAGGGCATAGCAACCCACTCCAGTATTCTTGTCTAGAGAAACCTGTGGACAGAGGTGCCTGGCAGGCTGCAGTCCATTAGGTCTTAAAGAGTCAAGTATGACTGAAGAGACTTAGCATGCAAGAATGCACACACATATATGTATGTATATCATTTTAGATCAGCAGTGCCGCAAAGCCTCCTTGTCCTCTCCTTTTATAAAAAAAGCTTTTATAAATTCTACAACTACTGGAGGAGGGGTTGTTTGTTTGCTTACGCTTACTAATTTGCTTGAATCTCTAATATTTCAGTGGAAATAATCCTGCAGGAGCTGTTAAAAGGCATTATTTATATCCTGTAGTGAATCAAATGAACTTTCTCATTGCCTGGATGAACAGGGCACTGGGCTGGCCTTTGAGACCTGACTGGGTAATGGGACAAAATTTTAGAAAGTAGAAGTGGGGGCCAACTCTAGGTTTAACTCATTCATGGAATGCCTCATTCTGGCTGAGCCATACACTAACACATTTTGCAAGGGTGGCATTTCCTACCCACCATGGAACACCATCCCTAATGTTTCGAGAGATTCCATATACTATGTTAGTATGGGGTTTACTCATTATTGATTTGAGGTTCTAGCTCGGGGGTCAGCAAACTTCCAGCTTAGGGGCCAAGTCTGGTCCTCTGTCTACCTAAGAGTGGTTGGAGAAAAGGTCTAAAGAAGAACAATATTTTACAGTGTGTGAGAATCATATGACATTTAAAATTAGTTCCATTGATAAAGGTTTGCTGGAAATCAGTCAGGCTCATCTGATTAGATATTGTCTATAGCTACTTTCACAATTCAAGGGCGCAGTTGAATAGTTGCAACAGAGATTTTAGATCTGTAAAGACTAAAATATTTACTATTTGGCTCTTCACAGAGAAAGTTTGCCAACCCCTGTTCTGACTGGGTATTTCATGCCTTAAGAGACAAGGTGTCTATGGGGCTTTTGCACTTCCAATCTTTATTTATTAGTGTCATCTTTTAAAGCAAATCCATGCATTTTCCAAGCTGGATATTTGTGAGTGTGTGTGTGTGTGTGAGAAAATAGGCTCAACAGAAAATTTACAGTTTTAACCATTTTTTAAGTGTACAATTCAGTGGCAATAAGCATATTTACAAAGTTGCATAACCATCACCCTTATCCATTTCCAGAACATTTTTATCATCCCAAACAGAAACTCTGTACTCATTAAACAATAACTCTCCGTTCCCCCCTCCTATCAGCTCCTGGTAACCATGATTCTACTTTCGATCTCTATGAATTTGCTTGTTCTAGATCCTTCATATAAATGGAATCATACCATGCGTGATCTGCCTGGCCTCTTCCTCTTAGCATAGTCTCAGGGTTCCTTTGTGCTGATTCAGAGCTGCATTCCTTTTGGAAGACCGAACGGTGCTCTGTTGTGTAGATATGCCACCGGGCATTGATGTTCAGCCAATGCTACATTGCGTGGGATGTGGTTCTCCAGATTCTTAGATGTATGGCATCAGTGGGACTGACAGGCATGGGCCATCATGCTCAGGTCGAGGTTAAGGGCAGGGAAAGTGAAAGTGTCTGTCACTCAGTCGTGTCCGACTCTTTGCGACCCCATGGGCTATAGCCTGCCAGTCTCCTCTGTCCACAGGATTCTCCAGGCAAGAATACTAGAGTTGGTAGTCATTCTCTTCTCCAAGGGATCTTCCCAACCCAGGGATTGAACCCTGGTCTTCCATATTGCAGGCAGACTTTTTAACCATCTGAACCACCAGGGAAGCCCCCAACATTTCTCAGACACCTTACAAACTGTCAATACTTAGCTTGAGGTCGTTCACAGTCTCAACACGAGATCATGCTGTGTTTCTTTCAATGACGTACTATCTCTTGGAAGCTGGATTTTCCACAGTTGCTGTGATAAAAAGCAAGACCTGAAGAAACCTCAGTGTGGAACAGGAAATGACAGTGGCAGGAGCCAATCGGATTCCAAGACTTTAGAAGTTGTGCAGAGCCTAATGGCACAGACATCCCATTAGAAGTAATTGTGGGTGTTAGAAAATAAAATAAACATAATATGTTTTTCTTTCAATTTCTGTTTTTTTAATATGCCTACTAAGTTGTTGGGACATAAATGCTTATTAAGTTGTTTGGACCTGACTAATACATGGAACTATTAAGTATTTCTTTTGAACTAGGAGCACCCTGAAAAAATTACTGAGACGTGAAGAGCATATGAATTATGAAAGTGGATGAGCTCCTGATCTTGTGAGTCATGTATGTTACTCGTTATGAATATGAACACTTTTTAAATTACACAAAGACTCTGTGGCATATAAACAATTTCAGCAATGAGCAACGTCACTGCTGTTATAATTTAAGTATGATCAATGTGACACCACTGGCATCCATAACACAGCATTGATGTGCACAAACTTCTAATATAAGCCTAATTATGAGTGTCCCTTTGCATGAAACTAAAAATATTGAAAATGCTGACATTGGGGAGGTGCCCTTGGATCAAAACTCCTAAAGCAGTCAATAATCTATTATGATTTTCATTTTGCAGAAGTAGTGCTATTATTTCAAAAGGTCTCAGAAATCAATTTGGCCTTCAGTATATCTGTGTAATAATGACATCCTAATTAAAAATCCCAATCTGAGTAGTACAAAGGATGATGTTTAATCTCTAATCAATGAGCACCAAGTCCAGAAGTTATAGATGCAATAACCCTTTCTTTTTTTTAATGAACTTTACTACTTTTCTCACACTTGGTCTGCTTTTCTCCCTGCAGTTTTGGGAGTCTTTTCTGTCTAGAAACATAGCTGAGGAAGCTGAAACAATTTGGTACACTAAGCACATACATTAAAGAAAGAAACATCAAAGAACCATATCGTCAGGATGGTGTGTGTTTCTTTTTAATTGGAATTTATAATTGCTCCTAATTGTAGGACATGCTGTAAATGTTACTTTGAGAGGCTGAAGGAGGAGGTGGAGCCCTGTCCACTCCAGCCACATGAGCTATAACTTTGACATTTTAATTAGATATTATTTTGAAATATGTAAAAGGCATTTACATACTCAGCAAAACATATCCTAGATTGTATAATTTGCCCAAGAAGACAAGATGATACCCAATATAAAAAATAATCAACTTCTTGAAGGAACTGCAGAAATTCTTAAAAGGGGTGGAAGCAACAAAAACATGTTACCGTTGTGAACACATTAAGGTTTTCTAATGTTTTCTCTAAGCAGAGTCTAGCCATCCAGTGTCAGTTGGCAGCATCAGACTAGACAGAAAGAGGTGGGTTCTGTTGATTTATTGGCCCCACACACCCATCCTGCAGATAAAAAGAGAGGTCAGAGGAAGGTCAAGAATCTTCGCCTTGGAAGGAATTTCTGGTGCCATATTACTTGGCTGCAGGAGGATGATTAAAACGATCCCTTAAATTGTCTTCTCATGAGATTCCTTGTGCTTTGATGCTTCAATAAATTAACAATTTAGGACAGAAATTACAGGACGCCTGGGACAACCCACCCTCTAAGCTTTGCCATCATAGATTAGCTCGGGGGCTGGATGCAATGGAATTTACTGTTGATAGCCAGGAATTGGTGAAATGTACTTAATGGAACTCTTCTGGGAGGGAAGGGATGGGATGGAGTGCCCCATCGTTCTCCCCAGATTTAAACATTGCTGTAATCTTGCTGAATCCAAGATCCTACTTGAGACTGATAATTGAGAGGAGCAATGAGCTCTGTAAAATAAAATCTCCATGAGATTCGAAAAAAAGACAGGGTGGTGAGAGGGGAATTTTGTCATTTGTAAGACTCTGGACTCCAGACTCTGTCTCAGCCATTGTGGGCATCGTGCCCTGGAGACCCTATGAAAGAGGATGTCTATTTGGAGTGTGGATGCTCTGGCCGGATTTGGAGGCAATCCTCTGGTCGTCAGGCTCCATGGCCCACTGAAGGACTTGCTGCCAAAATGTGGATCTGAACTAGAGGATGTGGTCATCACTGAAGTAAGAGACTGGCTGAGCCCCTTATTGAATCCTACAGGCGCCATACGACACATGACTGCACTGGTGGGAGGAAGATTTCTTCCTCCTGTATTAAGTTTAGGGGCCTAGCTGTGCTCTGGGAGGTTGGTTGTCTGCTAGGCAATCCACTTCCAGGGGCACTTGTGTCAGTGGCTTCCTCCAGCCCCAAAGGGGTGCCCCTGAATTATGTTACTGTACAGGCAGTGGCCAGGGCAGGGAATTCTTGGTGTGTTCATGGGCGGGGTGATGGCAAGGAAGAGAAGAATAAGAGAGAAATGTGATACAGATGTTTCGGTGGACTCTTGAGAAGATGTGACCACATTCTCACAGCTCCACATCAGTAAAGCAGGTAAATCACATTGGTCTAAAATCCCAGACCTGAAACTCTGAGTAGCTGGGGCACTGGTTGGGTGGAGAAAGGGTGAAGACCCCCTTTTGCATTCCATCTTATTGTCTATACTTGGCTTGCCACTCACAACCCTTGGAGAGGCAGGAGTTCCTGGGTTAAAGAGGGTGGGTCCCTACTCTCTAGGACTGTTGAAGGCTGACCCTTGTGATGACAACAACCAGAACTCTGTTCCCCACTTCTTGCTTTTAACTGTTCATCACATGTAACCCCTGACATTCACTAATAACCACCGTGAGCTAGCTGCCTCTATAGGATGACTCCATGCCCTCCAGTACTGGGTACCAGATCTTCAGCGCACACTACATTCTGAATTTGCCCTGAAAAGCATGGCAATGTTCCCTGTGGAGTCAAGAGAGCACGAAGTCACTTCTGTCTGGTCCCCTCCATGTCTCAAACATGAGAAGTTCTTTCCGTTGAGGACAGAGGTATTGGACAAACAGTCCCGGTGAGACTTCAGGGAGGAGGCACATTCTTCTTATGGACAGCTTATAAAAGCCCCCCTTGTGTCTAGGACACAACTGTACTCCTCTGCGCACCTCAACCTAATTTCCTGTGGATTTCAGATCATCTTTTATTTCCAATTATGCTGCTGTTCACATTATCGATTTGGAGGATACAAATGTTGAATGACAAGAGAGAGAGAGGAAGGGGGGGTGGAGGGAGAAGAATTCCATTTTGCCTGAAGGATAAGATACTCGAAATGCCACCCCGCACAGCATCTCCGAAGCGTTCATCAACGTGGCAGAGGCTGGCTCAATTATCTCTGTGTCAGATGATTATCTGAGAGCTTAATTTAATCTCCATTATCCTCCCCCGTCATATTTCAATTAAATCTGCTATCAGAGTGTTAACACATCTTTGAACCTGCTATTTCTTCAGTTAATTTTCCACTAAGAGGTGCTGGAGAGTAACAGATGTCATAATTATGCAATTATTAAGTGTATTTGACACTCGTTCTCTCAGGATTCTGCGGTTGGGGTAGGAGCGTTGGAAAATTAATCTGATGACAATATGCTTCCGTTGTGATCCGTAACACCACTGCAGGCTGGGGCACTGTCCTCCGGCTGTTTCAGACGCTGCTGCCAAGAAGATGCAGGATTACCTGATTGTGCATCAGATTTGTTTCACTTTCATGCATCTGGTAAATCGGATGAGTTCATTAGGTGAGTGGAAGTTCAGAAACAAGTTTTCGTTTTTTTTTTTCCCCTCTTCAAGACCTCAGAAAGCACAGCAAGTACATCTTAGGATAGAGTGTAAAGTTAACAACCGTAGTGTGAAAAGTGGTTAATTTTGGCTTTAAAATCTTGAGATTTAGCGGGGGGTTGGATGTCAACTAACTGTATGACTTTGGTTACTATGTATCTTCTGTTTGAGTGTCAGTTTCGTGAGGAATGAACAGACTTGACTCTATGGTTTACCATCACTTCCAGTCCTACCATCCAATGAAAATGGATGAAAATTGTCTATCCTCCTGATAGATAGATAGATATGGATATAGATAGACACATGGATATAAGTAGATAATCTCTCAGTTTAGTCAGTTCAGTCACTCAGTCATGTCTGACTCTGCAAGCCCATGGACTGTGGCATGTCAGGCTTCCCTGTCCCAGAGCTTGCTTAAACTCAAGTCCATCAAGTCAGTGATGCCATCCAACCACCTCATTCTCTGCCATCCCCTTCTCCTCCTGCCTTCAATCTTTCCCAGCATCAGGGTCTTTTCCAATGAGTCAGTTCTTTGCATCAGGTGGCCAAGATATTGGAGTTTCAGCTTCAGCATCAGTCCTTCCAATGAATATTTAGGACTGGTTTCCTTTAGGATGGACCTGCTGGATCTCTTTGCAGTCCAAGGGACTCTCAAGAGTCTTCTCCAACACCACAGTTCAAAAGCATCAATTCTTTGGTGCTCAGCTTTCTTTATAGTCCAACACTCACATCCATACATGACTACTGGAAAAACCAAAGCTTTGACTAGATGGACCTTTGTTGGCAAAGTAATATCTCTGCTTTTTAATATGCTGTCTATGTTGGTCATAACTTTTCTTCTAAGGAACAAGCCAAAAATAATGTCTCTCACTGTTTCCATTGTTTCCCCATCAATTTGCCATGAAGTGATGGGACCAGATACCATGATCTTCGTTTTCTGAATGTTGAGTTTTAAGCCAACTTTTTCACTCTCCTCTTTCACTTTCATCAAGAGGCTCTTTAGTTCTTCTTCACTTTCTGCCATAAGGGTGGTGTCATCTGTATATCTGAGGTTATTGATATTTCCCCCAGCAATCTTGATTCCAGCTTGTGCTTCCTCCAACCCAGCATTTTGCATGATGTACTCTGCATATAAGTTAAATAAGTAGGGTGACAATATACAGCCTTGACATGCTCCTTTCCCGATTTGGAAACAGTCTGTTGTTCCATGTCCAGTTCTAACTGTTGCTTCTTGACCTGCATACAGATTCCTCAGGAGGCATATCAGGTGGCCTGGTATTCCCATCTCTTTCAGAATTTTCCACAGTTTGTTGTGATCCACACAGTCAAAGACTTTGTCACAGTCAATAAAGCAAAAGTAGATGTTTTTCTGGAACTCTCTCACTTTTTCAACGATCCAACAGATGTTGGTAATTTGATCTCTGGTTCCTCTGCCTTTTCTAAATCCAGCTTGAACAATAATCTCTCAAAATCTTTATATATAGATGATATGGAGATAGATACAGATGTATAGAGATACAAACATATATGGAGATAAACACAATGTTGTATCTGTCAGAAACTATTTATATCCACATATCTGGTTCATGTGTAGGAAAAGAGCTGAAAATACATGAGGAAAGTTGAAGTTAGGAATGAATATGCAATTGGATGTAATGATATTTGGGGAAATTTCTTTTTGACATCACCTAAGTTTCTCTATAGTATTAAAGAACATTGGCATGTTCATAAAGACATGAGATCATTCAGGTGGAGCTCTTGACCTTTAAGGACAAGGAAACCACAGCCCAAAGGGGACCTACTCAAGCATATTACCTCCTGGTGACACGATGGGACCAGCTCACCCTGCTCCCAGTCTAGAGTCTTTCCTCTCTGCACTTGGTCTCATCATCCACATGGATCAGTTTTACATGAACTTCTGTGGTGTTGGAGAAGACTCTTGAGAGTCCCTTGGACTGCAAGGAGATCTAACAAATCAATCCTAAAGGAAGTCAGTCCTGAATATTCATTGAAAGGACTGATGTTGAAGCTAAAGCGCCAATACTTTGGTCACCTGATGTGAAGAACTGACTCATTGGAAAAGACCCTGATGCTGGGAAAGATTGACGGCAGGAGGAGAAGGGGACGACAGAGCGTGAGACGGTTGGATATTACTGACTTGATGGACATAAGTTTGAGCAAGCTCTGGGAGTTGGTGAAGGACAGGGGAGCCTGGTGTGCCACAGTCCATGGAGTCTCAGAGAGCTGGACACGACTGAGTCACTGAACTGACTGAGCCATCAGTCTGCCACAGTCCTTCTCAGATCTTCTGCTTCTCATTAAACCTGGAATCTCCCCCCTATTACTCCCCAGTGCTAATCTGTGTGCATAAAAGGTAAACAATGCATATTTTCAACCCAAATGACATATGAATGAGTGTTGCTTGGGACTCTTCATTGGAAGGAAATCCTATCTGGAGGCCAAATGGATAAATATAAGTCAAAATTAAAGAATCTGGTTAAATCAGTCTGAAGATATCCATAGTTTCATATGTTTACTCACACCCTTTCATACATGAGGGGTTTTGAGAAAAATCCTGGGATCCTTTGGAGGACATTTAGAAAATCATCATTTATGTCATAATTTTTGCCTAAATAGAATTTCACCAGATGGATGCAGAAAATTCATTTGACTCATCCTCTGATTTTGAATATCTAGGCTGTTTCTGATTTTTCATTAAAAAAATGATCTGCAAGAAAATATGTATTTGATTTTATAAAATTGTTCTTTTCATATGGACTGGGTCCTAAAAACCCTCAGTCACTGGGGATTCAGTGACTAAGATTCTCAGCTCCCAATGCAGGGGGCCCAGGTTCAATTCCTGGTTAGGATTGAACCAGATACCACATACTAGATCCCACGTACCATAACTAAGAGTTTGCATGCTGCAAGTAAAGATCCTTCATGCCGCAATAAAGATGGAAGACCCCAAGTGCTGCAACTAAGACCTAGAGCAGCCAAATAAATACATATTTTTAAAAAATTAGTCAGAAGGACTTGATGTGGATGCTTACATTTATTGGAGTCATGAGACCATTCTCTGGCATCTAGGTCTTTAGAAAGAATAGCTCAGGTCACAGAGGAGAGAGGATCAAGAGCTTAAATTAAGCCATCAGGTTTATCGCACACTGTCTCTCTGTCAATGTCCTGTTCCCTCTGTGTGCTGGCCGCAGGCTCACATGTTGCAGGCAGGTTTCTTTCAAGCAGCCAGGGAAGGAGCCAGCAGCAGAGGGTTTGGTAACATTTGCAAAAGGAAACTGTTTTCTGTTTTTTTCTTTTAACCTAAAAGCTTTCTATCAGGTATTTTGATATCCCCTCTCTGTTGTACACTCACCTCACTGTTTGTTCCTCCAGACTCATTCTCTCTTTTTTTCCACCTTCCTATTAAGTCGTTCCTTTGTTCTCTGCCTTCCCTTTGGAGACTATATCCCTTTCTTAGGGCTACACTGACGCAGTACCATGAACTGAGTGGCTGAAGACAAGACAAATTTATTGCGGCACAGTTCTGGAGTCTGGAAGTCCAAAATCAAGGTGGCCTCAGGGCTTTTCTTATTGTTTAGTTGCTAAGTTGTGTCCGACACTGTTGTGACCCCATGGACTATAGTCCACGAGGCTCCTCTGTCCATGGGATTTTCCAGGCAAGAATACTGGAGTGGGTTGCCATTTCTTTCTCGAGGGGATATTCCCAACCCAGGGATCAAACCTGTGTCTCCTGCATTTCCTGCACTGAAGGTGGATTCTTTACCATTGAGCCACATGGCCTCTGAAACCTCCAGCAAAGAATTCTTCCCTGCCTCTTCCAGTGCCTGGTGCTTGCCAGCAAACTTTGGCTTGAAGATACATTATTGCAATCTCTGCCTCCATCATCGCATAGCCATTTCCTTCCTATGTCCCTCCGTCTCTGCATCCCTTCTGTTTTTATATGAACACCAGTCATGTTGGATGAAGGGCCTACCCTGCCCCAGTACATCTTTATCTTAACTACTTACATCTGCTATGATCTTATTTCCAAATAAGGTCAAGGTCACATTCTGGGGTACTGGAAGTTAGGACATCAACATATCTTTCAAGGAACACAATTCAGCCCTTAATAGAAACACTGACAGCAGAGGGAGGTGGAGAGAAGACAGAGATTGGGGTATTTATTTCCCTAGGGTCAAAAGGATGTTTGTCCCCCTCTTCCTCTATTGAAGGCTTCATAACACACCCTAGCCCTGGGACTCCTCAGGTGGTCCAGTAGTTGGGAATCCTCCCTGCTGCAATGCAAGGGACACTGGTTTGATCCCTGGTCCTGGAAGATCCCACATAGTGCAGAGTAACCAAGCTCATGTGTCACAGCTACTGAGTTAGAATTCTAGAACTGGAAACCCACAACAAGAGAAGCCCCCTCAATGAGAAGCCCGTACACCGCAACTAGAGAAAACCCACACAGCAATGAAGACCCAGGGCAGCCAGTAAATAAGTAAATTAATTTGGAAAAATAAAAAATAAACCACCCTAGCCCCTGTCAGGGCTCTCTCCTGCAGCTTCTGGGAGGTTGGGGCTTCTTCTCTTTGTCCCTTCCGGTCTAGGGTCGGTAGTAACTTTCTGATTTTCTAGCCCTTCACTTTACCTTATTGGTTTCCTGTCCTCCAGCTCCCTGAGGTTGTCCTGTCTATACCACCTCCCTCGTGCAGAAAGTGGAGCTGAATGCATGTCACGTGTCACCATCGTGGCTTCTGTGAGCAGCGTGCGGATGGAAACCACTCAAGGATGCTGTTCACATGTGGAATCAGGTCAGCTGGGGGCATGGCGGGGCCTGAGATTCTGCGTTTCTAAACATCTCATAGGCCATGAGGCGGATGCTGCCAGACCATCAAGAAAATGGCATAAGCCTAACACCTGGAATTAACAGCAGGGAAGAGAGAGAAGTCATGTATGGAACAGGCTGGACGTGAGCAGGAGTGTGACGAAGGTAGGAAAATTGCATCTTTTATAATGTCTAGAGGCAGAGGCCTTGCCAGACCCTGACTTCAGAACAGTAAATGTTTTGTGAGGTGGAACTGGCACCATTTTTGGGGTGGAGAAGTCAGAACCTTAAAAAATCACCATTCTTTGCTTCCTCTGACGTCTTTTTGCTATTGTCTTAACCACATATGAATATCTTTTTTAAAGGCACACATATTGCCTTAAAAAATAATGCTTCACCCTCTATAGCTACCCTGGCCATGTCTGAAGACCAGCTTCCCCCAAGATCTCAAGGACTGGAGTGAGGTCTGGTGGGACTTGGCACTCTTTTCAGGCTAAGTGGACCTTCTGTAAACTGGGCAGGAGTGGAGGAGGCTCATCTTCTGGGGACCCAGCTGCTCTTTTTGTATCTCTGCTCTTAGAAAGATGGGAGCCTAACCCCAACGTCAATGAGCACCCCTCTTGGAAGGGGCCATTTTAGCTGCATCTCATCTCCCAGCAGTTTAGATTAGAGCTACTCAAGGGGGGGGGGGGCATGGACTGGTCCTTGCTCTCTCTTGCTTACTCATCCACAAAGAGACAGGGCTAGAAAGTAAGAGGAAGCACTGAGAAATTTTTCCAGCCATTTGACTTTACTGCAACCGCCAAGGGCTGTGATGGAAAAAAAAGTTTCTGCAATGGGCTAGAAACAAAAGAAAAAGTCATGGTCTTTCACAGAGCCTTTGAGAAGCAGCTTCTAAAAGCCCTTATGCCAGAGAAGGGAAGCCAGGGCAGTTCTTGGATCAGAGAGCTTTGCAAGGTACCAGGACCTCCCCTTTCTTGGTCTCTCCAGTTGTGTTGTGTGGGTGACAGTCATTCTGCTCTTCCTGTGCTTTATGGGGAAGGTGGGCTTCCCAGGTAGCACTGGTGGTAAAGAACCCACCTGCCCTTGCAGGAGAGGCAGTGAGACACAGTTTCAATCCCTGGGTCGGGAAGATCTCCTGGAGAAGGGAATGGCAACCCACTCCAGTATTCTTGCCTGGAGAATCCCACGGACAGAGGAGCCTGGAGGGCTACATTCCATTCGGTCACAAAGAGTCAGACTCGACTGAGTGACTTAGTATGCACGCACACAGGGTTGTATACATATGACCCTCATGTCAGTCCTCCAGTTTCCCAGCAAACAGTAAAGGCACATGGTTGAGACACAGGGAGTATTGGCAGTGAAGGTATAGACCAAAGAAGAGGTGTGTCCCTGGAAGGGCCACCAAAGAAAAGTCCCGTTCGTGGTATTAATACTCACAGAACCCAGACAGCCACCTCCGACTCCATGGCAGAAACCCTTTCCCTTTCCTCTTCTAATCCCTCCCTTCTTTCTTTTTCCCCCTTTCCATTCCTTCAGTCCTTTTTGTAAAGCAAGCTCATGAAAGACCGCCCCTTTGGAAGGTTTCATATACGAGAAATTACTATTTTTATGTTCTCCCCCTTAGGGTACACTTCAGCACAATCCATACTACTGTGGGCATTTTTTTCCCTATAATACGTTTGTAGCCAGAATAGGGAACCAGCTTCGAGAAAATTAAACAGAACAAGAGAAGCCATGTGCCCCACAATTAAAGGAAACACTCCAAGTAGCAATAGGAACCCAACAGGACAGTGTGCCGTGCCAAGAAAAAAATGTGCAGCCGGAAAATTTGCCAAGTGTCTCTGATTTGTAAAGATTTTTTTTTCCATATTTAGGTAAATTAATGTAATTATTTAATGCCTCCTGCAATGGTAATAGGATTGTGCTTGGACCCTTTCAACATATGGTGCTGGCACCAAAATCCTCTTTGAGCAAGGAAAAAAGGTGGGGAGGGGGCGTATCAAGGCTTGGATTCCATTTGCCGGTTTTAATGTTGGAGGTCTGCCTGGCTCTCGGCCAGCTTTGGTGCGGGTTGGGGGCGGGATGTGGTGAGAAAACTAGGGCAGTTGATTCGGGACCTTCCACAAGTGGGTGGGGACGGTGGGCCTATGTCTCCCCCTCTGCTATTATCAGCGTTCCCTCCCTAACAGGTCTGCATGCTCAGTTGGGAAGCCTACCCTGTGGATCTGAGTCTCACATGCACGTCATCTCTTCTCTGAGACTCAGATGTAGAGAACAGGCTTGTGGTCACAGTGAGAGTAGGAGAGAGTGGACGAATGGAAAAGCAGCATGGACATATGTATACTACAAAGCGTAAAATCGCTAGCGGATGGGAAGTTGCTATATAACCCAGGGAGCCCAGCCTGCTGCTCTGTGATGACCTAGAGGGGTGGGATGGGGTGGAGGAAGGGAGGCTCAAGAGGGAGGGGAGGCCTGTATTAATTATGGCCGATCTGCATTGCTGTATGGCATAAACTCACACAATGTTATAAAGCACATTTTCCTCCAATACAAAAAATTAAAAACAAAGGATTTCCAAAAGTTACTGAGAAGAGGAGGAAGCTGAGTTCCTTGACTTTCTCTTAGGTCACCTCATTTTCCAAGATGTCACCACTGCTAATCCCCAGATCTATGAGCAGGAATCCTCAGGAGGTTGTCCCCATCTCCCAAAGTCTTCCCCATGTGGCCGTCTCATCTACTTAAAACTGTTCATAGCAGATGGCAAATCCACTTAGACCCCAAATATGGATTAGCTCTTTAGAATACAGCCTCTATTATGTGAGATCAAAGTCCTCATCCACTGCTTGAGAAACAATAACAGAAAGAACAACATTTAATTTTTTAAAAACGGAGTGTTCAGTTTATATACTAAAGAGCACAAGATCAACTGCCTTTTCTGCACAAGGCTTATAATCTCAGAGGAAATGTGGTATCAGTATACATAAAGAGAAAGCCATGGGAGCTGTGATGAATGGTGTGGCCTGGGCCTCTCTCTCCAGACCATAGAAAGTTGGGGAGAGAAGAAGGGATTCTACCGCCAAGTGAGTGAGCTGGAACTCACTTGGACTTGCTGAAACAGGTAGAAAAGAAAGATGCAAATCAGATCGTTGATGTGACACACTGCAGAAATAAAACTAGTGTGTTTGAGAGTTAGGGAGCAATGGAGTGTAGAACATCTTGTGGGAAGGAGGGAAAAATGAAGAAGCAGTCTCAGAGAACTGTAAACGTGAGTTTTCCAAGGACTTAAAAAAAATACCCTTATGTGTTCTGAGATTGCTAATACCTATTCCACTATGACAGTTTTCTCCTTATGACATCACTATACTCCATCACCTATCCATCATGTATGGATGTAAGGGTTGGACCATAAAGAAGGCTGAGTGCTGAAGAATTGATGCTTTTGAACTGTGGTGTTGGAGAATACTCTTGAGAGTCCCTTGGACTGTGAGGAGATCAAACCAGTCAAGCCTAAAAGAAATCAGTCCTGAATATTCATTGGAAGGACTGATGCTGAAGCTGAAACTCCAACACTTTGGCCACATGATGTGAAAAACTGACTCATTGGAAAAGACCCTGATGCTGGGAAAGATTGAAGGCAAGAGGAGAAGAGGACCGAGAATGAGATGATTGGATGGCATCACCAACCCTATGGACATGAGTTTGAGCAAACTCCAGGAGATGGTGAAGGACAGGGAAGGCTGATGTGCCGCAGTCCATGGGGTCACAAAGAGTTAGACATGACTGAGTGACTGAACTGAACTAATGCTCCTTCCAGGGCTTCACAGGTTGGTTTGGTATTGGATATTAGTTGCTCAATCATTTCCAATTCTTTGCAACCCTATGGACTGTAGCTTGCCAGGCTCCTCTGTCCATGAAATTCAAGAATACTAGAGCAAGTTGCCACTCGCTTCTCCAGGGGGTCTTCTCCACCCAGGGATTGAACCTGGGTCTACCTCATTGCAAACCGATTCTTTACCTTCTGAGCCACCAGGAAAGCAGCAGGTGGCACTAGTGGTAGAGAACGTGTGTGCCAGTGGAGGAGATGTAAGAAGCATGGGTTCCACTTATGGGTCAAGAAGATCCCCTGGAGGAGGGCATAGCAACCCGCTCCAGTATTCTTGCCTGGAGAATCCCACAGATAGAGGAGCCTGGAGGGCTACAGTCCATGGGGTCGCAAACAGTTGAACACAACTGAAGCAATTTAACACATACAAATGCATGTTCCTTCCAGGGGAATTCTTACTTCCCTCCAAAGATAAGCAATGAATTGATATTTATGTGGGTCTATCAACTGTTGAAGGAATTAGTCTCCACTAAATGGCAACCCACTCCAGTACTCTTGCCTGGAGGATTCTGTGGACAAAGGAGCCTGGTGGACTGCTGTCCACGGGGTCGCAGAGTCGGATACGATTGAAGTGACGTAGCATGCGTGCATGCAGTGATCCTTGGCCCCCACTGTTGGCCTTGGGAAGAGCCCTCTTGCTCTGATGGGAGCACCTTGGGCTGGAAGCTGGCATCTGCAACTGAGTGTCTCGGTGTCTGTGGAAGTGACCGAACAGGTTGCTTCCATGTCCATCTCAGATGCTTTGATGGCTGAGAGCCAGCAAAGCTGGATTGTGGTGTTCATGGACCCCAGGTTCTGATCAGAAAGCTATATTTCTTAGGCTGTAGGTCTGAAGCCCCAGCTAAGGCACCAAGGGAATGCTTTCAAGCCCCTGGGAACCATCAGAGACTCTAGACCATCTTTCCATTATTTCCAGGCAAATCCCAGACTCTGCAAATTTCCGAGAGAAGGGTCCAATGCTTTCTTGCCATACAACACTCCTCCCACCACTTTGGCTTTAACAGTCTGATAATGTAGAAGAGAAAGGGCTATACTTTAATAAAATACCAAGAATGAGGAGGACACAGGAGTCTGTGCTGTGGAAAAAATGATGTGAAGATGTGGTCAGCAAGACTCAGGGGCAGCTCGTGCTTGACAAGTATTCAGTACTTAGTGATTATCAGCTGAATGACTGCTGTACAAATGGATAGGTGAAATGTTGAGTCCTGGGTTCTGGACCTGAGCTTGTATTTAATATTTCATGATGTCAAGTCATATGCCCTCTAGGATTCTGTCTTTATCTGTGAAATGGGTAGACCCCTCTGTTTTCTTTGCTTCAACAATGACCAAATGAAATTATGGATGCAGGAGTCCTGCTACTGGAGCTGGTGCTGCTGAGGAAAGGGACGGCTATGCTCGCTGTTGCTCACATTGATTATTGACAGGTTCTCTAAGTTAACATCTGTCTGGCTATGATATTCAAAGTACCATCTAAACAATAGTGTGAATTTTTCCCCTTTACCTCTCCTGACACTGGATCTCCAAGTAGATCTGAACAATTTGAATTGCTTTTTCTATGAAAGCAAAGTAAAATACAGAGGTGAGAGATGACCAGTGAATACTGACCTTCCATCCTAGGATGGCTACTCCAAGTCTACCAGGACCCTTAATACCTGAAATTCAATTATCCTAATAATTGTCTCTATGGCCTCCCCTTTTGTGGTAGCTCTCTGGCCTAAAGAAGGTTGTAAATATAGAAGAATAGATCTTTGTACAGCATCTACCCCTTTCCATACATTCAGCAAATATTTTTGAGCTGCTGCTATGTGCTGGCCATGTGATAAGTGAGAGATATTAAACCCTTATTTGAAGAAGCTGATCGTCATGCTGGAATAGCAAATAGATATTTTTTTGAGAGCTAACTTCAATAATCTGGTAATTTAAGAAGGTTTCCGAGACCACATGAAGACAGATAAAAATGTCATAATCAATGAACAAGTTTTCCCAATGGGCATAGTAGGGATAGCAGCAACATATTTCCTTATATTAATAACCCTAAAGAAAAGGTACTAAACCCAATCCTGGGGCTGAATGTCACTCTACTGGGCTTCTCAGGTGGCACTGGTGGTAAAGAATCCACCTGTCAGTGCAGGAGACACAAGAGACTGGGACTTGATCCCTGGTCAGGAAGATCCCCTGGAGTAGGAAATGGCAAACTACTCTGGTATTCTTGCCTGGAGAATTTCATGGACAGAAGAATCTGGTGGGCCCATGGGGTCACAAACAGTTGTACACGACAGAGCACACACACACACACATGTATGCATGCAAGCACACACACACTAAATCTCTAGGGCTGAATGTCACTCTACTTGGATAATAGCTGCTGTAAACAATTTCCCAGTATAACAGCTTCAACAAAATAGAAGTTAATTTCTCACTCGCCTAATGGCCAGAATGGATCTCCCTAACTGGTAGTTAGCTCACCTCCAAATGGTGACTCAAGGACCCAGGCTCCTTCCACATTGTGGCTCTGCCATCCCTGATGTGCCATCTAGGTGACTGCCCTCTTCTGCGGAAAACTGGTGCAAGGGGAAAGGGGAATGGTGGCCGTCACACTGGCTTCTCAAGTTTGTCGGTCTGAAAGAGTCACTCAGGGCTTCTGGTCCCATTCTTTCTTTTTGGCAATGAAATCTTTTTGTTAATTTCTAAAATCATATGAACAGTAATTTAAACAGTGCTCGCCTTCTTTGCATAATAACTTTTTCTATAACTTGATGAATACACATACCTTCTAAGTTAAGATCAACATTTTACACTTTGTACTTTCAATGTCCTAAAAATCTCTCTCAAACGTCCTTGAACACGAAAGTTTTCACCCATGTCACCTCCCGGAGACATCTTTAGCCTGCCCCTCGTCATGTCGTTGAGCTCTCTTGCACTCAGTCCCTCTGGTGGCACATGTATATTCCCAGGCGTGGTGGCAGTGTTGTCATATGCTTGATTAGCTGTCTTCTAACTACATCTAGTGTCGTCATTTTCTGCTTCCTTCCTGTGTTTTCCTCTTTCTTGGGCAATTCTTTTTAGTATCCTTTTATGGGAGAGACTAGGTAACAACACAACTACACCCGCCAGTGTTAGAAGGTCTCCCACGGAGGCGAGGGTTGGCAGTGGCTCGCCCTGGGGACGGGGGCACTGGCAGCAGTAGTTCTGGAAGGTGCCCCTTCTCCTGGTCCTACTCTGTTGGTGAAATTTCATGAGCCCATGCGGATGCAAAGGACGTAGGCAAATGCAGCCAGGGTCGAGAAGTAGATTCCTCAAAAAAAGTCCGCATCACCTTGGTTGCACAGGGAATCCTCACTTCAAACAGTGTCTCACTTTCTTCTAATCAAGCCTGCTTGAGCTCATTTTCTTCTTCCCTGCAGTGAGCCTGACTCTTCTTATTCAGAAACTGGAGAAAGTCCAATCCGTACCTCTCTATATAGAAACTATCCTCACCTAGTTTTTAAGTAAAGACAGTCGTTTCCAATTCCCTTCCACTTTGCTGCCGAGCAAAAATCCAAAGGCGGATCAATCCCATTTCTCCTTCGGGGTTCTGCCAGGTGTTGTCAGGAGGAGCTATTTAAGGAAAAACACCCAACAGGGTGTCCAGCCATAAAGCTAGCTGAGACTTTGCCCCAGGGGAGTGCCAGCCCTTGGATTTTTCCTCACTAAGCCACTCCTGAGACTTGGCCTTTACAACTGAATGTTTTCAGCTCTGGGACTGCTTACATAAACACGCTCTCCTAACAGCGCCTGGCAGCCCAATATAAAATTAATTTTACTGTATCTTGCAAGTCATATAGAGCCTTTATTGTAAAGGGCAGCATTAGATCTTTACATAAAGACTAGCAGATAATTTTATCTAATTTCATTGACTGTGGTTAAACAGTGGTTTCTTTTTTTTTTTTCTTTTTAATTTAACCCCTTTTGTTGCTACTTACAAGGCCCCTTCTAATTTCTCTGTACTTTTTTTTTAAAACCCTGTGCTTTAACTTCAGAGTCCTAACCATAGTCTGAAATGATACACTTGTGGTAATATTTCAATGATACCTCTTTTCTAGACACTAAACTGTAAGATGTATAAAACGACATTCTTCTATCTTGCACTCCACTCTGTTACTAGCACCAAATACAGTTCCTAGTATGAGAAATATGTGTTGAGGAGCTATTGCTTCTTCTCTTGGGGCCTCATGTTCTCCTCTGACCCTCAGTGATGCAGTGCAGAGGAACAAGAAAGACCCCCTAGTATGTCTGTCACAATGTGATTAGACATCAATAAATTTGTAGATACAGTGAATTTACCCTTATATGGTAAATACCTCCTTTGATCCTGATCCTGGGATATTTGGGAGTCAGATCAGAAAGGATCCCATAGAGACAACATGGGTATATCTCCTTTCTCTGTCTTAGATGGAAGGATATGATTGTGAGGAGCGTGTTTGACCCAGGGTATTATATGCACTTTAGGGATGGTGTGTGTGTGTGTGTGTGCAGGAACGAAACTCACAAATTCTATAAATTCAAAATATGAATCTTTGCGTTGGGGAACTGCATTATACCCAAGGTCTTTAAGAGAAGAAAGATAATGGTGGACAACACCTTTCATTTGGATTCCAGAGATATTCACAGGGTGGTTAGGTTGCTCTGTTGGTCCTCGAACCTCTCATTATAAGTGAGTCAGCAGTGGTCATCCTTACAGTATAGCTAAGTGGGGGCAAGAAAGGAGAAGGGATTTGCAAAGTTCCACAACCAGGAAGTATGGAAACAGGACAGGAGTGGGCAAGACTCATTCCCAGGCCTGTGTTTTGCCTGTTGTGTTGTCATATGGTTCTGAGACCCAAGACTCCCATACAGAGACAATAACCCTGTAGCCATAGTATGGCCCAAGGTTCAGGGCCTTCCAGCGGTTTGCCAAAGCTTCCAACAAATTCTATCAATATTGACTGCTACGCCAATTCAGAACACCCATTCTATAAGACTTCCCAGTAGGGCCAGGCCATTTTGTTGGCTAGGTGCTTAATAGCCAGCACATACTTAGGACATAGTAGATGATTTTTAAAACAATTATTTTTGCTTAAAAAGTTGTTTTATTACAGAGTTTTGTTTGCTAGTATAGATGGCACCTATATTTCAGGAGATCAGCCCTGGGATTTCTTTGGAGGGAATGATGCTGAAGCTGAAACTCCAGTACTTTGGCCACCTCATGGGAAGAGTTGACTCATTGGAAAAGACTGATGCTGGGAGGGATTGGGGGCAGGAGGAGAAGGGGACGACAGAGGATGAGATGGCTGGATGGCATCACCGACTCGATGGACGTGAGTCTGAGTGAACTCCGGGAGTTGGTGATGGACAGGGAGGCCTGGCGTGCTGCGATTCATGGGGTTGCAAAGAGTCAGACACGACTGAGCGACTGAACTGAACTGAACTGAAGCAGCTAAATGTTTAAATTCTCCACAATAAAAAAAAAAAAAATGGTTTCAGATGCTCTGAAACACCTCCAGGTAAACAATTTGAACATCATTAGGCTGGAGAATCTCAACAGGTCCCTCTTTTTCTAAAAGGCTCTGAGTCTGAGTATGTATTTATTGCACACATATTATGTTCCAGTCTTGTGCGTGCTAAATTGCTTCAGTTGCATCCGACTCTTTGTGACCTTATGGACTGCAGCCTACAAGGCTCCTCTGTCCTTGGGATTCTCCAGGCAAGAATACTGGAGTGGTTTGCCTGCCATTCTCCAGCAGATCTTCCGGACCCAGGGATCCAGAAACAGAGGTAATTATAACCCAAACAGTTCTTTTTATATAGAACATTTTTCAGATCTTTCACTGTGAAGTGTTTTCATATATTGTTTTACTTCATCCTCCACCAAAACCCGTGATGCGCAGTTTACTATTTCCTTGTTTTACTAATGGGAAAACTGAGGCTTAGAAACCTTTAAGAATTTTTCCAAGGCCAATAAGAGTCAATTCTAGGACTAAAACCTGAATCTGTCCACTCTGGATTCCTTGCTCTTAACCCTTGGGCGTCATTTTTGTAGTTCCTTGAACCACTGGTTTGGAGCAGAACTGGTCCCCAACACTCCTGGTCCAGGAAGAAGATGGGGTGGCTATCTTCTCCTCACCACATGAGGAGAGTGGTGAAGGGACTCTGTGGTCCCTGGCTCCCCTGCTTTAGTCCGATAATGCTTCCCTCAAACCCACCCAGGCTGCTGGCATGGCTGCCAGGTTTCCTCCGCAGGGAGAAAGAAAGCCTCCCATTAGCAAGGGCTGCAGCTTGGAGCATCCCTGGGACGGGAAGCATCTGTTGCTGCTCCCATTGTTCCAGCTGAGAGCACGCTAATTGTCCTCTCCAAAGTTGGACCGCAGTCTCTTGCCAGAGGGAAATTAGGGACCCGTTTTCAGCAGGCTCACTGTCCTTTCCGCAGCTGTCAGCTGAAAGGCCCCAGGAGGAATAGGCTGATTCGGAGTGGGGGGAGGAGAGAGGTCCACCCTGCATCCTGATCTGTACAGAGAAGGAAAGTTAGCACAGCTCTGAGAAAGTAAGGCGCCCACCAGACACAGGCAGGCTGGCGACCACCATTCTTGATCACTACACTTGATTCCATGGCCTGTGTGATGGCTTGTGGTGCGTGCGTGCTGTCGTGTCCGGGTCTTTGTGACCCCGTGGACTGCAGCGTGACAAGATCCTCCGTGGGATTAGCTAAGCAAGAATACTGGACGGGATTGCCATTTCCTCCTCCAGGGATCTTCCTGACACAGAGATGGAACCCACGTCTCCTGTATGGCAGGAGGATTCTTTACTGTTGAGTCACCAGGGAAGCCCCACGGCTGTTGGGTAATTAAGGAGCTCCAACGGAGGTAACAGGATGGAGTAAAAAGTAGAACAGGCTTGGAGGTCAACCTAAGCAGGTTTCAAATCCCAGCTTGACTATTCATTAATGATGACCTTGAGAAATCACTGTCGCTTATCTACCTTCCAAGGCAACTGAGAGGAGTAGAGAAGCCAATAAATAATTATAAAATATCTAGCAGAAGTTTGCCATGTAGCTTGTGCTCGATAAATATGATTCATTATTATTATTATTATTACTGTTGTAATTATACCTCTAAGTATTTAATCACGTGTGTGGAGATAGTCTATATACACAGGGTCTCCTAAGTGAGTAAAGGGAGTAGAAAGGAACAAAATCGTAGCATCATCCATATATATTCAAAAATACTTTGTTGTTTTAATTTTTAAAAATAATTTTTATACAAGTTTTAAAGGTGACACTCCAATTACAGTTCTTACAAAATATTGGCTATAGTCCCTGTATTGTACAATACTTCCTTGTAGCCTGTCTTACACCCCAGTACTGGAAACAAGTCTAAACATCTTGAAATATCAGTCAGTTCAGTGGCTCAGTGGTGTCCAACTCTTTGCAACCCCATGAATTCCAGCACGCCAGGCCTCCCTGTCCATCACCATCTCCCGGAGTTCACTCAAACTCACATCCATTGAGTCAGTGATGCCATCCAGCCATTTCATCCTCTGTCGTCCCCTTCTCCTCCTGCCCCCAATCCCTCCCAGCATCAGAGGCTTTTCCAATGAGTCAACTCTTCCCATGAGGTGGCCAAAGTACTGGAGTTTCAGCTTTAGTATCATTCCCTCCAAAGAAATCCCAGGGCTGATCTCCTTCAGAATGGACTGTTTGGATCTCTTTGCAGTCCAAGGGACTCTCAAGAGTCTTCTCCAACACTACAGTTCAAAAGCATCAATTCTTCGGTGCTCAGCTTTCTTCACAGTCCAACTCTCACATCCATACATGACCACTGGAAAAACCATAGCCTTGACTAAATGGACCTTTGTTGGCAAAGTAATGTCTCTGCCTTTCAATATGCTATCTAGGTTGATCATAACTTTTCTTCCAAGGAGTAAGCGTCTTTTAATTTCATTTAGCTGCTTATGAGTTAATAAAATGTATCTTAGCCTGCTCGTGTCCCCATAGAGATTAAACTGTGTTGCCAGGGTAACTCACTTCTCTGAAGATCTTGGAATAACACTCAACTTGCCATTTTGATGAAACTGAAGATTCTAAGACTGAAAAATAAGCATTTACCATTTGCAAGTGCTTGTCTGTGAGAATTTACTTGTTTTGCCATGAAAACAAAAATTAAAAACAAATCAGATGATTAGAGTAGACATAAAGCTACCTCTTCTTCCATTACCCCAAATTTTAATAGGTGGTTTATACAAAGCCATATTATTATCTGTATAAGTAAGTTTATACGTTTAAATATATAGTATGTATATACCAATTATGTTCTACTGCTCTGCTTTTATATATTGGGATTCCTTATAAGATTTCACAGTTTAAAAATAAAGCTTGAGTGCCACTGATTTTCTTCATCCCCTTCATTTTGAAGATGGGACTCCAGGCATGGAGAGAAAGATTTGCTCGAGAATCACCAGTGCAGAACTGGGGCCAGTAACCAGGACATCCCCTCTTCCATCTTTTTCTCTGTGCACCCCTCCTCTTTCCCCATCACAATCAGTGTCACCAGGTTATCTCTGACCCCTGTGATGAAAACCCAAAAGACCACAATAACAGATTCATTGTAAACTCACCACCCTAGTTTAATGTTCAGTTTGTTTTTGATGAGTCTAGTCATCTTGTAGCCCTGTGGCAACATTTTGACTCAGTAACAGAGGAAAAAATTCATGGATGTGGGGACTCAACAGTCTAACATTTTGCCTCTCTGACCTCCTCAGAGCCCGGATTTCAGGGTCCCCTAAACTAGTCCTCTAATGCTGGTTCAGTGAATAGTAACTGATTCCTCCCTCCCTCCTTCTCTCTCTCCTTTCTTTCCTCGCCTCTTTTTATCCTTCTTCAAATGTCAATAGAGTTCCTGCAGCGGTGAAACACTATTCCAGGTATGACAGAATGTTTAACAAAACAGTCCAGATGCTTCTACTCAAGGTGATCACAATCTATTGGGGAAGATGCATAACATCTAAATCAGTGATAATAATGCTAGTATAAAGGTACTGCAAATGTCGAAGATGCTCACACCTGCCTCTGCGGGGCACATTCTTCTCTTGGTTCCCCTGACACTGGGGAGAGGGTCCCCCAAAGCAACACAGTGGTACCACTGCCACGGCGAAGGGCAGAGAGCTCTCTTGTGACAGGGACCTCTCATTACTCAGTAGTTTATCAGGTGCTCTGGTTCGAAGAGCATCTGCTCTCAGCTCCATTTAAGGAACAGCCCTAGATGCTTTCACTCATCCCGCACACGAACCTGGACTTATAGCCTGATGTCTTTAAAGGCAGCTTGCAGGATTCCATCCTGGCAGGCTTTCTAAAAAATTCTGATTTTTGTCTTAGAAGCACTTCTTGAGTGAGGTTGAAGAGTCCAAAGCTGGGAGGGCCGAGGAGCATCTCTACTCACTGAGGGTAGATCAGAACTCACATGGCAGCCAGCTAAGACTACCATGGGATGTTCAGAGACCTGGCACCAAATCTCAGCTTCTTCTGAGTTAGGGATCAGGGGGCAGCTGCTCAGGACCCCTCTGGCAGATGCCACCTCATGACTACCTTGAGATGTTACCTGGGTTTGTCCGGACCATTTGGAGGAAAATGGCTGCCAAGGCACTTAGGGATACAAGATAGATAAGACTTCTCATGGAAACTGCTTTCCCAAGGGAGCCCCCAGATGTGATGATGGCAGAGTCCCCAGTTTCATGTATCAACTTGAACGAATAGGTCACTATTGTTTAGTCGCTAAGTTGTATGCGACTCTTTGTGACCCCAAGAACTGCAGCACAACAGTCTTCTCTGTCCTTCACTATCTCTCGGAGTTTGCTCAGACTCATGCCCAATGAGTCAGTGATGACATCCAACCATCTCATCCTCTGTTGTCCCCTTCTCCTCCCGCCTTCCATCTTTCTCAGCATTAGAGTCTTTTCCAATGAGTCAGCTCTTTGAATCACATTAATCTAGGGGTTGCTGTGAAGTATTTGGTAGATGTGGTTAAACAGCCTATAATCGGTTGACCTTGACAATCTGGATGGGCCTCACCCGATCAGCTGAAAGTCCATAATAGAAACACTGAGGTTTCCCTGAGGAAGAAGAATGTGAGGAAAAAGAAAGTGTTAGTTCTAGCCTATAAGTTTCCAGCCTTCTGGCCGACTCTACAGATTGTGGATGTGTCAGACCTCAAAAATCACATAAGCTAATTCTTTGAAATAAACCCCTTTGTATCTACATATATATCAGTAAATATATCCTATGGTTATATTTCTCACGGAGAAGGCGATGGCACCCCCTCCAGTACTCTTGCCTGGAAAATCCCATGGACGGAGGAGCCTGGTGGGCTGCAGTCCATGGGGTCGCTAAGAGTCAGAGACGACTGAGCGACTTCACTTTCACTTTTCACTTCCATGCATTGGAGAAGGAAATAGCAACCCACTCCAGTGTTCTTGCCTGGAGAATCCCAGGGATGGGGGAGCCTGGTGGGCTGCCGTCTATAGGGGCACACAGAGTCGGACATGACTGAAGCGACTTAGCAGCTGTAGCAGCAGCATATTTCTCAAGTAGAACCTTGATAATGTACCAGTCAATAACAGCAACAACAGCAAGAATAAGATGTGAATTTGAGCAAACTCCAGGAGATAGTGAAAGACAGGGCAGGGTGGCATGCTGCATGCTATGGGGTTACAAAGAGTTGGACATGATTTAGTGATTGAACAATAAAATAATTAAAAAGTTCATGGGAGTTACTACACTAAAATAAGGTTGGATCTAGAATAGCAGTGCTATTAAGAATCTGTTTCCTTCTTTACCATGTCTTACTCTTTCTGTTGTTTCTGGATCCATTTTCAAGCATCCTCTTGCAGTAGCAACATAGCCACCAATGGTTTAAGCAGGTGGAAGGGAAAGAGATATCCCCTCTTCTCAATAACTCCCAACCATCCCATCTTTTACTTGGGCTGGTTGTCAGTGCATCTGTAATCCACTGGCAAGATTTCCCATGGGAGGGACTGGAAAATTCCTAGTTCGGTTCAAAGACCTCTGGTCTAGCCAACATCCTGTGTCACTCTTTGCCAGTTTGGCCAGTGTGTCTGTCATGCCTGTTCCATGTCAGTACATCGATGGATGCTTCAAGAATCCATTGTTGACTTAGGGGAGCTGAGAAGAATGCTGAAGAGTTATGTGATACAACTTGGAGGTGGTTCAAAGCCAAGAGGTACTGAGGAAGCAGAGATCAATGGGACCACCCTAATTTCTGCAGAGTAGTTTGATTTTGCCCTTCTAACCACATGAAAAGATAGATGGGAAGAAGCTTTCATTGTAGTATCACTGTTTCCTCTAAGACTCCTCAATGCTCAGAACCATGATATCAACTCAAGAAAGAGAACTCTCAAAAAATGTTGAACAAATCTTACTTATACATAGAATAGGTTTAAACTTGAAGTCCATAGAGTTTCTTTGCTTTCTGTTTATCTATTTTAACTTTATAAACCATATGCATAATATATGTAAAAAATGAAGGATATATGTAGTTAAAACCTTACACATAAAGGTACAGTGCCCCTTTAAAACACTTTTATCTTCAATTCTTGTCCCCTCTTACCTCCACAAAAGCAGTCACTGTTAACCAGTTTGGGATGTCAACTTCCAAATCTTCTTCCTTGCTTTGCATATAGAAAAATAATGCACTCCTGGAAAATAAATCCTATTGCTTAATGAGTGATGGATTTAACATACAGAGTGTTCAACTGTGCATATTACTCCTAAGGCAATTTTTATTCGTTCAGTCAACCTTGTGTCTTAAAGAAGACCCCGTGTTGACAAATGCTGATTCACTTCATTACATTTACCTGTTATTTAACCATCCTTGTATTGATGAACACTTAACTCATTAACCTTTTTTTTTGTTTTGTTTTTTATAATGAACCTTTTGTACATGCTTTTGTGTAAATGTATTTTTCAAGGACAGATACTGAGACATGAATTCCTGTAATACAAAGTGAGCCCAATTTAAATTTTAAAATATGTACTCAAATGAATCACACTTTGACAATGATGATGCCATTTGCCACTCCCACCAGATGATCGACTCTCTAAAGAATCACTGTCTCTGTATCTTGGCCTGGGTGGGCTTTCAGACTTGATTTTCCTTATTTGCTGTCCTGTCCAGTTACTTCCAGTCTTGGCATCTGCGTTGATAGGGCTGAAGGCATGTGTTGGGTTTGCTGAACCAACAAACCTAATTGATTAGAGCGGTAACTGACAGCTTGGCTTCCATGGCATAGATCTTCAGTAGGATGCTTTGCCTATTGTCAGTTTTCAGAAAAAGCGAAAGCTGCTGAAAATCAAGTGGCTGTTGGTTCCCACTTGGAAATCTCTTCGATTTCCAAAGATACTTGACTAAAATACATTTCTGCCTATATATTAGATGGACATTTATCTCTTGTGTAACTTCCTATTCATTTATATTTTCTACTTTAGTTTTTAAATAATAACCATTTTCTAAATAAAAAAGTATCAAACTATTCTGTAAATAGTGTAGAAACATTTAACATTTGTAGACATTTATTTTCACAAGCAACCATAGAACGGATCAGCTCTGCAGGTATTTCTTCTCCACATAAACATTCGGGGGTTGGTCCATCTTCAGCTGTAAAGAAACCACTAACTGTCCAGTTGGATAAGCAGGTGCACCAGAGTGATCGAACAGAATCTTATGTTTGATTTCTGGTATACATTTTCCTGTTAACTTATAACATATGTAGCCTGCAGGCATGCTTCACACAAATCTCCAGTGTTCCAAGGAACCAATGATCAGTCAGAGAAATGTGTAAAGATTTGAGAATACACGCAATTTTCACTTTCTATGTTGTCAGTGAGTAACTATTCCAAAGGTACTTTTCTCACCACTTGGCTATAAAAAAAATCCGTAATGCGGTGGCACTCTGACAAAGTTACACATTTAATGAACGCACCACCTTAAGGAATATTTCTTCAAATTTGATAACTGCCTCACTTGCATTCAAAGGTATGCTAACTAGAGGCTTGAAGTTTGTTGGAAAATCTTCTGCAGTTGATTTAATGACATAGAGAAATTTCTCAACACTGTTTTACCTTAGTTTAGCATTTACAACCATTCAAGTGTGGGCTGGGGTGGGGTTTAACCTTGATCCATAGAGAATTCGGTAACCAAGCAATCAGTGTAAACAAACATTCTTTGATAACATCTACAGTACTATGTTTATTCTTTTTTCTGACCCGTTACATAGTTGTTGTATCTTCCTTATGGGTTCAGGTCATTCTACTGTTTCAGATCAGATCAGATCAGTCGCTCAGTCGTGTCCGACTCTTTGCGACCCCATTAATCGCAGCACGCCAGGCCTCCCTGTCCATCACCAACTCCTGGAGTTCACTCAGACTCACGTCCATCGAGTCAGTGATGCCATCAAGCCATCTCATCCTCTGTCGTCCCCTTCTCCTCCTGCCCCCAATCCCTCCCACCATCAGAGTCTTTTCCAATGAGTCAGCTCTTTGCATGAGGTGGCCAAAGTACTGGAGTTTCAGCTTTAACATCATTCCTTCCAAAGAAATCCTGGGGCTGATCTCCTTCAGAATGGACTGGTTGGATCTCCTTGCAGTCCAAGGGATTCTCAAGAGTCTTCTCCAACACCACAGTTCAAAGGCATCAATTCTTCAGCATTCAGCCTTCTTCACAGTCCAACTCTCACATCCATACACGACCCCAGGAAAAACCATAGCCTTGACTAGACGGACCTTTGTTGGCAAAGTAATGTCTCTGCTTTTCCATATGCTATCTAGGTTGGTCATAACTTTCCTTCCAAGGAGTAAGTGTCTTTTAATTTCATGGCTGCAATCACCATCTGCAGTGATTTGGGACCCCCAAAAAATAAAGTCTGACACTGTTTCCACTGTTTCCCCATCTATTTCCCATGAAGTGATGGGACTGGATGCCATGATCTTCGTTTTCTGAATGTTGAGCTTTAAGCCAACTTTTTCACTCTCCACTTTCATTTTCATCAAGAGGGTTTTTAGTTCCTCTTCACTTTCTGCCATAAGGGTGGTGTCATCTGCATATCTGAGGTTATTGATATTTCTCCTGGGAATCTTGATTCCAGCTTGTGTTTCTTCCAGTCCAGCGTTTCTCATGATGTACTCTGCATATAAGTTAAATAAGCAGGGTGACAATATACAGCCTTGAGGAACTCCTTTTCCTATTTGGAACTAGTCTGTTGTTCCATGTCCAGTTCTAACTGTTGCTTCCTGACCTGCATACAAATTTCTCAAGAGGCAGATCAGGTGGTCTGGTATTCCCATCTCTTTCAGAATTTTCCACAGTTTATTGTGATCTACACAGTCAAAGGCTTTGGCATACTCAATAAAGCAGAAATAGATGTTTTTCTGGAACTATCTTGCTTTTTCCATGATCCAACAAATGTTGGCAATTTGATCTCTGGTTCCTCTGCCTTTTCTAAAATCAACTTGAACATCAGGAAGTTCACGGTTCACATATTGCTAAAGCCTGGCTTGGAGAATTTTGAGCATTACTTTACTAGCGTGTGAGATGAGTGCAATTGTGTGGTAGTTTGAGCATTCTTTGGCATTGTCTTTCTTTGGGATTGGAATGAAAATTGACCTTTTCCAGTCCTGTGGCCACTGCTGAGTTTTCCAAATTTGCTGGCATATTGAGTGCAGCACTTTCACAGCATCATCTTTCAGGATTTGGAATAGCTCAACTGGAATTCCATCACCTCCACTAGCTTTATTCGTAGTGATGCTTTCTAAGGCCCACTTGACTTCACATTCCAGGATGTCTGGCTCTAGGTCAGTAATCACACCATCGTGATTATCTTGGTCATGAAGATCTTTTTTGTACAGTTCTTCTGTGTATTTTTGCCATCACTTCTTAATATCTTCTGCTTCTGTTAGGTCCATACCATTTCTGTCCTTTATCGAGGCCATCTTTGCATGAAATATTCCCTTGGTATCTCTAATTTTCTTGAAGAGATCTCTAGTCTTTCCCATTCTGTTGTTTTCCTCTCTTCCTTTGCATTGATTGCTGAAGAAGGCTTTCTTATCTCTTTTTGCTATTCTTTGGAACTCTGCATTCAGATTCTTATATCTTTCCTTTTCTCCTTTGCTTTTCACTTCTCTTCTTTTCACAGCTATTTGTAAGGCCTCCCCAGACAGCCATTTTGCTTTTTTGCATTTCTTTTCCATGGAGATGGTCTTGATCCCTGTCTCCTGTACAGTGTCATCAACCTCAATCCATAGTTCATCAGGCACTCTATCTATCAGATCTAGGCCCTTAAATCTATTTCTCACTGCCACTGTATAATCATAAGGGATTTGATTTAGGTCATACCTGAATGGTCCAGTGGTTTTCCCTACTTTCTTCAATTTAAGTCTGAATTTGGCAATAAGGAGTTCATGATCTGAGCCACAGTCAGCTCCTGGTCTTGTTTTTGCTGACTGTATAGAGCTTCTCCATCTTTGGCCACAAAGAATATAATCAATCTGATTTCATTGTTGACCATCTGGTGATGTCCATGTATAGAGTCTTCTCTTGTGTTGTTGGAAGAGGGTGTTTGTTATGACCAGTGCATTTTCTTGGCAAAACTCTATTAGTCTTTGCCCTGCCTCATTCCGTATTCCAAGGCCAAATTTCCCTGTTACTCCAGGTGTTTCTTGACTTCCTACTTTTGCATTCCCGTCCTCTATAATGAGAAGGACATCTTTTTTGGGTGTTAGTTCTAAAAGGTCTTGTAGGTCTTCATAGAACCATTCAACTTCAGCTTCTTCAGCATTACTGGTTGGGGCATAGACTTGGATTACTGTGATACTGAATGGTTTGCCTTGGAGACAAACAGAGATCATTCTGTCGTTTTTGAGATTGCATCCAAGTACTGCATTTCGAACTCTTTTGTTGACCATGATGGCTACTCCATTTCTTCTGAGGGATTCCTGTCCGCAGTAGTAGATATAATGGTCATCTGAGTTAAATTCACCCATTCCAGTCCATTTGAGTTTGCTGATTCCTAGAATGTCAACATTCACTCTTGCCATCTCTTGTTTGACACTTCCAATTTGCCTTGATTCATGGACCTGACATTCCAGGTTCCTATGCAATATTGCTCTTTACAGCATCGGACCTTGCTTCTATCACCAGTCACATCCACAGCTGGGTATTCTTTTTGCTTTGGCTCCATCCCTTCATTCTTTCTGGAGTTATTTCTCCACTGATCTCCAGTAGCATATTGGGCACCTACTGACCTGGGGAGTTTCTCTTTCAGTATCCTATCATTTGGCCTTTTCATACTGTTCATAGGGTTCTCAAGGCAAGAATACTGAAGTGGTTTGCCATTCCCTTCTTCAGTGGACCACATTCTGTCAGATCTCTCCACCATGACCCACCCATCTTGGGTTGCCCCACGGGCATGGCTTAGTTTCATTGAGTTAGACAAGGCTGTGGTCCTAGTGTGATTAGATTGACTAGTTTTCTGTGAGTACGGTTTCAGTGTGTCTGCCCTCTGATGCCCTCTTGCAACACCTACCATCTTACTTGGGTTTCTCTTACCTTGGGCATGGGGTATCTCTTCACGGCTGCTCCAGCAAAGTGCTGCCATTGCTCCTTACCTTGGACGAGGGGTATCTCCTCACCGCTGCCCTTCCTGACCTTCAACGTGGGATAGCTCCTCTAGGCCCTCCTCTGCCCGTGCAGCCATGGCTCCTTGGACGTGGGGTTGGTCCTCCCGGCCGCCGCCCCTGGCCTCGGGCTTGGGGTTGCTTCTCCTGGCCACCGCTGTTTATTATAAGTCTTGGGCTTCCCTGGTAGTTCAGAGGTAAAGAATCTGCCTGCCAATGTAGGAGAGCAAAGGGATGCAAGTTTGATCCCTTGGTTAGGAAGATCTGCTGGGGTAAGAAATGGCAACCTGCTAGAGTATTCTTGACTGCAAAATCCCATTGACAGAGGAGCCTGGTGGGCTACAGTCCAAGGGGTTGTGAAGGGTTGGACACAACTGAATGACTGATCAAACACATTCCCTCATTGAATTTGTTAAGGGAAAAGGCCCCAGCATTACCTTCTTTAATGACCCTCATGGCTCCTATTGTGGAGTTTGGTATTTAACAAATGGTAAATAAATGTTGTCTAGAATGTAAGTTCCTTCAGAAATCCTCATTTACCAATCAAAATCATTGTGCTAACTTGAACATGTTCTCATCAATTCATTAAGGAATCCCCTTAAAGTTTAAATTTGTGAATATTTTAAAAGCATATTGGGAGTTAATTCATATACTTTGGAAGTATCACCATGAATTATCCTGAAAGTTACACACGTCATCATGAGACAAGCTGGAACCTGGGACCCTTTGCTCCTGCAGTGCTCCAGTGCTTGCACCTGGACATACCTCTCCTTGAGCAACAAAATGCAAAGAAACTATATGGGACTGAAAATAGCTGTATGCATGCATGGTTGGGGCAAATTAGAACAAAAAGATACAAAAGACAAAACAAAAAACCAACTGCCACATCTGAAGAGCTTAGAGCAAAATGCTGGGTTTTGGGAGCAAAAGCACGGTACTGAGCGTGTCCTCTGCACTCAATACCCCAAAAGGATGGGCAAACCACCAAAACACTCCTCCAAACTGGTCTTGGACACACCTCAACTCTCACTCCATATAAGGAACAAACTCACCCTTCTCTCAAGGAGTGAGCAAGCAAGGGAAAATGTTGTTTGCTCTTGCTCCTCCCTGCTGCAGGAGGGGCTCCAATATAGCCTTGTGTGAATTTCTTGTCTGGGCTCTAGTCAATTTCTATTGATTGGGGAAGGCCAAGAACTCCATTGCTTATCAATGAGAATGATTTTAAAACTAACATGGTGTATGGGTCACACTGCCACCCTGTCCCAGACATACTATAACAACAGATATATGAGTCAGGATGTCTTTGGCTGCAAGGAATGAAAAATCTCAACTTTAATCAGCTCAGATAATAAGCAAATTCTTTATACCTGATCATGGGCTTGAGGTTGACTCTCATGGACACAAGATAGTGGCTTCTATACCTCCCATCACATCAACATGCTTAAATAGAAAATAAAACTATTTGTGCTTTTCATTCTCTTTAGGAGAGATGAAACTTTTCTCAAAGACCTTCTCCAGATCTCTCCTCCCATCTCATTAGCTAGAGTTTCACATGACCAGCCATAAATTACTCACTGCCCCTGCCCAAATCTGGGACAGGAGGTAGATTTCCCTGAAGAAATTATCCCTGAATAGGAGAGTGGATATATAGCTGGGGTTCAGTTATAGAGCAAGAACAAAAATGCCTTTCGAAGGCAACTGTTTCTTATCTGCTACAGCATGCACAATTTAAAAGGAAATTGAAAAAATATAACTGTTCCTTCGAACACCATCCTCATATCCACAGACAGAACCAAAACAGAAGCACAGAGAATGAGCAGGGATAAGTGCCCCAGTCTGCGGGTATGAAGTTTGACTTTTATGAAGTTTCTTAAGTGAGGATGAGAACCAAATCAGTTTCACTTTTTAAAATTAGGAACTCAGATAAGATGTCTCTTCCTGTAAAAGGAGGCTGAAAAAGAAATGCCATGTCTGCTCCAGGGGCTGTGGTTTCCAAACGCTGATTACCAAGAAAAGTAGATGGAAGTACATGCACTCTCCTAGACCATGACAGCAGCCAGGCCTGTGATTGGATCTGTAAAATCCTCGAGGTCATTTGGCCAAAAGCCACAAGCCAAGGTGTGGCATGGGACCCCAGTTGGTACCTTTCTGTGACCTGTGGCACTGGTACATGACTTGATAATGATGGTGATGGCATTTCTAGTAATTTATTTTTTACTAAATTTTACAACACCTTTAGACTTTGAAGGACTGGGGAAATAAATGCTTCATCATCACAGGTCATGTGAGGAACACCATCCCAAGTCATTTGGGTAAAACCTAGACTGGGAACCTAAGAGCTCTGAAAGGTGATAAGACAAAATATCTGGACAAGGACAGAGAGACTCATAGACTGAGGTAAACATGAGAAATTAAAATAAGAGACTGTCATTTACAATGAGTCTGCAGACTAAAATCTCAAACACTTGTGGAAAGTCAGTAGAGACCAAAATCAATTTGGAAAAGGAATTTATTCAAGGTGAAATGAAAAATAGAAATGCCTAAAAATGACTTAAAGTCAGTATAGTTAGAATCGTTTACAAGGTAAGTTATTCATATAAAAAATAAAATATAATAATGAAACAAAGCAAGCAGAAAGAAATAAAATAAGGATATGTGAAGGAAATATTACAAAATTGGAAAATAACCCAAATCTTAAAAGATAGGAAAATCTTTGACTGGAAATAATCATAAAAACTGATGGCATAGAATGGAAGAATTCAAGCACACAGAAAAAGTAGCAGTTAAATAACGTGACATTGAGAAGCTCCAGAGTTCCAAAAGGAAAAAAATGGAGTATATAGTGAAGTAGCAATTTTAGAAAACATAATGACAGGAATTTCTAAATTTGAAGCCCTTAGTTCTCAGAGAGTAATTTCTCTAAAGGGCTGAGAGGATTGATAAAAACCAAACTACTGCACTCCTGGGCATTTATCCCAGGGAAATGAAAATTTCTTCACACAAAAACATGTACATGAATTCTCTCAGCAGTTTCTACTAGCCTCAAACTCAAAACAACCCAGATATCTTTCAACAGGTGAATGGTTAAACCAACTGGGGTTGCCATACCAAGGAATACTACTCACCAATGGAAAGGAACTATTGACATACAAAATAATTTGCCTGAAACTCTAGAAAATTATTGAATGAAAAAGGTTAATCTCAAAAGACTACCTACCATATGACTTTATTTCTATAAAACTCTTATGTGACAAAAGTATAGCCATGGAAAACAGTGGATACAAGGAATTATTGAGGAGATATAGCAGGAAAGACATCGCTGTTGATATAAGGAAACTTGAGGGATACTTAAGGTGATGGAAGTGTTCTGCTTCTTGACGTATATAGGTCATTGTGCTGGGTGTGAAACTGCACTCCAGTTTGCACAAGTTACCACTGAGGGAGCCTGGATAAAGGGTACATGGAATCTCTCTCTATCATTATACTAACTATACATCAATCTCACAATGATTTCACAGTAAAATGTTTAATAAAACCTAACAAACCAAAACAGACTACTCATAGAGAAATAATGGAATGATATCTTCAAAGTGCTAAGGAAAATAATGGTCAACCCAAGATTCTTCAGTTCAGTTCAGTCGCTCAGTCATGTCCAGCTCTTTGCGACCCCATGAATCGCAGCACGCCAGGCCTCCCTGTCCATCACCAGCTCCCAGAGTTCACCCAAACTCACATCCATCGAGTCAGTGATGCCATCCAGCCATCTCATGCTCTGTCGTCCCCTTCTCCTCCTGCCCCCAATCCCTCCCAGCATCAGTCTTTTCCAATGAGTCAACTCTTCCTAAATTATCTTTAAATGGGGGGGGTGTCATTAAAAAATTAAAAGTAATTGATAAACTCCAGAGTTATCTGAGAACATTTTTAAGAAATGAACAAAGATAACAAAGTGCAACAGAAAATGGTAAAGTAGAAAGGAAAAACAAAGAAAATGTATATATGCTTCTTTATCACCGAACATTTTTCTATGTCAAATCACCTACATTATAATCATGATTAATGTTTATGATTATAACTACTACTTAATTGACATATCATAATCCATTTAACCAATTTTCTATCATATCAGACACTCAGACATCTTCAAAGTTTTTTTCTATTATAAACAATGCAATGAATATCCACATGCAAATACTTTCACTTCTCCTACTATAAATACCAAAATAGGCACATGCTGGGAGGGACTGGGGGCAGGAGGAGAAGGGGATGACAGAGGATGAGATGGCTGGATGGCATCACTGACTCAATGGACGTGAGTCTGAGTGAACTCCGGGAGTTGGTGATGGACAGGGAGGCCTGGTGTGCTGCGACTCATGGGGTCCCAAAGAGTCGGACACAACTGAGCGACTGAACTGAACTGATTACAAAATCTCTGAGGTGTATTACTATGTTGTTAATATAAACTTCTCCTAGAGGTGTACAAGGTGATAATTTTATTATCCACTTATTAATCCTGGGCGTTATCTATCTTCCTTTTTAATGAACATGAAAATAATTATATTTTCCTGACCTTATTAACAAAATAATCTATTAACTCTAAAAAGAATTTATACAATTTTGAAAGCTCATAAAAGAAAGTAAAGAACACCCATTAACTATCACTATATATAAGAACTGTTAAAATTCTGTGTATATGATTTTTCTAAAATATTTTCCATTTTATAGAACTGAAATTATACTTCAGTTTTTTCCATTTTAAGATTAAAGCAAAATTTACAGCAGAAAAATTCACTGCTTTTCATGTCAAGTTCCCTAAATTCTGACAGATGTATGTAGTCAGGAAATCACCACCACCATCAGGATATAGAACATTCCCTCCTATTCCTGTGTAGCCACCTCTTCTCCCCACCCTTACCTCCTACATTGTCCCTTTGGTTTTGCTTTTTCCAAGTTGTCACATAATAAAATCATTCCGATGTAACCTTTTGAGCTTCTCACACTTAGCATCATCTATTTGAGGTTCATATTTGTTATTGCATGTATCAGCAGTTAGTTTCTTTTTATTGCTGTGCAATACATATTTCTCTTAAATCTTCACTAGTTTTATTGTTAAAAATGATATTTTTACCATTCTTCTTTTAAAATTTTACATTTATTTTATTACTAATGAAACAAAACACATTTTGTATGTGCTGGTTATTAGAATTCTTTCTAGAGAGTCACATTGTCTTCCTTTAAAAATACCATGAGAGGGATAAATACTCTATGATTTCACTTATATGTGGAATCTATTAAAAAGGTCAGATTCATAGAACCAGAGGGTAGATCAGTGGTTGCCTGGAGTAGAGGATTAGGGGCAATGGGAAGATGTTGGCCAAGGCACAAACGCTCAGGTAGAAGATTAACATTTTGTTGTTCAGTCACTCAGTCATGTCCGACTTTCTGATCCCGTGGACTGCAGCACGCCAGGCTTCCCTGTCCTTTACCATCTCCTGAAGCTTGCTCAAACTCATGTCCATTGAGTTGGTGATGCCATCCAACCATCTCATCCTCTGTCGTCCCCTTCTCCTCCTGCCTTCAGTTTTTCCCAGCATCAGGGTCTTTTCTAATGAGTCAGCTCTCATAACTGAACATGTTATGGAGATCTGATGTACAGCATGATGATTATAGTTAAAAATACTGCATCATATACTTGAAATTTGCTAAGAAAGTAAATCTTAAGTGTTTCACCACAACGAAAAAAAGATAACTACATGAGGTGATGGATGTGTTAATTAACTTGATTGTAGCCATCATCTCACAATGTATATTGGTATTAGATCACCACATTGCATACCTTAAAAAGTCACATGGTACAACCTAAATATACACAATTTAAAATTGGTCAGTCATATCTCAGTAAAACTGGAAAAAAATATATCAAGACTCATATTTTTCTCACCGTCCTCATTGCTTCCCATTCAGTGATGTGGTTTTACTATTAACGTCTAGTATTTGGAGGCTTACTTGACCAAGATATCTCATCTCTACTCTAGTTTATATCGGCACTCCTATTGTCTGTGTGATGAAGGTTCTGCCTCCAGCAGGTAGGCTTTAAGCCAGAGTGTTCAACCTCATGTTCACGAAGGTGGAAAGAAGATGGTTCAGGTTCTTTCTGCCTGAACACTAAGATAGGAGGGGTGGGGGCCTGGAAAACTGTAGACTCCCTTTCTAAGGCATTGTTGTCCTTTCTGCCTTATTCTCACTGTGAAAACTGCTTCTCCCTAGCCATCTCAGAACCAATACAATGAAAATTAATGAGCTTGTTTCAATAAACATTTATGAGGCTAGTTTCAGGTTAACAAACCAGGCCCCTCAGGCAAAGTCCATCCACCTGTCTAGGCTGGAAAAAAAAAGGTCATTCCTCCAGAAGTTTCATCCATCTTGCTCTAAACCACACAGCTCTGTGGTTACAGGCAAAATCTTCAAAATCAACTGGTTCTGGGTTTAAATTCTGGCTCTGACAGTAGTCTATGAAACCTGGTTCAAGTTGCTTGACTTTCTGGAACCTTGATTTCTCAGCTATCAAAAGCGAGTATTAATAATAGTAGGTACTTCCTGAAGAAGCCAATGAGATTCGGTCTATAAAATATCCAGCATGGTATCTGGTACTTGTTGAACATGATCGACCCAACTAATGGTTATCATTATTATCGTCACTTATCATTAATGATATCACTTAATGATAAGTGACGATAATAATGATAAGAGTGGCTATCCCGTTAAGTGGATCCAGGGCTCAGGAGTTTTATTTATGCCCCTTCCTCCCGACCAGACTCAAACAGGAAGAGAGCAAGAGAAACTGAACAAGCTCTCATCAAAATTAGACAGTTCAGTGCTGTCTTTGGAATCAGGTCTTGCCTCCATACTTCCTTCCACTAGATTCTGAGTGATGCTGCATAATCACCTAGCTTTGATCCCCGTTGTCCATCCAAGACTGTACTGAAGTCTTAGTCTGAAATGGTTTAACTACTGTTGCCCTTTCCAATAAGGAGTTCTCTTTATAAACCCAGAAACTGGAGCAGAGGATCCAAAGAATGTATTGAATCCAAGGCACAATGGGTCTCCTTGACAGGCATCCATACTGTGATCTTGTGAGAGGCAGGATGTGCTAGAATTGAAAGAGGGTGGGATTTGGGGTCTACAGTTTACATGCTCTCCCCTGAGCCTCAGTTTCTTCACTTCTACTCTCAGAGGATTGCAAAAAGGTTCAAATAGGAAAAATATCAGCCACAGAAAAATCACAGTCCCTTCCATCTCTCTTCTCTAATTCTTTTTCATTTCAGTTCATGTTTACATCATCGATCTTGGAATCTGGCATCTCTTTTGTGTGTCACCTATATTTCTGTTTCCTGTTCTATGGCTGCAATTTCTAGCTTGATGAAGACTCTTGAGGGTATGGGTTGTGGAAGGACTGAGCCATATACACAATCAACATTTCATAATCATTTACTTGTACAATACAACTAAGTGTAGCTTTGCTGCTGGTTTGTGCTTTCTCCTAGAGAAATGGCTCTAGGAGAAAATTCTAGAGAAATTTCTCAAATATGTAACCCACTTCTAAGTGCCCTTCTATCATGGGTTCTTCTGACACTTATTGGGAGCGGGGTTTCTACACAGAACCAATCAAGTAAATTCCCAAGAACCCACCTAGACAAGTAAACATCCATCCGCCCACCTAGCTCAAGGGCTTCCCTTGTGGTGCTAGTGGTAAATAACCCACCTGCCGATACAGGAGACATCAGAAACCCAGGTTTGATCCCTGGCTCAGGAAGATCCCCTGGAGGAGGCATGGCAACCCAATCCAGTATTCTTTCCTAGAGAATCCCACAGACAGAGGAACCTGGTGGGCTACAGTCCATGGTGTCACAAAGGGTCAGACATGACCGAAGCGACTTAGCACAGCACACAGCAGCACTTAGCTCAAATGCTAGAGGCCCTTTATATTCCTACCAAGACATTGCTTTTCCTTTAGGGGAAAGCAGGCCTTGGTGGTGCCAGTCTATTTCTCCTGGCTCTCTTGTTGACACTCCAGGCGCCATCTTCAAAGGCAGTGTTTCTTTGTGTAATAGGGAACCAGGAGGGGTCCAATTTTGCCATCAATCGTATTTAATAGCATATGCTATTAATACAATTTTGTTATTGAAGATTCTTAAATCTATTCAGTGGCTTGCACAAGACAATTATGGTTTTTAAAAAGTACATGCATGCAATCGGATATCACTTTTAATTAGAGCTGTAGCAATTAAATACGGTCATTATAAATGGAATATAAAATTTTCACTCAGTAACAGTTGACATGGCATTTCTTTCACTGAAAGGAAAATGACATCAGAATCAAACAATGAGAATTCTTATCAATTATTTGGTGTCTTATTAGAGATTGTTTGGACGATGATGTGAAAGAGTGTGTAGAATGAAGTTGCTGACATTTTGAACAGCTTTCCTTTGCCTCAGAGGCAAGCTCAGTGCTGCACTCACATGGCTCATAGTTTTAAGATCCATTTGTTGCCCGAAGACAGGCTGTTTGAGTTCAGGTTTTGGATTTGATTAACAGCAAGGCCCCCACAGGCCCCTTCTGCAGTGGGGGCTGGAGTCTGAGACACGTTTGGAGCTAATTCTCATTGTGAAATCCATATCTCTTTCATGAAGTGTTTTGGTTTGGGATCATGACAAAATTAATGTGCGCTCAATGCTAAAAAAAACCCCTTCCTTGGAGGAAGTATGTGGGAGGTGAGAACGGGTAACGGGAGAAACACCCCAAGTTCAACAGCAGCCTAATCACATTTTAGATGTCAGGAGGCAAACTTACTGAGTATTAATCAAGAATCAGGATGGCTTGATTATTTTTTTTTCTAGTAATAAAAAATTAAGACAGAAATACATAAAATAGACGAAATAAGAAAATAGTAATTCTTCTTCTTCCAATCTGCCTTCCTGCTGTTTTGTGTTTCGATGTAATTAAAAAGTGGAGAGATTTTTTCCTTCCTTGGAAAAACTAATGGTCTCAGTTTATGTTCCTTTATTGTATGTTCTCTGGTCATTTTGTGACTTGTCATTTAAGAGCCGGGGAAAAGAGGCTGCTTTGTATCAGGAGAAGGTTTCAACTGGTCCCCCAGCCTCGTTGCTACAAACATATTGGCCAGGGAAGGATATAGAAAGGAACTACAGAAGGTGAATAACGACTCCTCCAACAATTTAGAATGTTTGAAGTTAATTATCCTACTCTGATGACTGGTTGTCTAGACATTTTAAGTATTTATTTTGTGGTGTCCCCTACAGTTCATAATTAAAGACCTAAAGGAAGGCTCCCGGAGGTTTTTACTGGCCAGACCAGAAATTACCCACACATCATACTGTGCTTGGGCAAAACACAGGAAGAAGTTGAATTCCTTTTTTTCATGTAGTCTGATCGGAGGCAGTGGCTAGAGTATTGACTGTCTTTGAACCACAATGGTATTAATGAACCTAACCAAGATCCATTAGGCTCAGCTAAGAAGAATCTCTGCCTGGGACTCAATGTGTCAATGGCTCCTAAGAGACAGAATGGAAGTGGGACAATCTGCTAGAGTCATGAGCTTCTTAGTTTTTATCTATGCATCAGAGTCAGGAACACAACGGGAGACACTGAACTGATATGTAATCCACAATGCTGAATTGCTCATTCATTCATTCTTTCGACAAATCTTTTCTCAGTGCCCTGGGTCAAAAGTATTGAGTTAATACTTTTGATAAGAGCACAGTGATTGGGCCTGAATCTTGGCTTTGCTACTGAGATGTGTGACCTTGGGCAAGCTGTTTAAGCTCTCTCTCACTTTGTCAAGTGAGGATAATAATATTCATTCTCACATAATTTTCAGATGCATTAAACAGGAGAAGATATATACCATTCACTCAGCATAGTGCCTAGTACGTAGCCAAATGTTTAATCATGGTGGATTTCCAATGTGTGAAAATATTTGCTGATGATACAATGGACGCAAAGGCGGTGTAGAAGTTGTGGAGTTCTACACAGTTGTGATGGTGTTTTCAGTTCTGTGAATCTTTCCTAAGTTGGGGGTCCCAAGGATATGCAAAGAAAGAGGTTCATTGAGTGTCTTCGGTGTTAGACCTTTCCTTTCATCAGGAAACTAAATAAATCCCCCAAATGGAGTAAAATAACACTCAAGAGAGGACAAGCCAGGTTCTAAGGCATCGGGGATGGTGTAAATCTAGAGGGCTGGCAGGACCCAGCGAGGCTTCAGGGACAAGACAGCATTTATAGATGAGATCTTCTGTTGGCACTCAAGAGGCTGCACTTTGCCCTCTGCCTGGGCCTCTTGGCTTCTTCCCCGACTCTCCCAACTTTAAGAAGAATATGCAAGTTAAACGCAGACACACATGCATTCAAACACAGGCAGAACTTAAGTGAGATCACAGTGTACTTAAACCCCAGTGTGTGTGTATATGTGTCTGTTTGTGTGTGTGTGTGTGTGTCTGTGTGTCTGTGTTTGCATGAAGCTATAAATCTTTTTATTTGGTCTCTGAACATTTCATCCCCAACTCTTCTTCATGAACTTTCTGCCTTCACTTCATTCCACTTCAGTGCCATACTCAACACTCCAGGGCTGCCCTCTCCTCAGCTGCTTCTCTGTGCTCCAAAAAAAATCCCAAGTATCATCATGTCAGCGAGTGGTAAAGTTAATTGCAAAGCTCATTCTTCAAATTCTTCATCACTTCTCAGACCCAATGTCTGCCTTCTAGAGCTTTCTGCATTTGGTTGAAAAACTAAGCCGCTTTTGAGGAGTATCTAGAGAAGTAAACAATGGGCGTGTCACCCTTAACCACATTCATTTGCCCCAAGGATGGATGCTCACAACAGGTAAACTTGCGGGTTGTGTTCTTTGAATGTCGGAAAGGAAGCACTAGCTTCAGAAGAAAGATTGGTTGAAGGTGAGGGCTATGTCTGAGCCCCCAAACTTAGCATGTGATAGAGAGTGGGATAGAGACTGGTGGAAGGACATGGAGACAGCTGAATGTAGATTCAAAGTTCACTTCCAAGACAAAGGACTTAATTCAAGGACTTTGGTCCAAGCTCTGGAATAGAGGAGCCATTTTCTACAGATGGTGTTGGTTAAAATGAGGATGTAGACCCAGAGGTAATGGAGAGACCCTTGAATGAAGAGAAGGATTGAGAATGGGAGGGAGAGAGAGAGAGAGACAAAGAGTAGGAAACAAGTCATGGTGACATTGTTCAACTACCTCCTGCCAGCCCTGCCTGAGCCCATTATACTACTAGACTTTTCTGCCATATGAAGCAAAAACCCCACCCCGCCCCTCTTCCCCCTAAGTCTTTTTGATCATTTGCAAACAATTGATTTAAGTCTTGATTAATACAAATGATTGGAGGAGTTTAATATTATTCTTATTTTTCTTTTGAAAATATAGGAGAACATGACTAAGAGAAAGGTAGAGAAACATGTTTTATGGTATGTTCCACAGTGATTTATATTCTCTGAGAACTTTTGAAGGGTTGAAGAATCAGACCAACAATAATCCTGCCTCACAGTAGGCTTAGCTTCTTTAAATGAAGTAGCTACCCTTAGCTTGAGCAAAAGTCGTCATCTGGGGGACAGCGACATTGTTTGGAGAGGGACAGCACTGGGGTGCAGATAAATTGGATTCTGGTTTTCTTTTATGAGGAGAGGAGGGAGGACGTGTTATAATCTCTGTGATGATGTGATAAGTCGCTTCATTTATGTCTGCCTCTTTGCGACCCTATGAACTATAACCTGCCAGGCCCCTCTGTCCATCGGATTCTCCAGGTAAGAATATTGGAGTGGGTTGCCATGCACTCCGCCAGGGGATCTTCCTGACCCAGTGATCAAACTCAGGTTTCTTATGTCTTCTGCATTAGCAGACAGGATCTTTACCGCTAGCACCACTTTGGAAACCTGTTATAATCACTGTTTTTGAGCAATAGGCCACTTGGTAATTTTCTTTTTTTTCAGAAATTAATTATCCACCTTTCCCTCTGATTTAGGTATTGGAAAAATCCTTCTCTGGAAAAAACTTGACTGAGGTCAACTATTAGGATATCCTCCTGAAATTATGTCCAACATGTTCCTTCAGGTAAGAAAAAAGTGGATTTTAAATAGCTCTGATATTTCCCCTTTGTTTTATCAATACTGCCTCATTTCAGTGTGGGCAGGCCAAATGGTTCTGGCTTCATCCCATGAATTAATGATTCTTCAAATCAATTTAATCTGGAGCCTAATAAATTTTCTTAATGACAAATCAATGTCAAAAATAATGAAAGAAGGTGTGATTCAATGTATTTGCTCCCCCACCCCAATCTCTACCTACCTAAGCAGAGATGTATTATCTGAAGGGCAGATTTTTGCATTTTCTCTTTCTACAATGCATGACACTTTTTCCTATGCAGAGTGAATTGTCAGAGGCAAGAATACAGATTCTTTCACATCCTACAGTCAGACCCTGGTATCTACATGTTACCCTTTCTCATGCTTTTTAAAGCTTGACCAGAGTCAGCCTCAGAGAATTAAATTGTTTAGTGTTCCCTGCGCAGACAAAGAAACAAACATTTTTAAAAAGATGGTGATTTTGTGTGCGTGTGTGTGTCTGTAATACATGTGTTTCTGGAAAAAATTTAAACAGAGTTGATAGGTGAAGATAGGCAATGTATTATGTAATGGAGTATGTAATGGAGAAAAACGGACAAGACATGAGTACGTTTCTTCCTCCTGACTTGACTTCCGTAAATTGAAACAGACATATAATGACACTATTAAGCTAGCATTACTTCTGTCTCCAGACTCTTGGTTGATAGCCCCAAAGAGGAGTCTGCTCTGTGTCCATCACTGTAAGGTACTGTAAGTAGTCGATGAGATTAGGTCTCAGCCTTCATGAAGTTTGTGAGGATGCAAATCTAACACACACAAAACAATTAGAAGGAAAGGTGGCTGCTGATAATGCTGACAGGGGCTTCTCAACTCTTTTCAAATTCAGAGTTGGGTGGGAGGCCAGTTGTGAAAGAACGTAGAAGAAGAAAAAGTCATGTTTAAGAGGCTGAACTGCAGGGTTTCGGCAAAAAGCCAGGGACTGAGTATCACCTGAGAGTGAGGATAAAAACCTGATGGACAAGAAGGTGATAGCCTCGTTGATTCTTCCCCAGTTTGATGGGCAAGAGATTCCACCTGTACACTCATTTGCTCTTCTAGGGACCCTCTTTAGTGCTGCCTCCTGAAGGAGTGCTGGGCTGGTGAGGGTATTTTGACTGTGTAAGTCATGCTCATGGTACTCCATTTGTAAAGGGCAGTGGGGATATATTCTCTGTGCATTTATCTTCGTTCTCTAGACTACCTTCAAGTTGAGCTGAAAGATATGGGAGTAGAAGTGACCAGAGAAGATGACCCCAGGAAGATTTCCAGAGATAAGTCTCCTAGAAGTCTCAGAGGCATTCTCTTCCAGGGTCATAAACCTCACCCCTCATACGTCTGCCTTAATGGATGTGTTTAATAATACCCATTGCCCTTTTGGGAACAAAGTTCAAAAAAGGCTCAACCCCCCCCCACAACCCCCCCGTCAGAACTAAACATCATCAAATATTTAACACTGGAACTCGCCCTTACCCTTGACCATTGTTCAAGGGAGGGAGCAAGGAGAAATCCCAGTCTCAATCTTGGTCACCTTGAAATGCTGATTTTTCTCTTAGACATTTAAGTGGAAACCAGGTGGGTTAATGACAAATTAGAACTTGGAAGCTAGACTTAGCAACAAAACCCTCTTTTATTCAGCCAAAGTTTTTGGAAAAGGGAAACTGGTCTGTGTAATACCATCGATGGTTAACTTGCCCTTGGATCAAGATAGATATGTTGACAGCCCTTGATTTTTCCAAGTGAGAGTGATGGGTTTGCATAGGTTAGAGGCAGGGTTAGGATATAAATGGGAGACGCAAATTAGGAAAGATTCACTCAGAAGCTTTACCCTGCATCATCAAGTCTTAGAGTGTCATTTTAAGCATTTTTTTATTGCTTATTAAATAAAAGCTCAAAATCATGATTTGAAAAAAAGTAGTATCATGTGACTTTCTCATTTGTAAATTACATTGAACTAAATATTTTATTTGAAATACTTGGATGTCGCTTGAGAAAAATGTTACTGGGGTGAAATGAATTGGAAAGAGAGCATCCTTTGCTGTTGCTCTGGGTGAGGTCAATGACTCTAACTTAGAAGCATCCCCTTGCCCAGGACAACAAGTGAGTAACCCCGTTTTTCACTTGACGATTGCTCTGCTTTGTGGGCTCCACGAGTGGAATGAGAAACACCTTATGTCCTTTCTACATCTCCAGTGACATTAGCATATTGCATGTTCTGAGAAACATGTAGTGAGGAATTCTGGATATCCTGCACATCATGCTTTATATGACAATGGGACAGATGTGTTTAGGTGACGTCCCTTCACTTGGTTCTCTGTAGAGTATGGTTTGGGAAATGTGCCATCAGCCATACTTTAATTCTTTGACTTTACCCACACACACCCCTGGCAAATTGCACAGTGCACATTGCACAGCATATACTGAGTGCCCATCATATATTTTTCTAAGTGAGAACGATGGGTTTGCATAGGTTGGAGACAGGGTTAGGATATAAATGGGAGATGAAAATTAGGAAAGATTCACTCAAAAGTTTTTCCCTACACCATCGAGCCATACAGTGTCTTTATTGCTTTCAGGGTGCTTTAACATTTATGACTTCATTTGACCCTTGAAACAAAAACTCTTTATCTCACAGACAAGAAATATGAGAGGCAGGGGAAGTCCAGTGACCTGCCCAGTGGTAGCATAAGAATCTTCATTGATGTCTGCTCAGAAAGCATCTGGTGAGAAGTGTAAAGTCATCCCAAAGCAGGAAGAATGGGAGCCCCCCACCAAACACATGAAGAGTCTGGATTCATCTCCACATCTCCACTCGCTCTGAAATGTCCAACATGAATGTCTCTGTGCCAGGCTCAGTAGCCTTGTCTTCCTGCCATAATTCTATAATCTAAACAATGGAATGCCAACGGGTCAGCTGAACAGGGTATCTGGTTCCCAGTATGGTTTTTCTTGCTTTACATTCTTATCGTTCTGAACATCTTGGCTAACGAATACATCAGAGCCCTAAGAGTAGTCTTGGGCTGCTGTTGAAGCTAGACTATACCTGGCCTAGATGCTATGATGCCAGGGTAGATACATCGCAGTGTACCCCAACCAAGGCCAGTGGGGTGTGCAGGAAACGCAGGAAAACAGAGCATGGTTCCAGGCTCACCAAGAAGAGAAGTCCCTGACTCAAAGCTTCATAGGCTGAGAAAGATGGACTGAGCCTTGGTGAGGCAGGAATCCCAGAAGATCAGACCCAGGGGCATCCCAGTGTTTAGTCTATCTTCATCCTATCCATGTGGTCAGTGCCTGTGAGCTTTCTCAAGTCCTCGCGTCATCCTCTTCTTTGGCACAGTAGCCAGTAGCTACAGCCTGTTGTCCTGGGAGGCACACACCTTTGCCTGACTTTCAAGACCTCCCAGAATATAGCACACTGTCCTCCATGCCCCATCTGTCTACCATCTCTCTGTCCAGGCTACTCAGCTCACTGCTCCTCCACCATCACATCCAGTTCACCCAAGTCCTCTGTATTCTGGAATAGTCCACTGAGGTCACACTGCCTCTCCAACTCCTAGCTATCCTTCAAAAACCCTGTAGTCCCACTTCTGCTCTGAAGGGTTTCCTAGCAATCCTAGCCCTGACTGATTCTGAGTCTGACTTGAGTAGCCTTCATTTTGGCTGTAGTGGGTACTCAGCCCTGAATTATCAATGCTTAGTTCCGTGTGAGTACTTCTGGTCTCACCAGACAGATTTGGAGTTTCTTGGTTGTTATCGTATGTCTTCAAGTTCCTGTGTCTCCACCCTTCCTCAATTCCCCAGTGGCTAGAATGACAGGAGGCTCAAACAAGTCTTCTGATACCTCTCCAGTCCTTGTTCATCGTATGACATTCTGTAGGTAGCCCTGAAGGTATGCTCACTTCTTTAAATAGTCACAGAATAAAGTGTGGCATCTGGAGCAGTTTTTTTAGATTGGTTATTACTTTTTAAAAAATGTTTATCAAGCATCAGCTATTTCTCCTAGGTTCTCTGCATAAATTATCTCATTTAATCTTCCCAAGAATCCCGGGAATGGAGGCTCAGAGAAGTTAAAACAACTCGCCCAAGGTCATTCTGGAAGTGGCAAAGATGGGATTCAAATCCAGTAAGAACATTCCCCAAGCCTTGGGTGGCAACTTCCGCTCAGGTGGGATTTATTCTTTTTCCACTCTGGCCTCTTGATGTGACTGTTGAAATCTGCTTCTTCCTTGTCACTCTCCAAGTTGGAAAACAGACGCTGTCTGCCCTTTACCAGTCACTTGGGGTCAGAGAAGCCAGCCTTTGACAAAGGACCCCCCGGAAGAGCCACTTCCGTCCCTGCCACGCCCCCATCCCTTGCCTGTGGTCTGGAACCTCTGTGGTTGCTGCCCCTACGTCCTGCATCTTCCATCTCCCTAGTCCCCCTCCTCTGCCCTCAACCCCCATCCCCACCATTAATGAGAATCAGAAGGAGGGAGAGGTGGGGACTTGAAAGAGTCATTCCTTTCTTATTTATAGGTCTCCACCAGAGGACCAGGGGCGAGGAGTGTGGTCTCTACCCTAAAGCGAGGAGCAAAGCTCTCATAGGGGCCAGGGTCCTGGCTGGGCTTGGCCTGTGACCCCTAGTGCCTTAATCTCCCCAGCTGTACAATTAGGTAAAAGTTGGGCTACAATGGAAACCAGATGTTACATCAGGAGCAAAGTCTCCTGGGCAAACAAATTAAATAATAAATAAATGCTTTCGGTTTTACTAGCGACTGGCCATTCTGCCTTTCCTCCCAGGCTCCAATTAGAGTACTCCCGTTGTCTTGTGGAGTTTTAAAACCCAAGTGTAAATAAGCACGGGTCCTGCAATGGCAGAAATGCTGGCTAGTTTTGATTTTGATTTTTGTCGATGGTTTGCCTTTGGTTTGGTTTTCTGCAATGTTGTGAGCCTGTTTTTGCAAATCCTCCTGAGTATGACTTTACATTCAGGTTTAAGTTGGGGGTGGGGGGCAGCAATTAACCAGGTTGTACTTTTTTTTGGTCGTTTGGGGATCACTGATCTTGGGACAGTCTCATGCATGAAGGACTCTGAGGATCACGGAGACATAGCGTGCATTTCTCTTCTCTGCCAAAAACCCACACCAAACCCAAATCTGCAGAACTCCAGCTCTAGGAAAAGCAACACTGAGCTTGCCGGTTTAACTACAGCCAGCCGTTCACTTGAGAGTCTCTCTACAGTGTTTGTATCTGCTTCTCTGCCTTGGCATTTAGAGAACCATACTTGGCTGAATATAGAACTTAAGAGGTCTCAGACACATTACGCTCATTCATTCTTTGCCTTGTGAACTCATTCATTCATTTAGGAAATATTTATTGAGCACCTGTTACGTGCTCAACACTTTTCCTGGAGCTGAGCATGCAGCTGCAAACCAGCAGAGTCCCTGCCAACAGAAGGACTAAAAGAAAAAGATGCTGATTGTACCACCGATTTCAGCATTAGGGCTCTGGTCATTCCTATTGAACCCTTGGGGAAAACTCAGGAAAATGTGTATTGACAGGCAAAAAGGTAGTGTAGTTGTCATGTGGAAGTGTGACTCTTCCACAGTCATGTTTGGCCAAAAGTGATCTGAGCTTCCATTGACACTGTTACGACCGGGATTCTCACTAAGTGAGCGCCTACTAAGTGTTGGGCATTGGGTAAGCATTTCACACACATCACCTCATCTTATCCTCATCATTTTAGAGTCGAGGAAACAGAGCCTCCAAGAATCCTGTCCTACCTTATGCAAGTTCTCCCATTCCTGTTGGTTGCTAGGAAACCTGTGGAAATGTCTAGGAGAAATTATAACAGTATCTAGATATTAATTCAGAACCTACTCGGTGCTAGACACTGAGCTGGCAACTTTTTGCCTGTTATCTTGTTTCATCCGCAGTCTTTCTGGATGGTCACTATCGTGATCAGTAATTTTACAGCACAGGAAAGGGAGGCTCATCAGGGTGAAGTTCCTTGCCCCATGTCACACAGCTCATAAGTGTCAGAGCTTGATTCATATTCAGGTCTTTCTGCTGCCTAAGCCTGCATTTAGTCACTTCCCTTTAAGCTTTGTATTTTATAAGCAAACAAGGAAAGGCTGGAACCAAGGAAACCAGCCTCAGTGGCTTTGCTTAGCTCCCTTGACCTTGTCAGAGCCTGAAATCTCAAGACATGTTCTAGGGAGTTCCCTAGAACATTTACGCCTAGAGGGTGATGACTTTCTCAATGGTCATATGAGGACTCTGAAGCCAAGATCGGTTGTACCACTTTCTCAAGTCCTTAGCCGAAGTAAAGAACAGGGATTCCTTGGCTTTGCCCCTAGTTGAGTTTCGTCTGAGACACTGAGTAGAAATATACTCTGACACAGTGTTCTCTTGAGTGACGTGGGTTGGAAGGATACAGGGAAGCTACACGAGGGACCAACCCTTGTCTCTTTCCCTCTTGTGTCCCTCAATCCAGCTACAAACTTGGACACAAGTCTGGATCCAAGAAAGATTTGCCTGATCAGGATATGGGGTTTTTTTTATTACTTATATCTTGCTTAATTTTTGTATCAGGAGGAACATCTTCTAACAAACAGCAATGATTTGTTAAATGGATACACTCATATAACCACTGTCTCAATCAAAATAGAGATGGGATATGCCCATCTCCCCAGAAAAGTTCCCTGTTCCCCTCTGCAGCCAAACTACAACCCCCACCCAGGCCAGGTAAGTGCCCATATAATTTTGATATTTTCTCCTCTCTCCCCACTTTATTGTCTCCTTTTCTAGTGATAGTAGTGTTTTCCCCTTGTAGGAATGCTGGTAATTGCAAATCACACACGTTCTTGGATCATCATCTTATCAGTTTGTTTTTTTCCAGTGTTCTTATCTGGCAAAATAAAAAGTTTGCAACCTTAGGTCTGTACCTTTTACTGATCTATGAAATCAAAAAATCTATCTTTATAACAGTGAAATGATTTGCTTAACTGCGGACATAAGAGAAAGAATTATGCAAAGAAAGTGTTGGGAGTAAGGATTCAACATTGTGTGTATAAGCTCTGTACTTTGCATGTTGATCAGTAAGCTTGACTCAAAAGGTCCATCTTTGAGTTCCCAAGAGGCTTCAGACAGTGGTTGCTCTTTTCTTAAGTATTTTTTTAATTAATTTTAATTGGAGGATATTTGCTTTACAATATTGTGTTAGCATCTACTGTACAGCAAAGTGGATCAGTTATACATAAATCAGTCCTCTTTTTTTGAATTTTCTTCCCATATAGGTCACCGCAGAGCACTAAGTAGAGTTCCCTGAGCTATAGAGTAGGTTCTCATTGTTGTTGCTATTCAGTCGCTGAGTTGTGTCCGACTCCTTGTGACCCCATGGACTGTATGTAGCACACCAGGCTTCCCTGTCTTTCACTTTCTCTGAGTTTGCTCAAACTTATCCTCATATAGTCGGTTCTCATTAGTTATCTATTTTGTAGATAGTATCAATAGTGTTTGCATGTCAATCCCAATCTCCCAGTTCATTCCACCCCTCTTTCCCTCCTTGGTAACCACACACTTATCTCTACATCTGTGTCTCTATTTCTGTTTCACAAATAAGATCGTCTATACCATTTTTCTAGATCCTGAGCTCATTCTGCTCATCTGTAAAGTAGATTGGTTTGATTATTTCGGTGGTCTTGCTTTCTTCTCTAGCCAGGTTTGGATTCATCGGCACTGATTTCCCCAGAGTCACTTGGGGTCTGAACTCCAGGCTAGCATTTCCACCCCAAAGCAAACACGGCTCTAAACATCAGGCTTCGAGTGAGTTCTGTCTAAAGTTTCCTTCCACCTCTTTCTGGGAAGCAATCAAGGGGTCCCTTTTCTAGGAGACTGTAATTTGTTGAAAAGCATTTGATTGTTGTATTGAAAGGTGCACTGTATGTGTAAAAAGGTGTTTATGAGGCTTCGTACAGTATAGTTAATAACCAACCACAACCAGGGTCTTTATAACAGGGACCCTGGCTGCAAGCACCTACGCTGTGCCGTTCTGAGGCCCACTAATGTATAATTACAGTGGCTGGTGGTCTGGAATATAAACCCAGGGTGCTTGCTGCAGGCTTGCAGGTCAGCCTTCTCTTCTATCCATGGCAGCACTCTGTACATTTCTCAGACTCAGCAGAAATACTCCTCCTGACCCTCTCAACCCAACTTATTGGACACCTGCAGATTCTAAGGTAGGCTGCATCCGTGCATGCTAAGTCACTTCAGTCGTGTCTGACCCTTTGTGACTCTATGGACTTTAGCCTGCCAGGCCCCTCTGTCCATGGGGATTTCCCAGGCAAGAATTCTGGAATGGGTTGCCATGCCCTCCTCCAGGGGATCTTCCTGACCCAGGGATCAAATCTGCATCTCCTGCATCTCCTACATTGGCAGGAGGGTTCTTTACCACTAGTGCCATCTGGGAAACCCAAAGTAGGCTGAGCAAGGTGCATCTTTAAATGCATTGGAAGCAAAGAGCTGGGCAATGACTAGTAATAATATGAGTTCTGGTGTTTGTTTATGCAGGCTTCCTCAATGGCTCAGCAGGTAAAGAATCTGCCTGCAATGCAAGTGACACAGGAGATGCAGGTTTGATCCCTGGGTGGGAAGATTCCCTAGAGGAGGGAAATGGCAACCCACTCCTGTATTCTTACCTGGAGAATTTCATGGACAGAGGAGCCTGGCAGGCCATAGTCACAAACAGTAGGACACAACTGAGTGACTAAGTATGCAGCAAAATGTGTTTACTTATGAAGGGGAAATTCATGACTGAAGAACCAACTAGCTCAAGCTACAGCATTTCTTGCCAGGAGAAGGATGACTTCTTAGAAGGCTTCTCATTCCCACTCTGCCCACTCGTCACTCCCACCCCTGCTCCCCACTCCCCTGCTGAGCCATGCCCCACAAGGCAGGTAGCATGCTCTTCTAAATACACAAATCTGACCAGGGTTCCTTTTCTTAAAACCTTTTGATGGTTCCCCATTGTTCTCTAGGATCAAGCTCCACCTCTCCATCAGGGATCTGGGGCCCTGCACCATCTGCCCTGGTGATTACCTGAGACTTCTGTGGGTCACAGAACACTTTGCTTCCTGATTCTCTTTCTCACTGACCTCTTTTTGGGTCCCTTCCTCCTCCGAATCCCCCTGTGACTTTGGGTCTGTCATCTGGCCTGATCCCTCTGCTCTGCCTTCCCTTCTTCAGTGCCAGTGACCCTGGGCCCAAAAAGGGTGTTGCAGCTGTTTCTGAAATTCATTCTCCACCTCTGAGTTCCCAGTGATATTTCACAGTACAGATGAACCACACTCTATCTAACCTGTTTCTCTCTGATGGTAAATTTCTGCTCTGTCTTCAGATACCAGGGTGAAATGCCACTTCTTCTGGGAAGCCCTCCCTGGTCTCCTAGACCAGGTCAAGTTCCCCTACTTGGTTCCTTTATTCTTTTCTTCCAGAATTACTCTTTCCAGAGTGTGTAATATCTGCCTGAAACTGAGGTGAACAAGTTTCTAGGATATAATTCACTTAGGAAGCATGTACTGAGAATATCCTCATGTTACAAATGCAGAACCTGAAACTTGGATGGAGTCAGAATGTTGCCCAGCAAGTAGGAGAGCTGGTAAGTGACCAAACAAGAATTCAGAAACTCTGAATACAAGCCCTTCACCAAAAACACAGGCTCATCAACATTTTATTGCAGAGTGGGGAGAATGGCACATAGAACACTCACATATGTTAAATATCTGTCTCCAAAACATAAGGAAAAAATGTAGTAGCAAGACTTCAGTGAAAGACACAACATATTAATAACAAGTATTGTTTAGTAATGGTTCTGGGAATAAAGTTCTTTTCCCCTTTCAGTTTTTCTCAAATTTCCTAATTTTCTTCAATGAGTACCTATTCTTTTTCTAAATCCACTTAAGTGAAGTGTGGATTGCCTGAAACATTAAAACTCCTAGAATTAAAAAGAAAATTCACCCACAATATCACTACACTAAGCAAACCAACTGTTTCCAATTTGGTGTTTGCCTCCCAGGACTGATCTCTAGAAATATTTCATTTCCTTATAGTTGTAGTCATAGTGTACATTCTATGTTGGCATTCTGTTCTTTTCAGTTAATATTTCACCCTGATGATCTCGTAAATAATGGGGGAATGCTCCATCAAGGTAAACTTCATCTCTGGTTCTAGAGTCATTCATGAGTGATTCTGGCCTCCAAGACCAGCACTATCTTTTGGTTTAACCCAGTTCACCCTGACATTCCTACTTCCGTTCAATGGTTTAATCATTCATTCCACAACTATGTTTTAAATGCCTACTATGCACCAAGCAGTTTGCTAGGTATGCTCCAATCTACTTACACTATGTGACAGTCAGCTACTGCTGAAAGCAAAACAATTTATTTCTTAAGATGTTTTTAATAAACTATCGAAGACTTTGGGGATTAAAAGACATCCTATAGTAAAATGAGGATTCGTGCCCTCGAGCGATATTCCCTTTTAAGTCGATAAATTTCAATTGGTGAATTACATAGAACTTTACAGTTTATAGGCTTCTTCTACACCCATTGTCCCTTTTAATTTGCTAACATCTGGGAAATGGAAAGATTCTCTTCAGATGAGGAGACTGAGGTCCCAAGAGATTATTTCATTTGTCCAATTTTTCAGTCCATGAGAAATGTGCCCATACCACACGCATGGTGTTTTGACCTGATTCCCTCACATTTTAATATGTCCTGGGAATACTTCTATGACAGAACAATCATTAAAAAACAAACAGTTGCAGATGATTTCACAGTATGAATGAATCATAATTTATTTAACATGTTTCCCATTGATGGACTTTTATGTTCCCTCAACTTTTTCATTGGGGCTTCCCTGGTAGCTCAGACAGTAAAGAATCTGCCTGCAATTCAGGAGACCCAGGTTTGATCCATGGGTTGGGAAGATTCCCTGGAGAAGGGAATAGCAACCCACTGTAACATTCTTGCCAAGAGAATCCTGTGGGCAGACTAGCCTGGCAGGTTACAGTTCATGGGGTCCCAAAGAGTCAGACATACTAAGTGACTAATACTTTCACTTTCCGGTTTTTCATTGTTTTAATGTTGCAATTAAGAAGACCTTAAAATACATCTATTCACACACTATCAATATATAAAATAGATAAAAACCTACTGTATAGCACAGGGAACAAAAAAATAGTCCCTGTAATATATCTTTGAGCAAGTGAGATTATTTCTGTAAAACAGACTCTTTGAAACATACATAGGGGAGTAGGTAGGCACATTATAAATTTTGACAGCCCAATAAAGGCCTCCATGGCTCAGACAGTCAAGTGTCTGCCTACAATGCGGGAGACCCGGGTTTGATCCCTGGGTTGGGAAGACCCCTGGAGAAGGAAATAGGAACCCACTCCAGTACTCTTGCCTGGAATATTCCATGGACTGAGGAGCCTGGTAGGCTACAGTCCATGGGGTTACAAAGAGTTGGACACGACTGAGCGACTTCACTTTCACTTTCACAGCTATGTTGCATGGTGATTGCCTATTTGCCAACAACTGTGTGGATTGTTGAAATGATCGATTTTAGGGTTTTGCCAGTATTATAAGACCAAGATAGTGTCTCACTGTTATTTTCAATCTGCATTTTCTTATTTTTAATTTATTTTTTTTTTTTTTGCCCAAGCTGCGTGGCATGGGGGATCTCATTTCTCCAACCAGGGAATGAACCCACACCCCTGCATTGGAAGTGCAGAGTCTTAACCATTAGACTGCTGGAGAAGTCCTTTATTGTGATTTTCAATCTGCATTTTCATCATTAGCAATGAGTTTGAGTATTTTCCATATGCATATAAGCCTTTATTAGCATCTTATCCAGAAAGAACTTCCTAAAGTCCCTGGGAGAAGGCTTTACAGGAAGGGCCCCTGGGGCTGGGGCAGGCTTTCTCTAGGAAGTCTGTGGTTTATGCAGTCAAGTCAGGAAGGCAAGGAGAAGCCAAAAGGAAGAATCAGTAACAAGATCAGAGGCTAGAAGAGGAAAGAAAGAGAAACAGAGAGAGGATGGGACAAGGCTATGTCAGATTCTCCTTGATACAAAGTATAAAGGGAAGGAAAACTACAGACCCTCCCTTGTCACAGTTCCCAGGATATATTACAGAAGTAGCTCCTTCAAGGAGTCATGCTCCCTGGCATGAAACTCTGAGGATGGAGTCTGTGCTGGGGGAGCTCAAGGAGGTTTGGGCTTACCATGAAGTTCATGAAGCTTGATTTTTAGCACTGCTTACTTGCACAAACCCCTTCCGCAGCCCAGAGAAGGGCTTAACAGTGGGTTCACGTGATCACCTGTTGTATAGCGATTGTGTCCCCTCCAAATCCATATGTGGAAATCCTAACCCCCAAGAGATGGTGTTAGTACATGAGACATTTGGGAGGTGATTAGGTCATGAATGGGATTCGTGTCTTTATAACGGAGGTATGAGAAATCTCCCATCATGTTCAGTTCAGTTCAGTCGGTCAGTTGTGTCCGGCTCTTTGCGACCCCATGAATTGCAGCATGCCAGGCCTCCCTGTCCATCACCAACTCCCAGAGTCCACCCAAACTCATGTCTATTGAGTCGGTGATGCCATCCAGCCATCTCATCCTCTGTCGTCCCCTTCTCCTCCTGCCCCCAATCCCTCCTAGCATCAGGGTCTTTTCCAATGAGTCAACTCTTCGCATGAGGTGGCCAGAGTATTGGAGTTTCAGCTTTAGCATCAGTCCTTCCAATGAACACCCAGACTGATCTCCTCTAGAATGGACTGGTTGGATCTCCTTGCAGTCCAGGGAATCTCAAGAGTCTTCTCCCACACCACAGCTCAAAAGCATCAATTCTTAGGCACTCAGCTTTCTTCACAGTCCAACTCTCACATCCATACATCATTACTGGAAAAACCATAGCCTTGACTAGATGGACCTTTGTTGGCAAAGTAATGTCTCTGCTTTTTAATAAGCTGTCTAGGTTGGTCTTAACTTTCCTTCCAAGGAGTAAGCGTCTTTTAATTTCATGGCTGAAATCACCATCTGCAGTGATTTGGGACCCCCAAAAAATAAAGTCTGACACTGTTTCCACTGTTTCCCATCTATTTCCCATGAAGTGATGGGACCAGATGCCATGATCTTCCTTTTCTGAATGTTGAGCTTTAAGCCAACTTTTTCACTCTCCACTTTCACTTTCATCAAGAGGCTTTTGAGTTCCTCTTCACTTTCTTCCATAAGGGTGGTGTCATCTGTATATCTGAGGTTATTGATATTTCTCCTGGCAATCTTGATTCCAACTTGTGCTTCTTCCAGCCCAGCTTTTCTCATGATGTACTCTGCATATAAGTTAAATAAGCAGGGTGACAATATACAGCCTTGACAGAGTCCTTTTCCTATTTGGAACCAGTCTGTTGTTCCATGTCCAGTTCTAACTGTTGCTTCCTGACCTGCATATAGGTTTCTCAAGAGGCAGGTCAGGTGGTCTGGTATTCCCATCTCTTTCAGAATTTTCCACAGTTTATTGTGATCCACACAGTCATAGGCTTTGGTATAGTCAACGAAGCAGAAATAGATGTTTTTCTGGAACTCTCTTCCTTTTTCCATGATCCAGCAGATGTTGGCAATTTGATCTCTGGTTCCTCTGCCTTTTCTAAAACCAGCTTGAACATCTGGAAGTTCATGGTCCACGTATTGCTGAAGCCTGGCTTGGAGAATTTTGAGCATTACTTTACTGGTGTGTGAGATGAGTGCAATTGTGCGGTAGTTTGAACATTCTTTGGCATTGCCTTTCTTTGGGATTGGAATGAAAAGGTTACACTAGAAGACAGCTGTTCATGAACTAGGAAGTGGCCCTCACCAGACATTAATCTGCTGGTACCTTGATCTTGAACTTCCCAAACTCCAGAACTCTGAGAAAGAAATATTTGCTGTTTCCAGGCTACCCAGTATATGGCATTTTGTTTCAGTGACCTGAATAGACTGATTAAGGCAGTATGTTTTTGTGAAATTTGCAAAATTATGTATTTTCATTGCACTTGGGTCACAATGGCACCCCACTCCAGTACGCTTGCCTAGAAAATCCCATGGATGGAGGAGCCTGGTAGGCTACAGTCCATGGGGTTGCTAAGAGTCAGGCACGACTGAGCGACTTCACTTTCACTTTTCACTTTCATGCATTGGAGAAGGAAATGGCAACCCACTCCAGTCTTCTTGCCTGGAGAATCCCAGGGACAAAGGAGCCTAGTGGGCCGCCGTCTATGGGGTCTCACAGAGTCAGACACGACTGAAGCAACTTGGCAGCAGCAGCAGCAGCAGGGCTGCTATTTCTTTCTGTTTCAATTTTCCTCACATTACACTTGTCCGTGTGTTGGTTGCTGACAACGTTTTTCAGGAGCTGGTCAAGAGGACACTGTGTTGAGGACACTTTTTGCCTGTATTTCGTGAGATATATTTTTGTGGTACAGAGGGCCCATGGAGAGTAAGCTATTGATGGCTGCCCCAGGGTAAGTGTGGGTTCAGGCAAGCTGTGAGTTCAGCTCCCGCCCCTGGGCCAGCTCACTGCATTGTGACAAGATGGTGCAAAGACAGACACTGTATTGAGATAGGAGCATGTCTGTGGTCCCCAGTCCTAGAATTAGGAGGACAGAAGAGGAGAGAAGAAACACGTTTGAAAAGCAGTGAGTCAGAACAAGGCTATGAAAAACTCTGTACTGGTCAAATGTGCAAACTTATAAGCAGAAATTTCTGTTCACATTAATTCCTAGTCAAAATAGAAGCTCTTTCCTGTCAGAATATACCAAATAGAGCAGCATTGTATTGACAATATAATTATAAACCCACCATCATTTATATGAACATCTCATGAAATATAATTTATCAGAAATATTGTGTTTGAAGAGTTCAAACCTGTATCTTTCAGTGAGGACTTCTCTCGGTGAAGTTGCATGTTTCACACAGCCCAAATATCATGTTTTACTATTTTGATCAACCATAGAGAGGAAAGACTGACCTGTCTTTCTAGTCTCTCCACTGAAAATATGACAAAGTTATTATCATAAGAGGCAATCCAAGAGTGTGAAGCCAAAATTTTAAGAAAAAGTACTATAGAGGTGTTCCAGGCAGCTAATTAATTTAAAAATTCTTTGTCTGGAAGTTTTAATTAAAAAATTGGTCAATCAGCTTCTTAAAATTGGTATCTTGTCATGATTTCCTTTCTTGTTTTAAATAAACATGACCATCATGCCTAAGTTTATGTCATGCTTTCGCAGTCTTTTTCTTGATGTTGTTCTAGTTTTAGTCCCTAAGTCATTCACTTCTGACTCTTGGTGAACACATGGACTATAGTCCAGGCTCCTCTATCCATGGGATTCTCCAGGCAGGAACACTGGAGTGGGTTGCCATTTCCTCCTCCAGGGGATCTTCCTGACCCAGGACTTGAAACTGAGTTTCCTGTATTGCCGGTGGATTCTTTACCACTGAGCCATCAAGGGCTCCCAAACTGCATAGGTTTCAGGCTCCACCATCTGTAGGAGACTGGAGAGTTTGAGGTCAGCCTCAATGACATGATTAGTCTAGACCATAAGCACAGGAAATGTGAGTTCATGGTATCTTCTGTCTAAACCCTTAAATCACTGTTACCTGCAGTAACCAGTGTCAAGTAGTCACTCAAAAAACCTTTCCCATGACTGAGTATGAATGAACAACACTTCGAGCTCTGTTTTTTGGTACTTATGGGAGATTGTTGTTCAAAGATGTTCACTTTCTTCCCTTCTTCACCGCCAAAGGAGCAATATACTTCCCCACTGACTGCTATTGAACTTGGCCATAAGGCTTGCTTCCCCCTCATGGTGGGAGGAAAACACCTGCTGTCCATTGGTGTTGGATGCTGGAAGAAATGATGCAGGTGGAAGCCAGATCTGAGCTTCATGGTTAACCCCATCCTCTTGTACTTCTGCTCCCATCTCACCATGAAAAAGGGCAGGTCATGGTTAACCTGCTGATCCAAAGAGAATGAGATGTCTGTTGACAGAGGAATGGATAAAGAAGATGTGGTGCATATATAAAATGGAATACTACTCAGCCATTAAAAAGAATGAAATAATGCCATTTGCAGAAATGTGGATGGAACTAGAGATTGCCATACTGAGTGAAGCAAGTCAGAGAAGGAGGAACATCATATGACATCCCTTATATGTGAAATCTAAAAAGAAATGATACAGATGAAGGTATTTACAGAACAGAAAGGGACTCACAGACTTAGAGAATGAACTTATGATAGCTGGGGGGAAGTATGGGGGAAGGGATAGTTAGGGAGTTCAGGATCAGTATGTACACACTGCTATATTTAAAATGGATAACCAACATGCATATCTCAGGGAATTCTGCTCAATGGCAGCCTGGATGGGAGAAAGTCTGGGGGAGAAGGGATACATATACATGTATGTTTGAGTCCTTTTGCTGTTCACCCAAAATTATCACTACATTGTTGATTGGCCATACTCCTTTAAAAGAAAAAAAAAAAAAGTGGGTGAGAGACATGCGATTTGAACCTGACACATCCAGGAGTCTTTATTGTCTCTGGGTGCAACTGTGCCCTGACTTTTGGCATGTTTCTTGATTTTTGCCTTCCAGCTAGAAACTAGCCAAGAAGCTATGTCCCCATGCAGACAGATACATGAGCAGGGGTAAGATGAACCAGCCAAAGTGAGAGGCAAGAAAAATAGCCTTGCAATGCAACCACTTAGACAAAGTCAAATATAGATTTAACAACTAATTATAGGAGAAAGCTGCAAAGTGCGTTATAAAATCAAGTGTTTGCACAGAAACATTTTTGCTAGAAAGCAAAGTGGTAGCTCATTTGCATGTTTGGTATTGTTAGCATACAAAGGAGCTGAACTGCTAAAATTAAGATAGTGAGTTGTTTGAAAACCTCATTTTAAAATAGAATAAATCACACCACAGACAGATGTTTAAGAGTGTGCCTGATGTGGGGAGAGCTGGCCTCCATTGTGAGGCTTGGCAGGGTTGAGCCTTCACTCTGGAAAGGCCAACCACATTTCTCTCTGAACTGCAGGGATTGGGGATATGGGAAACTCAGTATCTAAGGTTTCCTGGGAGAGGGCCTTGGTTGGAGGGGGGCTTCCAGTCTGGGGCTGGACTGAGAGTGAGTATCAATTCTAGTAGCTACCAGTGGCAAGCACATGCCAAGTGCTCATGGGCAGTAGATGTGAAATGTCAGGGGCCAACTCTGCATTTACATACCCTGAGAGCTCACTCTAGTCCCAGCTCTCACATGCAGCCTCAATTTTAGCCCTCATCCAACATCATGAGTTAAAGTATTAGTATCATGGTTGCCATCCCATTTCACAGATTGAACATGTGGAGGACGGGAGAGGTTGTAAAACATCTCCTGAATCCAATAGGAGGCAAGTAGGGGTGGCTGTAAATCAACCCAAGTGTAACATTATAGAGATTTCTGATCATCAGACCTTTTTATTGCACACCCCATTATGAAGAAAATGCGTGAAGAGACACTTCCATCACTATCTACTTATTGATTTATAAATGATACACAAGCATGACTACATTATCTACTGTATATAGCAAAACTCCAAGTAGAAATAGGAAAATAATGAGATAGAGAAAAATGTGGAAATATTCCTGTTTTCTTCACACTAAAATGGATTATCTCCATTTTTCAGGGTGTGAGTTTTTCCCACATTGGAGATAAGTACTTAACCAGTATGCATTTCATTCTAACATGTCCTAGGCTTGGGAGGTATATTAGTCTGGGTTCTTGAGAGAAACAGAATATGTGTATGTGTGTGTGTGCATGGATGCGTGTGTGTATAATATATCTCCAATGGGAGATATAGCTGTATCTATCTATCATACACCTATTTATTGATGGAGAGAGACTGATTGATTATGATGCATTGACTCACAAGATCATGGAGCCTGAGAAGTTCCACAATCCACCATGTGCAAACTGAAGCCTGGGGAAGAAAATGGGGGACCCCATGAGGCTGGTCCTGTAATTCCACTCAGGTCTTAAAGCCAGCAAATCAGGGGAGCTGATGATGGTGTAAATCCCAGTCCAAAGGCAGAAGACCTGTATATTGCTCAGTCAGGCAGTCAAGAAGGAAATGGATGCTCTCCCTCACACATGGGGGAGGGTGATCTACTTTCCCTAGTCCGTCAATTCAAATGCTAGTTCATGAGGAAACATGCCCAAAGATGATCCCAGAAACAAAGTTTAATCTGAGCATCCCATGGCTGGTCAAACTGACACATAAAATGAACCTTTGCAGGCATGTGTGTGTGCTAAGTTACTTCAGTCATGTCTAACTCTTTGTAACCCTATGGACTGTAGCCTGCCAGGCTCCTCTGGCCATGGGATTCTCCAAGCAACAATACTGGAGTGGGTTGCCATGCCCTCCTGAAGGGGATCTTCCTGACCCAAGGATGAAACCCAGTCTCTTAGGTCTACTGCATTGGCAGGCAATTTCTTTGCCACTGAACCACCTGCTTTTGACGTATAAGGTACTATTTGTAGGTTACAGGGGTGAGGTGGAGATATGTGGGGACCATTGTTCAGTTTTCCACAACGTCTCTCACAAGGTTTGCCCAACTGTGACTTTTCACAGACTCAAAGCTCCACAAGTACAGAGGCCACCACTTAGGGAGGCCAACCATCCAGGGGCTTTCCTGGTGTTTGCACGGAAAATTCCCTGTCCCAGCAAACTCTCAGACCCAGACAAACCAGGACAGTGTGTCCCTTTACTGCTTCCTATAGGCGCATGGTACCGTATTTACAGTAGCACACAGTGAGTGCTAAATTGACCCTTCTTCCAGAGCTGAAATGACCTTTCCTTAAAGTCTCTCTAGACTTTTCTAATCTCTGTAATTTCCCTTTATGATCCAGATTGTCAAAAAGATCAAACCAGTCCATGCTAAAGGAATCAGTCCTAAATATTCATTGGAAGGACGGAAGCTGAAGTTCCAATACTTTGGCCACCTGATGTGAAGAGCTGACTCATTTGAGCAGACCCTGATGCTGGGAAAGATTGAAGGCAGGAGGAGAAGGGGATGACAGAGGATGAGATGGTTGGATGGCATCCCTGACTCGACAGACATGAGTTTGAGCAAGCTCTGGGACTTGGTAATCGACAGGGAAGCCTGGCTTGCTGCAGTCCATGGGGCCTCTAAGAATCAAGCATGACTGGGCGAGAGACTGAAATGAACTGAACTGATAATCCAGATCTCCCCCAAATCTTGAATATTTATCCAAGTCCCATGTTCATTGCACAATCTCTTATTCCTACATGCATATAAATTGTTTCATGAAAATAAATTCTGATGCTTCACTACAACATTAAACCCATGAACCTAGACATGAAATCATCTTGTATCTTTCTCCTTCAGGTCCTAAAATAGACCTCAAAACAACAAAATGCTGAGTGGATACTTGCCATCCCACCTTGCCATCACAAGGCAACTACACAAAATTGTGGTGTAAAGATGTGATAGAGATGGAGAAGAGAGCAGGGGTGGGGGTCTTAAATCATGACAGATTATTGGTGGTGATGAATTCAAAGCCATTGCCTAAAACAGTCATTTTCATAATTTTTGAAATATGTGTCACATTTGAATGTTTTCATCTGTAGTAAAGTTTTTTTTTCTTTCTTTTTTTTTACTTAAATACATTTGAAAAGAAGATTAAATATTTAGTGGTAGCTCAGTGGTAAAGAATCCGCCTACCAATGCAGGAGATGCAGGCTCAGTCCCTGGCTCAGGAAGATCCCTGGAGAAGGAAATGGAAGCCCATTCCAGTATTCTTGCCTGGGAAATCCATGGACAGAGGAGCCTAGTGGGCTACAGTCCAAGGGGTCACAGAGATTGGACCTAGCTGAGTACACACAAATACAAATGTTTAGTATGCCCGTTTTCTCCCACTACACATTATCATAAATCTGAGGTTACTGGAATTATCTATTGCTGTATAACAAAATAGCCCCAAAACTTACTGACTTAAAACAACATTTACTATCTCATGGTTTCCACAGCTCAGGAATCCAGGTGTAGCTTGGCTGAGTTCTAAGCCTGTGGTCTCTTAGGAGGCTGTAGTTGAGGTGTCCGTTGGGGTTACTGTGGTCTTGAAGCTGGGCTAAGGAAGAATTTGCTTCCAAGTTCTCTCCGTGGCTTTTGGCAGGATTCAGTTTCTCCCAGGGGTTGCACTGACGACCTCAGCTCCTTGATGGCAGTGGGCCAGAGGCCACCCTCAGTTCCAGGCCACCCGGGCCTCTCCATAGGGCAGCTCACAACTTGACAACTGTCTTCATTGAACTGAACAAGTCAGAAAGCAAGAGAAGGCATGCTAATGAGACAGTCATAGATTTTTGTAACCAACCACATCTTGAACGGGACAGCTCAGTACTTTAGAAGCAAGTCGCTAGTTCTAGCCCAGACTTCACAGAGAGTGGATTATCCAAGGGCGTGGCACCTCAAGGTGGAAATCGTGTGAGGCCACGTTCCATGTCTGTCCAGACCACTACACTCTCTGAAATCAGCGTTCTTACTCTTAGGGTTCAGGTTTTGCATGTTGGCAATTCCTCACATTAGGGATGCAGATAGACTTAACTTGGCACAGGTGGCAGTGGATGGAGGGCATGAGGAGATGGGGGAGTTAAGAGCCAGCCACAGAGAGACCACAGGAAACGTATGGATGTCAGGGCAAAGAGGTTGAGTGGGAAGATGAGTGTGAACTGCTTAACTGGAATGGAAAGATCACTGGAGAAAAATGAGGCTGTAGAATTTTCTGAAGTAGGAGAAAATTTTAGAAGCAGTCAGCAACCAGTCACTATTTTCCCTTGTACATATCAGGCCCAGCTCAGTGAGAAATTAAGTAATAGCTTTTTCATTTGCAGAGAAAATTATTTCAGATGGATTTTAACAGATAGCATTTGATAGAGATAGATTTGATGTGAATTCATTCTGTATTTGAACATAAATTTTCCCAACGATTCTGCACTACTCTCTATAGCTGAGCACACCCCAAATCCCATGAGAACTTAGATCTTATCCAGTCCTCTAGAGCAAAGTTCAGCAAAACTATGGGAACCAAAACTGGCCAGCTGCCTGTTGGTTTATGATCCAAGAGGTAAGAATTTTTTTTTTTTTTTACATTCTGAAATAGTTACATTTTAAATGGTTATACAAGTACCTACATAATAGCCTTGATTTTTAACTCCTGACTGGCAAAGCCTAAAATATTTATTATAAGAAAATGTGTACCAATTCTTGCTCTAGAGTTCCACAAAGCTTCAGACCCAGCACAAAGAGGGGTCAAAAAGAGATGAGTTATATTGTTGTTTTAGAAAGAACAGGAGGAAAGTTCTTGTTTTCAAGAGAAGGGAGGGGAGGAGAAAAGGAAGATTCTTATAGCTCACAGCATCTACAGCCTTCATGCCACCCCAGCCCACCTCCACCTGTACTGATGCCGTAAGTACCCAAGCTGACAAGGGAAACACCATCCAAGACTGGCTGTCTTTCAGCCATCAAAACCTCTTAGACCAAAAGGTACTGAAATATCCTTAGGTTAAAAAGAAAGATAATGTTAGGACCTAACCAAAAAGGAAAAACAGAAACATCACTTCAAAAACACTAATGCGAAAAGATACATGTATCCCAGTGTTCACAGCAGAATGATTTACAACAGCCAAGACATGGAAGCAACCTAAATGTCCATCAGCAGATGAATGGATAAAGTGGATGTGGCATGTATGTAATGGAATACTACTTGATCATAGAAAAGAATGGAATTTTGCCATTTGCAACAACATGGATGGAATTGGAGGGCTTTATACTAAGTGAAATAAATCAGACAGAGAAATACTGTATGATGTTGTTTATATGTGGAATCTAAAAAGTAAAACAAATTAGTGAATATAGCATAAAATAAGCAAACTCAACAGATATAGAGAACAAATTAAGTGTTATTGGAGGTGGTGGGGGCAATGTACCAGGGATGAGGGAGTGAGGGGTGCAAACCATTGGGTATAAGACAGGATGTATTGAACAGCATGGTGAATGTAGCTAATATTTTGTAATAACTGAAAATGTAGTGTAACTTTAAAAATGTATCAAATAATTTTTTAAAATGTGTCCCCATTATCTGGAAACTATTGTGGTAGTGGCTTAAAGGGAAAAGAAGAAGTTCTCAATAAAAACCCTTACTTAGTCCAAGAAATGTAGAAGAGAGGGATGGAAAAGAAACAGTTTAAAAAAGAAGAACCAAGGGCCCTAGAACTTTACACAAGGGGATGTAAACAAGAAGACTGCATATATATACAGTTTTTTTTGAAGGAGAACATAACATATCTTCAGGAAGCGAGAACAATATGTGAAAGTTTCCCCAAAAGTGTTGTCTAAGTAACATGCTATTGAAACTAGAAAAGAATCAGTCTAAAACCCCTTGAGATTTAAAACCTATGGCAAAATTATGAATCCATTGTCATGAAGGGAGTGAACAGAATCACAAAAACCACATGTTTCTGTCCATAATAATAAATATCTCTAACAAGAGTAGAGAAGACTGCGGTGGAAGAAGTGTCTGACTTGGACTGAACTTTCTCAACCTTTGAGGCCAGTGTTTCTAATTGCTGTCATACCACTTCCTTCTTCTGTCAGAGAACAGCTTGAAGATGTCTATTTTTAACATCTCACAATGTTCCCTGGAATTGAGTTGCAACAGATGAAGGTATTGATGAGCATGGGATGGCAGTTGCTTAAGAAGGTAAAATTATGCTTATCAGTTGATCCGGTCATTCTACTCCCAGATATTTACACAAGAAATATGGAAGCATGTGTCCATATGAAGACTTCTATACAAGTGTTTACAGCTGCTATTTGGAATAGCTGAAAGCTGGAAACAATCCAATGTTCTTCAACAGATGGACAAATAAACAAATTGTGGTATATCTATACAATTGGATATTACCTGAGGATTAAAAGAAATACTCTATGGGTATGTACTATGACATTTATGAATCTCATAATAATTATACTGAGTGAAAGTGATAAATCAGACCAAAAATATATATATGCTGTATTACTCCATTTATATGAAAGTATATGAAATGTAAACTGATAATAGAGATCATATTGGTTATTTGGAGAGGTGGATAAGAAGGAAGAAATTAAAATGAGACATGAAGAAATTGGTGACTGATGAATTTGTTCATTATATTGTGTGTAGTGATGGCTTCAGGAATGCATATATACATCAAAATTTATCAAGTTGTGCACATTAAATGGGTAGCTTAATTTATGTCAATTACACCCTTGCAGGTCAGGAAGCAACAGTTAGAACTGGACATGGAACAACAGACTGGTTCCAAATAGGAAAAGGAGTACGTCAAGGCTATATATTGTCACCCTGCTTATTTAACTTATATGCAGAGAACATCATGAGAAATGCTGGACTGGAAAAAGCACAAGCTGGAATCAAGATTGCCAGGAGAAATATCAGTAACCTCAGATATGCAGATGACACCACCCTTATGGCAGAAAGTGAAGAGGAACTATAAAGCCTCTTGATGAAAGTGAAAGAGGAGAGTGAAAAAGTTGGCTTAAAGCTCAACATTCAGAAAACGAAGATCATGGCATCTGGTCCCAACACTTCATGGGAAATAGATGGGGAAACAGTGGAAACAGTGTCAGACGTTATTTTTGGGGGCTCCAAAATCACTGCAGATGGTGACTGCAGCCATGAAATTAAAAGATGCTTACTCCTTGGAAGGAAAGTTATGACCAACCTAGATAGCATATTGAAAAGCAGAGACATTACTTTGCCAACAACAGTTCGTCTAGTCAAGGCTATGGTTTTTCCAGTGGTCATGTATGGATGTGAGAGTCGGACTGTGAAGAAGGCTGAGCGCCAAAGAATTGATGCTTTTGAACTGTGGTGTTGGAGAAGACTCTTGAGATTCCCTTGGACTGCAAGGAGATCCAACCAGTCCATTCTGAAGGAGATCAGCCCTGGGATTTCTTTGGAAGGAATGATGCTGAAGCTGAAACTCCAGTACTTTGGCCACCTCATACAAAGAGTTGACTCATTGGAAAAGACTCTGATGTTGGGAGGGATTGGGGGCAGGAGGAGAAGGGGACGACAGAGGATGAGATGGCTAGATGGCATCACTGACTCGATGGACGTGAGTCTGAGTGAACTCTGGGAGTTGGTGATGGACAGGAAGGCCTGGCCTGCTGTGATTCATGGGGTCGCAAAGAGTCGGACACGACTGAGCAACTGAAGTGAACTAAGCTGGTTTAAAAAAAAAAAAAAAAAAGCCTTGTTCAAAAATTCAATATTGTTAAAATGCCAGTTCTTCCCAACTTTATCTATCAGTTCAGTACAGTTCAGTTGCTCAGTCATGTCTGACTTTTTTCAGTCTCATGGACTGCAGCGTGCCAGGCCTCCCTGTCCTTCACAAACTCTGAGAGTCTACTCAAACTCATGTCCATTGAGTCGGTGATGCCATCCAACCATCTCATCCTCTGTCATCTCCTTCTCCCCCCACCTTCAATCTTTCCTAGCATCAGCGCCTTTTTTCAATGAGTCAGTTCTTTGCATGAGGTGACCAAAGTTTTGGACTTTCAGTTTCAATATCAGTCCTTCCAATGAATATTCAGGACTGATTTCCTTTAGGATGGAATGGTTGGATCTCTTTGCAATCCAAGGGACTCTCAAGAGTCCTCCAATACCACAGTTTAAAAGCATCAATTTTTTGTCACTCAGCTTTCTTTATAGTCCAACTCTCACATCCACACATGACTACTGGAAAAACCATAGCTTTGACTAGACGGACCTTTGTTGGCAAAGTAGCATCTCCGTTTTTTAATAAGCTGTCTAGTTTGCTCATAGCTTTTCCTCTAAGGAGTAAGCGTGTTTTAATTTCATGGCTGCAGTCACCATTTGCAGTGATTGTGGAGCCTCCTAAAATAAAGTTTGTCACTGTTTCCCCATCTATTTACCATGAAATGATGGGACCAGATGGTAGGATCTTTGTTTTCTGAATGTTGAGTTTTAAGCCAACTTTTTCACTCTCCTCTTTCACTTTCATCAAGAGGCTCTTTAGTTCCTCCTCTTCATTTCCTGCCATAAGTGTGGTGTCATCTGCATATCTGAGGTTATTGATATTTCTCCCAGCAATCTTGATTCCAGCTTGTGCTTTATCCAGTCCAGCATTTCTCTTGATGTACTCTGCATGTAAGTTAAATAAGCAGGGTGACAATATACAGCCTTGACATACTCCCTTCTTGATTTGGAACCAGTCTGTTGTTCCATGTCCAGTTCTAACTGTTGCTTCTTGAACTGCATACAGATTTCTCAGGAGGCAGGTCAGGTGGCGTAGTATTCCCACCTCTTGAAGAATTTTCCAAAGTTTGTTGTGATCCACACAGTCAAAGGTTTGGCATAGTCAATAAAGCAGAAATAGATGTTTTTCTAGAACTCTCTTGATTTTTTGATGATCCAGTTGATGTTGGCAATTTGATCTCTGGTTCCTCTGCCTCTTCTAAATCCAGCTTAAGCATCTGGAATTTCACGGTTCATATACTGTTGAAGCCTGGCTTGGAGAATTTTGAGCATTACTTTGCTCCATCACCTTCATGAACTTTGTTGGTAGTGATGCTTCCTGAGGCCTACTTCACTTTGCATTCCAAGATGTCTGGCTCCAGCTGAGTGATCACACTATCATGGTTATCTGCATCATGCAGATGTTATTTTTTATAGTTCTTCTGTGTATTCTTGCCACCTCTTCTTAATATCTTCTGCTTTTGTTAGGTCCATACCATTTCTGTACTTTATTGTGGCCATCTTTGCATGAAAAGTTCCCTTGGTATCTTGAATTTTCTTGAAGAGATCGCTAGTCTTTCCCAGTCTATTGTTTTCCTCAATTTCTTTACATTGATCACTGAGGAAGGCTTTCTTATCTCTCCTTGCTATTCTTTTGTATAGCTTTCCTTTTTTCCCTTGCCTTTCACTTCTCTTCTTTTCATAGCCATTTGTAAGGCCTCCTCAGACAACCATTTGCCCTTTTGCATTTCTTTTTCTTGGGAATGGTCTTGGTCACAGCCTTCTGTACAATGACACGAACTTTCATCCATAGTTCTTCAGGCACTCTGTCTATCAGATCTAATCCCTTGAATCTATTTGTCACTTTTAGGTCATGCCTGAATGGTTTAGTGGTTTTCCCTGCTTTCTTCCATTTAAGTCTGAATTTGGCAATAAGGAGTTCATGATCTGAGCCACAGTCAGCTCCCTGTCTTGTTTTTGCTGACTATAGTTTCTCCATCTTTGGTTGCAAAGAATATAATCAATCTGATTTTGGTATTGAGTATCTGGTCAAGTCCATGCGTAGTCTTCTCTTGTGTTGTTGGAAGAGGGTGTTTGCTAGATTTAACATAATCCTAGCACATCATTTTATAAATACAGACAAATGGATTCTAAAGTTTATATATAAAAAAAAGCAAAACCATTTTTTCTAGAATCTGTATGTGTGTGTTAGTTGCTTAGTCATGTCCAACTCTTTGTGACCCCATGGACTGTAGTTCACCAGGCTCCTCTGTCCATGGAATTCTCCAGGCATGTATACTGGAGTGGGTTGCCATTCCCTTCTCCAGGGGATCTTCTCAACCCAGGGACTGAACCCAGGTCTCCCACATTGCAGGCAGAACCTTTACCATCTGAGACAACAGGAAGCCCAATGTCAATTCTTCCCAACTTTATATATATATATATAGTTTTAACATAATGCCAGCACACTATTTTGTAGATCAGTTTAGTTCAGTCGCTCAGTCGTGTCCGAATCTTTGCGACCCCATGGATACAGACAAACTGATTCTGAGGTTTATATATGCTAAAAATTTTTTTTCTAGAGTTCATATATGTGCGTTAATATACGATATTTGTTTTTCTCTTTCTGACTTACTTCACTCTAGGTTCATCCACCTCACTAGAACTTACTCAGTTTTGATGAAACTACTTGCAGGGAAAGAATGGAGGCTCAGCTGTAAAGAATGCACTTGTGGACACAGGCGGGGAAGGAGAGAGTGGGATGAGTGGAGAAAATAGTATCAGGGTATATATATATAACCATGTGTAAAATACATAGCTGGTGAGAAGTTGCTCTATAACCAAGGGAGCACATACTGGTACTCTGGGGGGATCTAGAGGGGTGGGCTAGAGGGAGGGGAAAGAGGCTCGAGAGGAAGGGGATATATGTATAATTATGACTGATTCATGTCATTGTATGGAATAAATGAATACAACATTGTAAAGCAATTTTCCTCCAACTAAAAAAAATAAATAGAAAAAAAAATTAAGAGTATGTACCCAGAAAATAAAAAGAAAACAAAAGACTCAGAATAGCCAACATAATGCTGAAAATAAAAAACAAATTTGGAGGACTGACAGCAGTGAGCTTCAAAACTTACTATAAACCTACAATAATCAAGGCAGCATAGTATTAGAAAAAGAGTAGACACATAGTTCAGTGGGACAGAGAGAAAGCCCAGAAATAGAGTCACACAATTATAGTCAACTGATCCTTGACAAAAGAGCAAAGGCGATTTAATCACGAGAAGATAGAAGATAGTCTTGTAAACAAATGTGCTTGGAGACATTTTGACTTGCATAAGAAAAAATGTATTTAAACACAGACTTTACACTTTTAAAAAAACTAACTCAAAATGAATCACAGACCTAAAAGAAAACTTTGAAAGTATAACATAGGAGAAAATCTTAAATTTGGTAATAAGGTTTAGATACAGCACCAAAAGCACAATTCATAAAAGAAATGATTGATTAGTTGGTCTGCATTAAGTTAAAACCTTCTGCTTTGAAAAAGAGACTGTTTTGCAAATGAAAAGACAAATCACAGATTGGGAGAAAATCTTTGTAAAACACAGATCTGACAAAAGAACTGGTATCCAAAACATACAAAGAACTCTTAAAACTCAACAACAAAAGAAAAAGCCCAAGTAAAAATGGGGAAAAGATATGAACAGACACTTTCCTAGAAAAGATACACAGGTGGATAATAAGCGTATGAAAGATGTTCAACATCATTTGTCATTAGGGAACTGCAAATTAAAGCAACAAGATACCATTATACTATTAGAATGGCTAAGATTCAAAACTGAAAACACCAAATGCTAGTGCGGATGTGGAGAAACAGGAACACTCCCTCATTGCTGACCGGAATGCAAAATGGCTCAGCTATTTTAGAAGACAATTTGGCAGTTTCTTACACAGCTAAGCATATTTTACCACATGACAGATAATTGCACTCGTAGGTATTTATTCAATTGAGTTGAAAACGTTTGTTCATCAAAATATGCACATGAATGCTTATAACAGCTATATTTTGATTATTCACCCCAAACTGCAAGAAACTGAGCTGTCCTTTCATGGGTGAATAAATACATCGTGAAGGTGACAGCTGTTCTGTCTTGTCAGACTCTGCAAACCACTAGGCTCCTCCGTCCATGAGATTTCCCAGGCAAGAATAATGGAGTGGGGAGCCATTCCTTTCTTCAGGGGATCTTCCTCACCCAGGAATCAAACCTGAGCCTCCTGCATTGAAAGCAGATTCTTTACCATCTGAGCCATCAAAGAAGCCGAATAAATCGTGGTACATCCAAACAATGGAATATTTTCAGTGATTAAAAGAAATGAGCTTCCAAGCCACATAAAGCTATGGAGGAAACTTAAATGTATATCCTTTGGTGCAAAAAGCCATTCTGACAAGGCTACCTTCTGTATGATTCCAGTTATATGTCATTCTGGGAAAGGTAAAATAATGAAGATACTAGGAAGGTCAGTGATTGCCAGGAGTTTGGAGGGGAGGTGAAAGGAATGAATAGATGTAGTACAGGGGATTGGTAGTAAAAATATTCAGTATGATTGTGTGATGGTGGATACATGACACTACATATTTGTAAAAACCCATAGAACTTTATGGCACAAAGAGTCAACCTTAATGTATAAAAATTTGAAACAATAATTTAGAATATCAGAGGGTCCCAGGAATGAATGCAGACTGCAATGAGATTCTCACTATACTGTGAAACAACCTTGTGGAAGGGAATGGGGGGAAGGTGCTGAACTAAGTCATTTTGGAAATGGAATCCGTAGGACTAAAAGCAAAAGGAGCTGCACATAAGCTCTGTACTCATTGACAAAGTTGTTTCTGACAGGGGTGTGTGTGTTAAGTCGTTTCAGTCATGTCTGACTCTTTGCCACTTCATGGACTGTAGCCCACCAGGCTCCTTTGTCTAGGGGATTCTCCAGGCGAGAATATGGAGTGGGTTGCTGTGCCCTCCTCCAGGGACTCTTCCAGACCCAGGGATTGAACTCACACCGCCTACCTCTCCTGCACTGGCATACAGATCCTTTACCACTAGTGCCAGCTGGGAAGCCCTTCTGATGGGGATCTAGGTTAACAATTCTGACAGCGGTGTACATGTGCATTGGAATTGAACAATTCATTAAGTGGATGGGGAATTTGGGAGGCAGGTTTCTTGACGCTGTTGTGGGAACTTACCTAAACAAGCGGAGAAGAATAGAATGACCCATATGGTAACGGATCAGAGTTAGAGATACCAGTAAGAGGTCATGTTTATCTTAAAGTAGATAGAGATGGTTACATAGAGAAATATTTATAGATATGTGTATATACACAGGTTAATATAAAATACAGATACTCCTTTGCCCTGTCAACTTAGGGGGTTCAGATGCAATGATACCCTAGTAATGATAAATCCATCTAGTACCCAGATTTTAGTTTCTAATACCATATTCCAGTTAAAGTAACCTCTTAAAACAAAGGCTGATTCTTGGACTAGAGGAAGAAATAAAGATGAGCCTGGAGCGTCTTGTATTGCCAGAAAATAAGGACATGGTAAAAGAAAAACAAACAACAAAAATTAAAAAAAAAAAAAAAACCCAAACACATTGATAGATCCATGTCAAGGGGGCACAGGATTTAACTTAAAGAGCACACAATGGTCAAAGCTGAAAGAAATTGAGTTAAAAAATAAAGTAGTATTGGATTATAACCCAAAGTATAAAATAAATATTCACAAGGACATACTGATATAAATAAATATTGGGTAAGTTAATAAATGGAGAAGAGCCAAATTGGCCAGGCAGAAAGATTCCAAATAAATTATGTAGTTACTTTGTCCTCAAGGAGGGAGACAATAAACCCCCAGTCCTTAAGTGAAGGCTACACACTCCCTTCCAAAGAGGACACTATAGAAAGAAATGGACAGAGTAATGGAAGTAAATGGACAGAGTTTACAGTAGAGAAACCTCATAAGCACTAACTGAACCAGGTGACCAAGATGAACACCAACAACAATAGATCATGTTGATTGCATGTATCCTTGATATGATGTGATTAAAATGAGATTTTAAATTTTTATTTTTTTATTTTATATACCTCGACAGCCTATTAAAAAGCAGAGACATTACTTTGCCAACAAAGGTCCATCTAGTCAAAGCTTTTGTTTTTCCAGTAGTCACATATGGATGTGAGAATTGAACTATAAAGAAAGTTGAGGTCCAAAGAATTGATGTTTTAGAACTATGGTGTTGGAGAAAACTCTTGAGAGTGCCTTGGACTGCAAGGAGTTCAAGCCAGTCAATTCTAAAGGAAATCAGTCCTGAATATTCATTGGAAGGACTGATGCTGAAGCTGAAACTCCAATACTTTGGCCACCTGATGTGAAGAACTGACTCATTAGAAAAGATCCTGATGCTGGGAAAGATTGAAAGGGAGAAGAAGGGGATGACAGAAGAGGAAATGGTCGGATGGCATCACAGACTGGATGGACATGAGTTTGAGCCAGTTCCCAGAGTTGGTGATGGACAGGGAAGCCTGGCCTGTTGCAGTCCATGGGGTCGCAAAGAGTCGAACACGATTGAGCAACTGAACTAAATTAAACATGAGATTTTACCTCTGTGATCTTCTTTCTCCAAGTCTATGACCCCAGTCTAACCACAAAAAAACATCGGACAAGTTCCAGTCAAGGGACATCCAACAATATACTTTACCAGTTTTCCTCAAAAGTGTTAGGGTTTTAACACTTTAACAAAGACAAGTAAAAGTCTGAAAAAACTGTCAAATCAAGAGAAGTCTAGGGAGACATGACAATCAAATGTAACATGGAATCCTGAATGGGATTCTGCAATAGAAAAAAGATTGCCGGGTAAAATCAAGGGAGATCTGAGTAAACTGTGGACTTTAGTTAATAATAATAATAATAATAATAATGTATCACTGCTGCTGCTGCTGTTAAGTTACTTCAGTCATGTCCTACTCTGTGTGACCCCATAGACGGCAGCCCACCAGGCTCCCCCGTCCCTGGGATTCTCCAGGCAAGAACACTGGAGTGGGTTGCCATTTCCTTCACCAATGCTTGAAAGTGAAAAGTGAAAATGAAGTCACTCCGTCGTGTCCGACTCTTTGCGACCCCATGGACTGCAGCCCACCAGGCTCCTCCATCCGTGGGATTTGCCAGGCAAGAGTACTGGAGTGGGGTGCCATCGCCTTCTCCTGCTGCTGCTGCTAAGTTGCTTCAGTCGTGTCCGACTCTGTGCGACCCCATAGATGGCAGCCCACTAGGCTCCCCCATCCCTGGGATTCTCCAGACAAGAACACTGGAGTGGGTTGCCATAGCCTTCTCCTAATGTATCACTATTGGTTCATAAATTGTCCAAATACTCCCAGTGGCTCAGCAGTAAAGAATCTGCCTGCAATGCGGGAGACACAGGGTCCATCCCTTGCTTGGGAGGATCCCCTGGAGAAGAAAATGCAACCCACACCAGTATTCTTGTCGAGAAAATCCTATGGACAGAGGAGCCTGGTAGACTAGAGTCCGTGGGGTCACAAAAGAGTCAGATGTGACTTAGGGACTAAACAACAATGGACTTTAGCTAACAATAGTAATGTATCACTATTGGCTTATTAATTGTGCAGACATCCAACGCCTAATGTGAGATATTACCAATAGGGAAAATTGTGTGTTAATATGGGAAAACCTATACTATCTGCTGATTTTTTCCTGTAAATCTGAAACTGTAATAAAAACAAGGCCTATTGATTAAAAAACAGAGTGACATGACTTGTGAAATTCAGGAGATGGCCCAGCCTCCAGGTAGCTCACACTCCTAAGACCAAGATCGTTCTGTCACACACCCTTGCCTTTTGCCATTAGTGACTGATATGAACTATTTCAGTTATGGCCAGTGCTATCTAGAATGAGCTGGAAACCTCATCACATAAGTCACTCTGTATCTTCTTACAAGTTGGGCCAATTCTGTACCTCCTGCCCACATCTCTGAATGGTTAACAACTGCTCATGAGCAGAAGGGGGATGGAGGAGGGGAGGAGATAGTCTTACCCCCAACAGAGTTTATGGAAGCTCAGGAACATATCCCATACACAACTTAAGCCTCATGTTTATGTCTGGGAATATATTAAATGCCATCTGCCTAACCATTTGCCATGTTATAAATTAAGGCGACATCAACAATGCTACAATGCCAAGGAGCACTCTGCTGCCTTCCAGTTTGATATTAAATGGGTTTTGTTACCAAACTCTCCTTACAAACAAGAAAAGAACAGTTGTAAGCCTTCTGGAGGAGCAGATGGTCCCGGAGGCTTCCCAACGCTGGCTTGCTGTGAAAGTTACAGGGTTTACATTTTCTTTTCTCTAAAGAGTTGTCTGAGTTATGGCTGCTATGCGGGAGAGCGAACATTGGGTGGGGGTGTTTAAACTGTGGCCCTGCCACTTTCTTGCTGTGTGAACTTTGGTAGGTTACTTAACGTCTTGGAATCTCAGTTTTGTCACCTGTAAAATGGGGGTAACAACATCAACCTCAAGATATAAATGAGAAAACTCAGGGTTCCTCTAACTGCCCTTGAGTTCCAAGGAGGAATATATTTTCCCCTTGACCTAATGCACATACACACTCACACACATAATTGAAACAAAGCTTTCATTAGCAAAGCTAATCCTTGCAACACATGATATACTTCACACTGCTATGTTCAAAATGGATAACTAACAAGGACCTATTGTATAGCACATGGAACTCTCCTCAATTTGTATGGCAGCCTGGATGGGAGGTGGATCTGGGGGAGAATGGATACATGTATATGTTGGCTGAGCCCCTTTACTGTTCACCAGAAACTACCACAACATTGTTAATCAGCTATACACCAATGCAAAATCAAAAGTTTAAAGTTTGAAAAAAAAGGAAAAAACATAAAGATTGTTTATTCATTTATTTATGTATTTATTTTTGAAACATAAAAAACACATACTGCATATGTATTGAAAATAAAGTTAGCAGGGAGAAAAGAAGCCAGACTTTTCTTGCAAAGTCAGTTTGATTTACGAGGTTGCTTTGACCAAGAGGACTGACTTGACTAATTAGATTGTACCATGTACACATAAATTAAATGTATTCATAAATTAAATGAGTAAAATCAAGATAGTGTATTTAAATACAGGAAAAAGTGCTTGACAGGTGAAAGTTATGCAGTGAATGCTAGCAGATAATATGGTGATCACTGGCATTATTATTGATCGTGGCAAAGTGATGTGAAGAGGTAGAATATAAAACCACATCAATCTGTTTCCACAAATCCAGTCAGTAGGCTAGTTCTTTCCTAACCTCGAATTCTATCTACTAACAAAAGCAGTAGCATTTTAGTCTTTCCAGTGTCCAGCCCAGTACAGTGATAGAAACTCCAGTGCTTACTCCCAGAGGAGACTCTCCCCTCTTTCAGCTCCCGCAAGGAGCTGCCTCCCACAAGGTCAGCTTCTCTCTCTTCCTCACTTTCCTGCTATTTCAGAGTCCCCAGCAGGACTAACCCCCCATGTCCATGACAATGACCTGCTCTGCTCATGAATGCACCCTGTATTAGAGTGTTTCCTTCCCCATCTCTCTTCCTTCCTCCCCTACCAGTGCTTCTTGGGATCACCTTCAAATAAAAAAAAAAACTACTTACTTGCACTCACACTCTTGTCTCAGGGTCTACTTCTGGGAGAACGCATCCTCAGGCAGTCCCCTGCACATAATCCATCCTTAAAGTGCCTGTGAAATCAGCCTCAGGACAGATAGAGGGGTAATAGGACAGGTGGCTCAGTGGTAAAGAATCCTCCTGCCAATGCAAGAGACACAGGAGATGCAGCTTTGATCCCTAGGTTATGAAGATCCCCTGGAGGAGGAAATGGCAACCCACTCCAGTATTCTTGCCTGGAGAATCCCATGGACAGAGGAGCCTAGCGGGCTGCAGTTCTTGGGGTCGCAAAGAGTCGGACACGACTTGGCACACACCCATGATAATGGCTATGGACATCACTCAATGTGTGGCAAATAATAAATTATTAAAGTAAAAACTAGGAATGTTCAGGCCTGCTCACTGTTCTGTTTAGGACCTATAGACTTACCGAAGCTACGTTCACTCATGCTGGCTCCGGTCCTTGCTGGGAACAAGTAAAGATGGTGCACCAGTCCTCGCCTTGAGCAGAGGCCAACCTTGAGGACTTAGCTGCTTTTCCCCTTTGTCATTTCCTCTTTGCATGGATGAAACCTCTGACCCTACATGGGTCTGAGTGGTGAAAGGCTTCTTCCAATAATGCACGACATCTATCTCTCCATCTTTCTTTTTTGTTGTTTCTTTGCCAACTAAAGTGCTCTGATCTCAAACATGGTGAAAAAATTATTTGCCCATCTTTCTTAAAACATATCTAATACCCTCCAGGTTTAGAAGTGCTAAACCACCCCTTGTATAACTCACTGGAGTGCCCACAAAACTACATTTTCTTCAGACAAAACATATCTTTTATTGGGCTTGTGTCTGTGATAATGATGCAGGTGAATTTTATCATTCCTTTCACCCTACTGGTAATGAACAAATTCACTGCGTATTACTTTGGACTTGATCTCTGGCAAAACACTACTGGAACAAACAATTTGATTTGTCAACACCTTTACAAGGGCTCCTCAATCAATGTCACAAATCCAAATTTAAACAGCAAAGTACATTTGACTGCAAGACCCTAGACTGATTAGAGCTCCGAGTTCAGAGAATTGCTCCAGACAGGGCAGCAATCAGATTATTAACTCCACTTGAAAATACTCTCTGCTGCCTGGGATTAGCATGCATATTTTGATATAGATCGATAAGCAATCTCCTTTCTATAAGAAATGCCTGCAACATTCATTTGGCTGATCAAAGGCAGATATCAGCTGGCTGTGACAGCTAGCTATTGTTTCCCCGCTTTCTTTACAGAAGAGCCTCTATTAAAAAAATTCTCTGGCTCTTTTTCGGCTAATAGTGGAAGCCAACAGAGAGTCACAAAATCCCATCTCCTTCTCGATACTGAAACACAATTAGTGCAGCAGGGACTTGAGTCCTTTCTGTGCTAACTTAACCCATTTCCACTGTGTTCACTGACAAGAAATGGCAAGTTTCTTCTCCTCCCGTCCGTCCCCCATTCCCTTCCACTCTGACATTGTTCATGGCTGTAGTGGTCCCAGTCTGGGACTGTTAGAAGGATGGGCCCCATCCTTTGGCATCTAGTTGCTTCCTTGATGAGGTCAAAGTTCATATGTGAAAACTCTGATACCGTATTAAATGAGTTAGCTCAGCTTTAGATTCTGGTTGTGGACACAGAATTGATTCATTGCTTTAAAAGCTGTTATTCAGTCCCTTAACCTTTATCTCTCTCCCCACTTCTTTTCTAAAATATCATTTTCTTGTTGGAAATAATTTTTATTTGCATTCTCTGCCTGTTTTCTCCACCTCAAACTCTTTTCCCCTCACCTACAGCTTTCTTGTACTACTAGCTCACTAACGAAAACCTAACTTACACATCAGTTGTTCCCTTCTGTCTGAAGATCCCAATAAATAAAAGCAAGATACAGTCCCTCTCAAGACAGATGGCTAAGGGACAAATGTGGGTTACAGAATAGTTTGCACAGTGTTATTTAGTTTTTATTTAAAAAACAAAAGTATGCTTGTGTTTATATGTGCCTATATACATACATTCACTACATGTATATGTTTGCTATGTATATGCATACAAACACGCCTATATAAACACACACGCACACAAACACACGTATACGAGAAATTCCACAGTCATTGGTTATAGAAGGATGATTAATGGAGAGCTTATGTTCTGCTTCTCTGTTTCTGTTCTCTTAGGATTTTTAAGCTTTTGTGTTATAATTCAGGAAATGAATGACCTTAAGAATGTGAATCAGAAATGTCTCGCATATTCTTACTATGTATATGCTCTGATTTGTTTCTAAACTTTTTGCCATGAGATGTCAAAATGTTTCTCTTGGATCGTGAAGTCCCTGAAAGCGCTTTCTGATGGCTAGCTCTCAGCGAGCACATCACCGGGCTTGTGTCAATAATATGGCAACTGCTAGGTGTATTTGGAGAAGGGAATGGCAGACCACTTCAGTATTCTTGCCGTGAGAACCCCATGAACAGCATGAAAAGGCAAAAAGATATGACACTGAAAGATGAACTCCCCAGGTTGGTAGTTCCCCAATATGCTCCTGGAGAAGAGTGGAGAATTAACTCCAGAAAGAATGAAGACATGGAGCCAAAGCAAAAACAGTGCCCAATTGTAATGTGACTAATGGAAGTAAAATCCAGTGCTATAAAGAACAAAATTGCATAGGAATCTGGAATGTTAGGTCCATGAATCAAGGTAAATTAGAAGTGGTCAAACAGGAAATGGCAAGAGTGAACAACGACATTTTAGGAATCAGTGAACTACAATGGACCAGAATGGGCAAATTTAACTCAGATGACCATTATATCTACTATTGTGGGCAAGAATCCCTTAGAAGAAATGGAGTAGCCCTCATAGTCAACAAGGGACCAAAATGCAGTATTTGAGTGCAATCTCAAAAACGACAGAATGATCTCTGTTCATTTCCAAGGCAAACCAATCAATATCACAATAATCCAAGACTATGCCCCAACCACTAATGCCGAAGAAGCTTAAGTTGAATGGTTCTATGATGACCTACAAGACCTTGTAGAACTAACACCAAAAAAAGATATCCTTTTCATCACAGGGGACTGGAATGCAAAAGTAGGAAGTCAAGAAATACCTGGAGCAACAGATAAGTTTGGCCTTAGAGTACAAAATGAAGCAGGGCAAAGGCTAACAACACACTGGTCATAGCAAACACCCTTGTCCAACAACACAAGAGATGACTCTACACATGGACATCACCAGATGGTCAATATTGAAATCAGATCAATTATATTCTTCACAACCAAAGATGCAGAAGCTCTGCTGCTGCTGCATCACTTCAGTCGTGTCCGACTCTGTGCGACCCCATAGACGGCAGCCAACCAAGCTTCCCCTCCTTGGGATTCTCCAGGCAAGAACACTGGAGTGGGTTGCCATTTCCTTCTCCAATGCAGGAAAGTGAAAAGTGAAAGTGAAGTCACTCACTCGAGTTCGACTCTAGCGACCCCATGAACTGCAGCCCACCAGGCTCCTCCATCCATGGGATTTTCTAGGCAAAAGTACTGGAGTTGGGTGTCATTGCCTTCTCCGGGAGAAGCTCTATACAGTCAGCAAAAATAAGACCAGGTGCTGACTGTGGCTCAGTTCAGGAACTCCTTATTGCAAAATTCAGACTTAAATTGAAGAAAGTAGGGAAAACTATCCACGTTTGACCTAAATCAAATCCCTTACTATTATACAGTGGAACTGACAGATAGATTCAAGGGATTCAATCTGATAGACAGAGTGCCTGAAGAACTATGGATGGAGGTTCATGACATTGTTCAGGAGGTGGTGGTCAAGACCATCCTCAAGAAAGAGAAATGCAAAAAGGCAAAATGGTTGTCTAAGTAGGCCTTACAAACAGCTATGAAAAGAAGAGAAGTGAAAGGCAACATAGAAAAGGAAAGATATACCCATCTGAATGCAGAGTTCCAAAGAATAGCAAGGAGAGATTAAAAAAAAGAAAAGCCTTCCTCAATGATCAATGGAAAGAAAATAGAATAGGAAAGACTAGAGATCTCTTCAAGAAAACTAGAGATACCAAGGGGATATTTCATGTAAAGATGAGCACAATAAAGGACAGAAATGGTGTGGACCTAATAGAAGCAGAAGATATTAAGAAGAGGTGGCAAGAATACACAGAAAAACTATACAAAAATATATTAATGACCCAGATAACCACCTAGAGCCAGACATCCCAGAATGAGAAGTCAAGTGGGCCTTAGGAAGCATCACTATGAGCAAAGCTAGTGGAGGTGATAGAATTCCAGCTAACCTATTTCAAATCCTAAAAGATGATGCTGTGAAAGTGCTGCATTTAATATGCCAGCAAATTTGGAAAACTCAGCAGTGGCCACAGGACTGGAAAAGGTCAGTTTTCATTCCAATCCTAAAGAAAGGCAAAGGCAATGTCAAACTAGTGAACAAATGCACTCTTCTCACACGCTAGCAAAGTAATGTTCAGAGTTCTCCAAGCCAGGCTTTGATACTATGTGAACTGAGAAATTCCCAATGTTCAAGCTGAATTTAGAAAAGGCAAAGGAACCAGAGATCAAATTGCCAACATCCATTGGATCATCGAAAATGCAAAAGAGTTCCAGAAAAATATCTACTTCTGCTTTATTGACTATGCCAAAGCCTTTGACTGTGTAGATCACAACAAAGTGTGGAAAAGTCTTCAAGAGATGGGGATATCAGACCACCTGACCTGTCTCCTGAGAAATCTGTATACAGGTCAAGAAGCAACAGTTAGAACTGGACATGGAACAACAGACTGTTTCCAAATTGGGAAAGGATTACGTCAAGGCTATATATTGCCACCCTGCATATTCAACTTATATGCAGAGTACATCATGCAAAATACCAGGCTGGATGAAGCACAAGCTAGAATCAAGATTGCCAGGAGAAATATCAATAAACTCATATATGTGGATGACACCACCCTTATGGCAGAAAATGAAGAGGAACCAAAGAGCCTCTTGATGAAAGTGAAAGAGGAGAGTGAAAAAGCTAGCTTAAAACTCAACATTCAAATAAAGAAGATCATGGCATCTGGTCCCATCACTTCATGGCAAATAGATGGCAAACAATGGAAACAGTGATAGACTTTATTTTGGGGGGCTCCAAAATCACTGCAAATGGTGACTGCAGCCATGAAATTAAAAGACACTTGCTCCTTGGAAGAAAAGTTATGACCAACCTAGACAGCATATTAAAAAGCAGAGACATTACTTTGCCAGCAAAGGTCCATCTAGTCAAAGCTATGGTTTTTACAGTAATCATGTATGGATGTGAGAGTTGGACCATGAACAAAGCTTAATGCTGAAGAACTGATGCTTTTGAACTGTGGTGTTGGAGAAGACTCTTGAGAGTCCCTTGGAGTGTAAGGAGATCAAATCAATCAATCCTAAAGGAAATCAGTCCTGAATATTCAGTGGAAGGACTGATGTTGAAGCTGAAACTCCAATACTGGCCACCTGATGTGAAGAACTGACTCATTGGAGAAGACCCTGATGTTGGGAAAGATTGAAGGCGGGAAGAGAGGGGGACAACAGAGGATGAGATGGTTGGGTACCATCACCAACTCAATGGACATGAGTTTGAGCAAGGTCCAGAAGTTGGTGATGGACAGGAATGTCTGGCTTACTGCAGTCCATGGGGTTGCAATGAGTTGGATACGACTGAGTGACTTAACTGAACTGAACTGAACTGAGGTGTGTGGTAAGAGGGTGGTGACATACTCTGAAGGATTATTTGATTTGTTTTAAAATCTCACAGGATCTGAATGGACTATGGGGAAGTAGAGCTTCAAGGAGTGAAAATATACATTTTAGTATGGCTTAAAATAAATGCACTTGTCATCTGAGGTATACCTGAAACCACACAAATAGATAATATCCAGATTGAAAACTGTAATAAAGAGGTAAAAGTATGCAGTAATATATAATTTTAGAACACTTAAATCTTTGAAGTAATTAAAACACTGAGTATTTCCTTGAAATCTTTAATTTTTCTCTCTGTCAATATAATATTTGATATATTAAATATTTGAAATATCTCTGAAAAGGGATATAATAAGCGTAAGCTTTGTCCAAGTAACTTCAAATGTGCTGAAAGTGGCATTTAGGGACATCCTTTGAGTTTCTTAAGACAGATATCCTTTATAGGTTTACATTATCCTGGGCTTCCCAGGTGGTACTAGTGGTAAGGAATCTGCCTGCCCATGCAGGAGACACAAGACACGCAGGTTTGATCCCTGGGTGGAGAAGATCCCCTGGAGGAAGGCACAGCAACCCACTCCAATATTCTTACCTGAATAATCCCAAGGACAGAGGAGCCTGGCAGGCTACAGTCCATGGGATTGCAAAGAGTCAGACATGACTGAGCACAGCACAGCAACTGCAATCTTCCCAGTAACGTGGTGGGCTAATTCCCACCTTGCAGATATTTATTCCCATCTTAGAGATAAGGAAACTGCGGTTCAAACAGCTGAATCAATTACCCATGACTTTCGATTTAGATCTGACTAGAAGCTGGGAAGAAGAGAGACTTAAACTTCAATGGCATCTGGAAGCACCTTACACCTTATGATGTAATTAATTTTTAGTGTCAAAAAACCAAGTTGTAAAAGTGGCATTCGTGAAAATATCTCTTTCTCAGGAATACAACAGAATTGATCCTTATGATTGATGTGGAATCTTGCTTGGAGAGTCATACTTCTGACATACTCATAGGAACTGGAGGACTCTGCCATTTCTGATAAACTTTAGTTATATTGATTTAGAAAATGTTGGACTTCCCTGGAAGCTCAGATGGTAAAGCATCCGCCTTCAATGCAGGAGACCTGGGTTCGAATCGTGGGTCAGGAAGATCCCCTGGAGAAGGAAATGGCAACCCACTCCAGTGTTCTTGCCTGGAAAATTCCATGGATGGAGGAGCCTGGTAGGCTACAGTCCATGGGGTCGCAAAGAGTCGGATTTAGGCCCAATAAATAATTATATTTGATAGAAATGTATATAAACATGACTTAGTAGGGGCAGGCTTGCATCTCTTTCTGATTAAAACATGCATCCTGGCTGAACCTCTTACTTGTTGGGCAACTTTGGTCAAATTTCTTAACTTCTCTGTGATTTCTTTGCTAAACAGGATGGTAATAATGGTGTCTACCTTGTGTGGTTGCTGTGAGGTTTAAGCAAGATGACATGTGCGAAGTTCTTGAAATAGCACTGGAACATGCTATTTTTAAACTTGTATTGATAACATTTATTTTGTACTCATTTTTAAACTTACTTCAGTTGCATTTCCGGTTTATATATAATTTAACAGACACATTATAGCTTGTGAGTTATTTGCAAAAACTGAACTGATGTACACACCTTTTCTTAGAGATAAAAAAGCACATAAGGAATGAACATGAGATGCAGGGCCACCTCTGGTAATTACACAACAATTTAGCTCTGTGCAGCCACTGTAATAGAAGGTTGTTGCTGTCGTTTAGTCACTAAGTCATGTCCAACTCTTTTGTGACCCCATGGACTATAACTACCAGGCTCCTCTGTCCATGGGATTTCTCAGGCAAGAATGCTCGTGTCGGTTGCCATTTCTTTTTCCAGGGGATCTTCCCAACCCAGAAATCCAACCTGCATCTCCTGCATTACAGGCAGATTCTTTACCACTGAGCCGCCTGGGAAGCCCATAATAGAAGGGCTTTATTTCTTTACTTATTTACTCAATAAATATTAGGAGTTATTAGGAGCAGCAACAATACATTTCCTCAAGCCTTGGTTTTCTTATCTATCCAATCAGGAGCTAGAAAAAAAAATGGAGTTTTTTTCTTTTTTAAATGGGTCTTTCCACTTATAACATTTTCTGATTGATTAGGTTGTTTTTCCCTCTGTTGTAAAGACACAAATCTTTAGCTGCAGATATTGAAAATGGCTATATCTGTTCCCAACATTCTTAAATTTTCAAAATAATTTCATATACTTTATCTCTCATGAATCATCCTAAGATGAGGTGAATGCAGAATTATTTAAGAAATATTTATTAAGCATCAACTGTGTGCCAAGGCATCGTGTTAGGTGCTAACATACCAAAATGCTAATGTGTTTGCCCTCTGGAACCTCATAGTCTCATGAAAAATTATTAGTCTAGTTTGAAATAAAGACATGTAGAAATGAAGCAAATTTCTCTTTAATCATCAAAACCTGGGGCTTCTTCATTCCCAGTTTTGTTCCATGAAGATAGTGGGCTTGTGGCCTGCAAGCCACAAAGGTCTCAGGAAGGAAGGAAAGGCAGGAGGGAGGGAAGGACAGTTTTACTCAGGATCAGTTGACGATGGTTAACTGTAACACAGGGCTGGAGTTCTAGCTGGAATTATAAAAGGGAAAACAGTTTAATCATCATCTAATAAACACAATTTAACTAGTATGGGGGACCTGTCCAAATAGTCTGTCCAAGAAGGAAACTACTAGCTTTGTCATTCTTGACCTTGATTTGTACGTATTATGCTTGTTTTCATTATGCTCTTACCCCTATAACTTTAGGTTTGAAAATTCAGCTTTCCATGTGCCTGAGCTTGTTCCTGAAACCATCAGACCTAGCCACCTCGAAGGCCATGGACTTACAAAGGAAAGCATTTTTCATAAGGTCTTGCCACATGAGAACCTAACTGAAGTAGGAACTCACTTCCTAGTAGCAGGTATTAAGGTTCTCTGGACTTCCACGATGCCAATTTACATGTCAGTCATTTTTTTGGCACTCTAAGTGGCAAACCCTCAAAAGTGTCATCGTCAGAAAAGACAACAAATTCCCCTTGCCAGGCCAATTGGGTTTTGCTGTCTTGGTGCTGTGTGGTAACTGCCTGCCTTGGGCATTTTCCTAAGCACCTTCCTGCTACAATCTGTTATATATAATGACTTGGCAAATGTATTTCTTCTTCCCTGACTGAGGAAGAAAAATGGTTTTCATTTCTAGTCCAATAATATAGGACTTCTGCAGCAAGAAAAGTGAATCTAACTTTTTGATCCACCTAGTCAAGCCAAAAAGGACATTAGGATCATGTTACTAACCATCTAGGCCTGTGTCCTATATCAAATCATGGCTTTTTCCTTGTGAGAATGATGCTGTTGACAAGGATTCAGACAATTTAAGGGCACGCCTGATGAAAAATCTCGTTTTTCTCCTTGGCCTGCCACAGATAAATCAAATGCAAAGTTTGTGAGAATCACAATGGGTGTCCCTTTGTGGGGACACGTTCTCCTTCTGAAGTGAAAGATTAAGTGCAAGAGGCAATCCAGATTATTGGATAACTGTAAAAATCAATGAATGAAAAATATTCTTCTCTGTTGAATGGGGTAATTTATTCTCATCAATGGCACAAGAGGTCAGAGAATGGTTCTTGCTTCATTAGTTCCCTCATGGCAAGACACGTCTGGGGCCACCCGAGGGACTGTCTATACTAGGACATGGTCAACATCCCCAACTTGTAGTGTTATTGGAAGTAAAAGTTGCTGAAAGACAGTAAATTGCTATGTTTCCTAATACTCAGATGATTTACTTAGTGTGCGGGGACAAATGCCATCCTTACACTGCCTGGTTTGATTTGTAAAATTATAGTGATTTGTGAGTCTACAAAATAAAGGTCAAGAGTCACATCATCTTGCCCATAGGACTTCCTTCCAAATGTATTTTGGAAGACATTTTCTATAAGTGTCCCAGGGTCCAACACATATAAGTTATTTAATAAATGTTTCTTAACGTCTCTACATTTAAAAAAAATGTATATTTGTGTTTGGCACATAATAGGTATTCATTAATAAACAGCTATTTTTAATAAGGAAATTATATCATATGCTATTAATTATAATAATGTGCTTTTTGTCCTAGATCTAATCTTTATAATCCAGTGGGAGAAGCATTAGAACTATACATATGATTTCACATACTATGATGCAAGCAAGGATAAATGTATGCACAAAGTATTACAATCACACAGAAGAGAAGGGGGTAGTTGAGGAAGGCCTTATAATGGAGGTAATGGCCGAGCAGATTTGAAAGATGAAGAGGAGTTAGGGAGGTGAGGGTGGGTAAGCAGAGAAAAGTATTTCATGCCAAAGGAAACTCTGTGAAAAGACACAAAGGCACAAATACTCAGAGTTTGTGTGCCAAACCGTAAGTAAATCAGTTTTGGAAGATTATGGTTTATCTTAATGGCTAAGCATTCCATATGCACAGTGTGGAAAACAATGTGAATTCTGCTTTGGTTGCATAGTTTTCTATAAATTGAAAATTAGATATAGTTGGCTAATGGTTCTCTTAAAGTCTTTTATGTTCTTACTGACTTTCTCTCTACTTGCTATATTGATTATTAAGAATTATTGAAATCTCCAAATGTTACTGTGGATCTTTTTTTTTTTTTTTTACAGTTTTATCAGTCTTGTTTCATCTATTTTGAACATCTACTACTAAATGTATAAACTCTTAACATCACAAAAGTATTCCTGATGAAATTAACTTCTTTATCATTACGAAGTTACTTTCTTGTGTTTAGTAATACTGTTTACTCTGAAATCTACTTTGGCTGGCATTCCTATTCTTTTGCTTTTAGCCTATTTATGTCTATTCAGTGGCTCAGCTAGTTAAGACTGCCTGCAATGTGGGAGACTTGGGTTTGATCCCTGGGTAGGGAAGATCCCTGGGTTGGGAAGATCCCCTGAAGAAGGGAAAGGCTATTCACTCTGGTATTCTGGCCTGGAGAATTCCATGGGCTATATAGTCCATGGGGTCACAAAGAATTGGACAGGACTGAGCGACTTTCACTTTCATTTTAAAGTACAGCTATTGTAGGCAGCATATAGTTGGGTTCTTGTTTGTTCATCCAACTTGACAACCTCTGCTTTTTAATTAGACTGTTTAGACCATTTACATTTAATATAATTATTGGCATAATTAATATAAATATATTATTTTACTAGTTGCTTTTTACTGATTTCATTTATTCATATTCATTTTTCCTTCTTTTTCCAAGAGTTTGGTATTAAGTACTTTTTATTACTCCTTTTTTATCTCCTTAGCTGATTTTTTAACTATAACTGTTTTGTTATTTTACTGGCTGCTTTAGAATTTCTGTGCACTTTAAACTTACCACTATCTACCTTCAAGTAATATTTACCAACTCATGTAGCCTAAAAGAACTTTTGAATAATTACCCTCACTCCTCCTTTCTCAGTCATTGTGTTATTGTTACCATACATTTTATTTCTATATATGCTATAAACTTTACATCACGTTATTAACCTTATATCACATTAGTATCAATTCTCATATAAAGAGTTAGTTATACTTTAAAGATACTTAAATAACAACAACAACAAAAACTTACATATATATATCCATGTGGTTATCATTTCTGGAACTCTGAATTTGTGTGTGTGTGTAGATCCTTATTCCCATTTGGTACCACTTCTATCTGCCTGAAGGACTTACTTTAATGTTTCTCACACTGTGAGTCTCCTCCAAGATTTTGCTTTTCTGGAAAAAAAAAAAAAACTTTTTTTACTTTACATATTAAACTTTATATTTTATATAACAGTTTCAGATTCACAGAAAAATTGTGAAGATAGGTGGGAGGTGAGATAGAAAGAGAGAGAAACTAGCACTTAGAGGATACCATTTGAGTTGCACTAGCTATAGTCCAGAAAATACATTTCAGACCCAGTACATGGGAATGACAGTGGAGAGGAAAGGTAGACTTCAAAAATGATTAGGAAGTGCATGTGATAGGAATTGTGGGTTGGCAGCCAAATGACTGTGGTGGTGATGAGCTTATCCATCTATGTCCTGTCAGGAAAACATGAACCACTTTGGATTTTTAAGCCAAGAGGAGTTTAGCTCAAGGTATTAGTTATAACATTTTGGGGAAAGCTGGAACATCAAAACAGGAAATAGATATTATCTGGAAACTGCAAACCTACTACTGTCTCTGGGATGGAGCCCAAAAACCCCAATTCACTGCTCCTGTTACTGGAAGCATAAACTATGGTGCTAACCAGTGATCTATGCCGTTGACCCTACTACTAGTGGAGCTGTTGCTGAGATGCTGCTGGAAACCCAGATGCTGAAGCTGTGTGAGAGTCACCTCTGCTACTGTTTGCAGAAGTGTCACCAAAAATAGACAAGCTTCTAGCTTGTCTCTGCCTTCTACCCTGTCAAGAATGCTGCCTCCTGGAACCAAGTAGGCAAGGAGATTTAAGTAAAAAGAATTTGCAGACTTTCACATTAAGAGGTACAGAGCAAACAGAAGAATGGATATGAGATGAGAGGCCACAATATATGATATATATTTGGCATAGAAAGTAAGAGATGGGGGTATGGTTTCTATTTGTGCTGAAGAAGGAGATACTGGAAAGTTATCCCAGGGATCTATCAGTTATATCATGTTTCTTGTTCCATAGGAAGGCTAAAACCACCTCTCAGCTCAAAGAGAGAAAACTTGGTGCCTGGACTCAAAAAGTGCACAGTTCCAAATGGGTCAGGCCACCATTACATGCTTTCCTGTCATAACAGGTAATTGCAATTAAGGCTTCCCTAGTGGCTCAGTGGTAAAGAATCTGCCTGCCAATGCAGGAGACACAGGTTCAGTCTCTGGGTTGGGAAGATCCCCTGAAGAAGGAAATGGCAACCTACTCCAGTATGCTTGCCTGGGAAATCCCATGGACACAGGAACCTGGAAAGCTACAGTCAACAGAGCTGCAAAAGAGTCAGATATGAATTAGGGACTCAACAACAATTGTAATTAAATCATTAAGTGAGACTATAAACTCTGTGAGGGTAGAATGTGTTTGCCTTGCATGCATAGTGGTAAGTAGCTTAGCCGTATTTGACTCTTTGTGACCCTATGGATCGTAGCCCTCCAGGCTCTTCTGTCCATGGGATTCTTTAGGAAAGAACACTGGAGTGGGTTTCCATTCCCTCCTCCAGGAGAATCTTCCCAAGCCAGGGATTAAACCCGTGTCACTTACGTTTCCTGCATTGGCAGGTGGGTTCTTTACCACTATCGCCATTTGGGAATCTGTGTTTGCCTTGGTTACACCTATATCTCAGCATCTTTAATGGTCTATAGTATAGTATAGTGTTAGTTGCTCAGTCGTGTCCATCTCTCTGCAACCCCATAGACTGTAGCCCACCAGGCTCCTCTGTCCATGGAATTCTCCAGGCAAGAATATTGGAGTAGGTAGCCATTCCCTTCTCCAGGGGATCTTCCCAATCCAGGGATCAAACCTGGGTGTCCTGCATTAAAGGCAAATTCTTTACCATCTGAGCCACCAGGGTAGCCCCTTTAATGATCTGCTGCTGCTGCTAAGTCCCTTCAGTTGTGTCCGACTCTTAGCGACTCCATGGACTACAGCCCACCAGGCTCCTCCGTCCACGGGATTTTCCAGGCAAGAGTACTGGAGTGGGTTGCCATTGCCTTCTCCGATTTAGTGGTCTAATACATAGTAAATACTCAACAAATATTTGTTAACCAAGTGCATGAGTGATTGTTGAATGAATCCTGTTAGGGAGACTGGACACATAGGTAAAACAAAGAAAAATGTCACCCAATAGTTGCAATAGGACAGAAGAGATTGCAAAACTCTGGATGGTCAGATGGATCTGAAGGTGAGGGAAGGTCATGAGTGAGGGGGAACTGGAGAAGCCTTGCATAGAGTGTATCTGTGTGTCTGGAGCTGAACTGAACAGGAGGGAGAGGCAGGTCTTGGCCTTTCTCTGGAAACTCCTATGAAGGAGAAACTTAGTGAAAAGAGTACGGGGCCGCTTTGTGTACAGGGCGTTCTATATTTCTTCTCTTGCCATCTAGAAAAGAATGACTCCCTGTTTTCATTGGGAAATACAGAGACTTTTCCTACGATGAGAGCAGAGGCTTTGTGGTGATTAATTTTAGCTTGGATTATGGATATGTAATAATAAAGGCCATTTAAAAACTGATTATAGATGTTTATTTTTAAAGCACTAAAATGCTGAAACCCCATGCTCAACTAGAGTAAAAAGCTTAATTAAAAGCAGAACCTTTCTAAAGGGCAATCGGACCTAGTATCCATATAAAACCCCCACACCGGGCATAGGAGACACCAACAACCCAAAGGCCAACAATAAATGCACCCCATAAAACCAGAAATAAAATGAGCTCTGTCTGAGGCATGCAGCAAGGGGAGGGGCGGCCCCGCGGCTGTATAATTGTCCAGCCCTCACCTCATTGAGGCCAATTACCTAGGGGAGGATTAGAAACTGACCTGGAGGTGACCACTTGTGCTTTAAAGTGGAAATCCAAAGTGGAAAGAGCTCGCCCAAGGGATGAGGGCTGGAGGTGTGACAAGACCCGGGGGCATGGGCACCGAGAAGCGTTCTGGCTCCTTCTGCCCTCACCTTCCCAGGAGAGGCATCCTGGATTTTCTGACTCACCCGGTGATGAGGTCAGCAATCCCTGTCCACACTGTAGGACCTGCTGGAGTCAAGAGCTGGATTTAAGGAAAATGCCAGGGAGCCCTGTGAGCACACAGAAGGCAGTGCCACAAGGTGGGGTAACAGGGAATGAATGGAAAGACTCACTCCCCTGTGTGTGGTCCCAGAACGGCAGCCTCAACACTACCTGAGAGCTGGTTGGACATACTCAGGCCACTCTCCAGAACCACTGAAGAAGAATCTGCATTTGAAGGAGATTCCAAGGTGGACCGAGACTAAATAAAAATGCTCTCCGCATCTGTATCATGGCCATGCTTACCCCAGCATCCCCAGCTCTGAAGAGGGAATATAGAGGAGGAAGAATGAGCTGTGCAGATCAGAAAGGGCCTTCAAAAGGCAGATATGTCAGATTAATGTTAGGGGAAATGACAGAGATGTTCCTGCTGTGCAGATTAAAAGAGTTGCTATAAAAGGAGACCCAGGATTGACACACCTCCACCTCCCACAATCTCTAGAAAATAAACAACGGACACATATGGGTGGAGCTTAGAAGTGTGGCTCAGAGTCAGACTGCCCTGGGATTTGCCAGCATGCCACTGCTTGGCTGGTAGTCTAGCAAATTATATCACCTTTTTGTGCCCTAGTTTCCCCATCTGAAACATGGGGATGTTATAGGATATTACTTGAGTCAAGACATAACGCATAGACAACAGTGCTTTCTCCCAACCAAGTGCTCTGTAAATGATAACCACTGTTATTATCTTACGTAGCATCCTGGAAAGTCACTGAAATAATGCACCGAAAGCAACAGCAGCATTACTTACCTTGTTGAGTTGCCAAGTAAGTAAAACAAGAGACCTGAAATGGGTCCACAGAGGAGTAAGGATTTAAGAGCGATTTATGGATGTCATCGTTGCCGCTGCCATTATCGTCATTGTTTGAGGACCATGTCCACAAATCATGCCCCCCCATTAAATATCCTGAGCATCCACAAGGCCCACCCAAAGTTCTGCAGATGAAATTCTCAGCAGAGCTAATGTATAAAAGCAAACCCATACCCCTCCATATACACACACACATGTGTACATGTGCTCACACACACGAACACACCACACAAACACAAACACATCATATTTAACTCCCTGGCAGCTATGTGCGAAATGACCTTCCTGGGAAGAGATGGGATGATAAGGAGACAGGTAGAGCATCTGACCACACAGTCAAGGAAAGCTAACTTGGAGCAGCAATTCTACAGCAGATCCTACAGGAGAATGAGAAACAGCATCCGTTTCTTCCCAGGAGGGGCTCTCCGGACATCCAAGCTTACTTGCTCTCTGAAGGGACACTTGGTTGGAAACTCTGCTCGAACAATATTCTACAAGAAAGGGCTATGTTCAGAGGGGTCTTCTGAACCCCTGGCCTTCCCAGGATTCTCTTTCCTTCCAAAGCCCTTCCTATAGACAGAAGCGTTCATGCAATCCTGAAAAGCTCCCTCAGAGCAAAGAAGGTTGAGGATGACCTTATATAAGAGGAACTCAGGCTCAGAGGAATGAAGTGATTGGCAAGGGTCACATGGCCCACTGGAGCTCTGGTCACATGTTTTGACCCCTCATTTAGGATGACACTACCCCGGATAATGTTTATTCAGCCATCTATCCAGTGACCCTCCCCACTGTATGCTCTGGTGAACAAGGATTCTGTTTCCTTCCATTGCTATTGTCCCAGAATCTAGTGGGCTTTGTTGGTGGTTCAGACGGTAAAGAATCCACCTGCAATGCAGGAAACCTGGGTTCAGTCCCTGGGTTGGGAAGATCCCCTGGAGACAGAAATGGCAACCCACTCCAGTATTCTTGCCTGGAGAACTCCATGGACAGAAGAGCCTGGTGGGTTACAGTCCGTGGGGAGCAAAGAGTTGGATACAACTCAGCGACTAACACTTTCACTTTCCAGCATCTAGTACAATGTTCTATATACACATACTTCTTAATGTATATTCAGTCAATAAATCTCGGATAAACTCTTAAACTGGACTCGATCACCCAACAGCGTAGAGAACCCTGGCACTGCCCTTAGAAAAAAGCACTAGAGTGAAGGGACACTCAGGGGACTGACACAGCTGTCTGTGTCTGGCAAAGTCACTTTGAGTAGATACCTGCCAGTGTGTCCCACTGCAGGATAATAATAATATTAACTGCTCATGACTGAGTCGAAAGCCCTGTGCCATGAAATGGACATGTTTTGTCTCACAGCAGCCATGAATTGGAGATATGATCCCCATTTTACTTGTGTGACAACTGGGCTTCTGAGAAGCAAACTAGAGATCATGGAGTTAATGATAGAGGTGCTAGTCCAGGAGAGGCTACCTTATTCTGAGCTTGTTTTCTCTCCATGCATGAAACTGTCTGATGAGAGGTGCTGTTAAACTTGCTGGGCTTCTAGTAAATTTCCATCACATCTCCATTAACCATAGGCCATTGCTATGGTTAATGTATAAGAGCAAATTACTGTTGGAAAATTTTCCTTTCAGAGGCTGGCCTCTCTCAGAAACTATCTCCTGATGGATGTAATTGTCAGGGCACAGGGGACCACCCCTGCCACCACTGTCCACCCAGCTATCTCTCCACTACACAAAAATTTGTTGACACTTCCTAATGGCTGGTAATGTGCCAGTGAATGTGTGTGTGTTTGGGAATGGGCTGTGGATTAGGGCGGGGAAGAAAGAAAGCTAGTAAAGGCAACATATTTCCTACCTCCTAGGATCGTGTAGTCTAGGTTAGAAAGAGGTAAACATAATTGTGATAATACTAACAATAACTGTGCTAAGTTGCTTCAATCATGTCTGACTCTTTATGACTCCATGGACTGTTGGCTGCCAGGCTCCTCTGTCCATGGGATTTTCCAGGCAAGAATACTGGAGCGGGTTGTCATTTCCTTCTCCAGAGCATCTTCCGGACCCAGGGATCGAACCCGTGTCTCTTACATCTCCTGCACTGGCAGGTGGGTTCTTTACCACTAGCACCACCTGGGTCAGGAAGATCCAGGCTGAGGATGATAAGAGACGAATAGGTCCTTCCCAGGGGAGGGGGATTTCAATAAACTCTGTTAAGGCTGCTGCTGCTGCTAAGTCCCTTCAGTCGTGTCCAACTCTGTGCAACCCCATAGACGGCAGCCCACCAGGCTTCCCGTCCCTGGGATTCTCCAGGCAAGAACACTGGAGTGGGTTGCCATTTCCTTCTCCAATACATGAAAGTGAAAAGTGAAAGTGAAGTCGCTCAGTCGTGTCCGACCCTCAGCGACCCCATGGACTGCAGCCTACCAAGCTCCTCGGTCCATGGGATTTTCCAGGCAGGAGTACCGGAGTGGGGTGCCATTGCCTTCTCCGCTGTTACGGCTAGAAGGAAATTTTCTGAAGGAGGAGCCTGCATTTGAGATGGACATTAGGGTAAAAATTAGATTTTGGTAGGTAGAAAAATATAGAATAAAAAAAGACCATCCTAGCCAGAAAGGACAACACGGGTAAATGAAAAAGTGAATGTCACGGGTGAAGGCCTCTGATGGATTATGGTTCCCTCGATGGTCTGCCTTAGTCTTGAGACTGTTCACTTTTAGTTACTCTTTTGGGTTAAAAACAGAGAGGTCCATTTACAGTACTGGTACAGCACTAGGAAAAAATGCCGTATTCAGGCCTATGAACTTCTGTCTGCTTGGGAAAGGAACTGAAGAGAACTATACACCAGGAATTGGGGAAGGAAATGGCAACCCACTCCAGTGTTCTTGCCTGGAAAATCCCAGGGACGGGGGAGCCTGCTGGGCTGCCGTCTATGGGGTTGCACAGAGTCGGACACGACGGAATCGACTTAGCAGTAGCAGCAGCAGGACACCAGGAATATGCACTACTAGAGCAGATGTTAGAGCAGGAACAGGAGTGACAGGGATACTACTGCCTCCTTCTAAATCCAGCGGACATAACTAATCGATAACAGCATTGCTTCAGAAGCCTTTCACACCAGCACTTTCCCACCCGCTAGCAGTTGACAAGAGTTTGTATACAAAGTGCATCCCATTTGCCCTCCCTGTGACAATGCATAAGGTACCGAGAGAGAAGTCTCCAGGAGTCAGATGATTAGGGTTTGAGTCCTAGATTTACTACTTCCTGCTTTGTCACCTTAGGTTATTGGGCTGATCCTCTGAACTATGTGCCTGAAAAATGAAAATGTTAGTCGTTCAGTCATGTCTGACTCTGAGACCCCATGGACTGTGGCCCACTGGGCTCCTCTGTCCATGGGATTCTCGAGGCAAGAATACTGGAGTGGGTTGCCATTTCCTTCTCCGGGGGATCTTCCCTACCCATGGATCAAACCTGGGTGGCCCACATTGTAGGCAGATTTTTCACCCTCTAACTACCCATTTGCAGATGGGAAGGACATTTTCTGGATCCTATAGTAGAGACAGTGTTACATGTTTGCTTAATCCTATTTTCTACTCTTTGTGGATGCATAGAGACCCCACTCCAGTACTTTTGCCTGGAGAATCCCGTGGATGGAGGAGCCTGGTGGGCTGCAGTCCATGGGGTCACTAGAGTTGGACACAACTGAGCGACTTCACTTTCACTTTTCACTTTCATGCATTGGAGAAGGAAATGGCAACCCACTCCAGTGTTCTTGCCTGGAGAATCCCAGGGATGGGGAAGCCTGGTGGGCTGCTGTCTATGGGGTTGCACAGAGTCGGACACGACTAAAGCGACGCAGCAGCAGCAGCAGCAGCAGCAGAGAAACAGCATCCTCTAGCCTCCTCTGCAGTTGAATGAGGCCAGGTGTCTGATCTGGCCAGTGGAATGCAAGATGGAAGGGACATATGCAACTTCAGGCTTAATCCTAACCTCCAGGTCCTCTGTCCTTTCATCTGCAGACTGCTCCCTGGAGGACTCTGAGGCTCTTGGATAAGGAAATCAGCTCAGGTGGAAGCAGCCTGAGTGCCTGAGTCATTGCAGGGAAGGCGTCCCATCACACTCTCAATTAGAGTTTATGTGAATGAGAAATCAGCTCCTATTTGATTAAGCTAATGAGACTTTGGAGTTTGCATGGCAGTTACCACTCCCTACCCCAACTATTGGGCTTCCCAGGTGGTACTAGTGGTAAAGAACCCAACTGCCAGTACATGAGATATTCGATTCCTGGGTCAGGGAGATCCCCTAGAGGAGGGCATGACAACCTACTTCAGTACTCTTGCCTGGAGAATCCCATGAACAGAGGAGCCTGGCAGGCTGCAGTCCATAGGGTCACAAAGAGTAGGACATGACTGAAGTAACTTAGCATGCATGAATGTACATCCCAACTCTTAAAGTACAAACACATGACTTCATTTGAGTGCCTAAACAGCTCTTTCTGGAAGGTATAATTCTCCCTATTTTGCTATTTCATTGGTGACAAAACCATGGCTCAAAGAGTTCAGACAGTGACCCTAGTGCTCTGCTTTGGAAGGTGATGGAGTTTGAAAGCCGCCTCTACCTCCAAAGACCTTAATCTTTATTCAGTACTTGGAATCTTACAAGTAAGCCCCATAGGCAGTACAAGAATTTGAGGTTTGATGAGTTCATGGAGAGGAACAGATTTATAAACATTTACGAAGGAAATGTGCAGAGGCTGGTTATGACAGTAATGGTGAAAAGACAGGGCAGGCCAGTTTTACCCACTGGAGAAGCAGCCTGAATTCAGATGGTCCCCAAAGCTCAGATGTACAGAAGGAAGGGTGAAGAAGCCTCAGAAGCAGAAACCCTGCACCCCTGAGGAGTCAGTGGGATTGGGAGAGGGGTGGGCTGGGAGAGGGTGAGCAGAATAATTATAATGGCACAGCAGTAAATGAGCATACTTTTAAGTATCAGCCTGATTTACAGGTTCCACCCACTTAATTGCTTCTTTCATAAACTGTGCACATTCCATACATCATGGGAAAACATTAAAGAAAGAATCTTCAAGTAAAATATTAAAGGCGAATGGCCTCTTCAAGGGACAGCCACCCACTACTTCCCAGTGTGGCCAGGTGTGGGGTCTGAACGGGCAGAGACCTTACGTAGGAGTGACTTCTCTCCCCCACCTCTCTGAAGCTGGCCAAGCCTGTGCCTGAGTCTGAAGGAACAGGGAGGGGACTTGTGGCCCTCAGCTGCAGTCCTGGCTTCTGGCCTTGTTCCCATTTGCCAAGATTAATAAAGCCTCCAAAAGCAGGCAAAGCTTTGCACAGGAACTTCGCTTCAAGCCCAGCCCTGCAATTATGAGAAAGGACCTCATCATAAATCCCCCAAGGTGATCATGGCTTGGCATAGAGGAAACCTTGTTGGGCTGTTCAAAGACTTGAAAGATGCTGCCTAAAGAGGATTTTGGTTTACTTTAAAAAGCTGTAAAACTGTCCTTCACATCTTTGGGTCTGAGTATCTGTGCATTGTCAACCATAAAAACAAGAAAAGTGGATCTTCTGCTTCACACTGGAAGATGTTATTAAACTGCTTTCTGTAATCGATCGATAACGTTTTTCCTGACCACCTACTGCATGCACCACTCTCTTAGGCAGTATGGACAATGAGACATGGTTTCTACTTTTAAGGTGTTTTCAACTTGGGAGGGGGCTTCCCAAGTGGTGCTAGTGGTAAAGAACCAGCCTGTCAATGCATGAGACATAAGAGACACATGTTCGATCCCTGGGTTGGGAAGATCCCCTGGAGCAGGGCATGGCAACCCACTCCAGTATTCTTGCCTGGAGAGACCCATGGACAGAGGAGCCTGGCGGGCTACAGTCCGTAGGGTCTCACAGAGTCAGACGTGACTGAGGCAACTTAGCATGCACATTCGCCAACTTGGGAGAAGAGTAAAAAACACAAGTAGCATTCAGCAATCATTCATGCAATTATTGGAGACTTCGATGGACCACTCAGTGTGAGGCACAGGGTAGATATGCAGATGGAGAGAGGGGAAATATTTTAGTTCAGGCTTCTATAATCCGTTATCATAGACCAGGTGGTTTATGCACAACATTATTTATTTTTTGCATTTTAAAGGCTGGAAGTCAGCATGGTCAGATCCTGGTAAGAGCATGTTTCTGAGATGCAGACTGTTTACTCCTCACTGTGTCCTCATATGGCAGAGAAGGCGCCAGACAACGCTTTGGGGTTTCTTCATAAGGGCACTGTGGGTCCTTGTTCATGAAGGGTCTTGTCCTTGTCCATAAGGGTCTTGTTCATGAAGGCCCCACTCTCAAGACCTAATCACCTTTAAAAGTCTGACCTCCTAACACTATCACATTGGGGGTTGGAATTTCAGCATATAAATTATTTTTTGGAGGGGACACAAACATTCAGTCCATTGCAGATAGCTGTGGGGACATATAACTACTCTTGTGATGGTAATGTTTAATAACCTGCTCACAGAGAAGGAAGAAGATCACTGGCTTGCAGTCTTTGCTGTGGTATAAATACTCCCCACGCTTTGGCCACCTGATACAAATAGCCAACTCATTGGAAAAGACCCTGATGCTGGGAAAGATTGAAGGCAGAAGGAGAAGACGGTGACAGAGGATGAAATGGTTGGATGGCATCACTAATGCAATGGACATGAACTTGGACAAACTCCAGAAGTGGTAAGGGGCAGGGAAGCTTGCCAAAGCTGCGATCTGTGGCGTTGTGAAGAGTAGGATACAACTTAGCAACTGAACAATGAAAAACAAATACGTTCAACATGGATACAGCCAATGTCAAGCCAGCAAAGTGATGTCACTGAAAGGAGGGTTGGGAAGATATTACACAGTAGGATCTCTTTTGAGCACAACATAATGAAAAACTAGATTGCATGGTACATACAGTCAATATCTTGCAGTATGGAGGAGGAGGAGGAGGTCAGAGTAGACTTTCATTCAGGAAAGGGTTCTTTGGCCAACACGGATAGGACCCAGACATTCAGGATGACCAAGCTTGGCAGAGGACGAAGAAAGACTTTCTAGACCCGTTGTTGTTCATTCGCTCAGTTGTGTCCAACTCTTTGAGACCCATGGACTGCAGCATGCGAGGCTTCCCTACCCTTCACCATCTCCCAGAGTTTGCTCAAACTCATGTCCATTGAGTCAGTGATACCATCAAACCATCTCATCCTCTGTTGTTCCCTTCTCCTCCTGCCTTCAATCTTTCCTAGCATCAGGATCTTTTCCAATGAATCAGCTCTTCACATCAGGAGGCCAAAGTATTAGAGCTTCAGCATCAGTCCCTCCAATGAATATCCAGGGTTGATTTCCTTTAGGATTGACAGGTTTGATGTCCTTGCTGTCTACGGGACTCTCAAGAGTCTTCTTCAACACTACGGTTCAAAGGCATCATCAGTTCTTCAGTGCTCAGCCTTTTTTATTGTCCAGATCTCACATCCATACATGACTACTGGAAAAACCATAGCTTTGATTAGATGGACCATTGTAGGAAAAGTATCATCTCTCCTTTTTAATGTGCTGTCTAGGTTTGTCATTGCTTTTCTTCCAAGGAGCAAGAGTCTTTTAATTTCATGGCTGTAGTCACCATCCACAGTTATTTTGGAGCCTAAGAAAATAAAGTTAGTCACTGTTTCCATTGCTTCCCCATCTATTTGCCATGAAGGGATGGGACCAGATGCGATGATCTTAGTTTTCTGAATATTGAGTTTTAAGCCGGCTTTTTCACTCTCCGCTTTCACCTTCATCAAGAGGCTCATTAATTCCTCTTTGCTTTCTGCCGTAAGGGTGGTGTCATCTGCATACCTAAGGTTATTGATATTTCTCCCTGCAATCTTGATTCCAATTTGTGCTTCTTCCAGCCAGGCATTTCACATGATGTACTATGCATATAAGTTAGATAAGCAAGGTGACAATATACAGCCTTGAGGTACTCCTTTCCCAATTTGGAACTAGTTCATTGTTCCATGCCCAGTTCTAACTGTTGCTTCTTGACCTGCATACAGATTTCTCAGGAGGCAGGTCAGGTGGTCTAGTATTCCTATCTCTTTAAGAATTTTCCACAGTTTGCTGTGATCACACAGTCAAAGGTTTTAGCATAGTCAATGAAGTAGAAGATTTTTTTTCTGGAATTCTCTAGCTTTTTCTATGATACAATGGGTGTTGGAAATTTGCTCTCTGATTCCTCTGCCTTTTCTAAATCCAACCTGAGCATCTGGAAGTTCTCAGTTCACATATTGTTGAAGCCTAGTTTGAAGGATTTTGAGCATTACTTTGCTAGTGTGTGAGATGAGTGCAATTGTGCAGTAGTTTGAGCATTCTTTGGCATTGCCTTTCTTTGGGATTGGAATGAAAACTGACCTTTTCCAGTCCTGTGGCCACTGCCAAGTTTACCAAATTTGCTAGCATATTGTGTGCAGCACTTTAACAGCATCATCTTTTAGGATTTGAAATAGCTCAGCTGGAATTCCATCATCTCAACTAGCTTTGTTCACTGTGATGCTTCCTAAGGCCCACTTGACTTCATACTCCAGGATGTCTGGCTCTAGGTGACTGAATATACCATCATGGTTATCTGGGTCATTAAGATCTTTTTTATATAGTTCTGTGTATTCTTCCACCCCTTCTTAATAGTTTCTGCTTCTGTTAACTCCATGCCATTTATCTCCTTTATTGTGTCTATCTTTGCATGAAATGTTCCCTTGGCATCTCTAATTTTCGTGAAGAGATGAGATATCAACAAAAGCAAAGAAACAAAGACAAGAATGGATGAAGGGTTAATGTGTTACTGGAAACAGATTGAATTGGGAAGCCAGAACACCAAAAGGCCAGAGAGCAGGTTTCAAAATTATGGCCTAAATTCTGTGTGCCATCTTGGCTAAAGAAGAAGATTTGGTTACCTTGGAGGCCCACAGGGGTCCATTCTGGTTCAGGTAACCAAAGCCTGCCCTGGTACCATGGATGTGCTCCCCATGACACAATCAGTTCCAGGGTAAATGGCATGTCTAAAGCCATGTCTAATGATGGTGTGTCTAATGATAATTATAATAATAGCAAACACTTATGAGCATCTGTTTCATGTCAAAAATGTACAAACTGCCTCCCAGCTTATTTATTACTCAAAACCTAATGAGTGGGCTTCCCTAGTGGTCCAGTGGTTAAGAATCCACCTTGCAATGTCAGGGCCACCAGTTCGATCCCTGGTCCAGGAAGATCCCACATGCTGTGGAGCACCTAAGCCCATGTACCACAGCTCCTGAGCCTTGCACTTAGAGCCTGTGCTCCGCATCAGGAGACACTGCTGCAATGAGAATCCCTCACACCACAACTGGAGGGTAGCCCCCACCTCCTGGAACTAGAGAAAGCCTGCACAGCAGCGAAGACTCACCGCAGATTTAAATAAATAAATAAACAGCCTAAAGAAATGAGTGCTATTACTAAACCCATTTTACAGGTCAGGAATCCAAGGCAGCAAAAGCTTAGGTAATTGTCAGGACCCCCTTGCCTGGGATCACACAGCTCACAATGATAAAAATAAGATTTGACCCCAGGCAGCTTGGCTCTGAGCCTTCCCTCTTAACCACTCTTGTTTTTTCCTTTTATTTTCATTTCTTTTTTCTTTTCTTTCTAAACTTCTAAAATTTTAAACATTTATTCAACAAGAAGCCCTCATACCAATTATCTATCTTTAGCAATCATTACTTCATGGTCAATCTCATTTACCCTAATCTTTCTCACTCAGTTATTTTGAAGCAAATCCCAGGCATATGTAATTTGACCCATAAATATTTTAGTATGTATCTCTAAAATATAAAGACTCATAAAACACACACATAATACCACTTTTGCAGTCAGAATTGACAATGATTTTTAATTACATTCAATAGCCAATCAGTAGTCACATTTCTCCAATTTTCTCATAAATACCGCATAAAAGTAAATATGTTTTTATTTAAATTTGGATCCATGCAACATTCATGCATTGTATTTGATTGCTCTTTACAACTATTTTAAGCTACATTTTTGTAATTCATTTGTAGAGGAAACCATATTATTTGTCCTACGTGTTTCCCACAATTTGGATTTTACTCTTTCTATCTCCATGGTGTTTTTGAAGATTTCCTCTGCTCCCTACATTTCTAGTATGTTGGTAGCTATTTCTAGAGGTCTGATCATATTAAATTTTTTCAGTAGGAATTTATATGCAGTAAAATCTAAATTAAACATAAAACTTGAGCTTCCTGACCGCCAAGGCAAAGAAATCTAAAGAAGCTACACAGTGCCTGTTACACAATAACAGGAAGCATAGCAAATCACTAGGAAAAGGGGTTTTCAGAGCTTTGATCTCAGTAAGCAACTTAGAATACAGAAATTTAAAAGGACATTAAAAGATAGAGTATATTTTTAAAGGCTTTTACTAAAATTTCAGAGACTCTTGCTATTTTTTTTTTTTTTTTTTTTACCTTCACTCATTTCCCTCACTGCTTACCCCTGCCTGTGGAAACCACCATTCTGTTCTCTGTACTTAAGAAGAGTCAATTAAAAAGCAAAACAAAACATCATCAAGGTTACTTGTTAAGAAATGTATTCTTCCAATGGGAGGCACCTAAAATCTGGTGTCTTTCTTTCTGGGATCTTAGCAGTCATTGCTAATTAGTACCTAAACCCATTATCTCGATGTTGCTTAGGTGCTAAGTCGTATCTGACTCTTTTGTGACCCTATGAACTATAGCTCACTAGGCCCTTCTGTCCATGGGATTGCCCAGGTAAGAATACTGGAGTGGGTTGCCATTTCCTTCTCCAATTATCTCATTAGGGACCACAAAACAGTGCTGTTCTAATTTTATCATTCATTTGTTCCAGAAGCTGTGATACTTCTATAAAGAGAAATTGCCATTTACTATTAATAATTAACTACTTGATTACCTTAATGAACAATTCATAGATGAAATGCAGGACCAATGCTTAATTATTTTCTTTATTATTTTTTCAAAATAATGTGCTTCCTATCAACCTCCAAAGAGGAACACTGAGACTTTGGTTGTTAGCTGTTTATGTGTTTGTGTGGTGGTTTTCATATCAATATGATCTCATGGATTTCAGCATTTATAATATATTCAATCTATTGTACTTATTATGCATTTAATGCTCCAGTTATCCCATTTTGGCTACTGGGAATCTTCTGAGTTCTCTGACTTCTGAGTCCTTTTGACATAAACTCAGTAATCTTTTACATCTTTTTTTCTTTCTGGAATAAAAAAAAAATTGTCTAGGCATGCCTTGCTAAGGAAATAGAACTTATTTGCCCATAAGACTTGGAATAAGCCTTTTCTTCAGTGGAAATGATAGTTAGAGACCATACTCTCAGAGCTAAGGATGTCCTACACAGCTTTCATCAGAAGACAAACAGTGGTGTGAAAACATCAAGCTGAAGATGAGTCAGAAAAATTTCTATTTGGTCTTAGTTCCTGCCAGTTAAAGCAAAGAAGGAATGCCCAATAGATAAATTTTCAGGTTGACCAAGTTTTCACAACTTGTCTTTCCTTCATTTTATCCTTTAGACTTCATGGAAAAGCAAGACAAACTAACAAAGATAAAATAAAATTTTCCTGGGAAACATTATCAATATCAAAAGTCAAATGTATGAAATTTTGTTTTGCTATCTCTTGCCCCCTACAAAGGAAGCAGAAACTGACCAACACTTTGATTGCATTAGTAGTGACCCTAGAGCTATATCTGTTAATATGGGATGTATGGAAAGGACTCTGAAAAAATATTCTCAATTTTCTCTAAGTTTTTAAAAAAATTCTCTAATATTCTCTATAAAGACTCATTCCCTAGAGTTTTGGAGTGTTGATCTTTCAATGAATACTGCTGGTACTAAAATGTTTTCCAAAGATACCTCTCAGCACAATTTCTAAAAAACAGTATGCCTACAAACTTTCAAAGACTCTGAATTGGTTGTATAATTGGTTGTATAATGTTGGTGTTTCTTAAACATATAGTCTAGGCAAATCTTCCTTACATAAATATCTTCCACTTCAGGAATGATAAGAGATGGTGGTGAACTGTCCACCAAAGTCCTTGTTTTCTGTTCTTCCTGGCAAACAGCGAACCTACATTTCTCAGTGTTCATTTAAAGTTACTGCTGCTGCTGCTGCTGCTAAGTTGCTTCAGTCGTGTCCGACTTCAGTCATGTCTGAGCCACCAGGCTCCCCAGTCCCTGGGATTCTCCAGGCAAGAACACTGGAGTGGGTTGCCATTTCCTTCTCCAATGCATGAAAGTAAAAAGTGAAAGTGAAGTCACTCAGTCACGTCCGACTCCCAGCAACCCCGTGGACTGCAGCCTACAAGGCTCCTCCGTCCATGGGATTTCATTTAAAGTTCAGTTCACTTCAGTTCAGTCGCTCAGTCGTGTCTGACTCTTTGCGACCCCATGAATTACAGCACACCAGGCCTCCCTGTCCATCACCAACTCCCAGAGTTCACTCAAACTCACGTCCATCGAGTCGGTGATGCCATCCAGCCATCTCATCCTCTGTCATCCCCTTTTCCTCCTGCCCCCAGTCCCTCCCAGCATCAGAGTCTTTTCCAATGAGTCAACTCTTCACATGAGGTGGCCAAAGTACTGGAGTTTCAGCTTTAGCATCATTCCTTCCAAAGAACACCCAGGACTGATCTCCTTCAGAATGGACTGGTTGGATCTCCTTGCAGTCCAAGGGACTCTCAAGAGTCTTCTCCAACACCACAGTTCAAAAGCATCAATTCTTCGTCAAATAATAAAATTCACATCAATGAACATGGCAGGATGTGATATGAGTCACTTCTAGGATTGGTCCATAAAACCTTCATCTGTGGGTTCCTCTATATTCTCTGCTTCTGCTTGGATGAAAGGGCAGCATTCTCACAACATCTTACATAATGGGTTGAAAATGAAAGAGGTTTCATCAGCCTGAATCCCTGCATATTTGTATGGAGGAGAACTGCCCCCTTAACCAGAATGCCTACCTAAGTCTACACAAGGGAAAACTATACTTCTACATTTGCACCATTATATATATAGACTGCGGAGAAGGCATGACACCCCACTCCACTACTCTTGCCTGGAAAATCCCATGGACGGAGGAGCCTGGTAGGCTGCAATCCATGGGGTCGTGAAGAGTTGGACATGACTGAGCAACTTCCCTTTAACTTTTCACTTTCATGCACTCGAGAAGGAAATGGCAACCCACTCCAGTGTTCTTGCCTGGAGAGTCCCAGGGACGGGGGAGCCTGGTGGGCTGCCGTCTATGGGGTCGCACAGAGTCGGGCACAACTGAAGCGACTTAGCAATATATAGACTGGGTCTATTACTTATAGCAGTTAGCATCATCTAACAATACCAAGAGCCTCTATATCAAAAGGAGCAACTCTCTAAAGGCCAGATACTCTGGGCTCATGTGATTCCTGTTCCTACTGCCCACTCGTTCTTTAAAATCCTCCTAAAATTAAAGTCTAGTCATAACTAGATAGGTTTACCTTTTTTACTCGTAAGGTTAAACTGCTTGAGACAATGAAGTCAGGCTTAAGGAAGTATACCCTCCCCTACAGAGATGCACAGCCAGTATATGATTGCAGTTCAAAAAATAATACCTTACTTATAAAGCCAAAACCAAAAATGAACAAATAAAAACCAAAGCCTACGTACCTGGTTCACAGGCCAGCTCCAAATTTTACTAGATTCAGGTAAAAAAAATCTTTCTGTTGTGGTTTTCTCATGTGTAAAATGATACTAAAGTTTTGAGTTAATTCATAGAAAGTACTTAGATCAGTGCCTGGTACATCATACGCGTTCAATAGACGTTAGCTACCATTTTTGAAACTTCATCAACTATTAATAATTAATTTGTCTAAGAAGGATTACATGCCTCATGGTTTTGGCACTGGGGTTTCAGAGGAATGAGTATAGGTTAGAGGGGAGATTCAGCAGTCATCATTAGAGCAAGAGGTAGAGGAAGTCTTCAAGTAATATATTTTCATATACTTATCAGATGTAAATTCTGTTAGCCTCTAACAAGAGTCTCATTCACTCACTCATTCCCTCATTCATCAAATCATAGAATACACACAGTGCATGGACTTAGACCTCATGTCTGGGGCTGAGGGAGGGAAAGATGAATAAGCCTGTTTTTGCTTTTTTAATACTTTTTGATGTGGACCATTTTTAAAAAGTCTTTACTGAATTTGTTACAATACTGCTTCTGTTTTATGTTCTGATTTTTTTGCCATAAGCCATGTGGCATCTTAGCTCTAGGGATTGAACCCACACCCCTGACATTGGAAGGTGAAGTCTTAACCACTGGACCATCACATAAGTCCTCAAATAAGTTATTTTTAATGATTATGACTACAAAATAGCTTAGAAGAGTTAGGCATGCCTGGAAAAGGAGTCCTAAGAAACTTTAAAGGCAACATGAAACAAATTGAAATTCACATATCTACTGCTTAATCTCCTGTTAATTCAACAACAAACTAACTTCCTGATACCTTGACTCTAGAACTGGTTATCTCAGATATAGGCACCACATTCAGAGCCTATGAAAGAGCCAGGCGGGTACTTCAATGATTAAAATCAACTATCCTAAATAATGGGGCTGCATTTAGATACCCTTCACCATGCAGGATGAGGTTGGCTGCCATGCAGGAAGGTGGGCCCAGATGGCTAGTTCTTCTAATCTTTCAAGAGGAAAATTTGGTACAGTGGTTTCCATGATTTGGGGGGGGAAAAAATCTAACAACTACTCTATAAACCCAGCATTGGATGTGAAAACTTATCATTTTTAAGCATTTACACATTCTTTTGGCAGTATTTTTTAACTGTGCACAACCAGCAAAACCCAGCTGTGAGCCAAACCTGGCACATGGGCCCTGGGCTTCAAACCTCTGGTTTGTGTACCAGAGAGGAGTTAAAGGGATTTTGGCAGTTGGAGAGTGAGAATCACTAGTGGCAAATCTTTCATTGAAAAGAAAACCAAACAAAACAACAATGGGGAGGAGCCCTGGGCTCTGGGAAAGAGGCCATCCTACACCCTCCTTATGCAAGAAGCAGCCAGCATGCCAGAGGAGCCCAGCTATACAAGAACACCGTTAATCACTGACATGCGCGGTCAATCAGCAATTTTCTGAGGCAAGAACCCTTCAAAGCCATTTTACCAATATGAATATTGCTCACGTGATTACTGGGGAGAATACACAAACAGACTGCAGTAAAACCCCAAAGAACTTTTGAAGGAAATAGTATTCCTTCTGAAGGAATCATTCTGAAGGATTCATTACAGAAGTCCAAACAAGGTCCCATACGTTTCCCTCCTCTTTATGATGGATTATGTCGAGCGCCTGTAATAAAATGAGAGCGGTGACTTGCTTGCTGAGGCAAAGGATAAGATCCAAGCAGCTGATAAATAACCAAGATATCTTTATGATTATATAGGTACATGCTTCCTAAACCGGCAGAAGTTTCCTTGCTGATATACATTTGCAATGATGTTTTAATTAACATTGGCTCGCTGTGATAAGAGATGACTAATTTGTCTGTCTTTGTGTTCTGTTCATTTCCCCACCCCCACGCCCATTTTGTCTTTAAGTAAACTTATGAATTTGGTCGCTGTGGATATAAGACTCTCTCGAACTTTACTGTTTAGAATCAAAAGTCCCTTGTGATTTCTAGGTTGACTGAAGGTTACATGGCAGTGATACAAGAACTTACCCAGAAATTATGTTTCCTTATAATTTAGGAGAATTACGTTTATTCTCAGAGCCTGTCCTAGGCTGTATACAATGTAAAATTTTATTTTATCTTTAAGATAATAAATTTTCCTATAAATCCCAGAACACATTAACTGTTTTAGACAAAGTTTTGGGGGTCTAAAAGGATGAAGAGGAAAAAAGGAACTTTTTCATACACATACAATTGCCCTCTGGTTTAAATTACATCACAGCATATATATTAATTCCTTTTTAATTCATGTTTTGTCGTAAAGGACTTGGTCCATGGGAGATGATGCCAAAGCTTAGAATATACAGTTCAGGCTTTCTGAAGGATAAGGACAGGCTAAGTGAGTTGCGTCCTGAAATATTAGAGGATTAATACACTATTATAAAGGAAGAAACCATCCTTCCTTCTTAAGTATATCTTCCAAGAAGTCCTGGATGAATTCCATATGAGATGCTGTTATCATGAAAGGTTTAAGAACTTACACATAATGAAGTGTACACATTTACAGAGCGAGAAAGAAAGAAACAGCCCACTGCCATCTTAGCTAGCTAAGGAGAAACTTGATGTTGCCATGATCTTTCTTGAACCACCTTTAAGGTTTTCGTCTCTTTTCTTCCCTTCTCTTTCTGGTTAACCTTAAGTTTAAGCCCTAATAAAATACAAATTTATGGGGATCAAGCTTGTCACCAGCTTTTCATTACTGTCAGTTTCTCTTCAGTTTCATCTAACTCAGGTTGGGGCATTTAAAAATGTTTTATCACACTTGCTAGAGACTTTGTGTGCAGTCACCACCAAGCCCAATAATGACCTTTTTGAAATAAACCAAGACTCAAGACTAAGATCAAGGACCAAGATACAGACAGTCCTTTAGAGTAAGAATCTTTGCTGGGCCCCAGTGCCTCGTGTTTTAATCAGGAAAAGCGGGTGGCAGGTCACAAAGATTAGGTTTAACCTTTCTGATATACATCAGATCTCTTGCCCTTTCAACCTCCCAGCAGTGTGAGGAGGCATTCTTTCTGAAACCCATAAATTAGAGGCCAAGGTTTCTTTGCAAAGTGTAATGACAAGATGACAGAATCCCCACGAAGCCTAACTCTTTTCCCTAGACATGAGATTTTTATTTATTTTCTTTGGAACATTAAGCCATGATCGGTGGGTCAATGGGAGTCCTACACATATTTTTTTTTTTTGATGATGAAAAAAAAAATGCTCTGGTCATGAGTGCATTCTGCTAAGATTTAAGACTCCCCAAATCCCAAATGACTCTTCCTCGTTTACATGCTTGTTTCAAAACCACTAAGTAACTTATTTAGGTTCTGAAAGTTATATACAATATAAATCCATCCAGGCTGATGTAAAAAAACCCAGGAGCTGTAAAGCTGGTTTCTATATTGTTTGGACATAATACTGTTCTCAAGCAAAATCATAAGGGAATAGGGCACTTAAAATAGGGTGTCACATTTCAAGGTAATAAATAGCAGATTGATTCTACCTCCCAATTGATCCTGCAGTTTACTTATACACAAGATGGAAAATAAAGTACCAAAGCCACTGTGATTTACTTTGTAGAAATGAGACACTTGGTATTAGCTTAAGTGAATGCAAAGGCTGGCTCTGACAATTTATTACAGGCTCAGTCCAAATGCAGTTTGGATCAAGTTGCACTATTGGCACACACATTTTGCCTTGCTTTTAGCATCTCTGCAGTTAAACACGTTTTAGGTCTCTTGATTTCTTAATATACATTTCGTTGTCCTTTTCAAACTAGCCTTGTCATCCAACAACAGATCAAAAGGAAATTCACTCCTTGCTTTGCTGAACATAGACTATGTTAAATAATGGGCCATCATTTTGTCCCTGTCTATGCAAGGGTGGTCTCTACTATTTAGAAATTGGGATGAGGTCTAGCTGTTTGTTTTTTCAGTTCTCTTCAATAATTTTCTTCCTTTCAACATGATGTCTTATAATGCAGTTGTCTTGTGTTATGGACTGGAAACATGTTTATTTCAAGGATATCAGGGGAATTTTCCAACATCTTTTGGAGCACCCCTAATCACTATTCTGGAATTATAAGAGTTAACCTTGGCCCCTGTCCAGTGGGTTCATCATTGAAGGGATGGATAGTATCACTCCATCCTAGACAAACAGTCCTGAATCATAATTATCATGAAACACAATTTTTTGAGCTTTCACAATATCATAAACTGTGATAAGTGCTTGTCAATTCTTATCAAATACAGTGTTGTCAGTTCTTACAACAGTCATATACATAATTTCTAATAGCACCCTTATTTTCAGAAAAAGAAAGGGAGGCTTAGAGAGGTCAAGCAACAGGTTAAGGAATTCAAACTGAGGCTTCTATGATTTCCAAGTCCATGATCTTGATCAGGTTGGTATAATTCCCTCAAGCAGGGCACATCAATATTGTCCCTATCCCTAGATTACTAAAGACTACAAATTCCTTGTGGAGCCACTGTTCCTAATTCTCTACTAATATGTTTGATTGAATCAAATTACTTACTTCAAACATCAAACTGGTATGAGGGCTCAAGATACTAGTATAAAATTTCTATTTTCCTGTACCGCCTCCTCTTTTGTTTATTTGCTGCCATAATAGGATACTGAAATTTCATTTCTAATCAACAAATTTTTTTAAACTTTGGGAGCTCTTTGGGGCTGCTAATAGACAACAAGTTCTGTTTCAGAACCTAAAAGTTTGCCTATGTCGCAACATAGGTTTGTCTTCCCCTAGGCATTAAAGAGTTAAGTTATAGAATGTAAGCATAGTGTACTTGAAATCTGACAGTAAAAACTATACATATTATCCAGGAAGTCTGAGAGTTGAATTTTTCTCCTTATTTGTTTGGCAAATGAGAATACATGAACATGCATCAAGGAGATACTAGCAGACAATTTAATCTCACACACAAATTATTTTATACTGTAGTGCAAGGGATACTTTCAGAAGACATAGAAAAATCATAGTCTAAAAGACTTCCTGCTTCCAGAAGTATGGCGGAATAGCTAATTCCCTGCATGCATGTGTGCAGGAATGTGCGTGCGTAAGCGTGCATGCGCGGACACATATCCCTATGCTGCTGCTGCTAAGTCACTTCAGTCGTGTCCGGCTCTGTGAGACCCCATAGACGGCAGCCACCAGGCTCCCCCATCCCTGGGATTCTCTAGGCAAGAACACTGGAGTGGGTTGCCATTTCTTTCTCTAATGCAGGAAAATAAAAAGTGAAAGTGAAGTCGCTCAGTCGTGTCCGACTCTTCGCGACCCCATGGACTGCAGCCTACCAGGCTCCTCCGCCCATGGGATTTTCCAGGCAAGAGAATTACACACAAAAGGATGCTCACACTGAAATTTTAAAAAACTATGCTGTAATATATGAGGAGAAAACTCTCATATTTTTAACTGAATTACTGAGCTTCCTTCTTTTAAAAAGTAAAAGATTCCCAGAGAAAAAGAAACACAAAGGAAAGAGGGATCTAGAGAGGTAGGTAATACTGAATCTGGCTTTTTCCTCATAAATGGCTATGGAAGACACAAGGCATGAAAGAAAAAGGAACTTCAAAACACCTTATCCTTACTGGAAGGATAAAATAGAAGTGTTCTTTGTATACATGTGCTACATCTGGAAACATCAAGGAAACTGAACTGTTGCTCTACTTTGAGAACGGATAAAGAAGATTTTTAATCATGAAACTTGTCTCATTGTTGTCCAAAAGTCCCTCGGGGTAAGAACTTGTTTTAAATCGATCCCAATTTTATTGAGCCTCCAGACAACAGGCAGAAGCAAACAAAATATTCTCTGGAAGGGCAGAATTCTAAGAAATATGTGCTCACAGTGGAACATCACAGCAACAAGTGGAATTTGAGCTAGTTAAAATAAAAGCCATAGAATGACAGCAACAAAGCTTTGGTAATAAAATCATAAAATGCAGAACATAAACAAACCATGTGTAGTATAATTAGAAAAATGTAACAGGGAATTAAACTATAAGTTAGGAGCAAGAGACAATACAAATAATGAAGTAGATTTGGAAAAGTACCAAACGGAATTTCTAAAATTGAGAAAAGAATTAATATACAGTATTTGAATTGATATTTGGCAAAACTAATACAATTATGTAAAGTTTAAAAATAAAATAAAATAAAAAAAAACTCAATGGATGTTTTTCATTGAAAATTCTAAATAACCAAAGATATTATGAATTAGATGCTCACTCTGAAGGAATTTTCCAGAATGCATCATGGGGAGTGAGGAAAATAAGAGAAAAAGGAAGAGGTTCGGAGGATAGAAGTAGAAGACACAACACATATTTAATCAAGTTTCCTGAAACTCAAGATAAGAAACTGAGGGAAAGGCAATATTGAAGGCTAAGAGTTTTCCAAAATTTATGGAAAACACAAATCTTCAATACAAAAGGCAAGTGTCCACTGAAAAACTAAACATTCAACTTTGACAATAACAAATCTAGAAATTGGAGGATGAGAATAATAAAAATAGTAGAAGATTTTAATGAGGGGAAAACAAATTTAAATTACATAATCTCAGTTTCTTTAATGATTAATTTTCTATTTCTTCTGAGTCAAATTATTAGTTATACTTTTTCTAAGAATTTGTCTATATCTATTTTCAAATATCTTAGACTAAATCATGACTAATTTTATTATCTTTCTAATCTTGACAGCCCTGTGGTTATTCTCATTGTTATTTCTGATGTATTTATTGGCTCCTTTCCCACTTTTATTCATAATAAGTCTTGTCAAAAGTTTGTTAATTTTATTAGTCCTTTAAGAAAACCAGTATTCAGTTTTATTGAGACTCTATAGTGTAAAGTTACTTTCCATCTCTTTAAAACCTGCTGTTACTTTTTTCATCCTTCTATCTTGGGGTTTGTTATTGTCAAACCAAGTTGAGTGCTTAGCTTATTCAATATCAGCCAGCCTCTAATTTTCTTATACAACCACTTGTAAAATGTCTGCAACTTTTCATCTAAGGAAGCGTTATCTAATCTCACAAGTTTTTATATAGTATTTTTACTATTTAGGTCTAAATATATTTTAATTTCTATTGAGATTTCATCCTTGATTCATGATTATGCAGAGTATGGTTTCTAACATCCAATCATATGACATTTGTCTAGTTTCTTCTTATATAAAAAGTTTTATTGAGATATAAGTCTTATGTTGTACAATTTACCTGTTAAAGTATACAATGATTTTGATTATATCACAGAGTTTTGCAGCCATCACCAAATCAATTTTATGACATTTCCAATCTTCCGAAAGAAACCTCATACCTACTAGAAGCATTCCCCGTTTCCCTGCAACCCTCTATCCCAGCCCTAGGCAAACAAGAATCTACTATAGATTTGCCTGTTTTGGACATTTCATACAATATGCAGTCTTTTTATCTACAAAAAAATTACAAAAATTAAAAAGAGTCTTAAAAGTTTCCTGTTACAAAATATAGAGGTGAATAGCCTTTCTAAACACCATTAGCAGCTAGAAAGTATAAAAAATATGATGATGGTAGCAACACAAAACATAAAACAAATAGGAGTAAACCAAACAGAATATCTGCCAGATCTTTAAGGAAAAAAATGGGAAACCATTTTGATAGGCATTCTTCAACTACATGGCAGGATAAAAACATTAATATCATAAAAATATAATTTATCCCAAGATTTCTCTATAGATCAGTACAATTCCATTCAAAAATGCCAATGGTAGTTGAATTTGACAGTTAGTTAAAGATGAATGCTCAAGATTGTGAAAAAAGAATGGCGGGTGGGGGGGGGAACAGATTTCCCTACCAGGTATCAACTTCTTAAAAACTCTAGCAATTAAGATAGTGTGATATCAGAACAGGGGTAGGCAAGTAGATCAGTGGAGCAGAAGAGGAAATTCAGAAACAGACCCACACCTAAATGAAAAGTTTTATGAGAAAAGTGAACTCCAATTAGTGAGGTTCAGTTTCAGTTTAGTCGCTCAGTTGTGTCCGACTCTTTGTGACCCCATGAATCGCAGTACGCCAGGCCTCCCTGTCCATCACCAACTCCTGGAGTTCACCCAGACTCAGGTCCATCGAGTTAGGGATGCCATCCAGCCATCTCATCCTCTGCCGTCCCCTTCTCCTCCTGCCCCCAATCCCTCCCAGCAGCAGGGTCTTTTCCAATGAGTCAACTCTTCGCTTGAGGTGGCCAAAGTACTGGAGTTTCAGCTTTAGCATCATTCCTTCCAAAGAAGTCCCAGGGCTGATCTCCTTCAGAATGGACTGGATCTCCTTGGATCTCCTTGCAGTCCAAGGGATTCTCAAGAGTCTTTTCCAACACCACACTTCAAAAGCATCAATTCTTCGGTGCTCAGCCTTCTTCATAGTCCAACTCTCACATCCATACATGACCACAGGAAAAACCATAGCCTTGACTAGATGAACCTTTGTTGGCAAAGTAATGTCTCTGCTTTTCAATATGCTATCTAGGTTGGTTATAACTTTCCTTCCAAGGAGTAAGCGTCTTTTAATTTCATGGCTGCAGTCACCATCTGCAGTGATTTTGGAGCCCAGAAAAATAAAGTCTGACACTGTTTCCACTGTTTGCCCATCTATTTCCCATGAAGTGATGGGACCAGATGCCATGATCTTAGTTTTCTGAATGTTGAGCTTTAAGCCAACTTTTTCACTCTCCACTTTCACTTTCATCAAGAGGCTTTTTAGTTCCTCTTCACTTTCTGCCATAAAGGTGGTGTCATCTGCATATCTGAGGTTATTGATATTTCTCCCAGCAATCTTGATTCCAGCTTGTGTTTCTTCCAGTCCAGCGTTTCTCATGATGTACTCTGCATAGAAGTTAAATAAGCAGGGTGACAATACACAGCCTTGACGTACTCCTTTCCCTATTTGGAACCAGTCTGTTGTTCCATGTCCAGTTCTAACTGTTAGTGAAGTTATGCACTTGTAGAAATATGAAATTGGGCCTCTCCTGTACTCCCTACATAAAAATCAACTCCAGGTATGTTAAGGCCTTATGTGAAAGGCACCATCCAAAAAAATTTAGATAAGAATTTACCCTTTGTAATAGGGTAAGATTTTCTAAAATAAATCTTAGAGTAAAGCAAAACTTACAAAGGAAAAGATGAATACATTCTGCTTATCAAATGACTCTCTAAAGAGAGCTCTTAAACTGGAAGATACTCACTACATATAACCAGTAAAAATGGGGCACCCAAAATGTTTAATAAACTCTTAGAAACCAATGAGAAAAAAGACAAGAAACCCCAATGAAAAATAGGCAGAATTCTAGACAAAACTTTTCAAAACAGGAATCATGAATTGCCAATACTTATGGTCATTAGAAACCAAGAAATTTCAAAGCCAAGTGATATTATTTTATACCTAATGGATTGACAAAAATTTTAAATGTCTGATTGTATTAAATGTGTTGATTATATTACATTACATACTTCTGACGGACATGTAAATTAGTTCAACCACTTTAGAAAATGGTTTTGCATTTATTATTATGTTAAAAAGCAAGTACCTAAAAATGAAATTTTTCTCCTAGAAGCACAATCTAGAAAACCGCTCACAGTAGATATCAACAAGGTGATTGATAACAGCAAAGTTTATCTTAGCAAAAGCAAAGTAAAACAAGAATCTGAAGAAACATCAATATCTATAGATAGGAGAATGGAGATGGGAGAATGGACTATGACCACAACAAAAGTCAAAATTATATTTTCAATAGCTGCATGTCAACATTGACAAAGTTCAAGACAATGCTGAGGGAACAGAGCAACAGATAAATATCTAATGTAGGAATCCCTTTGCTTAAAAACATACAAGACTCAACAGGTTAGAGATAAGTATGAAAATCAGAGAATGGTAAAATAACAAGTACATTATGAGAGTGTCAAATGTACTTCCGACCTACTTTTCAAGTTGGTTGAGGAATACATGGATGTATTACATATTTTATTCTTTTTCCTTAATCTAGAGGGCTTCCCTGATAGCTCAGTTGGTAAAGAATCCCACTGCAATGCGGGAGGCCCTGGTTCAATTCCTGGGTGGGAAGATCCGCTGGAGAAGGGATAGGCTACCCACTCCAGCTGGTAAAGAGTCCGCCTGCAGTGTGGGAGACCATTGCAGTCAAATGTACTTCACCATTTGACCAACTGAGCACACCAGTTGATCATTTTGACCAACCGATCACACCAGTCACATGTACTCCTGATCTACTTTTCAAGTTGGGTTGAGGAATACATGGATGTATTATATGTTTTATTGTTCTTCCTTAATCTAAAAAATTTCAGTGTAACCGTTTTGAATTTTTTAATATAAACCATTTTTAAATGTTAAAAAGACATAGTTAGAAATAAAAGAGAACCTCAAAGATAATCATGTAGAGTGATTCTCAAATCATGTGATAACAGTTGAAATGATAATGATGATGATGATGACAGTAATACTGGCTTACCCTAATGCACACTGTAGAAGAAGTTAATTATTTCTGATATTGATATACCAAGGTTGTTGAATGGCTTACCTTCAAAAACTGTCAGCTAAAGCAGAATCGAATTTCTTTCTACTGTTACATCACATTCACAGACTGACTTTAACATCTGCTCTGTTTTTCAGGGAGGGAGGGCTCCCAGAGGTAGCCACAGTAGGAATCACCCACAACACCGAGCCAATTTCGGCATACCTTGCTTGATCTGCTATTTCTGGTAAAACCTGAATAAGTGAGGTGTTTCTATGCACAATTAGATTTCTTTTCCTGGAATTCTTTTTGGACTTTTTTTCAGAATCTGGTTGTATCCATGGAAGTATGTGTGTGTGCTAAGTTGCTCTGTGTCTGACAAGCCTGCTCAGTCCAACTCTGCGCAGCCTATGGACTGTAGCCCACCAGGCTCCTCTGCCCATTGGATTTTCCAAGAATACTGGAGTGGGTTGCCATGTCCTTCTCCAGGGGATCTTCCCGACCCTGGGATTGAACCCTAGTCTTTATCCCTTCTGCATAGGAATGTGCTTTCTTAACCACTGGCGCCACCGTGGGAAGCTCATCTTAGTCACCATGACACAACTTTCATTTAGAAAGTGGTTAACATTTATTGAATGCTTTGTGTTAGGCAGTCACACGTTATCTCATTTAATTCTTAAGATAACCTAATAAGGTGGGGACTATTATTCATGTTATTAAGTTAATGAAGAAACACATGACTTAAAAGGTTCATAGACTTACCAAAGGTTTCAGTGCCCATAAGTGATTGGTCTGGGTCTGAACCAGGTCTGGCTGATCCTAGCTGAGGGGCTGGCCCTCAACCTAGTCTTTTTTTTTCCCTCAAGAATTGAAAAGCTCTGATCAAAGACAACCTCATTTTCTTAGAGGCAAGAAAATCAAGGCCTCTCAACAGAGGTAATGATGCGATATGGGTCAATTTATGACAACAAAATAGATAATATGCATGACATTATGTTAAAAACTGGGAAAAATGATTTCAGTTGATTTCTACCTGTTTCCATATCTGTAAAACAGAGGGGAACCATCAGTGATTCTTAAGTTTTTTTTAGGCCATAGAATCTCTCCCCAGAAAAGAGTACCTGAGAACACATTCATGTAGTGTTTGCATATGATGCCAAGGGTTCCCTGGCCCCTTGAATCTCATTCCCAAGTCTTGTCAAGATGAGTAGATTTCAGGTCAAGAATCTCTGGACCCCAAAGATCTGTGAAGTCCCTTCCAGCTGAATCATTCAGCTTTTCTAAAATATCTCTTTAAATAGTTACAAAGGGAGCCTTCCTAGCCAGCCACAGAGAAGAGAAGGCGCCTTTCCTCTGCAATCCTCTACTATCTGCAAACTGAGAAGCTCAGTGGGGCCTCACCAATATTTTAGTGTCTGCCAAGGAGGGCTTTGTGTCAGGCTTATTGGCAGTAAACCAGGAAATGAGGACGGGGGCATTAATAGCCTTTGTAAACAGCACCTTCAAGGTCTTCAATCACCAATTTGAGGGTGTTCACCACCAGGGTGGAAAAAATAAAAAGGAGGAGGAAAAAGCCAAACAGGAAATGCAATGAAAGGAGATGAAAGCAGATCAATAAAGAGAGAAACATTTGGTTTGAAGTCTTTCCTTTAAAATAATGGGAAACCACCCCCCGCCCCCGGCCACTCCCTCCAGAAAGTAATTTGGGGCATTACCGCAGGTCTGGCCCTTAGGTGTAATTGCCCCAGATTCCAGCCACACAGAGGTTTAGAGTTCCAGGGCTTGTGCAAGGAATTCAGTTTGGGGACATAGATTTATAAACACCTTTTAAATAGATGGTGTTTTTTTTTTTTAAAGGATTTATTTAATGTTAGAAGACAATACTGTGGATTTTATTTTATTTTTCTTCTTCCCAAATTCAGAGGAGGCAAAAGGAGCTATTCTCAGGATGCACAGAATAGTGCAGCGGGTGAGGATAGTGCGATGCCACAGCATGGAACTGCGTCTTGAGCTGAATTTCTGGAGTGAACAAGCAATAGGATTTTCCCTTAGAGCCTTGAGGCTTTCCTGATAGCTCTGATGGTAAAGAAGCCATCTGCAATGCCAGAGACATAGGAGACACAGGTTCAATCCCTGGGTCGGGAAAATTCCCTGAAGAAGGAAATGGCAACCCACTCCAGTACTCCTGCCTGGAGAACTCCATGGACAGAGGAAGCTGGTAGACTATAGTCCATGGGGTCGCAAAGAGTGAGACATGACGGAAAAACTAACACTTAGAGCCTTCCGAGTGAGATACTGGTCCCCATGGTCCCCTAGGTCATTCAGAATCCAACAGCCTCTGCCTTTGGAAACAGGAAGCACTGTCCTTAGAGATGAAGGACTCAAAAAGCCAAGAATTGTGGAGGCTTGAAGAACTGGTCCTCTCAGCAGGCCAGGAGTGAGAAAGAAATGGGAACACATTGCATTTCAAGTCTTTAATTTATTTTTTAGGCATTCATTTTGTTTCTAAGACCTTGAACAGAATGCCAATCTCATGATCACACTTTTTTCCTTTCTGTTTTGCAGAGATGAGACTGGAGAATTGAAGGGATTCTAGAAGGAAGGTGAGCAGATTGGAGGTTTAGGAGAAGATAAGGAGACCGAAACACAATTCAGTTACATGATGGAAGGGGCCATTATTTTGTGGCATGAAAAGATGGACATTTCCAATCCCATCCCTAAATGGCTTTTGAACTCCCACCATCTAGAGAGCTCATCGTATTTCTGTGACTGGGTGAGTCTCCAGCAAGAGAGTGGTTTTTGATGAAAATCCCCAATACCTTTCCAAATCCTATTTTGCAAACTCAATGGGGCAAAAATCATCCTTTCCATTCATTTTATAATGCCAGCTATGTTTAAAAATAAGCACCTGTCTTTTCTTACTACTGTCATTCAGTAAAAGGAAGACCATCCATTATTTTAAGATTCATTAACTCATTAAATAATATTTTTAAAACATTTGCTTTCATTTGGCCTTTCTATGAAGCACTCAACAAATGGACAGCACAGAATAATTTTTTTCCTCAAACCTCTATTCTTTCCCTTTCTTTTAGGCTTCAGACTTCTAGCACACAGAGAGGCAGAGGGATGGTGGAAGTCTGAACTGCAAACATCTTTATTTTTATTCTCTGGCTTTCTTTTGTTGTTGTTCAGGGGCCATTTTACGATGGATGCTTTATGATCCCTATATTACTCATCTCTCCCTTGCAAATCCCAGTGATTTACAGATCTTAATTTTATAGATATTCCCTGCAAGACCCCCTGTCTCCTGGAACCTCATACTTTCTTCACATTCTTTTCCTGGAGTCCCAGTTTCTGTGGTCACCAGGTCACAGAGCACCAACTGTCACCATAAACCATAAAGTTTGTTCCTTCTTTCTGGGGTCTGCTTGGGGGAAACCCACTTCTCTGTGAGCTGTGTGTCACCCTGAGTACCTCTTGGACAGTCACTTTAGGAAGCACCCATGACAAACCCACTGAGTATTGTAGGTTCTCATTCTCGATGGCACACTGGGCTTAGCTGGAGAATTCTGAAAAATAAATTCTATTTATTTATCCAAATTGCAAAATAGGATTTGGAAAGGCATTGGGGATTTTCATTAAATCCACTCTCTTGCTGGAGACTCTCCTAGTTGCAGAGATAAGGTGAGTTCCCTAGATGGTGGGAGTTCGAAGTCCCTACCCAGAGATTCTGACATCAATTGCCTGGCATCACTGGCATCAGATTGTTTAAAACTTCCTTAGTGGGTTCTAATTTGCAACCAAGTGTAAGAACTACTGCTTTTTAGGGTCTGTCCATTCCTTGTGGGTTTTTTCCACACACATTGGGCTTCCCTGATGGCTCAGACAGTAAAGAATCTGCCTGCAAGGCAGGAGACCCAGGTTCAATCCCTAAATCAGGAAGATCTTCTGAAGAAGGCAATAGCCCCCCAATCCAGTATTCTTGCCTGGAGAATTCCATGAACAAATGAGCCTGGAGAACTACAGTCCATGGGGTCGCAAAGTTGGACACGACTGAGTGACTAACATTGACAATTAGAATTCATGATCTATCCAGACATGTAAAAACTTCAGTGTATTTTCTTTTTGAGGCTTCTTAGATTGGGGGTGTTGATATCCATCAAAGACCTCCCCTCTCTCCCATTCCCTAAGCCCAGGGAAGCTGGGTGGGGGGATTAATTATGAAAATAGTGTAGGTGCTGAGATGGAAACGGCGACCTTACTCTGAAGATCCAGCTCTTTTAACAGAATGTACTGTCTTCTCAGATTCCCTGAAGCCTGGATCAAAACCCAACTCCTCAAACTCTGTGATGAGATTTTGAATCAACAGATGACTCCCTTCCCACCATGGTTCGATGCCTCAGCTCTGATATCTAGTGGCGCCATTGTAAGAAGTCCCAGTCTTTGTCAGCCTGCAATTAAATCCATGCTGAGGAGTCTTCGCATTTAGGACCTAAGCTCTACGGTGTTTTGAGAAATGACTGTTCAAGCTTGATGGGAGTGGGAGAATTCTGAGGTTTAATTGCAGGAAATTTCACAGGAAAGGCATTCAGTGAATTCATCAGGCCCTGCCTTCCTGAAAGTGTCTTCTTAATGCCAGGTGCAAAGTGGCTTTAACACACAGAGGCTAAGTATCTCTTACACCATAAAACACCATTCTGGGTAAACATGAAGAGGTTTACTAGAGAGAGTGTAAACTTCCCAGAAAAGATTAGATAATAGTCCTCGCCAGGTACAGTGCAGACATGTATGGCCATGGATGGAACTCTCTGAGCATGTCTTGATTTAAACAGCAATCCTGGAGCCCCCTCCTTGAATCAGGAAGATACGGAAAAAGCAAGGGGATTGGATCAAAATGTAGGAGTTCATTTGATCCTAGGATACGCTGCAGATCCTAAGACCCATTTAAACCCTGACAAATCTAAAAGCATGATGGAAGATGAATTTGCAAGTGGAGAGTGCAACTGATACATTTAATAACCATAGAAGAAAATGGTCTCTGTAGGACACTCTTAGGACTTGCAAGTTCTCAGATTCTTGAAGGTTGTAGAATGTGGGGGAAATGGTATTGCTCACTTGCAAATGGTTTGGCCCAACACCAAAAAATTACTCACTGAAACTCTGGCAGGTTAAAACGGTGGCTTTTGCTTTGCCTGAGTTTCCATGACCTTTAAGTAAACTTCCTCCAGGACAAATAATGTTACCCTTATCCAATTCCCCACCTCTTTGCCACATATAGAATCTCAACCAGAATCTCTGTATAGATGAGAATGGCATCCATTATTACAATGAGGGTTTAATCTAATAAAATAGTCCTTCAAATTTGTTGCACTTGGCTTTGATTAGTTCCTTCCAATTTCCTTTGAAATTTCAGGTGGGATAAGTAGCAAGAGTGATTTTTATCCATGTGAAAGATATAGTTAAGAGTCAGAAGAGGAAAGCAGAGAACGCGAAGATATACAAGAGTCTTCCCTTCCTGGATTCACAGGAAAACACCTGCTCCAACCTAGAAATGGCTGCAGTATGAATTCTTTTATGAACCATGGTGTAAACTGAAGCCCCTTCATGGATTACAGCCTTGTTGTGGTGAAGACACTTGTACGTGGGTCGAGAAGCAACATTTAGAACTAGACATGGAACAACGGACTGATTCAAAAGTGGGAAAGGAGTGCAAGGCTGTATATTGCCACCCTGCATATTTAACTTATATGCAGAGTGCATCATGTGAAATGCCAGGTTGGATGAATCACAAGCTGGAACCAAGACTGCCAGGAGAAATATCAACAACCTCAGATATACAGATGAGATCACTATAATGGCAGAAAGTGAAGAGGAACTAAAGAGCCTCTTGATGAAGGTTAAAGAGGAGAGTGAAAAAGCTGGCTTGAAAGTCAACTTCAAAAAACTAAGATCATAGCTTCTGGTGCCATCATTTCATTGCAATTAGAAGGGAAAAAGTGGAAACAGTGACAGATTTTATTTTCTTGGGCTCCAAAATCATGTGGACGATGACTGCAGCTATGAAATTAAAAGATGCTTGCTCCTTGGAAGAAAAGCTGTGACAAACCTAGACAGCATATTAAAAAAACAGAGATATTACTCTGCCTGCAATGGTCCCTATAGTCAAAGCTATTGCTTTTCCAGTGGTCATGTATGGATCTGAGAGTTGGATCATAAAGAAAACTAAGCACCAAAGAACTGATGCTTTCGAATTGTGGTGCTGGAGAAGACTCTTGAGAGTCCCTTGGACAGCAAGGAGATCCAACCAGTCAACCCTAAAGGCAACCAACCCTGACTATTCATTGGAAAGACTGTTGCTGAAGCTGAAGCTCCGATACTTCGGCCACCTGATGCAGAGAGCCAATTCTTTGGAAACGACCCCTGATACTGGGAAAGGCTGAAGGCAAAGGGAGAAGGGGGCAGCAGAGTATGAGTTGGTTAGATATCATCACTGACTCAATGGATATGAATTTGAGCAGACTCCAGGAGATAGTAGAGGACAGAGGACCCTGGTGTGCTACAGTCCATGGGTTAGCAAAGAGTTGGATACGATTTACCAACTTTACGACAACACAAACTGAAGGCAAGTGGGGCTAAAACTAATGTACAGCAACACTTTGAGGAAGCTGAAGGCCTTTTTGACACTGAGAAATCAAGGTTCTACAAGATAATGATTTATCCATCTGAGAATTCTGATTAGAATTATTAATCCTATAGTCTTTTTGTTTCTTCTTTTAAATTAAAAAAAAAAAAGAAAAGAAAAAGGTAATACTTGTGTAGGGAGCATTCTAAGTGAAATAAAAGGACATATGATTACAAGTAGGCTGCTTTCCATGAGTATTCTCCAGACACCTTCTGAAGGAAGGTGCACCTTCATGTTGCAATTCAACCGTTAGAAGTGGGGTTGGCAGCAAAGACCGTGTTGGCTGCATGATGTTATTCTGACAGCTGATGACACAGACAGTTCATGGGCTCATCTCACAGCCTAAAAACAGGAGGACCAATATTTACTGAGTGCTATGGGTCTGATATCTGTTATCACAATGAACTCCATCAACACCATGTCTGCTGCTGCTGCTGCTGCTAAGTCGCTTCAGTCGTGTCCGACTCTGTGTGACCCCATAGACGGCAGCCCACCAGGCTCCCCTGTCCCTGGGATTCTCCAGGCAAGAACACTGGAGTGGGTTGCCATTTCCTTCTCCAAACACCATGTCAGGACCAACTAATTTGTGCAGCTCAGTACACAGTAAAAAGATGGAACCCCTCGTGTCAAAATTAAGAATTTTAAGATGGCACTAGCAGAGCACCAAACTAAGTATGAGGCCCTTCCTAATTACACAGGCCACACCTCCATGGAGGGGGCCTGTACCACTTACTAGGGGAGCATTGTCATCCCCAGTGAACAAACGGGAGAAGGAGGCCCACCGAAGCAGTATGATTTGACAAAGGTTGGACCAGTGAGGGTCACAAACCATATTCAAGCCAGGTGTACTGGACCAAAGACTGCAGTCTGTCTGCAACCTTGAGTGGGTTAGCCCCTGAACCTCAAGGACATCTTCCTGGGCCAGTGGGTCAAATTACTATGCAGTAATGTTCATACGCTTCACTTAGAAAGGAGTCTGCCTGCCTGGGAAATGTTTAGGGTGATCAACACATTATGATAATTCAAACCGAATTACAATTCTTGTCTTGGATTGTAAAATGCCATTCAGGGTGCAAGTTCGTAGATGAATCAAATTTATTTATAGTAAGTATGCCTAGTCAAAACAGGAGAACTACTTAACATTATAATTAAAACCGATACATATCTAGTTGAAAAACTATCCAGAACCCAAAACACCTCCACAGGAGATGTCTACATACTTTGGCACAAAATCTCCCTGCCCCTTCCAAAACATTTAATTTTTTATTCTGAATGGGAGATTGTAACTTTTCTCACAATATCATATCAAACAAAAGTGTAGCATTATGCATTCAATAAACCTCAGTACCAGGCAACCCAGGGATCAGTTGCACTTGTGCTGTAAGCTGAGACTCAAGGAAACATTTATTTATTTAAAATATTTTTCCCCATAAGTTAGACAGCAATATTTCATTTCACTGTGTTTTAAGACAGCCCTGTAGACAGAAATCCTGCAGACCAAGGCTATGATCATGCTTACATTTGTAGACAGATTTAATTATTTTTTCTTTGATGACAGATATTCACTGAGAATTTTCCATATGAACCTAGTTCATTTGAAAGTACGCTGTATATTGACTATGGAAAACCATACACCCCTTTTTAAATTATACTCATTATTTTCTCTATACATTTCACCACAAGCATGGCAACTTTCTGATAGTATATGCAGGAGTGGGGTTAGGGTTAGGGTTAGAAATAGGGTTAGTTAGTAGCAGACAAAGCCTTGTGAGTTGTTTCAAGGAGACAAGTAGAGAAGATGCAGGAAGATGGACAATGATGCCATTAGACAGGTAGAACTTAATGTCATCTCAGAGAAACTTCAGAGGTGAAGTTTTTACAGTGTCACTGCTGATTACTTATGTTGATATTTTAGTATCAAAAATTCTTTAAGACCAACCTAAATCTTTCAGTGTTTTTATCTGACTCTTTTAATTTTGTAAATAAGTGACATCTCCCTTACTGCTATTATCAGTGAGCATGAACTAGACCAGTGTTCTTCAGGGTATGGACTCTCCAACCCAGCAGCATCAACGTTACCTGGGCACCCAGTGAACCAGAAGTTCTGGGGTTGGGACCCGGTCATCTGTGTTTAACAAAGTCTCCAGTTGATATGGGTCTCTCTGATATGGGCTAAGGTTTGGGAACCACTGAGCTAGAAGTCGGAGAAGGCAGTGGCAACCCACTCCAGTACTCTTGCCCGGAAGAGCTAGAAGTTGAGAACGTGTCACAAGGAGAGATTCTGCATGGTCCCAAAGTGAGAGACTTTGTCTTGGAAAATGAGTAACGATGCAGATTTGCACACATTCTGTAGGTTTTCCCTGTACCCTAAAAGCAGGGATATCCTGAAAGTAGATGTGACCTCTTTTTTTTTGATGCAAGCAGTGACTATTTTTTCAGATTTTTAATTTTTTGTAATTTTTTTTAACTGGAGGATAACTGCTTTACAATATTATGTTAGTTTCTGCCACACATCAATATGAATTAACCATAGGTATACTTATGTCCCTTCCCTCTTGAACCTCCTTCCCACCCACCCCATCCCACCCCCCTAGGTTGTCACAGGGCACCGGTTTGAGCTCCCTGCATCAAGCAGCAGATTCCCACTGGCCATCCATTTTACACATGGTAATATATGTAATGGATGTAACATATCGTGTATGTTTCAACGTTGCTCTTTCACTTCATCCCTCCCTCTCCTCCCCCTGCTGTGTCCATGAGTCTGTCTTCTATGTCTGCGTCTCTGCTGCGGCTCTACAGATAGGGTCATCAGTACCACTTCCTAAATCAAAGGTCTTGTGTTCTAGGACAGGTTGTGGTTGTCATGTCCGATTCTTTTGCAACCCCATGAACACTGTAGCCCGCCAGGTTCCTCTGTCCATGGGATCCCCCAGGTAAGAATACTGGAGTGGGTTGCCCTTTCCTTTCTCCAGGGGATGATCCTCCCGACCCAGGGATCAAACCTGCATCTCCTGCACTGGTAGGTGGATTCTTTACCACTGAGCCACCAGGAAAGCCCTCAAGGATAGGCACACATCAAAAATCTTAGGTTTACACCCTCACTGCATCAGCATAGCCCGAGGAACGTCTGAAAATAGCCCAACATCCTTGACACCCATAATATTCACATTTAATTGGTCTGGGGTGATACCACATCCCTTTAAAGTTTTTCAAGATGATCCTATGTGCATTTAGGATTGAGGGCAATCACTATAAATGTATGGTATTCCTGTTACTACTATTAGTAAGTGTTTATTAATGTGTTTTAAAGTAAATATCTGAGATTTAAGTCATCCCTTTACTATAAAGGAGATCTGAGTTTAATCCTATTTGAACATCCAAGGGAAAGTTCCTTTCCCCACCCTGGGCCTCAGTTTTCCCATCTGTCCACTGAGGATCCTGCTGATGATGCTCTCTGGTTCTATATCCTATACCTGTCTCCCCAGAGTATTCACAAATGGCAGCCACAATGGGAAGAGGTGCTGGCCTCCCTGTGGAAGAAGAACCAAGGAGGAGAGATGGCTTAGTCCTTACCTGTCACCGGCTCCAGCTGAGTCCACATGACACCAGACATGTGGATGAATAGGGAGCAATTTAAACATCACCAGGCCCCCTCCTTCACCTGGATGTTTGGCAACAAGAATGCTCTAATATTGATTAATTGCTTGCTGAGACCCAGATTGTCTCCAAGATTCCAGTAAAGCAGTTTGGGGGCTCTCAACCATTAGCATCTCCACTCTGGTCTCTGATCTTTAAGATGACCCCTTGCCCAAACACACCCTACAATCCACTCACTCAAGAACTCGCTGTGAAGCACCCCTCGCTCCCAGGGAGGAACCACACCTTGTGTTTTGCCCAAGCCCCTATTAGGCTGAGTTCAATTCCTTGCTTGTAGCGCATGTTCAATATATTGTTAATGAGTCAGCAATCAAATGCATGGTAAGTTGTATTTTCAAGAAAAGAGTGGATGAAAATAGCTGATAAAGTTGATGATGATAGAGAAAACTAACATTTGCTGAGGACTCTCCATGACAATCAGTGTGATGTAAATTTACACACCTCATTCACTCATCACGCCTATGAGGTTAGCACTATACATAGCCACATTGTATACAAGGCAGGAGATTGGTGCTCAGGAGATTCTGGAACCTGCCCAAGTTCACCAAATAGTGGTATCAGTGGGGATTCTGAACCATCTTTTATCTGACTTGAGACATTCACCCATCTGCAGCATGCTTGCATGCGTGTGTCCTCAGTAATGTCCAACTCTTTGCAACCTTATGGACTGTTGCCTGCCAGGCTCCTCTATCCACGGGGTTTTTCCAGGCAAGAATACTGGAATGGGTTGCCATTTCCTTCTCCAGGGGATCTTCCTGACCCAGGGATAGAACTTGCATCTCCTATGTTCCTACATTGTTAGGTAAATTCTTTACTCTGAGCCATCAGGGACCAGGGAAGTTCAATGATTAAACCCTCTTTAATGGTTTTCAAGAACCTTTCACTTCTTTTGGTACCTTCCAAATGACATTTTAGTAGAATTATATGTCTATAAATAGTTGGGCTTAGGCTCTGTGCCAACCCTCCTTTAAATCCTTTAAAGTAAAAAAGATAGATGACATGCTTCTACCATCAACAATATCATAATCTTATGGGGGGAGACAGACATGTCAGTCATCAGTACACAATGTATTTACAGTCAGAAGTATTGCAAGGAGGAAGAAGCCTTTAATTTACCTACATTGTGGTCTTCACAAAAAGCTGGTGAGGTAAGGTAACCAATCTTAGACAGATATCCTGTCTTGCAGGGGAGCATGAACATTATGCAAAGAAAGCTAAGAATGTATACATACACAGGCATGTACAAACATTAACACATTTATTATATTTACATATATGATATTGTATATGTAGGCACATTTGCAATGTCTCCTAAACTTTCCTGATTGTAAAAGCCTGTTAGATATCCCAAAATGCATTTATATTTTATCAAGAATCCTAGGAGATTCTTTCAGCTCTAGCAGGATTGGGGAACACACATGTATGTATCAGAATCTTCATCTCTCATTTTAAATGTGCTTTATAATTTTCAGGATGTAATTTTTAATTACAATAGAATCCCTTTACTGAATTTGGTATTACTTGGAACTCTACATACCACAGGTCAAAATATGCTCCTTGAAATAAAACTTATGTGTAAAATACTTACATAACAAGCTTACAACAGTATCTATTTTACTCCTCTACCCCAAGACACACACATGGAATCACACACATGTGTCCCTAAGCTCAAAAGGTCTAAACTTATTTGTCAAATGACTCAATGAATACAGTTATCCCTAAGCTGATCAACAATTCCTTTAGAAGCAAACAATATACAAACTGTTAAGCCTTATATTAATATCTGCTCCCATATAAAATTATAGGAGATGCTGTCAAATATTATTTCCTTTCTTTTTGCAAATGCACCTAAGTGGGACTCATTTTTCAACACTCAACGGTCATATTTACTGGTCATAATGTATTCCTGGTAATCCAGACTTCCACATATACTTTAATATACTGTTGTCCTCCCCATGTACCCTGTTTACAATTTCCAAACATTTTTACATGCAATTAAGGAAGGCCTGAATTAATATCAAGTATTTATAACTCCATGATTCTGATTTAGAACTTAGCTTTGGAATAAAACCCAGGGTAAAACTGCCTTTGTTGAGCAGCTCTAAAGGGGCTTGCTCCATCTTCCCATGGAGCCAACATGCAACAGGCCAAGTTGATATGTATCCTGTGGCTAGAATGATAGCCATGGGATCTCGTGGTTTGACTCAAGAACCTTCCTTCCATGGCTGGGACTTTGATGAAGTGAGTGTGGTGGAGTGTGGGTGGGATGTTGGCCAGGAAAGCATCTCTGAGTGAGCCTCCAAGGGTTGCGGTATGCAGTTGCACTCCATTCGACATTCGACTGCAGCTACAAAGGGTTGGCCAGTAGCTGTCAGCCAGGCAAGTCAGAGTCAGGAGGAGTCAGTTCTGGAATTTTGGTTTGAAGGAGTGTAGCAGTTACTGAAAGAGTAATAATAATATAATAATAGCCTTCTTGTTACAATGTCAATTTGAAAACGGACTGACTACCTTTGGTTCTAAGTAAGCAAACCTTAAATCCCAGAGTAACTTCATAAAAATGCATTCATCAGGACTCTTCCTTTTGCAAATGACAGAAACAAGTTTATCAGTTCAAACACAGTGGTTAGGACTTGGCTGCTTTCTGTCTCTCTCTCTTGTCCCCTCCCTCCTCCCCCACCCCACCTCGCCCCACACCTCTCTTTTTAATAATAATCTCCACTTCTTTCCCTGGGTGGCCTTATTTCAGGCAGGGCTTTCCCATGTAGTTACCTGAGAGTCACGAACATTTATAGGCTTATAGACCATTCTTTCAGTAAATCCTGCAAAATAAGTTTATCTTCTCAGCCAAAATTCTAGAAATGAGTCTCACTGTCTCCGGTTTGTCTGGCTTGGGTCAAATGAGCAACCCTTACCTAACTGGAGTAGACAGGGTGAATGTGACACTCAGATTGGCCAGGTTTTGGTCTCTGCACACACCTACAAGTGAGAATTTGCCTAGCCCCACGGGAAACACAGGAACTAAAGCCTGGGGAGAAGTAGCTTTGCTCTTCTCAGAAGATGGGAAAATGGATCCTGTGTAGACAAAGGTGATCAAAAGAGAAGGAATTTATCCTCACATAACCTTCATGGTAGAAATACTCATCCCAGTGTAGACTTCAAACAGAATGATTATAGCTTACTATTTATTGTTAAAAGATGGCTTTTTTTCAAAGAAGGGAAAATCATGACTTTCATACAGATATTCAATGAACACATGTCAAAATTTTCGCTGAAGTCATTAACCAAAATGAGAGAACAATGCAGATGTCACTACTAATTCCAAGGAGAATCCAAAGAATAGCCACATTGGCAGGTTGGGGATATTGAAATGAACTTGCAAACTGGATGCAAAATCACCTTTTCCATGGCAAGGAAGAATTGTACCTCCACCCACAGAACGGTGTAGCATCACCATTAATTCTCTAGACCTTATCATTCAAAATCAGTGAAAGCTAAAATCAAAAAACCTGGACTCTGAACCCTAAATAAGGCATAGTTTTCAATGGATATTCTCCATCTTTTTTTTTTTTTTTTGGCTGATTTCCTGACAGTCTCCCCTCAGAGAAAGACAATTGCTGGTCACAAAATAAGGCTGGTCTTCTTGCTCTGGCCTCATTATTTATATGGTGCAGCAAGAGTGTTAACTTAGAACAGCAGTCAGTTCAATTCAGTTCAGTTGCTCAGTCGTGTCCGACTCTTTGCGACCCTATCAATCACAGCATGCCAGGCTTCCCTGTCCATCACCAACTCCTGGAGTTCACTCAAACTCATGTCCATTAAGTCGGTGATGCCATCCAGCCATCTCATCCTCTGTCATCCCCTTCTCCTCCTGCCCCCAATCCCTCCCAGCATCAGGGTCTTTTCCAATGAGTCAACTTAGCACATAGGTTTTCTTAAATTTGCTTTGCTGAAACTTTTCCTATGAAATGTTAGATTGGGAGTTAAAAGCCTCTGTTATTTGTTATCCTGAGGCTAGGAAAACAAGCTCAAAAACTCTACCAGATTTTACCTCCAGTACTTTTAAATTTTTATGAATTCTTCTTTCCAAAATATCTCAAAGTTCCTGGCCTCTAGGAAGTGCCCTTCCTTAGAACTGGGACCCTGTAAATCCTACCAGGCCAACAGTTTTTCCAGGAGAGTTCTCTAAGCACTGGCTCCAGAGAGTCAATCTTATTTCCTTAAAAGTGATTGGCCATATCAGATTATATGAGCAACATTTCAAATGACATTCCAGGCAAGGGCTTGATTATGTAACTAATGTTTCTAATCACATCCTGATAAAACAATGACAATCTTATTCACAGTCTATGCAAATTGCTAAATTGCCATGAAAAGTAAGGATACTCAATAAGAATTGATGAATTAGTGTTTCCACAGAAATGGTAAAAACTTTTATTCTAGTTCTGTGAACAATGCAATTGATAATTTGATAGGGATTGCATATAGAAGGGGTATTAGTAAGAAAAATATTATTGAAATGTCTCATTTTCATTTCCAAAAACAGAGCCTACTAAATTGTCATGGGCTATAGCTTGAGAAAGAAAGGAAAAGGGCTTCCTTTTATATAGAAAAAAGTAAAACAGTAAAATAGAATCTGTAGTATTACAACAAATCACTCCAGTAAAATTTCCTCATTGATTTATGTGGTCCTTTCTTGTTCCACAGGGTCTTGGGTTAGCAATCTCATGAAAACATGTGCTTTTCAAATAAAAAGAGTTCTGGAAATCCTGACTCAGCCCACTGGAATGGTCTGAATGTTATCTAAGCCATGACGTCAGAACACTCACCAATTGTTTTTTTTTTTTTTCTAGTTTCAGTAGTTTGAAGTAAGTGGTAAAGTCCTTTTCCAAGAAGCACTCAGATGGTCCTTCTTTATTTAAGTCCTTCAGTGAACAGGAGCTCTAGCCTGGGGCTAGTGGCAGAGACTTCCGGCAAGTATTAAAGACAAACTGTGGGTAGATGCCGGTAACTTAAAATGCCTGTAGTTAATTTATCACCAATAATTTCCAAAAATGAAAGATCCAGTTAGAGTTCATGACAAGAATAAGGCAACTGACAAGGAAATTTGTTTGTTTCTGTGCCAAGCAAAACAAAGTGATAAAGTCATTGCAAAATAGAGTCTGCCATGAAAGTGATTCAGCCTATTCTCAAAGAAGTCAGTGAATGCTACATCTGACTTACATAATGGCTAAGTATGATTTTTCATAAAGGGAAAAATCTTGAGCTACAACATATATTAATAGATACATGTAATTGTGCCTGAGTAAAAATTAGTAAGAATACGCCAGGCATAAAGTAAGAACATACTAAGAGGGTTTTTTTTTTTTTCCATTTTAACAGTTTTTTAAGTTCTGTACCAGACTACTTTATTCCTGAATCTTCTCAATTGTTTCTTCCTTAGATTTGCCCTTTTCCTTTCCCACTGAGTGAGATTTGTGTTTATGTTCAAGGATCTTTTTGTGATCTTTGTCCAGTTATAGTCTGTTGATAACCACCTTGCTGGAGTAAAGTCCACATGAACAGTCCTGCCATTAATCTTCTCCCTCTGTATTCACTCAATGTAGGCAACATATTTCCTCCCATAAACAACTTCAACAATTTGCTGACTTCTGTTGTGCCTTTTTACCTACAGCACGAATATGAGTAAGTCTGGAATATGGGCAAGAAAAGTATTTTTATAAAACTTCGCAGTGCATCCTCAATCAAAACCCACTTACCTAGAAGATGCTAGGTTTCAATAAAAGTGAGGTGATATTTGTTTTCCTCTTCCTGAGTTACTTAACTCTGTATGTGGAATCTAGAAAAATAGTACAGATTAGCTTATCTGCAAAGCAGAAACAGAGACACAGAAGTAGAAAACAAACATATAGACACCAAGAATGGTAAAAAGGATGCGAAGAATTGGGAGATTGGGATTGAATATATATACACTAATGATAGTAGAGCTATAGTGCTCAGAGGCTCAATAGTGTCCGACTCTTTTTGACCCTATGGACTGTAACCTGCCAGGCTCCTCTGTTCATGGGATTCTCCCAGCAACAATGGCATCCTGAAGTGGGGTGCCATTTCCTCCTCCAGGGGATCTTCCTGACCCAGGGGTTGAACCCGAGTCTCTTATGTCTTCTGCATTGGCAGGCAGATTCTTTACCCCTAGTGCCACCTGGGAAGCCCCACACTGCTGATACCATGTATAAAATAGAATTTACTGTATAACTCAGGGAACTCCACTCAGTGCTCTGTGGTGACCTAAATGAGGGGAGGGGATCCAAAGAAGAGGGGATGTATGTATACCTCTAGCTGATTCACTTTGCTATGCAGCAGAAGCTAACAGAACATTGTAAAGCAAATGTACAATAATTTTTTTTAAAGTGAGGTGATAACTAAGCAAAGATTTTAAATAGTAACCCAAATCATGACTGAAATACTGTATTGTTCTTACCTGATATCTTCATGGCTATGATAAATAGAAACGTGTCATGGAGAATGAGGGCCCTGACAAATCTCTAGGAAATTCCCAGTATACAGCTTCTGAAATTTGTGTATTTGTAACACTTGATTTACACAAACTGAATGTGGTAGAGGAAGAGCATCTCTTCTGATATGGTGATTCTTCCCAAACAATGTATCAACAATAATGTTTTAAATAAACCTAATTATTTCTAGCACTTTCCTTCTATTAGGAAAAACAACAAATCTTTGTGATTTTCCAAGTAAGTTTCTGAGAAACTTAGCTTGCAAAAGGTAACTTAAATTTTTTTTTTTTAGTTTGATTTAATGTTTAGGGTATGCTTTTGAGCAGGTGATGATAAAAAAATCTGCCAAAGAAGATTTGGACATTTGATTAAGTTAGTATCTCTAATGTTTGACACACAATGCTTGGTTGCTCATTTAATCAGAGATGATCAAACATTAAAAAGTAAACGTAGAAGGTGATATGATTGTAAATAACCTGTAACTTTTTAACGTGAGGAATCTTTGTTTTCATAACTAAGAACTTAATAGTCAGAATAAAGTGAAGAAAATAATTTGGTAGGATACAGAATCTTTGTTATCTAGGTAGATTACATATGAAAGAATAACCCCTAATATAGGTAAAGACAGTAAGCCAAGGAAACGCACCCATCAAATTGTGCAAACGTTTGCCAAGATTTTAATACATTTCATGCTATTCAGACTCAGGTATTATCTGTAAATCAAGATAAGTAAAATTTACTTTCCAAGTTTTGTTTTACATTATGCTTCCCTGATAGTTCAGTTGGTAAAGAATCTGCCTGCAGTGCAGGAGACCCCACTTCAATTCCTGGGTCAGGAAGATCCACTGGAGAAGGGATAGGCTACCCACTCCAGTATTCTTGGGCTTCCCTTATGGCTCAGCTGGTAAAGTATCCACCTGCCATGCAGGAGACCTGGGTTTGATCCCTGGGTTGGGAAGATCCCCTGGAGAAGGGAAAGGCTACCCACTCCAGTATTCAAGTCAGACACAACTGAGCAACTTTCACTTTCACTTTCTTTACTTTAGGTCTGTAAGGTCAGAACTAATTTCATAATAATATTAAGATGTTATTCACGTGCAATGCATTCATGATTGCTAGTGTCAAATGAATCAGGAAATATCTTAGAATCAGTTTTAATTTTTAATACGGTAAGTATCAGTTGTTATAACTTAAAAATCAAAGCTCTTTGGGAGCCTAAGTTCTAACAGTATAAAGAGATCTGAAGGCAAAAACAAATAAAACTGAAAACCACTACTTCACTACAAAACTTTTTTTCTTTGAGAAATAGAAACATGTTCACAGTTATATTCTTTTTTGCTATTCTTTTTAATATAGGCTCTCCTTTTTTTTTTTTTTTAAATACTCTCTCTTTCCTGGTAGAACAGATGGTAAAGGACCTCACTGCAATCTGGAAGACCCAGGGATGGAACCTGGATCAAGAAGATCCCCTGGAAAAGGGCATGACTACCCACTCCAGTATTCTTGTATGGAGAATTCCATGGACAGAGTAGCCTGGTTGGCTACAGTCCATGGGGTTGCAAAGAGTCAGACAGGACTGACTAACACTTTCATTACACTTTCAAATATTTATATTAATTAAAACTTAACTCAAAGTAACTACCTTCATTTCACAGAGAAAACTGTAGGGTGATTAATTGAAAAATGTTACACTAATATTCAACTGGCACTCACATCCCCTACACAACTACCTCAAGTAGCAAAAACACATTTATTAACCCAGGCCAAGTTTGCAGCATGTCTGTGCAAATAAAAACAAAATGGAAAATACATAATCTTAAAATTATACTTAGTAACCAACGCTTTAGTAATGTGTTAGTTAGAAATGATCACATGCCAAATGTTTATTATTAATTAACTCAGCATCATGCCTAGGTTTTTAGTTACCTTAAGACCTTGGAAATTATCGTCAAGCTGACATACTACAAATAATTACAAATAATTACATAATTACTGCTGACATAAACAGTAGATGAGAAGTGATTCCATTTTGTTAAACACCAATGTACATTTATATTTTTTATAGCCTTAAACATTATATGGGGGGCTTCTCAGGTGATTCAGTAATAAAGAATCCACTTGCCAATGCTAGAGATTCAGGATACAGGAGTTTGATCCCTGGGTCAAGAAGATTTCCTGGAGGAGGAAATGGCAACTCACTCTAGTATTCTTGCCTGGAGTATCCCCGTGGACAGAGGAGCCTGGCGGGCTACAGTCCATGGGGTCACACAGAGTCAGACAGGACTGAGCACTCACACATGAAACATTATATAGGAGTAATGATACATTATTTGATCGCTAAAGCTGTATAAGTTTAGGAAAACATACTGCAGCATAATAAAAATGTTTGTATCATAACTGACAGTAATGAATGAGCACATATAGTGGTTTTCATTAAACAAAAATTATTAAAGTAGTTTTGTCTATCAAAGATTTACCTCAATTATGTGACTTTCAATTATTATAGTATTTCTGAGTTGGTTTCTGTAACAATATAAATAGGGTGTTTAAAGTGTTGGAATTTAATTTTCTTATATTCTGGGAATATTAAGGATATCTAATTCATACCAAGGCATATTTATCTCCACAAATGAATCAGAACAGAAGTCCTTTAAAACCCTTTATAATCTAGTTTATTAATATCTCCTGGTGATGTGAAAATTCTGCATACTCAAACACTGAGAGGTAAAGTCCTTTCTAAACTACAGACATATAGACACATAGAGATCTTGAAGTTTCAATTGTATACTTTCACCCACAGATAAGGAGAAAACACAGAACACAAAAGCTCACCAGTCTGGCTATTGAGGAGCTATTCTCCTTCCCAGTACAAACTTTTTATTTGATTTGATCTCATAATAGATGAACAAACAGTAAAGACTAGCAAGCAAGATTCTGTCACCTCTCGCCCAACAAAAACTAGATCTCTATAAACCATTAATCCATACCTAGAAGTCACCAAATGGTCTGACCACAAAACTGAATTTCCAATCACTGATGTCATTAATGGGAAATAATTTATTGGCCATAGACAAATCAAAAACAAAAACAAAACAAAATCGGCAGAGAAGAATAAAATTGGAAAAGTGCAGAATCAGTTAGGTACTACTGCTGATTTAGATTCATATTGGGAACTAAGAAAAGATACCCATGAGCTTAAGTAGCCCTTGAGTTTCTCTACCTTGGGAGTGAAATTTAATCCATTCTGTCACATGAATCCATTGAGCATCTGAAAGGATTTCTCAAGCTGTTAAAAATTTCAAGTGAAAGTAAAACCATGACTCTCTGAACATTGTGATTTATAAGAAACATATATTTGCTAATTCAGATGACCAAAATATATTTTCCACATATTTTTGGTCTTAATCCAGAGATCTTTGCTCACAGATCCCAAAACCTTTGAAATTTCTTGAGTCAGAAGAGCAGTAGGAGACAGGATTTGGTCTCCTGTCCTCAGTTTCTGAAATTGCTTCAGAGCCATAAAAGTGAAATGTTATTTTTAGCAAGCCCCTTTCCACCACAACTGGATTTATGTAAATGAGGTGACTTTTTAAAACACTAGGAACAGAGGGTTGGAATTTGTAATCCCTGATTTCCAGGGAGGGGAGGAGGCTTGGAGGTTGAATAAATCACCAAGAGTCAATTATTTAATCAGTCATGGTTATGTCATGAAACGTTCATAAAACTCATAATGAAGGGATTTGAGAGTCTCTTGGTTAATGAACACGTGGAGATCTGGGGAGACTGAGACACCTAGAGGTGGGTATGGAGACCCCACGCCCTTTGCGCTGTGCACATCACTTCCATCTGGCTGTTCCTGAGTTATGTACCGGGTTCAGAGTGCATTCTGGTTGGGGAATTAGAACACTTCAATCAGCCACAGTGTGTGGCCCCAAACTCCAATACGACAGAACTTTAAAAGAAAAATTATTTGGCTGTGCTAGGTCTTAGTTGAGGCACACAAAACCTTTGAACTTTGTTGGGACATGCGAAACATTTACTTGCAGCATTCGAATTCTTGGTTGCAACATGTAGGATCTAATTCCCTGATCAGGGACCGTATCTGGGCCCCCTGTGTTGACAGCATGGAGTCTTAGCCACTGGACCACCAGAGAAGTCCCAAAGATAGAAGTTCTTTTGTTTGGAAACTTGTCCTATGTGTCTTGTTGTTGATTTGTATCCTTGACTATCCTTTGTAATAAACCAATAATCCAGTAAGTAAAATGTTTCCCTTAGTGCTGTGAGTCACTCTAGTAAATTAATCCAGTTCAAGGAGGGGATCACTGGAACCTCCAATCTATAACCAGTGGGCCAGAAGCACAGGTAACAACCCGAGCTTGTGATTGGTATCTGAAGTGGGGGTGCGGGGGCCAGTTTTGTAGGACTGAGCCCTTAACTTGTGGGATCTGACACTATCTCCAGGAAGACAACGTCAGAACTGAGTTAAATTGTGGGACATCCTGCTGGTGCCCAAGCGTTGCTTGTTAGTGTAGGGAAGCTCTCTCCCCATATTGAAAGTGGGTGACAGAACCATTATTCTCATACAAACATCAAGTGAACAAGTGTCAAAGATTTCATTTAACTCCTTATTGAAAGAGAATTCAAAGAACAACTATATTTGTAGATCCGAAATATTGAAATGAACTTGCGACTCATGTACAATGTAACATGCTAGGCTATATTTCAAGGATTCTAAAATGAGGAAGACATGGGAATTATGCACCCTTATGCAAATAAGACCAGGCTTACTTTGCTGCTGAAAGGCTTGTTATCAGTCATCTTTTCTATGTAACAAGCCACCCAAATGGTTTAAACAATAAAAATTTACTTGGCTCATTCGTCTCTGGGGTGATTGGGAGTTTCTTCTGGCCTAGTTTGGACTCAGCAGGCTGCAGCTGGAATTGCTCATATATCTGAGCCTTGTGGCTCAGTTGGTAAAGAATCCACCTGCAATGCGGGAGACCTGGGTTCAATCCCTGTGTTGGGAAGATCCCCTGGAGAAGGGAAAGGCTACCCACTCCAGTATTCTGGCCTGGAGAATTCTATGGACTATACAGTCCATGGGGTTGCAAAGAATCGGACACAACTGAGTGATTTTCACTTCACTTCTGCTATCACTTGGTAGATTAGATGAAGACTCAATCCTATGGCTTGTCTGAGATGTCCTCCCCTGGGACAATTTTCCATGTGGCTTCCCATCCTTCTACAAGCAAATCGCTAGCAAAATTCTCTCAATGGAGGTACTTAGAGCTGATTCTAATAATTATGTGTGAGTGTGCATGCATGCTAAGTCACTTCAGTGGTGTTCAACTCTTTGCTACCCTATGGACCATAGCCTACCAGGCTCCTCTGTCCATGGGATTCTCCCCAGCAAAAATACTAGAGTTGGTTGCCATGCCCTCCTCCAGGGGCTCTTCCTGACCCAGGGATTGAACCCAAGTCCCTTATGTCTCCTGCATTGGTAGGTCGGTTCTTTACCACTAGTGAAACCTGGGAAGTCCCCTGAGTTTGTTCACATGGTGTCAATGATAGGGTACCAAGAGTGTGAGCAGAACCACACAAGGCCTCTTAAGACAAGCGGCAAAGTGATTCTAGATTCAAAGGTTGGGGGAATAGACCTCACCTCTTCATGTGAAGAGCACATCACCAGGACATGGATACAGGACAGAGGAAGATCACTTAACTAATGCAATTAATCTACCACAGGTCCTTAACTTATGAAATTTCACTCTCCAGGGCAGGAGGGAACTATGACATAAACATTTGCCTTACAAAGCAGACACGGACACTGCCCTAGAAGCCCGTTCTACCAACAGATACTGACAGAAAAGACAGAGGTTGAGTTGAGGGTATCTGGTAAAGCTTCACAGGTGTGTGATTGGAGCTGTTTTGAAAGATAGGCAGAAAACTTCCTTCAAGCACAGGTGAAGATGGTTGAGGGGAGTCTGACAGAGCGATAATTGAAATTCAAAAGCGTGCTTCATGCCTTCTCTCTAGACTTAGCATCATGGCAGCATCCACAGAGGAGGAGGACAGGGTGGTTAACAAATGGGGACTCCAATCTTGGCTTTCCCACTTAAAGACAGAATAAATAGGTGTAAGGCACTCCCCTCTCTCTGAATTTCCTTTCTTCATTCATATAACCCTAGTCCTGATCTGACTACATAGTAAGGAAAAAGCACCAATCAGAAATCTTGAGTAGGAACTTGTAAACAAAATGGAACTTCAAATGAGAGACTGAATGACTGAGATGCATGGTATGCAATCAGTTGAAGTTAATATTAATGTAATGTTCTTTAAATAATTATGAAGATGAAAAACAGCAGAAAAGAAACATTTGTACATAATGTGAACAGGCAATTGTTTGAAGAAGAAATATGAGTGACTAATAAATATATAAAAAGATGCTTCACTCCTCACTACTGATTGGGAAAACACAAACTAAATAATGATGTGATACCATTTTTTTTCTTTAAAGTTGGTAAAAATTTGAAGATTGATTCTATCTAAGGTTGGACGAAGTGAGAAAATGAATCCTATAGATATTTTGCATAGTGTGTATAGACTGTATCAAAAATTTAATTGATTTATATCCTGATCCAAACACTGTATGCTTAAATGCTTATAGGAGCCCATACACAAACACACACACACACGGGCACACATGCACACATATACATGCATGAATGTGTATATGTATTTATGTATATATACACATAAGCATACATATCCTTCCAACAGAATATTGATTCAGCATTGTTTATAGTAAGAGAAATCTGAACGCATCCTGAAAGTGAAAGTTGCTCAGTTGTGTCTGACTCTTTGCAACCCCATGGACTATACAGTCCATGGAATTCTCCTGGCCAGAATACTGCAATGGGTAGCCATTCCCTTCTCCAGGGGATCTTTCCAACCCAGGGATTGAATCCAGGTGTCCCACATTGCAGGTGGATTCTTTACAGTCTGAGCCACCATGGAAGACCTAGAAGTCTCCAATTAAACCAAATTTTTACATAAAAGCCTCAGCATATTATTGAAGGGAAAAAACAAGTTGCAGAAAAATATAGGAAGTATACATATATCCTATATATATATACATATTACATAAAATAATTTCATATCCTACTTTCTTCAAAGGTTGCGATGCTAAAATGAGATAATAGATATTAAAGTGTTTTGAAACTGTGGTTGTTGTCGAGTCACTAAGTCGTGTCTGACTCTTTTATTATCCAATGGACTATAGCCCACCAAGCTCCTCTGTCCATAGGACTTTCCAGGCAAGAACACTGGAGTGGGTTGCCATTTCCTTCTCCAGGGATCTTCCTGAACCAAGGATTGAATGCACATCTCCTGAATTGGCAGGAGGGCTTTTTTTTTTTTTTTTTTACTACTGAGGTGCCAGGGAAGCCCAGTTTTAAAACTGTAAATTGCTTTAAATGTTAAGGCATATGCGAATTCAGCTTTTAAAACTTATAGAAATGTATTAATTTATTTCAAAGCTCTATGGCTTCCATTTAGGACATACATCTGATTTTTCCCAAGGAAATGAGGAAATTATGTAATGGAAGCCTTGGCAAAGTAATTTTGGGTGCACTGGAAATGAAAAAAACTAGTGGCCCCGTCTGCACCTATCTAATTTTTCCTTAGAGAAGACAATCAACCAGCAGTGACAATATTTTGCTCTCCCCTCTCAGCCTTTCTCTTCCCTGAGCAAACAGTTAAACTGGATAACAAACTAATAAAAAATAATTTGGAATCTGGGGCATGATTATGGCCAGGAATGATGCTGATGATCATTTCATGTGATCAGAGGAAAACCTAAAATAGAACACTCTTCAATTACCATAATTTCTACTGTCATCGCAATTTCTGTACATAAAAGCCTTTGGTCTGAGTCACAACAAATTTATCTGTAAATTACACAATAAAGGATGGGGAATGGACTTTCCTTTAAAAGAACAAACAGAATCAGTCATTTATGAGGACATCTTCATCTTAATCGACATGTAAGTGCAACCAAATGCAGACTCCATTATTGTATAAAGTTCTGAAGACTGTCACCCAAACCCACTCCCACCCTCTCCCAAGTTTAATTAAACCAGTATCACACTGAGACTGGAAGGAAAACACAATGATACAACAATAAACAAACATTAATCATGATCATTACATACATTTTATTACATGAAATAAATAATACTGTGGCACTTTCACCAGCCGATACAGTGCTTCCTCTTGGATAACATCCTAAGGCAATTGAGGGGTAAAATAATACTAATAATGATAATAATAATTAGTATGAAAAGGAAAAAAGGGGCTTATCACCACATAAAGCAGAAACCGTATCCTCCTTCACTTATATTAATCTCATATTTGCTCATTTCTGGTTTCTTCTCACAGAGATAAAGGAAAAGTAATTTTTTATTTGTAGCCTAGCTTGGGTGTATATAATTCAACTCTAATTGCCCCAGGGCAAGGAGATTCAGGGAAGATTCAGTCAATATTCAATACACACTTATGGGACTCTACCAGGAAATAGGGGAGGGAGTTCTGAAGACTCGGGCTGCACAGGAGCAGGAATAAAAAGAAGAAAAGGCCCTTGGCAGGACTCAGGGCAATGGCTTTTGTCTTTGCTTGAGAACAGACCAAGTCTCCAGTGTCACTCTGTTCAAGTCCTTTTCTAAGCTGACCTAAGGATCTCCCTGGTTTGTTTCTGAATCAGGAATGAGGCCCCTTGGAGGAATGTTCTTTTGTTTTTATTTCCAGAGGACTTCTTGACATTCTTTTAACGTAAAGACCACACTAGGAAGGCCCACTAAATGTATAACATGGCTGTCCAGTCCTACCTCTACGTGGAAATGACAAAAAATAGGTCCTTTCCTGCAGAGATGTCCATGCAGAACCACTTCAACAGGCAAGACGTGAATCCCACTCTGTCCTGCTGTTTGGCTGGGGGCTGCCCATGACACCATCTTAGAAAGTCTGACACCAACACAAAGTCTGTTACAATGAACAAAAAGATCCAACCTGTGGGCTTCATGATATGAAAACAGAGTATCAGGCTGAAAGTGAAAGTCGCTCAGTAGTGTCCGACTCTTTGTGACCCCATGGACCAGCCTCCTCTGTCCATGGAATTCTCTGGGCAAGAATGCTGAAGTGCACTGCTCTTTCTTTCTCCAGGGGATCTTCCTGACCCAGGGATCGAACCCAGGTCTCTTGCATTGCAGGCAGACTGTTTACCATCTGAGCCACCAGGGAGAATATTAGGCTAAGAAATATTAATAGCTTTTGTCCTTTCTCAACTTCTGGGCATGTAATGGCTCACAGGGGTGATGGAAAATTCCACCTCAGTCTTCTAGTGGGAATTCTGGAGGAAGAATCCCCTGTCATCTTTTGTGAAGGAAGGAGGAAGGTATTGCTATGTGAGGATTTACTTTTGACTCCCTCTCGAAAGTTTCCTCTGATTGTTCTAATCCTAGTCCTGCTTGGAAGAGCTAGAGTTTTAGTGGCTTTATGATTCAGGGGCAGGCTCTGCTTCCAGGTTTAAAATGGGAGCTGTTGAGCTATGAGCATGAGTCGATGTGCCTTTGGATCCATGGCTGTGGTCTCTTGCATAGTCTCCTTGGAGCTGCTTGGCTTGGCTTTCAACCCAGGTGGGAAATATGAGAAGCAGGCTCAACTCGGGTGTTGCTCTTCCTCTGGCTAAGGTATCGCTCCCTCCTACTGGGAGCCCTTGGTGCGGAAGCTTGGGAGCCACTGTTGCTGCCTTTGGGGCTGGCATTTGACAGCCAGGGACAGAAGACAGGCAAGCGTGACTGGGGTTCCCCTCTCCTGGCCTGTGGCTCTTTCTGCAGGAGATTAACGGGGAACGTGACCAGTGTTGAAGAGGCCACTGATGTTCCCACCACTCCCCTGCCACAGACCTTTGGGACAAATGACAAGAGAAGGAATAGGTGAGTAGACACACTCCAAGCCCACTCCTGTTGCAGTCCCTCAGGAAATGTCGCCTCAGCCTCTGCCAATGAATTTCTAGGGCTGCCTCCATCGTAAATACTCTGATTAAAATGTAAATTTAGCCAACCTATCAGCTTCCCATTAAGGGGACTCTTTAAAAACGCCGTTAATCAGCTGAAAGATATGTAGTGAAATACCACTCATCAATTATAACTGCTTATGACAGTTAACAAAGCTTTATATTTGCCCCAAACATGTGCTGATCTATCCATTATGCCAAGGTTCACTCTCACGCTAATTGTACATTTTCTTCTCTAATGCATTTTTGCTGTTATCTCATAGGCTAATGAAAGCCAGGAAATCAATAAATATAAATTATACATGCAAAGAAGGACTGCTGCGAACATAAAGTTTCTAATTAATTGCACTTGATTAATTTATATCCTTTAATTATCTTGCTAAGCCACAAACAACATAAATATCTCTGCAATCTGGTTATTGCTATGTCAGTCATAAAAAAGCAGACACAGTAAATCTATGAAATCTAGCAAACTGCATTGCCAGAAAACATGGAATGGCATAACCCATAAATATTATCGGACTTACTCAAGACACCGATGAATAATTTCAGCGTGACAAATTAACACTAAATATGTTGTACGGTTATTTGACGAAGGGTATAGTGATGTGATAGGTTTAAATGGTGCATATGGAGTAAGCAAAAATGTGGATCTTACCAATAGGCTTATAAAAAAATCTGCCCAAACCGAGGAGGAGCACTGTGGCTAATGACCCCCACATAAAAATCCAGTGTCATTGTGCAAATGGAATACTTTCTGCTGGTCAAGCTGAAAGGCAAATTGTGAATTACTTGGTTTCTTCATTTCCCTTTGATAAACTTGATCAACAAAGAATAATCCCACCTCTTCTGCAAAGGCAAAAAGTAAAATGTAGGAATTTAAATCCCAGGAACTTGACACCAGGTTGGGAAGAGAACTGAATGGTGCATGCTGCCATTGTCTTAAGAGATACAACTTTTACATGGAAAGTGGTTTCTTTTTATCCGCATCTCCACCCCCCACCCTGACTTTTAATTTTATCTGACTCTGCTAAGCCGGCCATCTGTCACTGATCTGAAATCTAATCCTCTCTGTCCACCGGGCGTGCCCTCTGTCCTAGGCCACCGCATATTACCAACCGTCTATATCTACAACTTTCATAAATGTGTAAAAAGAAACTGTATCTGTCCTCAGCTACACTCAGACAAAGACCATCTGTCAGCCACTGCAGCTATTCTTTAAAAAAGAAAGCATCCAAAGGGATTTGCCCTTTACCAAGTAAACCCACTTAACCCTTCCAATAAGATTAACTGTTATTTGTTTCCATTAAATAAAAATGACCATGCTAATATACATTTAATAGTTCTGTAACAGTTGCAGGAAGATCAGCTCTCCTGTGGATATCTTTTGTAGATAAAACATACATGCATATAAACACCAGAATTATGACGGCAAGGAGATAACCTGTAAAGCAGAAGGATGTTTTTGCTTCCTTCTTCCAGTCTGGGGCTATGAAAGAGAAGCCAACATAAAATATAGAAGCCAGAAAGTGCCTACTCTCCTGGCCTTCAATTTTACAGTAAATAGCTCTTCTGGATATAACATATGGCTGAACGCATGCAATTATTAAGATTCAGAGGCCATCCTCTGACTTCTGCCCTCTTATCACTGTACATTCTTGGAGACAGTTTTATGGCTGTTACACGGCACATTTCGAAAGTCTATATATGTGTGCTTTACAGATACATGCTCACTAGGTATTATTGTAATTATGGGAAATTTGTCGGCCGAGGGAAATAACTGCCGTTTCGTGACACTAAAGCCGAACTACGGTAACCTTTGGGGATTTCTGTCTCCTGTTTTCATCCTGAAGACTGCCAGAGTTGTCTGACTTGGCATTTGAGAAGCGAAACAAATAATGCATTTGCTTCTATGGAAAAACCCAGGTGAAACATTTTTCAAATGTCTATTCTGTAGATGTTTGTGCACAGATCCCTCCAGGATAACCGTGCTTTTAAGGGTGCATCCTCAAAGTACGTAGGCCAAATTCTGCCTATAGGGCAGCTGAGATATATATGAGATCTTACAGAAAAGCCCAAACGGACTTTTTGGCCAAGACTATATATATCTCTCTATATAGGGGTGTGTGGGTGTGTGTGTGTGTGTGTATTTTTTTTAACATAAGCTTAATTTACCACCAGCTTCTGTAGCCTTGACAGGCCCTTTGTGTGCCCAGAACTCCCTGTTTTTCCACTCAGGAGCTCCACGGATTGAGAGAACCAGGGTTTTTGCAGATAACCGGGGCTGGGTGAGCAGATGAGCCCATGGATGGCAGGCAGGCCACAGAGAAGACGCTCCGGGCCTTGGCCAGGCTCCCCTGCCGTGTTGGCTGTGGAGGTGGCAGGGGGTGGGCCCGGAAGGGCAAACTACCAGGCAGATGATGGCTTTGTTTCTCCCTCCTGCTGAGCTTCTAGGTTTCCACCCTTACAACATTTTACACAGTGGAGCATTTACTCAGTTTCACGGGAAAATCCAATCTAAAGGTTCCCAGATCCAAACAGATACACCTGGCATTTGGCAATCCGCGTCTCCTTTCCTCCTCTCCTTGAGCTATGTTCTGGTCTCCCCCAAATGCTCAGGAGTGCCCTGCAGACCCCCTGTCTACTCTCGGCTTGACCCAGACCCCTGCCGCGGAGTGTGCCCTTCGGCTTCTCTTCCTCTGGAGGCCCCAGTTCTGGCACCTGACGTCCAGCTTCACAGCCGGCTGGGAGCTAAGCCCTGGTGCCATCTCCGTAGGAAGGGAGGAGTCTTGTGCTGCGTTCAATGCGAACGCCGCAGTCTCTAAGGAGACAGGTAAATCTCCGGATGCTGCGATCAGATTGCTGAGGGAGATCCGCTTCCGATGCCTGCCTCCTGGCTCCTCCGAGGTAATGAAAAGGCAGGCCCGTGACAAGTATGGCCCCCGCGTGTTCCCCTGGCTGATGGTTGGAAAAATACCAATGCGTCCAGCAGGCAGGAAGTATGGATCTCCCAGTAGAGTTCACTAGATTTGTCATTTTCGATTTAACCGCACCTAGGTAGCGAGCCGACTCACTAGGTTTGACTGCAATTACCTTATCGTTCCTATTTTTAGTGACAGGACCAGATTATTTTAAGTGCATTTTATAGAAAACCCTTCTTTACTGAAGTATAAAGACTGTAATAAAGACAATACAATGTTTTGAAACTGTTTTAAATCCTTCACTCAGCGTTGCTTCTACAGATTTAACATGTAGGGGTTCTAATCTTACTGCTACTAATTAGAGCTTTAGTGTAATTGTGCCAACAGGGTGCTTGGCATAATAATTACTATTGAGAGATTCTGGTGGCGCAGTAACATGCCTACATAATGCAGATATGTCTAGGATTACAGTGCAGTCACCTTTGTATGTTGATTCAAGTTGGATTTTAACCAAGTAAGGGGTTATTTTGCCTTTATAATAAAGCTTAAAAGGCATATACATATGTATGATTTAGGTATCCATTTTTCCTCTTTGAGTCTTTTGAATATTAATTAGCAGGAACCTCAGAAGGCAACAGGAACACATTCCGTTTCAAGTGTCTCACAATTTGGGGCAATTCACTCTGTGAAGAGAATTTGTCCATGCCTGTGCGGCAGAGACTCTAATTTTGATGCAATGGTGCACAGCGCCGACATTGCTCCCAGGGTGAGGGTCTCTCTCTAGAGAAGTCCTGCCTTGTTGTGACAAGCAGAGAAAGGAAATGGGGGCTCAGGGCCCACGAGGATCTGCATTTGGATGGAACTGGTGTCTGGTTTATAAGAAGCATCTCTGAAAACATTGTCTCAGTAATTTTCAAGCCCTTGCATCTTTGAAAATGTAAGCCTAAGTCAGAGAAGTCTACTTCTACTCCAGCCTAGGCAGTTTTGAATATAATTATCGCTTGTTCCCTAGTGTTTACTGTAAAGGGGATATCTGAAAAAACTGTCAGGGTGTCATATGTAGGAGGTGAGTATTTGGGTGGATACACGAGGTGGGTATCTGGGGGTATACAGAGGAGGCGAAGGGACATGAGTTTACGAATGAGTCCTTCTTTCTTAGGAGAGACACTGGAACTGGGCAGGCGGCCTCCACAGCTCCACTAGATTTATCAGGCGAGAGGCAAAGGGCCACGCTGGTTGGTTTCACTTTCTGTGGTGTCTGAACAAAGTGAGCTCTAGGTGATGCTGGGTGGCCAGAGTGGGGACTTCCTGCTGCTGAAATGCTGGTCACAGAGACTCAGTGGACTGGGACCAGCACACTCTTATGCACAAACACAGGCACACTGGGAGTGGGGTTTTAATTTCTTTATATATATATATATATTTTGTTGTTGTTGTTGTTTTGGCACATGTGAAGGAGTTTCTACAAAACTGATTTCACAGAGCCATAAGTCACCTAAGAGGATGTCACCGGCCATTTAAAGTGCTCTACAGAGGTTTTTTAATGTAATAAATACACGGGGAAGGTAGTGTGTAACGGCCCCCGGGGTCTGAACTATAGCTCCATTTAGCTCCCGACAGCCTTGTTTTTACTGCCCCTTAGTGCCTCACTTTTAAAGTGACAGGAAACCAATTTCTGATTACAAATCAATGGGTTAGGATGTCACCTCTGGACAGTGAAGTTAGCTGTAAATCCAAGGAGTCACCCAGGCTGCTAGGAAATTGGGGGTCAGGGTATGAAGGTGATTGCTTTACACAATGCAAAGGGAAAGACATTTGTTAAAACAGAGCTTTGTAACTGCCTCTCCGGGGCAATGCCCAGGTAGTTCCAGCCCCCTTCTCATCTCCCCTGACTGGTCCAGGGGCGAGAAGGTGGTTTTGCCACGTGCATCAAATATGGCAGTAAAATGCTCATTTCACTGCTCAATGCAGCCCTCCCCCAGGCTGATGAACTAGCAGAATTCCTCTCCTCCCAGCCTGTACAGAGCCTTCATGTTAACCAAGACTATATACACTTCTGTCATGCAAGATACCTTTTGATGAGGCCTCTTTTTTCTTTAAGCTTTTAAGATAATCTTAGAGAAATCATCAAGCTATAAAAAGAAATCAATAAAAACAGAAAAGGTTCCCATCACCCCGAAAAAAATCCATAACTTTTGCATTTTAATAGAGACGCTACAGGACCAGACCCGTCATTTTCTTTCTGATGTGTTCCTTTGATTTCCCTCGTATCTCACAGGGCTCTTGACTTTCTTGAGAAAGGGATTATTGAATTGTGTGTCTCCCTCAGATGTACTTGATCACTCAAGTATCTGTACTTAAGAATGTTAGAGTCTGTTCAGCTGTTGCCTCTTTGGAGCTCATTGGGGCTTGTCATCTTAATATTAATTGGGTTTTGTGCAGGAATCTGAAGTTCCACATTGAGTGGCTTTCAAGAGAGAAGATTACGCCCAAAGCCAGATACAAAGACAAACATATTTAGCACAACAATTATGATAATTACAGAAACATTCTGTCATGAAATAACCAATCTGATTAAGGGCTCTTCTACATTATCAAATATTAATCTGATGTCTTCGGTCCAACCTGGTTTGAACATAAGAGGCTTCTTACGGTTTTACGTATTAACAGATTTGTAAAAGCTGGACATATAGAGCCTAATAGTATGAGACAAGCAAGCCAGTCTAGTAAAAGGATTTTTTGCTGAATGTAATCCATTTAATTTTAAAATAGACACAGATAGGATCATAAACATGAAATCAAAATTAAAACACAGCCTGCCAATGAGACCTTTTGTATAATTCCAACCACATGGCAATTCAGAAACATATTGTAAGAAGTATTAGTGTTCATTTCTACTAAAAAAAATGAGGTCAATATCTTGATGGTAAATCATCACAATAAATGTACAATCACTTGAAAGTTTCCAGACTTTCTTGAGACCCACACAAACTGGTTGGTAATAGAAGTAGTGATAGTCTTGCTAAACTAGAGAGTTAATTTTATTTGTAATTTTCAGCTGCTTTCAGCTTAATTGCACAATTTCCTCAATTATTAAAGTTCATTCTGCATACTTAAGTTCATTAGCCATTGTCAAATGGGCAAATTGCTTTGCAATTTTAATATTTGTTGGACAAAGCTGCATTAATAGGTTCACTCTGCAAACATAGTTTCTTAGCTTTTACTACAGTATCCACTGATCACTGTATTCACCCAAATCAGGAGTCAGGAGCTGTATTTTTTTCTCTTTTTATGAATATCTCTTAAATGTTAGTTACACAGGTAGGCTCTTTTATTTGTTTACTTGGGAGGGAGGGAATTGGGGAGGATGGCAGTCTTGATAAAAAGTGTTGCAGTCTTGTATATTAAATGTGAAAAAGTACACAGGATGGTGAAAGTGCTCAGCATGCCTATACAATCTGCATAAATATGGTATAGTCATATACACATGATTTAAGCCTATAAAAACACAATATATGCTTCTGAGTCATCAATAAATTAGATTTTCAATCAGGTTCTATGCTGTAAAAGTTGTTGAGTCATTATGCTGTATATAGTATGATTCTGTCTGTACATTATACTATATATATATATATATATATATATCCATGTATTTAAATCTTTCCATCCAGCAATGCATTCCATGGTGTAACTTCTGGCATCAGAGAGGCATTCTCAATCTCTCTCTCTCTCTCTGTCTCCCCTGACCCTCCAACCCCAAAAACCACCACCACCACGTCAGAGCTATTTAACACGTGTGTATGTAGACTTATTTAAACATTCATACATGCCCTTTTAGCAACAATGCCCCTTTCTGTTTGCTTTCCCCTTGCAGTTATAAAGCACCTTTGCGCCCCCCCCCCATTATCTCATTTGATTAATGAATACGCACTTGCTCCCCCCTCCCAGCGTAGATGCACAGTTACCACACCGTCTTCCAGGGAAGACGATTCCTGAAATTTATCAGTATCTTTCTGTGAAAACAAACACACCCCACCTGCTTGGTCTCTGTCTGTCCTTACGTACACACTGTCTACAAAATGTCTGGGTGCAAATAGCTCCAGATCTCGGGGAAGGTAACCCCTGCCAGCATGGTTTATCTCCCCAGTAATTAGGCTTGTGTTTCTGCTTTATTAACTCGGCTACAACAACGCCCTGCCCTCTGTCACCAGGGGGACTAATAGATGATCGTCACTCTGATTTGGAAACCGTACAAATTAAATGACAAAGTGAGAGGAAGTGAAGTTAAGGCAAATTGTGTAAAGATAAGGCAGTCGGTCATTTATACACTAGTTTTTCAAATGCTTAAGCAGGGGTCTTTTGATTTTACATCTGCAGATGCAAAAGTGCTAAAATAAATAAGCCGTGTGTTCTTCCTGTGTTTGCTAAACCTCAATGATATGTGAATTCTTAAGCGATGTTAGGAAATAATTGATTGTGTATGTTTAAAACCAGGATCGCTTTTTCTTCTTCTGAAGTCCCATGTTTCAGTTCCTTTCCTAAGAAGGATTTTCTTCTATGAAATTGTGCCTGTGAATCCCTGAGTTTATTATTTTCCCAGGAACACTTCAACAGGTTTCTGTCTTCATCTATAAGGCAGATTTGCTTTTATGTCTTTTAAACTCGTGTCCTGACTTTCTAGGAAACACATTTGCATACCTTATATAAGATTAAAATTACCAAAGGAAAGAAAATAAAATTGAATGATGGAAAGAAAAAAAAACAGACCGTCCAGCAAAGCTGATTTCCATCAGTCTGCTGCAGGAGCTGTAATGTTTTGTTTAGCAATATGATTTAACAAGAAGCATTAGCTCTGAGTATGGAGCTGCCGGTTTAAGAAGGCTGATGAGATGTGATTATCTCCATGCAGAAATATCAGGGTGGTTAAAAGATAATTTGAAACGAGGTTAAAAATGAAGCAACACTAAGCTTCTCTCACTTGTGTCAAAACAATCACATCTTTTCTTTCCTTTTTTTTTCCCTTTCACTTTGATGACATTTGCTCATATTGGAGATGGAGACAGTCTTCATAGCAAACTGTAATCCTTGACTAATTTTAAATTTAATGTGGCGCTGTGTGAAAGACAGGTCTAAATTTGATCCAAAATCAGCTTCTGGATATTATGGATAGAATTTGCAGTGTTTATAATATTTGGGAAGCCTTAAATATTGCTATTAGTGGCTGAACTAAAGTTTCATTTCACTATGTTAACAATATATTCATGGTATAAACAGCTTACGTTGACATAATAAATGACATTTGGTTAGAAAAATGTCTTTGAGCTTTAGCTGAAAAAATGAAAACAGGTGAAAAAAAACAGCACCAACTATGAAAAGCCATATGTTAGTAAATGAATATACCTCATCATATTATGTAATCACTTTAAATATAATTACTGCTTCAAATGATTAAGTTTCAAAGTCAGAATATTCTTTACTTTAAAAGGATGTATTTCAGAACTAGAAATATTTATTCATTGTCTTAAAAAAAAATCCATGTAGCCATAGCTCCTGATTTAAAAACAAAACAGTAAAACAAGTTAAGAAAGTTAAACATTATCTCTGTGTATGTAAAGAGAAATAATTGGGTCACTTGCTGAAAACTTTAGAAAAGTCTGAAACAAGATTTCAAAACCTGTTCTTTTGTGTAAAAGATAAATTGGGACATTCAGCCAGTTTCAAAAGTTTGATCAACATTTAAGAAAGAGAAGCCCAAAGTTACTCTGTGCGAGGCAGGCAGCAGTGTGCTTGCTCTGGAGGGCTGCAACACTCAGCCCAATTTAAGCAAGGAAATGCTCAGCAATTCTAAAATGCTCTGTTCACATCCATACATAAGGCAAAGTCTCCTTCATGCTCCATTCTGTCCCTACGTTATCAATCAGTTAGGATCAATTCTGCAGCTTAGTCCCGCCCAAACCCCCTGGCTTCCCCATCTTCTCATGACTAGTCTGCAGGGCTGGCCATGTTTATGCTGATACCAGGAGATGACAATTAGTCACATCTATCCATGCTGGTCCATCTAATCCCTGTTGTTTTTAGTCATGTCAAATCCATTATCCCAAACAAAGCTGTGTACATCTCTTTGGAGATGCACACAGACTTGCCTTGCTTACTTTGAGAAGGCGGATTTTATGACAACATTAAATACATACTGAGCCCTAACGAATGGGGCACTGATAATTCCTATCACCCTAATCCACGGCTGCTTAACTTGCTTGTGAAAATTCATAGGCTCCTGGATGTGCCCTCAAGATCATCACATCTCCAAAGTTTTCTCCACAATTATATATATATACACACACATACATATATATGGTCATTGCACCCAAGTGTTTCCAGCCATCATAGAACGCAACTCCCGTCCTCCCAAGCCCCGCAGCCGGCAACCCGACAGACCCCTTCCCCACCCAAGCCTTGAGTTTCATCCTGTCTGCTCTCATGCTTTATTTTTGAGCCTGGTAAAAAGGGCGCCCCTCCCCCAGCTGTTTACTTAGAAGAATCTTAGGTGCTCTGTTTACTTACATTTTTCAGCATTTCTTTGTCTTCCAAACCATTCTAGCTCTTAATATGGAAGTTTTATGGGTTATTTTTATCAGAAAATGCAGACCTTGACTAGTTGACGTGAGCAGTTAGGATGGGTTAAGTGTGCTTTGAAACCCTCGATTTCTCCCCGAGAAAGCAATATATGGCATATGGTAACATCTAGAGCCTGAAAACACAGCCAGTAAGAGTCGCGCAGACTAAAGGAAATCACTACTTAATTCCACAAACATTTGTTTCGGTCCAGGAATGGCACGAGAAACTTTGAGCAGACTGCCCACTCCAGCGCCGGCCGGCACGCGGGATCCATACCGTGCGACACAGCGCCATCTGCTGGCGGCTCCGCAGCCAGGGGGTGACTCGGAAATCCACCCGAGTCTATTTCCCGGACCTCGGTTCCCGGGGAATTCCTGCGTCTGGGGAGTTCTGAGTGTACTAAAAAGGCGCGAAAGAAGGAGATGGTGCTGGAGAGAAAAAGCAGGGCTAGAGAAAGTTTCCAAAGACTTATTTAACTTGTAAACGGAGGAAGATTAATACCTCTGGAACGGTCCCCAGACGTCTTGCCAAGGGCACAGGTTTTCAGCTTTAAAGGTGAAGCTGAGTTTATTTGCATCCAAGGCAAAGAGTTGTTTTCCTTCTTTCTCTCTGTCTATAAAGCAGTGTAGCCTAACCGTATTGTCTTCACAGCCGGGCTCTGCATGCTTCTTTATGGAGGTGAGGCAGAATTCAAGCCAACTGTCTGTCGGGTTCATTCATGTCCTGACTGTGTGTGTGTGTGTGTGTGTGTGTGTGTGTGTGTAGCAGGGGAGTGATATTCAGAAGTGCTTTGGGAAACACTGGGGTTGTTTGCCTATCCATTCCAGAAATCAGTGGAGGGCCCCCTCCCAGGGGCAGAATGTAAGGACTGTGGGAATGCAATCAACACACTTCTGCATGTTTCCACACTGCCTTGAATGGGATCCCAGGCTCCAGGAAACTCATCTCTGATAGACTGTAAAAGACCCAAACTAAATGGACCGAAAAGGTGGTCATTATTCTTCAGGGAGGGCCCTCACTGTAACACAGGGTAAAGCGCTATCTGCAATGATTTTTTAAGGTTACTTTGGAAATCTTATTATTCTCACTCCACCTCCAGCTACCAAGCCTTGTGCTAACTGCGATTTCGATCCTGCAGCACTGACTTCCAGCGTCTCCCTCCCTTCCCTCTCCTTTGCTCTGTCTGTCTCCATCCCCGGAGACTTGTTCCAGACAAAAGCAGGTTGGGGAGGGTGCCATGTCCACATCACCTAGAGAGAAAGAGGAGGCCCGTGACCATTCCTGAATACCTCTAAAGGATGGTTTGCTTAGCCCCCTGCTGTGGGGATTCTCTGGTCCTCGGTGTATGATGGCATGGAGCAAGGATTAACTGTAATTGCTTCTGTGTACAGAAAGGACTAGAAGTGATCTCTTTTCACCTGCTGTCTCTGGAGTGTTAGGCACAACACCGCCAGTGAATGAGACAATTTGGGGGACAGAGTGCCCTACACCCTCTGCAGCCATAGGAGGGGCCTATGCCATTAGGAAAGGTGGCTGTTTTCTCAGGGGCTACCTCTCAAAGTGAAGCAATGTTTTTAAAACACTGTTCCTCCAGATGCTGTGACCCATTCCTTGGCAGACTGGACATAGGCTGGTGTTTTCAGGGAGCTGCTTCCCTCTTTTTCCCCACCCTCCACATCTTAGCAAGCCCACTCTCTCTTAGAAACAAATACAAAATCAGATGTGTTCACTACAGACTTCAAATTTAAGGTCTAAAGGATTTTAGAGACTAGCTTTGCCAGATAGCATACAGGATACACAGCTAAATTTCAGAAAGGTAATGAAGTTGTTTAGTATGTGAACATCCTAAATATTGTCTGGGACATACTCAGACGTGAAAAAGCTTACCATTCGTGTAACACTCAGATTTAACTAGATGCCTGTGTTTTTATGTTTTGGTGTTTACTGAGTCTGGCAGCTCATTAGATTCTCTAGTACAAGTCTTTAGACGGGAGACTAAAATCAACAGAGATAGAGAGCTATGCCCAGTTACCCAGCTGTTTAGAGGCAGCTTCTGGGCCAGAAATCAGGTCTAGAAATTCAGCTGGGGTCCTCTTGATCAAAGGCACTCCCTTGTCTTTCCCCAGGAGAGCCGACTGGAGGCAGAGGTACCAAGTGAGATGATGTAATAAAACCAGTCTCTTATATAATCATTTCAGAGTGACCGTGCATGCTGCAGAGGGCCATAAAGTAAAATGCCACTCATTTGGAAATGCCACTAGTTTATAATTTGTGAAGTTTCCTGCCCAAGTGAAATTTTACATAGCAAACCCTTTCTGGCAGGAGATTCCAGCACTTTCTTTTTCTGCAACCGTTGTTCAGGACGGTTTCAAGGGCTTTGTTCTATCAAGTGATTTCAAACACGAAAGCTCCCACTTACATACAAGCAAATACTATTCTAATTATTCCTCTCTCCCCACTAAAGCCACAGTTCTAAAGCCATTATTGTAGTCAGGTTACTGTTTATCTGGATTAAAAGACTAAACAGATCATCCTAAAATGGTCTAATATTTATCACTGACTTAAATTAGTTATGTATCTTGAGACTGCTCTGGATTCATAGCCAAATAGCTCTTTAGTATCATGGGAAATCTGGAGGAGCCGTTATTTGGGTGATAGGTATTGAAGAACTCAGCTCAGCCATGCTCCATGTGACATCTGAACCTCACTTTCCTTATATTGACACTGAGGGCTTGACGCCTTATGGACTTCCCTGGTGCTTTCAGACACAAGAATCTGCCTGCAGTGCAGGAGACCTGGGCTCAGTCTCTGGGTTGGGAAGATCCCCTGGAGGAGGAAATGGGAACCCTCTCCAGAATTCTTGCCTGAGAGGTTCCAGGGACAGAGGAGCCTGGCCGGCTACAGTCTGTGGGGTCTCAGACTAGGACACGACTTAGTTACTGAGCATGCCACGCTGTGGTCAGTATCCTTGCAGTGCCTACTATAATGCTGTACCCCTCCCTCCTCTCAAGCAATCTGGCCACCAAAAGCTCACACCAAGGAAGGAAAGAAAAGGAGGTTAATGAAACCAGTTGTAATGCAAAGAAAGGTCAGCCTTAGCTGCAAGCCCTGAAACTTAACTGCCAGTGGCATAAAGGGCTCCAGGTAAGACAAGGACTGTATTTACACAAGGTTTTTTCTGCTAAGCCAACTCCAGTCTGAGCTGAGCAACTACTCCAGGCAGCAGAGCTCTTATTGGAAGGCAGAAGCCAAAAGTTAAGTGTGAAGGATTTGGACCTTGTACAATTAGATCACCCCGGAGCCCCAGCATAGCAGTGGGTCTCCATGAGCATTTGGCGGAGTTGTGAAGGTGGGTGAGGAAAGGCCAAAGTAACCTACTTGGAAGAAGAAGAAATAGTCCGGCAGAGGATGGCAAGACCCTGTTCTGTCTGGGAACGCTCTCATGCCCTGCTTGGAGTTCACGTTTCACCAAGGAACGTAAAGGAAGAGTAAATGGGGCTGGGTGGAGAGAGAAGGGTGAGGTTTTCCCTCCCTTGCTCTCCCCTCTTTCATCCTCTTAGGACTTTTTTTAACCTTCATTTCCCTCCCGCAGAAAGGCCATTCAGCAAGGATGAATATAGACCCAAAGCCCGAATGCGCGTTCAATTGTCACCTTGAGTCTTCCCCGCCTGCTGGGTCTCATTCTCCCCTGAGGGAGGCTTGGCTCCTGTGCACAGTTAGTGATGGGGCTCTGACTCCCAAGGATGGATGGCTAAGTTCTTTTCAAAATACAGATCTCTGTAGCATTTTGTCCATGTCTTGAACAGGGCCAATTCAAGGACCTGGCTCTGAAACGTGCATGGATTATTTCCGCTGAGATGTTTTCCTCTGGCTTTGCGTCCTGCTTGGAACCTTCAACACTTCGGCCACCTGATGTGAAAAACTGACTCACTGGAAAAGAACCTGATGCTGGGAAAGATTGAAGGCAGGAGGAGAACAGGGCGACAGAGGATGAGATGGTTGGATGGCATCACTGACTCAATGGACATGAGTTGGAGTAAACTCGGGGAGTTGGTGATGGACAGGGAGGCCTGGCGTGCTGCGATTCATGGTGTTGCAAAGAGTCGGACATGATTGAGTGACTGAACTGAACTGGAACCTTCCTGCGGCTTTCTTCTCAAGTACACGCTATGGTTTTGTGAGCTCATATTTTTTTTTTTCCCCTAGGCTGGAGACTGTGCTCCATAACCCATTAGCCACGTCAAGTCTAGACCTAACCAAGAGCCCAAAAACTGTGGTTTTTTTTTTTTTTTTTTTTTATGTTTTGGTATTTACTGAATCTGGCAGCCCATTAGATTGTCTAGTACAAGTCTTTAGACTGAAAACTAAAATCAACAGAGACAGAGACTTAAGCAGCATGTTGAGAAGAAAGACACTACTTCTACAACTTGATCAGCCACTTAGGAACTGCCATTTCTGAAAGATTAGAAAACATCCCAATTTGTGGCTGATCACTAGTATTTATGAGGGTTCACTGTATACAAAGTCTTTTGCACTCAGCTCTCATTAAGCACTATAGTCCCACATTATGGATGAGTAAACTAAGGCCAAGAAAGGTTTAGTAACTTGGATAACATCACTACAATTAACTAGGAGAGACAGGACTAGAACGTGTTTCACTGCCCCCTAAAAGCCCAAGTTCACAGCTTCTGATAATAATAACCAACTTCCATTGAGCACCTACTGTGTGCCAGTTACTGCTATGTGTGCTTTATGTGTATTATCTCAATAACCCCCCTCAGTGACCTTGTGAGGCAGGTACTACTGTGAAACCCATTTCGTAGATGAGGAATGTGATGGATGGAGACTAAGTGAAGAGTTGGAGTCATGAGCCACCCACCTAAATTGTCCCTCTGGATCAGTGGAGGCTATTGGCCTCCCTTCTAATCAACTTTACCATAAAGACTTGTGTAAAAGTCAAAATAAAATAGAAAAATCAACAGCAGCAACACCTAGCCCTCTGCCTCCCAGCCCCCAAGCAGAAGGCGATGTGTACCTTCTTCAGCTCCCTGTGGAGGTTCTGTCCTTCTCTTCCTCTCTGTACAAAAATAAGACCGGAGGGGACAAGGTGTGCCTTTCTGTTACCTGGGTTCCTTTTGTCTCCGTGGAAGACAACGGAAAATTAGCTCTTTAAACAACTGCACAATCCCTTTCATTCTGTCTTTGTCTCTCTCTCTACACACACACACACACACACACACACACCCTTGCCCTCTCTGATCTGAAAATACTGAAAACCCAACTTCTGGAACTCTCCTCTGATTCTTTGGTTCAACACAGGACTCCAGCTTAGGATGGAGACACTCTGGGACCATCGGCTGCTGTGAGGTGGCTTCTGGGTTCCAAACCCCAAGCATTAACCCAGAGGCCCACCAGCCCCCTTACTGCCTGATAAGAGTGCAACCCTAAGGAAGCCGGCAGTTTTATTTCCCTCAGTAAATCTATTCTGATTAATGTACACACTGTATAATACTCCACCTGTAGGTACTGTAATTAAGGTGCATCGGAACCACAATCAACACAGTGACAGGCAGAGGGAAAATTATTGACCTCCCACAGATTTTTTAAGTCAGCACATTTACTACTGTGAAAATCACCAAGTCATTAGCAGAGGGGTTTAAAAAAAAATTTTTTTAAATGAAAGAAGTCTGCTCACATTACAGCTCTTTGTCTGTTAACCTCTGTGTCCCCTCTCTTTCTGATTTAAGATGAAATTCCCCCACACCCATCGGAGCCTCTGCAGACAGGGGGGCACCAGTCTTGGTAGGAGGTGAAAGTTTTCCCTTTTAGACTTGGAGGAGCTTCAAGAGTTGGCCGCCCAGCACGAGGGGTCCTGGGATGCAGCCACCAAGCACCCCTCCCTCGTGTTTATAGAATCATCAGTTGACAGCTCAAGGGCCCCGCTGGGCTCCCACATTGCCTGAGAGCTCATACCTTGACAAAATGAATCTCCGTGGATGCCCACTTGGGAGATGATTAGCTGTAGTCAGGGCAATGCCAGGCTGTCAACTGAGGGTTTGGGAGGTACCCAGGCCCCTTCCCAGCCTTTCCAACAGTGGTTTCAATCATTCCCAGCCATGCCTCTCCCACCAGGGAACCGGAGGCCCTGCTGGTGATGAGTTTGAGAAGTAGAGACACCCCCTGATGTCCATCTTCAATTATTAACTGCATGCTACCCACCGCCAAAAGGCAAGGATAGGTATTTTCTCACTGGGGTGAGAGGCAGGCAGGGCAATGGTGAGATGCATGAACTTTGGCATCACTCCTGTGTTTTGTTTCTTGCTCTACCACTCCCTTACTAAGCCTCTTTGTGCCTCAGTTTCCTTATCTGTGAAATGGGGATAACTGCTATATATCTCACTTAACAATGGCCATGAAAATTGAAAGGGAAGACCACAACATGCCTGCACAGTGCAGAGCACATTATGAATCAGGAGTTGGTGAATCTTTCTGGAAAATGCTGGATAGAAAATATTTTAGGCTTTGCAGATCATATTGTCTCCATCATAACAACTTAACCCTGCTATTGTTGCCTAGAAACAGCTATAAAGCATTTAAACAAAAGGATGTGACTATGTTCCAATAAAACTTTATTTAAAAGAACAGGTAGTGGGGCCAGAGATTGGCCGTTAGGTCATTGTTTGCTAATCATTGTTAAATTTAAAAAATGAATAAATGTCAGCAGCTATTATTACATATGATAGTTTCTTATTGATCAGCTATATAGAAAGAATTGGTGGTGAAATAAGATGTGGTCTGTCTTGAAACATGTTTGGTAGTCCAGGGAGGGGAGGCACTAATTTACAAATATCACTGTGTCCAAGAAGGATGATGCATGAACTAAAAGCTATTATACAAAACTTAAAGCAATATGTGCCTTAGACTATTTCATATTTATTTTGTACAACACCATGCGAACCCTATAGAAATGAATCAGGAATATGTTACATTTACCTCAAAATTAGGTTTAGAGACTAAGTTTTGTTTTGTTTAAAATAAAGATTGAAAGTGCACAAATATCATTGCAACACGCTCCAAATGTGCCCATGTGCTGTTGTAGGTACAACTAGCAGGAAGGCACTGGCGACTCACTCCAGTACTCTTGCCTGGAAAATCCCATCAACAGAGGAGCCTGGTAGGCTGCAGTCCATGGGGCCGCTAAGAGTCCCACACGACTGAACGACTTCGCTTTCACTTTTCACTTTCATGCATTGGAGAAGGAAATGGCAACCCACTCCAGTGTTCTTGCCTGAAGAATCCCAGGGACAGGGGAGCCTGGCGGGCTGCCGTATATGGGGTCACATAGAGTCGGACACGACTGAAGCAACTTAGCAGCAGCAGCAGCAGCAGCAGGAAGGAAGGGGCCTTCACTGATAGCTCAGTTGGCAAAGAATCCACCTGCAATGTAGGAGACCCCCACCTCAATTCCTGGTTCAGGAAGATCCACTACAAGGGGATAGGCTACCCACTCCAGTATTCTTGGGCTTCCCTTGTGACTCAGCTGGTAAAGAATCTGCCTGCAATGAGGGAGACCTGTGTTCGATCCCTGGGTTAGGAAGATCCCCTGGAGAAGGGAAAGGCTATCCACTCCAGTGTTCTGGCCTGGATAATTCCATGGTCATAAAGAATCGGACACAACTCAGTGACTTTCACTTTCACTTTTCAGCAGGAAGGAAGGCCATCAAGGTTTTGTTTAAACTCACATCTTGTTTGTCCAAGTCAATACTCAGTCAAAACAGCCTGCTTGATCATTTTTTGATTGAACGTTCCAGTTAATGTATTCAAGGACCTCCATGTGGAGAAGTTGGAGATCTCTGCTGCCCAAAGTGTGAGGAGAGGAATGGAGTAGAATATCTCTACCTTCAGGAGGCAACTCCAAAGACATCATTTAAAAGCATATTTCGGGCCCGCGGCCGCCTTTGCGCGCGGCTATCCCAAGCCCCCTGGCGGAGCTTCCCGGGCGCCCGCCCATCTTCTGGCCCGGAGTGGTGCAGGGCTCGCCCTGGAGGGACCCCCGCCTGGCCGGCCCGGCCCAGGCCGGCGGGGTCCTGGACAAGGACGGCAAGAAGAAGCACTCGCGGCCGACCTTCTCGGGCCAGCAGACCTTCGCGCTGGAGAAGACTTTCGAGCAGACGAAGTACCTGGCGGGGCCCGAGCGCGCGCGCCTCGCCTACTCCCTGGGCATGACCGAGAGCCAGGTCAAGGTGTGGTTCCAGAACCGCCGGACCAAGTGGCGCAAGCGGCACGCGGCGGAGATGGCGTCGGCCAAGAAGAAGCAGGACTCGGACGCCGAGATACTGAAGGTGGGCGGCTCGGATGCGGAGGACGACGACGACGAGTACAACCGGCCCCTGGACCCCAACTCGGACGACGAGAAGATAACGCGGCTGCTCAAGAAGCACAGAGCCCCGAACTTGGCGCTGGTCAGCCCGTGCGGCGGCGGCGCGGGGGACGCCTCCTGAGGGCGCGGGGCCGGGCCGGACAACCAGGGTACGGACGCGGGCCGGCGCCCTCGCCAGCCGCCCCCGCCGCAGTGTGTATATATATTTTTACAGAGTAAGTTATACGGCGGCCCGCCTCGGGCTCGGCGTCGGGGCCGCCGCCGCCCCGCGTCCCGGTGGGATCACTTTGTATAATCAATAAATTATTTAACACGTCAAAAAAAAATAATAAAAGCATCTTGAGTTTTTAAGAGTGATGTCAAAGAATGCTCGCTATATATGTGGTCTTCAAGGTCAATTATAGACAGACAGGGGCTTCCCAGGTGGCGCTAGTGGTAAAGTACTCACCTGCCAATGCAGGAGATGGAAGAGACCCTGGTTCGATCCCTGGGTCAGGAAGATTCCTGGAGGAGGGGAGCATGGCAACACACTCCAGGATTCTTGCCTGGAGAATGTCATGGACAGAAGGGTCTGGCGGGCTACGGTCTATAGGGTCATAAAGGGTCAGACGTGACTGAGTGACTAGCTCTTCTACTTTCACACATACACAAACAGGTTGTCAGTTACTTAATATAGCTGTTCCTAATCTGGCAGGAACAGGAGTCCCATTTGGATTTTAGGTCAAATTGATATTTTCTATTAATGCAACATAGACCATCCCCTTTGTTATTCATTCACTCTACAAATATTGTTGAGATTACGCTATATGCATTGCTTGAAACTTGACACTAAGAGATATAAAACTGAGTAAATTGTGGAACTTAAGCTCCTACAAGATACTAAGACAAAATGTGATGGAGAAGTGGACCGGGAGGAAGTCTGTAAAGGGATCTGCATGCTAGTTCCTCAGTCTAGAAGACGATGATCAAACTTAGTTTTTAGAAAGATGAGGCTCCTCTTCCAATAAAGAAGAGCATTAGGATGGAAAGGAAGATCCTGTGTTATCTACCTGTGTGCTAATGGTACTCTCTCGAATAGCGACATTGCCTACTTTTAGATTCTGCAAAGGCACGGGACTCACTGTTCCTACCCTCTCTCCTCTACAAGTCATCTCCATTTCTACACACAGTGGGCTGGCTATTCCTTTACAAATGTTGTTGGCATAGACACCTTCCTGCCATGCCTACTGGTTTCTTTGTCCTACATGATTTTGCCTTTAAGTGATTTGTTCCTTTCATTTTCCTCTACTAGAGCAGTCCTCCACTTCTCTTTGCCTCCAAGTCCCCCATAACAGTAACCTGCTTCACCAACATAACTTAGGTTTCCTGCCTCTCAAACCTCCTTCCTCTTCTGCTGTTTGACTCTGTCCCAGATCTGAGGATCACGTGGTGATACAGTAAAATTCTGCAGATATGCTGGGGTGTGAAGTGTTTGGGGCTCCTGAGTTCTAAGCCCCAGCCCAAAGTTGGCCCTGGTGCTCATTTTCAAAGGCAATCACAAGATGCATATCAAAGAATTTACAGAATCCACATTGGGAAACCTGTCAGAAAATTGTTGGGAAAATAAAGTGAATCAATAGAATGTCAAGAGGCTCAAATAGAAAAAAATATTGAATATTCATTTTCTCCGTTTCACTGGGGTAGGGATTTACTAGGACCAAGGCAGCTGGTGGGATTTTCGGCTTTTCTTGGAATGGTTCGAATAATTTCTGTGCTGTGCCTTGGATTAGTATTCAATTAACTCCTTTAAAATTATAATGTGCAACTTCAACAAACTTGTTAACGAGTCTACAGCACAATTAGAGCAGTTAATAGCCACCAGGTACAACAACAAATGAAGGCTGTATTTCTCTAAACAGAGAACTTCTAAAACAAGCTCAGCGATTGTGTTTCCTATTTGCATCGCTGTTTCACTTAATGTGATACCTGTAAACACTAGAGAAAAATTATGGAGGGGTCCTTTTCTCTCATAGATTGATCAAAAAAAAATCTGGTGTAGAATCCATGTAGAAATTGTTTTTTGTTTTCTAATGTGGTCACATTTCAGGAAATCCAACATGCTAACACAACCAGCTCTTAGTGGGGAAATCTAACTGGCAAAGTCTGTCCCATCACTACAGTGGCCAAAATGTTTTAAACACAGTCTTCTCCATTGCTCCTACATAGAGGAGAACCATGGAGCCGTCTGTCTTCATGTTGCTATGTAAAAAATGTGCTAGGCTTTAATTATTATGGTATGATCAAGACTGCAACTTTCTGTACAATTCTTAGGTTTCTTAAACTAGACAAAGAACTTCTAGCATTTGATTTAATGCAAAAATCAGAGACTAACTCTCCTGGCTGAGGGTTTTTGCATCTCAAGTTGATCTATTCAACTTTACAAAATCAATGCTAAATCAGAAGTTTATAATCTTAACATTTTTGTTCCCTGTAAATAATGGCCAACGCTATTTGTGATTTTTTAAAACAGATTTTGACTGCAGGATATAACAGTATCACATGGGCCACATCTTTATCCATGTCTTAGAAGGTTTCCTTCTGCTTTTTTCTGCTTAAAGTTACCTTACCCACTCTCCTCTCCACCCATATCCATGTAATTATGAAAGTATCATGTAACGATTTAAATAGATTAACTACTTTTCATAGTTTGTGGAAGAAATGCTACATCGTTTTTTTTTTCCATGAGACTATAAAACTTTCTCACCATTCTTAAGTAACAGTAGAAATAATAAAATCTAAAAGAAAAAAAAAAGTGCAATTTAATTTGGCTTTTTAGAACTATTTCTTCTCTAGCCTCAGAAGATTAGTTTCAAAGCAATGGTAAAATCATTGATGTACGTCTTTTCAAGTCAAAAGAAAAAAAGACTCCTAAATACCAAACATTTGCTCTTTGGAGCATAGCAAGAAGAAAGGAAGAGGGCCAGACGCCACATCCTAAGAACAAAGTATTGTCCAGGTAGTTGTCGGCTAAAATGGGATCTTTTCCCAGGTCTTTTTATTAAAGTTTTTCTTTCCCAAATAAAACCTCATTTTCTTTCACTAATCTTTCTAGTGGGTATCTGCCAGTTCTTCTGCATGACTTGCTACATGAAAACTTGTAAAAAAGAAGAAATCTAAAACCAGTGCAATTTTATATCCACACTCTCTGTGCCATTAAGAAGTATTCAACTTTTACAAAACATTGCTTATTTTCCAGAAACCTAAAAAAATGACTTGATTACACTAATGATTACATTCTCCCCAAATTAGACCATTAATGAATCTCAATTAAAATTTTCACTATTTTTTTAACCTCATAAACTATAATGCTTACGGGGAGGAATAGATACATAAGAGTAACCAAGAATGTTTGGAAAAGAAGAGTAATAAGGGAAAATTTCTCCTACGACCAATTCAAACATCTTATAAAGTTATAGCATCAGCCTTTGCTGGTATAGGGTCAATGAAACAGAATAAAATCCTGGAAACAGTCCCAAGTAAATATAAAAATTTAGTATATGATAAAAGTGGCATTCAGAAGATGTGCTACGTTATTCAATAATTTTTGTCTTGTGGCAATGGGCTTTTCATTTGGCGGAGCAAAGTAGTCTCCCTTTCACATGATTGAAATAATGCATTTTAGACAAAAGACATTTATAAGGCTTAAAAAAAGGAGACAATGTTCTCCAAGAATATGGAAGTGGGTGTCATATAGAACTGGATTGGGAAGCCTCAGTCCTAAGGCCATAATCACATAAAAACTAATAATGTTTACTTCATAAATGCAAAAAATATTTGAATATAAAAATCTATGACTAAGAGGAAGGATGAGAGAGATGACATTTTTAAATACATTAAATATATATACATGTGTATCATATATATTAAACAAACAGTTATCATGCTCAATATATAAATAGTTTTAACAACTCAATAAGACAAAGTTAACAACATAGAAAATTCACAAAAGAAAAAAATGTAATGATCATTTACCTATGCAAAAGCATTCAAAAATTATATTAGTGTTAAAGAGGATGTGAGAAAATGGAAATTCTCACATACTACTAGCTGCAATATACATTGATGAAACATTTTATAGATAATAGCTTAGATACTGGCATGCTTATAAGTCCAGCCCATGCCACTTCTGGAAATTTATCTAAGGAAATAATCATGTATATAAATGAAATTTAATTATAAGGATGTTTGTTATACAAACTATTGTTTGGAATACTAAAAGCAGTAAAGAACAAAACCAAACAACAGATCCCTATATATATATATATATATATATGTATGTGTGTATATATATACACACACACATAAATAGAGGATTGAGTAATTATTTATTGGGGTGGCCAGAGTTTGTTCAGGTTTTTCTGTAAGATGTTATGGAATGAATTTTTGGCTAACCCAATAAAATGCAGGAAGTAATGTTTAATAACAATTCTTATGATACTTTGCCAACTGGATTAAGAAGTTTCAAAGAAGTATATGTGGTACAATGTCATTTTGTTAAACATTTAAAGTAAAATGTATGAATACATGAAATATGAAAGTAAAATTAAAATGTTACTATTATTTAAGGATGATAATTTAATGAATGGTTTTTAATTTGCTTTTTGCTTTCTCTTTTCAACATTTTCTTTAACCCCTGTGAGTGTGTGTGTGTGCGCGCATGCGTGTGTGTGTGTGTGCATGTGCGTCCATGCGTGTGTGTGTGTGTGCGTGCATGCGTGTGTGTTTGTCCTCTATTCTGGCAAGCCCTGGATTCTCTTGATTCCATCCAAGGTCTACAAAAGATTCGTCACTCCTCCTTCTCCTTCGAGAACCTGTGGACCTTCTCCTGAGTGGCAGGTTCATAGAAATGAAGACCTTTTTTCTATTTCTGTTTCCTTTTGTTCTTTGTTAATTTCCAAGATGACACATGGGCCAGGTGTTTCTCTTCTTCTCTTTATAACAGGAAATCTTTTTAAACATATTCATAACTATTAAGAAATTGCTGAATCTTTGGAACAAATTCAGATGACACAGAATTTCATCAAGCAGAACCTCTTCCCCCCACCTTTCTCTGTTTCCAGTACCATCTTCTAGCAATGACCTAAGTAAAGACAAAAGTGTGGTGTGTGTATTTTCTGGTCTTTCCTTAGTGCCTTTATAAATATTTTAACTATTCAATCCATCACAATTTATTTCAGTATATATCTTGTAAAGTGAAATATAATTGCTTACTTTTAACTTTATGAGTGTTAAGAGCAGAATTTATACTGAGTCTCCCTTTACTCTCTTCCAGGCTAAATGAAAGAGAAAAAAATTCAGGGAAGGAATTGTATAAAATAGCTTTTTTTCCCATATGTAACTAAGTTTTCCAGGATGTCCCTTCTTCCTGATGAACTAACTTGAAATGCTTCTTTTCTTTTTAAAATGATACAGCTGAGAGTCAGACATTATAAATTAAAATTCTTATAATTTCCAATGGATGATGTGAGAAGTGTGGACTGAATCTAAGAGATTGTAGGGAGTAATGGAGACTGCAGAAAACCATGTATTGGTAATGGAATTTAAAATTTGAACAAATATAATTTTTATAATAAGGGAAAATTATTTTTAAAATACATGTTGAACAAACTAAGGTGCAGTTCTTGAAAAAATGGAAACTCTCTGAACTTCTTCTAAACTGCTGCAGATGATATTGCAACAGATTAGCTAGGAAAAACTTCTGAGTTTAATTCACATGGTCAGTGGACCTCAGATGTACCCAGAGCAGATCTTTCACAAAGATCAACATTTCGACACCTCTTTGACTTCAAGACTACAGTGCATCCTGATGGATCTTAAGGATACAGTGCATCCTGATCTTTAGCAGTGGAAGCTTCTACATGGAACAAGAACACAGATAATCAATATTTTAATTCTTACTATGAGACAGGCATGGTGCTAAGCACATTGTTTCCTATAATATTATTTTATTTAATCCCTTTGAAAATCCTACACCTTGGTACTGCAATGATCTCCATTTTATAGATGAGGAAACTGAGGTTTATAAGTGGTAAATAATTTAAATGTTAGTAAGAACTCCTTTTTTTGGTTTGTTTTTATTGGTTTTGAAGCTTGTGTTCTGACCCCCATACATTATGAGAAGAGATTCTTAATCCAGTAAATCTGTCCACTTGAAAGGGAGTCTGTTCAGGGAAGCCTGCCTTCCGCCAAGGAAGCACACTTCCATCCTGGTATCTTGTCGTGTGAAGGAGGTGTGGTGTAATCACACACAAGAATGGAACCCAGACAGATCTTGATTAAAATCCCACATTTTGCACATGTGAGTCAGGTGAGTGGGATGAGTTACTTCAATTTTCAGAAATGTGGTTTCTTTAAAGTCAGAACAATGTATTCTACTTTGTATGTTTTGGTGGGAATGAAATGTGATACACGCCTAGCATGAAGTATGGGTTCAGTAAATGCTGGTTCTTTTCATTTTCTCTTGATGAAAGGCTGTTACGCATTGTTTATGTCACTCTCCCAGCCACTGTCCTAAGAGATCTATAGAAATGATGCAACTCAATTAATCACACTTTGTCTCTGCAATTTATCTAGAGGAGAGAAAATTAAGTTGTGGCAGGAGTGGCCGGACATGGTAAGAGAGACTGATAAAAAGATTTTGTTCTCACAGCTCCTGTAAGACTTACCTACCTGGCTCAGTTCACCTACAGCTCAATTTTGTATACCTATACAATTTTGTATACATCCATCTACTGTTCCTTGGAAGGTTGGTAATAATGCTTTGATTGATGTTGCTAGCAATACCTTAAGAGTCTGAACCCATCATCTAAGTAAAAACCATTGTGTTAAAATAGGAATGTAGTCTTGGAACAAGGTGAAAGCAACTCACAAGAAAATAAAATTACTCTATAACCTCGTGGGTCCAACAACTACCTATCTTCATGGTGTAATTTTCTTTAAGACAATGACTCTCTACTTGAAGTTCTTTAATGAATTTCAGGAGGTCCATAAACCTTATGAAATCACCAACTTCCACATGACTGTGCCCAAGTGCATTTTGCAGGCAGGTGATCAATTTTGTGAAATTCTGAGGAGTGTCTATGATCTCAAACACCAAAGAACCATTGGTTTACAAGCTTACACTGCCATTCAGACATGTTGAGAGCAAGAAAGACAACAGTGATGTATTGATATGAAGTGGATCAGGAAGATCCCCTGGAGTAGGAAATGGCAACCCACTCCAGTATTATTGCCATGAAAATCCCATGGACAGAGGAGCCAGGTGAGTTAAAGTCCACAGTGTCTCAAAGAGTTGGACACGACGAGCAACTGAGTATAAATGCACAGGAGGGAGGGAGTGGTCACCAGATGAGTTGGGGGCAGAAATGGAATTTAGACATACAAACACATAAACAGATCTTTTCTGAGGAAGGTTCATTTTTGAGGTCTTAAAGAAAATAAGGAAGAGAACTCTTTGAAGACTTTCCCTCTCTACTTAGAAGACTTTCTCCCACTTTCTTTGCCACCCCAAACCACCAGATGTTTACATTTAAGTGGAGGGAGTAACCTACCAGCTAATTGAAACTGTTTCAGTGATGCATCTATTTTTCTATTTAGTATCTTTTCTCTCCCTCTCACTTGTCATTTCTTGCCTGAGTTCACATGGCCTGTTCTTTGTCTTTTTTAATAACTGGACAAATTATTACTATCAGTAATTTGAAGAGGGGAAAGAGAAATATAGATAAGAGAAATGGGTTTCCATGGCAACCACAGCCAAGTGATATCATTATGAACATCCTTTCTATGACTATTTCATTAGCACTCTCCTGAGAACCTGAGTCCCTGTTAACCCATTTAAGGACCAAGTGTTCTTTAGCAGATGGCTCTCAGGTTGCTCACTCACTATCGGAGATGCCGATTTATCATTTTTAGACTGTACTTGGATTTTGTAGCCAGAAGTAACCAATATCTATTTGTGTATCTGTGTCCTGCTTAGAATATGCCCTGTGACTCTCCAGCATCTGTTCACAGTTCCATGAACAAGGACCAATGACAAGTCATGTTTGTTTAAAAAAAAAAAAAACTAAATTAACATTTTAAAAAGCAGAGTACTCATAATGACAGGGCTGTGTTTATTGGGTCTAAACTCCACCCCTTTTGGTGGAAAGTATCAGTCAGGAGGGACTGAGTAGTGCTGTGGTAACAAACAGCCCTTGTGATGGTTAATTTTATGTGTCAACTTGGCTAGGCTATGGTGCTCAAATGCTTGGTGAAATATCATTCTAGATGCTTCTCTGAAGTGATTGTTTATATATTAACATTTAAATCAGAAGACTTTGAGTAAAGCAGATTACCCTCAATAATGTCAGTGGGCCTTCCAATTGCAGGTCTTATAAGAAAACACTTGGGTGTCCCAAGAAGGAAGGGATTCTGCCTCTGGACTCATTATAGCACTGATTCCTGCCAGAATTTCCAGCCCATGGGCCTGCCCTACAAATTTCAAACTTTCCAGTCCTTATAACCACATGAACCAATTTCTTAAAATAAACTTTTATCTATGTCTTTGTCTCTCTATCTCATCTATCTATTTATCTGGATATTGAGAGATTATATATTCATTCATTGAGAGAGTATGTATAATACATATCTTCATTCCTATTGGTTTTATTTCTCTGGAGGATCTGACTAATATGCAGACAATTCTCATTGAAGGAAACGGCAACCCACTCCAGTATTCTTGCTGGGAAAATCCCATCAACAGAAGAGCCTGGTGGGCTACAGTCCATGGAGTCACAAAGAGTTGGACATGACCGCACACTTGAACTAACACAGTCAAAGTTCATTTCTTCTTCATGTTTTATGTCCAGTTCAAGTTGGCAGGAGACTCAAGACATGTGAATCACTCAGGGATCCCAGTTAAAAGAGTCTTCATCTCAACATGCACTTCCATGATCACAATAGCAGAAGAAGGGGCCCTGGTAAAGCAAACACTGGCTTTAAAGCTTCCATCTGGAAGTTAATACCTGTGACTTTCACTTGCATTTCATTGGCCAAAGCAAATCTCATGGTCATCCTAACTTCAAAAGAGGCAAGGAGGTATAATCCTATCGGGTGCCTGGAAGGAGAAAAGCCAGAAATATTTGGTGACCAGTGCTAATGACTGCCACTCATGGTGGGCATTTATGGAACCTCTTGGTCTACTGTGTTCTACTGATTAGGAAAAAATGTGAATCAGGAGGACCAAACAATCTCTGGTTCTAGTGATTATGTGATTATTAGAAGGTGCTTTAGCCCACGTAAGCATCAGTCTCTCCATCTGCTCCATGAACGCAATAGAAGATAACATTCCTTCTCTTCTGTCCTCCTACTACAACAGAGAAAATGGCCAGCCTCCTCTCAAAGGCCAGTCTCTCCACATGTCCTTGTAGTTTTCACACCCAGACACCTATTGGCCATGCTTGGTTCTATCTTCTACAACCCAACTTCCAGCTCCTCAGAAACCCTTGTTGTTCCCCATTTAAATTTTGTTTCAATAATATTCATGTCCCCCCTGTTTTCTTCCACCACCGTGTCCCAAGCCACCATCTCTTTTTTCCTGGGCTTCTGTAATAATCCTACAATGAATCTTCCTGCTTCTACATCCACTCACCTCCAATCTATTTTTCCACAAGCCCCACCCACTCCAAGATAATATTAAAATAAAGGAGGAATATAGCTTAGTGGTTAAGAAAAGAACAGAATCTGAATACACACCACCTGGAATTGAATCTTTGCTCTGCCCCTTGCTAGGTGCATGGCTTTGCAAAGTTACCTAACAATTTTGCATCTGTGTTATCTTCATTTGGAAATGAGGGATAATAATAGAACTTGCTTCATAGGTTTATTGTCAGGATTAAGTGTGTTGATACATGCAAACACCTATAGTGTTACCTGCCACATACTAAGCACTGTCTCTATTTGTTATTTCTATTATTGAAACTATTTGTTTGCATGTCTGTTTAGTTCCAAATATGAAACCTGATACCATAGTAAGTTGTCAAGTTATTATTTGTTGATAAAATAAACATAAACTATATAATGAATAAGTGAACTCATGGTTATGGCAGGCAGCTTCTAATCTAACTCCGAGTAACCTCTGCTTCCTAGAATTTATATTCTTGAATGGGGGCTGGATATAATGACTTGCTTCAATTGCATACAGCAAAAGTGATCAGCAAAATCTGAGAGGATGTCACTCCTGAAATTAGGTTATAAAAGTTTGTGATTTTCATTCTGCTTGTTCTCTCTCTCTCTCTACTGGCTCACTCACTCTGAAGAAGCAAGCTGTGTGAGCTGCCCTATAGAGAGGCCCATGTGATGAGGAACTGAGAATGCTCAGTCCAACAACCACGAGGAACTAAATTCTGCCAACAACTCCTGGGTGACCTTGGAAGTGGGTCCTTCTCTACTCTGGCCTTGAGACCACAGCAGCCCTGGTCAGGACCTTGACTGCAGCCCCATGAGTGATCAGGAATCAGAGGCCCCAGGTAAATTGCCCCTAGATTCTTGCCCCATAGAAACTGTGGGATATATATATTTCCATGCTACTAAGTTTTGGGGTAATTGCTATGTAGCAGATGATAACTTGGAGAAGGCAATGGCACCCCACTCCAGTACTCTTGCCTGGAAAATCCCATGGATGGAGGAGCCTGGTAGGCTGCAGTCCATGGGGTCGCTAAGAGTCGGACACGACTGAGCGACTTCACTTTCACTTTTCACTTTCATGTTTTGGAGACGGAAATGGCAACCCATTCCAATGTTCTTGCTTGGAGAATCCCAGGGATGGGGGGCTTGGTGGGCTGCCGTCTATGGGGTGGCACAGAGTCGGACACGACTGAAGTGACTTAGCAGCAGTAGCAGCAGATGATAACTAATAAAATAATAAAGATGACAATATATGATAGAATGATCTGAATATTCAGGAAGAGATTTTTAAAACCCTGAGCTTTTAAGAAAGAAGTTATCTTCCTAGGCTCATGGACATTCATTATTGCCTCCAGAATCATCCTTTTCTCTGAGTGTCTGTATCCTCACTTCCTGCTTAAGCATTGGAGGCCAATAGTAAGTAATTAAAAAACTTAATCTCCTATTTTATTGACAGTGTGAACTTGACCTAGTTAATATATATATATATATGTATGTGTGTATATATATATATATATATATATATATATATACACATATATATACCACTAATAAGATGGGGTTAATGCTATCTCCCTCAGGGAATTACTGTGAGGGTTACAGTGTTCAGAATCTGGATAAAATACCCCAATGAGTGTCTAGAACATAGCAGATATTCCATAAACATCAGGTCTTGCCCCGATGTCTTCTACAGACTGCTTTGCCCCATTTTTAAGAATTTGTTTATAGCCAACATCTTCTTCACAATTGATATTCTTTGGAATTCAATAGAATGCAACTATCTGCCTTATGGAAATGAGTTCAAATGAGTTTTTTTTACTATACAGAGCAAGAATAAAGTAATTCATCTTTGAACTCTTGTAATTGGGCAAATGATTTACAGTGTTCAAAGAGCAGCAAATTATAATGTATGTGAGGATTAAGAAAGAAAATGTTTGGTCTACCTACCACTTCATCAGGAAGCAGGCTGGCTTACTGTAAGGACCCGTAAGTACACACATTGGCCAGGGTGGAAAACAATATTCTGGAGACAAATCCAATATGTGTGTGTCTTGTGGGGGCTGGAGAGACCATAAAACATGTCCCATTGCTCAGAGAAAACAATGTCAGAGAACTCAGTGGTCCCAGTGCTAGAACTTAGGTCATTTAGAAAAGCAAGGAAAGGTAAAAGTTTTCATTTATAACTTGAAAGCCTACCTTCCCTTGACATCAAATACCACAATTAAGAATTTGCTTTTTAATAAACACAGGCTTGAGCTGGTAAGAGTCAACGCATCATTCACATATCATTTCCTGCACCACACAGCTCATATAAGCAGACTTAGGAAAGCATCAACCACAAACATGTTGCTGATAGAAATTTCCTAATGCAAGCAGTCTTTATAGATTTCTGCTATTTAAATGTAGGTCTCCAAGGACCATTTGAATCCATATTAATTTCCTTTCTGGCAGTTATGCGGCTGAGTATGAACTGCACTATTTCACTTTTAATCTGTCAGTAATTTAGTAATGTGTAAACTAATTATGCACAGATATTAATGTAATCAGTTTGGGGAGCTATAAAATCAATGTGTTTTTACAGACTACATTAAAGAGAATTGTGGTGTTATAATCACATGTCAGTTACAGATAACATTATGAAATTAAAAAACGGATGTCACCCACACTTCAGGGAGCACCCACTAACTCCTTCAAATCATAAGAGCATGGCCTTTACATTTCCTGGCACTGCAGGAATAATGTTATCATCTCAGCCAAGCCATCTTGCTTTGCTCTGACTCTGATAACATCACTGTCAAATCATGACTCTCTTTCTCCTCTTGTCCTTCTCCCCTTCCTCTGGGTTAAATACAAACTTGCTATTCAGAACCTCAACAAGTCGTGCCACAGCTCACCCTTCTGGGGGTGAGCCAGTGTCTCACGGTAATGGCCTCCTCGAGTGAAGTCCACACTAATACAATGAACCAGATCACTATGCAACAGAAGGTAGGTTAGCATGAACTCAGTGGTCTTAACTACAGCCTTTGTAAGATGTTCTCATATGACTACAGTCAGCCCAAGACATGATCAAATCCTTCCATAGGGCTAGAGGCATCTCACCACCTTGACCCTTGGGTATGGACACAGGTTTTCCATGCCCAAATAGAAGGAAACTTACTGCTCTAAGATAGGCCTTGAAATCTTGGGTTAGTACCTGTCCAATCAAGTGTTTGGATAAGTTCTAGAAATTCACCATCACATACCTCTCTTGAATAGACTCCCCTAACTCCCTAAGACTTCATCTCTAATCCTTTGCCTCCCTCTAAAAATTAGGTCATTTTCTTATACAGTCCTCAACATCAGTGATGTCTGGTAGAACATGCCATTACTTCCTCCTGGACATTAGTGAAGAGGGCCTACGCTCAGCCTTGCACTTTAGGCAATCATTGATATATAAGGAAAGCTGGATTTGGAGATTTGAGTTCCAGCTCTAGAACTGCAACCTTGGTTACACTGAAAGATAGGCCTGGGGCAATCATGATGATGACCTTCCCTAAACATGTGACTTTCTTATCACTTGGAATCTTGTTTTCTTTGTGTGAAGAATAAGAGGATAATAACATTTTATGGAGAGTGAAATAGAGTGTACAGTTCTTAGGTCAAAGTAAGTGTTCAATAAATAGTAGCCCAAAGTAGTAGCAGGGCTTCCTTGGTGGTTCAGTGGAAAAGAATCTGCCTGCCAATGCAGGAGCCACAGGAGACTCAGGTTTGATCCCTGGGTTGGGAAGATCCCCTGGAGAAGGTCATGGCAACCCACTCCAATAGTCTCACCTGGAGAATCCCATAGATAGAGGAGCCTGGCAGGTTACAGTCCATAGTGTCACAAAGAGTTGGACATGACTGAAGCGACTTAGCGTACAGCACACAGTAGCAGTAAGAGTAATTATAGTAGTAGTATTCAGTTCAGTTCAGTTCAGTCACTCAGTCATGTCCAACTATCTGCTACCCCATGAATCGCAGCACGCCAGGCCTCCCTGTCCATCACCATCTCCCAGAGTTCACTCAAACTCATGTCCATCGAGTTGGTGATGCCATCCAGCCATCTCATCTTCTGTCGTCCCCTTTTCCTCTTGCCCTCAATTAGTAATGCTCATTTTACTCCCTGGGCCTAATTGTGACTCTATTATAAAATGAAAGTGAATCTCTAAACCTCTAAAGTCTATTCTAATGACAATCTACTTGCAAAGAGAATCCTCAGGAGGAAAAATGTCGATCAGCACAACCCTCAAGATTCCTTAAGGAATCTTCTCTAATCAAGATTAGAGATTTCTTCTCTAATCAAATCCTCCCACATTACCCTTCCCCCTCCCCTCAACACATCTTTTCCTCCTCCTCACTAGTCTCTGCCCATCACCATCCCATGCGTCCTTCCTCTAACCCTCTAAGGTATACTTTGTGATCCACACTAAGGGAATGAACTCTTATTCATTCACTCCCCAAATGATTTACTGACGTCTATCAAGGGTACAGAAAGTTCAGCCAGGAGTGCTGATACTAATCAGATATGGTTCTACTTCCTTAGAGATAATTTGCACAGTTTCCAAATAAGAGAAGTCCACAATAAAATTTAATTATCCACCACCTTTTCCAAATATTTCTTTGAATGGATTGAATTCCTCATGTGGTGCCATATTCTCTACTATCTGTATGAATAGAAACTCTGTGTCCCTTCCCTAGACATACACAGCATGATCATTTTTTATACCACTCTTCATCATGGATATTCAATATTTTGCATTTTAACTTCACCCATTCTAATGGTCCTCATCTAATGGAGGTGTGCCTATTTCTAAGATTCATAGTGATATTTTTAGAACCTGATGCATATTTTTGTGCCACTCATCTTTTCTCATCCTTTCTCACAATTTCCATGCCTATTGCTGTCTTACTTGTACATTTGGTCTCACCATGCATCAGTTCCAACGAAGGTCAACCACAAGTCGCAAGGGTCAACAACAGGCCTGACTACGCTGGTCATCATTAAATAAGACAATATGTGTAAACTGCAAGGGATGGTGCTTGACACGTAGGAAGCACGCAACACTTTCTTTTCCATACCTTCTGCCTCCAACTTTTTGTTATTCAGTATAATAGCTATCATGCCACCAGGAAACAGTGGCTCACAAACCATTTCCAAGGGATATTCTCAGAGATAGTATTTGTCTCCTGTCCTAGAAGCTAAGGACAGATGTTCAGAAGGATAGCCTTGGTGATCACTGTTCAAAATCATTACCATCCCATTATGGAAATTAAGTACCACTCACAGACTCAAGAAAATAGATTAGATATTTACCACTCACACATTTAACTTCTGTGAAATTGAGTTGAGGTACTTGGCCAAAAATGAAATAGAAGAAAAAAAAAAGAAAAAGAAGAACAAACCAGAAGCAGACTAATTAAAATATATTCTGGATGGGAAGTCTTTGTTCTGTCATGAACATTAGCATATATATAAGTTATTTGTATACATACAATATTACACAGGGCTGTAAACACAAAATCATAAAAATTGTCCTCTAAGGGTAATTTAGGGGATTTCTTGGGGTAATCTTGATCACATTCAACTATTGCTTTAGACAAATCTGCTGCTGCTGCTGCTGCTAAGTCGCTTCAGTCGTGTCCAACTCTGTGCAACCCCATAGACAGCAGCCCACCAGGCTCCGCTGTCCCTGGGATTTTCCAGGCAAGAGTACTGGAGTGGCGTGCCATTGCCTTCTTTAGACAAATCTAGACAGTGTATTAAAAAGCAGAGACATTACTTTGCTGACAAAGGTCCCTATAGTCAAAGCTATGGATTTTCCAGTAGTCATGTACAGATAGGAGAGCTGGACAATAAAAAAAAAAACAAAACTGAGCACCAAAAATTTGATGCCTTCAAATTGTGGTGCTGGAGAAGACTCTTGAAAGCCCCTTGGACAGCAAGGAAATCAAGCCTGTCAATCCTAAAGGAAATCAATCTTGAATATTGATTGGAAGGACTGATGTTGAAGCTAAAACTCCAATATTGTGGCCACCTGATGTGAAGAGCCGACTGATTAGAAAAGACCCTAATGCTGGGAAAGATTGAAAGCAGGAGAAGGGGATGTCAGAGGATGAGATGATTGGATGACATCACCAACTCAACGCACATGAGTTTGAGCAAACTCTGGGAAATGGTGAAAGATTGGGAAGCTTGGCATGTTGCAGTCCATGGGGTCGCAGAGTTGGACACAACTGAGTGACTGAACAACAGCAACTGCTTTAGAATATAACTGATACAAAGGAATACTGTCCCATGATAAATCATTTTAGGATGATTTGGGGGGCACAGTAACGGAACCAAGAAAGGATTTGGGGGCTAGGCTCTAGAGGTTGGCATTATCCACAACCAGTTCCCTCTCATTTCCCAAGGATCCTTAATTGACTTTACTGCGTCTTCTCAGACACTGTGTATAAAGAGACCCCATGCATCACTAGGAATGTGCTGAATATCCCAGGAATGTGTTGAGACATGTTCCTGCCCTGAGATGACTGGTCACTCCTCCTTACCCTGCTTTCTTCAGGTGAAACTGCAGGTCCATCTGTGCTCCGTGATCCTTCTCTTCAGCCATCCTTCTGGTTGCTGAAAGATGACTCTACGAAGACTCGCCTGCCATGACTTCCCTGGAGGTCTAGTGGTTAAGAATCTGCCTTGCAATACAGGGGGCGCCGGTTCAATCCTTGGTTGGGGAACTAAGATTTCACATGCCAGGGGGGCAACTAAGCCCATCTACCACAACTACTGAGCCCTCAAGTCACAATTAGAGAGTCTGCAAGCCACAATGAAAGATCTCACATGACAAAAAGAAGATCTCACATGCTGCAATTAAGATTTACTCTAAAAAAAAAACTCACATGCCATTTCTCTTCTTTACATCCATCACAAGGCTGGTCCTGGAATAATTAACAAAAATAAATGTATCCAGGCAGTGGTATTCATAGGTTGCACTAAAGGAAATTAGAGCAGTAGCTTTTCCCTCCTATCGAGCGTATCTCCCAGGATAGCTTTTTCTTTGCCAAGAGAGTAAGGAAAATAAGCCCTGGAGAATTCTGTGTTATGATTGTCAAGACACGGATTATTGAGAAAGGAATTAGAATCATCAACTCCAACAGAGGAAATTTGAGAGGCTGAGGGGATTCGGGCAATGAGGACTTTTATGGTGAAAGATCTGGGTTGTAGCTTGAGCTCTTAGCTCTGCTTTACTGGTGAAGTTATGGACCTTAGATTTTTATCAAGAGTAACTAACGTACTACAGAAAAAATGTACAGCTGAGCTCTCCATATATGGAGAAAATGGGCAATGCAGACATTTAGAAGGCCATAATTGAGCTTATCTTTTTTTTTTTTAATATAGGTGTCTATTTTATTTACTTATTTGTTTATTTTGGCCTTGTTGTGCAGCATGTGGGATCTTAGTCCCCTGACCAGGAATTGAATTCCTGCTCCCTGCAGTGAAAGTGGGGAGTCCCAGCCACTGGACCACCAGGGAAACTCTGATTTGGCTTATCTTGAGCAAACCGCAAGAACTCCAAATGGAGTCGCTGGACTCGGGTTCAAATGCTGATACATCACTTTGTAGATCTCCACCTGTGCTGTTTAATGTGGTACCGCTAGTCACATGGGCCTTTTTAATTTGATTTGAAGCTAGTTAAAGTTAAATACAATTATTATAAAAATTCAGTTCCTTAGTCACACTAGCCATATTTCAGGTCCTCAAAAGTCCTAAGTGGCTAGGTGCTACTGTTTGTACAGTGCAAATGTAGACTAAAGACAAATGAGCTTTCCAAACCCCAGTTTCCTCATCTATTAAATAAAGAAAAAAGTAAGATTTGTCCTGTTTCCCTCCCAAGTGTGTTCTAAGCCAATGAATACAAAAGCAGTTAAAATTATAAGCATTTCATAACAGAAGAACAAGTAAAGTACTTAATTTAGTGTCTTGAACTTCACTTAGAGGAATCCTCCACATTCTTACTTAAAACACTATGGATTGTTTTAAAAACCTATGTGTTGATATCATTTCCAGTTGTTCCCATCAGAAGAATAAGAATGGGTCAAACTGTGTCTAGCTGAATCTCAGTCTTGATGTCTTAGCACAGAAAACTAGTATCTTAGTATTTTCAGTGGACTTTTAATTACAAACATTCATAACTTCACATCTTTCATGCAGCCCAGGTAGCACGTACAGAGAATTATATGGGAGAGGCTATGGTGATCATGACTTATACAGACCAAGCATTCGTGATCAACTTGTCCATGGGGACATCACCAGGGAAGTGGCATCTTGTGGCTGCTAAGCTGCTAAGTCGCTTCAGTCGTGTCTGACTCTGTGTGACCCCATAGACGGCAGCCCACCAGGCTCCCCGGTCCCTGGGATTCTCCAGGCAAGAACACTGGAGTGGGTTGCCATTTCCTTCTCCAATGCATGAAAGTGAAAAGTGAAAGTGAAGTCGTTCAGTCGTGTTCGACTCTTCGCCACTCCATGGACTGCAGCCCACCAGGCTCCTCCATCCATGGGATTTTCCAGGCAAGAGTACTGGAGTGGGGTGCCATTGCCTTCTCCAGTATCTTGTGGCTTCTCCCTTATTACTAAGAAAACAATGGGACTCTGCTGTACTTAGGGCTTAGGATTCATGTTCCTTTAACTTGTGCATTTCCTCTGAAGACACGCCTTCTTTCCCCATGTGAGCTGCATTTGAAAATATCCATCTGAATTCTGCACACAAGAAACAGATCTTCTTTTTTCACTTCATGGGTATCGGTGTCTAAAAGAGTGTAATCAGTCTCAAGAAGTGAGTGTGCAGGAGAAAACAGAAAAGGGAAAAGTTCTGGGAGAAGGATGGAGAAAATATGCTGAGAGGTATCAGGCAAGAATAACTGAAAATCCACCTCTAATTTTAAGAGGTAAAGGATAAGGATTTATAGCCAGAGCCAGACAGACAGCAGGTGTAACTGTCTTGGTTGTATACAACTGGATCATCACCATCATCATCACCACCACCACTACCATCGTTATCAAGCCATGTGTTGATATGGACCTGTGGGTTTGAAAGTGCTTTCACATGTGTGTACACATTTGATCATTGCAATAACCTATACTGAACCATCATGGTTTTTTCCATGCCCAGCATCCACTCCTTCTTAACCTGGTAATACCACCTTAATTTACTTTGGAAACTATCTCTGTAAATTTCAGTCTATATGTTTCAAGTGGGATTGACCCCAAGGTACACCCTCCAAGTGTGAGTTCACCCTCAGGCCCAGACCCCTCAGTTTATTATACTCATCAACCACATGATTGGTGTAGGAATAAGTACATGATCCAAGTCTGTCCAAAGAAACACAATCCTTGGGACTTTAGTTGAGCCTATCAGGAGAGAGAAACCTTTTGGGGCCACTAAACTTATAGGATGAAGCCTTGAGCTGCCTGGACCTTTGCTTGGTAATAGTTTCTCTGAGGAGAAAACTGACACCAAAGATCGCACAGCCAAAGTTGGAGAAAAAGCAAGACTGAGTCTTGAGAACCTGGTTTAACCCCTTAGATTCATATCTGGATAGGATTGTGCTACCTCTGGATATTCTTATTTGAACCAGACTGAGCTATGTTTCTGTCTTTGGCAAAGAGGTCTAGCTAATAGAACTAGAGAGAAGAGATTAGAATCCACTTTTTACAGGTTAGAAAATTGAGGCTCAGGACAGCATCCATTAAATCATGATTTGGACCCAATCTGTTGTCTCTCAATATGGAATTTCTAAAGAGTTGTCAAAGCCAGTCAATAGGGAAGATGGGAAGGAAAGGGTTGGCAGGCTGTAGCAACAAAAAAAAAATGTTTAAGGGTCTCATTAAAAGGAAAGTGAAACGAGAAAGAACAGAGCCATGCTTATGGCATTACAAGTCCTTGGGGAGAGTAGAAATGCTGAAGCTTACAAATGCACAGGAGGCAGCAGATAGCTACAGTTGAGTTTACTAAAGAAACAGTGTTTGAAAATAGAATGGAATTTAGCAATAGTGGGATATACATTGTCTGGGGGAAATTCACTGTATGTGTCTATTCTAAATATTTTGTAAATAGATATATTCAATATATCAAAAATATGTAACAGAATCCCTCAATATCCAAATACAGTAGTTAATCTGTAAAAGAATCCCTCAATATCCAAATACATAGTTACATCACATATCTATCCATCTACCTCCTATTTATCTATCTGTCTATCTATCTATAATACCTCCAAATATAGCATTCATATACCGATTCTGATGCATAAAATTTGTATATTAAAGTGATGGTTCTCAAAGTGTCATCCTTGAATCAGCAGCATCAGCACCACCTAGGAAATTCTTAGGCCTTACCCCAGACCTACTGGATCATAACTCTGGGAGGGGGCTTAGAAATATATATTCTAAAAAATCCTCCAGGTAATTCAGATGCATGCTAAAGCCTAAGAACCTTGTAGTAACGATACCTCAGTATGTACATGTCCTTGTATGTATTTTTTTGTGTAACGTTTTTTCAATGCTTATCAACCTCCTCTGCTGGAAGTCTTGATAGAGAGGAAGAGTATCACTATCTGAATCTAGCCCAGACAGGAAAGTACATATTTTGGGAACATTTAGGTCTTCCTGTTTGGAAGAATCCTCTGTAGTCAGAGCCAGTGGTACTCAGAGTGGTGTGGAATGTGACTGGTCAACTTTCAACTTCTATCTTAATTATAACTTGTGTACAATTATAAGGCAGAATTCTAAAGATACCCGACACTCCCCTTCCGCTCTTGCTCATGGCCAAGAATCCCAAATCCTGTTTATGTAATCAGATTCTAATCTAGGTACTTCTGTGAAGGGATGCTGCAGACATAATTAAAGCCCCAAATTAATAAACCTTAGGGTTGGGAAGGTTATCCATGTGGGTCTGATCCTATCAGGTAAGCCCTTTAAAAGCGGAGTGCTTTGTCTAGTTAGTGATTAAGGAAAAAGTCAGAGAGACTTGAAGTATAAGAAGAGTTCAACATGTCATTGCTAACTCTGAAAGTGTAAGGGACCACATGAAAAGAGGTAGCCTCTAGAAGCTGAGAGGTTTCCCAGCTTGACAGCTAGCAAGGAAACTTGGACCTCAGTCCTACAACAATGAGTAACTGCATTTTCCTGACAACTTCAATGAGCTTTGAAGCAAATTTTTGTTCAGAGCCTATCAGTGAGGACTCAGTTTGACCAGTACCTTGATTTTAGCCTTGTTACACTTTGAATAGAGAACCAGTCATGCTATGTCAGATCACTGATCTATAGAATTGTGAACTAGTAAATGGGTGTTGTTTTAAGCTGCTAAATAGTGATATACTTTATATGTACCAATAGGAAATGAACACCGCTGGACAGAGAATGTGACAGCTGGAATATGGGACTTAAGCATTTACAGTTGCGTAGGATCTAATCATTTGGAAACGCATGAATAAGATCATTAAATTGGGAGAGAGTGGAAAGAGCATCTGGGGGGAAATTCAGCTTAGTGAAGAAGAAAAAACACATTGGAAGAAAGAGGAAACCAGGCTGACATATAATTAGGAGAAACCAAGGAAGTCATTGAAAACCAAAGTGAAGACAAATGATTCCACAGAAGGTGATGATCGTGGAAGAGACCAGTGCTGTTGAATGGTAGGTAATGGCCTGGCAAGATTATTACTTAGAAGCATGTTTGCACAAATTTCATAAATCAAAGGCATTGTGGAAACCATACATTTAATTTTTCATGTTTTTAGATGAAGATTTAGAGACTAAATCTTTATGAAGAATTTACCCTTTAAATCTTCATGAAGGATACATGGATGGAGCAAGGGCAGAGACCTGGTTAACTTCTAAGTCAAGATCAGAACCCACACATCCTGACGCCTCTTTTTATCCTGCAGAACTCTTTCAGCGTTGGAGTCAGCCCTTCCCTGGGGCAGAAGAATAGCTTATATAACTACTGAGATGAGACAAGAGCAGATGCTTAAACGAAACATCTGGGCTGTTGGTACCACAGGCTTGGGGCATTAAACCAAGCCCAGATATGAGGATGTTTGCTCCTTAGCCAGGTACAAGGCCCCTCACTTTGTCACAAAGCCAAATGCAATTAGTACACAGGGCATGCTCTTCGAGAGAGCCTCAAACCTGATTAAGAGGTTAGAAACTAGGGCCAGTGTAGCAAGATGAATGATACTGGGATGTTGATGCCCGGAAACAAAAGGACGGAGGATAACCAAATGGTGAGGGCAGAAAGCTATCTGTGAGGTGCCTGAACTGAAGTGTCCTTCCTAGCACACACACACGAGATACACTCCTGCCTAGGTGCTCCTCCTCCATGTGCTTCTGTTTATTAAATAACTGACGGTTTCTTAACCTCACCACCACTATCCTTCCCCCAAGAAACTAAGCAGAATATTACCTTCTGCGAAAGATCCCTTTGCTCACGTTGGAAGAGAAGTTACCCATGGGCTGGTATCTGTTTCCGTGAAAACCAAAAATAAATATTGATGCTGCGTTAATGGTCTGTGTCTCACTTAAGCTCCATTAAACTTCGAGCACTTGCAAGAAAACAGCCCATTGATGGCCCAGATGCGGGAGAGGGAAGAGGCTTTATAAAAAGCAGCAGTGTGGAAGGCTCATGGGGTGTAAGCAGGATTTCGGAGCACTTTTCAACCAGGAAGCTCTCCAGCCGAGAAGACCTACTTACGTGTGCTCCAAATTGCAGGTTAAGAAGCTGGTCCCTGCCTGAATGGATTTTTGTGACCCTGTCCTTTTTATAAAGGATAGTTGTGTGTTTTGGAAAGCTTATCTGTAGACAACAATATTTTCCAGGAACCGACATGCCCAAAGCACAGTAAGCAAAGGCACCGAGCATCCCAATTAGAGTATTTCTTTCTCTGCCGCCTTTCCCAAAGCAATTCAAGTTGCAGACGCTGAGGTCAGTATTGTTGCCTTTTATATTTATAATCCTGCTTTTAGGAGCAAAGTATTTGATTTATTGCATGAAAGTATTTTACAGCTCTAAGCACTGCTGCTCCTTGGAATAAGGAACATCACAGCCTGCTTAATTTACACGAGGGATGTTAGGACTATTTAATGGCATGTAAACATTTTATAAGGCAAGTTCAAATTGTAGGCCATATTTAATATACTTTCGCAAAATGGACCACAAATGGATTCGAGTTCTTATTTATTGGCCCAATCTTTCTTATGGCATCAAAAGTGAATCGAGTTTTAAAAGGTGTTAAGAGGTTTCAGTACAGTTCGTGACACTGGGCACAATTGGTGAGTCTGCATAAAACAAGCAGCATGTGAATTAATTCCAGAACCAGGGAAACCATGAGCCTTCGAATCAGACTTTATCATATGGCTTCTGGGGCTCAGTCAATAGAAGCTCCTGGGCCCTCAGCCCCCAGCAGAGCTCAGAGCCCAAAGAGCCTCTGGGATTTGAACACTGGGAAAGAACACGGTCCAGAAAGTGTGGTTTCTTGTCATGAAAATCACTCAATGGGAAAAGCCCTTAGTAGCAAAATGAAGATTCAGGGGCTATCATGGACCTAGATCTGGGGTTCTAGTTTACCATGAGTGTGCAAATAATATGTGATAAACTCCAAAAGTTTGTGTCTGAGAAGCAGGTCTATTATTTGGCCTTCCTAGAGTCTCTTTAGGAAACACTCTTCACCCCCTACCTCTTACCAGAGCGCACATGCTAAGGTGGGGCTGCTACTAATACAGGCCAGGGTTCTTGGCCTTCTCCCATCAATAGAAATTAACTAGAGGCCAGAAAAGAAATTCAAGCAAGACTTTACTGGGGCTCCTGCTGCAGCAGGGGGCAGCAAGAACAAGTAACAGATTCTCTTGCTTGCTCCCCCAGGTGGTGGCGGAGGCGGGGGTGAAGGCAGGTTCCTTATAGAGAGTGAAGGTAGGGGTGTGTCCAGGGGTTGGGCCAGAGGGGTGGCTTAGGTGGTTTGCCCACCTCTCAAGTGTTCTCTGCTTCCCATGACCCCACCTGTAAAATAGGGAGGATGAGGTCTAACACATGAGGGTTGTCAGCAGAGATGTAAAGGAAGGGGGAGGCTGCGCTGACTGGAAAGCAGGGAACAGGTTGACCAGTTGGTAGAATATTCTTGGTCAGGGCTGAGAAGCAAGGAGACTCTGTTTTTGATTCTGAGGCCCATGTTTATAATGGGAATGAGATGCAGCCCAGAAATCGTGAACTGCCCTTGGCAGGGGCAGTCCTCCCCTACCCTGCTGCTACCTAGACCTTTGGAGGCACCTATGTCAGCCACAGGCAAGATGATCTGGCCCCACAGGGCCCCAAGGGCTCCCCCTAAGACCTGGGGGATTCAGATAGAGCACCAGGCATCCTGAGGCCTGACCCCAATTCTGGGTGGCTGAGACCCCATCTCAGGGGCAGTTAAGTAACACCTCTAGGTCTTGAGGCTGGGTTGACAACTACAGGGAGAGGAAGGGGAAGTAGGTGTCAGTGGGGCAGTCGGGCATTTACAGTTGGCGAACAGCTGACTCACTGGAAAAGCCCCTGATGCTGGGAAAGATTGAGGGCAGAAAGAGAAGAGGGAATCAGAGGATGAGATGGCTGGATGGCATTACCAATACAATGGACATGAATTTGGGCAAACTTTGGGAGATGGTGAGTGACAGGGAGACCTGGCGTGCTGCAGTCTACCCGGTCGAAAAGAGTCGGACACGACTGGCTAAGTGATCGAACAACAACAACAACCTTGGTTTTGCTGCAGGCTCTTCAGAAGTGGCAACTGAATCTTTTTGTATCTTTTTGTCTATAATTTTGTGGTCTTTTTGTATCTTTTTGTCTATAATTTGCCCCAACTGTGCATGCATGCAGTTACTTTTAGTCCCATATACTTTCTTTGTAATTTGTAGCTCGAAGAGACACTTGTCCAGGTGCTAGCATGGCAGCCCTACAGCAAAGGGTCACAGGTCCCCAGGCTGTCTCACCGCCACCCCTTCTCCCTGATTCCAGGGCTGTGTGAGGATTAGAATGAGCTGGCTTGCCATTCAGGGAGGCCTGTGACCTGTGGTGGGTCAGCTGAAGGCTTTCTGCAGATGGTGGCTCCCCTTCTGTGGCAGGAGGCCTGTCAGCAGCCATTTGCCCTCTCCTGGTGGAAGTGCCTGAGAATGAAGCCAGCTCCCAGGGAAGAAGGCTGAGAGGTCTTAGCACTCAGCACTCTGTTCGTACCTGGACCCCATGATGTGGTTCCTTACGTTTCCTCTTCATCTCTGAGTTCTGTGAGGTGCAGCCCATTTCTGACTTTTCAAAACTGTTTTCATCAGGTCATGTCAGTGCTCAGGCGGAGTGTTTGAACTGACCCACAGCCTGCAGTGGCGAAAAAAGGATGGACCACCCAGCTTCCAGGTCCTTTGGATTTAAGTGAGAAGGACCTTATTCTAAGAGAGGCTACATAGCCACCCTCCCCAGCTCAAATTCCCAAAGGGTTTCCAGAGAGGCTCCCTGAAGAAGAAGTCAGCATCCTTTTCCTTCTCACAGCAGATAGCTTAGGGTCCATTTCTGGCTCCCTTCTCCTTACCTTTCTTCTTGAATCTATTTCTAGTTCAGACACTTATTGGGACTGAATCTGTTAGTCTCTCTGGCCTCTACTCTCTCAACTATGGGAAACATGATATCAACTAATATCCATTCGGACTTTCCCCCCCAAACCCTTTTGTACCTAAATTTCATAATAAGCTTGAGGTCATTTATTGCCATTTTAAAGACAGAGATGCAGCGAGCCTCAGAAAGAAACATCATTGGTAGATAGTGAAGTTGGGTCTGGAGCGCCACTTGCTTGCTTCTCAGCCCTGACCGAGAATAGTCCACTAACGGATTGACCTGGTCCCTGCTTTCCAGTCATCCCTGCCTCCTTCTTCTTTTACATCCTTCCTGACAACCTCATGTGTTAGACCTCATCCTCCCTATTTTACAGGTGTGATCATGAAAGCAGAGAAATTATAGTGAATTGCTCGGGTCCTTGGCATCGGGATTTATACCCTGGTCTTTCTCAACCAAAAAAATTCATTCTGTCTACTTTGTCATTGCTGGGGAGGTAGATGGGTTGACATGACAAAGTCTGCTTACTTTATAAATTTGCCTTAGGTAGCCGTGCATTCAACATTCAACAAATAGTTTTGAAGTGTTCTACTGTGGGTCACATAGATAAAAATAAGACAGATATGGGGGAGACAGGGGCTTCCCAGGTAGCGGAGTGATAAAGAACCCGCCTGCCAATACAGGAGACTCATGGTTCAATCCCTGGGTTGGGAAGATCCCTAGGAGAAGGAAATGGCAACCCACTCCAATATTCTTGTCTGGAGAATCCCATGGACAGAGGAGACTGGAGAGGCACAGTCCATGGGATCACAAAGAGTAGACACAACTGAGAGACTGAGCATGCACACACATGGAGAAGACAGAGAGTAGGTAAATATCTATGATGCATCACGCTAATTCATGATGAGATACTATAGAGCATTGAAGGTGTGTATAGGAAAGGGCATTATCAAGGATGTCAGGAGAGGCCAACCAGGGGAAGTGCTGCCTCAGATCCAATAAAAGGGTTCTAAAGGCCATTCATATGTATATTTTCTTTCCTGGCTTATTTTTTCAAAGTCAAAATAACATTTCATGTATAGCCTTTCCCAAGTTAAAGTTTCTTCTAATATTTGCTCCTTTGGCTTCAGGAAACCCTTTGATGTGTGGTTGCAAAGGGCCCTGCTTAGGGGGTCTGCTCTGGGCTGGACCATATTTCATCCAAAACAGGGATTCAAAATGAGAGACCATTACTAGTCATGTAATTAACGCTACTGAAGACATACTGCTTATGAAAAGGAAAATGCTAGTGCTGATTATGAAATTTATGAGGTGCTTACATCTCGTGGATTGGAGTGAATTATCTAGTTCCACCAATGCTCTGACCCATTTAAAATGAGAACAGAAGAGGGCAATCTGTTTGCCTCTCAACACCCTCAGAGAAGGTAAAAGGGGTAATTTATATCTGTGTATCTGGCTACTTATTCAGTCTAGAATTAGATAATGAGTTAGCATTTGCATCTGTAAGTCTCTCCCAGTCAGGAGATGAGATGCACACGGGAAAGCAGAATGGTTTTCACACATGTCCTCTTTCTGGGCTCCTCTGCCCTGGAAGAAAATTCATTTTGCTCAAGAGGAGGCTATTGATGTGGCATGTATGTAGACAGGGATGAGGAGGCCTGTTATTTCTCTTTCAGTACCTTACGCTTTCAAACCCCAGCACATTCTCTTTTGGTGTGAAAAGATTGGAGGTGAGGGACCGGGGGTCTTTCTGAGATTCCCACTACCAAGTTGCCCCAAATAGCCTTCCTATAGCCCTGAGATTTATGACACTTGGTATACTTTTGTCATTTCCAGATATGTCTGCAATTCTCTCCAGAATCATAGTCCATATATTGTATGGAGTATATTCACTGACTCTGCAATTAAAACAGTCTGTCACATAACCAAACCCCTCTGCATTCCAAATTTAAAATATAGCCTGAAGTCTCTATGTCCACTTTATTTATTTAAAAATGAATAAAATTTTAGAAAACATCAAGTACTGCCTATAGAAATGGGGGCAAGTTTTCCTAAAGTGCTGTTAGCTATGGGAAAGTTTTCATTCTGTCTAAGCAAAGAGTTTCACGAAAGCAATGGTTCTCAATGGAGGCTGATTTTGGTAGCCTGTGAAACACACGGCAGTATCTGGAGACATCATTAATGGTAACTCCTTGGGGGATGCTGGAGGCATCTAGTGAGAATAAGTCAGGGATGTTGTTAAACATCCTACGGTGCACAGGGCAGTCACCACCCCAATGAAGACATCCCAGTGAAGAATTACCTGGTCCAAACTTTGATAGTGCTGAGTCGAGAAAGCTGCATTGAAGGTATACAGAACACTGAAAGCTTTCGTCCTATAGCTATTTGGATTCTATTGGGGCCAAAACTGGCCAAATGACCATTTCCAAAGAATTCATAATGTCAGCAGGAGAGTCTAATGACCCTTCCCTTCCCTCTGTGGGTCTCAGTTCTTGGTAAGGATGCAAAGAAGAATCTAAGGTCTTACCCATTGCAAGAAAGTTAATTAAGGAAAGAAAGAACAGGTGCCAAAGAATTGAATGAAACTGAGGATACACAAAGAAAAAAGAGTGAACACCCCAAGAGATGCCAAGAGAGGCAAATGGCCCTGGAGGGCTGCAGTACAGAGTTGTAAAGTCAGGGTTATTTGCATAATCCGGGGGCGGGGGTCGTTGATTGACAGAGGCAGGTTATTTACCGAGATGCCCTACTGCGCATGTCCCTCCCATAATTCAGTCTGTTATAATTAGATGTATGTTAATTCAATCTGGTCCCATCACTTCATGGCAAATAGATGGGGAAAGAGTGGTAACAGTGTCAGACTTTATTTTCTTGGGCTCAAAAATCACTGCAGATGGTGATTGCAGCCATGCAATTAAAGATGCTTACTCCTTGGAAGGAAAGTTATGACCAACCTAGATAGCATATTCAAAAGCAGAGACATTACTTTGCCAACAAAGGTCCGTCTAGTCAAGGCTATGGTTTTTCCAGTGGTCATGTATGGATGTGAGAGTTGGACTGTGAAGAAAGCTGAGCGCCGAAGAATTGATGCTTTTGAACTGTGGTGTTGGAGAAGACACTTGAGAGTCCCTTGGACTGCAAAGAGATCTAACCAGCCCAAAGGAGATCAGCCCTGGGTATTCTTTGGAAGGACTGATGCTAAAGCTGAAACTCCAGTACTTTGGCCACCTCATGTGAAGAGTTGACTCATTGGAAAAGACTCTGATGCTGGGAGGGATTGGGAGCAGGAGGGGACGACAGAGGATGAGATGGCTGGATGGCATCACTGACTTGATGGACAAGAGTTTGGGTGAACTCCGGGAGTTGGTGATGGACAGGGAGGCCTGGTGTGCTGTGATTCATGGGGTCTCAAAGAGTCAGACAGGACTGAGCGACTGAACTGAACTGAACTGATGGGCGAATTAGGGACGGGGCTCATAAATTGCTTGAGCGGGATTAGGCGGTTATTGGAAGGTTAGCTGAAGTGGCCGCCTGTCTTGTTTCTGTCAGCTAACTTCCTATCAATAACATTTTAATACAATGCTAGGGACCACACCTGTAAGAAGGGAAGTGCAATGCAACAAGGACTATGGGATATCAGGGCAGAGAAATATCATAGGGAGTTTGGGGTGATTTACTGAGAGGTGGTCCCTGCATGTCCTGCTTGGAAACACACTGGTGAGCTCTGAGGACCAGTCTTCATGGGCAAAGGAAACAGAGTCCAGAATGCAATGACTTGAATGTCATGAAGAACTGAACATGAAGATTAGTATTTTCTCAGGACTGAAAAATATGTATAGTTATGTGTTGGTATATGGATTGTTCATCTAATCAATACACATGTCTATTTTATTATAATATAAATAACACAACAGCTAACAGTTAGTATTGACCACTAACAGGTACTAAGTCAGACATTGTGGTGAACTCTTTGCACTGAGTCCTCACCTAAATGTTATGTATTGTCCCATTTTACAGATGAAGAACCCGAGACACAGATATTACAGAGAGAGGTCAAAATCACATGGATGCTAAATGCTACTTCTAAGCCAGATTTGTTGGTAGGAAAGCTCAGGGTCTTATTGACTATCTTATACTGTCTTCCTAGAAATAAAACTTCTTTGTGTACAATCAGAAAGAGCAAGGTGAAGGCTCAAAAATATAGACCCTATGCATAAGGAACCTGCTACACAGACTGGGCTATTACATTCACAGGCATTAAGTGTCATGATAAATAGGAGAGTAAGAAGCTGTTGTCACCCCAAGAAGCTTTTCTCAGACCCAAGGGAAGTTCATGCAGAGGCTGTGAAGAGCCATCTCTCTACCCGCACATTGAGTCTCATAAAACCTCTTTCAATATATTACTGCTATTTAGGTGTCCATCTAAGGATGAATTTTTTATAACATTCTTTGAACTAGAATCAGTTACACAGATATGAAGACTGGGTCATCCTCAGGGTGAGTCCAGACAAATTTAAACAAAAATAAAAGTACAGAAAGAGAACCAGCAATATCTAAAAGTTGAACAAGATCAACATTCAAAGTAATCAGTTGGTCATAGCATCGGTTATAGATTTAACATGTGCTTTTCCATTTAGTCCTTCCAACAGCCCTCGAGGGAAGGGAGGATGGCTCTCAATTTGCAGATGAAAAATGGAAATAAATGTAGGTTAAGGGAACAGTTCCCAGCCATTGGCAAGGCCAGAAAGGAGTCAGGATGCAAAACCTCTGACCTGAAATTAATTGGACTTTTTCCTACAGTTCTCCTGCCTCTTGGGAGGATATTTCTTAGTTCAATTCATCAAAAGTAACTGGATTTCCAGTTCTATGGGATCAGACTTAGACATAAAGAAAATTATAACTGAAAGAAAGTATGACAAACACAATTAGGAATATGGATTCTGGAGTTTTCTGAATGTGGGTTTAAACTCTGCCCCCACCACCTTCTAGCTCTGAGGAAGAGTCACCACACTGCAAGTCATGTCAACTCTTTGGGTCTTTGTCTCTTCATCTGCAAATTAAATAAAAACACTATCACTTCACAAGATTGTTACAAGTATGAAATTAGGAGATGGTGATGTATGCAAAATTGTTTGTACTATGCCCATCTTTTCCAACTCTTTGTGACCCCATGGACTTTACAGTCCATAAAATTCTCCAAGCCAAAGAATACTGCAGTGCGTAGCCTTTCCCTTCTCCAGGGATCAAACCCAGGTCTCCCACATTGCAAGCAGATTCTTTACCAGCTGAGCCACAAGGGAAGCCCGAGAATACTAAAGTGGGTAGCCTATCCCTTTGCCAGCAGATTCCTGACCCAGGAATCCAAGTGGGGTCTCCTGCATTGCAGGCGGATTCTTTACCAGCTGAGCTACCAGGGAAGCCCAATTTAGAGCAAGAATTCATTAAGTGATAGCTATGGTATTTTTATTATTATAAATCATTATACATTTTTTACTGTAAATATCTAGAAGTTGACTACTCAAATAAACCACAGGCACTAGGTATGAAAGACAAATGATTGACGCAGGCCTTGAGAGATGCAGTAGAGGTTGGTGAGGATTGGGGGAAACAGAAACTGCATGCCTGCCCTGTCTTGAAGAATTAAAGTGAAAATAATAACAACAACAATAATAAAGGCTTCTAAGTATGTCAATATATTGTGTGGTCCACAAGCCACCAGTTTATGATTAATATTCAAATCTAATCCCTGCTGTAAATTATGGAAAAAAAAAAAAGCTCCAATGGAAGGAAGAGAATTACTGGTGGAATCACTTTAAATACTTCATCACATCTTTCCGCTGTCCTCTCATAAATTTATGAAATCTCAGATATTTATTTATATTTCTTCTTTAATACCAAAGCAAGGGAAATCCATATAATTAGCCCTGAGAAACAGGCAGAGTGAATCGGGGCAACCGAGGAAGAATCATAAAAAACTCTTTCATGAAATATCTTCGTTTTCCTTCTAGGGAATATATTGCTGTTCCCACTGAGTATAAATATCACAAAAGTTTAGATGACAGACCCCCATTAACAACCTTGCTGACATTAAAAATGAAGTGGAAATGAAATGTATAATTTCAAAATCATAAAAACACATGATTTCATCAGCACCATATTCAGAGGTTCTCACCTACGTCTCAGAAGACTGAGGTATTGATCTGACTATGAAGCTGTGACAATAAAACAATGCTCTATTGACTGCCCCTGCAGGGTCGCCTAATATCATTTATTGAAGTAAGTTGGATAGCAGAGGGAAAGCGCTGTCCCAGTAATAAGTGGTAATTGCCAGGAAGTGAGGCATTGCGGTCCTCATTGACCCCTGCATCCTGATATTTTGATGGATTCTATGTAACTCCATTAGGATTGGCATTGTAATATTACACCAGCTCAGCTGTAGAACAACAGACCTCCGTTTGGATCATTGATTTTTGATTATACAGCTCCTTGGTATACCCCACAAGCAATTCCCATTGCCGAGGCCAGGATAGTGGAGCTGTTGGGGGTAACAAATGGAAGACTCTATAACTCTCAGTTACCTCTGTGGTACTTAGAAAGAGCTGCCTCCTCCAGGAGCCTGCAACAGGAGACAATCAGAACACCCACCTTCTTAGCAGGTGAGAATTAACTAGTCTTTAAGATTGTGTTCACAATATTGTTGTTTAAGTCACTAGGTCATCTCCAACTCCTCTATGACCCCACGGACCGTAGCCCGCAAGGCTCCTCTGTCTATGGAATTTCCCAGGCAACAATACTGGAATGGGTTGCTGTTTCCTTCTCCAGAGGATCTTCCCGACCCAGGGATCGAACTCACATCTCCTGCATTGGCAGGAAGATTCTTTACCACTGAGCTACCAGGGAAGCCCCATGTCCACAATGAGTACTGCACAATTAGGGTGCAATTTTTGGAAACAAACTTCGTAAGGTACGGATTGAACTTGACTGAATATGCAGTCCACATCTAGAGTACACTGGTTAGATTTTTGACATCTTCATGATAGTTCATTTATGTTCTTTGACAATTCATGTCTAGAAGAGATGTTTCCATTTGTGTGTCTGTTCATTCAATCCTTCACTCATTCAAACAGTGCAACTTATAATTTCACGATCAGTGTTTCTCTTGGTTTGTTGTTCTTAGGGGAAGGGAGTAGGAATTCAGATGAATTCTAGAAGCCCATCTCTAAGTTTGTGATTTCTGGATAGTTCTTCATATTGGATGTGATTTTCACTGTGTAGCTGCACAAACTTGAGATGATGTTGTGGGGGAAAAAAATGAAGATAAAGAACTTAATCAAACAGGGAGCTCAGCTCAATGCTCAGTGATGACCTAGAGGAATAGGATGGGAGGCGTGGGAGGGGGGATATATGCATAATATAGCTGACTCACTTTGTTGTACAGCAGAAACCTAGCACAACATTGTAAAGCAATTACACTCCAATAAAAAAGAAAGAACTTAACTGATGTGATAAAAGCCTCTTAGGGACAAGTTTCAGAACAAAAGTAGTGAGTGTTCTCTTTTGGCAACTATTCTTCAGTAGGAGAAAAATCTGTGAGTACCTTACATGCTTCTTTTAACTCATGTATACCTTGAAATTGGGCTCCTTTCTGAGCTATGATAGAATCACCATATACCATAGTGTGTCATAAAGGATCACTTAAAGGTCTGCTTTGTCTTCAAAAATTCCCATGATACATTTGTTTGTCTCCTCAGAAGTGAGGCTGAGGTTGAGCACATAGTAGGTCTAAAATGAAAAGGTTTTCTTCATCAAAAAGCATGGAGCTTAGGCATTTAAAAATCTGGCTTCAAACCTCGACAAATTCCATAATCTTCAAAGAACAATGCATCGTGGGGCAGAGCAGGCTGGATATTTCCCTGAAGAAGGGCTGATTGGGTGACTGTGGGCAAGACTGGGAATGGCAGGACAGGAAGATGGTGGCCCTCTCCACCCTGCTCCAAGCCCCATGGAGGCTTTCCTCCTGCCACAATATTTTCATGGCTCTCTGACTTCGTCCATGTGGTTACTTCTGCCTAGAGAGTCTTCCTTTCTCTACAAAAATACTCATCTGTCAATGCCTAGAAGTTCCTCATTCCTTACCCAGGAGCAAAATATTTGTGATTCTCAGCTTTACCATAAACCATTTGCAGATGAAGGCATCTAACTCAGATGACTTGGTCTTCAATGACATCTAATGTAGGTTCATCTGATTTTGTTTCCAGTACAGATTTTCCACAGGGGTAGATGTGGTAAGAAGCACCCTCAAGGATGTCCAGATTGCTCAGTAGTAACTTTTTCTTATCACTTTGAATGAATAAACATCAGTCTGACATTTGTCTGTGTAAGTTTGATTAACATGAGCACCTCCTCTGAAAGAGTAACCTGTTTCTGGTGTTCCTGCTCTTCCTTAGGTGACCTTCAGATCCTTCCATCTCAATGACAAGTGCAATGATCTTGTCCTGTTCAGAGGAATTTGTTTAAAGGGTTCCATGATTTGTGAGATTCCAAGAAGTCCATGTGTGACCAGTGAGCAGATGGGTCTCTCCAAGTCAATGCCAAGTTACTATGATTCCAAAAAACAGTTGGTGAAGGTAAGGGTGAGACTAAAGAATTCACACTACGGTGATTCTTAGGAACATTTATGGAGGAAACCCAGGGTAAGATTGGACTTGGTGATCAGATCAGATCAGTCGCTCAGTCATGTCCAACTCTTTGCGACCCCATGAATCACGGCACGCCAGGCCTCCCTGTCCATCACCAACTCCTGGAGTTCACTCAGACTCACGTCCATGGAGTCAGTGATGCCATCCAGCCATCTCATCCTCTGTCGTCCCCTTCTCCTCCTGCCCCCAATCCCTCCCAGCATCAGAGTCTTTTCCAATGAGTCAACTCTTTGCATGAGGTGGACAAAGTACTGGAGTTTCAGCTTTAGCATCATTCCTTCCAAAGAAATCCCAGGGCTGATCTCCTTCAGAATGGACTGGTTGGATCTCCTTGCAGTCCAAGGGACTCTCAAGAGTCTTCTCCATCACCACAGTTCAAAAGCATCAATTCTTTGGCGCTCAGCTTTCTTCACAGTCCAACTCTCACATCCATACATGATCACAGGAAAAACCATAGCCTTGACTAGACGGACCTTTGTTGGCAAAGTAATGTCTCTGCTTTTAAATATGCTATCTAGGTTGGTCATAACTTTCCTTCCAAGGAGTAAGCATCTTTTAAATTCATGGCTGCAGTCACCATCTGTACTGATTTTGAAGCCCAGAAAAATAAAGTCTGACACTGTTTCCACTGTTTCCCCATCTATTTCCCATGAAGTGGTGGGACCGGATGCTATGATCTTCGTTTTCTGAATGTTGAGCTTTAAGCCAACTTTTTCACTCTCCTCTTTCACTTTCATCAAGAGGCTTTTTGGTTCCTCTTCACTTTCTGCCATAAGGGTGGTTTCATCTGGTATCTGAGGTTATTGATATTTCTCCCAGCAATCTTGATTCCAGCTTGTGTTTATTCCAGTCCAGCGTTTCTCATGATGTACTCTGCATATAAGTTAAATAAGCAGGGTGACAGTATACAGCCTTGACGAACTCCTTTTCCTATTTGGAACCAGTCTGTTGTTCCATGTCCAGTTCTAACTGTTGCTTCCTGACCTGCATACAAATTTCTCAAGAGGCAGATCAGATGATCTGGTATTCCCATCTCTTTCAGAATTTTCCACAGTTTCTTGTGATCCACACAGTCAAAGGCTTTGGCATAGTCAATAAAGCAGAAATAGATGTTTTTCTGGAACTCTCTTGCTTTTTTGATGATCCAGCAGATGTTGGCAATTTGATCTCTGGTTCCTCTGCCTTTTCTAAAACCAGCTTGAACATCAGGAAGTTCATGGTTCACATATTGCTGAAGTCTGGCTTGGAGAATTTTAAGCATTACTTTACTAGTGTGTGAGATGAGTGCAATTGTGTGGTAGTTGAGCATTCTTTGGCATTGCCTTTCTTTGGGATTGGAATGAAAACTGACCTTTTCCAGTCCTGTGGCCACTGCTGAGTTTTCCAAATTTGCTGGCATATTGAGTGCTGCACTTTCACAGCATCATCTTTCGGGATTTGGAATAGCTCAACTGGAATTTCATCACCTCCACTAGCTTTGTTCGTAGTGATGCTTTCTAAGGCCCACTTGACTTCACATTCCAGGATGTCTGGCTCTAGGTCAGTGATCACACCATTGTGATTATCTTGGTCATGAAGATCTTTTTGTACACTTCTTCTGTGTATTCTTGCTATCTCTTCTTAATATCTTGTGCTTCTGTTAGGTCCATACCATTTCTGTCCTTTATCGAGCCCATCTTTGCGTGGAATGTTCCTTTGGTATCTCTGATTTTCTTGAAGAGATCCCTAGTCTTTCCCATTCTGTTGTTTTCCTCTATTTCTTTGCATTGATTGCTGAAGAAGGCTTTCTTATCTCTTCTTGCTATTCTCTGGAACTCTGCATTCAGACTTGGTGATAAATCATGTATTTCGGGACTTGGAGTCATGGTAACTTGTCCCTCATTGGGGGTGGGGAGGCAAGACATATCATCTGCATCTCACCATTGCAGGAGGGAGAAGCTGGGCACTCACACTTGAGCCAGGCCACGCTATCCACTGTCCAGTGGTTGAAAGAGCAAAGCAATAATGGGCTCTCGTGCTCCCTTTGAAATTTCCATAGTTTTGATCAACAAAGTCTGTCTGTAGTCATTTTCATAAAGGATTACCCAAATTTTTGTTTTATTCTTTTATTGTTGTGTTGTTAAGTAGTCCGGCAAGGAACTCACAAGAGTGATCCATAGCCAATTTAGTGTGCGGAACGAGGCTACTGTGCTCCCTCTTGAAGATCCTCAATATGTGTATCGAATATCCTTAAAAGTCCTCCTTGCCTGAAACCTTTTTATAATTAAAAAGAATTATTTTAATGTGCAATCTCTAATCTTCTTGACTTCAGAAATCCTCCCGCCTCCCCCGGAATAATAACACCTACTTTAGTCACAGAATTAGTGATCTACAGAAGGTACTACAAGAAACATTTCCTCAGGCATTATGTAGTCAGATCTTGCCTGGGAAGCAGCCTGTCTCTTTAAGGTGATTTTCTTTCTTTCTCATCAAATTCAAATGTTAATTATTTTCTTAACACGACCTCCTAGAAAGTAACCCGATTTGCTTATTTCAAGGAGTTTCATGGGGGTTCCCTACCATTGCTCCTTGTACCACCTGGACTCCTGGGTTTTCTAATGTTATCCTAAATTATTGCCAAAAATAAATATGTGTTACTGAATGTCAGGCCCTTTAATGTGACGAAGGAAACCTTGTTCCTATATACTTCCTCCTAAATGCATTTTGCTAAAGGGCATTTAAAAAAACACATTAAATTTTATGATGACTTTAACAAACAAGTCAGTGATCATGATTTCAGTATAAGCAGCAGGCAGTTAAGGAGAAAGGTCAGTTAAGTCATGGCGTATAGAGTTTCTGCTGGGTGATGACTGACTCTCCCTTTACAGCAAATGTTAGTCAGCTGACTCGCTAATGCTATAGTTAAAACATAGATTCTAAATAGGCAAGTGACTCCAAAATTAAAATAGTCCTGGCCCCTGGATGCAGCTAGTAATTAACTTTTAATTTTATACAGAAGCATGTCATGCTTTTGACCCTTGACTTTATTTAGTTCTCTCCTGGCATTTCAAAAGCATGATCTGCTAAATAAGGTTGTTAAAATCAGTATTATAGAAAGAAGCAATTGCGGCAAATGTGCATATGGAAATTATAGCCAGAGGGGTGCTTCCTAGAGAAACTGCCTCCATGAACTTAAATTTCTGCTAATTGCTATTGCTATATTATTCAAAAATTATAAATTAGACTATTCACAAATGGAATTATGTAAGACCTATAGGAGCAAAACAGTTGTTGTCTTAGAGTCATGGAATATTACAGATGAAAGGAAATTTATGAAAAATCTGTCAATAGGACCTTTTTACTTCACAGTTGGGGAAACTGAGGCTGAGGGAGGGAGCCTGAATCATCATTCAAAGTTACCATATTCGTGAGAGGGAGCTCTGTTTTAGCACAGTGGAGAGAGGGACCTGAAGGTGGGCATTTTCACTGCTGCTACTTTTCAGTTTTTTAAAAATCACTTTTAAGTTTAAATTTAACCTTTTCTTTACTACTGAATGGGGGGAGAGAAACAAGATTAAAGGGTCAATATTAAGAGTATTGTCAATTATTAAGTGATCAGTGCAAAGGAATAGAGGGAAACAATGGAATGGGAAAGACTAGAGATCTCTTCAAGAAAATTAGAGATACCAAGGGAACATTTCATGCAAACATGGATGCAATAAAGGACAGAAATGGTATGGACTTAACAGAAGCAGAAGATATCAAGAAGAGGTGGCAAGAAATCACAGAAGAATTATACAAAATAGACATGACCCAGATAACCACGATGGTGTGATCACTCACCTAGAGCCAGACATCCTGGAATATGAAGTAAGTGGGCCTCAGGAAGCATCACTACAAACAAAGCTAGTGGAGGTGATGGAATTCCAGTTGAGCTATTTCAAATCCTAAAATTTGATGCTGTGAAAATGCTGCACTCAATATGGCAGCAAATTTGGAAAACTCAGCAGTGGCCACAGGACTGGAGAAAGTCAGCTTTCATTCCAATCCCAAAGAAAGGCAATGCCAAAGAATGTACAAACTACTGCATAATTGCACTCATCCTACACGCTAGCAAAGTAATGCTCAAAATTCTCCAAGCTAGGCTTCAACAATATGTGAGCTGAGAACTTCCAGATGTTTAAGCTGGACTTAGAAAAGGCAGAGGAACCAGAGATCAAATTGCCAACATCTATTGGATCATAGCAAAACCAAGAGAATTCCAGAAAAACATGTACTTCTTCTTCACTGGTGACACTAAAGCCTTTGCCTGTGTGAATCACAACAAACTGTGGAAAGTTCTCAAAGAGATGGGAATACCAGACCACCTTACCTGTGTCCTGAGAACCTGTATGCAGGTCAAGAAGCAACAGTTAGAACCAGACATGGAACAATTGACTGGTTCCAAATAAGGAAAGGAGTACATCAAGGCTGTATATTGTCACTCTGCTTCTTTAACTTTTATGCAGAGTATATCATGCAAAATGCTGGGCAGGATGAAGTACAAGCTGGAATCAAGATTGTTGAGAGAGATATCAATAACCTCAGATATTCAGATGACACCATCCTTATGGCATAAAGTGAGGAAGAACTAAAGAGCCTCTTGATGAAAGTGAAAGAGAAGAGTGAAAAAGTTGGCTTAAAACTCAACATTCGGAAACGAAAATCATGGCATCTGGTCCCATCACTTCTTGGCAAATAGGGAAACAGTCTGGAAATAGACGTTATTTTCTTGGGCTCCAAAATCACTGCATATGGTGACTGCAGCCATGAAATGAAAAGATACTTGCTCCTTGGAAGGAAAGCTATGACAAACCTCAACAGCATATTAAAAAGCAGAGATGTTAGTTTGCCAACAAAGATCCATCTAGTCAAAGCTATGGTTTTTTTTAGTAGTCATGTATGGATGTGAGAGTTGGACCATAAAGAAAGCTGAGTGCCAAAGAACTGATGCTTTTGAACTGTGGTGTTGGAGGAGCCTCTTGAGAGTCCCTTGGACAGCAAGGTTATTAAACCAGTCAATCCTAAAGTAAATAAATCCTGAATATTCATTGGAAGGACTGATGCTGAAGCTGAAACTTCAATACTTTGGCCATCTGATGCACATATCTGACTCACTGAAAAAAACCCTGATGCTGGGAAAGATTGAAGATAGGAGGAGAAGGGGACGACAGAGGATGAGATAGTTGGATGGCATCACCGACTCAATGGACACAAGTTTGAGGAAACTCTGGGAGATGGTGAAGGACAGGGAAGCCCGGCGTGCTGTAGTCCATGGGGTAGCAAAGAGTTGGAGATGACTGAGCAACTGAACAACAGCAACAATTAAGATTCTGTGAATAGGCCAACCTAAGACACGAGAACGCAGTGGTTAAGAATTTTTCACTGGTTAAATCAATTTTTATTTTACATGTTTATCACTCTGCTCAGGCTGCTGTAACAAAATATCCCACACTGGATAGTATAAGCAGCAGAAATTTATTTTCTCATAGTCCTGAAGGGTGGGAGTCCAAGATCAAGGTGTTGTCAGAGTTGGTTTCTTGTGAGACATCAATCTGCTTATAGAAGATTGCCTTCTTATTGTGGTCTCACGTGGCCTCTCCTCTGATGTCTCTTCCTCGTCTTATAAAGATATAAATTTTATTAGATCAGGGCCCCACCTTTATGACCTCATCTAACTTGATGTCTCTAAAGACTCTATCTCCAAATATAGTCACATCATGTTTAGTACTTGAATATATGAATTTGGGGGAACATAATTCAATCCATATCAATGTGTCCAACACATTTTGTGGAGGGGCTCAAGAATGAATGAAAAAGTTGGAAAATAAGGACCTTTGTGACTCTGATCAATTTATCTTACTGTCCCGAGCTCTGGCCCCAACTTGTATTCCCACTATATTGTGAGACCTAAAATTTCAATTTCTGCCTTGTTATCTTTGAGTCTTATAGGGCCCCCAAAGTTTATCTGTGAGTTCCGTGTTCTTACCAGCTATGCTTCCCATCCAATGAGAAAAGGACCCCAATCAGCTAGTTATTTTATCAGAGAAGCTATACTCCACTTGTCCCCAACCTAATGGGCTTCACTTCATGGCTGGCCTCTGGAATTATTCAAATAAATCGATCACATCCTCCTGCAGGAACAAAGGGATACTCCAACCTCTTGTTACTTCAAATCTCGCCTCCCACAGTCCCTACAGCTTTATTCTACCCTGACGTGCAACCCTCATGAGGCCCTATATGACATGTGTTGGCTCCCCTTCCCCAGGCTGTGAGTATATACAACTAACAAAATATTGTCAATCTTATCTGCCCAGTACTGGCTGTTGTTTGGGCATAAGATCCCTCCTTCACCTATGGTGTGAATATGAGGTAATCAGAAAACCCACCCAGGAACACAAAAGCCCTTCACTTAACAGGACCCTGTCTCTTTGGCATGCACTAGCTGCTCTGGCCTGCCCCATGGGGGTTCATATCCCACTGCATTCTTTACAAGGGGCTTTCTAACATTTTCCTTTTGACCATGTGCAATTTTCTACATGGGAGTGTAAGTAAACACAATTTTCTCCACCTCCTGACATTTTCAGTGATGTTTTATCTGCTTTTATTGATTAGCACTCTGGGAAGCTTCTCTTAATTGGCTGTGTGTGTGTGTGTGTTAAGAGAAAGGAAGCTGGATATAAAGAAAAGCCTATATCAGCAGCCATCCTGTTGTAATCTACCAACTAGTACATTCAGGTTAAGGGATGCAGTCTTGTCTTACAAAGAGTAAAATTGTAAACCATGGATATAAATTTGGCATCCTATAAGATCTTTGGAATTTTTATACTTCTATCTCCAAAAACAGCTATACTGTTTTATTTTTTTAAACTGCATTATCTATTTCTAATTGCCTTCTCCTCTACAGGTAATCTCAATTTAAAAAGCAGGTTATATTTCAAAGTTTCATGCATAAGTTAATTTAGGGATGGCATTAGAAAGCATTTGCCTCACAAGTCAGTCTCAGAAATGGTATGTAAGTTCATACATCAGACCTGAAAGACCTCTTTGACCAAATTATTTCACAGCTGGAAAAGATTATCTGCCATAAATCACTGTAGAAAATAATACCTATAGAATTTTTCAAATCAAACATAACATTAAAGCAATGTGTCACCCAAAACACAGCTCTCCATTTGGGTTCAATTTTCTCACCTGAAAAAATGTGGATTAAGGAATATCACAGGTCCTTTTCAGGTTGACTAAATCTAAGATTATTGAATATAAAAAACAGTTTGCAAGATCTTAACTTGTAACCTAAGAAGACATAATGAGCATGTTTATTTCCTATTTTTCTCAATAGTTCACAAAATGAAAACTAGGATAATATTACAATAAATAGATTAGAAAGAACCTATTTATTACTAGTAATCTATTACTAGCTGAGAGAATGTATATTACACAGAAAATGAGAGAAAGAGGAAAAAGAGGTAGGATTTCAACTACATTTAGCATCATACAAACAGGGATTTGAGAGAGGACAGAAATCCTATAGGGAAACAAGTGGGGGGAAATCATATAAAAATTTATACAGAGCTAAAGAGGGAGATGTGTCTTCAACACAAGCCCATCCAGTGAAAAAAGATTCACGCTCAAAATATCACTGTGAAATTTGAGATCAACATGGATAAATAAAAGATCCTAAAAGCTTATGTACATAGAGAAAAAAATACCAGATCATCTGCAAAGAACACAAATTTAAAGACGTCTAACTTTTTGTTTACTGACTGTGAAAAAGATGTCAGTGGAGCAATATTCTCAAAGTTCAGAAATAAATTATTTTTTAACCAAAAATTTTATAGCTAGCCAAACTATCATCTCAATGTAAGTGGCAAAATGATAATTTCAAACATTTAGTGAACATTCTGAAGGTTAATCTCTTTAAGAATTTTCCACAGTTTGTTGTAATCCACACAGGCTTTTGGGGCTCCAAAATCACTGCAGATGGTGACTTCAGCCATGAAATTAAAAGATGTTTGCTCCTTAGAAGAAAAGCTATGACCAACCTAAACAGCATATTAAAAAGCAGAGACATTACTTTGCTAACAAAGGTCCATCTAGTCAAAGCTACTAGTTTTTCCAGTAGTCATGTATGGATGTGAGAGTTGGACTATAAAGAAAGCTGAGCACTGAAGAAATGATGCTTTTGAACTGTGGTGTTAGAGAAGACTCTTGAGAGTCCCTTGGACAGCAAGGAGATCCAACCAGTCCATCCTAAAGGAAATCAGTCCGAATATTCATTGGAAGGACTGATGCTGAAGCTGAAACTCCAATACTTTGGCCACCTTATGTGAAGAACTGACTCATTGGAAAAGACCCTGATGCTGGGAAAGATCGAAGGCAGGAAGAGAAGGGGACAGCAGAGGATGAGATCACTGGATGGCATCACTAACTTGATGGATATGAATTTGAGCAAGCTCTGGGAGTTGGTGATGGACAGGGAAGCCTGGCATGCTACAATCCATGTGGTTGCAAAGAGTCAGATACAACTGAGAGACTGAACTGAAGGTTAATGCATCCAGTCTGAGTAAGGTGTTCCACAGAAATAAATCTCAGGATATTAGCTGTGCAGAAGACCTAGAAATTATTTGGTTTAAATCAAGTCATTATGTTCTAAAAAGAAAGTCAATAAGAGAGAGAATGGGGTAGATCTCACGTAATAGAAAGAAACAAAAAAAATTATGATACTTTGAAGAGTTAAACATATACTGAATATATTTCTTACAGTTGGTCAAGCTGAAAAAACCTAAGACATTGTTTAATCCACATTTTTCAGATAAAAATTTGAGGCCTGGATGGGAGAGGCACTTTTTGTGTGATATATTGCTCAAATGTTTTATTTTATTTCACATTTTTCAAAAATATTTTTTACTATGGTTCATGGCAATTTTTAAAAGTTTTGTCTTTCCTACAAGCTCAGTCCCAGTATGGCATTTAATGGTATTATACTCATGTCTTAAAGCCTGGTGTCTAAGCAGTGTCCAGGAAATAATAGGTGCTTAATAAATGCTTGAAAAAAGAATGAGTGGATAGATGATTCTGATAAAATGGCCTCAAGGAATTTTATTTCCATTTGCTAAGATGCCATGCTTACCAAGTGGTCTTTTGCTTAGTATGACAGACTCAGTAGTTATTAGTTGTGTGACATTCGGTAAATTACTAAAAAAACCCTCTCTGTGCCTTAGATTCCTCACACGGCAAATATTCTTTTCTAACTGTGAAATAATTTGGTTAAAAATGTGTCTCAGGTTCAAAGTGTGAGCTTAAACATGAGATCTAACATTGAATTGGGGTAGGGGGAATACTTCTTAAGGACACTACCCATAATAAAAGTAACTCGATATTCATTTGAATATCGAGAAATGATATTCAAATGATATTCAAATGTTGTTTGTACAAGAAACAATATCAAATGATATTCAAATGTTGTTTGTACAAGAAACAAACAATAGCAGCAGCAACAACAAATATTAATAAATCTAACCAGAAAGCAGGTATGTGGAACTTCAAATGTGGCATGACACTGTGCCATTGCTAACAATGATAACAGCAACAAAAGTCCATTTACCTTGGATGCTAAGAACATTCTCTTTTGAGTGGCAAAGAAGTCACAACACTAAATCCCTAGAAAAGAAGATATAATTCAGATCTCCTTCCTTGCTCACAGGAAACAATTTTTACATAGTTCAGTTCAGTTCAGTTGCTCAGTCGTGTCCGACTCTTTGCGACCCCATGAATTACAGCACACTAGGCCTCCCTGTCCATCACCAACTCCCAGAGTTCACTCAAACTCACATCCATCGAGTCAGTGACGCCATCCAGCCATCTCATCCTCTGTCATCCCCTTTTCCTCCTGCCCCCAATCCCTCCCACCATCAGAGTCTTTTCCAATGAGTCAACTCTTCACATGAGGTGGCCAAAGTACTGGGGTTTCAGCTTTAGCATCATTTCCTCCAAAGAAACCAGGGCTGATCTTCTTCAGAATGGACTGGTTGGATCTCCTTGCAGTTCAAGGGACTCTCAAGAGTCTTCTCCAACACCACAGTTCAAAAGCATCAATTCTTTGGCGCTCAGCTTTCTTCACAGTCCAACACTCACATCCGTACATTCCAGTTGATCTATTTCAAATCCTGAAATATGATGCTGTGAAAGTGCAGCACTCAGTATGCCAGCAAATTTGGAAAACTCAGCAGTGGCCACAGGACTGGAAAAGGTCAGTTTTCATTCCAATCCCAAAGAAAGGCAATGCCAAAGAATGCTCAAACTACTGCACAATTGCACTCATCTTACACGCTAGTAAAGTAATGCTCAAAATTCTCCAAGCCAGGCTTCAGCAATACATGAACCATGAACTTGCTAATGTTCAAGCTGGGTTTAGAAAAGGCAGAGGAACCAGAGATCAAATTGCCAACATCTGCTGGATCATCGAAAAAGCAAGAGAGTTCCAGAAAAACATCTATTTCTGCTTTATTGACTATGCCAAAGCTTTTGACTATGTGAGTCACAATAAACTGTGGAAAATTCTTCAAGAGATGGGAATACCAGACCACCTGACCTGCTTCTTGAGAAACCTATATGCAGGTCAGGAAGCAACAGTTAGAACTGGACATGGAACAACAGACTGGTTCCAAATAGGAAAAGGAGTACGTCAAGGCTGTATATTGTCACTCTGCTTATTTAACTTATATGCAGAGTACATCATGAGAAACACTGGGCTGGAGGAATCACAAGCTGGAATCAAGATTGCCGGGAGAAATATCAATAACCTCAGATATGCAGATGACACCACCCTTATGGCAGAAAGTGAAGAGGAACTCAAAAGCCTCTTGATGAAAGTGAAAGTGGAGAGTGAAAAAGTTGGCTTAAAGCTCAACATTCAGAAAACGAAGATCATGGCATCTGGTCCCATCACTTCATGGGAAATAGATGGGGAAACAGTGGAAACTGTGTCAGACTTTATTTTTGGGGGCTCCAAATCACTGCAGATGGTGACTGCAGCCATGAAATTAAAAGATGCTTACTCCTTGGAAGGAAAGTTATGACCAACCTAGATAGCATATTCAAAAGCAGAGTTTGCCAACAAAGGTCCGTCTATGGTTTTTCCAGTGGTCATGTTTGGATGTGAGAGTTGGACTGTGAAGAAGGCTGAGTGCCAAAGAATTGATGCTTTTGAACTGTGGTGTTGGAGAAGACTCTTAAAAGTCCCTTGGACTGCAAGGAGATCCAACCAGTCCATTCTAAAGGAGATCAGCTCTGGGTGTTCTTTGGAGGGCATGATGCTAAAGCTGAAACTCCAGTACTTTGGCCACCTCATGCGAAGAGTTGACTCATTGGAAAAGACTCTGATGCTGGGAGGGATTGGGGGCAGGAGGAGAAGGGGATGACAGAAGATGAGATGGCTGGATGGCATCCCTGTCTCGATGTACGTGAGTCTCAGTGAACTCCAGGCGTTGGTGATGGACAGGGAGGCTTGGCGTGCTGCGATTCATGGGGTCGCAAAGAGTCGGACACGACTGAGCGACTGAACTGAACTGAACTGAACTGAACACTAGCTTTGTTCGTAATGAAGCTTTTTAATGCCCACTTACATAGTTGTATCACTTATATAGTTATATCACACATAGTTATTTACCTAGTTATATCACTGAATATCTGGCTTGACTCAAGCCATAGCCAAATCTTGAAAGACTTAACTGTTATTAACAAAATATCCTAATACTATAAATCAGAGATTTGAGAGAAATTATCTGAAGTAGTTGAAACAAGAAATAAAAGTTTAAAATATTGCTTAATATTACAGTGATAGAAATTTCAAACACTAGGTAAAAGAGAGGATGAAGTGTGCTACACGTGAGCTAAATTTATGTCTTCCAGGACAGACTCACAGGGGACCATTTCCAGAGTTGATTGATCAAGGAAAAGTGATTAGAGTATAGCCTTCAGTGATAGAGGCCTAAATTGCTATCTTTGATAAGCAGAACAGTGTGTGGAATAGGGGAGCATAAGATTACTCATTTTTACTACAAGCCGTTATCTGTTACTGTTTGCTGGTGGTGGAACTGCTATTGTTCCATGAACATATGTACATACGTGTGTACTTCATACATATATATTCATAAGCACATATATTATCACTAATGCTGAGACATAACATGAAGAATTTTTGTGAATATTATATGAGTTTCTTCATAATCTTAATTTCTCTTACCAATACTACCTTCCTTTTCTTTAGGCAGATTTATCACTTGAGCATCAACCTATGAGTCTACACAATTGGCTCCCTTTCTTTTTGTGTAACTCTTACATTCCCTCTTGCTCCCTCTATCTCTAGTCTCACAGACCTTCTCCCTGGTTCCAGAAACCATCAAACTCACTTGTCCCAGGGTCTTTACATTTGCTTTTCCATGTTCTTTGGGAAATGCTCACCTCAAGCCTTCTTTAGACAAATCTGTCCACATCATTCACGTCTCTGCTCAACATTGCCTGTTCACAAAAACTTTTCTCATATCCCCAGCTGCACCGCACTCTTTAGTCACTTTGCAAGAAATATTTTGCTATGAAATGTACCATACTCATTCGAAAGAGTGTATCCACAATGCACACATGGTATTTTAAATAATAATTATTAATCAAAATGGAATGAATCCCATACATCCCAAATTTAACTGATGGATAAAACATTACTATACTTAGAGGAAAACAACAGAATGGGAAAGACTAGAGATCTCTTCAAGAAAATTGGAGATACCAAGAGAACATTTCATGCAAAGATGGGCTCGATAAAGGACAGAAATGGTATGGACCTAACAGAAGCACAAGATACTAAGAAGAGATGGCAAGAATACACAGAAGAAGTGTACAAAAAAAGATCTTCACGACCCAGATAATCATGATGGTGTGATCACTGACCTAGAGCCAGACAGCCTGGAATGTGAAGTCAAGTGGGCCTTAGAAAGCATCACTACGAACAAAGCTAGTGGAGGTGATGGAATTCCAGTTGAGCTATTTCAAATCCTGAAAGATGATGCTGTGAAAGTGCAGCACTCAATATGCCAGCAAATTTGAAAAACTCAGCAGTGGCCACAGGACTGGAAAAGGTCAGTTTTCATTCCAATCCCAAAGAAAGGCAATGCCAAAGAATGCTCAAACTACCGCACAATTGCACTCATCTCACACACTAGTAAAGTAATGCTCAAAATTCTCCAAGCCAGGCTTCAGCAATATGTGAACTGTGAACTTACAGTTGTTCAAGCTGCTTTTAGAAAAGGCAGAGGAACCAGAGACCAAATTGCCAACATCTGCTGGATCATCGAAAAAGCAAAAGAGTTCCAGAAAAACATCTATTTCTGCTTTATTGACTATGCCAAAGCCTTTGACTGTGTGGATCATGATAAACTGTGGAAAATTCTTCAAGAGATGGGAATACCAGACCACCTGACCTGCCTCTTGAGAAACCTATATGCAGGTCAGGAAGCAACAGTTAGAACTGGACATGGAACAACAGACTGGTTCCAAATAGGAAAAGGAGTACATCAAGGCTGTATATTGTCACCTTGCTTATTTAACTTATATGCAGAGTACTTCATGAGAAATGCTGGGCTGGAAGAAGCACAAGTTGGAATCAAGATTGCTGGGAGAAATATCATCTCAAATACGCAGATGACACCACCCTTATGGCAGAAAGTGAAGAGGAACTAAAAAGCCTCTTGATGAAGGTGAAAGAGGAGAGTGAAAAAGTTGGCTTAAAACTGAACATTCAGAAAAAGAAGATCATGGCATCTGGTCCCATCACTTCATGGGAGATAGATGGGGAAACAGTGTCAGACTTTATTTTTGGGGGCTCCAAAATCACTGCAGATGGTGACTGCAGCCATGAAATTAAAAGATGCTTACTCCTTGGAAGGAAAGTTATGACCAACCTAGATAGCATATTCAAAAGCAGAGACATTATTTTGCCAACAAAGGCAAATAATTGTATTGATATTTCTCCCGGAAGTCTTGATTCCAGCTTGTGTTTCTTTCAGTCCAGCATTTCTCATGATGTACTCTGCATATAAGTTAAATAAACAGGGTGACAATATACAGCCTTGATGTACTCCTTTTCCTATTTGGAACCAGTCCGTTGTTCCATGTCCAGTTCTAACTGTTGCTTCCCAACCTGCATACAAATTTCTCAAGAGGCAGATCAGGTGGTCTGGTATTCCCATCTCTTGAAGAATTTTCCACAGTTTATCGTGATCCACACAGTCAAAGGCTTTGGCATAGTCAATAAAGCAGAAATAGATGTTTTTCTGGAACTCTTTTGCTTTTTCGATGATCCAGCAGATGTTGGCAATTTGATCTCTGGTTCCTCTGCCTTTTCTAAAACCTGCTTGAACATCAGGAAGTTCACGATTCACATATTGCTGAAGCCTGGCTTGGAGAATTTTGAGCATTACTTTATTAGCGTGCAGTGGATGTGAAATAATATTTTACTGTGGATTCTCATCATTTTCCATACCCTGTTACTCTGCCCTATTTTTCTTCATAGTGTTTGTCACCAACTAGAATTACATTGTGAATAGATTCACATCTTCTTTGTTGGTTTTCCCAGCAGAATATAAGTTCCATGATAAAAAGGACTGTGTCAATCTTGTTCATTGCTATACTTACAATGAACACTAGATGAACAAATGAATAAACTATTCTTGTCAGATAAACCATAAGTAGAGTCACACTTTGACTCAATAGTTAGGGAGTTTAGGATCAACATGAATACTCTGCTATATTTAAAATGGATAACCAACAACAAGATCCTACTGAACAGGACAGGGAACTCTGCTCAGCCTGGATGGGAGGGGAGTTTGAGGGAGAATGGATAGATGTATAGATAAGGCTGAGTCCCTCTGCTGTCCATCTGAAACTATCACCCAATGTTAATAGGTTATACTCCAATATAAAATAGAAAGTTTTGAAAAACAGAGTGATAGAAAAGGAAGAGAAAGATTTGATCATGGACAAACATTGGAAGGCAGCAGAGATGAAGAAATTGAGTGAGAAGAAGGAAAGTTAAGTGTGCATGTGTCAGAAAAAGATGCTAGGATATGGTAGCTAACTGAGCTGTGAAGGCAGAGGAAAAGTAGCATGAGATCACAAGTGCAGTATCTCTGATTGGGGGAATGAAAGGAGTAATGACAAGGAGCTAGGTTGGAAGGCAATGTATTAAGAAAAGGCGTTACCTTGCCCAGCCACCAGGTGCCAGGATCGGCCCAGGACAGTGTAGTTGCACTTCTGCTTTCAGATGTGAACAATTTATGCACGTACAGTATAATCAGAATGAGTACCTTGGTGTCTTTTTAAGTTGGCTGGTTGTGTATGCTCAGTTATGTCCAACTCTTTGCAACCCAGTAGACTGGAGCCTGCCAGGCTCCTCCATCTATGGAATTTTTTAGGCAAGAATACTGGAGTGGATTGCCATTTCCTCCTTCAGGGGATCTTCCCAACCCAGGGATCAAACCTGTGTCCTTTGAATATCCCGCATTGGCCAGCAGATTCTTTATCAACTGCCCCACCTGGGAAGCTCCCTTGTAAATCAGGGGCTTATCATTTGGAAATTATGTGTTGTCTGTAGAATCTCTGTTATGGTGACCTATACACTGAAATATTATTACTTTGCAATCTATAGTTATAGGTGAATTTGATTTGAATTCTCCTCCTCAGTTGAATTCCCAAAACAACCAGAGTATGGGGACTTAAGGATTTAATTGATACAAATACATGGGTCTAATACGAAAAGCATTCTTCTAATTTTCTAACCATAAGACTTCATTTCACGTCTGTTACCACTGTGCCACCTGGGAAGCCCCCTATTTAAGACATTCTTCTTCAAATCCAGTTTTAAAATGGCACTTGATAGGTTTTGCTTCCAAGTTAGTTTTGACTGAATTTGATGAAGAGTTGATTATTATTTGCTTAAGCCACGATCAAATAAAGCAACTGCCCACAGGCTTCACAAGCAACTTGCAGGTAATTAGCTTTCAGAACGTGGAGACCAGTGGCGTGACTTGGCTGACGGGATGAATGTAGGATTCTTGGTGCCAAGTTTAGTACCTAATCAAACTTCAAGGTCTTTGAGTGGTGAGAAGAACTCTAACCCATCAGCGTTCAAAACTATTTACATTTGATAAAACACCACTTCCTCTTTCTAATGAAGAAAAAACAAATGATGTTTCAAGATTTTTTCTTTTTTTTTAAAAAAAGAAGGTGAAATGGACTTTAGATGTTAAATGTTTCTTCCTGAACAACTTAACACATAGATAGGTCAAACAAATAAGTGAAAGCAAAGGAATGGGGGATAAGGGAGGGGGATGATGACAGCCATCAAGAAAATTGAGACCTCAAGAGTTTAGGAGATTGTCTCAGTGAATTCAAAAAGTTAACAGTAAGGAACATTTTATTTCTTATTAAAAAAAACAACAACAAAACAGTATTGCAGAGTTAGACTTTCTCTGGATTGAGTTGGAAAGGTTTAGTACATACCAAAGGAATTTTGATTCACTTTAATCTCAGGATTCAGCCATCTTTAAATGCAGTGGAAGGAGATGAGCTCCTGCAACCCACAGATGACTCTTCTCACCTCTCTTTGAGATCAGTCTTTGACTGTTACCCACAAAGAAGTGAAATGGACACCTGAGTCAGTTCCATGCTTTCAAATATCCACTCATTTTTCAGCACTATCTTGACCTAGGGGATGTTCTGGAGTATCTTCAAAATTGTCCCCTTTCCCTCTCTTCATAGTGAGTCTCTAAAAGAACCACAAGTAATTTCAGATCCAACCTATATCTTATTTATCTGAATTGCTGGTCTCAACAGAGATTTATCAACAAGAGAAATTCTTTACGAGTTGAAATACTTTCCTAATTCATATCTAGTACACCTCTGATCCCAAGGGGCTCTAAAAGTGTAGTAATTACCCAGAAAAGTGTTGCTTGGGGTGTTTTATTACATTTACAAAATGAAATGTATACATAAAAATTAGAAGAAACGCTAGACACAATGTATTAACTAGGTATTATGGGCATCCTGGCTGTGCCCATGACGTCATCCAAAGTCAATCAGAAGTCTCCTAGCAACGTGATTCCAACCTCAGTTCATAACCGGGTCATATTTCAGGGCCTGCTTCTTTCACATAAATTGTTCATAAAACAAAATAAAGACTTATAATGTATTGAAGCTTATCTGATCTGACTGTTGACATTTCATCTCATTCTCCAGGCCTTTCTTTCTTCTCCCAAATAGGAAATTCTTTTTGAAGAAAATGGAAGATATTACTAAAAATAGAAAATCATTTGAAATTATATCCTAGGATAACATTAAAATCTACGAGTTTAAGAAACTAGAGGGAGAGACCATTTCCCAGGGAAAACTATAATGTTACTGAAGAATAATATGCACTGTTACTATTATTGTATTCAAAATGAAATAATATCAATCTCTGCATTATTTATTATCTAAGCACAAAATAAATTGTTATATATATGACAAATATGATCCAAAAGGACAGAAAAAACAATCTATGCTTGGGAAAATGGAAATAGTTATGTTGCATACAAAAGATAGTTACTTTACTCATAATACTGATATTAATAATTCTTGCATGACATAATCACTCTAAAATCTGCCAGGAGCTAAATAATGCCTTTTCTGTTATCATCTGTATTATCTGTTATTTTTTTTTCAAAAAAGACTTTTATTTATTAAAAATTTTTGAAGTTTTTTATTGAGGTAAATACACACACAGAAAAGCATGCATATTATAAGTATACGACCTCTGAATGCATTAAAAGTTTCCAACTTTTCTGTTCCTCCCTAAATTCAAATAGCCAAATTTGACTTAGCTGTTTGAAATAACACTTGTTAGTTTAATTTCATTTTAACAAACCAAAAATAGCATTTTAGTATCAAAGACTCTAATATTTTCAAATTTTAAGTTCTCATAATTTCTCTGTTGACTCTGGCCTTGAAAGAGGACTTAGGTAGAAATAGCTAGCTACCTAACAACTAGGCATTCTTTCCCTTTTCCTTATTAACAAAACTTGATTTTTAGTTTACTTCAAAGCACAATTTCCTTGGCTTAACTTGTAGCTAAGTGTGGCCCTCCAGTTAAGTCTGTCTAATGAGCAGAACTTAACTGGAGTAGAAGTGTGGAAGAAACTTCCAGAAAGTTTCCTTACAAGACTTCATCTCCAAAGAGAGACCCAAGCAGCCATCACACTGGCCCTGAACTGCCTACACAAATTCTTATACCAGAGAGAAAAAGCTTCTGTAACTGAAAAGGCTGTTCTTTGGGGATTCTCTTCCAAGTACAGCCAGACTGCATTTAAAAGGTGCCTGGTGTGTTTCTAAGAAGTTATCATCTCTGTGACAGAAGAGGATCCTATACCTGTTTATAAATACTACTTGTCCTGCAAGAAGTACTTTGCAGGGACTTGCCAGGTTGCCCAGTAGTTAAGGAAATGCCTGCCAGAGTAGCGGACATGGGTTCAGTCCCTTGACCAGGAAGATTCCACCACACAGGGCAACTAAGCCCATGAGCCACAACTACTGAGCCTGCGCTCTAGAGCCCATGCTCCACAAGAAAAGCCACTGCAGTTAGAAGCCCTGGGACCACAAGGGAGAGTAACCCCTGCTCACCACAAAAGAAAGCCCACCCGCATGCAGCAACAAAGACTCAGCGCAGCCAGAAGCAATAAATAAATAAATGAAATTATAATCCATTTGCATACATTACTTCATTTAATCCTCCAAACAATGTCCTGAAGTAGGTATCACTGTTCCTATTGTATAGAAGAAGAAACCAAAACAGAGAGGAAAAGAGACCCCCAAAACCACACCGGAACCATGTGGTCTGACTGTCAGTCCCAGGTCTGTCTGTGCCCTGAACTCCTTTCTACACTAGGCAGACCCTCATCCCACATGTCATACGCAAAAGGCATGAGGCCCCACTGGGACTCGGCTTTACCATCTGAGCCACCAGGGCTTCCCTGGTAACTCAGTTGGTAAAAAAAATCTGCCTGCAATGCAGGAGACCCCGGTTAGATCCCTGGGTTGGGAAGATCCCCTGGAGAAGGGAAAGGCTACCCACTCCAATATTCTGGCCTAGGGAATTCCATGGACTATATATATAGTCCTTGGGGTCACAAAGAGTCAGACACGACTGAGCGTTGAATAGAAGATGTTGTTTATAACAACCTGGGGATTAATCATACAGGGAGAGGAGGGCTTTGGCTGGCCCTGGAAGCTGATGGGCCTCAGGTGGAGTTAATGAGTGGGGAGGGATGTGGTGGCCTTCAGAGTGCCCACCGCAGCCTCTTCTCTCCTTGCAGGAGGAACTGGAAAGTTCTCATTCTACATTCAAGCAAACTTCTCTTCTGCAATGTCTATTCTTAGCATTGTCTAATAATTTAGACCAATAAAGAGCCAACACAATTCTCTTGTTTAACTCTATGTAATATTTTTCCATAGGATGGGAGCCATGTTTAGAATTCAGCACACCCAAATGCTGATGTTCATGTATGTGGCATAGTGGAGAGTGAAATAATGTGAATGTCATTGACAAGCAGGACATTTGGGACAAAATAAAACCTTTCTGTTCATCCATCTATACCAAACTCCCCCACGTTTCGAGAGTTCCTCTTGGTTTATATTGCTTCATGCTTTGCGTCAATGAGTCCTTGACTGAACTAGATCGCTGAGCTTGTGATTCTTCCTGTTTCTATTAGCCTCCTATCGTCTCTGAAAGCACTGAAGATGCTGCAGAAGGGGAAGTCTTAATCCCCAGTTTCTACATGGTGATGACAGGGAGCGCATACATGTTAACTGACTAATGAACTAAAGGAGAAAAACTGAGTAGCCAAGCATACCTGAGAAGAAGATGGATGGGTATGTTTTCCAACTCCTGGTGATTATGGGATATATGACTTTGTTTAAGTCACTGAACCTCATCTGTAAAATGGAGATGATACCAACGCTTCCCTGAAGAGGAATAGGAAGCGGAAGACAAAGAGAAGATTCAATGATGTGAATACAGTAGTGACGTAAATCCAGTAAACAGTAGCTCCTGCCTCTCATTTTATTGGTTATTGCTCCAGGGGAACCTGCCAGAAGGGGGCGCTGTGGAACCAGCCACTTTCTCTAGGAAACACTGAATTCTGATTTTTTTTTTCAAGTCAATTGTTGGAAATACTTAACCTACTCTGGTTGCTCCTTTTCCTTCTTCTCCTTCTTTTATAAGACAGAGAAAACATTCGGCACAAATCTTGGAATGAAAAATGCAAAACAACTCCTCGCTTGTCAGTGTGGGTCAGTTGGCCAGTGTTCTGACGGGGAAATGTTGTGGCTGGAAGCCATCCACCCTGGCAGGGATGCTGAAAGCTTTGCCCTCAGCCGAAATGCAACCTGATTTCTCTATTTACATGACTATGAGCAGGGATGACTGACATTCATATCTGTATCTCTCACACCTGGCTTAGCACTTAGAACCTATGGCAGCTTAATAAATATTTGTTGAAGCAATGAATGGAAAAAGTGAGTTAAGCAAACCATCCAAGTTGTCCAAGAACTCACGTCATCCTTTTCAATCCTGCTCTTTCCCCTCAATCAGCAAGGGCTTTTTAGGGGAATGGAGATGCTCTCACTAAAATAAAACCAGTGTTTCCCCATGAGGTACAAGAAGCTTCCAGCTCCCAAGTTGGATTATTATGAAACCTTCTTAAGAAAGGAAAAAAAAAAAGGAGAGAGTAGTAAGAAATGAAAAATAAAGGGTGGCTTAACCTGGCTGCCTGGCCTGTTGGGCAGGGACTGGGCAGTTGGCAGAGGGCTTCCAACCTGGCCCAGAAGCCTCACTGGGACAAAGGAAAGGGCTCTGAGCTTGCAAAGAGCTCTCCGTCATATGCTTCCCCATCCCTTCAGTTTATTTATCATATCCAAGTGCTTTAGTGCACGCTTAGCCTCCATCATCATAAAAACCCGCTACCACCATTGGTCTCAGAGGTGACATTCTGCCTGGCCTAGTGCTAAAGGGCAGGATGGAGAAAAATGCAAGCAAAACTCTCCAGGTTCCTGGAAGTCATGCTGTGATCCTCTTCAATCCGCTGTGCTTGGTGTGTAAGAAAAGAAAATGTCCTAAGAATCAGGAAGTTTCCAAAAGAAGAAGTCTGGGGCTTCTAGCGCCTGTTTGATCCCATCACCTCCTCTCTGACTTCCGAATAATCTTTAATCCTGTGTGTCCCCCCAGCCCAGACCACCATGGCATGGGTTGCCATTAATATGTCATTTCCCTTTCCTGTTATCACAATATAAAAGACCTTCACATTGACCTTCCTATCAAAACATCCTTTGTTTAGAATGAAAAGCTATTCACTGTTACAGCCTTATCTATAGGGTTTAGCCAGAGGATCAAATCCAAAGAGCAGAATTCGTTTACTTTGTATTAAATGAGCTCAGTTGAGAAGTCTCAATTTTGGCAGAAAGGTGCATTAATCACAAGGAAAAGAACAGATCTTGCTTTTCACAGCTTCTGGTTTACTTTCAATACAGTGACACAGTGAGGCTTTTGTTCCTGAAAAGTAGCACCGTATTTAAATACAGTAAATATAACAAAATTGCCTTCTTAAAATTACACAAGAGTTCCTCCAACCCAGGATGCCCATAATGACCTCAGTGTTGCACAACTAACTTTATGGCTTCAAAAAAGGCTCTAAATTAGTTTGGACAGATGGGTTTTATCCCGAGGAAATCAATGAGTTTTTGTGAGTCTGACTTAATTTTTATGCAGCTAGCACTTTGAGATGAAATTAAAATATGTATGAAAAACATATTAAAGTTTCCCTTGGGTCCGTCGTTGTTTGTACATTTACAAGGTGTTAAAGAGATGATTTAAAAACTAACTCTATGAGGGATCAATGCAAGCAGACCATGATTTATGGTCTTTCATGACATTTTTGACACTTTGAGCCTAATGTTTTGTGCGTGTTGAACCACTAATTATCTTTTAATTCATAAGGGCTTCGTGGTATTTTATAAGTGTAATATAATATATAGGGTTGGATCACATAGAAAAGCTCAGAGAACATGCTTTACACGTTTGGTAGAGTGGGGAACATGTGTAAGCAAATTCGGGCTGAACTTAGTTGAAATGGCTTCTTCATAATGCTATAAAACTGAATCATTGCTTTTACCTGCCCAGCTCTAGAAAAATTACAGGTTTACTTTCTTACGGTAGGTGCAGGGTTAAGGCCAGAGTGAATTAGGAATCATATTTTCTAATACAAACCAAGTGATTAAGCAGTGCCTGGAATACAGTAGGCACCCAATAAATGATGATCGAATGAATAAATAATTGAGTGGTAACTGAACCAGGTGTATTTGACTCTAGTTTTCTTATCTCATTTCAAATCAGATTATTCAACAAGGTTCATTTAGTGAAATGATAAATATTTACCAAGCATCCCCTATGGACCAGACTGTTTCTGGGTACTGTGTGGGACGTGAAAGGCATGGTCCAGCTGACAGGGAGCTCATAGACTAACAGCATAAAACACTATGTCACAGTAATCCTGCCTCTGAAAGGGGGTAGGGCTCAGTGAATGGAAGTGAAGTTTCAACTGAGATTTGAAGCCAGAGAGACAGTGTGTGCAGTATTATTTTTATTCCCATTTTACAGACAAATAAACTGAGGCACAATGACATGATATTGTTTTTCTAAAATTATGCAGCTGGAAGGTAACAGTACTGTTTCAACATTTGAGATCTGGTTAGCGAGACAACAATTTGGGGAAAAAAAATCATAACTGGGAAGATCATGAGCACAAAATGCTTAACAATTACCCCTGCCTCATGTACAAGGGTGAGTTCTTAAAATTAGTGCCAGGTCATTGGTCCTGAAATGACTGGAAACCCATACTACAGATGATGAAACTGAGGCCTGGAGCTGAGTTATTGGCTATAAAACTCATAAGAGGCTAAGGCTGGCAGGCTGACTGCAACCCACATTCTTACCCCCACCTGGAACAGCCCTGATACTCTTCTGTATGAAGCCAGTAGAGCCTATGTAGGGGCCAAGGGCACTCACAAAGAGCCGCAGGGTGCCGTGGTCCCAGGAAGCCACAGCCTAGCAGGGGAAGGAAAACGAGCCTAAGTCGGCACAGGACAGGGTGGATGGTGCATCATGAGACAGGGCAGGTCAAGTGCTGCTGATACAAAAGAGAATGGGTCCAGATTGTGGGAAGAGAGAGTCAAAGACAATATGGATTATGGAGCCATGTATCAAGATATTTGGATAATAATCATAGTAATCCAACTGATAGTGACTGCTATTTGCCTCATGCATGAGGGGCTGGGGGTGCTACTGCAATGCAATAGAACCCTAGTCACCCAGTTTCTCTATCCTCCCTTCTCTGCTTTCCTTGGCATGTATTGGGTGGACCAACAAGTCTGTTTGGGTTTTCCTGTAAGGTGTTATGGAAAAACCCAAACAAACTTGTTGGTCAACCCAACAGCTTTCTTGCTCATGGTTGCAGGAGGGCTGCTGTACATCCAGGCATCACAGTCATGGTTCATTCAGGGCGAAGGTTGAAGTATGAAACAAGAAGAGGCAGCAGCCACACCAGGAAAGCACCCATTTCACCAAGTCGTATTTCTTTGGTCCAAACTGTGTCATTTGGCCAAGCCCAAGGGCACAGAGGCAAAAAAATGAATAAAGCATTTGGAAATTGGTGGATCATATTAAATCTCCACCCACAGTGTTTGAGTTTCAGTTTGCTTCACATTTTTAGCTGGATATACTGAACAAAATTGAAGTTCTGTTGATAAGGAAGAATGGAGAAAGAATATGGGATAGGCAATGAGTAATCTTGGCCACAGCCCACAAAGGTGAAACAGGAGCAGGACGGACAAGCAGACAAAGGAGGACGTGTATTTCAGGCAGAAAAGAAGCATGGTAGAAGGGCAGGTGTGTGTAGACAAAAGCTAGATGTCTATGTTAGCCAGAGCTAGAGTGTATAGAACTAGTAAGTGGGAATTAGGACTGGAAAGGTATATTGGGATGAAATCACAGACAACCTTGCCTTGATTATCTGCTTCCAAGCTAGATTTTAATCCAGAGGTAGCAAGAGTGCATTGATAGATTTTTTTTACAACTTTATTGAGATAAAATTGATGTACAATATACTGACATATTTAAAATGTACAATTTGCTAATTGTTAACATATGAATACGCACACAAAATCACCACAATTAAAATAATGAATATTTACATTGTCCCTCAACTTTTCTCATGCTCCTGCCCAATCCATCTCTCCCTCCACCCCTGTCTCCTGGCAATCACTTATCAGCTTTCCCTCACTGTAGATGGATTTGCATCTACTAGAGTTTTTGAGTCATCCGTATTGTTGCATGAACTAATCTTTTATTTATTTTTATCACAGAGCATTATTGTTTGTCCATTAACTTGTTCCTGGACACTTGGATTGATTTCACTTTCTATTCTGATTAAGTTTCTGTGAATATTCATGTGCAAGTGTTTGTGTAGACACATACCTTCATGGGTGTGTGAGAGTGAAAATATTATTTGCTCAACAGTGTCTGACTCTTTGTGATCCATGGACTGTAACCCAGCAGGCTCCTCTGTCCATGGAATTTCCCAGGCAAGAATACTGGAGTGGGTTGCATTTTCCTTCTCCAAGGGATCTTCCTGACCCAGGGATCAAACCCAGGTCTGCTGCATTGCAGGCAGATTCTTTACCATCTAACCCACCAGATTGTAGTGGTTTCTTACTATGGTTCTAATTGGAAACACCCTAGTACTTAATGATGCCAAGCATCTTTTCACATATTCATTGATGAAAATCGGTTGGTACTGTGTGGTTCTATTTCTGAAGTCTCTGCTTTGCTTCACTGATCTCTATGTTTATATATTTGTTAATATCAAACTGTCTTGATAACAGTGGGTTTGGGTTAAATCTTAAAATCAGACAGAGTAAGTCTTCCAAATTTTCTTCAGGTGTCACAGGTCTTTGGCATTTTCATACAAATTTTAGAATCGGCTTATCTGTCAATTTCTATTTTTAAAGTCTGCTGGAATTTTGATCAAGGTTGTGTTGAATTTATAGATAAATGGAGACTTGTTATCTTAGTAATAGATGTCAGAATCTATGAACTATCTATGATGGCTATCTATAACAATAATCATCAATGAATAATAATCTATGAAGTTACCTATGAACATTTTCTATTTCTCTATTTAGTTAGGTCTCTATGCAGAGTACATTATGAGAAATGCTGGACTGGAAGAAACACAAGCTGGAATCAAGATTGCTGGGACAAATATCAATAACCTCAGATATGCAGATGACACCACCCTTATGGCAGAAAGTGAAGAGGAACTCAAAAGCCTCTTGATGAAAGTGAAAGTGAAGAGTGAAAAAGTTGGCTTAAAGCTCAACGTTCAGAAAATGAAGATCATGGCATCCGGTCCTACCACTTCATGGCAAATAGATGGGGAAACAGTGGAAACAGTGTCAGATGTTTATTTTTGGGGGCTCCAAAATCACTGCAGATGGTGACTGCAGCCATGAAATTAAAAGATGCTTACTCCTTGGAAGGAAAGTTATGACCAACCTAGATAGCATATTCAAAAGCAGAGACATTACTTTGCCAACAAAGGTCCGTCTAGTCAAGGCTATGGTTTTTCCAGTAGTCATGTATGGACGCAAGAGTTGGACTATGAAGAAAGCTGAGCACGGAAGAATTGATGCTTTTGAACTGTGGTGTTGGAGAAGACTCTTGAGAGTCCCTTGGACTGCAAGGAGATTCAACCAGTCCATTCTGAAGGAGATCAGTCCTGTGTGTTCTTAGGAAGGAATGATGCTAAAGCTGAAACTCCAGTACTTTGGCCACCTCATGCGAAGAGTTGACTCATTGGAAAAGACTCTGATGCTGGGAGGGATTGGGGGCAGGAGGAGAAGGGGACGACAGAGGATGAGATGGCTGGATGGCATCACCGACTCAATGAACGTGAGTTTGAGTGAACTCCGGGAGTTGGTAATGGACAGGGAGGCCTGGCATGCTGCAATTCATGGGGTCGCAAAGAGTCAGGCATGACTGAGCGACTGAACTGAACTGAACTGAACTTACTTCTTCTCAGCAACATTTTAGCTTTTAGTGTAGACGTCTTGGACACCTTTCACTTCATTTATTCCTAAGTATGCAGTCGTGGACAAATTTTGAGCAGGAGAGAAAACAAGCTGTATAGGCAGAGGAAGATCGAATGAATTAGAAAAAAAGCAGTTAAGAGGCTATAGCAATAGTCCACGTGAGAAGCCTAGCTGAAAGAAGAAAGTAGGTGGATATCCAGTGACAATAAACATTGACCTTTATGAAGCCTGTGATTTTGGAAGATGGTGGCAATAAGAAATGTCATCTTAGAACTGCCAGGAAAGCAGAGAGTTGACAGTGTGCAGAACCCCCAAGTGAAAGACAAAGTTCAGAAGACTGAATGTTATCAACTTCCAAATTCAGTCCTGCAGAAATGGGTCTCAATGTGGTTCAAACAAGTGGTTTCTTAAATGCCTTTGCCTTCAAGATGACATCTAAGCAAAAGATGATTTTCTCCTTAAGACTACTGTTTATAAGACTAGATCAGGGTATCTGATATTTGAACCAGGAATTTCAGAACAAACGGAAGCCTTGGAGACCACCCAGGCCACACTTTTCTATTTATGTTTGAGAAGTGGAAGCCTTGATCTATGCACAATACCCAAGTTTGCATCTAAGAATATGTATATGTACTCATACAGATATTGATACGAATATTCTGAGATGAAGTGAAGTGAAAGTTGCTCAGTAGTGTCTGACGCTTTGCAATCCTATGGACTGTAACCCACTAGGCTCCTCTGTCTGTGGACTTCTCCAGCAAGAATACTGGAGTGGGTTCCCATGCCCTCCTCCAGGGGATTTTCCCGAGCCAAGGTTGGGAAACCCTACATTTCAGGCATATTCTTTACCTTCTGAGCCACCAGGGAAGCCCATCCTGAGATGAATATATGTATTAATATGCATGCTGATACACATATCCTTAGATTAATGTGTATATGTACTAATATACAAATTCTTAAATGTATGTGTGTATGTCACTTCAGACCATAATCAAGGTCAGCTGAACCAATTCATGCTTCTAGAAGAAGATGGGAACAGGAAGTAACCCCTAGTGAGGGATGAGGAACAGACATATTTAGCTTTTCCTGTATGCCAGGCACTGTACTAACTGGTCATGTGATTAGACAACTGAATAATCATACGTCTAAGGTACTAGGCAGATATTAGCATCCTCTCTTAACAGTTGAGCACACAGGCTGGCAAAAGTTAAATCACTCCCACAAGGTTCTAGTCAGTGGCAGGTCCTAGGACAGCAGAATCCACAGAAGGCCTTGCTGGAAATGAGCGCTGATGAGAACAGAGTGGAAAATCACCGCGGCTTTGTATTTTATAACAAAAATCCCCAAGACAAGTTCATCTAGCCAATATCACGCCTAGGGCATTTTTATTTTTATTCACCCACATGGAAAGAGATGCAAATGAGCAGCATACCTGCATTTATATTTGATTACTTTCTAGTTAAAGCAAGTCATTAAACTGTTTACTCACATTTATGAGGCCAGGATTTGAATTTTTATGTATTCCCGTTAAACGGAGAGCTTTTCCCCAACATTGTGAGCTCTGTGACAACAGAGACCTGGGATCACCCCCGTTTCTGCAGAGTAGGGGGGCAGACCCTCACACATTCACCTCTGTCAGATTTGGACAAACTTCTGCTTGGTTTTATGCCACCAACACAAATATAGGGCGTCTTCCTCCTTTTCTTAACACCACAGACAAGCAGAGTAAGCTGACCTGTATCACAGGTACAAACTGGTTCTAAAAGGCTGTCATCAAGGGGAGGTTAATTGCCCCCCAAACCAGGAAAGTAATAACATTTTTGATAGCTATTGTTCATTGAGTCTTTTAATCTATTAGGCACTCTGTTAGGCACTTGACACAGAATCTACATTTTTTTCCCCCTTAAATAAGTCTATTTCTTCTACTGGAAACATTTTCTGCATTCCAGTCATTTCCCTCAGTGCCCCGTTCTTCAGGGCTCACTCCCCTGGGGAAGTCTTCTTGACCTCAGGCTGTGATAGGTCCTTCCTATTTTTCTACAACTGCTCGTAAGTTCCCTATTGCAATACTTCTCATCTCAACGCTCAAATAACCTGCAAGTACACCTGTCTTTAAAGGCCATGAGACTGTAGGCTCCGTGAGATCAGAGACCGTATCTGTATTACTAAACAATTATCTATAAGAATATTTTACCTCCAATGCCTATTTTATGCCCAACCCTGGTGACTTGAAGATGCTTAATACTTATTAATTGAAAACAGTGGGTATGATAAGCATTCCCATCTAATGGATGAAGAAACTGCATTTCAGCAGAGTTAAATGACCTCAGAAATATTCAGCTACTAAATGTCAGAGACAGAATCAGAAACAAGTGTGTCTAAAAGCTTCTTTAGTTATACTGCAGTGCCTCAAGAAATTGTCATGTCTTCTCTTAGGATATAATCTGGCCCAGCCTAAATCTCTCTTTAATTAATTAACCTTTCTTGTACTTGTTTCTTTCATGTTTTTCTAGGCAGATCCAAGAGAATTGGCTTCCCTGGTGGCTCAGTGGTAACCATGGGTTTCATCCTTGGGTTGAGAAGATCCCCTAGAGAAAGACATGGCAAGCCTGTCCAGTATTTTTGCCTGGGAAATCCCCTGGACAGAGGAGCCTGGAGGGCTACAGTCCATGGGGTCACAAAAGAGTCAGACACCACTTAATGACTAAGCAACAACAAGGACAACATCCAAGATAATTACTTTCCCTTATCCTCATTTCACTGGAAAACAAACACTGTTCTATCATTGTCTCCATCTCTTAAGAATCTGAATGCTCTGAGCTGGAAAAGATCTGATGCGTATGTTCAGTTTCCCTGTTTAGAGGTAAAGATGTCTTTCCAAAGCTCACCAGCTCCTTCATAGCAGGGTAAAACTAACACCAAGTTTTGGGTTCTAACATTTTACCATTCTACTTGGTGATCAGCTAGTCTTCCCAGAGCTGAACTGAAATGTGTATGTGTGTGTGTGTGTGTGTGTGTGTGTGTGTGTGTGTGATTGCTCTTTGCTCTGAGAAAGGGAGCAGTAATGGCAAGTGATGGAGAAGGAGCAATAAAGCTGACACTCTTCACACATCTGTATCTCCTACCAAAGCACATCCATTCTCACTAGATGGTTCATGGCTGTCGCTTTTTTCTCTGTATTTGCTCATTTCATCTTCACCTTTTGGGATGCCTTCCTTTCCCCATTTTCTAGCACCTCTTCCAAGCTCTAGTCCAAGTTCACTCCACCACGAAACCCATCCTTGGTTTACTCAGTGAGGATGGCTCATTTCCTCCCCTGGATTCTGCCTCTGCTTGGTTTGAAATTCTCTTGTCATGTCTGCCTTATATTGGGGTTACATAGAAAATCTAACAGCTGTCATGCCTGGGAAGACCAGGGCCTGTGGTTCACCTCTAGGTTGCCCACAGTACTGAGCACACAGTAGGAGCTCCATCTAGGACGTGCAATCAGCTACATGCCTCATGACAGAAGACAGTTGCTACAACTTCCTAACTCTTGTAAGCAGACTTTGAAACAGGATTCATGACAAGTTATGGGACAACAGAAGGTTGTTTTTTGGAAGGTATTTCATTCTGGTCACTAGAATCACTGTGCTGTGCCATGCTTAGCTGCTCAGTCGTGTCCGACTTTGCAAGCCCATAGACTTCAGACCAACAGGCTCCTCTATCCATGGGGATTCTCCAGGCAAGAATACTGGAGTGGGTTGCCATGCCCTCCTCCAAGGAATCTTCCCAATCCAGGGATTGTTCCCAAGTCTCCCACATCTCAGGCAGATTCTTTACCATCTGAGCCACCAGGAAAGCCCACTAGAATCACTAGTCTAGGGATTATACTATTGCAAGAGTAAGCTATCCAAAGAATAGCCAAACTCTGCTATGTGAACTTAAAAATGGATTGTGGGAAAATTTTTTTGAAATTCCTTGGTTACTCCAAGGGTGAACTTAGCATTTGACCAGCCTCTTTTTCACTCTGTCTACTCTATTTTTGGATGTCAGTCTGTCACTGAGACCTCAGGGTCAGCATTTTCAGTACAAAGACTGTGACCTCACTTTTCCTGTATCCACCATGAGGTCTATGGCACAGTCTTGCTGTCAAACCTATGCTTCTGGTATTCAAAGCAGCAGAACCCAACTGCAGGTTGTACCATAGTCACTATTTAACTAAATGAAACCATCCCAGATTTCAAAGAAAGATAAAGCCACCCATCCAGGGTAGGTACAGATTCTGACAGGAAAGGAAATCTGCTTTTGTTTAGAGGGTATTTTGTCTTGTCAGCCAACACAATGTCTAGGATTAGTTAGTGCTTATTTCTATGGGCACTTTGATAATTTGGTCACACATCCCCCCAGGTCAGATCAGATCAGATCAGTCGCTCAGTTGTGTCGGACTCTTTGTGACCCCATGAATCGCAGCACACCAGGCCTCCCTGTCCATCACCAACTCCAGAGTTCACTCAGACTCACGTCCATCAAATCAGTGATGCCATCCAGCCATCTCATCCTCTGTCGTCCCCTTCTCCTCCTGCCCCCAATCCCTCCCAGCATCAGAGTCTTTTCCAATGAGTCAACTCTTCGCATGAGGTGGCCAAAGTACTGGAGTTTCAGCTTTAGCATCATTCCTTCCAAAGAAATCCCAGGGCTGATCTCCTTCAGAATGGACTGGTTGGATCTCCTTGCAGTCCAAGGGACTCTCTAGAGTCTTCTCCAACACCACAGCTCAAAAGCATCAATTCTTCGGCCCTCAGCCTTCTTCACAGTCCAACTCTCACATCCATACATGACCACAGGAAAAACCATAGCCTTGACTAGACGGACCTTTGTTGGCAAAGTAATGTCTCTGCTTTTGAATATGCTATCTAGGTTGGTCATAACTTTCCTTCCAAGGAGTAAGCATCTTTTAATTTCGTGGCTGCAGTCACCATCTGTGTGATTTTGGAGCCCAGAAAAAATAAAGTCTGACACTGTTTCCACTGTTTCCCCATCTATTTGCCATGACGTGATGGGACCAGAGGCCATGATCTTCGTTTTCTGAATGTTGAGCTTTAAGCCAACTTTTTCACTCTCCACTTTCACTTTCATCAAGAGGCTTTTGAGTTCCTCTTCACTTTCTGCCATAAGGGTGGTGTCATCTGCATATCTGACGTTATTGATATTTCTCCCAGCAACCTTGATTCCAGCTTGTGTTTCTTCCAGTCCAGTGTTTCTCATGATGTACTCTGCATATACGTTAAATAAACAGGGTGACAATATACAGCCTTGACGAACTCCTTTTCCTATTTGGAACCAGTCAATTGTTCCATGTCCAGTTCTAACTGTTGCTTCCTGACCTGCATACAAATTTCTCAAGAGGCAGATCAGGTGTTCTGGTATTCTGAAGCTGGGCAGGGTGGAATTGTAAAGACTGGACCTAGAACCAAGATAAGGGAGCTTAGGATGGTAAAAATCAAACAAAAATGAATGAAGTTTGTTTCAGAGAAAGGCAAGTATCATATGATATTGCTTCTATGTGGATTGTAAGGAAAAAAAAAAGTACAAGTAAGTTTATCTATAAACAGAAACAGAGTTACAGATGTAGAAAGCAAGCTCAGACATACCAGGGGATGAGGAGGGGAGGAAGGATAAAATGGGAGATTGGGGTTGACAAACACACTGTATACAAAACAGGTAACTATATACACAAAACAGATAACTAATAAGGACCTATTGTAAGATGCAGGGAACTCTGTGCAGTACTCTGTAATGACTTATATGGGAAAAGAATCTAAAAAAGAATGGATATTTGTTTATGTATAACTAATTCACTTTGCTCTATACCTGAAACTAACACATTATAAATCAACTATATTTCAATAAAATTTTTGTAAAAGAATATGAAGAAAAGAATGAGTCTGTTTCTATGTGGGAAGTCAACCTTCCCACAGTCAGTAACACTCCATTTTCTCAGTCTCCCTTGTGTCTTGAAAAATCCACACATTGGTTTGAAGCACAGGATTCCTTTGCATTCCTACTAGCCTTGATGGCACTTCAGGGCCACTAGCTTTCTTTCTGTTGCTTGAAAAATACCATGTCTCCCCCATTCCCCCTGCTCCAGGGCCTTTGCACATGCCTCTTTCTCTTCTTGAAATGCTCTTCTTAGCTTGTTCCCTTTTCCAACCTTCATTTCCCTGGTCAACTCCTCCTCATTGATCATATTTTCAGCTCTGTTCACATGTCATATCTTTTATTGAGGGAAATTTCACTGCCCTCAACAACTGTGCATGACATTTGATCTCTGAGCTGGACATTCCTGCTTCTACAACAAGAGCTTCCTCTACTTCTACAGCAGAGCTGTGGTCACAATCATATATATATATTGGTATGTATTTACTTAAGCAATTATTTGGGGCTTCCCCAGTGGCTCAGAGATAAAGAACTTGTCTCAGGAGCAGGAGCCTCAGGAGACCTGGGTTCAATCCCTGGGTTGGAAAGATCCCCTGGAGGAGGGCACAGCAACACACTCCAGGATCCTCGCCTGGAGAATACCACGGACAGAGGAGCCTGGCAGGCTAGGGTCTCTAAGAGTCAGACACACTGAAGTGCCCTAGCACACACACGTGCACAAGCAGTTGTTTGATTAGCGTCTCTTTCCCCTATAGGGTGAGCTCTTTGAGGGCATGGGCTAGGTATGTCTTGCTTAGAATTGTTTTGCCCATGCCTAGTAAAGTGCCTGGCACAAATTTTGAATTGTTGCAGAGTGTTGTAAGTTATGCAAAGGACCCCTTCAAGAATCAACTGTGAATCCGGTACTAAAACTCTCCCAGAGAAACACTAAATCACCAGCGCTTATGTGCATTCACGCCCTGAGTCTGGATTTCCCCAGAATCCCCAAACCCAGCTTGATGTGTGCTCAGCCTCTCTTATTTCCTTCGGTGAGTTTAAGCCACAGTGTGCTCTGTGGTTTAATTTCCTCTTTCAAAAGCAGGTACTATAACAAAATATCAAGAGCCATGGCTGGGCCATAGACTAGCACATACTCGCCAGCGCCATCCTTGGAAGGCTAGCCACAGACATGGGAGATTATTAACACAATAAACCATAATTCTGCAAATTTGTACTTAGGGACCTTTTTATTGCCTGGTTGGGGACTATTTAATCTATGGCTTGACTCCTTGGTTACTGGATTACTTGGTTACTAAGTAACCAGGTAATTGACACGTGAACCACAAGGATTTACAAAAGATGCTGTATCCGATATTAATTTTTATGAACTTTGTAAAAATCCTAGTTACATATTTAGAGTTTTAATAAGGTTTATGGCATTTTAATATCCACATTCCATATCATAACCCATTTCCTAACAGGTTTTCTTGTAATACTGGCTCTAAAAAAGACTCTTTTTGAATTTTTGCATTTATTGATCATTTTTTAAAAACTTCCTGGCACCACATAAATGGTTCTAAAGTTAAAATACCTGAAAATGTCTCCAGGAAGCATATGTATATTCTAGGCCTTGCTCTCCTGTGAAATTTTCATTTATAATATGGTGAGAAGAAGGGGTTTAAACTTGAATGTTACAGACTTTGAAGACCTGTCTGTAAATTTCTCCTTCACCATTTGCTGGTCATACAATTGATCTGGCCATACAATATAATCTCTGAGTCTCCATATCCCTTCAAATGACAAAACTTCCTTCATTTGCAGGGAGATGCCATGTATAAGTGAAATAATATGTGAAGGAATTTTACAACCTATAAAATGTCATTTGCATGTTTTATTATTAATAATAATATCATGGAAATGTTCTACTATTCTTATTAAAGCATTCTTACAGCTTTGTCTTTGATCCCCTATATGCTATAATTTCAGTAACAGCCTTATAACTACTTTGAGGTAAATACCAATTTCCTAAAATACAATTTTGTTTAAGTACTTTCTTCTAAATCCTCAGTTGGAACTCAGTAAGAGGGGAAGTGGCAATCTTAACAGTTTTGACTTCACTGTGCTCACCCCTAGCCTTGGCTGCTGAATGCAGATCAAATTCTAATCACTGGCATATCTTCACCTTCCCAGGGCCAGCACAGAGGTGGTAGGCAGCCATTCCAAGGTTATTCCTTTCTCAATGCTGGGACAAAAACCCTCTGGGGACACAGTTCCGAGCTGCCAGTTCTCCAAAACCACAGGTCTTCCCTTACCACTCCATTGTTTTTTAAGAGATACGAGGACATCTGTTCAGATCAAATCAGTCACTCAGTCGTGTCTGACTCTTTGCGACCCCATGAATCGCAGCACGCCAGGCCTCTCTGTCCATCACCAATTCCCGGAGTTCACTGAGACTCACGTCCATCGACTTAGTGATGCTATCCAGCCATCTCATCCTCTGTCGTCCCCTTCTCCTCTTGCCCCCAATCCCTCCCAGCATCAGAGTCTTTTCCAATGAGTCAACTCTTCGCATGAGGTGGCCAAAGTACCTGAGTTTCAGCTTTAGCATCATTCCTTCCAAAGAAATCCCAGGGCTGATCTCCTTCAGAATGGACTGGTTGGATCTCCTTGCAGTCCAAGGGACTCTCTAGAGTCTTCTCCAACACCACAGTTAGCAGGAATTAAAAAGAAAGTTTGGGGTCTTAAAGGCACCAATTCACCCCAAGCTCATGTTTGTATCGACAAGTTGGATTTTTCACCGGGGTAAGCACCCAGCTGTGCATATTTCCCTCTCAGGAAGGACGTGGAACTTTAGCAATGTGACCCTTCAGTATCTACAGTGAGTAGCACCATTTTCAGAGGCCTTTTTGCAGGCACTGGCTGACTTGTCTTTCAGCAGGCAGCCTGCTTACAGGGTACACTACCTGGCAAGAGAGACCTCCCCTCTTATGATTCTCCCTTGCATGATAGAGAGCAAATGAGAGCTAATGTTTGAATGGGTGATATCTCTTTCTAAGATAATGTACATTTATTTTATTTACTTCTCTTCTAATAATCCTATATTATTAGATATAATACATGATGTGAAGAGCTGACTCATTAGAAAAGACCCTGGTGCTGGGAAAGATTGAAAGCAGGAGGAGAATGGGACGACAGAGGAAAAGATGGTTGGATGGCATCACCGACTCAATGGACATGAGTTTGAACAAGTTCTGGGAGATGGTGAAGGAGAGGTAAGCCTGGCATGCTGCAGTCTATGGGGTTACAAAGAGTCGGACACGACTGAGCAACTGAACAACAAAATCCTATAAGAGAATATTATGATCTAGATAACTACAGTTCAGAGAGGTTATGTGTCTGGCCTGAGTTTACACAGCCTGGTGTGAGTGAAACTAGGGATTAATGAAGTCCTTAAGCCATTCTTCTTTCCCTCTCCATCTTAATCATGCTAACTGCCTGTTTCATAAATTTCAGCTCAGTACCACATTTGTCCCGGACCAAATCCTCCCCATAACCACACCCTTACAGTTCTTATTAACATGAAGTCCTACATAATAACCATTTAAAATACTTGTCTTCCAATAGGGAGATTAGGATTGACATATACACACTACTGTGTGTAAAACAGTAGGAACCTACTGTACAGCACAGGGAGGCCAGCTCCGTGCTGTGATAACCCAGAGGGATGGGGTGGGGAGAGGGCGGGTGATCCATGAGGGATATATATGTATACATAAAGCAGATTCGCACCATTGTACAGCAGAAACTAACACAATACTGTATAGCAAATATACTCCAATTAAAAGGAACGACAATAATAAAATACTTTTTTCTCTATCCAAATCCAATTGAAAATATCTTGCAAACCCCCGGCTGCTATTCAAATTTACGCTTCCTTTTTTTCCCTTCCCTTCTTAGATGACAAAGGAGCTTCACAAAATAAAGCATTTTTTTCTAAATGAAGCAATTCCACCACTGTGATGGCATCTCCGCTAAGCAACTCTGCTGTAGAGTTAGATCCTATCGGCCTTTCACATTCACCTACTAATTGAGAAGTTTATATAATGCCAGAGAAAAATGTCCTCTCTGAGAAGGCTTGGCAGAAAGAAGGGGGTTTTAGGTTAGAAGAGAAAAGTAGAGACAGATTCTCTGAGACGCATCTCAGCTCTGATAGCGACAACATCACATACGAAGTCAGAGTGGTCTGATTTTGCCACATCGATTTTAAAAAACTGATTTAAACAATTACACGATGAGCAGCATGTAAGAAGACTAGCCTTAAACAGAGCTTTTATCCCAGTGTCTCCCATTTACTGGGGAGAGACATTCTTCCTGCACCTCACCTCTAGCGGCTTTGCGCTATTAATGCAATGGGAAGAATGTAGCATATTACGGGCATGAAAAGCAGAGAGAAGAGACTGAGGAGCCCCGATCCACCCTGGCACTTTTTGAAGAATGCATGCCCACTTCTGAGCAATGGACTGCCTCCCCCAGCAAACTGCTTAGACTTGGAATCTTCAGTGAAACAGGGTCCCTGGGGCTGGGAGAGAAGTGATGAACCCCTGAAATATCCTCAGAGGTTCAGGGCCACAGGTGAGCCCAAGTGAGCATTTCTCATACCATGAGCTGACCTTGTTCTCCAGAGACCCTGCAGCCTGATGGGGAGAGTTGGTCCCCATGCTCTTCCAGCAGCCTGAATAACAGATGAGCTATATAATAGGGAACACGTGTAGGAATTTTTATATTTTACAAAGTACTTTTACATAGTCATTAAAAGCGGGGCCTCTCCAAGAGAGGCTAGTTGTCTTCTCATTTCTGAGGCTCCAACTATATTTAAAAACGTATAAATTCTAAAATAATTTCAATTATTATACATAATTATAACATATTTTATGTTATAATTTGTATAAATATAGCATATAATTATTGTAACATACTTTTATTGTTTACCCTTAATAAATTAGGGCCTTTATGACACACATGTGCCATCACCACCACCACCAATGAAATCATTTCTGATTGTGTTGATGAGAAGAAAAATATCAAAATAATAAAAATAATCATTTATAAAGCTTTATAGGCAGTCTGCTTCAGGAATGGGGCACACATTTCAGTTGTAAGCTCACTGGCTTTTTCTTTCCAACCTATATTAGCCTATTTTCATGACTGTGGGTGCAAATTGAGAGTCTTCTAGAATGTGAGGCCACATACCATGCAACGGTCTCTGTTTTCCACTGGAATAGGCCAGTTCTCAGATGGCCATCCTTCAAAGGTACCAGGAGGAACTTCCTGCTCTGTTAAACATCACAGATCTCGTTTCAGTGATACCATCACGGTTTAATATTCTTAAACATATGGCCTCATGTTTAGATAGGGAGAAATATTACCTCAAGCAGCAGTCTTGATATACATGGCTTCATTAGCTCTTTGATGGAGTGATGGTCATGAGCAGTGGAAAGAATCAATGTCTAACGCTGAGTGTTATTTTCAGAGACATTCTGATACCTTAGCCTCTGTATAACAGCCTATATCATTTGGTCACTGTAAGTTGAGAAATTATGGTGCCCTCATCTTTCCCTTTCTAATTTATGTACCCTTTGGATATAATCACAATATTGTTGATTAAGACTTCAAATAATCCAAGTAAATATCAGAGACAATTTTCTCTGTCAAAGATAGCTGTTGTTTAGTCGCTAAGTCACGTCCTACTCTTTGCGACCCCAGGGACCGTAGCCTTCCAGGCTCCTCTGTCCATGAGATTTCCCAGGCAAGAATACTAGGGAAAGTTGCCATTTCCTTCTTCAGCAGATTTTCCCAACCCGGGGATTGAGCCTGCGTCTCCTGTATTGGCAGGAGGATTCTTTACCACTGCGCCACCAGTGAAGCCCACTCTCAAAGACAAATGCAACTTCATAAATGCCCTACTTAGTGGCTGAGATCCATACTCTTTAAAGAGTTAAGAATCTTTGCAATCCCAAAAGAATTCAGACGATTGTTCTACCAGTCACTACAGCTGTGAGTCAAAGAAACCTTTTTCCAAACTACCTTTAAACAAAAAGGAAATTATCTCACTGAACAGAAAATCAAGAGGTGTAGTGAGCTATAATCAGAGCACAATTAGGGTTCCAGCTCTGTTCTTCAGTGGTTTTCTTGGCAACACCTCGTTTCTGTGCCAGCTTTTAGTTGGGAGTTAATTCAGCACGGGCCTTCCACATTTCTGCACATCTTGCAAGCAGAAGCACTAACTCTACTCTGGATTACCTTTACAAGGATGTCTGTTATAGAAAATATCTTTGGGAGACAGAGATAGTGTTTTCCCTCTGGAGATGAGGGCAGGCGTGTGAACTGTCCATCATAGAAGATGTAGATACCTTAAACTCAGAATTCCCAGTGTGCACACATATCCTGTGGCCCTTTTTGCATCAGCCTGAAGGAATGTGGCTCAGGGACCGGACATTCAAGCTATTTGTTGTGCCATGAGTATAAAGTCCTTTGTCTCTGAGCCAGGAGTCTTGCGTCTTCTTCCAGCATCCAGGAAACTGTAGCAGTATAAATTTTTAGCTTGCAAATATGGTAAAATATCAGACCCTTTATAACACATGTGCCTGCTAAGTCCCTTCAGTCGTGTCTGACTCTTTGTGATCTTATGGACCATAGCCCACCAGGCTTCTCTGTCCGTGGGATTCTTGGGGCAAGAATAGAGTGGGGCCAAATCCTACGCCAGGGGATCTTCCTCATCTAGGATTGAAACTGTGTCTCTTAAGACTCCTTCATTGACAGGCAGATTCTTTACCACTAGTGCCACCTGGGAAGCCCTCGTAACACACATGTAACCACATTCTTCCCAGGTGGATTTTGGTATGCACATAGTATGACTTCTGTCAATGCTGGAACAGTAGTCTTTCTAATATAGGGTCCATAGGAGAGAAAGGAAAATATCCCTCAGTTATAGAATATTAACCCTAACCCTCATCCTGATTAAGCCAACATAGGTCATGAGCCCATCCTTAGAACAAGTCACTGGGAGAAGTCCTATCTCTCTATGCTTCAGCCTGGGCTCTTCAGCCAATCGGCAAAGTCAGCTTCCCTTGAGTCACCCGGAGTCTGCTGAGACTGAACAAAATCTGGATTCCGTTAGGAAGGAAGAAGGGGAGATGAACGTCGGCAACTATGTGTCTCCTCTAGAACAGGTGTGGCTGAGCTTCCCATTCACTCTGTGCCTCTTTCATTCAAATCGCTCTGTTCTTCAGGAAATGCATCTGCACACACTCTCCTCCCAGCATCACATGGGGCTCTGCCAGTTGTGCTTTCCAGCTGCTCATATTTCAAGCCAACAGTTATGAGTTCAGGCATTAAGGGATCTGGTTCAGATCATAAATGTTATACAAATCAACCAGTATGGATTAAATGCTGCCACAGTCTATATAACTGCTAAATGGGGGTCATGATTTCAGGCTGGTTAATAGACTCTAATACACTAAATGGTTTTATGAAACGCCAGTCCAAAGGCATTCATCATAAGTGTGAAATTTTATATGGTCTTGTAGAAAAGCAGCAAGTCACGAGTAAGTCTGGCTTCTGCTCACAGAGAAACATTGGAATAGAGACCAAATGCTGATTTGGGTGGTTGTACTTCTGGGAAACAGGGCTCTATTGGATTCTGAGGGGACCCAATTATATCTTGGGCTTTCCTGGTGGCTCGGACAGTAAAGAATCTGCCTGCAATGTGGGAGACCCAGGTTCGATCCCTGGGTCGGGAAGATCCCCTGGAGAAGGGAACGGCAACCCTCTCCAGCATTCTTGGCTGGAGAATCCCATAGACAGAGATTGCCTGGCAGGCTACAGTCCATGGGGTTGCAAAGAGTCAGACACAACTGAGTGACTTTCACTTTCAATTACGTCTCAGGGGAGCAGTGCACGTCAGGGATGGGGGTCATGTTGATGGGTACTATACTGCTTTATCCACGGTGAAGGTCATTGGCCTTTGGATGAAGGCCACCTCTCTGATCCTCAAGAAAGGACTACAATGTACTTCTGGAAAGCTACTCAGAATCCAGTACATCCACTGGTCTTTGGAGAGAAAATATGCTCCTACAGACCCAAGCCCCACCTTAAAGATGGACCAGTTAACTCAAACAGGCGCTGTTTCTGCCACTGGGCTGGACTGAAGCTTGAGGATGGACCTCAACACCTAGAAATGTCCCAGCTGTGCCATCTCCTCTCCATGGAAGCCTGGGGATGTGGCTTCACTTATTTGAGCTTGTTCTGTCATCCTTCTTAAGGAGATAATCTGATGTATGTCACAGTGGCTGTAATAAATATGATAGTGTATATGAAAAAAAATCCTAAAATAATGCCTGGCATGTGACAGAGACCCCATAAATGCTAGTTACTATTTAAATAAACTGAAAAAGCATGTCCATAGGCAAAAGAGTTTTGTAGCCCAAGTCACTACCCTTTGTTTTCATAATTTAGATCCTATAAAAATACTTAGTCTTATCCCTCCTTTCAGAAATGTTACCTCTTCAAGTCATTTTGGAGCCTTGGAGAATATTTCATCTATTTTGATATTTGGAAAGTTACTTCATAATTATAATAAGTGGATTAAGCATGTCGCATGTGTGGTAGGCATATTAATGAAACCCCAAAGATATCTACTTCTGAATCCCGGCAATGTGTGAAGATGTTACCATAATGGCAAAAGGGACTTTGTATATGTGATCAAATTAAAGACGTTTAAATGGGGGCGGGGGGATAGTCTAGATTATCCAGGTGGACCTAATTCAGTCGTTGTTGTTTGTTAAGTTGCTAAGCCATGTCTGATTCTTTGCAATCCGTGGACTGTAGCCCATCAGGCTCCTCTGTCCATTGGATTTTCTAGGGAAGAATACTGGAGTGGGTTGCCATTTCCTTTTCCAGGGGATCTTCCTGACTTGGCTAGAACCTGTATCTCCAGCATTGGCAGGTGGTTTCTTTACCACTGAGCCACCAGGGAAGCCCCAATTCAGTCATACGGGTCTTTAAAATCAGATATTTCTTCTCAGCTTTGGTCAGAGGGAGACAGGGCCATGAAGAATGATCACAGAGATACAGTGTTGTTGCTCTGAACACGGAGGGAGAGGCCACGAGCTAAGGAATGTGGGCAGCCTCCAAGAAGCTGGAAAAGGCAAGGAATTGCATTCTCCCCAAGAGCTGACAGAAAGAAATATAGCTCTGCCAACACCTTCATTTTAGCCCAATAACAGACTTCTAACACAGAATGGTAAGATAATAATTTTATGTTTTTTAAGCTACTAGATTTGTGGTAATTTGTTATAGCAGAATTTGCTGTATACTGTGAGGTAAGCACTGTTTTGAATGTGTATCACAATTTGTTGCATGCAAGCCCCACACACACAAAAAAAAGCCTTCTCTAAGGTAAGTACTATAGAAAGTGAATGTCTAGATTAAGTCTCTTGTTCAAGATCTCACAGCTAAAGTCAGGCTTGAATCAAACCCCAAAGTCTGCCAGTTTTATTCCAAATTGTTGAAGAAAGTTGTCTCCTCTTCTTTATTATCTAATGCCTCACAAAACTCAGTAGTTAAAATTATTCAATAAATAATTACGATTTTCAATACACTAAATCATGACATTTCCTCTGGACCGTTGATTGCATTTCACACGAAAATAACTTATTGGTTTTGCCTGGAGCTGTTGGCAGTGTCCGCCTTCTCTTGGGTCTTACATAAGAGACCTACAGCAGCTCTAGTGAAATTTCTCGAGTTATTGTTGGCCAGCTATCTTCATGGGACACTTTCATGGAGAAACTCTCACCTTAAAGAGAGGGCACAGCTATAAATGGTACTCGGAGCTGTGGTTTCAGCGACCCATCTCAAGACCTGCAACAGAGGTTTCTGGGCACATCCGCCTCAGTTCCTACAACTCCTGGGGCCTTTTAACAAAATTCTTCCAAATTCTTAAGGTTCCTAGGCATCCTCAAGCCCTGTAATTTTTTTTTTTTCAAGTTGTAGTTTGATTTTTGTTTTTACTTTTCGGCCCTGACAACTTCATTACTCAGGAAGATTCCTACCCTCCTCCCAAACCAGCCAAAAAATCCTCTCATCCTGTCTTATGTCTCACCTTTAAGGAAGTAATTACCTGTGTTCTCATCCATTCAATTGCAGGTTGACTACGATTGCCTTTCCCTCTCTTCTCAATTTCTTTTCTTTTTTTTCCTTTTTGAAGCTGAGTTAAAACTCATTTTTAAAAAATCTTTCAAGCCTCCCACCTGCTTTTTATTTATTTTCCAAACTAGACAAGCTTTCTAAGAGTAAGAATAATGGCGTGCTGGATAGAACAAAGGACAATGCTGGGCAAACAGTAAAAGACCAGTCCCATACTTGCTTATTCATTATTTTAGGTAGGAACCTGACCATCTAGATTAATCATCACATAATCGTAGAATACTGAAGGGATCTTAGAGATAATCAAATCCCCAATTCCTGCTTTAGAGTTGAAAATCTGAGGCCCAGCAGCAGGTGTGGGAGTTGCATGGATGTCCCCTCTTCCCTCCGCAGGGCCCTGCTACTCTATGTGTGAAAAAATTCCCAGTAGCCATGCAGGGAGGCTTGCCACACTTCATGCCTCCATCTTCTTAATCACTCTTGAATTTCTGACATCGTCCCTCTCCATCTGCTGGTTCTTCCAGAATTACTGCTTTTTTAGGAGCTCCTGCCCAATTACTCAAGCAAGGCCTGAGTGGGGTTTGGCATATCCTGAGTGAGCTGAGAGTTCCAAGATGTTTGCTTTGTAAAATGGAGACTCCGTTCTTCATATCGACTTCCTCACCCATCAATCTTTTTTTTTTTTTTCCTGGCAACAACATTAGGGGTGGAATGTGATTTGGTCATACACAGAGGTGATTAAGTCTCTGAACCTCTAGACTTCATTGAGGGGATTTTTGCTATGGCAAAGGCTTATTTAATGACTAGCTCAGTTTCTGTTTTTTAACCACTTGAGCCCTGATACCACAAGCGAGCAAAAGCGTTGCCCATGTGGGCTCTTAGGCGAAAGTAAAAACATGGAAAAGAAGAGTGAATGTGGAGGGGAGGAAAGGGAAGAAGAAAGAAAGGGAGAATCAGAGGGGGTGCTTAGAGGTGAAGGAAGGTGCAGAAAGATGGAAAAAGAGAAGAATCAGAGGAGAGAGAGAGAGAAATAGGAAAGGGAGGAAACAAGAAAGAAGTATCTGAAAATGATTAGGAAGAAAAAACTTGTAGAAAAAGAGGGAGAATTCATGCAGGGAAAAGAGACTGCCATGATAAGGAAATAAGAGTGAAGAAATATGAGGGAAGTCTGAGGCATCCTGTCTCCCAGTGCCTACACTCCTTCAGAAGCCATAGAACATACTCCAGGGTAGAGACAGTGCCAGGAAGAACACTGGCTAGGCTGGAATCGGGGAACACTCCAAGTTTAAGGCAGATGACCTGCTACACTTCATCTCTCATAAAAGTGATGTGATAATCTATAATGACATTTTAGAGGTACATGAATGAAAAGATGTTCAAATCGTTAATTATTAGAGAAATACAAGTCAAAACTACAATGATATATCACCTCACATCAGTTAGAATGTCTATCATCAAAAAGTCCACAAATAATAAATGCTGAAGAGGGAGTAGAGAGAAGAGAACTCTCCAACAGTGTTCGTGGGAATGTAAAATGGTGCAGCCACTATGGAGAAAAGTATGGAGGTCCCTTAAGAAGCTAAAAATAGAACTACCATATGACCCTGCAATCCCACTCCTCAGTCTATATCCAAAGAAAAATACGATTTGAAAGGGCACATGCACCCCAATATTCACTGAAGCACTGTTTACAATAGCCAAGACATGGAAGCAACCTAAATGTCCATCAACAGAAGAATGGATAAAGAAGATGTGGTACATATATCAATGGAATATTACCTGACCAGTAAAAAGAATGAAGCCATGCCATTTGCACCAACATGGATGGACCTTCAGATTGTCACACTGAGTCAAGTCAGTCAGAGAGAGAAAGAAAAACATTGTATGACAGCACTTTCCTGCAGAATCTTGACAAATAATACAAATGAACGTATTTACAAAATAGGAACAGACTCACAGGCTTGGAGAATGAAGCTGCATTTATCATGGGGGAAGGGTTGGGGGAAGGATGGTTAGGGAGTTTGGGATTGACATGTGACTTGTACACACTACTATATTTAGAATGGATAACCAACTGGGACCTAGTATATAGCAGGGGAACTCTGCTCAATATTCTGCAACAGCCTAATTGGGAAAAGAATTTTAAAGGGAATGGATACATGTACATGTATAGCTGGATCACTTTGTTGCACACCTGAAACTAAAACAACATTATTCATCAACTGTACCCCAATATAAAATTTAAAAATTAAAAACATAAAAAATAAAAGCAGTCTAATAATTTTCTTAAAAAATATCACAAAGCAATTTAAATAATCACAAGTCTCTCAAGAAGATTATAAAAGGGATTAATTGCATTGTATGACATCCACCTAGTAAATCTCACTTTTCATCTTCCATCTCACCAAATCCCACTTACGGATCTCCTGGTCTCTTCCCTTGATTCCCTCCCAGTAAGCCACATTCTCTGACCATCTGCCTCTCTCTATACTCTCCTTACCTCTCTCAGGCTCCATCTCTTATTATGTAGATCAGTTAGCCTCTGGGAACTTCTTTTGTCTGCGTGTGTGTGTATGTGTGTGTGTGTGTGTGTGTGTGAGAGAGAGATAAAGTTTTATTAAAATATAAAGGAAATAGAGAAAGCTTCTGACATAGGCATGAGAAGGGGGCAGAAAGAATACCCACTTGTTAGTGTTAGCAATGTAGTTATATACTCTCCAATGAATCAAGAGAATGTCTGGAGGTTTTAAAGACCTCACCAGACCTACTCCCATAATTTACATTTTAAGATAACAGGATTAGCCAGAAGGTTTAATCCAGAGACTGTACTCAGTAAGGATACATTATTGTTATATAATCCTAAGGAATATAGAGGAAAAAAATTTTGTCCTTTCTTCCTCCTTGAGAATTCCAGATCCCTCTCTCCTCGGGGACCCCTAGACTTCTTATCAACCTGCCTAGGAAATGACTCTTTCATTCCGCCCTTTTCTTTTAGGAGAATTATATTGTCAAGGGAAAGGGGCATCATTTTCATTTCATAACTACTTCCTGCTGTTTAGGAGCGTGGTCCTCAAATTGTTGAGGCAACATATTCTCCTAACCCTCATATTGAGGGTCTCTGATCCAGGGGCCCCAAGTAATAGTTGGAAGAGGCTGTGGCATTCGTAGGAGCTTGGACAACCATTTGTAACTTAAAAACCTTCATGCGACTAGAAACAAATCCAATTACACAGTTCCAGATGTAAGGCAAAATAGTCATTAAAACAAGTTAAAAATCAAATTTAAAAGTCATATTATGTCCATAATTACATCAGTCTATCTTCAGTTCAGTTCAGTTCAGTTCAGTCGCTCAGTCATGTCTGACTCTTTGTGACCACATGAATTGCAGCACGCCAGGCCTCCCTGTCCATCACCAACTCCCGGAGTTCACTCAGACTCACGTCCATCGAGTCAGTGATGCCATCCAGCCATCTCATCCTCTGTCATCCCCTTCTCCTCCTGCCCCCAATCTCTCCCAACATCAGAGTCTTTTCCAATGAGTCAACTCTTCGTATGAGGTGGCAAAAGTACTGGAGTTTCAGCTTTAGCATCATTCCTTCCAAAGAAATCCCAGGGCTCATCTCCTTCAGAATGGACTGGTTGGATCTCCTTGCAGTCCAAGGGACTCTCAAGAGTCTTCAACACCACAGTTCAAAAGCATCAATTCTTCAGTGCTCAGCCTTCTTCACAGTCCAACTCTCACATCCATACATGATCAGTGGAAAACCTATAGCCTTGACTAGACGGACCTTTGTTGGCAAAGTAATGTCTCTGCTTTTGAATATGCTATCTAGGTTGTTCATAACTTTCCTTCCAAGGAGTAAGCATCTTTTAATTTCATGGCTGCAGTCACCATCTGCAGTGATTTTGGAGCCCAGAAAAATAAAGTCTGACACTGTTGCCACTGTTTCACATCTATTTGCCATGAAGTGATGGGACCAGATGCCATGATCTTCATTTTCTGAATGTTGAGCTTTAAGCCAACTTTTCCACTCTCCTCTTTCACCTTCATCAAGAGGCATTTTAGTTCCTCTTCACTTTCTGCCATAAAGGTGATGTCATCTGCATATCTGAGGTTATTGATATTTCTCCCGGCAATCTTGATTCCAGCTTATGCTTCTTCCAGCCCAGCATTTCTCATGATGTACTCTGAATATAAGTTAAATAAGCAGGGTGACAATATACAGCCTTGACCTACTCCTTTTCCTATTTGGAACCAGTCTGTTGTTCCATGTCCAGTTCTAACTGTTGCTTCCTGACCTGCATATAGGTTTCTCAAGAGGCAGGTCAGGTGGTCTGGTATTCCCATCTCTTGAAGAATTTTCCACAGTTTATTGTGATCCACTCAGTCAAAGGTTTTGGCATAGTCAATAAAACAGAAATAGATGTTTTTTCTGGAACTCTCTTGCTTCTTCCATGATCCAGTGGATGTTGGCAATTTGATCTCTGGTTCCTCTGCCTTTTCTAAAGCCAGCTTGAACATCTGGAAGTTCACAGTTCACGTATTGCTGAAGCCTGGCTTGGAGAATTTTGAGCATTACTTTACTAGCGTGTGAGATGAGTGCAATTGTGTGGTAGGTTGAGCATTCTTTGGCATTGCCTTTCTTTGGGATTGTAATGAAAACTGACCTTTTCCAGTCCTGTGGCCCCTGCTGAGTTTTCCAAATTTGCTGGCATATTGAGTGCAACACTTTCACAGCATCATTTTTCAGGATTTGAAATAGCTCCACTGGAATTCCATCACCTCCACTAGCTTTGTTCGTAGTGATGCTTTCTAAGGCCCACTTGACTTCACATTCCAGGATGTCTGGTTCTAGGTCAGTGATCACACCGTCATGATTATCTGGGTCGTGAAGATCTTTTTTGTACAGTTCTTCTGTGTATTTTTGCCATCGCTTCTTAATATCTTCTGCTTCTGTTAGGTCCATACTATTTCTGTCCTTTATCGAGCCCATCTTTGCATGAAATGTCCCCTTGGTATCTCTAATTTTCTTGAAGAGATCTCTAGTCTTTCCCATTCTGTTGTTTTCCTTTATTTCTTTGCATTGATCACTGAGGAAGGCTTTCTTATCTCTTCTTGCTACTCTTTGGAACTTTGCATTCAAATGCTTATATCTTTCCTTTTCTCCTTTGCTTTTTGCTTCTCTTCTTTTCACAGCTATTTGTAAGGCCTCCCCAGACAGCCATTTTGCTTGTTTGCATTTCTTGTCCATGGGGATGGTCTTGATCCCTGTCTCCTGTACAATGTCACGAACCTCATTCCATAGTTCATCAGGCACTCTATCAGATCTAGTCCCTTAAATCTATTTCGCACTTCCACTGTATAATCATAAGGGATTTGATTTAGGTCATACCTGAATGGTCTAGTGGTTTTCCCTACTTTCTTCAATTTAAATCTGAATTTGGCAATAAGGAGTTCATAATCTGAGCCACAGTCAGCTCCCGGTCTTGTTTTTGTTGACTGTATAGAGCTTCCCCATCTTTGGCTGCAAAGAGTATAATCAATCTGATTTTGGTGTTGACCATCTGGTGATGTCCATGTGTAGGGTCTTCTCTTGTGTTGTCGGAAGAGGGTGTTTGCTATGACCAGTGTATTTTCTTGGCAAAACTCTATTAGTCTTTGCCCTTCTTCATTCCGTATTCCAAGGCCAAATTTGCCTGTTACTCCAGGTGTTTCTTGACTTCCTACTTTTGCATTCCAGTCCCCTATAATGAAAAGGACATCTTTTTTGGGTGTTAGTTCTAGAAGGTCTTGTAGGTCTTCATAGAACCATTCAAAGAAGAAAAGTGACTTCCTCAAGTTCACCTATATTTACTTCCTGAGAAAATACAAGTCTACTGACTAGACATACATGGAGGGTTTGTCTTTGAACCAAAGACAAAGATTTTACCACCTTACCCTCACTCAGCCTCCCCCACTTCACCCTACCACAAACCCCCTTGGGCTTCATGACTGTAAACAATATCCCTCCGAATATTAATAGTAAGCCAGAATGCAATAAAGGCTACCAGAAAGTAGGGGATGCTTTAAAAATCTATCCGTTCCCCATTCACAGCTAGAGATTTGATGTTACTTCCTCCACATTCCATGTTGAATGTAATCAAGCAAAGATCGACTCCACTGTCTACGTATCTAGGTTTATAGCACGGGGCTGGCACCTCCAGGACAGTCCATTTCATGATGTATTGCAGTGGCAGGAGAAGGCAGGGAAGGTGAGGGAGTGAGTATGTGTCAAAATATGGAATCCAGAATAAGTGGTGAGGGCCTAAAAAGTGTGCCCAGAATTGGAAACATTTGCAACCTGTGGATGACACTAATCTGGACAATATAAATGCAGTTCCTATATCCTTGGCTGACACCATGAGTCATACAGCCCACCTACACTATATTAAGAACTCCCAAAATACTAACGAGAGTGAGTGAGACAGTGAGTGAATGAGTGAGTATGTGTGTGCATGACACATGTTGATGGAGACCACAAAACTCCAAACTGAAGGTAGTGTGTGTACTGTGGGGCTTCTCAACCTGGACCTGACACTTTAAAACCAAACCAAGCAAAAGAATTTAAGAGAGCAGGCATGCACATGCATTGATTTGTGTATCTTATTAAGATGCACGCATAAAACCATTTCAGCCAACACTTCCACTTCCAGGAACTTATCCTTCAGGTATATTTATAGCTATGAGCAAGCACAGATAAATAAGAATGTTCATATTCAACACTGTATGCAACATATCTATTTGATTAAAAACTATCACTTTAAGAAGAGTGAGGAAGTTTCTTGTTCTGATAATGGGAACATCTCCAAGACCTATTAGAAAGTGACATGAGAGGTACAGAACAACCTTAATTTGCCTCAATTTATGTATCTTTGGGCTTCCCTGGTGGCTCAGATGATAAAGAATTCATCTGCAATGTGGGAGACCTGGGTTTGATCCCTGGGTTGGAAAGATCCCCTGGAGGAGGGCATGGCAACTCACTCTAGCGTTCTTGCTTGGAGAATCCCCATGGACAGAGGAGCCTGGCAGGCTATAGTCCATGGGGTCACAAAGAGTTGGACATGACTAAGCAACTAAGCCCAGCACAAAGCATGTATCTACACACACACACACACACACACACACACACACTTGCTTGTATATGTATAGGAAAATATTGGAAGGTGACAAAAGAACCCATGATATAATACTGAAAAGGGGTGTGGTAGATAAAGGGCCTGGGGAGAATGAAGGATATAAGCCAGCCCACGATCGGATGCCTTGCTGTACAATGTGAATGCATTTTAAACAGGTCCATTTACTACTTATTAGAGAGGCCAAGTTCTCAACACCAGTAGTACTTCAAACTTGCTTTGGACTTACAGACAGAAGTCTTCCACTTCTGCCAGCCCGCCTTGGCTTAAGAAAGGAAAGATTTTTCACTGGATACATTTTTGGAAACTCTCAAAACTCCTGTTAAAATGATGGCAGGAATGGAGGAGAGGCCAAGGCCAGGGTTGGGGGGTGGTCAATGTCCCAGTTATTTCAGCTGTCCTGCCTGGTCCCACACGCTCCACTAAGCATGGCGACAATTTGGCCCAGAATAATAGCTGCAGATTCAAGAACGAACGGGGGTAGGGTGGCGGGGAGGAAGAAAAGTAAGCTTTGGAGAGCTATTTTCTTCCTACACTGTAAAAACTCAAATACCAGGGGGCTGAGGGTGGGCAGGGAGACAAAACAGTACTTTGTCTTAAATCTTCAGTGCAGTAAGTTAAGGTTTCCAAGCCTGCACAAACTGTCGATGCCTTTTGAGCCTTTACATTCTGGCGTTCAGCGCACATAATATACAAATGAAAAGAATTGGAGGTTTAATTTAGAATTCGGACAAAAGGCCCAGACACATGTGTCTCTATGAGAATGTTGGGGTGGGGGTGCGGGGAGGGCAGGGAGTGACAGCACATGTCATTAGCCAGTGTGCACAGGCTGCTTTTGGACTTTGATTGGGGAGACTCGTTCCGATTTTAACAAGTTTGCCGAGAAGACCTTCAGCTGGGCTGCATATGAGGCCCTGCTATTTTTAATATAAATGTAATGTTTTTAAATCCATCGACGGTGTCCTAAACCAGATTTGGTCGTAAGCAGCTGTGCTGAAATTGTAAAATCTCACCCTTGTGTCTGGTTTCACATCTGGTAACTCACAGCTAACAGTTACAACTCTCCAATAGTAATTAAATGTTTTCTTTAAAAGAAAAAACACCCACAATCATATATGGCAGAATGCATTATTAAAGGAGTATTTTGATTCACAACAACCGCCACCAGGAAGAATCCAGCAAGAATTTTATAGGTAGTTGGGTACTTTTAGGTACTTTTTTTCTAAAGGTGTTGATCAAAATAAGTACATGTTACAAAAAGCAAAGGCAGTTTGCAACTGGGTGGATATTGAGTAACGTTAAGGGGCCATAATTGCTAGTGAGGAGAATACCTCCTCTTTGATGTCAACCGTGGCTTTTCTTTTTTTGTTTCAGAAAGGAAGAAACTTCAAAAGCCGTAATTTCAGGACAATAAAGTACTCACATTAATATAGGTACCAACTTTAACTGATTTTCAGCTCAGAAAAGAAGTTTCATGGTGAAAATGCTCTAGGATGAAGGAGATAGAGCGAAAATATTTTTAGATTTCTTTCCACACACTATTTCAAATATGAATAAATGATACATAGATCCCTAAGATAGCCTTTAGAAGCCCTTGCACGTGCCACCCAGGGAAAACAGTTACCTCCTTACAGTCTGAAATATATGGTTTTATTTTATACTGGTATTCCAAATTTGCTGACAGAGTGTATTAAGTGAATGGATTCTCCCCATAGCTTAAATATTCTGGTATAACTAGCAAGGTATAGGAAAGATACTCTATAAATTAACCATCTTTCCTTTCTCTGATATTATGTCAATAAGGTATAATTTTAATAAGATATAAAATAGAGATCTGAGTTTTTCTAATGCTTACTGTTTTTAGGACTAAGCCCTCACTTTATGTTTATTTCTTTAAGATATATAAGGTTGTCATATCAATGGTAATGTTGTTAATATTTTTAAGCATTTCTAGTATGCATGGTTGTATTCATATATCTGGTTCTATTTCTTCCACAATTAGTGATTTTCCTAAACTATAAGATTTTGAGGGTGAAATAAAAAGATGCATACAACCCCGTTTTGTAGCAAGAGATAAACTCAAATGATTGAGATTGTTACAAAATTGTATTTGAAATAATAAAAGTAAAAAAAAATTAGTAATAAAAGACTGTGGTTGTATCTTGTTTGTTTGTTCAGGAGGTTACATAGAATACTTGGATTCATCCTTAGAAAAGGACTCTTAAGTATCACAAAGACAGAGAAAAGCACACAAATTCTAATTGCTTATGCTTGATGGATTTTTGTAGGTTACCTAACTTTTCCTCTGGAGAAGGAAATGGCACCCCACTCCAGTACTCTTGCTTGGAAAATCCCATGGACAGAGGAGCCTGGAAGGCTGCAGTCCATGGGGTCGCAAAGAGTCAGACACGACTGAGCGACTTCACTTTCACTTTCATTAACTTTTCCTCACACATTTAAGTAGAGAAATTTAATGATTCTTAGTGGATGTTTTGAGTCATGAAATCATCATTCAATGTAGTTGTAGACTCTAATGATATGCATTATTAAAGAGGAGGAAAGGACAAGAAATGTAATAAAATATCTGAAGCAGAGTGAGCTTGGAACCCAGGCCTAATCTGTGACACTGAGTAGCTTCAATCCTTGGCACTTGCATGAAAGAACTGAGGACTATGAGAGTTCCTTAGAACCATCTGTTATCTCATCAGAAGCCCTGGAATCCTGACCTGTAGCAACAGATCTCTGTCTTCATGTTCGCCACACTTTCCCTTAGGGATAAGTAATAAGCAGGCTTCCCCTGTAAGCACAGCTGTGATCCCCGCAACCTAGGAAAGAGGGAAAGGCAGAATCTGATTGGAGAGCACAGGTCTCAGAAGTCTGCCTCCCGACATGGATGACTGGGGGGATATTCATAACTTCAGAACGAAATTAGCAGAGTTGGCCAGCCTGAACAAAGCAGGTGCCTTCTGAATCACCCGGGACTTGGAGAGCCCTGTTCTTGGTGATCAGCAGGGCACCAGCCTGTGAAGCAGAGAAGCTGCTGCCCCTGAGGAGTGCTACTTCTTCAAGCACCCCCTTTCCTGGGTCCTATTGCTGCTTTTTCCCACCTAAGTGGGGAGAGTTTGTAGCCTCCGAAAGCAATGAAGGGTAAGGGAAAGGCAGAAACAGTGATATGCACTGCATTTATAAAAAGTATTTTTTGAGCTATTAAAAAAAAAAAAAAAGCCAAGGTACAAAGGCATGCTTGCTCAGCCCCACCCCTAGAGAGGGCTTTCTGGGAGAGTCAGGACACTGAATTATGTATCTCCTTCCCCAGCTGTATTTGCTGACATTGTGCGCTGCTGCACTGCCCGGAAAGCCAAGTACACACTCAGGGTATTTTTGATCTGATGTATGAGCTGCTGTGGTCTCCATAAAGGAGGCCTTCAGGGTGTAGCACAGATTTTAAAGCCCTGAAAAGTGACTAGAGATTAGACCCTTACTCAGGCCACTAGGATCATCAAGCAGTCCAGCACATCTCCTCATTTGGATGTGATCAGAACAAAAGCCCCTTGTGGGTGTACAGAATGTAGTGGGCGAGGCACTGCCAAGAGAGCTGGCCTGGGGTATGAGATCGGCTCTTACCCACAGGGTCCATTATTTCCTCTCTCTGTCTCTCTGGACCTCCTCCACTCAACTGAAATGATAGCTTTCACCAAGACATTCTATGGCCTCACAGGTCTCAGTGCAAAATGATATGAAAAGCCCAGGAATCCAGCCAATGGCCAGGAACCAAAACAATTCCTTATCCACTCGGAGCCATTGAAATGAACCAGATACCTCTGTCTTCCAAAAAAGAGAAAAACACCCAGAGATGGGCCCAGATAACTAGTGGCGTCTGGTTTACAATTCTTTCTGAGATGTCTTGCCCACATCTCCTTTCTGAGAAAGACCAAGAAAAGGAAAGTGGTTCTCCCATTGAGGACAGGGGACCCCATCCTTTTTCCTTAACTATGGCTCATTCAGAACCAGCTGTCCTTTGAACCCGGCATGACAAAGACAATTGCCACGGAGTGGTCATTTAATTCTCTCTCCCTCTCTTTCTGATGGCAAACATTAACTGCCGACTACAACAGGACCACCTGCAATGTGTTAGTCATTAAAAAGGTCACCGTTACTAAACATTTTAAACTGTGAATAGCTTCAGATTAAATTAGGTGTAAAAAAAGTCATTTCCTCTCTGTGATAAACTCAAACACCTGCAGTAGGGCTCATGTTTACCAGGGACATAAAGGGCCTCTCCCAGCTCACAGACCATTTGGGGGAAGAAAAACAAAAGCCCCATTCTGTCGGCTATCTCTCTGCCCTTGTAATAGGATTCCCTAAATTCGGTGACTGTTTGCACGTCCCCTTGAGAAGTGTGAGGATTGCGTAGACAATTCAAACCTCCATTTACGTAGGCCTCATGCTAGCTTCTTCAGCTCTTCCACGTGAATTTCCCTATGTTTTTTCCTGTTAACTTTCTCCTATGTGTTTATATCGCATGCGACCCCACCCAAGGGTTGAGCGCTCTTTCAGTCTACCACAGTCACTGTGGACTGCCTGATGTTTTCAGTATCTGCACAGGCAGGTAAAAGAGCGTGAGCACGGATGGCTGGCCTTTGGAGAGCGTGAACCCTGCATGACCCTATGCTGAGTGCCAGCATGCAACCTGCAGATGGTCCTGCCAACCTCGGAAAGCCTGAACCACACTCCCCACTTCACAAGCCAACACACTCAAGCTTTGAGAGGCGAAGTAGCGTACCTGTGGGAAGTTCATGGCTTCTAGCAGAAGGTCCAAGAGTCATTTTCCCGCCAGTACGTGGGCTGAGTCCACCACCGTCTCTGGACCAGCTAATGCTGGTCCATAGCATTAGCTTCTCAACTGCTTCGCCTGCTTCTGTGCTGGCCTCCCCAGGAGTGATCAGGGTGTGATTCTGACAAGCTGGATGACATCACTCCTGATGAGAATCCTATTGTGGAGTCCCACAGCAGTTAAAATACAGTCTAGACTCTTCTGTATGATCTTGCCCCTGACTTCCTCTGGACTTTTCTTCTTCTCTCCCCTTAGTCCAGCCACTCGGGCTTTCTCTCTGTGCCTGTGCATGCCAATCCTGCTTGAAAGGGTCTCCCCCCAGATGTGTATATGTCAATAGCCCCTTCTGTTCATACAGGTAGCAGATATCATGCATTTCCTCATCCAATCTGCCCTTCAGGCCCTCTCAGTCACATTACCCTCTTTACTGTCTTTGCATTTCTCGTCACTATCCGAGAGCCCATGCTTACTGTCCCAGTCTCCACTAGATTACACATTCCATTGGGGTGGGAACCTTATCTTGGCCTCTGCTGCATCCATAAGGCATCATAATACCTGCCTACGGTTGGTGATTCCTGAATAGATGAACCAATGACTCATAGAACTGAACCCAGGTGACTGCACCCCAAAGTTGGTCTTCCGTATGCATAACAGTGATGTCAAGCTAGACATGATGAGCAGGAACCATTACTGCCCTCAGTGACTGCTTTCTCACTCTGACCTCTACTTTCATCTCAACATGCTTTTTTTTAAAAAAAAAACTGTATAGGACTCTTTGCTTTCAGATTTTAAAAAACTTCAAATATTGTAATTGGCATTCTAGGGGGAGTTTAGAGCTAGCTACTACCATATTCAGTCTTTACACTTCACATATATGTCATATGTTTAATCTCTCCCTTGTATCATTTGTATGAAAGTCTATGTTTCCTAATAGACTACAGGTTCCTTTGATGGCATCACCACTTAGCACAGTATTTAGTATCTAGTTAGTACTACACAGCCTTTGTATGGTAAAATTAAATAGTTTACTATATAACCAGGGCATCTCAGGTGGCACAGTGGTAAAGAATCCACCTGCCAATGCTGGAGACACAGGAAACATGAATTTAATCCCTGGGTTGGGAAGATCTGCTGGAGAAGGAAATGGCAACCCACTCCAGCAGTATTCTTGCCTGGAGAATTCCATGGACAGAGGAGCCTGGCAGGCTTTTGTCCATAGGGTCACAAAAAATCAGACTCAACTGAGTGACTGAGCACTATATAATCACCTTGATCTAGAGAGACCAGTTTTATTATTATTTCAACATCTCTTTTCTGTATTTCTTTCCAATTCTCTGTTGTTCACCTGTATATGCTAAAGGGCCATAGTGGACACTCACTAAATGTTTATTGCCACCGAAATGAGGCCTGGGAATTGCAGAAGGAAGGCACTGATCTGCCTTCCATGACAGTCTTCAGACAGGGACCGTGTCGTGCACAGTTAACAAGATGCATACACCTTGTGAAAATATCTGGGAATCGAAAGGATTTAAAGAGAAATAGACGGGAAACAGTGGAAACAGTGTCAGACTTTATTTTTCTGGGCTCTAAAATCACTGCAGATGGTGACTGCAGCCATGAAATTAAAAGATGCTTACTCCTTGGAAGGAAAGTTATGAACAACCTAGATAGCATATTCAAAAGCAGAGACATTACTTTGCCAACAAAGGTTCATCTAGTTAAGGCTATGGTTTTCCTGTGGTCATGTATGGATGTGAGAGTTGGACTGTGAAGAAGGCTGAGCGCCAAAGAATTGATGCTTTTGAACTGTGGTGTTGGAGAAGACTCTTGAGAGTCCCTTGGACTGCAGGGAGATCCAACCAGGCCATTCTGAAGGAGTTCAGCCCCGGGTGTTCTTTGGAAGGAATGATGCTAAAGCTGAAACTTCAGTACTTTGGCCACCTCATGCGAAGAGTTGACTCACTGGAAAAGACTCTGATGCTGGGAGGGATTGGGAGCAGGAGGAGAAAGGGACGACAGAGGATGAGATGGCTGGATGGCATCACTGACTCGATGGACGTGAGTCTGAGTGAACTCTGGGAGTTGATGATGGACAGGGCCTGGCGTGCTGCAATTCATGGGGTCGCAAAGAGTCGGACATGACTGAGCGACTGAACTGAACTGAAAGAGAAAATGATCCTAGTGATATTTAAAGACAATTTACCTCAACATTTCTTCTAAAAGCTTGGTAGCAATTGTATTTGTCTGGAAACAACCTGAATTTCTATTAATTCAAAAATAGTTGGATAACTTGTGGCATATCCCTTCTTATGGAATATTATTCATGTCTTATAAAGAATGAGCTCTTACTGACCTAAAAGTATTTCTATGATATATTGTTAATTGCAATAAATAAATAAGTCATCCAGAATTATAAAGGAGCCTGTTCGTAGTTTCAAAAACGTGTTAATTTGTGTGGGCATGGAGAAATGTATGGAAGGATACACACCAAGCTGTAAAAATCTGTCATCATAGAGGGGTGAGAACAAAGGGGCTGTAAAAGGGAGTTATTGACTTTTCCTTTCTACATATTTATTCTGCATCCCTCTTTAAGAGGATTGCTTTTGAATAAAAATTTATTAGAAAATAAATATTAATGTAAAATGCAAGGTTTTCCCTGGAATAGGGCATACATCTCAACAGCTGGAGAACAATCATCAGAGTGTTCAGGGAATAGTGAGTTAACTTTCTTCCCTTGATCCATGTCCCCTGATGAGCTCATCTTTTGCCCACAAATCCAGTTATCAAGAATAAATGGCAGGCTGCTGGGAACTGACCCTAAGGAAATGGTCCAAGGAGAGAATTCACAGAAAGCTCTCTCCTTTGGGTTATTTATCACATTGCTATATTGTAGGATCATAATATTGGATACAACACAAATGCCCTACAATAGAGGAAATAGCCTCTTATTATTTATTTAGCTAATAAATTATGATACACTCACTTGGAAAATGTTAGGGACCATTAAAATTAAGGCATCGAGCACTTTATAACCCCCTGGAAAATGCTTATGTTACACATGTTGATGGAAAAGCACAGTAGACAAAACTAAATCCTATGAGTGCATTTCTATGACAATGATCAGAAAAGGACAAGGTAAAGACACACCCCTTAGACTAATGTAATTCACAGCGATACTTGCAAGCAGCCCCCAAAATCCCACACTCTCAGGCTGTTACAGAAATATTAAGTAGTTGCTCTGGGAAAATCACCCCTAACTATATAAATCACTGGGGAATGTCAGTCCTAGGGTTATATGTCTTGCTTAAAATCATTTAAGATGACATTTTGTCCAATATTTTCAAATAGCCTGAGAGCATCACCATGTGTTTTTTTTTTTTTTTTTTTTCCCCTCTTTTCTACCAATTGCACTACAGGAAAGACCTGCCTGTACCTCAAGAGATAAGAAAGAAACTGGGATGTCTTTTGTTTGCTTTGTAAACTTGGTCAAGGTCTTGTGAGATCTCAGGGAAAATGACTGTGATTAGTCCTAAACATCATGAGGAAATGTTAATTCTACTCAATTTGTTGAAAATCTCAAGAGAAAAACCATTTAAGGGACATGAAGAAGGTGGTTTATAGAAAATAGGGTATGGAGCACTGGACTGGGAGTCAGAAGGTCTCACATTCTTTCATTTGTTCATCCATTCAATCATTCATTCATGTCTGTTATGCGCAAACCAACTTTGGAAAGTAAACGTCAAAGCCATCTGGCCCCTGGCAGCTCAAGCTACGGTGGCCATGCCAGGACACAACCAAGAAATTATAGTATAGTGTATTAAGAACAGTGATGAAAAAGAATATTATGGAGTATGAAGGAAGAAATTTTTGCTTCTTCTTGAGACAGTAGACTTGCCTCCCAAACCAATATGACCCTGGAAGAACTGGGTCCCAGAGTCCTGGCTGTTAAGAGGCAAGATAGAGAGGTGGTGAAAGACATGATTTTAGAAGCAGACTTAACCCTCAGCACCTCCAGGAAGTGCGTGACATTGGGCAAGTTATTTAACCTCTGCAGAGCGATTCCCTCAATTGTAAAATGAGATAACAACATTATGTGCCTCACAAGACAAGTGTTAGGGTTCCAGGAGAAGTTGCTCAGGCAGATTTGAGCATAGTGCCTGGCTCATAATTCCAGCTAAAGAAATGATAGCTATATTACTGTGAATAACAACTCTTCGGCCTCAGTTATTTTGGCCAGAACAAGGCAGATGGTATGCTACTGCTGGGGAATATAATTCATGTGCTGCTTCAGGCACTGGATTTTGATCTGCGGGGTGTGGAGCTAGGTTCTTAAGCATTCCAACCTGTTACTATTAATCATTTCCCTTGGAAACATTTCCGGAGTCAGTCTCCTGAGTGAATGCTGTCAATGGGCTGTGGGTGTGTGAGCAGGAGGGATCTTACTCATGTGGGAGCCAGTCTGTCCTTCCCTGGTGTGGTACAAATTAGAGGGAGCCTGTGGGGTTTCTCTCCAGCTCCCATGGGTTCCCCCAGGGAGGGCTTCTTGACAGCATTGTGGTTTGGGTTGTCATCACAACTAACCACTCATTTCTCAACTGACGCCTTGTGTCACTCTGCGCATCCCTGCAGGGTTGTGGGAAAGACTCCTGCAGAGCAGTAAGAGGCAGGAAGACAGGCTGCACTATGGGGACAAAGAGGGCAGCATGGCTCAGCCGCCAGGCTTGGGAGGATGGAATAAAGCAGAGCCCACTGAAACCCGGCACCAAATGAACAAAACTGAGGTTCTCCCTTGCTTTCCAGAATGGCATGCAGTTGCTTTGATTTCACTGCATAATCTTGGATGGGACTATATTCCCAAGCAACTGAAATCCTATGGTCACAACAGCACTGACTTTGGCAAACAGGGCCACCGATGCACATAAAAATACTGAAAGCCTACCTTCAGTGAATCCTATTAAATTCATTGAATCCAATTTCATTTGCAGATTTACACTTTAATCACGTGTCATCATCATGTCCCTTTCATAGGTGAGAAAACTGAGATACCGAGAGATTAAGATATTCATCCATAATTGCATAGCTAGCAGGAGGTGGAACCAAAGTTCAAATTCTGGCAGTGGGAGTTCGAGCCTGAAGACTTAATCTCCATGCTGTGCTGATGCCTGATGCATGCACTTAAATAAAGAGTGGACACAAGATCAACGTGATTCCCCAAAGGGCCACGAGCCAGCTAAGGTCTCCCATGGAAGACTCTGAAGGCCTGAGTTAAAACAGAGAGGTCTCCAGGAGGGGCCCTATCTAAGCTCTTAGCAGTCTTGGCTACAGAGCATGGATTAGTTTCTTCAGAGTAGCTCCTTTCTGAGCAAAGGGTAATTAGGATGATGGTAAGAAGAGTTTTTCTCTGAAAAGTGGGATTCCCTATGATTCTCAAGAGTGGATAAGAGCCCAGAGAACCAAAAAGAGGCAGTTGGAGTAGAATTATGGAGAAATGGTATTAGAGAAGAAGGACAAGAAAGGACTAAAAAGTTTTAATGTGTCTCCACCACAATTTGACAAAAGGCTGGCCCTGCTGATTCAAAAGTTGTTTTTTTTTTTTTTCTCCCTCTCAACTCTTCCTGTTCAGAGGATGTTACCAGAATCTCCTTGATTTGGATATTCTCAGTTTCTACAGTCCATCAGGTACCAGAGAGCTCCAGGGGTCATTTAATTAAAGCCTTGGACTCAGAGATTGTCAAAACCAAAAGCCATTTCCAGAAGCATCCAGTCTTGGTCAGCCCAAGCTGATGGGCATTTACTGGTCAGCTAAGTGGTAGCACCTGCCTTGGGTACATGGGTGGCATAAAGACACAGTCTGGTTGGTGCTAGAAGACAAATAAGAGCAGAGAGACCAGGGACCATAGCTACTGAGAGAGTCCTTGGGTGAAATGAAGAGCCTGGAAAGAAATAGAGAGGAAAACAAGGGAAGATGAATTGAGTGGAGGAAGAGGAGACGTGCAAAATAAATAGAAGAGAAGAGACCCAAGAATGATGAGAGAGGAACAGGCAGGAAGATGTGAATGAAACAGGCAACCAGAGAAAGTCATCCATGACTGAGAAAATCAAAGGAGCGAACTGCCTAATGACAACCTTTAGGTTTCAACTGGTGGTGCTATGGAGGTAAACATCTCTCCCATTTTTCTCACATTTTTTTTTCTTTCTTGGTAAAATGTGCTACTTTCCATAGCATTGTGTAAGTGACATTTTGGGGAAATCAAGAAAATGGGGCTGAGTCTCCAGGTTGAGTTTGCAAAAAACGAAGACTTAGGGAATAGCCATCAGAGGGGAGAGGTGAGAGAGACAGAAATGGAGCAGATGCAGAAACTCAGAGTCAGGTCTGACTAGGTAAGACCTCCAAGGCCACTCCGTGGAGCAGCGAAACTAGCATGGCAGAGTCCCCTGGGAGTCTGGTTGAGACACTGCTGTACTCCATGTCAGGGTCTGACACGGCCAGTCTGCGGTGGGACCTGAGAGTTTGTCATTCTGATGCCCTCGGGTGAATGGCTCACCCTGGAAGAACCCTAAAGATATTTGAAGGGATCTTGCAGTCTTTACTAACTGTAGGGGAGGAAATGACCCAATTCTGTCTGAATCTCAAAGGAAAGGATGATTTCCTGGTTATAAATAAGTAGTATACAAACAGGCATCACCAATTCAATGGACATGAGTTTGAACAAACTTCAGGAGACGGTGAAGGACAGGAAAGCCTGGCATGCTGCAGTCCATGGGGCTGCAAAGAGTTAGACATGACTGTGACTGAACAACAACAATACAAAGAGTCACCATCTAGTTGCCAACAAAATGTTGCGGAAGCTCACAGAAGAAGAGAACGCACATAACTTCTATGCATGTAACCCTAAATCAGTATCGCCAGGCTCCCTGTGGGGTTAAGAAGTGTGACAGCTTATGGTAAAGGAATGTAATTAGGGGTCAGGAAGCCTAAGCTTGAATCCCAGTTAAGGTTCTTACCATCTGTGTGGTCTTTGGGGAGGGCGATTCATTAACCTCTCTGACCCCATTTTCCCTATCTTACCCAGGGGAACTTTTCACTGCTTATTGCTGCTGCCACCATGCTGGCTTCCTGGCCCACATGTGGACCAAGATTCTATTTTTGATTCCCTGCAACACACCTGAAGGGAGAAAGGAACACAAAGGTAAGCCCTAGGGCTTCCCTGGTGACTCAGTGGTTAAGAATCCACTTGCCAATGCAGGAGATGCAAGAGACGTGGGTTCGATCCCTGGGTCAGGAAGATCCCCTGGAGAAGGAAATGGCAATCCACTCTAGTATTCTTGTCTGAGAAATCCTATAGACAAAGGAGCTTGGCAGGCTACAGTCCATGGGTTCACAAGGAGTGGGACATGACTGAGTGATTCAACAACATAAAATACCAGAAACCTGGCATCTTAGCTCCAGTTCCCTGGGGCTGGAGTCTGAGGCAGAGGTTTGCATGCAGGAGGCTTATTGAGAGGCCTCTTGTAAACAACACATGCAAGGGAGTGAGGAAAGCAGAGTTGAGTAGAGGGAGATGTTGAACTCTGATGCAGTAGCTAAAGAGGTTTCAGCCGAACTTTGGGGAAGCTCCAGAGCAAGCCTGGCTCTTGCCAGTTGTTCAGGTTGGAGCAAAGAAGCTGTCTTTCTGTATCCTTAAGTCTGCCCTACATTTCATGCCCTTGGGCAGAGGGTTCAATCTTGGGTAAGGTGGTTCTCTTCAGACAGGGGTAATGCCTCAGCTGCAAGCTCTCATTAGCCAACACTCCCAGCAGTGGGGAGAAGGAGTGACTTTGTCCCCAAATGGGAGGCAGCACTGACTGCATAATTTGTGGAGGCCCTTGTTCAAAATTATTGAGAATTTCAAGATGGCAGCACCACATACTAAACTGAGCATGGGGCCCTTTTACACACTGGACCCTGAAATGGTTATGAACCCAGAAAGTTGGCCTCCATGAGGATCTGGTGGTACATCACCATGTCCAGCTTGGTGTTGTGGAAAGGAAATAAGCACAGAGAGAAACCTCATACTAGCTCACTGGCTTAGAAGATGCACCGCTTCTTCCATTTGGGGTCATTTATAGGGTGACTCCAGTGTGCTTCCCTGGTGGCTCAGTGGTAAAGAATCCACCTGCACTGCAGGAGCCACAGGAGATTAAGGTTTGATCTCTGGGTTGGGAAGATCACCTGAAGGAGGACATGGCATCCCACTCCAGTATTCTTGTCTGAAGAATCCCATGGACAGAGGAGCCTGGCGGGCTACAGTCCATGGAGGTCTGGGGGTCACAAAGAGTCAGACATGAATGAAGTGACTTAGCATGCAGGCACGTGCACAGGGTGACTCCAACATGACCATTACTACAAAGACTTGTCCTTAAGGCCTCCTCAGGGCCCTACAGGCTCTTAAGTGCAGACACGGGAGGCCAAGAGGCATTCTCTGACCTTCTGAATTCTCAGCTGTTGGGTTTTGATTCTCAGTGTCACGACCTTCCTCACAACTGGGAGATGGACAATGAGAATGTCCATCCCTTTCTTGAGAAACCTCACCTACCCATGGGTTGGGGCCTCACCTAATAGGCAATGACCAAAGAGTCACCTTTCTGCCTACATGGAGCAGCTGACACACCTTCAAGAGGCCCTTAGCAGAGGAGTGGGGTGACTTTTCTCTACAACAAGCTCTTCGCTCTTCCCCTGAACCTCCATGCCTAGCCTACTGAGGCTAGGCTGCCTTGGGCCTCAGATGCCTGCCTATTTCTCAGCCTCAGAGTCACGCAAGTCCCTTTAAATCAGTGAAAATAAATGTTTCGTTTGATTATTTTTTCATCAGCCAAAGCCTAGGGTTTCTGGACCCTGTCTTTCAGTTCTTTTAAATAAAATTTGAGGCAAAGAATAATCCTCTCTACACAGTCTATCAGAGTTTCATTTTCTCTCCCTTTTTAAACTGTGTTCTAACCCCAATTCAGGGGCCCCCAGAGTCTATTAAAGTTGCTCAATAAGATGCAGTGTTCACCACTCACTCTGACACAGGCCTTCTATTCCAACTCTCAGCCGTGTTTGCTTTCCTCCCTTCTCTCTCCTCTTTATTCTAGTTTTAGAATGTTGGTGAGCTGGTTGGATTTCTTTCTTATTTTCTTTAACCTATTCCACGACTTGAAGAGTTTTGTATTTCACATTAGGCAGTGGATAAAAGGCAGCCTTCAGCTGATAGTTGTCCTCTTCTGACTCTGGAATGGATCTTTGCTGAGTGTACAAGAGAGGCAAGACTGCGATTCAACTCTTTCACACACTCTAAAAGCAAAAGTGAGGAAAATGGGATTGTTCTCTGAATTCTAGCTACCAAAAAATTGTATGCAATTTGTATACAATAGGTTGTAGTCACCTGCTATATGGTCTATAACAGTCACTGATTGTATAAACTTAGAAAATATTAACCCAGGCGAAAACCTTGTGATATGTGTGTAGTGTGTGTGTGTGTGTGTATGTATGTACGCGTGTTGCATGCTAAGTTGCTTCAGTCATATCCAACTCTGTGTGACCCTATGGACGGTAGCCCGCCAGGCTCCTCTGTCCATGGGATTCTCCAGGCAAGAATACTGGAGTGGGTTGCCATGCCCTCCTCCAGGGGATTTTCCTGACCCAGGGATCAAACCTGTAACTCTTGCGTCTCCTGCATCAGCAGGTGGGTTCTTTACCACTAGCACCACCTAGGAAGCCCAACAATACTGGAGTGGATTGCCATGCCCTCCTCCAGGGGATCTTCCCAACTCAGGGATCAAATCCAGGTTTCCCACATTGCTGGTGGATTGTTTACCATCTGAGCCACCAGGGAAGCCCTTAAATAATATGCGTAAATGCTGTGCATAATGGCTTAAATGCTTAAAAGCCCTTAAACACTGTGCTTAGTTGCTCAATCATGTCCAAATCTTTGCAACCCCATGAACTGTGGCCTTCCAGGCTCCTCTGTCCAGGGAGATTCTCCAGGCAAGAATATTGGATTGGGTGACCATGCCCTCCTCCAGGGGATCTTCCAAGCCCAGGGATCGAACCCAGGTCTCCCTCATTATTGGTGGATTCTTTACCATCTGAGCCACCAGGGAGGAAGCCCAGTAATACTGGAGTGGGTAGTCTATCCTTTCTCCAGGGGATTGTCCCAACCCAGGAATCGAATTGGGGTCTCCCGCATTGCAGGCAGATTCTTTACCAGCTGAGCTACCAGGGACAGTTATGTATGTGTGTATATATACATCATCATTTTACAGTTAAGAAAACTGAACAAGTAACTGACTGGTTCCATTACTAAACCTTCAGGTCACGTAGCTAATTACAGTATGCATGAACCTACATACATGCACATATATACATACACATATCCCTGTGTATCTATGTGCTTGGCACATATTAAACTAAAAGACTATTAGGCAAACCATCATATCTATTTCAGTTTTGCAATTCAAGCATAATGTACACACAGTGAATGCACGTGCCCTCATGCTTTTACACTCACATCGTCCTCACTTAGATGAAGCAGGGACCATCTCAGCATCCCGGCAGGCTCCTGTCTGCCCCCTCCTTCTCCTCAGAGGTGACGGGGCTTTGCTAGTTTTGCTTGTTTTTGCTGTGTCACATTCCATTACATGAAAAGAACACGTTTTATTCATCCAACCATTGATGGAATTTGTCATTTCTAGTTTGGGACTTCGATACCTACTGTTGCTATGTACAATTTTCAGACACATCTATTGTTGAGCACATCACTCAATTCTATTAAGACTATACCTAGGCGTGGAACTACTGAGTCAAAGGTAAAGCATATGTTTGGCTATAATATATATTACCATAGTTATCCAAAGTCCTTGTATAAAATTACAGTCCTGGCTAGCAGCCTATGAGACCCCAGTGTCTCCTTTTACGTCTTATTTACATAGGCATTTCAGGGAGTTTAAATATTAAGACTAGCTCGTGTACAGAGAGACATCCACTGGAACGACATCACAGACCTTTCCTGCTGAACACACGCAATCCCAGGCTAGTGGCTCTGGCTTCCAGTTCCGTGGTGACTTCCCACTAGCTCCCTCCCACTGCTGTGACTTTTAGACAGCGAGGCGAGCCCGGAGGAGATGCAAAACAATTGCAGGTTTCATCTGTGTCATGAGGGTGAAACCCATTATTATGAAAAATGTTAACCTTTCCTCTTCTGGGCAGAAATAGCACCCGCTGTCAGGGGGTGCCTTGTTTAGAGAACCCTGTGGTTTCAAAAGAACTCTTAAAGTTCCAAAGAGCGAAGAAGCCTATTTTACTGCTCCATCACACCATTTTTATAGTATCTGACCTGCTGATTTGTCACCTAAATCTGCAAGACAAGACTAGTTATCACTCAAGAGATGTCCCATATCAAAGTCGGGGCTCTCTCTAGTTTTCATACATAAGAAGAGATGACTTAAAGCCAACAGGGAACTCACTTTCCTCACATCCTTCGCTCTAATTCATAGTTAGGAACACGAGGGACCTGCCTTTTCCTTGCAGCTCTCCAAGAAACTCCACTTTTATCAAAGACAGAGAATAGCTCAGCCAAGTAACTTTATTTGGGCAGGTGAGGTGCTCAATTTTCAGCCAAGAAATTCAGGCTGGGGGCTACATGTTTTGCCTAATTTGCAGCCTCCTTCTAAGCAGGCTGACTTGAAGCTCGAGCAAGGATGATAACATTCGATTACTCCTGTGCTGCCATCAGCGCTGTCTCTCAAATCTCTCCATCCATCTCCCTGCAGGCATGGGGGAGGACTGCACTTCCTGGCCCTTCCAGTTGCGGTAGGATCAGAGGACTGACTCTGACCAATGAGTTATGAGTGAAAATGGCACGGGCCCCATTCATTCCAGAGCTTTAATTTGTGGTCTCAGAGCTCACTCTTAGTCTCTGGATGGTAACAGCATCTCTTAAGATGGAGGCTGCTCTAAAAATGAGGAACAGAGCCTTTGTGGTTTGCTGTCACCAAGACAGGTGTATTATTGTCACTGCAATACAGCCTTGTCTACGCTAGTTGATACACTCGCTCTTTCATTCAGCTGACACCCTTCTTTAAATGTGTCCTGGCCGACTTCTTTCAATCCCTATGGAGCTAGAGATTCTAAAATAGGCTTTCTTTCCAACAAGGAGCTATAATATGGAATGAAAACCATGTCGTTCAAAATGTTGTACTTAGTTTGGCACCGATTATTTAATATTTAACCAATCAGTGGTATACGTTTGTTAAACAAGCAATCATGTCAGTAATAGCTAAGGAAATGTGAAGAGGAACTAAAAGGAGATGAAAGGAACATGGTTTCATCTGAAGATGCTCGCGGGGAATTGCTGACATCGGGGCTTCCTGGCAAGAGCTGACGAGAGGAAGTGGGGAGGACTTACAAAGCACAGGATCAATTACTCAGACTTGTCCTACAAGCTGATTTCTCACTCATATTAAAGGGAAAGTAAGAAGGAAGAGGATAAGGAGAAAATGAATATCCCCCAATGATCCTTTATATACCTGGAACTCTAGGTACATACAGAGCTCAGAAAAGAGGGGAAACAACCCATGTAGTACGATCACTTCATTTCACATCTCCTTTGAAAGCCAAACAGGTTGGATCTAATTGATTCCTATTGGGGACCAGAACAGTTTCCTTCTTACTTAAGGTTGTAACCTAGGTGCTTAACATTAATACCTGGCATATCGGACGAGCTTGATAAGGGTTGTAAGATAAATGGATACATTAGGGAATAAATGAATGACTGTGGGGGAAAGTTGACACTGAAACAGTCCTCACTGCAAGTTGAAGTCATAATCCTCTTTCTTGTTCTAAAACTTTGCAGAAAACTCTCCCGTGATCATTCTCTCTACTGATCAGCCCTGAAGAGTGGAGCTGCTCTGAAGTCCTGGGTCTGTGACAGGCCTCAGTGGATGAAACCAGGTAGCATTATAACATCTGTTTGCTACATCTGGTGAAGCACAAACTCAATGGACCAAGTGATGCTGTGCAAGTACCTGTCGACTGCTGAAAGACAGATCCCACCTTTTCCTTTCCACGCACACTCAGCATCACGGGAGAGAGGCTGCTTGGGCTCTGGTCCCCGTTTTTAGGGTCTTTGTTTCCTCCTCCTCTGTCAAAAGAGGTGGCTACATTAGATCAGGAATTGTGTATTAAAAGTCACCAGGAGCTTTTTAAACATGTAGATTCCCAAATGGCTCTTCCAGAGTTTCTGATCCCTAGGCTCTGGGGTTGGATCTTAAGAACCCATGCTTTAACAAACCTCCCAGACAATCCAACCATGCTTATCTTCTGAAACCACACTTTGAAACATAGGATTTTTAAGTGGCCTCCAATGCACCACATTTGTTTAAATGGTTTTATTACAATTATTTTATAAATATCACATCCTCTCTCAGAAACTATTTTTCATTCAATCAGGTGTCATGTCAATCCCTGCTGTTATGAAATGACTTTGAGTAGCTGAATATCTCAATCAATTAACGTAATGCTCCCCACTTCCTCTTGTCAACTCTGCCAGAAAGTTGTGTTGGTCTTTCAGCACAAGCATCTCGGATGAAGTAGTCTTATTTTCATCTCTTTTTAGTTTCTCTTCACATTCCCTTACCATCAACTTAAAAAGGCTGGCATGGGGATTTTTGTTGAGAAAGCCAATTCCTTAACACTGTTTTGAGATAGAGCCCCAAATTCCTTTAGAGTATTTGTTAAATTCAAAAGCAATATTTCAGGGCTGCTGTCAAGCTCTATGTGCAAACACCCAGGGACTGTGCTTCCAAGAGGGAAAAACCATAGATGTGGTTAAGTGTCCCCCCCGCCCCCGACCCACTTGGCCCAGGAGGATATGAGGTTCACAGTAAATGTGGCTTGTGATAATTTCTTATCTGAAACTGAATAAATCCTAAAGGCTATCCTAACAATTTGTTTTCAGGGAAGATAGGGGGGATTTGAGAGAGAAGATGCAATTTTCTTCTCTTTCCCAGCTTTCTGGGGGCCTCTGATGACTGCAAACCCCTAAAACCCTTCCCAAGGTCACCTTGCTTCCCAGGTGATCTCAAAGCATTCTCTTATCCTCGATGTCTTGCTCTGGGAAATCTAGGGTTAACCATACCAAGAGTCTGGATTTCAATCCCAGGATTCCAGTTCCTGCCTGAGGCTCTAGAAAGGAGCACTGGGCAGGGTGCCCACCCCATGGCCCTCCTAGAGCAGAAGTGCTGAGCATACAAGATATGCAGTGTGAGGTCATGCCCCAGTGACATCCGAAATGGACCCTTTTGGAAAGTTTCATGAAATTCATGACCAACTGTCATCAGCCACAAAGGGGGAAGAGGCTAAAATCCTAGAGTTTGCAGCATCCAATCTTGATACGGTTTTTTGCTTGGTGACTTTTTTTGAGACTATCTTCTTCAGCCTTCTTTTCCAGCGTGGTTTCATTTTCCTCAATGCCAATATTAGCATTTTGCAGCTGCTTCTACTGCAATAATGACAATAGTTCAATTATGTTCTTGCATATGTCAGGTATAGTATGGTCTAATTTAATCTTCATTACACATCGCCATATTGCAATTATACATGCTATCCAAGTGTTAACACATATTTAAACCTGCTATTCCTTTGTCACTGATTTACAAAGGAGGTACCTGAAAAGAAGCAGATGTCATAATTACACGCTTATTCAGCTCATTTTAAAGTAAGCCTCAAAGTAAATTGCAGATGAGCCAGGCATGTCTTGAAATTAATGTAGTGATAGGGCACTAATGCCGCGATTCATTACGGTTTGTCAATGTGCCGTACTTCTGGAACGTGCGATAAAATTATATTAATACTCTCTGCTAATGAGATTAATGAATATGAACATGCAGGAGAAGAATGGAGTCCTTTGTTCAGCTATTGAAAAAAATAACATATAGGTAATTAAAAAGAATTAATCAAATCATGTACAGCCTCATTTATATTAAATTAATTTGTCTGGTTTCATTTCTAATAATTAATCACTTTTTGCAAATTACAAAGCACTTCAGGCGGATGGAAGTACTACTGTAGGAGTTGTGCCTCAGAATATTTAGAACGATCAAGGTGGTCCCTGTGGGTTCATATTAATTAAGGTTTAACAGTTTGGAAAATTGTAGCAATATTTTATGATTCATGTAATTAAACTCTGTAACAAAATGTCACAACTGCTAGTTACTTCTGCGCCTGTGATTTATATCTTCCTCCTTTTGGAAAGGAAGCGGCAGAAATGAAGTCTTCTGAAACGTGCCGACACAGTCAATGGGAAAACAAGCTGTTGGGTTCACTGCAAACTGAAGCACTTTGTCTGGGGCACCGGTGCACCCTCGCACTTGCAAATTCCACCTTGGGGTTATGCAAATGAGATTGAATCATATGATACGGCATATGGTGGAAATCTCGGGGGCCTCTTCTGGTACGTTTGCTTGGATAAAAACCTAAAAGGCAGGAGTTGTGTGTGCTTCCTTCCCAAACTGCCTTGGGTGCATAACAAACTCCCATTGACTGAGGCAGCTCCCAGAAAGAAAGCCAGTTGTTACCTTGAACCTAAATCCAGCTGGTTTATACGGCCAGGGTACTTCCCAGAAACCGTTTTCCCCAGTCCCTGGTGTCCTGGAGAGAGGCTGCAACGGGCAGCACGTCCTAAGGACTGTAGCACAGGAATGCTGTGTGCTTTATGAACCGCTCACCTCTCTGGCAGCGGGAGGACTTGAAGAGACAACTGCTGAGGATGCCTCATCCAGGACAGGGGTCTTATTCCTCACTGGGCATCAGATCAAATCAAATCCAGTATGTTGGCTTTTTCCCCATTGTCTCCTCAAAACCACTTCTGGCCCTTTTCATCCTGGTCTGTGCCCAAGGATGCTGACCTCTGATGGTGGGGTTTCTTGGCTCCCTGGCCAACTGAATCCTGCACGGGGGAGGCATGAAGCCAGAGATGGATAGGCAGGGGCGTCAGGGATTTGTTTCCCATGCCTTCCCTGCCTCAGTGCGGTGTCTCTCCTTGAGACTGAGTTCCTCCTGAGTGACCACAGTCCCCTTGTGCAGCTCATCTTCCAGCGCCCACTGCTCACTGGCTCCAGTGACTCTGATCCCCCTCATCCTTCAGCTCAACAGTACTGGTGGCTTCTCACTGTTGCCCGCTTCTGGGTGCCTCACCATCCTTGTCCAGTCCTTTAATCCTACTCTCTTCTCCAACAACCACTTCATGAAAGATTCTCTATTAAATTATATGATAGTGAATCCATGCCTGGGTCTCACCCCGGAGACTGTGATTCAGTTGGTCTCCGGTGAAGCCCCAGCATGTGTATTTTTAAAAATCACTCCTGACGATTCCATTGCAGAAGGTGGAGAAGCTCTGCAGTAGAGATATTCTAGGAAGAGTTGGTATCTCCCAAAATAGTTTGTGCTAACACAGTATTTATTGTGGGCCAAGTTCTATGTACAGTACTATAAATATACTGATATAGTTCATCCTTATAACAGCTAAGAGACAGGTTGCTATTATTATCCCATTTTACAGGTAAATTAGTTGAGGGCTGACAGGAGGAAAGTAAATTGCCAAGGTCATGCAGTAAGTAAGTAGTGAAGCTAGAATTCAATCTAGAATCTATTTTCTCTATCATTACCGTATGCTATAATATTGAGGGTTTTTTTTTTCAATTTATTCTAAGAAATGATTTGGAAATGGGGACGACCTGATTATTTATTCACATTTACATTCAGTCATATATTTGTGCATTCCTTCCAAAAGATTTTAATGAGCAACTGTTTATGTTATGTACTGTTTATGTTCCAAGTATTGTGAGGGCTCTCCTCTACCTATCAAGGCTAGAGGGAAAAGAGAAGATTCATAAATAGGTAGATAAACAAATATAAAAATAGATAAAACTGAAATATGTAACATGAGTTGGATATACTGTATGGAGGGATCTCTGGAGTGTGGAAAATATGTTCCAACCAGGAATATGAAGAAGGGGACACAGCAAAGGGGACATTTGAGATGAACCACAAAAGATCTTTAAAGACAGGATGGCTCAGATGGAAGAGCCTAGGCTGAAGGGTGACATGATGGTTTTAATGGTCATGATCTGATTTGATCCCAATCTTTGGGCTTCCCAACTGGCTCAGTGGTAAAGAATCTGCCTGCCAGTGTAGGAGACACAGGTTCAATCCCTGGGTCAGAAAGTCCCCCTGGAGAAGGAAATGGCAACCTACTCCAGTATTCTTACCTGGGAAATTCCCTGGACAAAGGAGCCTGGAGGGCTACAGTCCATGGGGTCGCAAAGAGTCACATATGGCTGAGCAACTGCACACACATGCACACATCCGAATCATTTGGATGTTGAATTTTATCCCTTAAGCATAGAAGAACCAAGATAGTTTCCAGTGAGGGAACAACACGACTGTATTGGGGCTTAAATCGCTTCACCAACACTGTGGCAAGCTGATGGGCATAAGCTCCATGCAGACACCTTGACACACCCTTTAGGAGACTCATTGAAATTCAAGTGAGAGATGATGGACTGGGAACTAACCCCACGTTGTAGAGGAAGAGGAGGGTGGCTGTTCCCAAGGAGTTTGTAATTCATTGACTTTTCTCCTCTCTGGTCCAGGGCAGAGTCTGGCTATTAAACATAACGTGTGTGGTCTGGTAATGATGCTGAGCTGCCCGGTTCTGCCAGGCCCTTTGGGAAGCTCTGGTCCCTCTCAACCCACACTCAAATTGGATTAACTTGGAAATGAGAAAGACCATGCTTTTTTATGCCTGTGAGAGGGTGCTAGGAATTTTGGGACCCCCATGGGAAAGGAACATACACTCCCCATCAGCAGCCATGGTGTTACATGTCTGTAAATAGCACTAATTGGGAACATTTTATTTTGTTTTGTTTTATTTATAGAGTGTACAACTCCATTGTTTCACTCAAGTAGGATTCCTTTGTAGGTAATAACTCGATCCTGGCTGTGCCGTGGTGGAGGTAATACTAATGGGAAGGAGAGGAAAGCCTGCTCATAGACAAATGATGATAAAGTGAAATCTTTAAGAAATCATCAAAAAAAAATGAGGCAGGGCCATGTGAGCTGACTCTCCAAACTGACAAGGCTAAAGAAGCTGCCAGGCCACCAGCCTGAGACCCCAGAGCACATTTATGATTTAATTCTCCTTTTGACATCAATCAACACATATTAATAACTTCATCCAGAGGAAGTAATATGCTGGATGTGCTTTTACAGTGACAGGCCTGCATCTAGGAGGCAGATTTTTGATTGCCAATTAAACCCCAAATAAGCTCAAGACATTTCCGCTCATCCCACCCTGCAACTTTGCGTTCTATGTCAAACAGCACCGTGGAGCCCTCGGTCACAACTTTAGTTTGGTATATTCCCTTAGAAACTGACACCAATTTTATTAACCCAGATCTGGTCTTACAGAATTATAAAATCTGTTAGTTGGAAGTGGAGAGTGTTAAAGATCACAGAGTCTGCCCCCCTACCTGAAGCAGTATTCCCTCCTACTCTACTTGATACATGGTTGTCCTACTTCAATAAATCAAGTGCTGAGAAGCCCTTTCAGCCTAAGGAAGCTATATGCTTTGCCAAGGAACCTGTGGGTTTTAAGTCAAAGCACTAGTTTAATCCTAGATCCATCTATTACATCTATCCACCTGCATTCCTAATTATCTATCCTAAGTGGAAAAGCCCGTGATGCTGGAAAAGATTGAGGGCAGGAGGAGAAGGAGGTGAAAGAGGATGAGATGGTTGGATAGCATCATCAACTCAATGGACATAAGTCTGAGCAAACTCCAGGAGATAGTGAAGGATAGGGAAGCCTGGCATGCTGCAGTTCATGGGGTCACAAAGAGTCAGACATGACTTGGTAACTGAACAACATTCTATCTATCTGCTTGTCTCCTTCCCAAGGACATTTGGCAAAGACTAGAGATATTTTTGGTTGTAATAACTGGGGTGTGCTATGGGCATCTAGTAAGTAGAGGTCAGGGATACTGCTAAACATCCTATAATGCACAGGAAAACCTCCCACAAAATCCTCATTATCTGACCCCATATGTCAACAGTGCTGAGGTTGAGAAACCACAACTTATACATACAGAGGAAAACATGTGAACACAAACACACACTTATTTAGCCCAGTGTCAGGCACAGTTATTTTTACCCTGATTGTTAGAACATGTATGGTTCCCTTAAGCCATTTAGTCTGATCCCTGCCCCTTGAAAAAAATAAAGATGAAGTTTAATTTTTCCTCTGATCTGAAGCAAATACGTAAGACATCTTCCAAAGTCACAATCTCCCCAAGCCAAGCACCGCTAGTTCCTTTCCATATGGATGTCAGAGTTTCCCATATGTCAGGGTTTACAATACACACATTAAGATTTCAGTGGAAAATCATAAAATAATAAAAGCCACTTCAGTAAATTCAGAGAACGATGGTGGGAGTGGGCAGCAGGATGCCATGGAATTTGTTGGAAAGACATTGGTGTATCTCAGAGTCCCAGTGAACTCTAAAACTTCCTGGCCTTCAGGAGAAAGGACAAGAGGGAATTCTAATCTAGATGGGAGGTTAGGCTTGTCTTTACTAATCATTGAATCCTCAAGGCTTAACACAGTGACTGGAAAGTTGTAGTTACTCAATACCTATGTGTTGAGTGGCAGGAAGGAAGGAAGGAAGAGAAGGAGGAAGGGAAGGAGGGAAGGAGGATGGGAGGGGCCATGAGAAGGGACTTTTTATAAAAAGGGAATTAGGAGCAACAGCCAACTTCCAGGAATGTTCTTTGTCCTTTTTAAGAGACACTGCTCTATGAAAAACAAGGAAACTATAAGCAAAAATAAGCATCCAGCATATGTGTGAAGCACTGACTCCTAGCTTTGATTCTTTGACTTCTGTTTGTGATGCTAAATTTCCTTCTGCCTCTTTAAGCTTACAACACATTTTGGGGCTATACAACACGCAAGTCTGTTATTAGAGATTCTGTTGAATTATTCAGGGCTAAGTGAAGATGCGAAGACACCTTTTTTGAGACAGAAAATTGGCAAACACTCTCTAAGATGCCTTACAGCCAAAAAAAAAAAAAAAAAGCCCACGAATTCTTCTGCAGCTGTTGTATTTACCAAAAATTGATAATGATAAAAAGTTGTTACCTGTATAAGGATGATATGTCCTCCCCAAGAATTTCTTTTGTCTCCAGTATCAACTTTTGTCCGTATCAGCTTTTTACAGTCATAGTCCTGCAAGAGATGTGCTTACCCTGAGATCCAAGGGGTTAATTTCATCCTGAAAAGCTTTTGAGACACAAATGGGTAACACACCATCAATATTAGAAATCAACATTAAGTGAAAAGATTCCCCTCTCTTTGACTTTCATTAGAGGCCCAGGAATATTGAAAACCACAATGACTCGGGGGATTGTGTCAAAACACACTTGATACACATCAAAAGGAATTGCATCAGCAGGGCTGAAAGAATCAATTGTCTCTCCTTCCAAAATGCTGACCCAAAAGCTCGGGGCTTCTGCAGAGTGCAATGAGATTTCCTAGAAAGCTTCTGAATGCAGTCCAGGTGTGGCATGGTGCAACAATTCTCTGCTTTAAAAAAATGCACGCTGGCAATGCTTAGCAACCAAGGTGTGTTCTGTACTTCAAAAGACTAAGAAAGAAGATAAGAGAAGGAGATGAGTGGACTAAAAAGCACCAGCAATACCTGAGGGCTACTGGCTACCAAAGGCACAGCCATGGATGATAAGAGCACCTAAATCATGGGCAGTTAAGCCAAGGCTCTGATTTTTAAATGTGTTAGTCACTCAGTCATGTACTACTGTTTGTGACCCTATCGACTATAGCCTGCCAGCTTCTCTGCCCATGGAATTCTCCAGGCAAGAATACTGGCATGGGTTGCCATTCCCATCTCCAGGGGATCTTCCCCACCCAGGGATCGAAGCCAGGTCTCCTGCATTGCAGGCAGATTCTTTACCGTCTAGCCACCTGATTTCTAAAAGCTGACATAATTTAGTAATTATGTCATAATTCACGGAATCAAAGTGTGTTTCCAGCATGTTAACAGTGTCACTTAGCTTCAGTCAAAAGTAGGCAGAGTGAGGGCCTCCTTTTCAGAAGAATTCTCCTTTGGACAAAATTCCTTCCAGGAATCTTCTATCTAGTTTTCCATTTCACCAGCCCCCTACATTAAGTTACCCCACTCCTCCCCCATGATACATGAACTTGAGTTGTGTACTTTAACTTCTGAGAGTTAAGTATCATGCCAATGGTTCATCAACCCACTGATGTCCACTAGCAACCAGGAGATTTGTACATTTCCCCTATTGCTTTATCCTGGAACATATGCCTCAGCAAGGGGCTTCAGTTGATTATTGAAAGCTTTATTGAGAATTACTAAATAGTGTTTCTGAAGCTGGTGAAAGATACTCTCTAGCTGTGGTCACGATTAGCATTATCTCCCAAAAGCATACATATATATACCAATACCTCACACTCACAGCATTTTTAATTTACTAATGTTGTTAAGATGCCACATGCCTGATAGTCAAAAGGCACAGTCAATGCAGTGGCCCTGTTGACAATTCAGACTGAGTCCGTGAAGACAGAAGACTTCTGTAATGAGAAGTTTCTAGAACTGAGCGAGGACCAGCCCCCTCCCTCCCATCTAAACTTACTGCACTGGTGCCCCAGCCTTAGTAAACAACTCAGTCGCCATAAATCAGCTGTAAAACTATGCTGGAGCTGGATTGCCAGTAAGGGGCCACATTTTCATTCTTTTGTTCTAGCAAGACTGTTGATAAGTTTTGAGATACACAGAATGAGGTGAGATCTGAGAGTGATTATGATTATTTTCTTGTTTAGACTCCATAAATATTTACTGAACGCTAGATTTCTTTACTGCTGAGCCACTGGGGAAGGAGTACCCCCTCACTGCTGTATACCAAGAGCCCAAAATAGCACTTGGCTCATATGTCCACTGACTGGAGTATTTATTGTTTTGAACTTGTATACTCAGAGATGTGTACTTTAATAAATGATTTTTACACCTAAAAAAAAAAAGACTTTAAATAAAGTTTTATTGAAATACAGCCACACCCATTCCTTTAGGTATAGCTTATGGCTGCTTTCCCCCTAACAGCAGAGTGAGTAGTGGTATGGTCCACTAAACCTAAAATTTTTGCTATCTGGCCTTTCAGCAAAAGTTTGCATACCATTTCTTTATATTTATTTATTTATTTGGCTGCACCAGATCTGAGTTGCCGCGTGCAAGCTCCTTTTTGTGGTATGTGGGATCTAGTTCCCTGACCAGGGATCAAATCCAGCCCCCTTGCACTGGAAACATGGAGTCACAGTCACTGGAACACCACGGACGTCCCTTGCATAACCCTTGGACTCAGTGACTGATAAGGTTCCTTAAGAGCTAAGACTTAGGAAATGTTATTTTTTTTTTAAATAACAAAGGAAAAAAATCAAATAACATGGCAACATGTGAGAGAAGGGAACAGTGGAATTCCCTTCCCCTGCATGCTTCCCCATTCTCTTGACATCCATGAGCACAGCTTAGTAACATTTGGGCCAATGAATTTCTGTTCGTTTAAGCTCAGAAGCATCCCTTGGCCTGACTTTCTCTCTCTCTTGCCATATCACGGAACTCTGACATAGACTTTCACTAAAATCCCTACCAGTAAGATGACAAGGACCGCCAGGAGCAGGAGCCCCCGCCGCAGCACCAGCTGTCTCCCGGACAACCTCCACGTGGCCCTGGGATGGACTTCGAGATACTCTTCTTGGCGCATCTGCTGATTCGACTGAGTCTCCTCTTTCTGTCCAACATCTCACTCTTCTCACACTGGACACAGAGGTGCATCCATCTGGCCCCACCCTTCAAGCTTTAAGGACCCTCCTACCTATCCATGGTCCTGTCTCACCATCCGGCTCAGAAAATAAGAAGACTACATTATCTCTATGCTTATCATGAAAGTGTTCATCGCTCAGTCGTATTCAACTCTTTGCGACCCCATGGACTGTAGCCCACCAGGCTCCTCTGTCCAAGGAAGTGTTCAGGCAAGAATACCGCAGTGGGTAGCCATTCCCTTCTCCAGAAGATCTTTGCAACCCAGGGATTGAACCCGGGTCTCCAGCGTTGCAGGCAGATTCTTTACCATCTGAGCCACCAGGGGGGCCCAGTGGCACTCAGCTAATATTGAGTGAATCGGCAGGCCTCATGGGGACAGTCAGGATGGCAGGAGAGATGTAGGCTGAGGCACCAGCTGTGCGGGGCCTGCATTGTCAACGTGGTTTTGCCACAGAGAGGTTGAAACGGGAGGCTGACCAGAGCTTCCCCTGTGTCTGGGAGCGTTCTGACTTCTTTTCTGGGAAGACTGGAGATCTCAGCAGCTTAGAGGCCCCCAGGGAACTTCTGGGTGGGTGGGGTGGGGGCCTTGCTAAGGCTTGGTTTCCTTCTTCCCACCAAGCTAGGGGAGACTGGGAGGTGTGCCAGGCAGGCTCTCGGCCCCACCCCAGGCACCCAGAGCTTTTTAATGACCTTTCCCCTCCTATCAGGGTTTATAGAACAGTCACCCACCCCTGGGTGGGAATGCTCCCACATGCTTAGTCCCAGCCGCGGCCCTTCCCCTTCCCTTGCATGTCCTCCAAAACCAAGGCCAGCTCTTTCTTTCCCTTTTCCAATTTCTTTAAATTTGGACAATTTTTAATTTGAAAACAGATGGTAAGAAGAAACACGGGCATCACCTCCAAGCAGATCTGAAAGTCTGGCTTCCCTGTGGTCCACGTCGCCAAGCCCCCAACACCTCTCCCCAAAGGGCAAAGGCCGCTCTGAGCAAAATGCCAAAGCGGCTCTTTACAAATAAACCTGTGACCAAACTGCGGCTGTAAAACTTAGAAAACCACTCCGATTGAGACGTTTGGACTAATTACCAAGGAGCAGCGGCTATGGGCCCTCTCCTAATGCTGTTTATTACATTCCCTCGTTATGGGGACTCCCTGGGGTTGGTTTCTGAAATAAAGATTTAATTTGAGGGTAAATCAGAACAACAAAAAATGTAGCTCATTGTAAACAATAGTATCCCCAGCCCAGCTGAGCCCATCAATATAAAAACAGAAGTCCTCCTCATCCTCTCCATACTGTAAACACGTTAAATGCTATTTATTGTGACTACATGTGTGTGGCCCGGCATTAGTGAAATTGGGAGCATTTTCGTGACTGAGAGACATAAACATCAAATACTGCTTCCATCATTCTTCTAGTTTTAAAGTTATAAAATCTAAATATTAATTTTAATAGAAAGGTTAGGAAATTGGAAACTGCAGTACCCACTGAAGTCATCAGCATAACACACAGTTCACAGAGGGAGTGTCAGCATTCCAAGGAGATTAAGGAGGCAGGTGGGGTCCAGACGTGGTCCATGAAATATGACATGTGTCATAAACAGTGGCTTAGGCCCCACGGCTCCCTACTAACCCCAAGTCCTACCCAGCCAATGTTTTTCTTAACTCAAGGCAGGATGTACACAGATACAATGAGCAAGAGAGGAGAAACACTTAGTCTGCTGCCCACAAGAGTCAACTTGACTGACCATCTTTGAGCCGGAGTCTGGAGAAGGGCAGTTTGCTTATCTATGACACCCATTATCTGCAGAGCCCGTGGTGGGTCAGGGCAGGCGCGTTGGAGCAATGTTATTATTCTTCAACTCCTCATGTAGAAACAGGCACAATTCTAGATGAAACTAAGAAGCACATATCATAGGCTACTCATTTCCAGAGACTAACTCATATTTTCTTGTTGTTCAGTTGTTCAGTGGTGTCTGACTCTTTGCAACTCCATGAACTGCAGCACGCCAGGCTTCCCTGTCCTTCACTATCTCCCTGAGTTGGCTTAAACTCATGTCCATTGAGTTGATGATGCTATCTAACCATCCCATCTTTCTGTTGCCCCCTTCTCCTCACGCCCTCAGTCTTTCCCAGCATCAGGGTCTTTTCCAATGAGTCGGATCTTCATATCAGGTGGCCAAAGTATTGACGCTTCATCTTCAGCATCAGTCCTTCCAATGAATATTCAAAGTTGATTTCCCTTAGGATTGATTGGTTTACCTCCTTGCTGTCCAAGGGACTATGAAGAGTCTTCTCCAGCACCACAGTTTGAAAGCATCAGTTCTTCAGCACTCAGCCTTCTTCATGGTCCAACATTCACATCCATACATGACTACAGGAAAAACCATAGTTTGACTGTATGGACCTTGTTGGCAAAGTGATGTCTCTGCTTTTTAACACACTCTGTAGGTTTGTCACAGCTTATCTTCCAAGGAGCAAGTCATATGATCCTTTCCAATTATGAGTCAGGATTTTCTGTCACTTTTCCTCTCTCTACTGGCTGCCAGGGGCACAGACATTAGTACAAACTGTCTATGATGGTCAATGTCACTTTAGAGACTTGGTACTTGACCAATATTTCCCAAGCGAATGGATGGATGGATGGAAAACTGGATGAAGTATTATCTAGTCAAGACTCCTGACTTTCCTCTGGGCCTCCTTCTCCCCTCTTATAAAGTGGAGATAGTGCTAACACCTGTTTCATAGGCCTTCTTGGATTCTTGTAGGAAGAAATTATGTGATTCCTGGAATACTATTTTGAGAAATGGGTTTAGGGACCGGTGGTCCTTGAAATAAAATAGACTCCTTTTTTACCACCATTCAGCTGCTGTCTCCCATAGTCGATTCCACACCAAACCAAGGAGCATCCTTCGCTAAGTCAGGAAGCAACAACTCTGCCCATCAAAGAAGGATCTCAATTCCAAGTTACCAGAGCATCGCTGGCACTCGGGGAGGAGGAGTGGAGTGAGGTTTTCCAAGCTCTGAACCCCTACACATCCTACTCCTGCTAGGTGGCTCATCTATAGGATGAAAGACATGCTGAAACACCCCGTGCTGCTTGTAGACAAATTATCTTCCTCCTGATAAATAGCAAACAGAAAAAGAAGATAACTGGATTCATATTCAACCCCCCACTAATTTGAAACGAGTTACGTAAATTTCACATACCCTTAGGTGACTAGGACTGGTGGTGGTTCAGACAGTAAAGAATCTGCCTGCAATGCAGGAGACCTGGGTTCGATCCCTGGGAAGCTCCCCTGGAGAAGGAAATAGCAACCCACTCCAGTATTCTTGCCTGGAAAATCCCTTGGACCAAGGAGCCTGGTGCGATACAGTCCATGGGGTCCCAAAGAGTCGGATATGATTGAGGGACTAACAATTACAGGTGACCAGGGCCCTCACTAATCCCCTTCCCCCCTCATTCACACCACTACCACTTCTAGTATTTCCCTAAGGAAGTCCATGGAAGAATAGCTCCCTGGGATAACTCTTGCTATCCCAGGTATATGAATTCTATACTTACATATTCCATTATACAGAAAAATGCTACATTAAGCAAAGTGAGAGGTTTTTTCCCAACTTACAGGATATTTTGGAGCCTTTGAAATGTATTGGGAATTTCCATGAACTATATATATTTATATCTAAATTCATTTGAAGATTGAATCTTTTGTTCTCAGTTTACCTAAAGAAAAATAATGCTTCAAAAAATAGCTTGAGAAACTTTAGTAAAAAAAAAAAAAAATTATTGCCTAAAAAAAAGTCAGTGTCATTTTGACAAGTGATTGCCCTAATTTGCTTTCAAAAGGAACAATCCAGATACTTGGAGAAGGTCCCTCATGCATAGTCTGCTTTTAATCCTAGACACAAATTCTTTGGCCTAATGTCTCGGTTTATGAATATTCATTTAAAGGTTCCAGCCCTCCTAGGGAACTACTGCAGACAAAGCTAGAGGACACCACTTGCTGCCCACCCATAGCACATCTTAGAAGAGTCCACCTTGAGGGATTGATATATATATATATATGGCAAGCTGTCAGCTAACTCCATAGCACAGCTGCCTATGAGTCTATGAGAGCATTTAACAGAGTATCACTGTCTGAGAATGACTCAGCAGCACAGAGGAGGGAAGAGAAAGAATTAGAAAGAGCAAGGAAGGTTTTTTGGAAGAAAGTGGAAACTAAGGTGACTCTTGACTGCCTTGGAGAAGCAGAAAGGACCTGCATTCAGAATTTCAAGCAGAAGAAAAAGCCACCTTAGCAGTGTCTGAGGTCAGGTTCCATAAAAGGAAAGGATGAAATATAGATTCTGGTGTGTAAATTGCATTATGAATTTCTCCCCTTCAAGGTAAAGGAGCAGGCCTTTTGACCCCACATCTGTCAATCACTGGTTATGGTCTGTCCCTTGAAGAGGGTGACCTCATGGGCAAGGTAGCTCAGCAGAGGAGGGTGCACTGCCCAGATGAAGGGGATGAGGTGAGATCCCCACTCGCCTCTGTTATGAAAAGCTAAGACAAAAATGTGTAAGTGAACAGAAGATTTTCATGGAACAATGAGAAAACAGTCTGTGTATGGGAAAAGATTTGAAATGTATCAACTCAGGCATATATAGAAAAGGAGAGGATACATGAACACTTTTCAGAAGCGTTTTGTGGGAAGCAACACATGCCCTAAGGTAGAGTCCCCCTCGAATCCTGATATAATATATTTTGAATGTGACCTACTCAATGATCTGATTGCTTTCCCCCTATATCTGATTTTATTGCTGCCATCCATCTACATTCTACAACAAAGACTAACAGGACCTTTCTAGTGTGCTGAGGCTTCAAATAAAAAGCTACATGTGCAATTTGCTTTTTCCTGTCTTGCATCTTGTTGCCCTTTGGTAAGTTTTTTTCTCTAAAACTCTTCTTTTGGATAAACTAAATGATGGTCCTTAGGGATACAAAAAATAAGACAGATATGGGATATGATAATGTCTAATATTTGCAAGCTACAAGAGGAAATGAGTCATTCACATAACATAAGCAGTGATAACTCAGTTGAATATGACTAAGATGTTAAAAATAAGGTGTGTTTACAAGTGAATAAACTTCCTGATCATACTGCTACTCTCCAGAGAGATGGAAAGGGAACAGGCAAAGGGCCCTGGCATCCCATGAATTTCACGGCATTTTTCACTGATGGAGTGTGGTCATGGGCTTCTCTAGTAGCTCAGGGGTAAAGAATCTGCTGCAGTGCAGGAGTAGCAGGAGACATAGGTTTGATCCCTGAGTTAGGAAGATCCCCTGGAGAAGGGCATGGCAACCCACTCCAGTATTCTTGCCTGGAATCCCATGGCAGGGAGCCTAGTGGGCTACAGTCCAAGTCTTGCACAGAGCTGGACATGACTGATGGGGCTTAGCACATATGCATGCAAGTGTGGTCACGGTGAGTTACTCATGGTGGCCTTTCCTTGCCCATTGATACAAAGCTGAAGGCTATGCCCACTACTGAGAAATGCTCTTGAGTCTATGGGGTGCTCCATTTTTGGAGCCCTCTGCCTTTGTCCTCCTGAACATTCTCAAAGTAAAACACAGGAGCGATCCTTTCTTGAGAAACAAAACCTCATTTATATTCATCACCATTTAATTCTTTTTCAGCCCTTTCCTCACGTTCTTTATTGAATCTCAGGACCCTGATAGTAATACCTTACTCTTCAGATCCTGATAATTTGTTAACACAAATCTGTAAAAATATTTAAACTCAGATGTTACTGTCCTAGAATGGCTTATTTCTCCTACTCAGAAGATACTGATAACTTATCAAAGATCTTTTTCTCTTGAGCCCCACTATTATAGATGATATGAATAAAAATATTGGAAAAAATACTTTTGATAAGAAACTTCTGTCCTTCCAACAGATACCTTACTGAATACTGTCTATGGTGCCTTGATATGCATTCTCAAGAGGCTGGTAAGGTTAAAACACTACTTTTCCAAGATCACCTCAGAGCACTCACTGCAATTTGAGTTCTGTGAATGAGATGTTTTCCTCTGAAATATGAAAGGTAGAAACTAGAAAAAACTCTCTTTGGCAACCCCGCCTGACAGACAACCTACCATGGGCTTGTGTGTGTGTCGTTGCTCGCTTCTAGGTTCCGTTGTCTTGAAACTGTATTTGTGGGTGTGAGACACTGCGAGGAAGTGGTGGCAGAAGCAGCTTCTGTCAGTTGATCCTGAAGTAAAAAATATCAATAACATTTTCAGTATGTACATTATAATTCAGTAAAAGTTAAAAATTAAAAAAGAATCAATATCAACCATCTGATTTCTGAACCACTTAATTTAAAAAATTATTTTGAAATGCCTAAGTCTCTTTATTAAATAGCTCTCAGAATACAAAAGCTAAAGTGCTTTCTATTTCCTTCACGGATTGTTCACAAGCACAGTAGTTTTCTCCTTTTATTCTAAGACCATACATGGGGGACAGATTTCAGTTTAGTTAAAGGAGTTGCCCAGCAATGACATGGGCCATATTGGTTGGTGGCTAGTGAGCTTGCTGTCACAGAAGGAAGTTCAAGAAGAGATTGGACAACCCAATACTGTAAAGCGACTATACTAAAAAAAAAAAAAAAAGAGAGAGAGAGAGAGAGAAGAGATCAGACAATCCACTGGAAAGGAGTGTTGTGAAGAGAGTTTGACTACCAAGCAGTAGCTTAGGCTCTATAATTTCCATCATCCTGTCCAACTCTGAGAGTCTCTGATCTTGCGACAACTGATTCTCTTTGAATGTGACCCTGGTGAGGCTGTTGCAAGAATTAGACAACCAGCCACTCCAAATAATTCCCAGGCCTCAACAAACATCAAAGACCCAAGACACCTGTGGTTAGGCTTCCACAGGCCTTTCGCTGGCCTTGAGTTAGAAGAAAACATGAGAGAAATCAAGAACCCCTCCATCAACACTTTGCAGACAGAATTTAGAAGAAACTTTTATAACGTAAAGGCAGCACAACAGGATTGAAACCCAAAGAAAGAGATTCTCATCCCACTTCTGCTGCCTTTCATTGGTTCAGAACTACAAGGCCAATACCAACCAGGAAACTGCTGTTTCTTTACTTCCATCAGTATTTCTAGTTGAGATAACTAGTCTTGTGGACCTTTTATTAGCCATTCTTGTGGACCTGTGAATGACTCTCCTTTGATCTCCATTCAGAGATTTTAACTTCTGGAAAATTCCTGAAAATAAAAGGAGATGGAAGAGTAGAAATAATACATGAACCCATGCAGTAGCCATAAACAGAGAGAAGACGGGGCCATCTATGACAGTAACATCCATGGACCCCATCTGCTCAGATCTGAGTGTGAAGCACCAAAGGAAGGAAAAGAAACCTGGGAGGCAGTCATAGTTGATAGAAACCTGTTCAGCAGCAGCGGGAACAGCACTTACGCTCCAGCTCTAGACTCATTAAAAAAATCCAACAAACACTCATATGAGAAGAAAGCTGGGCCAAGGAGGAAGTTCATACACTTTGTTAGATAGCTTTATATATGAAAAAAAAAAAAAGCCAAAACTTTTATTTGCATTCACTCTGTGTCAGGCACTGTGTTAAATGCTTTCTATGTATTATCCCATTTAATATTGAAAACAGCTCCATTATGTATATAACTATTCCTGTTGTACAAATGATGAAACTTAAACAGGAAGGGTATAATAAGCTAGCCCAAAGATACACAGAGTGTAATTGGGAGAGCTAGGATTTGCATGCAGACTGTCAAATATCTGAGTCTGCAAGAATTTCTCTTCAGTACCCTATTCGTCGTTGAGTCCACAGGAAAAATTAAAACCCGTGAAATAATGAAGAGAAAATAAAGCTTTGTTATTCTGCCGACCTAAAGGAAAAGCAAAATTTTGAAAAGTATTTACTATAAAAACCCAGTTTCTGTTTAGAAAAAACCATAAGTCAGAGCTTCTTTGAAACTGAAGGATGATGTCATAAAGCCTAGAACATGTTAGGATGAAAGGAAAAATTAAAACTCAAGCACCACAAACTCTCACAAGGGGTAGTGAAGACAGAACAGGGGCGCATGAGATATGTCAGTGGGTGGAGGATGAAATTGAGAAAGTCTCCTAAAAAGTGCCAGTGGACACAACACAGGGACAAAAACAATGCTCAAGATAATAGATGTAGAAGATAAAGAATAGAGATACACATTCTAAAGTGTTAAAAACACAAGCCTTCTAAAGGAAGAAATCAAAACAAAACCCACACACATCTCGATAAATCTCTGAGCTGATAAAACATCGGCATATTAGAATGGCTCACCACAGTGCAGCAAAAATCAATGAAAAAGGCCAATAATAAATCTTGCCCTGGTGACATTTCCAAATTCAAGGTACAAGGAAAAACACTACAAGTGTCCAAGCAGAAAACTTACGATTTCTTCAGAGGAAGAAAATCAAGCTACTCTTGAACTTCTTTAAAACTTTTAAAGTTCAAAAACATTAGCAAATTTACAGACTTCAGAGAGGAAAAGGTGATAATAACCTAATATTTTCTACCCACTTTCTGTCATAGGGGAAGATGGAAAAAAAAGTATTCTCAGATATGGAAATGTTCAAAAAGCAATCCTCCAATGTGCTTTTCTTAAACAGACTGTTTGGTGATAAACCCCTGGCAGCCACAGAACATATCAAAATGAGGATGGATAAGATCTCCGTAGAGAGATGATAGTAGAATGGAATCAGCAGACTTCTCTGTGGAAGAAGGGCAGAGCATCCAAACCTCTAGATTTCTGCAGACTCAGCTGAGCATATCACGATAAGGAGTTTCCAAGAACATGGAGGTCTTGGAGCCCTCTTTCACAATGTTATAGGGATACAACCTAAAATAAAATGAATTCTTTTCTTAACGGCTTTATTGAGATGTAATTCACATATCATATAATCTACCTCAAGTGTGCAATTCATTGTTTTTAGTATATTCATAGATATGTGCAACCATCCCTACAGTCAATTTTAGGACATTTTCATCTTCCTAAAAAAATACTCTTTCACCCATTAGCTATCAATCCTGTGTTTCCCATCACTACCCCCAGCCCTAGATAACCCCTAATCTACTTTCTTTCCCTATTCTGAACTCTCATATGAATGGAATCTTATAATACATGGCCTTTTGTGTCTAGCTTCTTTGACTTAACATAATGTTTTTAAAGGTTCATTCATGTTGTACCATGTATCAGTCATTCAGTACTGCATTCTTTTTATGGTTGAATAATATTCCATTGTATGCATATACCACCTTTGTTTATCTACTGTTATCATCAGTTGGTGGGCATTCAGGTTGTTTTCACCTAAAAAAAACACAAATTCATTTTTTAATTGAAATATAGTTGGTGTACAATATCATGTTAGTTTCTGGTGTACTACACAGTGATTCGACATTTGTGTACATTATGAGATGATTGCCATTTTAAGTCCAGTAACCATCTGTCCCTATATGCAGTTATTATATTATTATTGACCATATTTCTTATGTTGTGTATTACATCCTTGTGACTTATAGCTGAAGGCTTATACCTCTTAATTCTCTTCACTTATTTCATCCCCCACTCCCCTCTCCTCTGGCAACCACTCATACCTATGAGTTTGTTTCATTTGTTTTGTTTTTTAGATTCCACATATATGTGAGATCATATGGTATTTTTTTTTCTCTGACTTATTTCACTTAACAAAATACCCTCTAATCCATCCATGTCATCACAAACATGAAGATTTCTTTCTTATGGCTGAGTGATAATACAGTGTGTGTGTGTGTGTGTGTGTGTGTGTGTGGTACAGATGAACCTATTTTCAGGGCAGGGATAGAGAGACAAAGGTGTAGAGAGTGGATATATGGACATAGTGGGGAAGGAGCAGGTGGGATAAATTGAGAGAGTGGCTCTGGCACGCATACACTTTGTTGTCTAGTAGCTCAGTCCTGTCTGACTCTTTTGAGACCCCGTGGGCTATAGCCCATCAGGCTCCTCTGTCCATGGGATTTCCCAGGAAAGAATACTGGAATGGGTTGCCATTTTCTTCTCCAGGGGAATCTCCAACCCAGGGATTGAACCCGTGTCTCCTCCATTGCAAGTGGATTCTTCACCTCTGAGCCACCAGGGAAACCCTACCATGTGTAAAACAGCCAGTGGGAAGCTGCTGCCTCTATTTATCTACCGATGGACACTTAGTTTGCTTCCATTTCTGAGCTATTGCAAATAATGCTGCAGTGATCATGGGGGTGCAGATATTTTTCTGAATTCGTGTTTTTATTTCCTTCAGGTAAATACCCAGCAGTGAAATTGCTGGATCATATGATAGTTCTATTTTTTGAGTAAAATGAGATCTGAAAAAACAGACCTAAAAAATAATATTACCACAACAGATTCAAAGACCATATTGCCTATGTTTTCTTCTAGCAGTTTTATGGTTTCAGGTCTCACATTTAAAACTAACATATAGAAATCTGTTGTGTTTCTGTACACTAGTAACAAAGAGAGAAATTAAGAAAATAATTCCATTTACAATTGCATTGAAAAGAATAAAATACCTGGACTAAATCTAAACAAAGAGGTAAAAGACTTATACTCTGAAAACTCAAAGACATTGATGAAAGCAATTGAAGACAACACAAACAAATGGAAAGCTATACAGCTCTCATGTATTGGAAGAACTGATATTGTTAAAATGACCAAGGCAATCTAAAGGTTCAATACAATACAATCAATACAATATAATCCTTATCAAAATATCAAAGACATTTTTCATAGGAAACACAATTCTAGAATTTGTACAGAAGCACAAAAGACCCTGGAGAGTCATATAAATCTGGAGGAAGAACAAAGCTGGAGGTATCATGTGCCCTGATTTCAAATTATACTACAAAGCTACAGTAATCAAAACAGTATGATACTGCCACAAAAACAAACACAGATCAATGGAACAGAGTACAGGGATGGGAAGAGAAATAAATTCACACTTATATGGTCAGTTAATCTATGACAAAGGAGGCAAGAATACACAATAAGGGAAAATCAGCCTCTTCAAAGGTGATGGTGATGGGAAAACTAGACAGCTTCATGCAAAAGAAACAAGCTGTACTACTTTCTCAAACCAGATAAAAAATAAACTCAAAACGGATTAAAGACAAATGCAAAACCTGAAAATATAAATCAGATTCTTGAGGAAATTTCACCACTTATCATCGTAACAACTCTATTTGAATTCAATAAATGCTTCTGATAGATTCTTTCAGGCAGGATTCATTGCATACACAAGTAAATTATCATAAAAATAGAGAAAGATCCAAAAAAATCTCTGTGGTTGCTTGGGAGCTAAAGGTAACATGTCTTTTCTATGTTTATGTATTATTTTCATCATTTACAAAAAGAAGATACTCTGTGTTATTGTTAATGTCAAAAGTAAAACACATACTCTCACGTATGCAGTCAGTTCTGCGATAATATTGGTTTTGATAAAAAAAATCACTCACATGATTGATCTATTAGGGAAAAAATTGAACATCATGTGAATTCTGCTTATGCACAATTTCTTATGCAATGAACACATGGTGAACACAGAAAACGACAGCCTGCTGATGGGAGCCATGTGGGAACGCAAAAAGCACACACACACAGACACCTCACCCATCCAGCAGCTACTGCAGCTCACCTCGTGTTATGAGATGCACCCATCTTCATCTGGTGTTTGAACTTTCCAACAAATTTCAGGTGCTCTTCCTTTAGCTAATTCACAGAAACTCGTGAGCCACAACCCTTCCAAAATCCATTCCTACAAGCAAACCTCCAGGTCAATTTCAAGTCAAAGTACCATCCTTATTGTAGTATTTATGCATTTCTTAGCATTTGATATGTGTAACACTATGCTACTATTTTTATTAGAGTCCTATGGTTTATACTTTTCAAAAAACATGTTCTTGATATTTTAGAAAGTTGTACCCTTACCCCCACTTTCCCCAGAAACTCTGTGGTTTTTATTGTGTGATTTTGCATAGTGTGGTGATTTTTAAGAACCCACATATTGAATCACAGCAGGATTTACTATTCATATAACACCTTTGAGATATTATGTAAGAAACCCATACCTCAGAGAGGCAATTGGAAGTCAGCAATAAGAGGGAAACTTATTTTTCACAATATCTTCTTTTGCAATGTGTTTTCAAAATGAAGTAAATTTGAGAAATAGGTAACATTAACCAAATACTGCAGCCAAAGAATTCAGATTTGAAACTTTCTATTTTCAAAGAAACTTGACTCTGATGAACATTTGGAATACAGCTAGGCTGAGAATTGGAAGATGTATACTATTTACAATTAAAACTAGAATTCACACAGTTCTCAGTCAAAGGTCCTTCCAGGGAGATAAGATTTTATGAAGGATTTAGTAAGATACTTTGCACATAGAAAATGCTTAATAAAAGTTAAATGTATGAATCAAAAAAGGAACCCACGGACAGATGGGTAGGCAGATGTTATTTAGGGAAGAAGACTCTTTGCAAAGAAACTTAGTGGTCTGAATCCAAATTTTGGATGAACACCAGCATTTCAGTCTGGAACAAGTCAAAGGTACAGGTGAAAACTAGCCAAGAGTCAATGGGGAAACCTCAGAGTTTTTTTTTTTTTTTCATTATATACCAAGGCCTTCTAATTATTGTTGATATCTCCTATGCTGTAAAATATTTTATCGGTTGCACCACTTTGCAGCATTTTGTCTAAGGCTCTTAACTGTCATAAATGCATCCAACTGTCTGCCAATGTGGAATAATAAATAATTATTATGTGAGTGACTGATTTCCTTTGAAAAAACATGAAAGGCCTCTAAACCTGGAGTTGCCTGCCCCACATAATGTGCGTGAACGAAATGAGCATCAGTAATCACTGTCAACAGTCTCTTGTAACTAAGAATTGAATCATTTATCTGTCCAGCATGTGTAAATTATCATCATCGTCTCTTCCAAGGGAAAGCCTAACGGCAACTTATGTTATAAAAATAATAAGATATGAGGGCTTAATAGAAATCACTTCTTGTTGTTCTACCCAGAAAGACCAGGCTCCGGAGCCACCAAGAATTGCCTTCCATACAAATTCAGGCATATCTTCCAGCTGTCTATAGTTGACTTTCCTATTTGTATATTTTTCTCTTACCTCCTCAACCAAACTAAGAGCAATGAGCTTGCTTATCATATTTATGTGATGACCTTTCCCCATTTACTTCAAGGATATTTCTGTTTATGACCAACAAAGATAATGCCAGGGAGCAAGTGAGTTCTAAGCGCTGAATAATTGTAAATGTTCTGACACCCTCTGAAAATATTATCAGGACTCTAAGTTGCTACATATCCATCATGTCTTCTCCAGGAGAGTTTTTATTATAAGCACTTTGGGTTTTTTTCCCCCCTAAACTAGACTGATTTTAAATTTAAACCTTAATAGCCCTTGGATTGTGCCAGTTTTCTTAGTTACCTTGAACTTGAGGTTGTGTAGACTCCTTTGGATACATACCCCCAAAGAAAAGCCTTTGGGAAAGAGACACTCATATGTTTGAAAGTGCTTGAGTATGCAGAGTAAATTTTATTCTTTTTGTTCTTTGGGCTGAGTCATCAAGGCTTATCACCCTGAGGATATAATGTCTGCTCTACATAGAGGAGAAAACATTCTGTTCATTGTTTAAAGGAAGAGATATTTATGTTCTATCCTAGGTAAGTTCCCAAAGTAAGCTCAGCCATATTACCATATCCAAGGGAGTAGCTGTGTATTGAAGCTGGAGGATATGGTCTGAGGGACTAAAGATGCTCACATGCTTCCCAGAAGAATGAAAACCATTCTGCTCAAACCATTCTGCTCCTTGTCTATTCTGAACTGTTTAGGTGTTCAAACCACAAACATCCTCTTGGCTCAGGAAATTCAAAGATGTGTCAGGAATGGTCCCTGTCCTCAAGAAATTTAGTCTGTGGGTGACATAGAAATGTACACAGATAATAGTCTTTTCTGATACAACAATTTTATTTTTAAGACTTTTTTTCCCACTACAGTTAAATCTGCACATTTGTCCAAATAGTGGTTGCAAAGATAATCCTTGCAGCTTTGTTTCAGTTCAGTTCAGTTCAGTCACTCAGTCATGCCTGACTCTTTGTTACCCCATGGACGGTAGCCTGCCAGGCTTGCCTGTCCATCACCAGTTCCGGGCCTTGCTCAAACTTATGTCCATTGAGTCGCTGATGCCATCCAACCATCCCATCCTCTGTCACCCCCTTCTCCTCCTCCCTTCAATCTTTCCCAGCATCAGGGTCTGTTCCAGTGAGTCAGTTCTTCGCATCAGGTGGCCAAGGTATTGGAGTTTCAGCTTCAGCATCAGTCCTTCCAATGAATATTCAGGACTGATTTCCTTTAGGATTGACTGGTTTTATTTCCTTGCAGTCCAAGGGACTCTCAGGAGTCTACTCCAACACCACAGTTCAAAAGCATCAATTCTTCAGTTCTCAGCTTTCTTTATGGTCCAACTCTCACATCCATACATGACTACTGGAATAACTATAGCTTTGACTAGATGGACCTTTGTTGGCAAAATAATGTCTCTGCTTTTTAATATGCTGTCAATGTTTGTCATAGCTTTTCTTCAAAGGAGCAAACGTCTTAATTTCATGGCTGCAGTCACCATCTGTAGTGATTTTGGAGCCCAAGAAAATAAAGTCTGTCACTGTTTCCATTGTTTCCCCATCTATTTCCCACGAAGTGATGGGACCTGATGCTGTGATCTTAGTTTTTTGAATGTTGAATTTCAAACCAGCTTTTTCACTCTCCTCTTTCACTTTCTTCAAGAGGCTCTTTAGTTTGTCTTCACTTTCTGCGATAAGGGTGGTGTCACCCACTCCAGTGTTCTTGCCTGGAGAATCCCAGGGATGGGGGAGCCTGGTGGGCTGCCATCTCTGGGGTTGCACAGAGTAGGACATGACTGAAGTGACTTAGCAGCAGCAGCAGCAACAGCATCTGCATATTCGAGGTTATTGGTATTTCTTCTGGCAATCTTCATTTCAGCTTACGCTTCATCCAGCCCAGCATTTCACATGATGTACTCTGCATAGATGTTAAATAAACAAGGTGACAATATACAACCTTGACATACTCCTTTATTACGTCAAGGCTTATATTGTTGTTCTATTGTTCCATGTCCGGTTCTAACTGTTGCTTCTTGACCTGCATACATATTTCTCAAGAGGCAGGTAAGGTGGCCTGGTATTCCCATCTCTTGAAGAATTTTCCACAGTTCATTGTGGATCCACACAAAGGCTTTAGCGTAGTCCTTAAAGCAGAAGTAGATGTTTATCTGGAATTTTCTTGCTTTTTCTCTGATCCAATGGATATTGGCAATTTGATTTCTGGTTCCTCTGTCTTTTCTAAATCCAGCTTGAACATCTGGAATTTCATGGTTCACATACTGTTGAAGCCTAGCTTGGAGAATTTTGAGCATTTCTTTGCTAGCATGTGAAATGAGTGCAATTGTGTGGTAGTTTGAACATTCTTTGGCATTGCCTTTCTTTGGGATTAGAATGAAAACTGACCTTTTCCAGTCTTGTGGCCATTGCTGAGTTTTCCAAGTCTGCTGGTGTATTGAGTGCAGCACTTTCACAGCATCATCTTTCAGGATTTGAAACAGCTCAACTGGAATTCTATCACATCCACTAGCTTTGTTCTTAGTGATGCTTCCTAAGGCCCAGTTGACTTTGCACTCCAGGACGTCTGTCTCTAGGTGAGTGATCACACCATCGTGGTTATCAGGGTCATGAAGATCTTTTTTGTATAGTTCTTCTGTGTATTCTTGCCACCTCTTCTTAATATCTTCTGCTTCTGTTAGGTCCATACTGTTTCTGTCCTTTACTGTAGCTCTGTTTATTGGCCACAGAATGGTAACAACACAGAAGTCCCTTCCTGTGGACATACCATACGCTTAGAACACTATGCTGGACTTAAAAGAAGGAGGTCATCTGTGTACACCAGATGCAGGACTGTCTCCCCAAGAAAACAGTCATCTTCTCAGAGAGGACTTTCCTGATCACTCTATTTAAGACAGCAACACCATCTCCCAGCAGTTTCTATCTCCTGCTGCTGCTGCTGCTGCTAAGTGACCACACTTTATTTTCTATCATAACACTTAGTACCATTTATCATAATGTATGTCATCTAGCATAATATATTGACATACATAAATGTGTATATATAAAATACATACATTTGATATACATGTAATGTTTTTATTTTGTATTGTTTTGACTTATCATCCCAAACAATAAGTAGAATGAATCACTGAGGGTAGCAATTACATCTATTTGTTCAGTGCTTCATCCCTAGAGGCTAGAACAGTGCTGGCATACAGTAAGCATTCAATCATTTTTGGATGAATGGATGTGCTGAAGTAGAATAATCTTTAAGATATATTTTTAGGATATAATCTTTCAAAATATAGTTCAAGTAACAAGCACAGTGAGGAACTGTGTATAATAGGCTGATTTCTGTACCAGTGTTGGCAATGTATATACTTCACAGAAGACCTCTAAATAGATATGCGAGAGACTGGGAAAGTGGTCTCCCTGGGGAGAAGTACCAGGCGATGTGGGGTTAAGAATGGGAGGATGACTTTGTTTTTATCACATATGCTTTCCGATACCTTGGTTTTTTTGTTTACTATATATGCATTTTGCTTTTTAATAAAAGAATGAAATACTGTCATTTGGAGCAAGGTGGAGGGACCTAGAGAATATTCTGCTTAGTGAAATAAGTCAGACAGGGAAAGACAATACTATCTGGTATCATTTACATGTGGGATCTAAAAAATAATCCAAATGAATCTATATACAAAACAGAAACAGACTCCCAGACATAGAAAATAAACTGTGGTTACAAAGAGGAAAGGGAAGGGAGAGGGACAAATTAGGAGTATGCGATTAACAGATACAAACTACTATATATAAAATAGATAAGCAACAAGTCCCTACTATATATCATAACTATACCCATTATCTTGTTTAGAAACCTAAAATGAAATACAACCAGCAAACATACTGAATTACAATACACACATGAAACAAATACAATATTATTATAAATCAACCTAGTTTAGATTTTTAAAATAAAGTTAGTTTTAGAATCATGATAAAAACTATCAAATGCTAACATACTATGACCTTCGAAAAAAGGAAAAATAGGGTCGCATGGCCCCAAGATGAGTATGATTAAGTTTTCATTTGAGAGTCAGGAGGGTTGCTTAGAGGGCTGGGTGTTATTAGTTATGGTCAAGAATAAAAGGAGTAAAAAGGACACTCCAGCCAGAAGGAGTTACATGAGTGAGATAACAGCACAAAAGAGAAATATTTGTTCGTGGAAGTGGTTTTTATTGTAGAATTCAGAGAATGTTCTAGAGGAATCACTCAATAGGACAGATTCATTGTCCTTCCTCCGGCATCAAATACATGGTAAATAAATAGGCAGTTGGGTTAAAAATATAGAGAGGAAATCAGAGGTCATCAAACTAAGACTGGGAATCAGGGTGATGCTGGGTTATAGGCGAAATGGAATGGGGCTTCATGGTAAGTCATTTGACCAGGTTCCAAGTCTTGTAAAGAACTACATGCTGCTTGTTCCCCTGCAGTAAATCTGGATCCCTTCAGAGGTCAAGCATGGTTGTGTCTTGGACAATACAGGGAGTGATACCCATACTATTCATTTACAGTTTCAAATCTAAATGCCAACAGAGCTTAGGGTGGTACTAACTGGGATGGATGTTGGCAAGGATAAGAAAATATCCAGGAATACTTATGTTTCCCTAAAATTACATGCTTTCTTCCATTTTCCATGATATGTACAACATTTTGTCTATCATTTGCTTTCTACTTTTTTGAGAGACATGGAGATTTCTTTGCTTAAATAAATAAATAAATAAAACAGGGACTTCCCTGGTGGTCCAGTGGTTAAGAATCTGCCTCTCAAGGCAGGGGACATGGGCTTGATCCCTGGTCTGGGAAAATCTCACATGCCTTGGTGCAACTAAGCCCGTGCACCACAACCACTGAGCCCGCATGCCTTAGAACCCGTGCTCTGAAACAAGAGTCAAGAGAAGCCACCACAATGAGAAGCCCACACACCACAACAGAGTAGTTCCTGCTTGCTGCAACCAGAGAAAGCCCTCGCATAGCAACAAAGACTCAGCACAGTATAAATAAATAAATAAAACTTAACAACAACAAAACAGTCCACATGCCATGATTAGTATTACTTTGATCTCTACTGTGGTTTCTTAAGGACACTGACCAGCTTCCTAGAGGATGGCCTTTTTCAACTCTGTGTGTGTTAGCCACTAAGTCGTGTCCAAGTCTTTGCAACTCCATGGACTCTAGCCTGCCAGGCTTCTCCGTCCGTGGGATTCTCTAGGCAAGAATACTGGAGTGGTTGCCATTTCCTTCTCCAGGGGATCTTCCCAGCCCAGGGGTTGAATCCGAGTATTGTTTGTTTCCTGCATTGCCAGCAGGTTCTTTATGGCTTGAACCACCAGGGAAATCAGCTTCTTCAACTCTACATATATATATATATATATATATATATATATATATATATATATATACACACACACACACACACACAGATTTATTTAATAAATTAGTATCATTCAAAATTCAGTGCCAGAATATCATGCAGATGAGTGTGCTGGCACTGTTTGTCACGAAGCACCTGTGCTCAGGTTAGATTGGCAGTGCCCTGCTACTGCTGGTGGTTCCTAGGATCGACACCACAGCAGTACCAGTTATGTGTTCCCCTGCACTGCTAGTGCAGAGAATTCCTGAATAGTTCATTTTTCTAAGATAAATTTTATCTTTATGCCCTACTTAATATTTGCATCAGTGTAATATGTATCATTGGGTCTTAAGAAAGATAATGCTTCTATGATATGAACTAGATTATCCAATAAATGAGAAACTTTTTTATAGGAATCTGGATTATCTAACATTGTTAGCCCTATGTACAATTTCCAGAGTTCATTTATTAAAGTAGGTTTCTGTTCCTAGTGTGGTATATCAGATATCATGCTGGGTTTATTTTGGTATATGTATTTCATTCCTGTGCTTCTGTTCTGAAGTCCTGGAAGAGCTTTTTCTGTGTAGTTAACTGATCTGCACTTAACACTAATGTTCGTGTTGGTATAGGAATGCTGTCTGAATTGTATAATTGAGCCACCAGGCAGGATTTTTGACTCAGTGTTGCCAGATGTTCTGAATTTTTCAGAGAAACTAAAGAGTCAACGTGTTCATTTAAAATCTGCTGCATTAAAAAATATACTGATGACCAAGTGAAGTTTATCATGAGATTGCAAAGCTGATTCATGAATCATCCTCAAAAATCAATCACTGCAATTTATCACATTATGATTATACCAATAGTGAAAAAAAGGCAACAAAGTTCAATATCCTTTCATAATGACAACTCTCAGAAAACTATAAATAGAAGGAAAGTTAACAGAGACTATCTACAAAGAAACTTAGAGCCGACATTATATCACATGTTTTCTCCATAAGAGATTGGGAAGTAGTCAAGCTGTCCATTTTTATACTCCTATTCAATATCATTCTAGAAGTCCTAGCGAACTCAGTAAGTTTAGAAAAATAAATAAAAGGCATTCATATTTTAAAAAATTAAAATATCCCCATGTAAAAAATCCTTATGATTGTCTACATGAAAAAAATCATAGGGGATCTACCAAAAAACATCACTAGAACTAAGTGAGCTTAACAAGATTGCAGAATAAAAGATCAATACATAGAAATCAATTGCATTTCTACATACTAGCAATGAAAAGACTATTGTAAAGAAAATATTTGAGAACAGTATCATTTATAAGAGCTCCCAGAAATGAAATTGTAAATATAAATCTAACAAAAATATGTGCAGGATATGTAACTGAAACTACAAAACGCTGATGCCTGAGATCAGAGAAGACCTAAATAAGCAGAGAGACACGCTGTGCCCATGAAGTAAAAGAGTCAATACAGTCAACATGTCAATTCTCCCCAAATTGACTAATACATTTAATGCAATCCCAATCAAAATCCCAGCAGGATTCTCTGCAGATTCACACTAGCTAATTCTGAAATTTATATGGAAAGATAATGGAACCAGAATATTCAAAACAATTTTGAAAAAGAAAAAAGTTGGAGGATGTGCACAACCACATTTTAAGATGTATCATAAAACTATGGTAGTCGAAACAATGTGACACTTGTGAAATGGTAGACTCTTAGTCAAATGGAAGAGAACAAAAACATCCAGAAATTTTCTAGTGCACATAAATAGCACTGACTTTTAGATTTTTGACAATTTGAAAGAAGAAAGGTAGTTTCGCAGCAAATGGTGCTGTAAAACACTAGATATCAATATGTAAAAGAAATATGAAATTAACTTGAAATATATCATAGACACAAATATATTAAAACATAATACCATAAAACTCTTAGAAGGAAATACAGAACTAAATTTTCAGGACCTAGGGTAAGGCAAAGTCTTCTTAGATATGACATCAAAAGCAAAATACACAAAAGAAAAATGATAAATAGAAAAAATGATGGGTTTTATCAAAGTTAAGCACCCTTCTCCATGTTGAGCACAATTAACAGAATAAAAAGACAAACCATATATTGAGAGAAATTACTTGTGAGTCATATATTGAACAAAAATTGTATCTGTAATATATTTTTTAAAATATTCTTAAGAGGCGGAGGTCTGGTTGCCTCACGGCTGCCCCACCTGTCATCGAGTGGGGGCGGGGGTGGGAGCGAACCCTGGAAAGAAAAAAAAAAATAATAAAATAAAATAAAATATTCTTAAAACCCAAAAGTAAATAAACAACCTATTCAAAGAAATAGGAAAAATATTGCAACAAACACTTCAGCAAAGAAGATATATGATGCCAAATAAACACAAGATGTTCAATGTGATTAATAATGAGGAAAATGCAAATTAAAATGAGATATTACCATACACCTATTAGAATGCTTAAAGTTTTACAAGTTACTGATAATATCAAGTGTCAATGAGGATGCAGAGAGAATTCTCATACATTTCCGGAAGGAGTACAAAACGGTATAAATATTCTGGAAAGTACCCTGGCAGTTCTTTTAAAAAATTGCCACAAGAACCAGTAATTTTATTGTAGAAATGGAAACTTATGTTCATATAAAAACTACCCACAAATGCTAATGGGACCGTTTTTCATGATCATCAAAAACTTGAAAAAGCCCAAATACCCTTCAGTAGATGAACATATAAACACATGGTGATACATACATACAAACAATGAAGCCCCAGTGGAATATTATTCAGAAATAAAAGGAGCAAATCGCCGACACATACATCATGGGTGAATATCAAATGCATTGTGCTCATGAACTTGGTTTCAAGAGGTTATATAATCATATAATTTCATTCAGGTGATATCCTGAAAGAGACAAAGCTATAGGAACAGAGAACATATTAGTGATTGTCAGGGGTTAAGAGTGGGGGCAGGGCTTGATTTTGAGGGAGAAACATGAAGGAGTTCTTGGGATGTTATCTTGTTCTGTATACTGTGGGTACAAGTATTTACGCATGTGTCAAAACTCATACCAAAATTAGTGTGTCACAGAAAGAATGAATTGTATTTACATAATTTTAAAATATTAACAAATTAATTTTTTAAATAAAGTAAGGAAAAAGGGAATCAAATTTAACAAACAAAAAGCAGATACTCTGGAAGCTAAATGAACCCCATCTTCAGACCAAATTCTACCCATGAACCTCCAGTTCACAACTGCTGACTTGGACAAAGAGAGTATCCAAGATAGACTCTACTTAAGACTTCATCTGACCCAATTTCTTAACATGAGGCTCAGAGAGAGAAAGATCATTGCCAAAGCCACACAGCTAGGCCATGAAGCCCTAGGATGGCAGTTAAGTTGCTTTCTCTTGCTCTTATCCTTTGACACAGGTTGTATACAAAGAGTTGCACCTCAGGGGCATCCTAAAATTTAACATCACTCAACCACAGATTAAGTGAATGGCTACCCACTCCAGTATTCTTGTCTCGAGAATTCTGTGGACAGAGGAGCCTGGAGGGCTACAGTCCATGGGGTCGCCAAGAGTCAGACATGACTGACTCTTAGCATGACTGAGCGACTAACACTTTCACTTTCAGAGCGGGGGTGAGAAATTAACCTCATGAGAAAAAGGGCAAACTCCTCAAGGTCCAGTGTTTACAGGAAGTATATTAAAAATTATGACCTTAACAAACAATTCTAGTGAAAGGCTGGGAACAACAGGCCTAGAACGATTTAACTGTTGAAATAATTCTGTCAAAAAAATTAGCAGTGTTACAGGGAAGGCTGTGGGCCCTGACGGGTCCCCAGCAGAGACGTGTCTGCTCAGGGCTGCTATCGATTCTGAAACAATCTCGCACATGATAAATGAGAATGTGCTTAGGAGAGGATTCAGTCACAAGAGCCCCCAGATCAATCAGCTTGTCAACAGGCAGACGAAATTCAATTTTTATTCTTAGTAAACTCTTATTTGGTGGCAGACCATCGTTTCTGTGGAAATTGCTTCACAAAGGCCGAGGGGCAGGCGTGAGAACATGGAAAAATATAATCTTTGCCAAGCATGTGAAAAGTGAAGCGCTGGACGTTTATAACTCAGAGCGAGGCAGTGTGATTACAGGGCAGTGGCTACCATAGCCCACCTTCTTTGCCAAAAGACGAGTTAGAGCCAGCTCTCTGTGTCCTTCCCCAACATCTGACCCAACCATCCTGAAAGGAAACACTTAGAACGGGCTCCCAGGCTTCTAGACAAAACTCCGTGACCCCATGGCAGAGCTGAAAGGGGCTTTTGTAGAGACCTCCTCTTCAGTTAATTTAAACCATACAAAATTGCCATTTCAGTAAGCTTAAAAAAAAAAAAAAAAAGGTCAAATACTAGTAAATTTCATATGATTGAACCAGGTAGCTCCTCTCTATCTTTCTTTGCCATGATATTAAGAATTTTGAGGCACTTTTTCTTCTTACATCCTTTTCAAAGTCACCCAGAAATTAATTTCAGGACTGGGATTAGGGTTTAGGATTGTTGAAGGCCAGTACAATAAAGTGAACTTTTATATCCTCCCAACAAAAAGGGAATGAATCAGCACTATAATGGTTGGGTCAATTTGAAGAAAGAGGAGTGAAGAAACATCTCGTTTACTAGATAATTTGCTATTAGTAAAAGTTAAATTCATCTCTAATTATTACTATCACCTATTTAGCTGGGAGTTTTAAAGGCTAAAGCATCCAGATAATGAGTTTAACCACACAAAGAGACACGCAATACCACTGACTCAGCCCTCGGCCTCATGCTCCACAGTGTCTCTCATGGCCTCCTCTGGCCAAAGCAGAGGAGCTAAGGGGATGGACCTGTGCAGAGCTCTGATTTTCCCCTGGACAATATTCCACAAGCCAAGACTGTGAAACTGCCCATCGGTCAGCCCTGAGTCTGCTTCTCATGTTCAGCTTTTCCAAGGGTGGATGTTATCACTCAGTATGCATACTCCCAGATCTGAGGGGAAGCCACGGGGTAGTCCTTCAAAGAGAGAGAGAGAAATAAGAGATGAGATCAGATTGTCCATATTTGAAAGCTGGAGGCCCCCTGTGATGTGGAAGGAAGAGGCGATGGAAGAGAAGGTGGATAGACTGGGCACCACAGGCCAAGCTAGAGGTTCCTCCCTGGGGAATGGCTATGTCCTACCATGCAACTCAGAGGACTCCTGATGTGTATTTGTCAAGAATGCATGTGTGTGTCTGTGTGTTTGTGTGTGTTAAGTCACTTCAGTCACGTCAAACTATGACCCTGTGGACTATAGCCCACTAGGCTCCTCTGTCCATGGGATTCTCTAGACAAGCATACTGGAATGAGTTGCCATGCCCTCCTCCAGGAGATCTTCCTGACCCAGGAATTGAACCCAGATCTCTTATGTCTCCTGCATTGTCAGGTGGATTCTTTACTGCTAGTGCCACCTGGGAAAGCCCATTTGTCAAGAATCAATTCTGTTCAATTCAGTCACTCAGTCATATCCGACTCTTTGCAACCCCATGGACTGCAGTACACCAGGCCTCCCTGTCCATTGCCAGCTCCCAGAGCTTACTCAAACTCATGTCCATTGAGTCACTGATGCCATCTAACCATCTTATCCTCTGTCAACCCCTTCTCCTCCTGTCTTCAATCTTTCCCAGCATCAGGGTCTTTTCAAATGAAAGCAGTTCTTCCCATCAGGTGGCCAAAGGATTGGAGTTTCAGCTTCAACATCAGTCCTTCCAATGAATATTCAGGACTGATTTCATTTATGATGGACTGGTTGGATCTCCTTGTAGTCCAAGGGACTCTTAAGACTCTTTTCCAACACCACAGTTCAAAACCATCAATTCTTCAGTTTTCTTTATAGTCCAACTCTCACATCCATACATGACTACTGGAAAAACCATAGCTTTGACTAGACAGACCTTTGTTGGCAAAGCAATGTCTCTGCTTTTCAATAAGCTGTCTAGGTTGGTCATAACTTTTACCTTTTAATTTCATGGCTGCAGTCACCATCTGCAGTGACTTTGGAGCCAAAAATAAATAAATAAAGTCTGTCACTGTTTCCACTGTTTCCCCATCTATTTGCCAGGAACTTATGGGACCAGATGCCATGATCTTAGTTTTCTGAATGTTGAGCTTTAAGCCAACTTTTTCACTCTCCTCTTTCACTTTCATTAAGAGGCTCTTTAAGTTTCTCTTCACTTTCTGCCATAAGGGTGGTGTCATCTGCATATCTGAGGTTATTGATAGTTCTCCTGGCAATCTTGATTCCAGCTTGTGCTTCATCCAGCCCAGCATTTCTCATGATGTACTCTGCATATAAGTTAAATAAGCAGGTTGACAATATATAGCCTTGACATACTCCTTTTCCTATTTGGAACCAGTCTGTTGTTCCATGTCCAGTTTTAACTGTTGCTTCTTGACCTGCATACAGATTTATCAGAAGGCAGGTCAAGCGATCTGATATTCTAATCTCTTGAAGAATTTTCCACAGTTTGTTGTCATCCACACAGTCAAAGGCTTTGGCATAGTCAATAAAGCAGAAGTATATTTTTTTTTCTGGAACTCTCTTGCTTTTTCGATGATCCACTGGATGTTGGAAATTTGATCTCTGCTTCCTCTGCCTTTTCTAAAACCAGCTTGAACATCTGGAAGTTCACAGTACACATATTGCTGAAGCCTGGCTTGGAGAATTTTGAGCATTACTTTACTAGCATGTGAGATGAGGGCAACTGTGCAGTAGTTTGAGCATTCTTTGGCATTGCCTTTCTTTGGAATTGGAATGAAAACTGACATTTTTCAGTCCTGTGGCCACTGCTGAGTTTTCCAAATTTGCTGGCATATTGAGTGCTGCACTTTCACAGCATCATCTTTTAGGATTTGAAATAGCTCAAGTGGAATTTCCATCACTTCCACTAGCTTTGTTCATAGTGATGCTTCCTAAGGCCCATTACAGTTTATTAGCTTGATTTCTATTTTTAAGTATTTAAATGTATGGTACACATGCCTCCTTTGTCTCTTTTCCTGAACCCCAGTGAGCGTGACAGTTGGGCTTATATTTATATAACTATAAAATTATATCATCTTTAGTTGCCTGTGTAGGTTGGCACAGATAGTCCCAAAGCACTGATCATCCTCAAGCAAGAGTGATTTAAAAACTTTTCTGTCTGGATTCAGAATTTTATTGTATTTAAAGTTCCATGTATGATTATGTTTAAATAGAGTACTTAAGTGTATGGTATACAAGATATATGGGGCCTCCCAGGTGACACTAGTGGTAAAGAACCCACCTACCAATGCAGGAGACATAAGAGGCATGGGTTTGCTCTCTGGGTGGGGAAGATCTCCTGGAGGAGGGCATAGCAACCCACTCCAGTATGCTTGCCTAGAGAATCCCATGGACAGAGGAGCCTGGTGGGCTACAGTCCATGGGTTGCAAAGAGTTGAACATCACTGAAGAGACTTAGCACACACACACAAACATTTTATATATATATATATATATATATATATATATATATATATATCTCCCCATGAACAGTATGAAAAGGCAAAATGATAGGATACTGAAAGAGGAACTCCCCAGGTCAGTAGGTGCCCAATATGCTACTAGAGATCAGTGGAGAAATAACTCAAGAAAGAATGAAGGGATGCAACCAAAGCAAAAACAATACCCAGTTGTGGATGTGACTGGTGATAGAAGCAAGGTCTGATGCTGTAAAGAGCAATATTGCATAGGAACCTGGAATGTCAGGTCCATGAATCAAGGCAAATTGGAAGTGGTCAAACAAGAGATGGCAAGAGTGAATGTCGACATTCTAGGAATCAGTGAACTAAAAAGGACTGGAATGGGTGAATTTAACTCAGATGACCATTATATCTACTACTACAGGCAGGAATCCCTCAGAAGAAATGGAGTAGCCATCATGGTCAACAAAAGAGTCTGAAACGCAGTACTTGGATGCAATTTCAAAAATGACAGAATGATTTCTGTTCATTTCCAAGGCAGATCATTCAATATCACAGTAATCCAAGTCTATTCCCCAACCAGTAATGCTGAAGAAGCTGAATTTGAATGGTTCTATGAAGACCTACAAGACCTTTTAGAACTAACACCCAAAAAAGATGTCCTTTTCATTATAGGGGACTGGAATGCAAAAGTAGGAAGTCAAGAAACACCTGGAGTAACAGGCAAATTTGGCCTTGGAATACGGAATGAAGCAGGGCAAAGACTAATAGAGTTTTGCCAAGAAAATGCACTGGTCATAGCAAACACCCTCTTCCAACAACACAAGAGAAGACTCTACACATGGACATCACCAGATGGTCAACACCGAAATCAGATTGATTATATTCTTTGCAGCCAAAGATGGAGAAGCTCTATACAGTCAACAAAAACAAGACCAGGAGCTGACTTTGGCTCAGATCATGAACTCTTTATTGCCAAATCCAGAGTTAGATTGAAGAAAGTAGAGAAAACCACTAGACCACTAGGTATGACCTAAATCAAATCCCTTATGATTATACAGTGGAAGTGCGAAATAGATTTAAGGGCCTAGATCTGATAGATAGAGTGCCTGATGAACTATGGACAGAGGTTTGTGACATTGTACAGGAGACAGGGATCAAGACCATCCCCATGGAAAAGAAATGCAAAAAAGCAAAATGGCTGTCTGGGGAGGCCTTACAAATAGCTGTGAAAAGAAGAGAAGCGAAAAGCAAAGGAGAAAAGGAAAGATATAAACATCTGAATGCAGAGTTCAGAAGAATAGCAAGAAGAGATAAGAAAGCCTTCCTCAGCGATCAGTGCAAAGAAATAGAGGAAAACAACAGAATGGGAAAGACTAGAGATCTCTTCAAGAAAATTAGAGATACAAAGGAAACAATTTCATGCAAAGATGGGCTCGATAAAGGACAGAAATGGTATGGACCTAACAGAAGCAGAAGATATTAAGAAGAGATGGCAAGAATACACAGAAGAACTGTACAAAAAAGATCTTCACGACCCAGATAATCATGATGGTGTGATCACTCACCTAGAGCCACACATCCTGTAATATGAATCAAGTGGGCCTTAGAAAGCATCACTATGAACAAAGCTAGTGGAGGTGATGGAAATTCCACTTAAGCTATTCCAAATCCTGAAAGATGATGCTGTGAAAGTGTTGCACTCAATATGCCAGCAAATTTGGAAAACTCGGCAGTGGCCACAGGACTGGAAAAGGTCAGTTTTCATTCCAATCCCAAAGAAATGCAATGCCAAAGAATGCTCAAACTACCGCACAATTGCACTCATCTCACACACTAGTAAAGTAATGCTCAAAATTCTCCAAGCCAGACCTCAGCAATACATGAACCGTGAACTTCCAGATGTTCAAGCTGGTTTTAGAAAAGGCAGAGGAACCAGACATCAAATTGCCAACATCTGCTGGATCATGGAAAAAGCAAGAGAGTTCCAGAAAAACATCCATTTCTGCTTTATTGACTATGCCAAAGGCTTTGACTGTGTGGATCACCACAAACTGTGGAGAATTCTGAAAGACATGGGAATACCAGACCACCTGACCTGCCTCTTGAGAAATCTGTATGCAGGTCAGGAATCAACAGTTAGAACTGGACATGGAATAACAGACTGGTTCCAAATAGGAAAAGGAGTACATCAAGGCTGTATATTGTCACCCTGTTTATTTAACTTATATGCAGAGTACATCATGAGAAATGCTGGACTGGAAGAAGCACAAGCTGGAATCAAGATTGCTGGGAGAAATGTCAATAACCTCAGATATGCAGATGACACCACCCTTATGGCAGAAAGTGAAGAGGAACTCAAAAGCCTCTTGATGAAGGTCAAAGAGGAGAGTGAAAAAGTTGGCTTAAAGCTCAACATTCAGAAAACGAAGATCATGGCATCTGGTCCTATCACTTCATGGGAAATAGATGGGGAAACAGTGGAAACAGTGTCAGACTTTATTTTGGGGGGCTCCAAAATCACTGCAGATGGTGACTGCAGCCATGAAATTAAAAGACACTTACTGCTTGGAAGGAAAGTTTTGACCAACCTAGATAGCATATTGAAAAGCAGAGACATTACTTTGCCAACAAAGGTCCATCTAGTCAAGGCTATGGTTTTTCCAGTGGTCATGTATGGATGTGAGAGTTGGGCTGTGAAGAAGGCTGAGTGCCGAAGAATTGATGCTTTTGAACTGTGGTGTTGGAGAAGACTCTTGAGAGTCCCTTGGACTGTAAGGAGATCCAACCAGTCCATTCTGAAGGAGATCAGCCCTAGCATTTCTTTAGAAGGAATGATGCTAAAGCTGAAACTCCAGTACTTTGGCCACCTCATGCAAAGAGTTGACTCATTGGAAAAGACTCTGATGCTGGGAGGGATTGGGGGCAGGAGGAGAAGGGGACGACAGAGGATGAGATGGCTGGATGGCATCACTGACTCGATGGACGTGAGTCTGAGTGAACTCTGGGAGTTGGTGATGGACAGGGAGGCCTGGCGTGCTGCGATTCATGGGGTCGCAAAGAGTCAGACATGACTGAGTGACTGAACTGAACTGAACTGATAAAAGGAAAAACTCCGTTTTCCTCTGTTTTCTCCTCTCTGAATGCTCACAATACTTCTGGTTATAGAATATTTGACTTTTTCCCACATACACACCAATTCTCTGACACCAGCAGGATGTCCTTCCATTGAGTTCAGTTCTAACACTTCTTACCAGGAATTAGCACACACCCCCTCTCCCCACCCAGGTCAAGATCCTAGTCCCACAGTACTCCTCCCCCCCTACTTCAGGCTCCAATAGGGAGTCCCAGGCTTTCACTTGTATTTCCAACCAATCCCAAGACCCTCTTTTGTTTCCATAATTTGCTAGTATGTCTCTCAGAACTCAGGAAAACGCATTATTATAAAGGATATGATAAAGGTTAGAGAAGATGGAAAGGTACTCAAGGAAAGAAGGGTCCCGAACATAGGCACTTCTTTCGCCATGGAGTTGGAACATATACCTTCCTGGCATGTGAATGCACTGGCCAACCCAGGAGTTCTCCAAACTCTGTTCAGTTCAGTTCAGTCGCTCAGTCGGGTCCGACTCTGCAACCCCAAGGACTGCAGCATGCCAGGTTTCCCTGTCCATCACCAACTCTGTAGTTCAGGAATTTTTATGAAGGCTTCATCTCATAGACATGATTATTAACTCAGTTTCCAGTCTCTCTCCCCTCCCCAGAGGCTGAGTGGGTGGTGCTGAAAGTTCTAAGCTTCTTATAATTGTTTTATCTTTCCAGTGAGCAGCCGCCATCCTGCAGTTATCCAGGAGCCCATTGAGTGTCAACTCATTAGAACCAAAGATTCTCTTATCATTCTAGAAATTCCAAGGGATTTAGGAGCGCTGTGTCAAAAACCAAAATCAAAGACTATGCATATACCAGAAGAAAAGATGCTCCTAGCTTCCCAGGTGGCTCAGTGATAAAGAATCTGCCTGCCAGTGCAGAAGATACAGCAAGTTCAATCCCCAGGTTCAATCCCCTGGAGAAGGAAATGGCAACCCACTCCAGTATTCTTGTCTGGGAAATCCCATGGATGGAGGAGCCTGGCGGGATACAGTTCATGGAGTCGCAAACTGGCCAATTGATTTTACCCTCAGGAAATCTCAAAGACTTTAGGAGCTCAGGCTAGAATCAGGTGAACACCAAAACATATTTTTTAGTGTATCATTGTATCACAATAGTTAAATGATTACATGGTCTCTGAAAGTCCCATCTATGTTCCAAATGATATTTGCTTCAGAAAAGAGATAACCTTGTGAGTTGTGTATTACCAAGTGGGAGAAGCAGGCACTTACACGGGCTTCCTAGGTGGTGCTAAAGGTAAAGAGCCCGCCTGCCAATGCAGGAGGCACAAGAGACATGGGTTTGATTCTTGGGTCAGGAAGATTTCCTGAAGAAGGAAATGCAACTCACTTGAGTATTCTTGCCAGGAGAATCCCAGGGACAGAGGAGCCTGGTGGGCTACAGTCCATAGGGTCACAAAGAGTCTGACAGGACTGAAGCGAATTAGCATGCAGGAACTACACATCACACATCACCAATGAAATTATCTCCATGGAGATAATTAGAGCTGGTTCTAATAATTACATATACTTTGGTCTCATTAAACACCTTGCAGAATGAAACGGTATATGTAGGATGCCACCAAAAATGTCTAGAGCCACCTGCAGATAAATAAGAAACATTAGACTCCCTGGGTGTCTGGAAAGAAAGATGCCTTGCCTTGTAAGTTGCAGAGCCATACTTCACACAGAGTTCCATTCCTCTGCTCAGAATCTCCTGGAGCCTCCACTCACCCTTTTCCTTGGAGTAAAGGTTGACGGGGACAGAGACTGAATGGCACAAAAATCCAAACCTCCAGGGACTCTTGAACAAACTAAAGACTTCGAGGAAACAGTGCAATCTGCTGTTCGAGTTCTGTAGCAAATGAGAGAAGTATTTCATTTAAGGGCTGTGTTTTAACATGAAAAATGACCCATATTCTTCATCCATTAAACTATTAGTACATCCCAGCATTGTGGGTCTTAATAACATTTCCTTAAATAACTGTGAAAGCCTATTGGTTTTAATTCTTCCAGGAAAAAAAAAAATTGAAAAGAGGAAAATATAATGTATTGGACTCAGAGATCAAGCTAATTAAAATTGTAAATGTCAATAATGATATCTGACATTTCTTTTCAACAATAACCAATTATTGCAAGCACTCCCCCAATAGCTGTTAAATCTATCTCTACAAACCTCATTTTTTCACATTTGGAATATCTAACACAGATCACTTGTCCTGGCCCCTTCCATTAGTCCATGTATAAATATATATTTGAGGAATGGCATGGTTTATGTTTTGTATAATTAGAGTATCACTTTCCATGTTGAAAGCAATATTAAGTTACATTTAGGAAAACAGGAATATTATATGTTAAAAACCAGAATAAAGCTACACATCTGGTATATTTTAGTTGTGGGATATGTAATATCTCTGTCCTTCCCAAATTCTGTCTGCTGGAAACCAAAATGAACAACTTTAGGAAGTGTTTCCTTTGTGTTGAAACTTGAGGCCTAAAGAGAGAGCTTGAGGAAGGGATTGAAAATGGATGCAGAAAAATCAACACTTATTGGGACAAGGAGATTAGAGATTAGAGCCTAATGTGGTCCTGAAGGGTCAGGGAGCACATCATGGGATACATGGGGTCTGGAGGGAGTCTACTGAAAACATCCCAGAAGAATTGCCAGCAGAGAGTACAGGATGCTGGAAGGTAAATGGATCTAAAGATGTGGCCGGAAGACAGGCTGCAACAGCTCTTCACCGGAAGTGGAGAGCAGGCTTCCTTCTGCCCCGCCATGGCTTATTCCAGACTCTCACAGCTTTGTTGAGTGGGACACACAGTCACCACCAAACAAAGGAAGGTTTTTCTTGGTACAGGAAATGTGTACCTATCTCCTGGATTGTGTAAAATCTCCAAAATTAACTGGGGGAGGGTCATTCAACTGAACAGAAATATTTCAGTATTTGTGAACAAATGGTATTCAGGGAGAAGAAAGATGAGGGAGCAACATTTTATGAGTCCAGATTTATCGATAATCTGGAAATGTCCCATTTATTCATGAAGAGAAACATGTGAGGAAGCAATTGTGCTAATTCCTATCTTGCAGGTGAGAAAACTGAGGCTTGGAGAGAGGTCTATAGAAACTTCCCAAGAATGTACAGTGAGTAAAAGGCAGGTGCTGTGCTGTGCTCTTGAGGAGGAAATGGCAACCCATTCCAGTATTCTTGCCTGGGAAATCCCGCGGACAGAGGAGCCTGGCGGCTCACAGTCCTTGGGGGTCACAGAGAGTCAGGCATGACTGACCACAGCATGTGCTTGGTTGCTCAGTTGTGTCTGACTCTTTTTGACTCCCATAGACTGTAGCTTGCCAGGCTCCTCTGTCCATGTGATTTTTCTAGCAAGAATATTGTAATGGGTAACCATTTCCTCCTCCAGGGGATCTTCCTGACCCAGGCACTGAACCCATGTTTCCTACATTGCAGCTGGATTCTTTCCCACTGATTCACCATGGTTTTTAATTCAGGCCCCTGCCTACCCTGAGACTCATTTCCTGCATTGGAGTCATATCCTCCTTTCTTTGCCTTAAATATGCAAAGGGCCTTCCTTCTGCTGGATCTTTTCACCTGGTACCTGGAAGGATGCTTTTCATGGGTGTGATAACATATCAGAGTCCCTCCCTGTCCATCCTTGATAAAGTACTTCCTTAGCTCCTCTGCCCACAGCCCAGCCACTCTGCACCACACTCCCAGTCTCATTCCCTTCTCAGCACTTCTCACTCTCTCTCTGAATTCTCTTCTGTAGGTCTCTGCTTTTTGGTGAATTGTCAGTCAGCTTGTGGCTCAGCTGGTAAAGAATCTGCCTGCAATGCAGGAGACCTGGGTTCGATCCCTGGATTGGGAAGATTCCCTTGGAGAAGGGAGAGGCTACCCATTCCAGTATTCTGGCCTAGAGAATTCCATGGACTGTATAGTCCATGGGGATGCAAAGAGTCGGACATCACTGAGCAAATTTCACTTGACTAGAATGCCTACTCCTTAAATGTACATCAGTATCCCTAAGATAAATACTGGGTACTCACTCAATATTTATTGAATAGATGAATGAATGATTGAATGAGAGAGATTTCTAGCTCAGGTTTATCTAAATCTAAAACCTGAGCTTAATGTACTCCACAACGCAGTCTCTTTTAATATGAGCCCAGAGGCTCTGAAGTAAGTGATACCTTTAGGACAATTGCTGTGATCATGTTCTGGAAGGTTGGTGGGGAGTTTGTTAGCACTTTTTGCCTGGCTAGAATTTCTGTGAGTGCCATGTGACCAAAGAGTCCACTCTGAAACACAAGGGTAATTGGGATGATGAAAAAAATGTCACCTAGAGACAAAAATCTTTTGAGGAAGAAGAGAAGGGAAATAAGAAAAAGAAGTAAGAACGCAAGAAAGACTCTTTTTGTCTCTATCTAATTCCACCAGATAATAGCTCATAAGTGTTGCAATTTATTTGACAGCTGTTATGTGCTAGTCACAATGCTAAGCCCTTGGGGCGTGCACTGTCTCATGTACATGTCCATCATAGCAACACACTGAAACAGCTACTATTAGAAATGGAACCTCAAAGACATTAAGCTACTTGGCCAAGGTCACTCATTTACTGAGTAACTAACTTGCTAAGACTTTGACACAGGTGTATTTTTTTCCAGTGCCCTAGGATGGTCTGAAGTATTGGAAATTTCTCAAATCCATCTTGGTGAGGAGAAGAAGAAGAGGAGGAGAAGAAGGAGATACTCTAAAGTAGAAGACCATGGTGGACAACCTCCAACTGAGATCCTCATAGCACAAGCACTGTTTCATCTAAATGAACCCCTCAGCTCTGCCCAAAATCAACAGTATGGAATTGGTCTATACAGCCGAAAAAGAGTATAGAACAGCTGTTAAAGTATATCTTGCCAGCTCATTGTCAGGTTATTGCTCCCCAAACAGAAGATCCCAACCAGGCTTTGTGTAAGTCTCTGGACATTTAACCAAGAAGTTTGGCTCTGGCCGTTAAAAAGAATTCTTTGATGACTGCCCCGAAATGAAGAGGCAGGCAGCAAGTTGAATGGATTTCCTGCTCTCTAGTCTGTGCAGACTGGGACACAATCGAATCTAAGTTTATTGTCTCCCCATGGCTTAGCTGGCTACACGTGTCTGTGGAAATGGTTTTCCCAGAAGCCCAAGGTAAATGGTGCTATGGTCAATCCTTGTAGAATCCCTGTGGGGTCTAGCAGCACCCCTCCCCCTGAAAAATGCATATTTGTCTCATTTATCCTCCATTTCATACCCCTGTGGCCCTACCAGGTGCAGGAACATAACTCATAAGAAATATTAACATTAGCTGTTTATCATGGAGCTTGCAAAACAGAAAAGCAATAAAAGTGCAGGCACACTCACTCAATTACCATTGAAATAGATATCACAAAAATTATTCAGTGTCAGAAATCTAATTTTGTATGATATTTCTGTATATTTCCACTGCTAATTTTTCTTCCCTCCAGTATTAGTGAATTAATATGCTTCAAATGCCCCTCTAGCTACCCTAGAAAAAAAAATACTACTTATTTAGTTGAGCTACCCAAATCCATTAGACAAATTTCCTTTACAGCAAAGCATTGATGAATGAAATGTCTCATGCTAATGTAAGAATAATCAATTTAGAATGCTTATGACAATTAACAAAGCTGAAGATACGCCTTGAAGGCTCCATGCTTTGTCAGCCCTGATTTGGATTAAACTTGCACTAATGGGATCATTTTTCTTCCAAAAGGTATTCTTTTTAGGCAGACCTATCAATTAATATGAATTATGCATGTATAAAAGTACTAATGTCATTAATTAGACAAATTAATTTTTATGATGCAGTGGATAGACTAACACTAGATTATATGAGATAACTTCCCCGCGGCGCCCACCGATTTGAAATAAATGAATAGTTTATATTTGTGTGCTTTCCAAAGACTCAATCAGGATTAATCAGGCCAGTATGTGGGCAGGAGATGGTGGAGATGTTGCATATTCTTGATGGTCTTCTCAACCAGAGGGGTCACTCCTGAGACAGCAGAGCCCAGATTTCAACAGGAAGAAATTTTATTATAAACCTACACAGGGCTATGGGGGAAATTAGTAAACTAGCCTTTTGTTCTGGCAAACTTTTATTGATTGTCTTCCCCAAATTTATATGCTGTTGTCCAAGTGGGCTAATAAACAAATAAAGCTCAGGAGATAAAGGATAGGAAAGGGGGCATGTTCCAACTGTTGAACTGGCAGGCAGAGCCCATTAACGTTGGTCAGATTTTGCTGCTATATTTACCTTCTAAATCTGGCTCTAAGTTATAACTCCGTCATTAGTGTTAGTTCCATTCATTCTTAAATTCCTGAAAACCATGATCTCCTCATGTCTTACACCTTATCTAAAGTGTCTTACACATTATGTAAACTGTATGACAACGAGGGTCACTTGAAGTCTAATATTTGTAAATTTAATCATCACCTTCTTCATCCATATTGCAAAAAGGCTTTTGATGACAACTTAGTGACCATCACTAGGAAAACGAGTCCAAAATTATCTCTCTTTCTAGTCTTTGCTTTGTAGGAACTTGAAACATGGATCTATTTTAAATTTTGCAGCTGGAATGATCGATGACATTGATAACATATCCTAAAGTCAAACCAGGACATCCAATCATGGAAAGACTGGCTGAAATTAAAGCAAGCTGATGTGACCTAGGTAATGTCCCAAAGTGGGGTACAAGAGATCAAATGTGATCTCTCTTTCAAGGTTCACATATTCACTGCTGGGATACAATAATATCTCAATGAATGCAGTTTGAAAAAAGTGAGTGAAAGTACTCGTTTTGCTAAGGATTTGACATGGGTTCTAAAAACACGGGACATCACAGACATGCATGCTAAGTCGCTTCAGTCATATCTGACTCTGTGCAAACCTATGGACTCTAGCCCACCAGGCTCCTCTGTTCATAGGATTCTCCAGGCAAGAATACTGGAGTGGATTGCCATGACCTTCTCCAGGGGATCTTCCTGACCCAGGGATTGAACCTGCGACTCTTGGGTCTCCTGAATTGGCAGGCATGTACTTTACCACTAGTGCCACCCGGGAAGCCCAGAGGACATTTATTCTGTATTCTAAGTGTCCTTTGTTACATCAAGGATGGCATGACATGTCCATGAAAAGCAAGCCCGTTAGACAGAGGGTCCTGGGTTCAAATTATGAATCTGTCACATTTAGCTGGGTGACCCTGGAGGTTCAGTGCTGCCTCACTGGGGTGTCATGAAGCTTCTGTGGTGTGTGATTAGCAATTCAATGTGGTACCTGTGAGCCTTCCATGAAGAAGAATCAGTGTCTTTACTACTTGGAGTAAGGCACAATAGGTAATGGGAACTCTTAGAGAAAATGTTGCAATTGCCTATAACTAAATACCTCCTTGGGCAAACACACTGATGAAGAGTAGGATAGACTCAAGCTCCAGGAAGAAGATGTAGGATGGCATCCTATACTCTCAATTCATTCTGATTATAGTACTCATCATTTTTTTTTTTTTAATTGGTAAGAGGTAGTTCAGAGAGGAAAAAGTGATTCAGGTAATGGAACCTGGACCAAACTGCCTGGATTCAAAGCTTACTTCCACCATATATGAGCAGTGTAAGGTCAAGCAACTTGTTGAACCTCTTTACACTTCCTTTCCTTATTTGTAAAAAGACAATAATGGTAGGATTAATTCTAAAAACTAAGATTAAATGAACTAAAACTTACAAAGCACTCAAAACAAGGATGGCAACATAGTAGATATAAAATATTATATAAGTAATTGATAAAGAAATTACTATTTGGCACCTATTGTGCTCCAGATGGCTTCAGTTCAGTTCAGTCACTCAGTCGTGTCTGACTCTTTGCAACCCCATGGACTGCAGTACTCCAGGCTTCCCTGTCCATCACCAACTCCCGGAGCTTACTCAAACTCACGTCCATCAAGTCAGTGGTGCCATCCAACCATCTGATCCTCTGTCGTCCCCTTCTCCTCCCATCTTCAATCTTTCCCAGCATCAGGGTCTTTTCCAATGAGACCTGGGTTTGGCATAAGCCCTCTTGGAGGAGGTCGCCATTAACCCCACCATAGAACCACCAGAACTTACACCGGCCTGGGGAAACAGACTCTGGAGGGCACAAGCAAAACCTTGTGTGCACCAGGACCCAGAAGAAAGGAGCAGTGACCCCACAAGAAACTGACCCAGACATGCCCATGAGTGTCCAGGAGTCTGTGGCAGAGGCGTAAGTCAGTGGTGGCCTGCTGCAGAGCCTGGGGCATTGAGTGCAGCATGGGACCTTCTGAAAGAGGTCACCATTATCTTCATTACCTTCACCATAGTTTGGCCTCAGGTCAAGCAACAGGAAGGGAACACAGCCCCATCCATCACCAGAAAATTGGATTAAAGATTTACTGAACATGGCCCCGCCCATCAGAACAAGACCCAGTTTCCCCCTCAGTTAGTCTCTCCCATCATAAAGCTTCCATAAGCCTCTTATCCTTATCCATCAGAGGGCAGACAGAATGAAAATCACAATCACAGTAAACTAACCAATCTGACCACATGGACCATAGCCTTGTCTAGACAGCCTTGTGTGTCTCAATGAAACTAGCAGAGAGTTCTGACAAACCGTGGTCCACTGGAGAAGGGAATGGCAAACCACTTCAGTATTCTTGCCTTGAGAACCCCATGAACGGTATGAAAAGGCAAAAAGGCAAAAAGGTATGACATGAAAGATGAACTCCGCTGGTTGGTAGGTGCCCAATATGCTACTGGAGAAGATGGAGAAAGAACTCCAGAAAGAATGAAGAAACAGAGCCAAAGCAAAAACAACACCCAGTTGTGGATGTGACTGGTGATAGAAGTAAAGTCTGATGCTGTAAAGAGCAGTATTGCATAGGAACCTGGAATGATAGGTCCATGAATCAAGGCAAATTGGAAGTGGTCAAACAGGAGATGGCAAGAGTGAAGATCAACATTCTAGGAATCAATGAACTCAAATGGACTGGAATGGGTGAATTTAACTCAGATGACCATTATATCTACTACTGTGGGTAAGAATCCCTTAGAAGAAATGGAGTAGCCATCACAGTCAACAAAAGAGTCCGAAATGCAGTACTTGGATGCAATCTCAAAAATGACAGAATGATCTCTGTTCATTTCCAAGGCAAACTGGATGCCTTATATGTATCATTTAATTTAAATTACATTACATTCTTGTGACATTAGTATAAATAACCTCATTTTACCGATGAGGAGACTGAGACCCAGACTATTCATTTTGGTTAGTCTCCCTCAATTAATACATAGGGGATAAAAGACTTGAACTCAAAATATCTCAGAAGTTATGGGATAGGACTGGGAGGGATAGAAAAATAGTCTATGAGTTAGAAGAGGGAAATCTCTTCATTTTGGGAATCCTGCAACTCATGGAAAAGGGGGAGGGTACTGGGCATGAAGGTAAGTACTGAGTGAACAGGGTAATAGTAACAGCTATGCTTGTCATGAGCTACGCACACCCTGGGGGGACAGATACTATTAATATCTTCATTTTGTAGATCTATTAACTGATTTACATTAGCTCATAGAGCTGACACACAAATACTGGTCCACCTCATTCCTCAACCTATACAATTAACCCCTATACCATAAGACCTAAAGATTTATAAGTAAATACTGATATACCAAAATCAAAGACCAATATATTGGCCACCTGATGTGAAGAGCCAGTTCGTTGGAAAAGACCCTGATGCTGGGAAAGATTGAAGGCAAGAGGAGAAGGGGGCAACAGAGGATGAGATGGTTGGATGGCGACAATGGACCTGAGTTTGAGCAAACTCCAGGAGATGGTGAAGGACAGGGAAGCCTGGCGTGCTGCAGTCCATGGGGTCACAAAGAGTCAGACATGACTTAGCGACTGAACAACAACACCTGATGTGCCAGCTGGGGATACAGAGCCCCCACCTTCCAGCTACATGGAAGCCACTCTTGTCTTATAAACTATGGTCTTCAGGTATGTATGATCACCCCCACTAGTTTCTGAAGAAACAGAAATAGCAGTTTGTAGAAGTCAAGCCTGCAATGGTGCAAGGGACCAACCTTGTCTGAGCCAGCAAAATGAGGGTAGATTATGACTAAGAAGGGTCTCACTTTGTAATACCATCTGAAAGACTAGCTCCCAGAGGTGAAATGCAATCACCCAAATTATTTTGAAAACTTCTACAATGTCTATGCTGTCAGATACACTTTTTAGAAAGCCAAATTTTTAGAGCAGTTACTTTTATTTTTCTGTCTAATCATGGTTTTGGTTTAGGGATGGGCATGTTACTCAAAGCAGATCAATGATACTAAATTCCTGGACTTTGATGAAATTGGGAGCTCTAGGGATGATGTAGAGCTTCCCTGGTGGCTCAGACAGTAAAGAATCTGCCTGCAATGTGGGAGACCTGGGTTAGATCCCTGAGTTGGGAAGATCCCCTGGAGAAGGGAACAGCTACCCACTCCAGTATTCTTGTCTGGAGAATTCCATGGACAGAGGAGCTGCTTGGAGCTGTTGGAGACCATGGGTTTGAGAGGGCTTGCCTGAAAATGAAGCACATAGGAAAGCAGAACTAAGAGATGGGGGCAAGAGAATAAATCCTCATGACATCATTAGAATCCTGGAATATATCTTTTCCTGAAGCCACCTATCCCTGAATTTTTCAGTTAAGTGAACAACTGAATTACCATTTTTGTCTACACTGTTAAAATCAAGTTTCTATCACTTGCATCTGAGGGAAATCAAAATAATACAGAGAAAAAGACAGAAACAAGCATCAATAATATCAACCAACATCAATGGTTTCTAAAAGCAGGGTTTGACATTCACCTGAATTCACTAATTCCCTATAACAGTCTCAGAGGTGTATTCTTTGAATAAATCTATTAATACATTATAGATTTTAATTTTCCTTTTAACATTTCAGTTCATGAAATCTTGGCTACCAGATCACATTAGACACAGCATTATAAACAATGTTTTCATAAGATTTGTTAACATCTCTTTTGGTTGTTCTTATAAAAGCTATCGAATAACTTCTTTATTCAAAGGTGGGGGAAGGCTTCCTGGTAGAATAAAATTGCCGCTGATTCAGGTGGTTCAGTCACAATGGACTAGACCTTCAAAGGAAATGGCTATTTAGGAACCAGTGTCGACTGATGTCTGCAATTTTTCTCTCCTCAATACAATTTAGGGTTTAGTTAAACTCATAAGTCTCCACTTGATAATTAATCTGAATATGAAAAGTTTCTTGTGATTCTGAAAAGTGAACAGTAAACATGTTCCATAACTACCTAACTGAACTGAACTGAAGTCGCTCAGTCATGTCCGACTCTTTACGACCCCATGGACTCTAGTCTACCAGGCTCCTCCATCCATGGGATTTCCCAGGCAAGAGTACTGAAGTGGGTTGCCATTTCCTTCTCCAATGACTACCTAAGGGAATCATCAATTAAATCAGCAAAGTTCCCTTCAGTCATTCATTCCATCCTGTGTGAGTAAGTTTTGAGCCATACACTTATTTTCCTTCCTTGTCTCCATGACATCCTGAGGGCATCACTACTTGGCTTTAAGGCATGGGACCAGCTCTAAAGCCAGAAGATTTGGATCAGCAAAGACCTTTGTATGCAAAACTCCACCAAGATCTTTTCCATTCTCTGATCATTTGTATTTTTCCTAAAATTTCAAAATAGTGTTGTGCTCCTCCAAGTCTTATGACCTGAAAAATATCCTTGCTTTATCACTTCTTGAAGTGAAGTGAAGTGAAGACGCTCAATCGTGTCCAACTCTTTGCGACCCCATGGACTGTAGCCTACCAGGCTCCTCCATCCATGGGATTTTCCAGGAAAGAGTACTGGAATGGATTGCCATTTCCTTCTCTAGGGGATCTTCCCAACCCAGGGATCGAACCCGGGTCTCCTGCATTGTAGACAGACGCTTTACCGTAATAAATTGCTTAATCCCCATGTTATCTATACAGTGGAGACAGTGAGAAGAGAGCGTCAACACGTTCATTTGACCAACTTATTATTGAACATTAACTATCTACTAACAAACCAGGCACTCTTTTATGTGCCTTGAGACACAAGGAGCAAAACAGACAAAACTCCCTGCTCTCATGAAGTTGATATTCTAGCCTATCTTGGCGTGATATTGGGAGGATTCAGTGAGATAATGCCTATAAAATCCGTAGCATTGTGCTAGACCATGGTGGTTCAGACGGTAAAGAATCTGCCTGCCATGCAGGGTTCGATCCTTGGGTTGGGAAGATCCCCTGGAGAAGGGAATGGCAACCCACTCCAGTACTCTTGCCTGGAGAATTCCATGGACAGAGGAGCCTGGCAGGCTATAATACATGAGGTCACAAAGAATCGGACACAACTGAGTGACTACCACACACATGTGCCTGGCATATAATAAGTGTTCAACCAGTGTCAACTTTTCTTGGTGCTATTATTGCTAGTTACAGTTAGTTATATCCTTATAACTGCTATGATAAGGGTATATTTCTCCCACCTGGCACTCTCTTCCGATGAAAACTCGAGTTCCCAAATCCCACACTGCATCTTAGCAAACCTACAAGTTAGTCATTTTTGCTGGAGTGTCTTGGAGCTCCCTGAAGACTTGATGACTCCCTCACTAACTCACTGCAATGAAAGTTTCTTTCCCCGCAAAGCATCCCATTTTGGGGTGTTATCTCTGTGCAGAAAAGAACAGCACAGCATGGGATGTATACAAAGGTGAAGGAAGAATGACATTAACTCAGCAGTGCCAACACTCCTCATCAGCTAAAGGGAGTCACAGGGTTTGAGGAAGCCATGCGAGGTTCAGCTCTCACTCCCTTTTTCTCCAAGTGTGCTTGCCAGGTAAGTACTCACTGTGCAAAATCCAGGCGTCTCCATGCTGTTCAAGTTGGGGACATGGTGCATCAACTAGGGTTCTTGAGTTGCAAGCGTCAGAAACTAACTCCAGCTGACATAAAGCCAAAAGGGAAATAACTGGTAGACTATGTGGTAGTTCCCACAAACCACAGACAAGGTTCAAGCACGGGGGTAAACATGGCGATGACCCCACCAGGGATCTGAGTAGCAAAAGCTAATGAATTGTCTCTTCCTGGAATTCCCTCAAATGGAAAATTTTCTTTTGTTAATGGTTAGTTTATTCAATGCCAATTATGGTTGATTCATCCCCCATAACTACTCCAAGTGCAAATGCATAATCTATTGCCCTCAGCATCATCTTCCAGTGTTCACAGTTAGGTTTCTCAGTGACCGGAAAGAAAATAGGAACAGTTTCATCCTTGACTTGGCTTCCTCTCATTTCAGTGGGCAAAGTTGGTTTTTTTAATTTTCATTTTTTTTAACTGCAACCTATACCACACTGGTCAAAACACTGACATGAACAAAGAAATATTTGGAGGGTTAAGCCTTAGATGGTCCTGATGGTGGAAGGCAGCCTCTAAGTTTTGTGCTCCTCGGTCTGATCTTCAGACAGCAATTGTTTCTCAGGGCTCCCCACGAGGAAGCAATGCCATTTCTCCATCAAGCCCTTTGGAAATCTGAAACCATGGGGACTTAAATGGTCAATCTTCATGTATACTCAACATTTTTTCTTTTAAATAAACTTTTTACTGAAATATATCTGAGAAAAGAGTACATAGTTCATACATAAACAGCTCAATAAATTTTCTCAGGGTGAGCACACCTGTATGACCACTATTCAGATCAATAAATGAATCACCATCAAAGCACTGAGTCCCCAAGTCAAAACTCAGCTCTTCCTAAAAGAAACCTTTTTCTTGACTTCTTACAACAGCAGTTCAGTTCAGTCGCTCAGTCATGTCCAACTCTTTGTGACCCCATGGACTGCTGCACGCCAGGCTTCCCTGTCCATCACCAACTCCTGGATCTTGCTCAAACTCATGTCCATCGAGTCAGTGGTGCCATCCAACCATCTCATCCTCTGTCGTCCCCTTCTCCATCTCATTCTCTGTCGGCCCCTTCTCAATCTTACCCAGCATCAGGGTCTTTTCCAATGAATCAACTCTTCACATCAGGTGGCCAGAGTATTGGAGTTTCAGCTTTAGCATCAGTCCTTCCAATGAATATTCAGAACAGATTTCCTTTAGAATTGACTGGTTTGATCTCTTTGCAGTCCAAGGCACTCTCAAGAGTCTTCTCTAGCACCACAGTTCAAAAGCATCAATTCTTCGGTGCTCAGCTTTTTTTATGGTCCAACTTTCACATCCATACCTGACTACTGGAAAAACCAAAGCTTTGACTAGACAGACCTTTGTTGTCAAAGTAATGTCTCTGTTTTTTAATATGCTGTCTAGGTTTGTTATAGCTTTTTTTCCAAGGAGCAAGTGTCTTTTAATTTCATGGCTGAAGTCACCAATCTGCAGTGATTTTGGAGCCCAAGAAAAAATCTGTCACTGTTTCCACTGTTCCTATGTCATGAACTGATGGGACCGGATGCCATGATTTTAGTTTTCTGAATGTTGAGTTTTAAGCCAGCTTTTACACTTTCCTCTTTCACTTTCATCATAGACTTATTTAACCTATTTTCAATATGTATAAAGGGAACCACATAAGTATTGTGTATGCGTGTCTGGATTTTTTTCATTCAAAATTGTATTCCATCCATAGTTGACATCCATGCTTTTAAATGTAGCAATAGTTCATTCACTTTTCATTGATGTAAAATATCTCATTTATGAATATACTACAGTTTATTTTTCCATTCTCCTCTTGGTGGACATTAAGGTTGTTTCTAATTTCTAGCTACTAAGGATGCTCTTATGGATATTCCTATACATGGTGCATACTGGTGTATGTCTCTGTTAGGTATACATCCAACTTTGTGTTGTGTGCTGTGCTAAGTAGCTTCATTCATGCCCGACTCTGCGATGCTATGGACTATAGCCCACCAGGCTCCTCTCTCCAGTGGATTCTCCAGGCAAGAATACTGGAGAGGGTTGCCATGCCCTTCTCCGGAGGATCTTCCTGACCCAGGGATCGAACCTGAGTCTCATCACGTTTTTTCCACTGGCAGGCAGGTTTTTTTTTTTACCACTAGTGCCACCTAGAAAGCCCCATATATCCAACAGAGGAATTTCTAAATCCTAAATTAAATGCATATTCTACTTTAGTAGAGATCATCAATTTTCTAAAGTGATTGTATCCATATACAAACCAATCCCAATGTAGGATAATATCCATTATTCCACATTTTCATCAATATTTAGCATTTTTAGGAATTTGGGGCATTATGGTGTATATGAAAATACATCTTATTGTGGTTCTAATTTGCATTTCTTTAAGTAGGTTGATAGCTTTTATATGCTTGTTGACCATTTGAATTTCCTCTTTTGTAAGGTGCCTATTCAACTTTTTTTGCATGTTATATTAAATTCATTATATTTTAAATTATCAAAATAACTTCTTGTTATCCTTTTATTTCTGATATCAGTGATTTGTGACTTATGTATATGTATGTTTTGTGGGTTCCCAATACTTCCCATTTCCATTTATATATCACAGGCGGAGTAAATTTAGTATAATTCTTAAGGTCCCTAGGACTTTAGGAATGTTAAATGATCATTGATTTTGGCTTAAAGTCACCCACTGCATTAACCCCTAACAAGAAAGTCCTTTGAAGCTTTGAAGCCAGACACTGACTTCTCCTCTCAAGCTATGAAAGCCCTGGATGTCACCTTCCAACAAGGCTGTTTCAGCCACATCAAAAAGCTGTTTAGTGTCACCACTTTCATTAATGATCTTAGCTAGGTCTGGATAACTTGTTGCAGCTTCTACATCAGCATTTGCTGTTTTACCATGTGCTTTGTTATTTAATTTTTTAAATACAAATTTTTTTATTTTAATTGGTGGCTAATTACTTTACAATATTGTATTGGTTGTGCCATACATCAACATGAATCTGCCACGGGTGTACACGTGTTCCCCATCCTGAACCCCTCTCTCCCCTCCCTCCCCATACCACCCCTTTGGGTCATCCCAGTGCACCAGCCCCGAGCATCCCGTATGATGCATCGAACCTGGACTGGCATTCCTTATGGAGTTAGCTTCTTGCCTTAAACCTCATGAACAGACCTCTGATAATTTCAAACTTCTCTTCTGCAGCTTCCTCACCTCTCTCAGCCTTCACAGAATTGAAAAGGGTTAGGGCCTTGCACTAGATTAAGCTTTGGCTTAAAAGAATGTTGTGGCTGGTTTGATCTTCTATCTAGATCCCTAAAACTTTCTTCATATCAGCGATAAGTCTGTTTCACTTTCTTATCACTTATGTGTTCTCTGGAGTAGCACTTTCAATTTCCTTCAAGAACTTTTCCTTTGCATTCATAAATTGGTTAACTGCTTGGTCTAAGAGGCCTAGCTTTGGGCCTATCTTTGCTTTCAACATGCCTTCCTCACTAAGCTGAATTTTGATTTAAAATGAGAGTGTGCAATTCTTTCCCCTGAACACTTAGAGGTCATTGTGTGGTTATTCAGTTCAGTTGTTCAGTTGAGTCTGACTCTTTGCAACCCCATGGACTGCAGCATGCCAGGCCTCCCTGTCCATCACCAACTCCCAGAGTTTACTCAAACTCATGTCCGTTGAGCTGGTGATGCCATCCAACCATCTCATCCTCTGTCGTCCCCTTCTCCTCCCGCCTTCAGTCTTTCCCAGCTTCAGGGTCTTTTCCATGAGTCAGTTCTTCCCATCAGGTGGCCAAAATATTGGAGTTTCAGCTTCAGCATCAGTCCTTTCAATGAATATTCAGGACTGATTTCCTTTAGGATGGACTGGTGGGATCTCCTTGCAGTCCAAGGGACTCTCAAGAGTCTTCTCCAACACCATACTTCAAAAGCATCAATTCTTCAGCGCTAGCTTTCTTTATAGTCCAACTCTCACATCCATACATGACTACTGGAAAAACCATAGCTTTGACTAGATGGACCTTTGTTAGCAAAGTAATGTTTCTGCTTTTTAATATGCTGTCTAGGTTGGTCATAACTTCTCTTCCAAGGAGCAAGTGTCTTTTAATTTCATGGCTGCAGTTACCATCTGCAGTGATTTTGAAGCCCAAAAAAATAAAGTCTGACACTGTTTCCCCATCTATTTGCCATGAAGTGATGGGACCAGATGCCATGATCTTAGTTTTCTGAATGTTGAGCCTTAAGGCTACTTTTTCACTCTCCTCTTTCACTTTCATCAAGAGGCTCTTTAGTTCCTCTTCACTTTCTGCCATAAGGGTGGTATCATCTGCATATCTGAGGTTATTGATATTTCTCCCAGCAATCTTGATTCCAGCTTGTGCTTCTTCCAGCCCAGCATTTCTCATGATGTATTCTGCATAGAAGTTAAATAAGCAGGGTGACAACACACAGCCTATGTACTCCTTTCCCTATTTGGAACCAGTCGGTTGTTCCATGTCCAGTCCTAACTGTTGCTTCCTGACCTGCATACAGATTTCTCAAGAGGCAGGTCAGGTGGTCTGGTGTTCCCATCTCTTTAAGAATTCTCCACAGTTTGTGGTGATCCACACAGCCAAAGGCTTTGGCATAGTCAATAAAGCAGAAATAGATGTTTTTCTGGAATTCTCTTGCTTTTTTGATAATCCAAGAGATGTTGGCAATTTGATCTCTGGTTCCTCTGCCTTTTCTAAAACCAGCTTGAACATGTGGAAGTTCACAGTTCACGTACGGTATTTGTTGGCATAATTTCAATACTGTTCTCTTTCAGGGAATAGGGAAGCTAGAGGAGAGGAAGACTGGGGAACAGACAGTTGGTGCATCAGTCGAAACATAGAGAATACTTGTCCATACATTATCTCTGACACATGTGTTTTTTATGTGTGCTGCTTAATAGCCAAACATATGAGGATTTTCTAATAATTAAAGAATTAATCTCTAGTTTAATTTCACTGTAATCAAAGAACATGCTATAGATAATAGAATCCTTTGAAATTTATTGATATTTGCTTTATAGTGCAATATGGGTTAATAACCCACGTACACTTTAAAGGGAATACGTATTTTTGTAGTTCTGCAGCTATGGGTGCAATGCTCTATAATGTCAATTAAGAGGAATAAGTTAATCACGTAGTTCAAGTCTCCTGTATCAGAATTTTTAAGGTTCACTTTCTCAGTGATTGAGAGAGGTATATTAATGTCTCCAATTATGCTTTGGGTTTTTTTTTTTTAATTTCTACTTTTAATTATGTTAATATTTGCTTCACATATTCACAGACTATGTTTTAGGTACATAGAAATTTAGAATTATTCTATCTTCCCAGTGTTTTCTCATCTAATATTATGAACTATCCCTCTTTATTAATCACCTTTATTTTAAAATCGATTTTTCTAATATTAGTCTATCTACACCACTTGTGTGTGTGTTTTTGTTTTTTTTTTTTGGTTAGTATTTGAATGGTATGTCTTTACTGATGTATTGTTTCACTCTATCTATAAAATTACATTTAAGTTCTGTCTTGTAAGCTGCCTATAATTAGGTTTTAAATTTTTATTCAATATAACAATATTTTTTAACCAGGACAGTTAGTCTGAATAAATTTAATGTAATTACTGACATATGTGTTTATATGTATCATCTTAGTTTTTGTATTCTATGTGTTCCACAGGTTTTATGTTCCTTTTTATCTTCTTTCTTGTTTCTTTATTGATAAATAAACTAGTTTTGACTATTCCATTTTTCACATCATTAATTGCTGGTTATACACAATTTCGCAGTTCTTTCATTAGTTAAACTAGATATTGTAATACGGATTTTTGATTTGATTGAGAACAATAGAATTTAGTATTTATACCGACTTCTGATTAACACATAGATCTCAGAAAATTTTAATTGAATCTTTCATCTCATAACTTTTATATAATCACTGTACATTTTTAATTCTACCTATATTTTTAATGCCACAAGATATTGATACAAACTTAGACAACCCACTGATTTGTAGTCAAGCTTTCCGTCATTTTCATGTTTCTATCTGACTGAAGATATAACCCCTTTCCTCAATTATTACCACCTTACTTTTTCTTTTATTACAAGTCTGCTGCTGGCTAATTATTTTAGATTTTGCTTGTCTAAAAATGTCTTTATTCCACTCTCACTTTTCCCAGATATTTTCACTTCATGTAGAATTCTAACTTGACATTTTTTTTTTTTTTCTTTCAGCACTTTGGAAATGTCTCCCTTTGTGTTCTGTGAAGTGAAAGTGAAAGTCACTCAGTTGTGTCCGACTCTTTGTGACTCCCTGGGCCATACAGTCCATAGAATTCTCCAGCCCAGAAAACTGGAGTGGGTAGCCTTTCCCTTCTCCAGGGGATCTTCCCAACTCAGGGATCAAACCAGGGTCTCCTGCATTGCAGGAGGATGTTTTTACCAACTGAGCTATGAGGGAAACTCCCCCCAAAATAAATATGCTGTGCTTAGTTGCTCAGTAATATCCCACTTTTTGTGACCCCATGGACCGTAGCCTGCCAGGCTCCTTTGTGCACGGGGATTCTCCAGCACAAGAGTACTGGAGTGGGTTGCCATGCACTCCTCCAGCGGATCTTCCCAACCCAGGGATCGAACCCAGGTTTCCCACATTGCAAGCGGATTCTTTACCATTTGAACCACCAGGGAAGCCCTTGTGTTCTGACTTCCATTATTTTTGTTGAAAATTTGCTGTTAGTCTCATTGCTTCTTTGCAGGTTAGAATTCTTCCCTTCTCCCAGCTGCTTTCACATTTCTCTTCGTTTTTGGCTTTCAGCAGTTTTGCTACTGTGAGCCTAGGCATGTGTTTTGTTTTTATTTATTTTTAATGTTATACTTATCCTGTTCTGGTTCAAATAACCTGTAACATGATGTTTTCTTCAGTTTGGCAAAATTCTTGGTCATTATCTTTTTTAAATATTGCTTTCGTTCCTTCTTTCTTTCATATCCACTAAAACATGGATTACATGTATATTAGATTTGTATGTGTTATACATTTTTATTTCTCTCCATGCTTTAGTCTGAATATTTTCTATTGACTTGATTTCCATTTCACTAATTTTCAGTACACTTTATCTGCCATTCAACCAATCTATTAGTACTTAATTTCAATTATTTTTCAGTAACAGAAGTTCCTTTTGATTCTTTTGTAAAGATTCCAATTCTGTGATGATCTTCTTCATCTTGTCCATTTTATCAAACACATTAATCACAATAATGTTAAAGTCTGTGTCTTAGTACACCATTATCTGGATTGTCTGTGGATTTGTGTTATTAGCAGGCTTTTTTTTTTTCTTTTGAATTTTCTTATGTAGTACTGTTTCCTTGCTGCTGCTACTGCTGCTAAGTCGCTTCAGTCATGTCCAACTCTGTGTGACCCCATAGACGGCAGCCCGCCAGGCTCCCCCGTCCCTGGGATTCTCCAGGCATCCTTACAGCCTATTAATATTTTATTAAGTGCCACTTATTGTGTATGAAATCTCTAGAGGCTCTGGATGATGTTTTCTACATCCAGAGAAGTTCTACTTGACTTTATCATGTAGTTAGAGTAGAGGTGTATCACATTAGTCCAGTCTAGAATAAAGGCATTTGAAACTGAGCCATTTCAGAATTACACTTACCTCAGGATGCGGCCATTTGGTGGCACTCACTGAAATCCACAAATGTTTGTCAAAACTCTCTCCCTGGAGAGTTCCAAACTCTAATTTTGTCTCCCTGGTACCAGGAGACTGTCAAAAGCTCTGCCCAGCATCTTAGCCTCTGTGCTGATTACAAATTGTCAAATGCCTCAATTGAAAAAGACATGTGGAAATCTCGACTGATTTGGCTACATTTTCCTCTCTAGGATTTTGCCTTCTTATAAGCTACCTTGAAAAGAATTCTAAATTCCAACCAATTTTTATCTCCCTTAGCAAAATAATTTTGCTTGGATTCTTTTCATAGTTGATCTTATTCTCTTACCTTTTGTTGTTTATAAGTCAGCAAGTGCCTCAAGTAAAAAAGTACTGAAGACTTTTCAGTTTAACTTCATGTATTCCCCTTTTCACCAGGATCACGCTTATGTAAATCTTGGTTGCCTTATTAGCCCTCCAATGTATTCAAATGGATTTCTAAAACATGTATCCGACTTTTCTAATTGCTGTCAGTGGATGGGTGGGTGTGATATACTTTAGTCCAAAGGGAAGCTGATTATAATTATCATAAAAATCCCTAATCTTATTGCAAGTATTAAAAACTCAAATTTCTACAGAGATTGAGCAGGTAAAATAAATTGGGAAAGGATGCCAGATAAGACTCAAAGTGCAAACCACATATATTTCCTGTCTAAATAGAGAAGTGCTGTGTATTATCCAGCTTTGGACTTAAGAGTTGACGCCAGAAATGTAGAGATTTATGTGCAATCTTCTGAATTCCAAATACTGTCAACTTAAAAAAAAAAATTTGAACCTGAGCCTAGAATTTATCTCCAGACTTTGGTTTTGTTTAGTCACTAAGTCATGTCTGACTCTTTCAACCCCATGGACAGTAGCCTGCCAGGCTCCTCTGTCCATGGGATTCTCCAGGCAATATACTAGAGTGGGTTACCATTTTCCTTCTCCAAGGAATCTTCCCAACCCAGGAATCAAACCTGGGTTCAGACTTTATCTAACCACAGGCTAATAGTTGACAAGATCTTTCAACTTTTTTTAAAATCTGTAATTTACTGAGCTACATCCCCATTTGAATCTATTCAAAGACTATTTTAAGCATTTATTATTCATAGAAATCAGTGCTGATTTTAGCAGGAAACATATAATTAATAGTTGGTTGCTTTTAGGAATTCAACAATAAGAAATGACTTAATTCAAGAAAAAGATAGCTAAGTACTCAGTAGGCAATCACAGGTATGAAGTTCAATGAAATTTGGAGAATAAAAAGATCTCTTCTAGTTGGAGAGCTAGGATGAGATTGGAACCAAATAACATTTTGATAGAACATTGAAAAGGAATTAATTGGGCAAAGGTAGAGAGTCCAACAGACGGCAAGCTGCTTTGGGAAATGAATAAAAGAAATGGAAGGAGCACTTCTTGGGCTTCCCTGGTGGCTCAGTGGTGAAAAATCTGCCTGCCAATGCAAGAGACACAGGTTTGATCTCTGATCTAGGAAGATTCCACATACCACAGAGTAACCAGCTCTTGTGCCACAACTATTGAACCTATGCTCTAGAGCCTGGAAGCCTCAACTACTGAGCCCATGTGCTCCAGCTACTGAAGCCTGTGCACCCAGGGCCCATGTCCAGCAACAAGAGAAGCCACTGCAATGAGAAGCTTCTGCACAGCAACTGGAGAGTAGCCCTCGCTCGCTGCAACTAGAGAAGAAAGCCCAAGGAGCAGCGAAGAGCCAGTGCAGCCAAAATAAATACAATTATATTTAAAAGAAGCACTTCAGGAGGGTAACACACAAATCTGAGTTTGGTCTTGCTCTCCAGAACAAATCAGCCTAAGCTTAATTCCTGAAAAGAATCATCGGTGTCTTTATCAAAGTGTATGAGAGAACCACCAAAGCACTGCTGTTGGGTCAGTTCCTCCGCTTCATAAACAAGCTCCTGTGTATGTAATTATAACTAATATATGGGAGGAACGGACAGGGATGAACAGATGTTGGAACCAAATGAGGATACACAGAATACAACAATGTGGTATAAAAACCTGAGTTTATATGGTGCAGCTGGCTGCATTGCATGCTTTTTTAAAAATTTATTTACAGAGTGTGGCATCTGGCCTTCTATTGTCCAAACTCAATTTTTCTTGCAGATCATTTTCTCCTGATACTAAGGGGTTCTGGCAATGCCAGTGAGAGACTTTACTATAAACCTCTCTGAAAAAGAGAGAGATGAGGAATTAGAAAGAAGGGTGACCCAGAGTTCCCATAGAGCTAAATGGGCTGAGTTTTATTTGTCTACATTGCAAATCTGGGCTCTGTGAGTCTCCTAGAGCTATTGAGAAAGTCAAAGTCTATTTTGCCTGGGTCGACATGATGCTAGTCAAGCAGGTTAATGGACTTTCCCCCAGAGGTGTCCACTGAGGTGGTGCTCTATAGAACTGAGCAGGAAGTCGCAGGAAGTCACAGGATGTAAGGAAATACATGCCGTTAACAAGAGATCTGACCCAAATATACCTTCACCTCATTCTAAATGGGCCCCTTGGAACTATCCTTCCTCGATTTGGAGTTTTCAAACTGCTACTGTGAATTCAGGGGTTATGGAAGCTGCCACAGATTCACAGAGCTTCTACATCAACACGGCAGCTTTATGGAGGCAGTTGCCGAGAGTCACAAGCTTCCTAATCTCCCATGTTTATTTTGCTTTTATGATACCAAGTTTTTAAAAACCTTTTCAGTTGGGAAACCCATGAAACTTCCTTTATCCCCAGCCTCATGGGGTTTCGGCAGTCAGCTTGGGTAGCAATACAGTATTTGGGTTAACACAGAAAACCTACATAGAGGAATCTTGAGTTCAAATTCTCTGCCAAGTTGTGTTGGGAGAATTGTTCAGCCTCTCTAAAGTTTAGGTCAACACCAGGGACTATCTCATTGAAACAACGTGTAGAAAGCACTTGGCATAGTGCCTGGCACAAAATGTATACATCCACTATTTTTAATCCTATCTCCTTCTATTCATCAGCTATGATTGAATTGTAGCTGTAAACTTGCTTACATGGCTGATTTATCAAGTTCACTGTTTTTTATAAATTTTTTTTTTCTCTTAGCAAATTCCTACTCCTGCTTTTGAACTCAAAGTATTGCCCTTTCCTGAATTCCCCCACCTTCCTGAGTCCATCACTTCCTCTGGGTCACCACGACAAAGCAAACATATGATGCACACGTGCTTCCCCATGCCAGCATTCTCCAAGGGGAGTTTTTCACCCTCTTGCAAGTGTAAGTGTATACATGCATCTTTCCTCCTCCACACTGAGCTCATATATCCATCTGTCTTTTGCTTTTGTTCCCTGAGCTGTTTCCAGGGCAAAGTCAAGTTCTAGAAATGTTGTAAAGTAGACACGGATGGGCCCACTAAGTTCTCAAAGAAGTGGCAAGTCTCTTTTTGCTCCAGACTCACACACTGGGCAGAGTTTTGTCTTCTCAGAGCCCATTCACATATGTTCTCTTAGCTGCGCCTCCTATATTGCCTTCAAAACCACAAGGTAGATTAGAGCAGGCCAATTCCTCAGCTCCTCCCCTCACCCCACTGGTTCATAGCATCTGGGGGCCTCCTCGGCTACTCACAGCATTAAGGAGCTAGACCTCCTGACTAGAAATATTACTTCTCCATAAAGAAAATATTTTTCAAATCAATTAGAAGCCTCTGTGACCTACAGCAATTTAGGAAATTAGCAAATGCTCCTTGTTCCTCCCGCAGACTATATTTTATTATTGGATTAATGTGTTAAAAGCCCCTGTTTTGTAGCACCAAATATTTACTTTGGAGAAGTTCTCTGGTTTTATCATGGATTTGCCTTGTACTGTCAACAAATCACTGCAGTGTGCATAATGAACTATGGGAGTAAAGAAAATATACACAGGACTAGAGTCACTTGGAAGCAAAGTTTTTGCTTTTCGGGAGGGGATCAGTGAAGAGTTAACATCCGGTCACCCACTGACGACATCTTGTGACCTTATCTCATGAATCATGCAGAAATTTTTACTTTAAGCATATGGTCTGCTTTAAGAGTATGGGCCAGATGTCTGTTCCCAGAGTTCAATTTCAGGGCTTAGTTCTATATCATAAAGAGCAATTATAAATTCTTCACTAAGCCAGGTAGAACAATCAAATGACAGCAGTGGTGGGGCCTTGGGGTGCTGTACAATGGTCAGCACGCTCCCGTGTCTCGACTCAGAAAGCACCTTTCAGGAGCACATAAACAGTGAAATAATTTCTCCATTATTGGAAAAATATTTAGAGGACCAAGCTGTGGTATTGATTCAGTTCTCTTATTGATACATCCAAGAGTTTGTGGACAAGAGGAAAAAGCAATCTTTCCTAATCGGTGGTTACTTGATACTTTTGTACCCACTGCCACCCCACATGTTTCTACCCCTGAAATGGGAATCCATGTGAAAACTGTCCATTTGTCCATTCAATATGGCAGCTTTCTTCCTGCGACACAGTGGCTGGTATGGAGACACTCTCTATCTCATGTTCTTAGCTTTCCTGCTGCATGAAGAGCAAGGCTTTTGAGAAGACTGTTGAGTATCTCTCCCAACCCCACCTGCCTTGACTGCTTTTCTGCTCTGTCATTACATCCTCGTCTAAGCTCATGTTTTACAGGGTGATTGTCCTTTTATTGCCCTCAGCGTGCAACCTTGTAGCTTTCCATTTTCCACACTGTCTTCATTGCACTGGTTTTGAAATGGAAATCTAGTTTTCTAGATCTACAGATGAAGACAGTCATCCTTAACCAGGCCTATCAGATCCCATATGCTGACTACACTGCTCTCTGTTAATCCAACCTGGTCTTCTTCCAGACTCCAAAATGCCTCCTTTTCCTCTCGCTACTGATCCTTTGCTCAGCCTGCGCCCTCTGCCTAAATGCCCTTCCTGCTCACAGCACCAGACCTGATCAACATTTACTCCCCATCAAGACCAGGTCAAGGTCCCCTCTGAAGCCTTTTACATTCATGTTGCCCTTGTTTCCTTTGTGCCTCTCCTAACACAGTATGAGCTCTGTAAGAACAAGGACTAGAAAAGCAGGTTGCCTTAACCAAAACAACAAACTGTATACAGAAGAAAAACAACCAACCATGGTCAATGTCATTCCAAGGTAATTCTATCAAAAAGTAATACATTCTGGTCAGGACATTGTTTATTGCCTTCGACAGATCTGAGTTGAAGGCTTAATAAAGAAAAATGAGCAGACAGGCCCTGTTTTCTAGTACCTTCCAGAGTGACCATCATACTGACAGGATTTAGGAGTCATGGAAGCAGTTTACCTATGAGTATACCTCTGGCCCATACCTGCGAGAAGCTTGGCTGTGTGTGGTAGGAATTTCCTAGAGAGCATGTGGAGTTCACATTGTCCAGTGAAGATGCCATAAGGGTTTTTTACAAACATCCTGTTCCCTTCTCTTGGGCACATGCAATTAGATGTGAGCATGTAGCTTCCTTTGGATGACAAAATGCAAGCTGAAGACATAATGGGTTGGCCAAAATGTTCGTTTGGGTTTTCCATAAGCATGTATGAAAACTCGAATGAACTTTTTGGCCAACCCAATATCTATGTCTGGTGGAAGTTTAAAGAACAAGAACATGATTCTTATTTTGACTATCATGGACGCATGTGGTACCTCTGTCTAGCGAAGTCCCTAAGTCACCACGATGAGCACAGTCCTCCTGCCAGTCAGTGGTGGCTTCTACTGATTACAGAAATGAGCCTTTGTTGTGTCACACCACTGAGATGTGGGGCCCCAGAGGAGGTTGGGTGATGTACCCCATCAGTCCTGCCCACATGACTGCTCAAATCGGAAGGACAGGTTGAAGGGAGTGGAATGAGAATGTGAGAGGAAGATGAGAAACCTACTGAAAGGAGACATGCAGAAAGGATCTGGGGACTCAGTCACAGTAACTGAATATAGTGGATTAGCTCTAGAATTCCGCCTCAGGGTAGAGGTTGTGGACTAGACAAGGGCAGGGTGGGCCGAAGGCTTATTGATGGATAGAAAGTGAAAGATGAGAGAGCCATCAAAATACACATGTGCACACGTGCGTGCACACACACACACACACACACACGCTTCACAGCTTGTTTGTGTCCCTCTACTTCCTTTGGCCACAGTAATCATAAAAATATCCACCCCAATTCCCGTCCCCACAAACTGAGGATCCAAAAATACTTCTCTAACCTCAAACCCTTAATGCCCTTCCACCCTGCTTCTGCCATTAATCTCACATCCTTCATTATGAAATCCACAGATTTTGAGAGAAATAAGCTAATTTATTAAGAGCTACAGGTATTAAAAAAAAACAAACTCTCATTTGTGACTTTCTACATTTTCCACATTTTTGGTAATTAACACTTTCATAATCCCAAACCAAAAACAAATATCACCCATTTATAAAATATATATGTAAACTGACTTATCCACATTCCATTGCCAAGGCCAACCTTAGGATATAAAATCAACTACAGCAACAGCACAAACCACATCATAGTGAGAAATAGCCAGATTCTTGCCCATGATCCTCCCAATTGCCTGTAAGTTCATGTCACAACAGGAGACCAGAGAACAAGCTTGCAATATCTTTTAACTGTGTTGAGCTACTGTCAACATTCTGTTAATTTCCCTTAACTCTCTCCAGCATGTCCATTTAATGAAGGGTGCTTCCACTGGGGAAGATTAAAATCTGAAAATATGAGACCATCCTGACCCCAACTATAGCACAAGTTATTTTTACTTATTTCTTCAAGTGACAAGGCTTGGGGTTAAATTAATGTAATAATAGTTGCCTGGAGGATCTTTCATGTTCTGTGAATTCTGTAGGAGCCACTGGATCTAGCTATATATTTGGAAGAATACCATCCTTCAATTTGAAACCAAAGCAGTTGGCATCTCAAATTGGGGACCTTGATAAGAAACAATGATTCATATTTGCACAGGGCTTTTTCTGGTCCATTGCTCTTCTCTCCCTAAGTGCATTCACATCCATTGTCTTAAGCATGCTTTTCTTCAGCACCATTGTGTAGGTAAGGTAAGTCTAAATCTTGATTTGTGGATGAGGAGGCTGGTGCGCAGAGAGATTAAATGGCTAATCTAAATGAGAAAAACAAATCAACAGCCAAGGAGACTCAGGAACTCAGGTTACTGATCTCACTGCTTTTATAATATTCTGAGCTACTCCCACTCAGCCCCTATGATATATCCTACAATATGAACTCCTTCAATGCCCGCAACAACCACATGAGAGAAAGTTTATTATCCTCAGTGTAAGCATGGGTAAACTGAGGCTGAACTGAATTAAAGAAGGAATGCAGCCACAGCCACCCAGCAAATGAAACTCAAACCCAGACCAGTCTAACTTCAGAGTCCGTACTTTTTACATGACACTGGCTCCCACAAGAGAGTACACTCATATTGATTTTAGAAGCTGACATGGAAAGATGAGCAATAGATATTTCCACACCACCATACTGGTCCTGCAAATTAAACCACAAGGACCAAAGAATAAATGTCACTATAAAGGTAACACAGGAAAAAAAAAAGACATAGGCCTTCTACCTAGTCAGCAATTATTGTGCTTACGTTTATTTATTTCAAGGTGATCTCTTGGTTTTGTGTAATAGAAAGGGCTAGAAAAGAGAAAGTTTAGGTTAAGGTGGAAGGGAAATGCAAATGGATACTATAGAGCTGGTACAGTGTTTGCCCTGCAAGCTTGGGGAAGATAAAGAAACTTGATGTAAAAACCTTGAGATTGTATTTCTGTGGCGAGTACAAGAGGAGAGTTTAACTGAGGGGGAAAACAAGGGGCTACCAAATCGAGGCCCAGGGTTTGGAAAATTTCTACAACCCTGGGCACTGGGGTAGGGGATGGCCCATGGGTACAAAGGCCAGAAGTTTTGTGTGTGTTGTGGGCAGGGAGCTGGGGACAATGCTAGAAGTCCATCTTATCTGTCTGCTTCTTCCATCACAGGATTAGAATCGCAACAAGGCTCCCATCTGCTCAGCCAGACTAATTTTCCAGACCTCCCGCCACCCCCAAAGTCAAGGGGCCAGGTAACCAAGTTCTCACCTGTGGAATGTGACAGGAAGTCATGTGTCTGGTTCCTATGGTATTAGATATGCTTCCTCTACACTTTCTTCTTCCTACTGGTTGGAAGCTGGGTAGGGTAGCAACCCAGTTTTAACCATGAGATGATGAAAATGTCCTGGGGTGTGAGGTAACAGTGATGTGGCAGGAACCCAAGCCCACAATGAATATGGGGAACAGGACTGTCCTGCCAAACATGGGGCCTAGTACATGAGGGACAGGTAAAACTCTTCATTCTTTATGCTTCTTATTTCATTGAGTCTCTGTGTTATAGGACCAAAAGCTGACCCTAAATAATATAGCAAACTGATAGAAAGCACAAAATAGTCCTCTAGGACTCATCTTAAGCATCCAAGTGTCTTCCTACAAATGGACAAGAAACTCATAAACAAGACCATAAATCACAGAATTTGCTAAAAGAGAAAGTAACTCTCATGAATCAAATCACAGGAACCTAAGATCACCTCTTGATCAAAAAATCCATACTGCTTTTGACCAACAGTCATGCAGTGAGCAGTATGTCCTTTTTTTTTTTTTTTTTTTTTTTAAGAAGTATATTTTATTTTGGTAATTGTGCGAAATGCTAGGCTAGATGAATCACAAGCTGGAATCAAGATTGCCAGTAGAAATATCAACAACCTCAGATACGCAGATGATTCTAATGGCAGAATACCAAGAGGAAATAAAGAGCCTCTTGATGAGGAGAAAGAGGAGAGTGAAAAACCTGACTTAAAACTCAACATTCAAGAAACTAAAATCATGGCATTCAGCCCCATCTCTTCATGTCAAATAGAAGGGGAAAAAGTGGAAACAGTGACAGATTTTATTTTCTTGAACTCCAAAATCACTGTGGACAGTGACACAGCAGCCACAAAATTAAAAGATACTTATTCTTTGGACGAAAAGATATGACAAAGCTAGACAGCATATTGAAAGCAAAGATATCACTTTGCCAACCAGGATCTCTATAGTCAAAGCTATGGTTTTTCCAGTAGTCATGTACGGATGTGAGAGTTGGACCATAAAGAAGGTTGAGTGCCAAAGAATTGATGCTTTCGATTAGTGGTGCAGGAGAAGACTCTTGAGAGTCCTGTGGACTGTAAGATCAAACCAGTCAATCCTGAAGGAAACCAACCCTGAATATTCATCAGGACTGATGCTGAAGCTGAAGCTCCAATACTTTGGCCACCTGATGCAAAGAGCTGACTCATTGGAAAAAGAACCCAATGCTGGGTAAGATTGAAGGCAAAAGGAAAAGATGGTGACAGAGGATGGGTGAGATAGTTAGACAGCATCACACTCAGTGGACATGAATTTGAGCAAATTCTGGGAAATAATGAAAGACAGACGAGCCTGGTGTCCATGGGGTGCAAAGAATTGGAGACGACTTAGCAACTGGCAAAAACAACTACTCAGGTCACTTTCTAGTAAAGGCAATTAGACAACTTGACTAATTAGATACCTCACTGGCATGCTGGCTTGAGAACTTCATCAGTTGCCATTTTTTCCTCAAAATAGCAGTCTGAACTGCAAATCAAACCCACGTTTTATCCTAATGTTACTCTGTAATAAACCTATTTTGTCAATCAATGTTTTAAAAATATTATTTATCAAAAATAAAAGCATAAAATCAATTTCTTTAAAGTATATGAATAAAGAGAGTCACAAAATTCCAAAAAGTCAAAATCATGCATCTATTTTCATATCCACTGCCCCCCCCCCAATTCTATCACAGGAATGTGCTCTCTCCCCCTCCTCAACTTTTCACGGTCACCTTTTCATTTTGAAAAGAAGGCTACCAACTGGCTTAAAGTTCCTGGCACACAAGATGATTGAAACAGTGAGCATTTAAAATTCACATTTGCAAGGTGAACATCTGGAACACATTCAAAAGAGGGAAAAATTATGAAATGAGAATATTATTAATAGCTAACATATTGCAAGACATGAATCAATGGACAACCTGTTTCCTAGATCCTTTCTGGGGGAAAAAAAATATTTGAAAGGAAAAAGCACAACATGGCAGCATGTACTACTACCATGGAAGGAAATATGATTTACTGCATCACCTTTCAGGGGTAAACTTGCCATTTGTTTAAAATGCTGATAATGTCTACAGTCTATTCTTCCCTGCTGCCTCACGTGTTGCTGAGGGAAGATCTTTGTAGGTAATGAGGAGTGTTTTCTTCACCAGGGAAGTGGGATTTTCACACTTGCACTTAGTGGTAGCGAGTCTCAGCCCCGCAGTTTATTTTTGTAATAATTAATGAAATTTCACACTTCCTGGCTTCCTTGCCCCTGCCCAGAGAATGGCTTGCTGCCACGTTTCTGGGTGCTGTCGTAGGAAATGAAGCGATGTTGCATGAGGATCCAGCTTGGGAAGGAAAGCATAAGAAGGGCCTTGTGTTCCATTGAGTGCTTTCTCAGTGACAGTTTCACTGAAGGGTGACTCCAGTGGATCCCCAAACGCGTCGTGCGGTAGAGATGGAGACTGGTATTTATAGCTCCAGGTGTTGACATGCTTAAACCAACTCTGTCTATTTTATTAAGAGAAAAATAGTCCTCTATTACTCTCATTTTAGGTGTAAGGGAAAGGAACTCACTTAGTTGCAATGAATCTGGCAAATGTGTCTTAAACTAAATACAAAAAGCAAAGGATTCCCTTTCAGGAGTAGAAGAGTCATTCATACACTTCACAAATATTTATTGAGTGCTGACCAGACTCCAGGCACTATTCTTGGCATGGGTGATATGGCTGGGAACCAGACAGACAAGTCCTACCAAAAAAAAAAAAAAAAATGAAAGAGGCAAACAGTTCGGGGAAAGAGATCTTTAAGCATCCCAGGTATGAGTTCCTCTAAGGACCCCAATCACTTTGTTAACACTCACAGAAATCTAAGAATGATGTTCAGAACTTCTCACATTCCTGTCCGGCAGACAGCCAAGCCCACCTGCCACTGATCCTGTACTATGTCCATCACCACCACCATCATCATTGTCTTCAGGAATAAACCTGATAGTGAGGTTTTTCAATGATGAGCCAAACAGTGAACTCAAGGCTAATACACGTTTTATAACTTTATTCTTCTCAACAATCCCATGAGTTAGGTGGTATCATAATCCCCATTGCACAAATGAGAAAACCAAGGCAGAGGTGTGTTAACAGTAACTTTGCCCAAAGTCACACAACTTATAAGTGAGAAGCCCAAGATGAGAACACAGGCACCTGGGCTCCAGAACCCATACGAAAGCCACTCTTTCTATCCAATGCGCACAACAGATCAATCCCCCATGAATCATGAGTTCCCCTGTCCCTGTGTGATGGTCCATGCTGTTTGCCAAGCCCTGGAAAACTTTTCCCATCAGGACAACTGAGAAAACCTCCACCTGAAGCCAAGATCAAAGAACATATATGGGACTGGTCATGTTCCATCTGATTTAACACAAACCTCAGAAGGAATCCATGCACTATCTCCTGTGTGTACTCTATGAAGGAATATAGAAGGCCACATTAAAAGTGAGAGAACATTCTGCCTCGAACTGGAAATGAGAAAATGCAATATGCAGCTATTCATTTTCTCAAACAATTTAAATACTTGTTCAGTTCATGCTGCCTGGGGAACCCATTGTACAGGTCTTCAAGTAGCTTTCAATTTTATAGCGAGAAGACATACAATAAACACAGGACTTCCACCATCTTGCATTTAATAAGTCCTTCCTTTATTTAACTTAAATGCAGAGTACATCATGAGAAACGCTGGACTGGAAGAAACACAAGCTGGAATCAAGATTGCCGGGAGAAATATCAATAACCTCAGATATGCAGATGACACCACCCTTATGGCAGAAAGTGAAGAGGAACTCAAAAGCCTCTTGATGAAAGTGAAAGTGGAGAGTGAAAAAGTTGGCTTAAAGGTCAACATTCAGAAAACGAAGATTATGGCATCCGGTCCCACCACTTCATGGGAAATAGATGGGGAAACAGTGGAAACAGTGTCAGACTTTATTTTTCTGGGCTCCAAAATCACTACAGATGGTGACTGCAGCCATGAAATTAAAAGACGCTTACTGCTTGGAAGGAAAGTTATGACCAACCTAGATAGCATATGGAAAAGCAGAGACATTACTTTGCCAACAAAGGTTCGTCTAGTCAAGGCTATGGTTTTTCCCGTGGTCATGTATGGATGTGAGAGTTGAACTGTGAAGAAGGCTGAGCGCCCAAGAATTGACGCTTTTGAACTGTGGTGTTGGAGAAGACTCCTGAGAGTCCCTTGGACTGCAAGGAGATCCAACCAGTCCATTCTGAAGGAGATGAGCCCTGAGATTTCTTTGGAAGGAATGATGCTAAAGCTGAAACTCCAGTACTTTGGCCACCTCATGTGAAGAGTTGACTCATTGGAAAAGACTGTGATGCTGGGAGGGATTGGGGGTAGGAGGAGAAGGGGATGACGGAGGATAAAATGGCTGGATGGCATCGCTGACTCGATGGACGTGAGTCTCAGTGAACTCCGGGGGTTGACGATGGACAGGGAGGCCTGGCGTGCTGTGATTCATGGGGTCGCAAAGAATCAGACATGACTGAGCGACTGATCTGATCTGATCTGATCTGATCCTTGATGTCTCCATGAGCATCATTTTGTTTGAAATTCAAACACCTTGGGAGGTAGAAAGGACGGCAATCATTTTCAAAACTGGACACATAGGAGGAAACTGAGGAAAGGGAAGAGTGGGTGGATCACTAAACACATGCTAGACATTAGGCTCCTGATGCATGTTTCATATGGATCCTTGCTCAGTAAGGAATCTTCCAAGGGAATAAGCCCCTGCATTAGCCATATTTCTAAAGCACCTCGCACCTGGGCTTCAGATCGGAATGGAAGAAAAGGCACCAACGACAGCACTTCTTTGGCCCCCATCCTCTGGAATGCAAACCCCAGCAATAGCGACCCTGCAACCTGCCACCGCACTGCAGTGCTGCCGGAAGACACTGCACCAGTTTTTGGCAGCTCAGGCAGCTAGACTTCCTCATGACTTCACATTAATGTACTTGGCAATCACACAGAAGAGCTTTTAAATCGAATGGGTCAGACAATAACAAAGCAGAGTTACACGAGCATTTTCAAAACGATGGGGCTGTGACCCTTTTAGGTATGCCATGCTGCCTTCTTCCAGGGGCGTGCAGAGTCGCAGTGCACCACATAGACTTCCAGTCTGGTCGATTGTGTATGTGTGGCATGAGGTTTCTCCAAAGAGCATGGAAATCTGCCCCGTGTGGATGTGTGTTCCTGCAGGCACGTTTCGGTGCATGTGGGTAGGTGACACGCATGTATATTCTCTGGCCTCCATCAATTTTGCTGGCAAAATTGGGTTAAGACAGGCTACCTGGAGCACTGGCATTCAGGCTAAACAGGGCTGGGCTTCAGGTTGGGCATCACAGCTTCTAAGGGCTTTCATTGTGCTCTTTTTTCTTCTTGAAGGTTCTGTGCGCTTAGTTGTTCAGTCATGTCTGATTCTGCGACCCCATGGACTGTAAACTCCCAGGTTCCTCTGTCCACAGGGATTCTCCAGGCAAGAATACTGGATTGGGTTGCCATGCCCTCCTCCAGGAGATCTTCCCAACCCAGGGATCAAACCCAGGTCTCCTGCATTACAGGCAGATTCTTTGCCATCTGAGCCACCAAGTTCTAAATCTCTGATATTCTCCATTGGTAGTGGTCAAGAAGTTTCTTTCCTAGGCTAAAAATGTATTTAGATTTTTAGGCAACAAAGTTTATAAAGTAAGTCAAGACATTTTTTATTTAACAGTTAGAGTGTTAGAAAATTATGTTTTTGTTTCTGCTGCTGATGGTTTATTTTAAAAATTTTACTTTTTGGCTGTGCCATACAGTATGCGGGCTCTTATTTCCCTGACCAGGGATGGAACCCACAGTCCCTGCATTGGAAGTATGGAGTCTTAACCACCAGGCCACCAGAGAAGTCTTTGTTTTTTATTCTTTAAATAAAACTATACAATGCCTATCATACGAAGAACTGATGAAATACTTTACAAATTCTCCATATTTATGGAGGCATTTTTTTTTTCTTGAATCACTTGCACACTCCATTTCCAGGTGATACCATCATCGGCGGCCCTCTTATCAGTGTCAATAATTCCATTTGGCAGGCAACAGCTAATTCTTTTCATGTGCTAATGATTAATCAGACAAGCCTATTTACTAATGTATCAGAATGCATTAGAAACATAAGGTAATGGCGGACAGAACATCAATTCAGATATAAATGAACTGCATTTACATTGGATACCTATTGACTTATGTCACAGAATGAAGTAGAAAATGCAATTTACTTGTAAACCATTAAAATGAATGAAAATAGAATTTCAAACTCCATCTTCAAACATAAGTTTATTGACTTGGCTGTGAGCCTTAAGGGAGTGTCTAACTAAGTTTAAAATATATAAATAACACACTAATTCATTTTGTCATAAAAGAGTTACTGTCTCACCAACTAAATGCCAAGGAATTTACTTAACTTGGAACTAGTACAAAATAAAGAGAGGTCATGAAGCATGATGTGAGGACATATTAGGGTTCTTGTGTTGGGGTTTTCTGATTCGATAGCTCTTCTAACCTGGTTTTGTCCCAAATCCTGCATGTGTATATGTCCAAAGGACATTGGTCCATATCTAACAAAAAATTGAAGAGTAAAATCTTTATGACAGAGGGAGAAGGATGGAGGGAAAGAGAGAGGAAAAAAAGAGATAGACAGAAAAGGGTAGGCTTTGGGGAGTTAGGTCAAGTGACATTACATTAGTAAACATAAAGTGAAGTGTTAGTCGCTCAGTTATGTTCAATTCTTTGTGACCCCATGGACTGGAGCTCCTCTGTCTGTGGAATTCTCCAGGCAAGAATACTGGAGTAGGAGTGTCCATTCCCTTCTCCAAGGGATCTTCCCGATCCAGGGATTGAACCTGGCTCTCTTGCATTGCAGGTGGATTCTTTACCTTCTGAGCCACCAGGGAAGCCTAACATTACAGCATTGGGAAGCCATGTTAGGAGTCTACACTGAACTTTAATTGGCTGAAAAGGGCTATCAGAAGATATTTAGAGAAAAATGAAAATAAATTTTAAGGTCACATAAAGAGGAGGATGGCTTTGAACTATTTAGTATGAAAAATAGCTGAGCCTCTGAGATGATGCTTTTATCTAGATATTGAGCTTCAAACAGACAAGACTTCTTGTCTCAGAACTTCTCAAGTGTGTAGGAACAGACATGAAGAAATTGGAACTACTCAAAAATATATAATTCAATTCCAAGCAATTGTTTGTATCTATGACAGCTCAGATCCAGCCAAATGACCAATAACTGCCTTTGAATTAGAGACTTAGGTGATTGTTGCAGTTTTGAAAACCCAGTCTTGGGAGAACTCAAGAGAAAAGTGGGGGTGTATTTTAACAGAAAACCTAACCTGCCTGACTGTCCCTTTCTTCTGAATCTCTTCTTCTTAGTCTACACTGTAAGGTGTTAATGAAAAGTAATGTGTACCTACAGCAACAAGCATTTTCCAGAGCATAGTCCCAAAAAAGCTGTCGAGAGAGAGGTTTGTTGATAAAGAATTTCATGATCAAATATGTCTAGGACATTCAATATTAGCTTCCCTTTCCAACCATTTGAAAATCCACCAGGCATCTTGGCATATTAAAGGCTCTGAAAAGTCCTACAGTAAAGAAAACTTTTAAATGTGTTCCAGCAGCATTTTTCAAGCTTAATTAAGCACAGGGATATTTGCTTCCCCTACACACAGATCGAGTGTTCCATAAAGCATAGTTTTAGAAATATTAACAAAAATAAAAATACTGAGAAAACTAAATATGTCAGGTAAATCTATTTCTTATCCTAAAAAAAAAATGGAAAGCATCTCTCAATGTTATTATTTGTCAAGAAAGAAGAAGCTAAAGGAACCTTTTTCAGTCTCAGCAAAAGGAAGCTCTCCACATATCTGACTCAAATGTTCTTTTCTGTGCGTAGGTCGTGTCTGTGAACAAACGCCAGACACACACTCCTTGCATTGAGTGGCACATGCCAGAGCAGGCAGGGGCTAGGTGCCCCTCCCACTAAAAAGTACAGCTTCAACACTCATTAACCCACTCAGAAGGACCTTGTGCAGGTATTACTACAGGTACCCAGGGAAGAATTAATAGCACCTTTGTCTGTGTCCCCAAAAGGAACATAAATGCTCCTCCTGTTCATTCCCAGCATCTAATCCATCAAGAAACTGTCTGGAAGATAAATTGGAGCTAAGCTGACTTTTGTTAATAATGTAACAATTTTGAAAGTGCAGCTTTAATCAAGGGGGAAATTTTCTAGAATTTGACAACCTTTTCCATTCCCTTTGGTATAGGCTCCATTCTTTTTTCAAAACTGTCTAATGCTGTTTCTTAGGTGGGGTTCAATAGAAACCAGTCTATAATGCAATGCACTCTTTTTATGTGATGTTTAGATATGAGATTGATCTCGGTGGGCACCCTGGAGTTCTGAAAGTAGGATTATTGGATTTTGTGGCTTTCTCAGATGTCGAAGATCTTTAAACAGTGTCTTGCAAAGTTGCTACATCCTGCTTGTCTGTAAAACACTTATGAACTCATCAAAGAAGGTAGACTTCATTTTAATTAGACATAGTGGGTGAACGGGGGTGGCGGGGGGGCTGGAAGCCAACTTCCTCCCACCATCTAGTTAAGTGCCAGGACCATGTTCACTTCCATACCTTGAAAAGAAAAATGAGTTCCTCCATCTTCAGATCAATAGGGCCTTAAGAGGAAGACTGCTGACACAGGATGGAATTCAGAATTCACAAAAGCGGTGGGGACAAAAGACATGGTTGTTAAAGCAGAAGTTTGGTTGTCATGTTATCTCAGGAGTCCTCCAGAAGATTGGAATAGCTTTGAATTTGGGCTGAATCAGATGGGAGCAATAAAATGATAGGTTAGCCTCATGGAGTGGCTCGCATTTAAGAAAAACAAAGCAATTAACAAACAGTATATTTCCTCTGAAATAGTTACAGATGCAGAAAACAAACCCATGATTACTAGGGGGAAGGGGGGGAAGAGGGGGAAGGGATAAAGTGGGAGATTGGGATTGACATACACACACTACCATATATAAGATAGACGACTAATGAGGACCTATTATGTAGCACCTACCAACATTCATTGGAAGGACTGATGCTGAAGCTGAAACTCCAATACTCTGGCCACTTGATGTGAAGAACTGACTCATTGGAAAATAACCTGATGCTGGGAAAGACTGAAGGCAGGAAGAGAAGGGGATGACAGAGGATGAGATGGCTGGATGGCATTACCGACTTGATGGACATGAGTTTGAGCAAGCTCCGGGAGCTGGTGATGGACAGGGAAGCCTGGCTTGCTGTAGTCCATGGGGTTGCAAAGAGTCAGACGTGACTGAACGACTGAACTGAACTGTATAGCAAAGGGAACTGTATTCAGTGCTCTGTAGCGGCCTATATGGGCTTCCCTTGTGGCTCATCTGGTAAAGAATCCGCCTGCAATGCAGAAGACCTGGGTTCCGTCCCTGGGTTGGGAAGATACCTTGGAGAAGGGAAAAGCTACCCACTCCAGTATTTGAGCCTGGAGAATTCCATGGACTGTATAGGGGTCGCAAAGAGTTGGACATGGCTGAGCGACTTTCACTTTCAGTGGCCTATATGCGAAAAGAATCTGAAAAAGAGTGGATGTATGTATCTGTACAACCAATTCAGCTTGCTGTGCACCTGAAACAAACACGACGTTGTAAATCAACTCTACTCCGATATTTTTTTTTTAAGTTAGGTAGCTATTGTGTAATAGACACCACACTGTTGTGGCCCACAGCCCCTCTGAAGCCCCCATGTCAGGCGTCAGGAATGTCTGGAAGAAAACGGGCTATTATCCCAGAGGGAAAGTGCAAGGACTCTTAGAGTACAACCACCTGGAAACTCGTGCCGGGTCATGCATCCTGTCACTGCAATCAAACAGTGACCCTCCCTTTCAGATTCGCAACCAATGGACCAAGCAATCCATAAATGGACACGTGAACAAGAATTGATAGGAATTCTCATTTCATGTTTCCTCCCAACATTTTTTTTAAAGTAGTGGCACTTGTATTCACATTTTTATTCAAGTGAAGTATAAAAGTCTATCTGATGTGGCACAAATTCCACGGGCCTGATTTCCCATGTACATAGGCACAGCACAGGTTTACCAACCACTGTCTTGGCTCTGAGGATAAGAGGTGTATTTCAGATGGCCCAGTTGGTTCCACTCAAGTATGGATGCTGAAGGCTTTCTTTCAAATACTGCCACCACTACAAGATACCATGATACACATATAGGAAGGACCCAAATCCGGAAAACTGACACCACCAAACTCTGGTTTCAATGGAGAACAACAGAAATATTCATTCACCAGTACTCATTGCCGGTGGCAATGGAAGATGGTACAGCTACTTTAGAAGACATTTGGCAGTTTCTTACAAAACTAGACATACTCTTGCATGCATGCTGAGTCGCTTCAGTCATGTCTGACTCTTTGAAACCCCGTGGACCATAACCCACCAGGCTCCTCTGTTCATGATATTCTCCAGGCTTGAGTACTAGAGTGGGTTGCTGTGCCCTCCTCCAGGAGATCTTCCCAACCCAGGGATTGAACCCAAATTTCTTATGTCTCCTGCATTGGCAGGTGATTTCTTTACCACTAGCGCTACCTGGGAAGCCCACTCCTATGGTATGATCCAGTGATCACACTCCTTGGCATTTATTTAAAAGAGCTGAAAACTTATGTCCACACAAAAACCCACACAAGAATATTTATAGTGATTCATAATTGATTCATAATTGCTTAAACCTGGACGCAGCTAAGAGGTCCTTTGGTAGATGAATGGATAAATCAATGGTGGTACATCCAGATAATGGAATATTATACAGCACTGAGAGGAAATGAGTCATCCAGCTATAAAAAGGTATGGAGAAACCTTGAATGCATACTACAAAGCCAATCTGAAATGGCTACATACTGTATTATCCCAAGTAAATGACATTTTGGAAAAGGTGAGACTATGGAGATAGTAAAAAAGTTAGTTGTTACCAGGCAAGGTGGGTGGGAAAGAATGAACAGGCAGAGCATGGAGGATTTTTATGGCAGTGAAAATATTCTGCATGATACTGTAATGGTGGAGACACGTCATGATACGTTTCTCTAAATCCACAGGATGTACAATACCAACAGTGTAAATTACAAACCCTGGTTGATACTGACGTGTCAGGTAGGACCATCCATCGTGACAGATGTCCCATCCTGTGGGGGATGTGGACAGTGGGGAGATGTTGTCAATGGTGGAGAGTGTTGACAATGGAGAGGCTATGCATGTGTGGAGGCAGGAGAGATATGGGAAATTTCTGCACTGTCTTTCTGCTGCTCTGAAGCTAAAAGTGCTCCAATAAAATTAAGTGTTCTAAGTAAAGCCAAAACAAAACCCACCACCACACCCTCCAGGTGCTCAGGGTACACGCCCTCTGACTCAGATTATTTGCGTCCCATGGTATTGAAATGAGAGTTGGCCAATGGGGTGGGGTGGATGGGGACGAAGATTAGTCTTGAGGTCAGTTGAGCACAACATGCTCGGTGGGTCAAGGGCTCTTCCGATGGGAAGGGCAGCTGCTGCTAAGTCCCCAGGGCAGTCTGTATATGTCACTCAACTGAGGGATGACTGGGCCCTTTGCAGGTGCAAAAGTGGTCCCCCTTCATCTTCCAAGTGTAAACCCTGGACCAGACTTTCTTGAGAGGATGCTAAGCCTGAGACTGAGATGCCTCCGGATGCTGCCTCTGCGCTATCCACACACTCTCTCCATTCAAAACCAGCCTCATAAGCCCATTCATGCCTCTCCCTCATCACCTCTGCATCCTTCCCTTCCCAGAGTCCAGGACTTCATTTATTCCTTGCTTACTAGGGCTTCCCCAGATCTATGCTCAAGGTATACATGTAGATCTTCCCCTCACCCTACAGCCTGGGCTTTGGAAATGCAGGAAACCATCCATGATCCCTCTTTTCTCTCTATATTGTGGTTGGGTCATCTTTCCCTTGAGCAGTGAAGACAGGCTGCAGAGAGGACTGGATGAGAGAAGGGCCAAAGGGGAGAAGGAAAGAAATGCTCCTGTGTCCGCAAACACACAAGCCTCTCAACTTTTAAAATGTCACAGCATTCTATAAAATGCTCCAAGAACTTTGGGGGATGGTGGCTACTGAACATGTTTAAAATGTCAGGAATTGAGTGTAAAGACACTGTTTCTTCAGTTAAAAGAAATGGAAACCTGCGCTGGGGGCCTGAGTTTTGGATGGATGGGATAATCTGGAGTAATCAGAAGATGAAGGGACAGGGGATGGGAGCTAGAATAGGTGGTTTTTCACCCACATTCCCAACACACACACTGACACACTGGCACAGGCGCCCTTGTGCTTCATCTCAAAATATAGATTGTTGCTTACACATGGTAACAACACATTACAATTATTTGTTCCTAAGCAAGGGAAAAGACCAAAGACTCTGTGTCACAGTGAGAAAAATAGGAGCTTTAGGAGGAGCAATCCTAAAATCGAGACTCACTGTATGACCTCAGAAAAATTAGATTTCTTTTCTGAGCCTCAGTGTTCTCATCTGCTCAATGGAAATAATCATGTCTCTTCTCTGCCGGTCTCACAGGATGGGGAATGCTACATGAGACCATGAACAGATAAGTGTTTTATAAACTATAATATATTATCCCCTCCTTAAGGTTTGGGGTTAGGAGGAACTAATAAATAATTACCAAATTTGGGAAAGAGGAAGAGGGCCAGGGAGAAAGAAAGATGATCCAAAGGATTCATTGTGGCTCATCTTCCTCACCCTAATCTCCAGGTGGGGCTGCATCTTCCAGTCATCCTCCAAGCTTAGGAAGCCAGATCTGCGTTAGGGGGATGGGAGAAGGATGATGACCACAGCAAAGCATTTACCCAGAGTTCACTTCCCAGAAGGAAGTATAAAAATAGTTTGTCTATTACTTGGATATTTCTTGGCAGTGTCTTATTCCTAGCAGGTAGAATGGAGACTGTACTAGATATTCAGCAAATATCTCAATTTTCCATGCATGCCATAGAGCAGTGCTTTCCAAATGTAATTCAGTTCAATTCAGTCGCTCAGTCGTGTCTGACTCTTTGCGACCCCATGAATTGCACCCCACCAGGCCTCCCTGTCCATCACCAACTCCCAGAGTTCACTGAGACTCATGTCCATCGAGTCGGTGATGCCATCCAGCCATCTCATCCTCTGTCGTCCCCTTCTCCTCCTGCCCCCAATCCCTCCCAGCATCAGTGTCTTTTCCAATGAGTCAACTCTTCGCATGAGGTGGCCAAAGTACTGGAGTTTACAGACTGCCAAAACCAGAAGCATCATAAAGGTTGTTAAAATGCAGAGTCCTGGACTCTATCCCAGGTTATGGAATCAGACTGTGGGGGCTGTGGCCCAAAAATCAGCATTTTAATTATGAACATTAAAATGGTTTCTCAGGTGGCTCTAGTGGTAAAGAACCCGCCAGCCAATGCAGGAGACATGAGACATAATGTCTGGCCAATGTAGGAAACATAAGAGACACAGGTTCAATCCCAGGGTCGGGAAGATCCCCTGGAGAAGGGCATGGCAACCCACTCCAGTATTCTTGCCTGGAGAATCCCTTGGACAAGGAGCCTGGCAGGCTACAGTTCATGGAGTTGCAAAGAGTTGGACACTGAAGCGATTTAGCAGGCATCAACATACACAAGCATATTAAAAAGAAGAGCTGAAATTTGCAGATATAGATAATAATACAATCATAATCATAAAAGTTCAATTGAGTTAAACATCTCTTTGCATGTTGGACATAATCCTAAGCGCCTTACATGCATTAATGTGTTGATGCCCACAATCATGCTATGAAGTAAGTACTGTTATTATAATCAATTTGCAATGAAATAAAAAGAAAAAATCAGAGCTCCTGGAAGCAAGTGACACCCCAAAGGTCATGGAGGGAATAAGTTTCAAGGCTGAGGTTACCTGCCAGCTCCTGGGCTCTCCATTGTACAGACACCCAGCTCATACCTGCAGGCAACATAAGACAGAAATTACATTAATGTTCAGTGTCCCTAAGCATGGCCAGGATATACCCCTTGGGTTATGCTAGGGTGAAATCAGCAGCTCCAGAGTGCTGATCCCTCTCAGTGCTGACAGGTCCCAGAGCCAGACAACCCCTCTCTCTTATTCCATTATGTTTTGCTGCTTGAGATGCAATTGTGATGTTTAATTTATATCCCCTGATCATAAAGTGATTGCATCACTAAAAAGGCTGTGATGTTGATTTATATGATAGTTGCTTGTGTCTGTTAATTAGAGAAATATCATTTGGCTTCCCATGGAAGAAGAACAATAAATTATAGAGGAGGAAGGAGGAGCCATCATTCCCCAAACCTCTGCTGGTTACTCCTCTTGAATCTTATTTATGATCCCCAGGGGTTTTATTCCATTTACACCAACAACCTCTGGATAAAGCCATTAACTTGGGTTGAGAAGGAAGGAACAGTAGAAAAAATGAGGTAGGAAAATAAATGTAAAAGTTGTCTAAGTATATTAAGGCACATGAACATGCACACTTATACATACACACACAAAACTGTGATGCAGAGATACAGTTCAACTCATTTCATGTGCTCTTCCTCAGCCAACCTTCCTACCCCAGTCTCACCATGAGCATCACTGTCTCCAGGGCAGGACTGTCTCCAGTAAAACCAACAAATAATCAACTTGCAGGAAAAAGGGAGTTGCCTCTTAGGAAGAGTGACCCCATATTTTCCATGCAGTGGACTGTGTGCCTGGACAAGGACTTCGTTTTTCTCCAACAACTGAAACTGATCTTGCTTATGCCTAAAGGGAAGTACAAGAAGGAGATTTTTTTTATTGATTCGATGGTTTACTCATTCAACAAACATTAGCCAGTATATGTACCTACTACATGGCAGGCCCCGGGTTAAGGCTGGGTGTGTAGTAGTCAGCAGAAATGGTCACAATCCCAGATGCCACAGAGCTTAGTCTCTAACAGGGGAAATGACATGAATCAGGTATTTGTTGTTATTGTTCAGTTACTAAGTCATGTCCAACTCTTTATGACCCCATGGACTGCAGGATGCCAGGCTTCCCTATCCTTCACCATCACACGGAGTTTGCTGAAACTCATATCCATTGAGTCAGTGATGTCATCCAAGCATCTTGTCCTCTGTCATCCCCTTCTCCTCCCGCCTTCAATCTTTCCCAGCATCAGGGTCTTTTCCAATGAGCTGGCTCTTTGCCATCAGATGGCCAAACTATTGGAGCTTCAGTTGCAGCATCAGCCCTTCAAATGAACATTCAGAGTTGATTTCCTTTAGGTTTGACTGGTTTGATCTCCTTGCTGTCCAAGGGACTCTCAAGAGTCTTCTCCAACACCACAGTTCAAAAGTATCAATCGGGCATGATTGATATGAAATCACAAGTCTGCCGCATGCTATAAAGGAGAGACAAGTGATCATGAGAGAGTTCCTTGAAGAAATATGAATAACATTTGAGTAAAATATTAAGAATGAGTTATCCTGGTAAAGACAGAGGGGAAAGTATTCTGGAAAGAAGGAATGGCATGTGCAAAACTGGGAGGAAGCAGGGCGAGTCCAAAGGATTCAAGGATCCCCAGTGTGAGCACAGGGAATAGTGAGGGGGACAGTGACTGAAGATGGGGCTGGAGAGGCTGGAGCCACATCACACAAGATCCTGGAGCCAGAATTAGCTTTTATCCCAAGGGAAGAGCAGTGGGATGCTGCTACAAGGGCAGCAGAGTGGTGTAATCAGACATGCATTTTGAAAAGGTCATTGTTACATATCTTGAAAAGACTTTTGAGTTTCCTGAGACCAAAATGACCACAACATTAGATTTAGGTAGACAGTCCCCAGGTTGGGTGAAACATTATGAAATGTCACGGCATGTGACTCAACCGGGGCTTTGACACTGTCAGTGAAGATGAGCTTGTCTTCTTCCCTTGCCCCATCCCTGGATCATCCCTTTTGTACCCATCCATATTCACGCACGAGAAGTGTGTATCTTGTAACTGGCAGAAGGAGGAAGTAGGAAAAGGAAGAAGACAGACTGATGGAGGGGATGACACAGCATCTGCTCCCTGCCCAGCTCCTGGGCCTAGATTTGAGCCCACATCGCAAGAAGGATGAGAGCTGGAAGGTGATGGAACAGAGGCTGGTGCAACCTGCTCCTGACAATGCTTTCCTCACAAAGACTTCCTCGGCCACTCAAATTACGGTAGCCCCCGACAGGCCTCCTCTCCATCATAAAGTGACCAAGTGCATTTATTCACTTCTTTGTCTTTTAATAGAAAATGATCTTTCTCCTTATCGCTATAATTGAACATACTTTTTTGTTGTTCAGTTGCTAAGTCATGTCTGATTCTTTGTGGTCCCATGAACCGCAAGAACGCCAGGCTTCCGTGTCCTTCACCATCTCCTGGAGTTTGCTCAAACTCATGTCCATTGAGTCGGTGATGCCATCCAACCATCTCATCTTCTGTCACCCCCTTCTCCTCCTGCCCTCAATCTTTCCCAGCATCAGCATCTTTTCCAATGAGTCGGCTCTTCACATCAGGTGGCCAAAGTATTGGAGCTTCATGTTCAGCATCAGTCCTTCCAATGAATATTCAAGGTTGATTTCCTTTAATAATAATAACTTATAATAATATTATTATTGTATAACATAATAATAATAATAACTGAGCATAGCCCCTGCCGTATGGCAGGTGCTCAAAAAGCCTTTGTGTAATGAATGAATGGAGGACCAGTGAGTGAGTTATGACTTCAACAGCATCAGGGGACATTAACATTTTAGGAACATGCTAGAGCAGGCTAAATAAACATGTGAAGAAGTTAGGGTAAGGAAGACAAACACTAAGGGGTGATTTTACTCTAGGCTGAACAGGGAAGTTCTTTCTGATGATATTGGAGTAGAGATTGGAAGTAAGGAAAGAAGCCATAAAGATAACTGAGGACAGAGCCCCCAGGCAGAAGAAAAGCTAAGCACATAAATGGCAAAGAATTGTTTGAATTCATGACTGAGTTATGGTTGACTGCCATGTTTTCTTGCCTGAGAATTTGGAAGGATGACATTGTTATTCTCTAAGACTCTTGGCTGGTGGTTCAGAGGTAAAGAATCCACCTCCTATGCTGGAGAATTAGGTTCGATCCTGGATCAGGAAGATCACCTGGAGAAGGAAATGGCAACTTATTCCAGTATCCTTGCCTGGGAAATTCCATGGACAGAGGAGCCTGGAGAGCTACAGTCCATGGGGTCGCTAAGTCGGACACAACTGAGCGAATAACAACAACAAAGACTCTGGGCACAGACACAAGTGGTCCTCCCTGGGTCCACTCTAGCAGGAATCACTCCAGGATGCCTTCAAGTAGCCTCATAGATTTCTGAAACGTGAAGCCAGGGAGAAAGAGAAAATGGCAGTTATCACTTGTAACTGTAGCTTCAGAGTGGGCGCTATCAGAGGACATGGGAGTCACCCTTCACGGGAACACTGGGGGAGGTCCCAGGAAACGTGTAAGATATGGTAGTTGAGGAACAAGTTCCTTTTGTAACTATATACTAGAAATCTCCAGTGCCACAGGGCCTCAGGGTTAAGGAGAAAAGACTTGGCTCTTGATAACTTCTGAGATGTGAATGTACTACTCACTTAAACTCAATCTTTCCTGGTAAGATCTGATGCAGGGTGGCAAGCATGAAAAACCACACAGTGTATGAAAACCCTTCACTCCACTTGGACAGGCTCCCAAAAATGGAGATGGAAGCTTCTGTGACCCTACTCATCCCCAAATGACACAGTTAAAATCCCAGACCACATCTCTCATTGCCTGAGCCTTTTACTGACCACTGCTATCAAACTGGGCACCTTTCAATCCTTTGAATTCATCATGCCCCCTCCCAGCTTTTGCATGTACTCTTCCTTCTTTCTGGAATGATTTTCCCTGTCTGAACTGAGTTAGCCTGTTATTAGTATTATACTAGGTCTTCCAGCTTTACCATCTTGTTCAGTTTTTTAAAAAATGATTTAATGTAATTTTGTAAAATAACTTGACACCAAAAGCTCTATAAAAAGTCAAAGAAAAACTTCCAGCTTTAGTACATAATGGGCTTCCCTAGTGGCTCAGATGGTATAGGCTATAGTATTTCAGATGTTTTAGCAGTGACGACATGACAATAGATTCATCATCTATTTTACACAAAGCACTAGGCCCCAAAGCAGAGAAGTAAACAGTTCTCACATAGATGTGACTCGAACCCAGACTTCACTGGCTGTGTGATTTGGGACTCGGGTCTATAGCAATCACAGGTTCTCAGAGAAGGCCATTCTCTCCAAAGACTCAGGGTTATAGTTTTGTTTTATTAAGATCCTGCTTCTGACCCAACCACAGCCTCAGAAAGTGCTCTCCAAATGATATGTGTGTGTGTGTGTGCGTTTGCGCATGCATAAGTGAATACCCACGTGTGTGGGTGTATATATATATGTGTGTGTGTGTGTGTGTGTGTGTGTGTATCTCAGCAGATAACCTGAAATTCTTAGTTTTAGGTTTTTTTGATTTTAAAATTATGTCTTTCGGTCTCAGTTCACTGAGGAAAGGTGGCCTCAGAAAGTAAGAAATAAACAACTTTAAGGGAGACCCATCTTAGAAATCATTAGTTATTGGCTGAATTCTATTCCTCAAAACTGTACGTGGAAATCCTAACCTTTGGAACTGCAGAAAGTGACCAGATTTAGAGACAAGATCTTTAAAGGGGTGATGAAGTTGAAATGAGGGAGTCAGGGTAGGCCCTGATCCGATCAGACCAGTGTCCTTATAGGAAGAGGAGATACAGCCACAGACACAATGGAGGGAAGACCACATGAAGACATGGGAAGAAAACAGCATCTAAGGCTCAGGAGAGGGGCCTCAGGAGAAACAGCCCTGCCTGCACCTTGATCTTGGACTTCCAGCTTCTGTCAGGTAAGCTACCAGTCTGCAGAACTTGGTCATGGCAACCCTGGCAAATCACTGCAGCCATATCCCATCCCTGTGTGGACATTGTAGGCCAAGTCCCTTTTAATGAGAACAAAAATTTGAAATTCACCTCATTGCCACCACCATGCCCAAGATGCTTGAGCATGAAGCAGTCTCAGAAGTTTTTTGTCTGCTGATTTTATGTAACATCGTGGAAGTCTTAGCAAACTCTCATCAGGGACCGAAACCCATCCCACCTCTAAGGACTCCTTCTTTCAGAAACAACTTAGACTTCCTTCCTCTTCCATCTCCATGTCCCTTCAAGGCCCATGAAGCATGCCCTGCTCCGGTTCTCAACCAGAGATGCACATAAGAATTATCTAATTAAATTATACTTGCCAAACATTCCTATCTGGTTCTACCCCTGATCTCATGAATTAGAATCTCAGGACTCCAAGTGAGGAAAAGCCACATACAAAATAAATGAAACTAAAAAGACGTGGTATAATTGGAGATACCAAGGATAAGCAAGTAGCCACTGTTGTACTTATTTGGTAACGTGCAATTAGGTCTCAGTATGGCCGTTTTACATTGTTCACACTTCCATTCCAGAAATTCATTTTTTATTTTCAAGTCTTAAGCCACATGAGAGCTGTTAAATCCTCTGCATCAGTGCCTGGACCTTTACGTAGCTGTATAACCCCTCTTGAAACACCTAAAGTACTGTATCTCATTATGTACTGAAGCTGGAAGCATTTTCTCTGAAAAAGATTTTTATACAGCTTTTTTAATTTTACAAAATTGCCTCATAAAAAGCTTTTTTTTTTTCATTAATAAAATGAAAACTTTGGAAGTTGTGGTAGATCTTTAGTTGGGTGGTCACACCTTTATGTAATCTCTTTCTGGTATGACTCCAGCTTGATCATGTGATCAGCTTTGGCTCCTGGTAAGTGACAAGTGTGTTCCACGCAGAGGCCTGATAAATCTGGGAGTAACACAACAGAAATAGAATGGGAGCCACAGATGTAATGTTCAAATTTCTAGCAGCCACATTTAAAACGTATTGAATGTATAAACTAATAAAAGTTAAAAAAATAATATTTATATTTAAAACCTGATTAAAAAAAAATAAGGATTTTAAAATTTATTTTTATTTGGAGGATAATTTCTTTACAATGTTGCATTAGTTTCTGCTGTACAACAACATGAATCAGCCATAAGTGTAAATGCATCCACTCCCTGTTGAGCCTCCCTCCCACCCACCCTTCAGGTCATCACAGAGCGCCAACCTGAGCTCCTTGTGCGATGGAGTAGCTTCCCGCTATCTGTTTTACACAGGGTAGTGTACCTGTGTCAACACTGTTCCTTCCATTCGATCCACCCTCTCCTTTGGTCTGTGCCCACAAGTCTCTTCTCCATGTCTGCATCTCTATTCCTGCCCTGCAAATGGTTCATCAGTACCTTTTTCCAGATTTCATATATATGCATTAATATAGGATATTTTTTCTCTTTCTGACTTCCTTCACTCTAGGTTTCACAGACTCTAGTTTTATCCACTTTACTACAACTGATTCAATTTCATTCTTTTTTATGGCTGAGTAGTATTTCATTGTGTATATGTACCACAACTTTATCCGTTCATCTATCGATGGACAGCTAGGTTGCTTCCATGTCCTGGCTATTATAAACAGTGCTTCAGTGAACATTGGGGTATATGTGTCTTTTTGAATTATTGTTTTCTCAGAGTGTATGCCCACTGGTGGGATTGCTGGGTCATATGGTAGTTTTATTCCTGTTTTTTTAAGGAATCTCCATACTGTTCTCCATAGTGGCTGTATCAATTTACATTCCCACCAACAGTGCAAGAAGATTCCCTTTGCTCCATACCCTCTCCAGCAATTCTTATGTGTAGATTTTTTGATGATAGCCATTCTGACCAGTGTGAGGTGATACTTCAAAGTAGTTTTGATTTGCATTTCTCTAAAAATGAGCCATGTCAAGCATCTTTTCATGTGAAGTAAATTTTAATAGTATATCTTATTTTGCCCAATACATGTAAAATATTATAATTCCAAAACAGGATCACAATTTTAATAAGGTACTCGTGAAGAACTATACAAAAAAGATCTTTATTACCCAAGTAACCACGATGGTGGTTACCTAGAGCCAGACATCCTGGAATGTGAAGTCAAGTGGGCCTTAGGAAGCATCATTACAAACAAAGCTAGTAGAGGTGATGGAATTCCAGTTGAGCTATTTCAAATCCTGAAAGATGATGCTGTGAAAGTGCTGCACTCAATATGCCAGCAAACTTGGAAACCTCAGCAGTGGCCACAGGACTGGAAAAGGACAGTTTTCATTCCAATCCCAATGAAAGGCAATGCCAAAGAATGCTCAAACTACCGCACAATTGTACTCATCTCACACGCTAGTAAAGTAATGCTCAAAATTCTCCAAGCCAGGCTTCAGCAATACATGAACTGTGAACTTCCAGATGTTCAAGCTGGTTTTAGAAAAGGCAGAGGAACCAGGAATCAAATTGCCAAAATCTGCTGGATCATGGAAAAAGCAAGAGAGTTCCAGAAAAACATCTATTTGTGCTTTATTGACTATGCCAAAGCCTTTGACTGTGTGGATCACAAGAAACTGTGGAAAATTCTGAAAGAGATGGGAATACCAGACCACCTGACCTGCCTCTTGAGAAACCTATATGCAGGTCAGGAAGCAACAGTCAGAACTGGACATGGAACAACAGACTGGTTCCAAAGAGGAAAAGGAGTACATCAAGGCTGTATATTGTCACCCTGCTTATTTAACTTCTATGCAGAGTACATCATGAGAAACGCTGGGCTGGAAGAAGCACCAGCTGAAATCAAGATTGCTGGGAGAAATATCAATAACCTCAGATATGCAGATGACACCACCCTTATGGCAGAAAGCGAAGAAGAACTGAAGAGCCTCTTGATGAAAGTGAAAGAGGAGAGTGAAAACGTTGGCTTAAAGCTCAACATTCAGAAAACTAAGATCATGGCATCTGGTCCCATCACTTCATGGCAATGGCAATAGATGGGGAAACAGTGGCAACAGTGAAAGACTTTATTATTATTATTATTATTATTTTGACTCCAAAATCACTGCAGATGGTGACTGCAGCCATGTAATTAAAAGATGCTTGCTCCTTGGAAGAAGAGTTATGACCAACCTAGACAGCATATTAAAAAGCAGAGACATTACTTTGCCAGCAAAGGTCCATCTAGTTAAAGCTATGTTTTTTTCCAATAGTCATATATGGATGTGAGAGCTGAAGTATAAAGAAAACTGAGTGCCGTAGAATTGATGCTTTTGAACTGTGGTACTGGAGAAGACTCTTGAGAGTGGCTTGGACCGCAGGGAGATCAAACAAGTCAATCCTAAAGGAAATCAGTCCTGGATATTCATTGGAAGGACTGATGCTGAAGCTGAAACTCCAATACTCTGGCCACCTGATGGGAAGAACTGACCTATTCGGAAAGACCCTGATGCTGGGAAAGATTGAAGGCAGGAGGAGAAGGGAAGACAGAGGATGAGATGGTTGCATGCCGTCACCGACTCGATGGACATGAGTTTGAGTAAGCTCCGGAAGTGGTGATGGACAGGGAGGCCTGGTGAGCTGCAGTCCGTGGGGTCACGAAGAGTTGGACATGACTGAGTGACTGAACTTAACTGATAGACATGAAAAAGAGAGTGGAAAATAATTTTAAAAAAAGATTTTAAAAGTAAAAATAGAGGTTATCCTGGCCTTTTTTCCATCTTTGTGCATTCGGAAAACCAATAAATGGTGTTGACTAAACAAATGACAGAATGGACAAATTAAAAAATGAAATTAATGAACGGGGGAGAAAATTAACATTACGCATGAAAGAACAAAATAAATTTGGGGAACTTCCCTTGTGGTCCAGTGGTTAAGACTTCACCTTCTAATGTAGGAGGTGTGGGTTTGATCTGATCCCACATGCCTTGCAGCCAAAAAACCCAAATGTAAAATGGAAACAACATTGTAACAAATTCAATATAGACTTTAATAAAGCATTGTTTAGATCTAAGGGTTCTTTCTGGATAGATAATGGAATCAGTATAATAATGACGAGGAGAAGATGGAAGGGGGTGATGAGGATGGCTGATATTCTGAGCCCTTACCACATTCTAAGGAACATGCAAAACAGCACCTGTCTCTCTCTATTTGTATTATCATTGAAGCCACACAGAAACCTCTAAAGTAAGCACAATTAGATTATGTCTCTTGAGAGAGGAACCAAAAACCTGACTGAGACCTTTCAAGTCAATCAGAAGAGAAGACTGAGGCAAGAAAGGAAAATGATGAGACCACTTTTAAAGAAGATTCCATTCTATTTCAGGGCTTCCCTGGTTGCTCTGCTGGTAAAGAATCTGCCTGCAATGCTGGTGACCTAGTTCCATCCCTGGGGGTTGGGAAGGTTCCCTGGAGGAGAGCCTGGCACTCCACTCCAGTATTCTTGCCTAGAGAATCCCCATGGACAGAGGGGGCTACAAGAATTAGGGCAAAGGGAAAGATGAAGACAGGAAGCAGGTGAGAGATTTTTGCAAAATGTCTTGAGGAGGAAGAAGAGGGAAGACGAGGAAGAGAAAGGGGAAAAGAGAGTGAGAAGGAGAAATGAAAGTGGTCCTGTTGGACCCAGCACCCAGAAGGGCCAGCTTCATGGGAATGTGACCTGTATATGCACAGGCCTGTACAGGCCTCACACTTAGAAGTGCTCAGTGCTTTGTTAATGCTGTGCTGTCATCATCTTGAAATTCTTAATTTTGGATCATTCTACACTGGGCCCCCACATCACTATGTATAGTCCTAATGTTGCAGTATGAAAGTTCTCATGCACGGAGCTTTCACTATGAAACAACATAGACTTCACTGCACACACATGACCCCATTTCCATTAGATGATGAATGAACACAGACAGTAAGGACCCAGGAAGGGATGAGAAGAAAATCAGTAGACTCCAGGGGCTAAGAAGCTGTGGAACAAAGAAGAGGAATAGCCAGCAGAGCCTGTGAACACAACCCCGTGGTGGTTCCCTCCTCTCCAGGGAGCTGCCCATGGTCACCAAGAGGAGGGTATGCTCCCCTGATGCCTACACTGGTCAGGTTAGAAAAGGCATGTGTGTGCGTGCGGGCATGTGTGCTCAGCCACGTCAGTCGTGTCTGACTCTTTGCAACCCCATGGACTGTAGTCTGCCAGGCTCCTCTGTCCATGGGATTCTCCAGACAAGAATACTGGCATTGGGTTGCCATGCCCTCCTCCAGTGGATCTTCCCAACCCAGGGATTGAACCCACGTCTCCTACACCTCCTGCATTGCAAGCAGATTCTTTACCCCTGAGCCAGCAGGGAAGGCCTAGAGGAGACAGTAGCAGAAAGCTGATTTTCCAGTGGTCCAGAATGACAGGATTTTGTAGTTCCTGGATTCTGCATTTGCTGCTGCTAAGTCTGTAATTTCACATAGAGAAAATCTTGAAGACATTCATTCAACATTTTTATGCATCCAATATTTTTATGAACTCTTGGGGAATGCCATTTGCTCTGCTGGTCCTAAGACAGGAGCAAAAACAAATAAGTTCATCTCTTCTTTAGGAGGCTCTTGGTTAATGCCCTCACAAGTATGACATACGCCCAAAGTATAATGCAGGGAGAGTAAAGTGGGGCTTCCCTGGTGGCTCAGTGGTGAAGAATCTGCCTGCTAATGCAGGAGATATGGGTTTGACTCCTGATCTGGGAAGATCCCACATACCTTGGAGCAGCTAAGCCCGAGAGTCACAATGACTGAGCCTGCACTCTAGAGCCTGTGCTGCATACCAAGAGAAGCCACTGCGATGAGAAGCCCTGTGCGCCACAGCTAGAGAGTAGACCCAGTCATCGCAACTAGAGAACAGCTGGTGCAGCAACAAAGCACAGCCCAAACAACAACAACAACTAAATAAAACTATATTTAAAAAGTAAAGAGTTAAATAGAGTTAGCCTAGAGACCATGAGGGCCTCAGAATTGGCCCTGGATGGCAAGTGAATGGTGGATCATTGGGGCTTGACTTCTAATCTCAGTCCCTTAATTTACCCTGCCAGCATCTCTGCTTCTGGAAGCATTTCAAAAAATAGCCTCTCCTTGTAAGCAAAGTGAGTTCTCCTGTTCCCCAAAATCTGTAAGTATTAAGTCACAGCAACTCTTTCCCAAAGCTGTAGAAGCACTGAGCTGGAACCCTCAGCTGAGCAAACATACACACACAGACTCTCTGCTTGAGTGGATATGGGGAAAGGACATGGCGTGAAATGAGAACGAAACACAAACTCCCACACGGTTGGACGGCACCCTGTACCGTAAAACCCCAGCGCATCTGATGTGGCAGCTTCCACCTCACCAGTCTAGAACCAATCGAACCAGGAACAAGTTAAGCCTCTTGCTGAAAAAACAAACAAAAAAAGCACAAATCAATTCAAAACAAAACACCGCATTTTTAAAACCACCTTCCTAGAAGTTGCTCCAGCCACTGCGCTTTCTACCTCCCCACTCCCTAAGCTTTCATAAACACTTACCATTTCATAAAAGTTACAGTTTTGCACATGATTTCTAAGCTGCCAAAAATGTACAGTGTGCACGTCCCCGCCTGTTCCAACATGTTTTATAAACATAACAAGCTGCAGCAGCCACCCCAGATGTTTTCACAACTTATTTTTTTTTCATAATTTAAAATCTGTTTGACCTGATTTTTTTTTTTTTTGCTCTGTGTGCATTTCAACTGTATAAAAGGAAACTGAAATATTATTCATGTGGTGCTATGCTGTTACACCTAATTTCTTCTCAAGTTCACACTAAACTGCCATGTCTCTAGGAACCTTAAAAAAGGCAACAGCCGAGAAAGTGAGGAAATATGTCAAGGACTTGTAAATAAACAGCTGGCTCCCAACATATGGATTTTCTTCTATATTTTTCAGGTGCCACCATCTCCCATCCGTATCTGCCAGCCCTGCAGCACACAGCATAATTCAACTGTAATTGATAATGTAAGGGCAGATGGAGAGGACTGTCAGCTCCTCCCCTGGGTCTCTGGGGACGCAGCAGAAATCAAAGCAGATGGCCCAATTGCATCTTCTTTATGTGTTGCTGCGAGCTCCTCTGTCTGCAGGATAATGGATCATTACGGCCTGCTGTGTACAAACACCAATATGCTTTTAAATCTGGTTCTCCAGCTTATGAAAAAGCACTATATTTCATATTAATTTGTGAAGCTGCACTTAACAAGGTCCACTGTTGTTAATTTACGATTGGAAAGGGGGGTGGGGGAGGAGTTCACATGGAGAGCGCGCCCCTGCCTCCTCCCCTCCCCCACTCTGGTTCTCTCTTCACCCTACCACCCCCCACCCTGACCCCCAGCCTTGCCTCCCAGGCCGCCAGCCGTGGTCAGTTGAAGGGAGCACAGTACAGGGATCTGTGGCTCTGATATTCAGTTGACGAATTGGATTCACTGTAGAGGAGGTTGGGTTTTCCTCCTCTGTCAGTGGCATGGAGGCTTCCTAGGTGGCTCAGGAAAGAATCCACCAGCCAATGCAGGAGACACAGGAGACGCAGGTTCCATCCCTGGGTTAGGAAGTCCCTGCCATTTAATTGACAAATATTTTTAACCCCCTACTTTATGGCAGAAAATATCCTGGATCCAGAAGAGATCAAGGAGAACACAAACTACCCCTACTTCTAGCAACTCCCAGCTATGGGTATCTCACATGAAAACTTCCAAAGAATGTGTTTTAGGCATTGCTCTAGACCTCGATTACTCTCCCTGAGAGACCCAGAGCTTGTGGCCTAAGAAATAAACAGGACTTAACCAGGTGAGAGAACGTGCAGAAGATATTGAGGTCTATGGGATGGAGAGACTTTGAAGAATCTTGAAGTGGAAAGTAAAAGAAATACAGTAAGAGGAAGCAACAGGCAAGACACCACTCTTCAAGCCAAGGGCAGGCCAACGCTGCCACTCACCTAGACACCAGAAACCAGTCTACAGGCATGTTTTGTTTGGATCTCACAGTTTAAAACAATAACTGTCACATCGCAACAACTGACAAAATTTGAATACTTGGAAGATGCTACCTACAGAGCCTGATTTCTAGTTTCTCCTAAAAATCTGGAAGATCTGACAACCCCAGGCTACATCATGACACGGCAACATTCATCACTGGGAACTGACTGCTATCAAGGCCCCCCTGCCCCTCTGTGGTCTTGATCTCTGTGGACACAGCCGAAAGCCATTGGTTAGGGGAAGCTCATCAGCTCAGAGCAAATGATTCTCAACCTTACCTTCTTTCTAGGTAGTACTGGAAATCCCTGAAACACAAAGCAGCTTTACTTACACAAGGCAAATGCTTTCTCATTGGCCTTCAGATGGTGTAGAATACAGACATCATTATTCTCACAGACAGATGAAAAAACCAGTCACATATGGCAGGCCCTCAACGTGGTTTTTCTTACTAACGTGAATTAGTTACACAGTAATTCTAAGAGAGACAAGATGTTCATGTTCACTACCCCATTTGCTAATTTTTTTGGTGAAAGTATAAAACAGTTCATGGTTTATCACTAAACAAGCTTGGGCCAGGATTATATTTAATTGTCTGGAGTCAGGCAGGGACTGGGTTACATCTCCCTGAATCACAGCCTAGAAAGCACGTCTCCTCAGATGAACTGGACAACAGCAGGGAGAATGTCTTAATAGCTAAGACTCTCAAGCTTTCCCCTCTAATCTCTTTTCCAAAGCTTTGAACTTTTTCTTTCCTCCCTCCCTCTCTCCTTCCTTCTTCCCTCCCGTCACTCACTTCCTGTCTTCCTTCCTTCCAAGCAGCTGTGAGGGGGAACATCCTTGCCTTGTTCCTCATCTTAGTGAGACAGTTCTAAGTTTCTCACCATTAAGTATGTTAGCAACTGTAGGTTTTGGGAGGTCTTATTTACCAAATTGAGGAAATCCCCTTCCATCAGGACTTGAGTGGGGGTTTTTGTTTGTTTTTGCTTTCAGTTTTTAAGACTTTTAAAAAAGTAATTTTAAGTTCACATCAAAATGGAGGGGACGCTACAAAGATTTCCCACATACCTTCTGCTTCCGAACATGCACAGCCTCCCCCACTATCAACACCCTGTCACAAGAGGGGTACGTTTGTTACAATCGATGAACCTACACTGACGCATCACTGGCTCGCAAAGTCCAGCGTATGTTAGGGTTCACTCATGGTGTGGTACATGCTGCGGGTTTGGGCAAATGTATAATGACTTGCATCCATCCTAACAGTATCAAACAGAATAGTTTTCCTGTCCTAAAAGTCCTCTGCGTTCTGCCTATTCATCCCTCCCCAGCTCCCTACCCCCGGCAACCGCTGATCTTTTTACTGTCACCGCAGTTTCACCTTTTCCAGAATATCATAGTTGGAATCATACAATACGTAGCCTTTTCAAATTGGCTGTTCTCACTTGGTCATTTGCATATAAGATTCCTACATGTCTTTTCATGGTTTGCTAACTTGTCTCTTTTTTAAGCACTGAATTAACATTCCATTGTCTGGATGTACCATAGTTTATTTATCCATTCATCTACCAAAGGATATCTTCAGTTCAGCTCAGTTCAGTCACTCAGTGGTGTCCGACTCTTTGTGACCCCATGAATCACAGCATACCAGGCCTCCCTATCCATCACCAACTCCCGGAGTTTACCCAAACTCATGTCCATCAAGTCAGTGATGCCATCCAGCCATCTCATCCTCTGTCATCCCCTTCTCCTCCTGCCCCCAATCCCTCCCAGCATCAGGGTCTTTTCCAATGAGTCAACTCTTCACATCAGGTAACCAAAGTATTGGAGTTTCAGCATCAGTCCTTCCAATGAACACCCAGAACTGATCTCCTTTAGGATGGACTGGTTTGATCTCCTTGCAGTCCAAGGGACTCTCAAGAGTCTTCTCCAACACCACAGTTCAAAAGCATCAATCCTTCAGCACTCAGCTTTCTTCACAGTCCAACTCTCACATTCATACATGACCACAGGAAAAACCACAGCCTTGACTAGATGGACCTTTGTTGGCAAAGTAATGTCTCTGTTTTTTAATATGCTATCTAGGTTGGTCATAACTTTCCTTCCAAGGAGTAAGCATATTTTAATTTCATGGCTGCAGTCACCATCTGCAGTGATTTTGGAGCCCCCCAAAAATAAAGTCTGACACTGTTTCCACTGTTTCCCCATCTATTTCCCATGAAGTGATGGGACCAGATGCCATGATCTGTGTTTTCTAAATGTTGAGCTTTAAGCCAACTTTTTCATTCTCCTCTTTTACTTTCATCAGGAGGCTTTTTAGTTCCTCTTCACTTTCTGCCATAAGGGTGGTGTCATCTGCATACCTGAGGTTATTGATGTTTCTCCCGGCAATCTTGATTCCAGCTTGTGCTTCTTCCAGCCCAGCGTTTCTCATGATGTACTCTGCATAGAAGTTAAATAAGCAGGGTGACAATATACAGCCTTGACGTACTCCTTTTCCTCTTTGGAACCAGTCTGTTGTTCCATGTCCAGTTCTAATTGTTGCTCCCTGACCTACATATAGGTTTCTCAAGAGGCAGGTCAGGTGGTCTGGTATTCCCATCTCTTTCAGAATTTTCCACAGTTTCTTGTGATCCACACAGTCAAAGGCTTTGGCATAGTCAATAAAGCACAAATAGATGTTTTTCTGGAACTCACTTGCTTTTTTGATGAGGTCAGGGGTGGCGGCCAAGATGAGCTACCCCATGTCCGAGGTCAGGGGTGGCGGCTGAGAGGGGCTACCCCACATTCAAGGAGCGGTGGCTGCGCAGGTGCGGGAGGGCCCAGAGGAGCTACTCCATGTTCAAGGTCAGGAGGGGTGACTCATCCAACGTAAGGAGCAGCGGCTGCACTTTGCTGGAGCAGCCAAGAAGAGATACCCCATGTCCAAGGTAAGAGAAACCCAAGTAAGATGGTAGGTGTGGCAAGAGAGCATCAGAGGGCAAACACACTGAAACCATAATCACATAAAACTAGCCAATCTAATCACACTAGGACCACAGCCTTGTCTAACTCAATGAAACTAAGCCATGCCCGTGGGGCAACCCAAGACGGGCAGGTCATGGTGGAGAGGTCTGACAGAATGTGGTCCACTGGAGAAGGGAATGGCAAACCACTTCAGTATTCTTGCCTTGAGAACCCCATGAACAGTATGAAAAGGATATCTTAATTGCTTCTAAGTTTTGGCAATTATAAACCAAGCTGCTGTAAATATTCCTGTGCAGGTTTTTGTGTAGATATAAATTTTCAGTTCCCTTGGGTAAATTCCAAGGAGTGTGACTGCTGGATTACATGGTAAGAGTATGCTCAGTTTTGTAGAAACCACCAAACTGTCTTCCAAAGTGGCAGGACATTTTACTTTCCCAACTGTTATGTATGGGAATTCCCGTTTCTCCACATCTAAGCCAGCATTGTCAGTCTTCCAACTTGGAGTATTCTAACTCTAGTACTCTTGCCTGGAGAATCCCAGGGATGGGGGAGCCTGGTTGGCTGCCATCTATGGGGTCGCACAGAGTTGGACATGACTGAGGCGACTTAGCAGCAGCAGCAGCAGCAGCAGGTGTATAATGATTAAAATGTCTCTCATCTCCCAAATAGTCTTTCGTAATAAACAAAAGTACAATTCCACATGTACATGTTGGACTAACTGCTTTCATATCCCTGGACCTAGGGAGATGTGAATTTCAGGATAACCCTGTCCACCTCATCTTCCACATTCATGAAGAGAGGAACAGAGCGAGAGCCAACTCACCAGGCCCACATTGAGAAAAAGGCATTCATTCTATTAGCCGCTTTGGGTCTCAGAATTTATTCATTCACTCATTAATTCATTCAATTCCCATTTAAAAATGCCCACTGTGCATCAAACTCCTTACTGTTCAACTTTTTTTTTTTTAATGAATTGAATTTATCTGATGTTAACACATGTTCATTGCTAGGCAGATATTTTATTCCCTCCCTTCTCCATTGTCTCCATCCTAGCTTTGCAAGATAAGAAACCCTGTGAACAAACACCACCTCAAGCAATGGAGAAGAGGGATGGACCTAAGTGGAGCTTGGGGAGACCCTGGAAGCATACCCGAAACTGATTTGAGAACCTCCCTGTTGCGTTTTCTCACAGAACTGCAGGGGGAAACTCAATCAGTAACTCAACTGCCACACCACCAGGATAAACTTCCTTGCATCTCTTGCATGCTGGTCCATGTGTTCTTTATGGGCCATGCGGCAATGTATAATGGACATAGCCTTTGAGATCAGTAGGACCTGAGTTCAAATCTTGGGTCTGTACTTACTTGCTGTGTGATCTTGGGCTACTTATTCAATCTCTCTGAATCTCCATAAAATAAAGTAAATAAGTACTACGTTGTAGAGTTCTTTATGAAGAAATAAAATCAGACTGTAAACCCACATACCACCTAGCAGAGAGTAGGAGTCATCTGTGATCATTCCCAAATCTCCAGGGAACTCGTCTCATTTGTCTATGGTCCTCAATATGCTCAGTGCTCAGAGAGTATGTTTTAAATGAAAAGGATGTTTGCCTTACCTAACCTAACATTTGGGTTGGTCTCCTTTCAAGGAGAATTAAAGATGTCAGTGCTTACTTTTATATTGTCTTAGTGTTGCCAACAAAGGTCCTTCTAGTCAAGGCTATGGTTTTTCCTGTGGTCATGTATGGATGTGAGAGTTGGACTGTGAAGAAGGCTGAGCGCCCAAGAATTGATGCTTTTGAACTGTGGTGTTGGAGAAGACTCTTGAGAGTCCCTTGGACTGCAAGGAGATCCAACCAGTCGGTTCTGAAGGAGATCAGCCCTGGGATTTCTTTGGAAGGAATGATACTAAAGCTGAAACTCCAGTACTTTGGCCACCTCATGCAAAGAGTTGACTCATTGGAAAAGACCCTGATGCTGGGAGGGATTGGGGGCAGGAGGAGAAGGGGACGACAGAGGAAGAGATGGCTGGATGGCATCACTGACTCAATGGACGTGAGTCTGAGTGAACTCCAGGAGTTGGTGATGGACAGGGAGGCCTGGCGTGCTGCGATTCATGGGGTCACAAAGAGTTGGACACAACTGAGCAACTGATCTGATCTGAGTGTTGCCAATGCTTTCCCCAAATGTTAGAATCTTAGCCAGTTTGCTCTTTAAACTCAATGATTTTTTTTAATTTAATTTTTTAACACCAAAAACACTTTGGATTGGGGTATAGCTGATTAATAATGTTGTGATAGTTTCCATGAACAGTGGAGTGACTCAGCCGTACGTATACATGTGCCCATTGATTTTCAAGTTCAAAAATCCAAACAAAGCCACAGCAGACCTGGGCTTTGTGGTTATGGGTCTTGGTTTGTAATTCAGGATATAACTTTTCAGGGAGAAAAACACAAATCCTGAATTATAGCATTATTTGGCAAATGTGGGATGATTTCGAGTTATTAGCCAGAGATCTCCTGGGCTCAGGGAGAAACTAGAGGTCTTGACACTAAGCTGGCACTGGAGTCTGCAACTCACCCTCTGGAGACATCCTCTGTACAGGATGGGCTCGAAGCCTCACATGGCTAACTGCGCAAGACAACACGAAATGCTTTGTGAAAGTTAGAGCATTTTCATCAATGGCTTGGGAGGGTCTTGTTGAGATTCTAATAGCATCTTGCCAGAAAGAATATGCACAAGGATGAGAAGTATCTCACTTCCCTCTAAAACTGTCCCACATTTTCTCTATCCATCAAATGAGATGTCATTGTCCCAACTGCTAAGGAATGTTTTGAAGATAAATTGAGGCCCATAAATGAGAAGGAACTCTAAAACACCACATACAGGAAATGGCTCTGTTATTCCAGGTGAAGCAGTAGGACAGCATTTCAAAGAACATGGGCTCTAAAGTGGAAAAAAAGTAGGTCTGAAGCTACTTATGTGCTTCTTGTTCTAATCTGGAAAATGAAAATAACAACTATCTACAGGAGACCTATGGCAACAAAGTGAGGTATGTTGGCAAAGTGCTTAGCACAATATCTGGCAAACAGTACGTACATTAATGATTAATAATAACAGAATACCAATTAGTGTATATTGAACATTTTCCATGTTCGTGTTCGGCACCAAGTATTCTGCAGGTTTTATTCCCTTTATTCCTCATAACTATCCTGGTTTGTGCTTTTATTTTCCCCACTTCACAGGGTAGGAAACTGAGGCCCAGAAAAATGAAACTATTTGCCCAGATTCAAATCAGAACGCTACAGTAAGGCCCACTGTTTCTCGTCCTCACTATTAGAGCTAGACATCATCTAGCCCCTTTCCTGCGCCTACAAGTATCCCCTTTGGAACATTTGTCATGGAGCCAATCACTCCAAGGTTCCTTGAATGATCGTGATGATGGGAACCTCACTACTGAAAATGCTCATCCAGGAGCAAAACTCTATAACCCTAATATCCCTTAGATTACTCTAGGGGTTTTCTACCCTTCTGGATCATCACAAACAAGGAAATACTAATAAATAGTTACAGATTGCAAGAGACTAAGGAAAAATAATAACAAAATGCAATGTGGGATCCCAGACTGGATCGTGGAAGAGAAAAAGAACCCTGGGGAAAGACTGGTGAGATTCACATAGAGCTTGCCATTCAGTTAACAGTATTGTACCCAAGTTAATTTCTTGGTGTTAATCATTTAAGTACTATTATGGAAGATGTTAGGGCTTTCCAGGTGGCACAAAGAATCTGCCTGCCAATGCAGAAGGCGCAAGAGACAAGGGTTTGACCCCTGGGTTGGGAAGATCACCTGGAGTAGGGAATGGCAACCTACTCCAGTATTCTTGCCTAAAAAATTCCAAAGGAGTCTGGTGGGCTACAGTCCATGGGATCGCAAAGAGTTGTGCACAACTGAGCATGCGAACACACACATATATAAGACGTTAATATTAATGGAGGCTGGGTGACAGGTACTGAACTTCTCAATTTTTGCAACTTCTCTATAAATTTTAAACTAGTTCAAACAAAAAATTTATAAAACTGTCCAAGAAACAAAGGACATTTGAATACTGAGAAAAGAGAGAAATGTTTCTCTAGAAGGGACATAGCATTCCTAGGATCTGCTCTACAGAGAGCTCACATCAGAAGGAAACAAAGACAGCAAGAAACAGCAACCTGGACTGGGAGGGAGGGGCCCTCCAGGCTTAGAGATGCAATTGTTCTGACATCAGAAGTTCCTCTCCTTGAACCCAGACACTATCTGCACTAGGCCCAGGCTCGGCTTCCTCACCCATGACTCAGTTACCTCCAGCCTTAGCAAATCAGAGAAACAGAAGGAACTCAGAGTTAGGACAAAGCCCTCCCACAACAGAAAACCTCAGACTGTCTTCTGGAGTTCACTAAATCTGAGAGAACGGATGACTGGAGCCACCATGAGCAGGGCTGTATCTTAGTCGCCATGGGGTTCAGCACAACACTCACAGAACTCTGTAAAAGTCCATTAACAAATGCACGGATGGGTGGGCAGGTGGTGGGGATAGTCAGTTACTTGCCATTAACTAGTCTTCTGGACCTAACAAATTCAATGCTTAAGATGAACTTTGAAAATAGCTTCATAATAAAGTTATATAGTCTGTATGCATAAGAAAGTAGTTCAGTTGTGTCTGATTCTTTGAGACCTCATGGACTATACAGTCCATGGAATTCTCCAGGCAAGAATACTGGAGTGGGTAGCCTGTCCCTTCTCCAGGGGATCTTCCCAACCCAGGGATTGAACCCAGGTCTCCTGCATTACAGGCAGATTCTTTACCAGCTGAGACACCACTGAAGCCCTAATATGCATGAGAGGTATTTTAAGCTGAGTATAGAATTGCATTTGAAACTTTCTGTGAAATTGATACTTATGTGACACTTTAGGGGTTAAATCCTTTTGCAACAGGCCATATCTATCCATGTTTAGAGTTAGTGTTAGATTGTTAGTCACTCAGTCATGTCTGACTCTTTGCCATTCCATGGACTGTAGCATGCCAGGCTCCTCTTTCCATGGGATTCTCCAGGCCATTCCTTTCTCCAGGGGATCGTTTCATCCCAGGAATCAAACCTGGGTCTTCCACATTGCAGGCAGATTCTTTACTGTCTGAGGCACCAGGAAAGCCCCATCGATACATGAGGTGCATCAGAAAAGACAATATTAATGAGGGCTCCTGAGTTACCCACTTCAAATAAATCTAGGAAGCAAGTTTTGCTTATTCTTCAATTTTCTATCCTTTTGAAACTTGGATCAGATGCTATCACATCCCTGTTCAAATCTCCCCATTCTCACATTATACATTTATTGAGTATTATTTGTCTACACCACCTGGAATCAAACTCCATGAGAAGAGAGACTGTATGGCTCTGCTCAGTGTTGTATCCCGAGTAAAGAACTGTTTTCTCAGGGTATGTGCCCAGTAGCGGGATTCCTGGGTCATATTGTAGACTTGTGGACAAAGTCGGGGAAGGAGAGGAGGGGACAAATTGAGAGAATAGTACTGACGTATATACACCACCATCTGTAAACTAGAGAGCTAGTGGGAAGCTGCTGTTTAGCACATGGAGCTCAGCTCAGTGCTCTGTGATGACCTAGATGGGTGGGATGGGGGTCGGTGGGAGAGAGGCTCAAGAGGGAGGGGATATCGTATACATATAGCTGATGTATGGCAGAAACCAACGCAGCATTGTAGAGCTATTATACTCTAATTAAAAAACAAAGAGTAAAGGACAGTTTCTTGCACAGAATAGGTGCTTGATAAACACTGATCAGAGGACTATTTTTCAATTGCCAGCAGTTCCTAATATTTAAGAATGCCCTGCCACAACTCTGGTCTGTGTCCCCAGCAGCCCAATGAGGTGCTCGCAAATAGAGGCACTAAGAGTTCAGGTCAAAATCACACAGCCAGCAGGAGGAGCCTAGACTCCCACTCAGAGCTGATGGCTTTGCTCAAACATCGTAACTTAAGGCCACCATAACTAAGTCCTGCTCGACTTCCAGTACACCTCCTGGATACCTTGTTAGGTGAGTGCTAACTAGTGGCGCAAATGGTAAAGAGCCCACCTACCAGTGCAGAGACATAAGAGATGCAGGTTCGATCCCTGGGTGAGGAAGATTCCCTGGAGGAGGGCACAGCAACCCACTCCAGTTTTCTTGCCTGGAGAGTCCCATGGACAGAGGAGCCTGGTGGGCTACAGTCCATGGGGTTGCATAGAGTAAGATATGACTGTAGCGATTTAGCATGCATATATATAATTAAAGCCAGCCCCCAGGGCCCCCTCTCTGACCCTTAAATGTGTGTCGAAATGTGCCTTTGAGGAATGAACAAGATGAGCTGGTTTTCTCTTTTTCTACCACACAGATAAGTGCCCTGTCTTCTTTTCACAGGCTGTCCAGTATCAGCATCATTTCAATAAGTGCATTAGAACCGTCCCAGGACACTGCGTATCTTATTGTCTCGTCTCCCTGGAGAAGAATGCCCTCTATTCTTAACCCTGCTTCATTCTCATAGTTCCCCTGCTCAATGGGATTTATTAGGGCAATTTATCACAGATGAATCAGTATCTAAGCAATGAGTCTAGTAGGCAGAGACTCACTTTTTTTTAAAGTCAACAGACTCAGTGGTCATTTCCTTAATTGGCACTGATTCAGCCCTTTCTGAAGAGTAGGTCGGGGCACTCCTTGAAAACTTCACAGATTAGAAGAAAAGTCAGAACCATCCCTGACTGAAAAAAGAATTCTAAGATTGGTAGAATATGTTCGTTCTTTTCTATCTCCCTTACCCTCATCAGCCTGCAGTCTCTGATGAGGGGACAGTGTCAGAACTCAGGGATCAGGGAGATATCAACAGGTGTCCTTGACCAGGTATCACTGGGGCAGCACCAGAAGGCTGTGGTCCAACTACCCACACCATCTTAGTTTTTAAATTAGCAGCGTCCTATAAATGTCTGTCACTAGGAAGTTGCACCATGGTTCCCCATGCATCGTTTCATGGCCTTTGTACAAGGTTCCCATTCAGACATCGCTGTCTTCAGTTCATAGCTGGGGAAAGAAAAATGGAGAGATGAAATGGCTTGTCCCCGGATGAGGGGGCTCCAGTACTATTGCCTGGAAAATCCCATGGATGGAGGAACCTGATAGGGTGCAGTCCATGGGGTCGCTAAGAGTCGGACATGACTGAGCAACTTCACTTTCACTTTTCACTTTCATGCATTGGAGAAGGAAATGGCAACCCACTCCAGTGTTCTTGCCTGGAGAATCCCAGGGACGGGGGAGCCTGGTGGGCTGCCGTCTATGGGGTTGCACAGAGTCAAACACGACTGAAGTGATTTAGCAGCAGCAGCAGCAGGATGAGGGGGAGGGGCCAAGGATGAAAGACAGCGTGTCTTAGTCTGTTTAGGCTGCTATAACAAAACACCACATGCTGAGTTTCTGATAAACAACAGAAATTTATTTCTCATGGTTCGGGGTGGGGGGCTGTTTCTCAAATTGAAAGTCCAAGATTAAGGTGCCGACATGGCCCAAACATGGTCGCATTTCAGTGAGGGCCCTCTTTCTGGTTCAGAGAGGGCACTTTCTTGCTGTGTCCTCAAATGATGGAAGGGACTAAGGAGCTCTGTGGAGTCTCCTTTATAAGAGCTCTAATCCCAGTAATGGGGGTCCCACTCTCATGACCTACTCACCTCTCAAAGGCCCCACCTACTATTGCCATCACCTTTGTGGGGTTAGGATTTCAACACATGAATTTTAAGCAGACACAAACATAAAGCAGAGCAGAGAGCATGAGCTTTGGAGTTGGACTGCTAACATTGTTATCCTGGGTACGATGTTCTGTGACCATGGGCGGTACATCATTGGGTACTTAAAATCTCCGTGCTTCATTTCCACTGTTAGCAAAATAGGAATAGTACTACTATGTAGCTCGAATGAGCCGGGATAGATAAGGGCTTGGTACAGAAACCGGAACACAGAAAGCAGTCAGTAAACACTGGCCTTTACTGCTATTGTTGGCAGTACAGAAAATACAGTCTTTTCTCTGGGTAACTGGCCCTGAGTAATCATGATTATAGACTTAAAGATCTATATGAATCCAAATGAGATGGCCACTTGTCCGAAGGTTCTTTGGTATGATCCAGTTTAGAGTGGTTTTTTTCTATTCATAATAAAATGAGGCTAGCGTTTTGCTCCATGGGGACTTCTCCATCATCTCTGTGGGACCTTATAGGGGATCTTCCCTTCTAATAAGAATTATGTGATAGTAAAGAAACTCTCCTCTCTGAATCTTAAAGCACACCTTCTTTTTACAGAATTTCATTCACAAAAAAGCAAAATAATCCAGGTCTGTTAGAGAGGAGCAGAATCAAACATATATTTAACATCTGAACCCAACTACATGTGCTCTTTATAGTCAGCCGTTCAAACGAAGCATAGGATTACCCTTGGCATGTTGCTCCAGTATATTCTATAGGTTATGTACAGTGTGTATACGTTTTACATTGACACATCTAGATTACTACACAGCTGTATCACAACACTTTGATTTCTGTGCTTTCTTATTGAGAAATTTACAAGAGTCCCAGAGACAATTTTGACCATTCACAATTCCCACCAGTCTTTTGCATGCCCCTGACCTCTCCCTCTGTCAACCTCTACATAAAGGTATAACTCTGACTGGTGGCTCAGTGGTAAGCAATCCTCCTGCAGTGCAGGAGTTGCGGGTTCAATCCCTGGCTCAGGAAGATCCCCTGGAGAAGGAAATGGCAACCCACTTTAGTATTCTTGCCCAGAGAATCCCATGCAGAGGGGAGCCTGGTGGGTTACAGTCCATGGGGTCGCAAAGAGTCGGATATGACTGAGCGACTGACACTTTCACTTGCTTTCACCTAAAGGTATATCCTATATTCCTGTTTTTTTAAGTGCCATTGTGTTTAGGAAAAAACATTGCCTCTGAATTCCTCGCTAGAACAAGACAATGTAGGATGGCTGGTGATTTTGTCATTTTATTTCACAGATGGAAAAACTGGCCCAGAAAAAATCCCCCTCTTCCCCCATCCATAATGATATAATGAGTCAGTAAAACCAAAAGAATACCTAGGTGAGCTGACATGAGGAAATGGCCAGTGACTCCGCCACTCACAAACGTGACATACTGGCTGTTCATTTCCTAATGTAAATTCTAGATGGGATTCAGGGAAGGAGGGGGCGAGGGAACAAACTGGACGTAATCAGAATCAGATTTAAGATAAACTGTTCATGGTTAATAGGGTCAGCCACCCAAGCAGCAGCCAGACCTGGAATTTTCCAGCCTTGCTCCTTGCCCAGCATTCACTGGAGACCACGTGTGCATTTGTCCGTAGTAGATCAGTTCCTGGTGCTGAAAGGCAGGGGAAGTAATAGGAATCACTTTCCACTCTAAACCTGGCATGCCTTTAAATGGAACATTCCAGGGTAAGGGAGGGACTCAACTTCAAGAGAGATGATAAAAATAACAGCAATAAGAAATGAGCCACCTCCCCAGCATTGCCAACAAGCTATAGAAGGTTCACGACCAGCACTAAGTAAAGGTCTTTGAATATTACATTTCATTAGACATTCACAGCAATCTTTGAAATAAATATGATAGTAAGTCTTATTTCAGGGAAGGAAACTGAGAATCCAAGGGGTCAAGATACTGACCTGAGATCACCCAGCTAAGAGGAGAAAGAGCTGGGCATCCAGTGCATGAGCCCAAAGCGCACTCCCTTAGAATGTTTTAAAATGTATTTGACTTTTATTTATTTTGCATATGCCTCCTAGGTTAGAAATCACTTTCAGAGGTGAGCAATCCCATGTCAAAGAGAAGGGAAAAAAGTAAGGAAGTTTCAGATCAGTATGTAGAAGAACAGTTCCAAAGGAGTGGAGTGACAGAGCCAAGAAGTGTGTGACTTCAGCTCCAAGCCCCACTTTATCCTCCTCCCCCCAAACACACCCACCCACACCCACCTCAAGAGGCAGGAAAGGAAGAAGTTTCTTATATTGATGTCCATCTGATATGGCGTGATTTCCTACGTGCATGTGAGAAAAGACACAGAGGGAGGAGGGAGCAGAAAAGATCAGTGGGGTGAGGCCCCGGGACCCAGGCTCACTCAGCCCCCGACAAGCACCCAGCAGCCACGCAGTCTCAGCATGAACCGCCACAACACAGGGAGTGCATTCTCACATTCTCTGATTCCACCTCCTGCCCCAGAGTTAATATAAAACCGCCTCACTCGGATGTATTGTACTTCCCCGTGGAAATTAGATTCCGTGTGAATACGGTCACGGCTGCAAAAGCTCTCTTTCTTGAAGCTTCACTGACTATCAGGATATTCAAGCCATGGAGCGGCAATGGAATCCTTGTGGGGAAAACTCAATTAAATCCGCCATAGAATGCACACAGAACAAGAAGGAGAGGAAAGAACAAGGGTTGGGGGGGTGGGGAGGGGAGGTATTTCTTTTGAATAAAAAAAGCTCGAGATTTAAAATTAGACTGTACAATAACAGCCCTAATTCCTGGAAACCCAGATGGGGAACTAAATACATAATATATTGAGAGGAATTTATTTTCACAGACTTTGAGGATGTAATATGGCTTTTGGCAACTTCACGCCACCTTGGCCGGTGTTTCTGACAAGTGGAAGAGACTGTTAACCACCTTTTCATGGAAAACATACCTCCATCTCGAGTCAGAGGTTAAGTTATTCTCTGGCCAAAAGAAGCAATCCATCATGCTTTATTATGAGGCAGATCTCACAATGAATAGCATTTGGCAGAGACGGACGACTTAATACGACTTCACTCGGCAGCGCTGTAAACGGATCTGTCATCTCCAAGACTGGCGGAGGTGGTCAGGCGCCACTTGAGGTCCCGAACAAAATGCTGGCTACTTCAAGGGAGGGCAGAGTAGCGCCTCTAACTTTACACCTGAATAATAACCACAACACGAAGAACCGCTGAGTGTCTATTTAAGCAGCCACAAAGTATCACACAGCTGAGTAGAAAGCGTGCGGGTCTTCACTGCTATATTTAAAATGGATAACCAACAAGGACCCATTGTATAGCACAGACAACTCCACTCGATGTTATGTGGCAGCCTGGATGGGAGGGGGGTTGGGGTGAAAAATGAATACATGTATATGTGTGGCTGAATCTCTTTGTTGTCCACCTGAAACTATCACAGCATTGTTAATAGGCTATATGCTGTGCTGTGCTAAGTCGCTTCAGTCGTGTCCGATTCCTTGCAACCCTATGGACCATAGCCCACCAGGCTCCTCTGTCCATGGGATTCTCCAAGCAAGAATACTGGAGTAGGTTGCCATGCCCTCCTCCAGGGGATCTTCCCAACCCAGGGATCGAACCTGCGTCTCTTATGTCTCCTGCATTGGCAGGCAGGTTCTTTACCACTAGTACCACCTGGGAAGCCTGTTAATCAGTTATTCTCCAATATAAAATAAAAAATTAAAAAAAGAAAGTGTGCAGGCTTTTCAAGTCCTTGGTTTAATTCATTTATTTATTCTTGGCGCTACCACTTATAAACTCCGTGATTGAGTGTGGGTAGGTAACAACCTCTGGCTCAGTATCCTTGTCTATGTATGCAGAGCCCTTGAGATGGTGACAGGCATATAGTACATGTTTAATAAGGGCTAACAGTTCTTATGGGAACAGTCTCAACAGGCTTGGACTAAGGTGATGCGAGTCTTCCTGGGTACAGTGTTTAAGGGCACTCACTTTCAGGGCCACACTGGTGCCTGTGTAAATGTTTTACCCTAGGCATCTCTCTCTTGCTTCAACACAGTCCCTACCCAGATCTCTGGTTCACAGACATAGAAACAAAACTCAGGGAAATGAAGTCACTCTCCGGACTCCACCCAGCCCAGTAGATACAGATCCTGGACTCACAGTCTGTCTGTCCCGTTGTTGTATCACATCACACTGTCTGAAAAGCAGTGTGAAGATGGACTGTCAGCTTCCACATTTTGGCCAGTGTCCTGAATGAAAAAAACTGATCAGAACAGATGGAAGTGCTGGCCTCAATAGGTGGGTTATTCCTTGGGACTCAGAGAACAGAGACAAGCACCCCAAAATTAAGAAGCTTTCCTGAGTCTCTTTCAACACCCAGTTTAGGTGCTGAATAATGCAAAACTGCTTACCCTTGAAAAGTGGCCAGAGTAATAGAGAACTGCATCTCACTGGTCAGAGGGAAAAAAAGAAGCGATACATGATTCTCTAGCAAAACCTTCCTTATCAGCTCTGTTGGGGGAAGGGAAAAAAACAAGGCAAATAAATGACAAAAGCAGAGGAACCATCAATCACGCTGTTGTTGGTCTGCCAGGCCCGGCTGCAGGCATGCAACTCACAGGCCACCCTTTGGCTCCAAGGAGCTCTGCTCAGCCCAGCTCCAGGCAGGAGAGACAGCATGAGCTTGGTGCAAACCAGATCCTGGGATCCTCCTTGCAGCTCTGCCACTCACCGTTTTTGTGACTCTGATTAACTGGCTAAACTCCTCTGAGTTTCCTAATGTCTAGCACGGGGCATTGCAAGCATAGTCTCCGAATTCCTTTATAGCTCCAAACTCTCTAACCCCCACAACACTGAATTACGTGAGCCAAAAGAATGTTCTGAAATAGAATTTCTTCTCAAAGCATCTCTCTATCAGCAGAAAAACTTTCTGGATCCTTCATATCCAATGTCTTGTCACTGTTATTTTTTGCAGTTGATTAGTAAAATATATAAATAGACACCTTTCAAATTGCTGCAATGAGAAATTTAATCCTTTCAATGTTCTGAGTGTTTTGAGTAGCATTAGCAGATCTTACCTATGTAGGAGGGCCCCATACTCTTAAAACTTTGTCACAGGCATCACTTCTGTCACCCTTACAACTTCCAATTGGCAACTGAAGAGGTGTAATTAGAGTCAAGTGAAAGCTGAACGCCAAAGAATTGATGCTTTTGAACTGTGGTGTTGGAGAAGACTCTTGAGAGTCCCTTGGACTACAAGGAGATCCAACCAGTCCATTCTGAAGGAGATCAGCCTTGGGATTTCTTTGGAAGGAATGATGCTAAAGCTGAAACTCCAGTACTTTGGCCACCTCATGCGAAGAGTTGACTCATTGGAAAAGACTCTGATGCTGGGAGGGATTGGGGGCAGGAGGAGAAGGGGACGACAGAGGATGAGATGGCTGGATGGCATCACTGACTCGATGAACGTGAGTCTGAGTGAACTCTGGGAGTTGGTGATGGACAGGGAGGCCTGGCGTGCTGTGATTCATGGGGTCACAAAGAGTCGGACACGACTGAGTGACTGAACTGAACTGAACAGCTTTATTTGTTCATTCATTCATCTATCCATCCATCCATCCACTCAGAAAATATTATAGTGGGTTATTTAGGCATAAGACTCTGTGAAAGGGGCCAGAAACTCAGAGATTAATAAAACAGAGTCTATATGATCCCCTGGAGGAGGAAATGGGAACCCACTTCCGTATCCTTGCTTGGGAAATCCCATGGACAGAGGAGCCTGGCAGGCTACAGTCCATGAGGTCAACAGAGTTGGATACAACTGAGTGACTGAGCGCGCACACACTCTAAGAAAGGCAGTGCACTGAGGACATGGAGCACAGATATTTTGATGGAGCTTTAGTCCAGTCCAGATACCGCATTAGCTTGTCATATAAGCTTTTTGACCTTGGGCAGCTTATTTAACCTCTCTGAAACTCAAGCTACTTTTCGGTGAAATGGGGATATTATCTACCAGTTGAGAGCAAGTGTGGATTAGATGAGTTAATAATGTAAAGCACCTACCACAAGATCTGGGGTATAAGCAATATAAATAGCCACTTTGATTATGAGCTTCAAGAACATTTTGAGTCAATGGCTGGGCCCAGCATGGGGAAGTGCTATTTTTGTTTGCTTATGTCTTTCTTCTTTTTGCAGAGGGCAGGTCTCCCATGTGTTGATGATCTTGTGGCAGCCAAGAGATGGGCAGCTGACTGCCTGCACAGAACTCTATGGAGTGTGAAGTTGGGGAGCTGTGCAGACCGGCTTCCAGTTCCAGGCTTGGCAATGAACCTTGGGGAGTCCAGCTCATATTCTCAAAAGGTCCATTTCCTTCCTAGGGGGCTTCCCTGGTGGCTCAGTGGCAAAAGGGTCTTCCCTGATGGCTCAGTGGCAAAGGGGGCTTCTCTCGTGGCTCAGTAGTAAAGAATCTGCCTGCAATGTGGGAAACCCTCATTCGATCCCTGGGTTGGGAAGATCCCCTGGAGGAGGAAATGGCCACTCACTCCAGTATTCCTGCCTGGAGAATCCCATGGACAGAGGAGCCTGGTGGGCTACAGTTCATGGGGTCGAAAAGAGTTGGCTACAACTGAGCGACTGACACACTTCCTTCTTACATCAAAGGAAATGCTATCTCCCTTGGCCTGGCAGCCCAGATAATCTCAGCCACTCCCAGCTCAGTTCAGACAACATGCCCAAAAAGTGGAAGTCCTTCTTCCCTGCCTCAAGCCAAGTTCCAGGGTTAGCCCAGCCTGACCGGGAATCCCCAGCCCAGCCCACGATGAGCTGAGCGGCTCTGAGAGCCAGTCCTTGAGGCAGCTCAGGGCACCCGTCTAGGACAGTCTGGAAAAGTCATTGTGGAGGAAATGCCAGACACAAGGCACCCTGTCACGTAGTGAGGGGGACACTCAGCAGAAGGGATGGCGCGACCCTCTCCTGCAATCTGAACTCTGTCGGCAAGCAACTCAGCCCAGCAGGTTTTGTCATCTGGACTGTAATAAACCCCACTTCCTGAATCCCATGCCCCCCCAGGCTCTGCACCAACCACGCCACCCGGCCCTGCATGTCCCCCTGCCTGGTCAGAGCCCAGTACAGCTGGAGCTGCCATTTAGAGGCCTCAGGTGCCACTCACGTGTACTAATGAAAAGTGCCCTCTGGCCACCTTGGAGGAGGGAGGGGATAGGTTCCAGCTAAGGCAAGGGGGTCTCAGCCTTGACTGTACTCCAGAGTCCCCTGGGAGCATTCACAATCCTGATGACCAGGCTGCAGACCAGAGGCATTAAACGAAAATCTCTGTAGGTGGGTACTAGGCATCAGGATTTTTTAAAAAGCTGGTCAAGTGATTCCGGTGTGCAGTTAAGTTTAGATTGGTTACTTCTGCTGGGCTGGGACTCCAAAGAACGTCCTTTCCTTCCTCTCTCCCTCCCTCTCTCTCTTATTCCCTCCCTTGCTTCCTCCTTCCTCCCTACTTCTTCCTTCACTGTTTACTAAAACAGCATATTCTGTGGTTAAAGCCCAGGGCTTACAGTCAAACCCATTCTCATTTCGGATTCTGGTGTTGCTGCCACGGACTGTGTGAGTCCAGGCAAAGTACTTCACTCCTCTGAAGCTCAGCTTCTCATCCTATAAAGCAGGGAAAATAAAAGGACTTGCCCCAGAGAGTTCTTGTGAGGATTAAATACCACAGATAAATGGTTTAATATGGCACCTAGCAATTATGACGTGCTCAATGAATGTGCACTACGTCTCTTCTAGCTATTATTGTAATTTTCCAAGGGCTGTGCTACAAAAGGAACAAAGCAGGCGTGATGCTCACTGTCACACAACTAACTCTCTTCCCATTCAGTCTATAAGTGGACTATGGCCCCACATATTGACCAGGACAGGGCAGATAGAGATTTCTCTTTTTTCATTATTTAATATATTTTTTTATTCTGGAAATTTTTAAAAATATAATATACAAAGTCCCATACATTGGCAAGAAGTGGATATTCTAAGATCTGTGAGAATACAAAGTATTAATGACAATAACCATTATACACTGAACATCCTCAATGTGGCAGGCACAGTTCCCACCACAAGCCTACGGGGCCACCTGCTAGAGAAGCACAGTACTGAGCAGGATTCCATCACAGGCTCACCAGCCAAGAGGTGATGCTACTGATATTTACATTTTGCAGATGAGGACTCTGAGGCTCAGAGCAATTAAATGTTTCACCCAGGGTCACAGGGGTGGATCCAAACCTGTTTGTAAGCTCCATATTGCTCTGCTTTCTGAATGAATGTGGAGTGTGCAGACAAGGGGATTCTGAGGTTTGGTCAGAACAGGAAGAACAAAGATGTTCCTCCAACTGGGAGGACTTTTTAGGGGAAGGACAATGCGGAACTGGGTAAGGGTGGGATGCAGAGAGACCAGCATGACAAGTGGGGGTATACAGGGTGGGGTTTAGATGGATTCAGGAGTTGGGGGACAGGTGGATGCTACCCAGTAATGAGTGGGCAGTGAGTCCCTTTAAAGGGTCCAGGGTACCCTGAGAAAAACATAATTCAAAAAGACATGTGCACCCCAGTGTTCACTGTAGCACTATTTACAATAGCCAAGACATGGAAGCAACCTAAGTCTCCATCAACAGATAAATGGATAAAGATATGGTACATTTATACAATAGAATATTACTCAACCATAAAGAGGAATGAAGTTGAGTCTTTTGTAGAGATGTGGGTAGATCTATATTCTTTCATACAGAGAGACATAAGTAAGAAAGAGAAAAACAAACATATTAACACATGTACGTGGAATCTAGAAAAATGGCTCTGATGAATCTATTTGCAGGGCAGGAATAGAGACAAAGATATAGAGAATGGAAATGTGAACACTGAGGGGAAAGGAAGGATAGGACAAATGAGAGATTAGATTTGGCATAAATACACAATTATGTGTAAAATAGACAGCTAGCGGGAAGTCGCTGTATTACGCAAGGAGCTCAGCTCGGTGCTCTGTGATGACCTAGATGGGATGGGGAGTGGCGGGTAGGAGGGAAACCTAACAGGGAGGGGATATATGTGTACATAGAGCTGATTCACTTCACTGTGCTGCAGGAACTTATATAACATTGTAAAGCAACTACATACCAATTTTTTTTTAAAGAGTCCAGGGTGATAAAATGTTTCCAATACATAGAAATTCTAGTCGAGTCCAGTGATTCTGGTTTTGCACCTTGAGGTTATATCACCTACTATAGTTTGCTAAAAATTGAGTAGCAAAATACAAGTAGTGAGCAAAGACCTTCAAACAAGCTTTAAGTGGTTTATGGCTGTTCAAAGAAGACATTATAATAGGGGCTACTTTCCAGAACCTGAACAGCAAATCAATTTGGGGAGGCAGCAAAGTTGGGGGGATGTTTTTAGAAAACATCACTGTGCCTCCAGCTCAGGCAAGCTGGATACACTAGGTGTCAGAGTGCAAACTCGTAAGTTTAACTTAAATTTTGCTTTAACTCGAGGCTCCACCATCTATAAGAGTGTAACCTCTTTGGGGCTCGGCTTCCTCATCTGTGAAGCTGAAAGTGCTAGTTGCTTGGTCATGTCCAACTCTTTGGGACCCCATAGACTGTAACCCACCAGGCTCCTCTGTCCATGGAATTCTCCAGGAGATACTGGAGTGGGTTACCATTCCCTTCTCCAGGAGATTGTCCCAACCTGGGTCTCCTGCATTGGCAGGCGGATTCTTTACCGTCTGAGTCACCAGGGAATTGGGAGCTAGCAGTGTAGCTCTCTTGGTGGGTTGCTGTAAGGATGAAATACTATCAGGCTTGTTAAACACTTAGAATGGAATTTGTGTGCATAAGTGCTCTGTTGCTAGGTTGTGTCTGACTCTTTGCGGCCCCATGGACTGTAGCCCACCGGGCTTCTCTGTCCATGGGATTCTCCCAGCAAGAATACTGGAGTGGGCTGCCATTTCCTCCTCCAGGGGGTCTTCCCAACCCAGGGATTGAACCCACGTCTCCATCTCCTGCATTGCTGAAGGATTCTTTACCGCTGAGCTACCAGGAAAGCCAGAATGGAACTTCCCACCTACTAAACAAGAGAAGGAGCTGTTATCATTGCAGGATGCCTTTCAGTACTCAGGAAACTGCCCTCTCTCAGCCCAGGCCTGACTGTTGGTAGATTTCCGGCTGTAGCCAAGTTCACTTTGCTCTTCTGCCAGAGCTAGTTACATGTTATTTGCTTTGCAGGGTATTTGTTTTCCAATATTTTTACTAAGTAGGGCAGCTGTATCAATGAGGTCTGCTGCTTTATTGGTTGCTAATTGCTGGGGCATAATTGTTGCAATGTTGCTTGGTGTTCCTATAATTCTCTGCAGCCAATCAAGGTGGCCAATTCTCTAATTACAACCCAGTGGATTCTCAGTCACCAGCATCCAAACACTTAGAGAGCTCAGTTTACAAGAACTCTTTTCAGCACTTTTACAAGAAAGGGCTTAACTGACCAAAGTAAGAAAGTCACGTCAGGAAATAATTTTAAAGTTAATTTTATAAATATACATGAGTATATAAAATAACAAATATTTTTATAATTATAGAAGTGTGTATATTTTTTGAAAGTGGTTTTTAAGGTCTGTCTCAAGACCTCTGCACATTTGACTCAGTCTCTAACTGGACAGGAGTTTGGATCTGTAATGATCATAATTCTAAGGCCCAGGCAGCTCTCAACGGGCCTTTGCAAACATCAGATGTTAATTGTACTCAGCCTAGTTTTAGCCCTGCAAGCATTTGACTATATTTGAAAGTTTCTTGGAGGTTGTAACCCATTATGTCCTTTCCACAAGACAAGGAATCAAAGTATTCAATCCACCAAGATCACTGAAGATAATGATATTTTTGGAGTGCTGCAACATACAAAGTTAAGCTATTATCAGTAGTAAATTCATGATTTTAATCAGATGACATCACTTCTTTCCTTCCATTTTCTTTAGTTTAAAACCCCACCTTTTCTTTGACCTCCATACACCTTGATACCTTCCAGGTCCACCCGTCAACCTCCAGCTTTCTCTCTGCCATCTGCCCCTCTTGCTTTCACCCTGCTACAGCCCCCGGCCTCCTTCCAGCTCCTCAAACACACGTCAGGCTTCCCAGCTCAGGGGCCTGGCCCTTGCTGTTCCGTCTTTCTGCAGCTCTTCCCTCAGCTCTTCCCTCAGCCCTTCCCAAGTGGTTCTTTCTCAACTGTAGGTCTCACCTCTAGTGTTGTCTCCATACTGAACATGTCCTAGGTACCATTCTCAAACTATCATCTTGTTTTGCTTGTATCTTGAATATCCATCATTACCACCTAGTTTTATCTTGTTAATTAATTCAGTTGCCACTCTTTGTCCAGAATGTAAGGTTCTATGAGAACAAAGACTTGTTCACCATGGTGACAAAGATGGTCCATGGCGGGTACCCAATGGGCAGTTGTTTGACCAAATATGTAAATGAAAGAACAAATATCCTTTTCTGCTCCTTAATCTCCATATTTTTCGATCTACTTTGCTTTATTCAAAATATGCAATTACACTTATCTACAACTGCTCTATTTTGTATCACCACAATGTTCGCTATTATTATCATTACCACTGGTGGTCAGTCAACAGCATTTATTGAACACCCACAGAGGTGTGGAGCAAGGCACCAAATACTATGGGGGAAAATGAGGATCAAAAGTCACCACCTCTGCCGTCAGGGAGTATTCAGTCTAACTGGAAACCAAAATAAGCAGACTTGACTTATGTCGGCAGAGAGGCAGCAGCTTACGACAGAGACTCTTGGTTCCTCTCGGCGGTGGGCTGAATTGTGTCCCCCAGATTCATATGTTGGAGTGCTAATCCCTAGTATCTCAGAATGTGAATTTGGAGGTGGGTATCTTTAAAGGGACGATGAAGGTTAAATGAGGTCATATGGATGGGGCCAAATCCAATATGACCGGCATCTTTGGGATAAGAGGTGTTTAGGACCCTGGGGAAAGACCACGTGAAGGACATGGAGAACAAGGGCATGGAGATGCCCTGGGACATCTATAAGCCAAGGACAGAGATCTCAGGAAAAATCAGCTTTGCTAACACCTTGGTCTTGGATTTGTAGCCTCTAGAACTGCGAAAAAACGAATGTTGTTTGTCACCCAGTCTGTGGTACTTTACTGGGGAGGCCTGAGCAAATTGACACACTCTCCAATATTCGTTTTCCTTTCCTTATGTAGACTAGGTAGCACTAGTGGTAAAGAACTCACCTGCCAATCCAGGAGAAGTAAGAGACACGGGTTCAATCCCTGGATTGGGAAGATCCCTTGGAGGAGGGCGTGGCAACCAACTCCAGTATTCTTGCCTGGAGAATCCGATGGAAAGAAGAACCTGCTGGGCTACAGTCCATGGGCCACAAAAAGTTAGGCACGACTGAAGCGAATTAGCACGCACGGATGTAGGTAAGTGGCTGAGTGCCTGGCCACCTGGGGGACTGCATTTCCCAGCTTCTCCTGCAGATACACGTGGCCACACAAGTAACGAGCTACAAGTAGAAATGCCATGTGACCTTATCTGCACCCAAACTATCACACCCTTTAGAGCCCAGTGCTAACTCAAGTTCAGGGAGGCAGCGGGTTGAGAAGTGTAGAAAGAGAAGAAGACACAGAGGGGAGCGGTGAGGCCAGACTCCTCCGCATAGGAGTCTGCACAAAGGCCTCTCCAACCAAAGCTCGCCCCTTACCAGTTCCCACCTGGTCGTTCTACATTGCTCTGGTGGCCCATGAGAAAATCCACCAAACAGCAGACTCAAGAAAGATCCTGTGCGTATCTGTGGTGGGACCAAGAGACATCAGCCACTTATGCTTTAGTGCTTCTCAGTCCTGAGTGAGGGAGATGCCTGAGGAAAAGGGGGCTTCGTTGCAGAGTAGGCACGTAAGGCTGAGGTCCTCTAATGAGTTTCTGACAATGAGCAGATCCTCAGGAGTGGGAGAAGAGCTCAGTAAGAAAGGCAGAAAACTTAAATTTATTTAAGCAGCAAGCTTAATGTATTTAAAAGTTCCATTAGGGAATCTGTGCTAGGATGGAGTGTCTCACTCTCAGAATGGAAATGTCATAATTGTCCACTGATGGCTACTTTCAGCTACATCATACATTAGACTGGTTTTGAGGAGCCTCCATGAAAACCTATGCACTATTTTCCACATATTCTTATAAAGCCCGCAAAAACACACATTGAATCCCCAAGAATCAAATCAGGTATTAGATTTTGGATTAATTTTCTTGAAATACAGAGTACTGAGCAACTGTGCCAACCAAATGGCAGAGACTGAGCCTGAGTTCAAAGAGGATATAGAGCCCGGATAATGAAGTTCACTGGGGAAAAAAAAGAAATTCATGGATGGAGATTTCAACAAATCCTTTGTTGTGACACTGAACACACCCCAAGGTATGTCCTGTGTTCACGCTGTGGAGGCTGGCGTTTTCTAAGCGTGGACCCTTTTTCTCGCTCCTGTGAGCCTGGGCTTGTGACTCACTGGATGCTCTGGAGTTTGGGGAAAGCTTCAGGTGGAGATCTGTCAAAGATAAATGGCCAGGCCCAGCGAGCAGCACCAAGCTGGAAGGAAACCCGGGCTGCAGCGCCATGAATCAGCGTGTTCCCTCAGGAAGAGAGGCGGTCTGCTTATTACACTCACCTTGTCATCGATCGGAACCACAAAGACATCAGGCCTCGCCCCGCAGGCAGCTGAAGCAGCAGTTTCCAATTTATCTGCAGCCAGTTGAGTCCTGGAAACCCCAAAGTACAAGCACTCACAACGTACAGGGATCATGAGCCACCCTTGCCCACAGCACCTAGGGTGGGAGACAGGACAAGAGAGGCGTGGAGACCCTGAGGGACAGCACTCCTTACCACGGCATTCCCAAGGCCCAGCCAGGCCCCAGCAAATGTTTGTCCACCAAATGGCTACAAGGGTTTAAAAAAAGCAAACAAATGAAATATCATGTAGGCATTTAAATAATTTTAGAGACCATGTAATGATAAGCATAAATAGCTAACTATACTGTTTAGAAAAATATATATAATATGTATATTGAGTATGATCACAGTTTTATTATATCTTATTTGTAACTTTGATGGTACATACTGTGTGCTGTGTGTGCTTAGCTGCTCAGTTGCGCCCCACTCCTTCTGACCCTTTGGATTGTAGCCCCCCACCCCCCCCACCCAATCCTGCCCCAGCTACTCTGTCCATAGGCTTTTTCAGGCAAGAATACTGGAGTGGGTTGCCATTTCTTCCTCCAGGGGATCTTCTCCACCTAGGGGTTGAATGCACGTCTCCTATGTCTCCTGCATTGCAGGTAGATTTTTTACCTCCTGAGCCATTAAGTATACTTGCATGCTAGTTGCTCAGGCATGTCCAACTCTTTGTGACCCCAATGACTGCAGCCTGCCAGGCTCCTCTGTTCATGGGATTCTCCAGGCAAGAATACTGGAGTGGATTGCCATTCCCTTCTCCAGGGGATCTTCCTGACCCAGGGATCAAACTCAGGTCTCCTGTATTGTAGGCAGATTCTTTTCCGCCTGAGCTACCAGGGAATCCCATCAAGTACATACACCAACAGGGCTGATAAAGGTTATCCTTTATTTTGCCATTATGGGCAATTTTTAGTTGTTTTTGTGTATTATTTACCTGACACCACCAGGCCTAAAGTGTAGTTCATGGCATTTTACCTTCCACTTCCTACAATAAAATCTCAGTCATTCTAGGAGCCCTGTTGCTCCATTTCATAAAACCTGCCCTCTTCTCCACCTTTGCACCTGCCAGCACCCCCATGTGGAGCCCAGAAGTTAGCTTCTCACCTAAATCTTCCCCTGAAGGATAATAAGATTCTGAGCTACAAGTATTGATTCTTTTGCTTTGGCTGGGGTGATGCTTGGTGAGGCCAGTTCACCTCCAAGACGTTTTCTTTGCTGTCTGTGGATAAATCTATGACAGCACTGTGGAGTACCCTGCTTCTGCATGTAAGGTAGGCTTCACGTGCAGTCAGGTATCCAAGTGTGGGGACCCATGCATGGGAACGCAGTGTCATGAACGAAGTGTAACACCACAGGCAATGTTGGCCATGCACACACAAAAGGGTCTTCATCCAGAATACAAGAGGGCCTCATAAAATATTATTATTAAAAAATAATAATCTCTTCCTGATGTGTATATTTTATGAGGCCCTCTTCCCATTGAGATAAGCATCACTTTCCCCTTTTAAAGTATAATTATTGACTACAGTTACATGTCAGTGAATGTAGAAAGATTAAGCTGGAAAATCTCAGCAAGGTAGTCATCCATGAACTGCAACCATTGCATCTGAGCTGAAGCATGCAACTGCGGAAAAGAGAAACAATCAGAGATGAAGTTCTGAATAATGGGAGAGAAGCCTTCAGGCCCCATTCAACTCAAAGAGATCTTTTTCTTCACTTACAATCAATGAGGGTTATAAAACCCCACCCCTTACACCAGTGCAGAGCAGAGCATTCTTTGTCTTGAAACTATGATTCCATGCAGATTGGTGGAGAGCCAGTACTGCCAGGCTCTCAAGAGTTCACAAAACAGCAAATAAACCACAGAAAGGGAAGTGAAGGGGCATCTAGGCCAGTGGATCTGAAACCTGAATGTGCAATAGGATCTCCTGGAGGCTTGTTAACACAGATTCCTGGATCCGATTCCCAGAGTTTCTGATTCAAGGGGAGGAGCTTGGCCTTCTAAGGGAAGGGGCAGAAAAGAACACCAGGTCCGTTTCTGCCCATTAGCCACGGAAGAGCAATTTCTCCCTGAGCAGAAGAAGTAATCCTAGCAAGGCCATGCCATGAGGGAGAGTAGCCAGCAAGTTTTCTTCTTTCCCCAAGATGGTACCATGCTGTAGGACTACAGTACTAGGTTAGGTGACCATGATACCAAAATGCCATTGGCTCAACACAAGAGAGTTTATTTCTCACCCAAGGCAGGTCTACTGCTGGTTGAGTTATGCTCTTGGACTGGGTTATCTTCCACACAATTTTCAGCATTCTGAGTGGCTTTGGTCTTGTGGCACCCCCACACTGACCTTTTTCTCCATGATCTCTGTGGCAGGGGAGAAGGAACCTGGGGAAGGCGTTCACTCTCATGTCACTGGCCAAAGTGAGTCACGTGGCCATGGCTAACTTCAAGAAGGAGAGGAGGTGTAACCTTCCATGTGCCCAAATGTGGAGGAGAACAAGATTCACTAATGACCACTGATGGTGTCTACCACAGTGGCTCAACTGTATATTTCTTCTTGATCACATTTCCTCGCCTCCTGGGGAGTAAAGAGAGGGAGAGAAGCCTCAAGCAGTCATGACATTAGAGTACAGGCGCATCCTGATGACAGAGTGGTTGAGAAGAAGGCATAACAGAGGCAAAACATTTTGTATTTTATTATTTCAATCATTCAAAAGCGAGAAACAATACCGTGATAGTTGCTGTTATTGAATGATTGAAAACACAGCAGGTAATTGGTTTATGCAATAACATTTTACAGAAGCACACACACGTGCATGCGTGCGTGCACACACACCACAGAATAAGTGCATGTAGAAACCGGTGATACCCAGTAAATCCAGTATTCTGGTTATTGTACCAATATCAATGTCCAGGTTTTAACAAGGTATTATAGTTATTTAAGATGTTAACATTGGGGGAGCTGGGTGAATAGTACATGGGGATTTTCTGCATTCTTTTTGCAACTTCTAGTAGGTCGATCATCATTTCAAAATAAAAAGTTTAAAGAAGTAGCAGAAGACTTTCCATCCTGGTCCTGTGCCTCACCTCTTCTCTACAAATGCCTCCCACAGGAGCTCCGAGAGAAGTTGTCTGAGTAAAGCGATCTTCTGCTGGGTTAGCAGGGAAGCTGATTAATGTGTCGGTGAGATGGCTGCAGACATTCACCTGCCTGTCTTCACCTTCTGTCTCTGCAGAAACAGAGATGAAATCTCTCCTTTGAAAGTTAAAATAAAAACCAGTCAATCCTCGCATGCACACTCCCGTCACCACTCCCCACTCCCGCTTTACTGCAGGTAATAAGTGGGAGCCCAGGTGAATTGCTATGCATTTCCCTTTAAATTCTTGGATTTCAGTGACAGACCAAGGTTCTCATCTGTCAGCAAACTGTTCCAGGCAGACCCATTACTTTACACTACAATAAAAAGAAGGACGTCAGGATCATCCGTCAAACCAAAGCAGCTGGGAGCACTGTCTTGTACCAGGGGCTGTATTCATTTGCCCAGAACATTTAAAAATCTATGTCCCAGCCCTTCTCCCCAAAGTCCTTATTTCACCCAATAAAATAAATTTAAAGTGCATAAATGTATATTAAAAATATCTAAGCAAACACTCGCAGCTAAATAATGTTCACCCAGATGCGCCTACATTTTTTTTTATCGTTAGACATGTTTCCTGTTCTCCCAAGTAAATATTTCACCAAAAATGCTCCCCAAGCAGCTGTTTTCTCAATATTTTCACAATAGAATATTCTACGCTCTACACATATAAATACTGTGAATAACCAGACATTTTCCCAAAGAGACCTTTGATTTCCCTTCATTTTGTGAAATGATTCTCACCAGGATGCTAGCTCCGAGAGCGGCGCCAAGCTGGGCAGGGTGGGGGCCTCAAAATCCAGGTCAAAAGCTCCCAGTAATTTCTCGGAGCCTGAAATGAGATGAGTCCTTATAGAATATGTCAGGATATTTCATTTTAGGGCGCCATGGGGTATCAGAAGGAACTCAAATGTTGCGGTCACACAGACTCACGTTAAAGGCTCTTTCTTCCACTTGCATGGCTTTGGGTATGTTATTTACTGCCGCATCTGTACGAAGGGAAACATCAATAGCACCTGCTGCTTCTGTGTGGAGTGAGCGGCTTTCCAACAGTATTTGGTCCTCTCGCTTTATTTAAGCAGCCTCCTTGAGGGCAGGCCAGCCAGGTGGCAGCCCAGGGTACCCGCCAAGGCTGCAACAGTCCTTGCAGTGGAGTCTCCACATTCATAAAGATCTATGTCCACTCTTCAGAAGACTGAGTAACCAGTGTCCCATAAAACTCTAGCTGCAGAGTCCCCTTGCAAAAGTGGTTCTCAAACTTGAGTGTGCATCAAGATTATCTGCAGGAAGTAGGGAGCTTTTAGAACATAGATTTCTGGGCCCCACCTCTAGAGCCTCTGACTGGACAGATATGTATATTACCTGATACTCTGCTTCCCAGGTGGCTCAGTGGTAGAGAATCCTCCTGCCAATGCAGGAGACGCAGATTTGATCCCTGGGTTGGGAAGATCCCTTGGAGAAGGGCATGACAACCCACTCTAGTATTCTTGCCTGGAAAATCCTATGGACAGAGAAACCTAGCCGGTTTCAGTTCATGGGGTCGCAAAGAGTCTGACACGACTGCGAGACTGAGCATGCATTTCTAACAAGTTCCCAGGTGATACTTAGGCTGCTCCTCTGGAGACCCCACTTTGAGAACCACTGTTCTAGAACAGGGGTGTCCAAACCTGAAATGTGTTAGGCTTGGCAGGTCATACCATTTGTGTTGCAACTACTCAACTTTATTATCATCACATAGAGAAACCATAGATAATACATTTTGTATTCCAATGAAACTTTATTGACAGACTCTGAAGTTTGAATTTCCTATCATCTTTACATGTCACAAAACAGTATGCTCTTTTGCTTGTTGATTTCAACTGCTTGGAAATGCAAATGCTGTTCTTAGACCTCAGGCCACAGGAAAAGAGGTGGCGGGTTGGATTTTGGCACTTGGACTGTAGTCTGCCAACCCCTACAACTAGTGCACTAGGAAAAGGCAGTGTTTCCAGCCTCTGTTGGATAAAAAAAGTCTCCAATTTTCTTTCTCCATCTGTTTCTGAGACTGCGCTGGACATCAGGCTCCGTCCGCACCAGCGCTCCTGGGGCAGCCTCAGCTGAATCAACACCGCCTTGGCCGCTAAGGTCTTGAGACTTCTCCCCGCCCCCACCGCACCCCAGCCTTCTTTCAGCCTCACTTTTTGCTCTTTTTTATAGCTTTTCACAAATTTGTCTCTGTGGCAAATTTACAGCACGCACTGCCTGTCTGAACTATTTAAAGGCGCAATATTCTCGACTGTGCCATAAAGCTTTCCCATTCTGTATGTTTTATTTCTCGGTTTGAGGACCTTTTATGAAATCAGCAGCTAGGCGGAAGGAAATCATTTGCATACTTGGCTCCATACACCTGGAATTCCTTAATTTTAGGGATTAGCAAAATGAGTCTAATAAAAAGTGGAGGCCCTTGTTAATCATCTCTGTAAAGTCCCTTCATTACCTGATACTTGTGCCCAATCTGAGCGTCCGTTTCAGGAAATTCACATTGTGCAGGTCAGTTAGGATGGTTTTATGAACTGATTTTGGAATTTTACATGGGGCGGTTTGTGTTTTTAGTGTTCCTCAAAGTTAAAATGACTCTTTTCTCCCCATTTTCCACTCTTAAGAGGACACCTCTCTGCGTTATCACAGAGATGGTCCCAAGGTGACGTCTGGGAGAACCGTTACCCTTGCACTGAGAGTGGATTCCGCACCCACTGCCTTGTTATTTGAGATGATCTGTGTGCAGGCCTTGCTAATGTTTCCCAAGTGGAGAACCTGTGCAGCTTCCTCTTCTGTTCTGCTCTACACTCACTCCCCAGAGAAACCTGGATGCTTCCAAGAACTCAATCCTACTCACCCCCTCCTTAGAGGATTGAGGGAAACTGCTTTAGTTGTCCCTGCTTTTAAGGAGACCCTGAGGAAGGTCAGGTCAGCAATGCAGCTGCCTCCCTAGCTTTCTGCAAAGGGCAAGAGAATACCATATACACTGCCTGCCAACGTTTCCAGTTAAGTCAGGGTTCCACGGGCAACTCCTTACAGCACTGGCAAAACATAAACTGGTCCCACGAAGAGAGACAGTTCCCATAATTGGAACTTAAAATAAACCAAACAAAAATCCTCTGTCTGAAAAATTTCCCTGATTTTCTTTTCAAAATACAACTGCTCTGTCACCCACCCCCAGAACTGAGAGACCATAGCTGCCTGAAGTCACTAGTTGTAATCAGGATAATTCTGAAACTGAATGATGCATGCTGGAATGCTGTTTACAGGAAATGAGCAATTTATTTTATTATCCAAATTTTAAACCCTTTTAATATGCCTCCCAAGAAGATGTCTGATTTGGAAAATTGCAAAAGAGAACTTAGGAGAGGACAAGGGTTACTAAAAAAATTCAGCACTGTAAGGCCAGATAAAGAGACTTTAGAGATTGCTTGAACAAAACTTAGAAAATGTATCTGCCTAAATTCCCTTTATGTTGACGATGGTAAGGGATCCACATTATACTGTGTTGAGTAATAGAAAAACTATGAGATGAAAAGTTGAAATAGAAGATTATATTCAATGGAAGTAACACATTTGTTAAATTCTTTTTCTGCAATTAATATGTGTATATGTGTATGCGTGCATACATGTATATGTTCACTCAGGCATATATGTACTCGCAAATACATAAAATGTTTCTGGAAGAATCACTGAAAACATAGTTGTGAAAAGAGACCAGACATAAGATTTCTCTGTGTTGTCTTCCTTTCTGACCTGTTTATATATTCTAATTGCAGGGATATATTTTTACTTTGGGGGATTATCAGAGTTTATGTGGGTGGTGAAATTTTGAATTCTTTTCACGTTTTTCTGTATCTGTATTTTTAACAAACATATGCTTTAAAGAAACATCTTTTTTAAAGGGCCTTAATAAGCCTCTCATTTGAACATAAAGGCAAAGTATATGGATTTTGTACTTGTAATTAATTTTCATTCTTGTATGTATCAGGTTCTCCAACATGCCCCTCATATATGCCTATCAGGAACATGTTTACAGAGGTATCAAATTAGCACCTTGCCCAAGGCATCCATGTTTCTTAATCTCATGCTGCCCTTTCAGGATCAACTTTGCGATTCAGAGGATTTCTGTTTTCATCCAGTTGACCAGGCCAGCTTCCAATGATGCTGGAGAAAATAGTCACGTACCTAAGTATGTGGATAACCAAGACCCACTGCCACATCTAGGAGAGATGTGTGGTCTCCTGGGCTTTCTTGTTGCCCACAGTAGCCACGTTTGACTCATGAAGAGCATAGACAAAGGGCAGGAGGGGCCAGCGGATCTACTCCTTTATGGAGTAGATGAGGAGCTAGTGCCAAGGGCTTGTCCACAAAACTCAGCTGGTCAGAGAGGACTTACGCTCAGATTATCCTTCTACCAGTGCCTTAGGGAACTTAGTTGGTTCTCTCCCCCTGACTGTTTATCTCATCCAATTAACTCATCACAAGTAGAAGATAAGACAGGGTCTTGAAAAAAAGGGAGCAGGGAAGGTTGATTTTGATGGAAGGCAAGTATCCCGTGGATTCTGCTCCCCTACCCACCCATGATCAGGGCATTAGGGAAGAGCCATGGTCAAAAGTGCAATGCAGGGGTGAACTAGGGGTTCAATGGCTGCTTGTTGAATAAGAGGAAGGGAAACAGCATGGATTGGATGCCTACTTGCGCTTGGCCTTCATTCCCTCAAATAAGCGATGTACCATCATCCCTCTTTTACAAATGGTAGTAAATAACATGTTCTCGATCACACAGCTCTTGGCTGGACTGGGTTTTAGGTTCAAGCCTGTCTGAGCCTATCTCAAGATGGATTGGAAATCTCTACATCTGAGAGCCTTTCATAGAATAGAATAGACCAGGCAAAGATTGCTGCCCACTGATCACACTGATGAGGAAAGAAATAGAGGGAAATACTCCTTGCCTGATAGATAAAAAATGGAAATTGTACTTATTGAGCATTTAATGTGCATTAAGCAAAAAGGTATGTACTTAACATATGAGATCTCATTAGATGTAAATTAGACTGAAGACCTAACCTATTGTGTTAGGAAGCAACCAAAGAATGAACAACAATTTCCTGTCTAAAGGCACCCAGATTCACAGAGGAGAGGGGAGAAGTTTTCCAGATAACTTCATCCAACACAGCTACCGTTGTGACTTGTGATGTTCCTGGCTTGGGATAAGTGATAAGTAAATATGTATGAACTTCTCAGACTGGATACCAACCTGCTTCTCTGCTTCAGCACCATCTAGAGGCTTTCTCTGGACACTCCAAGCTGATGAATCATAATTCTTTAATAATAATCATTCTTTGGGATGAATACCCAGAATGGGTTGCTGTATCAAATGGTAGTTCTATTTTTATTTTTTTGAGGAACCTCCATACTGTTTCCCATGATGACTGCACCACTTTGAACTCCCACCAACCATATGCCAGGGTGCCAATTTCTCCACATTCGCCAACACTTATTATGTTATGTTTTGTTTGGTTTTGCTTGTTTCAATAACAGCCATCCTAACAAGTGTGAGGCAATGTACTTCCCCGTGGTTTTAATTTGCCTTCCCCTGATGATTAGTGATGTTGAGGACTTTTTCATGTATTTGGCAGCCATTTGTATATCTTCTTCAGAGAAGATATACAAATTCCAGACTGTTCACTCCAGTCCTTAGTTCAATTTTTAGCCTAGGTCTTAGTTTTTTGATTTTGAGTTGAGGAGCTCCTTGTATTTTTTGGAGATTAGCCCCTTATCAGACATAAGGTTTGGAAATATTTTCTCCCATTCTGTAGGTTGTTTTTTCACCTTGTTGATGGTTTCCTTTGCTTTGTGTAAAGCTTTTTAATTGCAACCCCAATGCTGGATATTTATTCAAAAGAGTTGAAATCAAGATTTCAAAGAGATATTATTACCCGTATCTTCATTGCAGCACTAGTCACTAGTCATTGTGAGGACACAGTCTCAATGTTCATCAAAGATGAATGAATAAAGGAAATACAGCATAACCGTATACTGGAATACTATGCAGCCTTAAAAAGGAAGGGAATTCTGCAATATGTAACAACATGAATGAACCTTGATCATATTATGCTAATGAAATAAGCAATCGCAGAAAGACAAATACTGCATGATTCTACTTACATGAGGTATCTAACACAGACATGTTCATAGAATCAAAAAGTGGGATGATAGTTGCCAATGGCTTCGAGGAGGGATGAACAAGGAGATACTAATAGATGGGCATAAAGTTTCAGTCAAGTAGGATGAATAAGATATAGAGATGTGTTGCACACATTGTACCTCTGTAATTAACAATAATACACACATAAAGTTAGTTAAGAGGGTAGATCATATGGTAAGCGTTCTTACCACAATATGATAAAAATTTTTAAAAGAAAAGGTGCTAAGTTGGCACATAAGTGCTTCTTGAACTAGTAATAAATAAAGAATCTTACTCAAAGTCATCATAATCATCTGACATTTAGTGAATGTCGTCTATTGGTCAGGAGCTCTCCCAATGGCTCAGCAGTAGAGAATTTGCCTGCAATACAGGAGACGTGAGGATGCGGGATCAATCCCTGGGTCAGGAAGATCTTCTGGAGGAGAAAATGGCACCTCACTCCAGTATTCTTGCATGGAAAATCCCATGGACAGAGGAGCCCAGGAGGCTACAGTCCATGGGGCCGCAAAGAGTTGGCCAGAACTGAACACAGAGAGAAGCCGCAGCACTACTGGCCAGACTCTATACTGAAGGCTTTATATTTTCCATCTCATTCAGGGCTCTCAACACTCCTATGAGGCAATTCTTTTTATTACCTCCTTTTTACAGATAAGAAATCAAGACTCAGAGTCCACTAATTTGCCCCAAATCACAGGACCGCTAAGTGGTGGATCCAGGATTCTAAGGCCAAGTGTGAGTTCCTAACCACTACAGCCATCCCTTTCCGGCAACAAGGTTAGTAAAGAACGTTGGCCAAACAAATACTTGCTGTCTGTATTCTATTTACAATCTTAAGAGAGACAGTTTGTGGTTTTGAAAGTTCAGAAATTTAATTTTTATTCCTCACCTCAAATCAAAGAGGGAAATTAGTATCTACATCCAGACCCTTCCACTCTCCCCATCTTTTCTTTGACCAGACCTGGTTGCTTATCTCTACTCACTTCCCATCATCCAAATACCAAGAAAAAAGACTGACATGACTGTAAAATGAGGTGCCAGCTCATCCCTCAGGGCCCTAGGGCAACAGCCAAGGATGATGCAGTTACACACTCAGGATGGTTCGGTGGTTGCCACAGATACAGCTAACTTTTCACCAAACTCATCTTCCCTTGCTCCTCAGCACACAGCTAGACTCATTATCAGCCTCACACACAGTTAGTTCTGACTGAAAGTGGGTTCTGATCAAGGGAAAGAGGGGAGAAGTGACATGTGCCATTTCTGGAAATTGTATGCACCCTCCCAGTGTCCCCACTTCACCCCACACAATTCTCTCTCTTTCCACTCAGCCAGCTGGAAGTCCACACACAGGGTGATTCTGAAAAGTCCTGTGTTGAAGATGTCACGGACACCAGATAGAAGGACCCCTGAATCACTGTTTATAAATAAGAGTTCTCAGCTGACTGAGAATACCAGTTTTGTACGGTGAGTAAGAAATAAATTTAAGAATATGTTTAGTTCAAACAGTCACACATGATTCCTCATAGCTAGGAGTACATGGGCAGCAGTCTAGGTCTGGGATGTGGCTTATGATGGTGGCCCAGGAGTTTCTCTTAGATACTCCGCTCCCTCTTAGTAGGCAGTTGTCCATAAGTCTATCACCTCTTGGTCACAAGACGGCTGCTGTATCTCCACACCTCTACCTCCACACTATTCTAAGGAGAGAAAGAAGAAAGGAGAAACTAAAACGATGGTATGGATATCAGGATCCTGAAAAAGCTCTCCATAAACTTCTTGGTTTATATTTCAGTGCCCGCCTCAAGTGGCCAGGGGTCTCATAAAGTAAACTGAGGACCTGAAAAAATGCCATGGTATTTTTTATAAGGAAAATGGGGACTTAGATAACTAGCGATGTCTGGCTCAGTGATATACAGAACTAGTACAGAGGATTTTAGCAAAGAAAAACCACTAAGAGCCCTCTGTCCAGCCATAGCCTTGTCTAAAAGTCCTCTTTCTTTCTCTGACCCAACATAGACATTTGATCAACTACTCTACTTTTCTCCTGCCTGAACACCGTGCTCCTTCCAACATGACACCCCCATAAAACATACACATATATATTTTTAAGATTTCATTTCCAACTTGTAATAAATTAGGATGCTAGTTTGGCTTTTGACTGACATGTGCCATGTCTTAAAGTTTGACAAGTGTATCTGTGGGGATGAAAAATCATCTCCCATGGCCAAATGCGATTCTGTCCTCTCCCGGCCCCCTTCTGCACTGCCTTCCACCAGCCCAGCTCCCCTCTCTCTCTCTCCTCACTGGCCTCACTCCTGAGTGTGCTACTTCTTGGACAAAAGGACAGATTCACACCTCCTGGAGAGAAAGTGGTTTGGAAGATTTGCAGGAGGACTTGCTACTAACAGTCCAAAGGAAAGAATTGCCCTGTTGAAGACTCTCGCACAATAAAGAACAGGAAACACACCAAACTGTGTATTGCATTTGGGAACAGAATCAGCAGTCTGGTATTGCAGATTGTTCTGATTTTTCAAAAGAAAGGTACCTGTGTTTGAATTAGCAACAAATATTCCTAAGAACAGTCAGCAACCTAACCCAACAACATGCCATCATTTTCACCAAGGATGTGAAGTTTTCATCACCACACTCTCATGGACAGATTTACCATATAGGCCGCCGTAGCTGAGAGGAACCTGCACCAGGCTGCAAATGCGGAGTGGGTAAAAATGCTGCAGCTGGTCTGTTGGGGGCCACACACTAGGGTGCTTGTGCAAAAAGAACCAAAGCAGACAAGTTCAATCTTGTGGGATGGTGGCGGCCAGAGTCCTGAAACTGATTTTGAATCTTATAGCCAGGATCAATAGCTGTGGGAAGAGGGATCCTTTATTAAACTCAGACTCTCAGTGTCTTGCTTATTTCTATTATGAATCTAAGAAAAATATTGTGTTTGAGCCCAAATAAGTCTTGATCATTTCAGCCTCACTAACTCAATCAACCGTGTGAGGCTCATGATTAGTGCTGCTGCATAGGGTTGAGTCTTCTCTGGCTTTCTGTAACTGTCAGCTTGCACCTCAGAAATTTATTCCCCTCTCTGTTCTTAATGTCCCTAAAATGGGAATAAAAATATCTGTGTGTGTGCATGCTCAGTAGCATCTGACTCTTTGTGACCCCATGGGCTGAAGCACACCGGGCTCCTCTGTCCACGGAATTTTCCAGGCAAGAATAATGGAGCAAGTTGTTGTTTCCTACTCCAAGGGATCTTCCTGACCCGGGGATCAAACCTGTGTCTCCTGAGAGTCTTGCATTGGCAGGAAGATTCTTTACTATTGAGCTACCTGGAAAGCCCCCAGAATATCTGAACTAACTATATATAAGAGATATGGTACAATTAAATAATGTACTAATACAGGTAATTATTATTATTCAAGCCTACTGTGTGTCTGCTTAGGTGTCACACCTGATATACAACAGCAATTAATCCACACCAACCTAGACAGCTTATTAAAAAGAAGAGACATTATTTTGCCAACAAAGATCTGTCTAGTCAAAGCTATGGTTTTTCCAGTATTCATGTATGGATGTGAGAGTTGGACTATAAAGAAAGCTGAGCTCTGAAGAATTGATGCTTTTGAACTGTGGTGTTGGAGAAAACTCTTGAGTCCCTTGGACAGCAAGGAGATCCAACCAGTCCATTCTAAAGGAAATCAGTCCTGAATATTCATTGGAAGGGCTGATGCGGAAGCTGAAACTCCAGTACTTTGGCCACCTGATGCGAAGAACTGACTCATTTGAAAAGACCCTGATGCTGGGAAAGGTTGAAGGCGGAAAGAGAAGGAGACGACAGAGGATGAGGTGGTTGGGTGGCATCACTGACTCAAGGGATGTGAGTTTGAGTAAACTCCGGAAGTTGGTGATGGACAGGGAGGCCTGGTGTGCTGCAGTCTATGGGATCGCAGAGTCAGACACAACTGAGCGACTGAACTGAACTGAACTGATAATAGCCATTTAAAATAGAAGATGCGTTTCTCATCTCTACAGATGGGTAGATCTGGGGCTGAGAGAGTGACTTGCCTGTCACATTTCTGGCACATGTCTGAGGTTGGACTAGAACTTACCTCTCTGTGATTGCAGTGCCTAGGCTAGTTCAAAGCCTGGTGCTGATGGGAGATGCCAGTTTAAAGATGAACTTATTAAAGGGTTTGGGGCTAAAGCGTAGTATTTTCTTACTGTTGTTTGTTTGAAACTCTGCCTACCAGAGAAGAAACAATGTATTCGGTTCTATGAGAAACACAAAAAAGATGGTTAGCCCAAAATATAGCTTACAAAATTCCTTCTCTTGGGAAGGAATCCTCCAGAAACCAAAGAAACACATCCCTGTCTCCCAAACTTTACTATCATCCCTGCCAATAGGGTGAAAAGATTGTTCAGGACAGTTTCAAGAACTTCTATCAGAAGATTTGGATTTCAGAGTCCCTTTTAGAAATTTGACATTTTTATTCATCTTCAGACAGATAAATGAACTGTAACCATTAATATTTAGCCTATCTCTTCCTGTATTCCTTGAAAGATAATTTTGGGAGAAGTTGGCCATGTGGGGAGGATACCAGGAGTTGCTAAGTAACAGTATTGACTTTGTGTTTGTACTTCCCCTTTAAGTGTCTATACTACAAGCGTATAGGCATGGTTATTTATGAAGCACTTAGATGTTAAAAAAAAAACAAAACAATATTGTCTCTGAAGCTTGCTACTCTGGCACCATGCTGACTTTGACCCAATCTGGCACATTAATGGAAAATACCTACATAGATGTGAAGGTTGAATAATATTCTGGTAGAGCTCTTAAAATGGCAGCCAAGTTTTTAAATAAGCATGCCTTTCCTGGATTTTAAATAAATAAGGGTTCCAATTATACTTGAGACATATGTAGAAGTTACACAAGTTACAGGAATGTGTGGTTTTCCTGAACAAAGAAAACTGCAGACAAGTTTTTTTGGTTTAATAATATGATGATTTAATTGAAGTCAAAATGATTGTTCTTTTCCCTTCTGTAGCTAGAAAAATTAGGATATGGTTAATAATAGGGAATGAAACCCACTTCACGAATCTGTAGTCCACTTTCTCCTCAGGGATATAGGTACTGAATTACATTTCCACTTGCACTATTTAATTTAGGAATTGATTGAATACAGTCAGGTAGAGAGTGTGGCTTTTTTTTCCTACACATGAACATGAGTTACAGAAAACATTGACAACAGAAAAATTGCTATACAGATAAGACCCAGTCATAATATCTGTTAAAAGAACATGCATTTTTGGTAGCACCCAGGTTAAGCCTTAAAACTATGCATGCCCTTTGCCTTACCATTTTCACTTCTGGGAGACAATCTTAAGGAAATTATTAAAATGTGAATAAAGCTCTTGGAACCCAACAATCATATATAAGAAGTCCAGGCTAATAACCTTCTTCAGGATGGAAGGTGACATGGTCATCCAGCCGTAACAGCAAGCCTAGCAGTCCCAGCCAATGCCAACCACCAGCCTTCTGAGTGAAGTCATCTTAGATTTGCCAGCTACAGTTGAGTTACTGTGACTAAGGTTACTGAGTTACCCTTGACAAGACCTACAGAAAGATACTCAGTTGAGCCAAGCCCAAATTTCTGATCCATAGAATCACCATTACAAACCATACTACGTCATCTATTTCATTTGACTTTGGAGGTGACCCTGATACCACTACAGAGCTGAAGATCGTATTAACTAATCAATGGATATATATTAGAAGGAGCCAATGGAATGACCCAAGATATCATAAATGCCATAGGTAACTATATTAGTTTGAGGGCTGCCATTAGAAAGTACCACAGCCCGGGTGGCTTAACATCATTTGACTGTCTCATAGATCTGGAGGCTAGAAGTCCAAGATCAAGGTGTTGGCAGGATTAGTTCCTTGGGAGCCCAGAGAGGAGAAGTTCTGTTCTAGGTCTCTCTCCCTGGCCATCTTATCTCTGTCTCTTTATGTTGTCTCCCCTTTATGTCTGTCTGCTTCTGTGTCCAAATTTCATCTTTTTGTATGGATGCCAGCCATATTGCATTAGAGTCACTCTTATATCTTCATTTCAAACTTTGCAAAGATCCTTTCTCCAAAAAGTTCACATTCTGAGGTACTAGGGCTTAGGATTTCAATATATCATTTGGAGGAACATAATTCGATCTATAACAGTAACTACAGATAACTGTAAAGACACTGCTGCTGCTGCTGCTAAGTCGCTTCAGTCGTGTCTGACTCTGTGCGACCCCATAGACAGCAGCCCAACAGGCTCCCCCGTCCCTGGGATTTTCCAGGCAAGAACACTGGAGTGGGTTGCCATTTCCTTCTCCAATGTATGAAAGTGAAAAGTGAAAGTGAATTCGCTCAGTCGTGTCCGACTCCCAGCGACCCCATGGACTGCAGCCTACCAGGCTCCTCCGTCCATGGGATTTCCCAGGCAAGAGTACTGGAGTGGGCTGCCATTGCCTTCTGCAGTAAAGACATTTGTGAGCTCAATATTTTTAGGCAGAAAGCAGTGGCTGCAGCATCAGGGAAAACAGACTTTCAGTCTTATCTTCTTGATCCTTTATTTCTGTTCCAGAAAAATTGCATCACAATTTTAGAGGGAGATTTCCCCATCAGCAAAGGAAATTGACTTTTTTGGATCTCTCTCACAGCCAACCATTTCCAGACTCAAAGAGCAAGGACCCTGTGGACCAGACAGCCCCCAGCTTCCCAGGAAAGCTGCCTCCTGAGCCTTCCAGCTCCCTCAGCGAGTGCAGGCTCTAGCAATGCTTTAGCTCCTGAAGATGGTTAGGGCTCTCTTTCTCATTCACAAACACCATTTGGACCAAACGTTGGTTATGAAGGGTTCCTGTCCAACAGTGATGAGGAGCCAACCCTGACAAAGAAAGAAGCGAAACACAAGGAGAGTCTGCTTGTTTATTTTCTCCACAAGCCCCTTGTGGGCTTCCCTGAGTCTCAGTTGGTAAAGAATCTGCCTGCAATGTAGGAGATTTGGGTTCAATCCCTGGGTCAGGAAGATCCCCTGAAGAAGGAAATGGCAACCCACTCCAGTAATCTTGCCTGGGAAACCCCATGGACAGAGAAGCCTGGCGGGCTACAGTCCGTGGGGTCACAAGAGTCAGACACGACTTAGCTACTGAACCATCAGCAAGCCCCTTAAAGTGAGGGAGGCACACTGGGGCCAATGATACAGCTATTTTTAAATTATAGTTGAACAATAAAATCATGACTTAAAAGGGAACTCGAATCTTTCTTCTTTCTCAGTAGGTACCACCAGTTCAGATCACTCTGTCCATTCAGCTGCCACATCTCCTTTGCAGTGACTAAACAGAGGAGGTGACGCAGAGTTTCTTTGGTTTGTAAAATATTCAGGGATCTCCCGAAGCACCAAACTTCGAATTATCCTATCTGCCCCCCCTTCGGTCACTGAATGTGGGTCCCCTGGATGCTAAGAACAAACAAACAGAAAGGACTGATTGCACTTAATTGCAGCTTTAAGGCTTCAGCGCTATGAGGCCAAAGTTTTTTCACTGGGAAAACTATGCCAGGACTGTTCCATCTCTTAGACCCTTAGACTAGACAAAGAAGACAGCAAGGATGCCGTGGCGTTCCATGCACCATCTTCTAAGTGTGAGAACAAGACAGACCTGCTCTTCTACAGATCCTACAGGCAAAAGGGTACAAGGGGGAACTTTAAGATCTGAAGACCCCACCTTATAAAAATGAGAAAAATACTTTCTCCCATGCTGGTCCACCCTCCTAACTAGAGTTGCCCAGTTAGCATAAGAAGATGAGCCAAATTCCAACTACCGTGGCTGCCCCAGACGGCTAAGAAGTATTACTGGAGTGACTGCTGCTGCTGCTGCTAAGCTGCTCAGTCTTGAGTGACTACTAGGTGTCAAAAAATCAGAGAAAAGATCCTGCTATCGAAGAACTTATGGTTGCATGAATGAAGGCATAACACAGACGCAAAAGTAATTAGACAATAATTGCGTACAGGTATCCTCCCAGGTCGAGCAGAACCCAGCCCAATGTAGAGCCAAGTACTTGTCAAAGGCTTTGGTTCTGTTCTTATATTTGTTTTCTCTTAGTCTTTCCTCTCCTGCATCTTTTCTTGAATTCTTTGCTCTCTGTCAGTCACCTTCACTCCATCCTCAGCCGCACTTGTTTCCTCTTTCAACTGGCACAAAGTTTATACTTTACATTTTTTTTTAATAAACATTTTCCCCACATCAAAACATGACAAGGCCTTTCTTCCATCTGCTCAGGTCAAAACCTTGACATCACCCTTCTGTCCTCTTGGTGTTTAATGCCGACATCATGCCCACCATGCTTTAAAAATATACCAGAATCTGATGACTTCTCTCCTCTCCATCCTTTCTTTAGTATCAAATTCCTTCCCCAACCCAGCTCACCTAGAGCTAACTGGTCTACTTGCTTCCCCTGTGACGCGCCCCCCGCCCCCCGCCCCCGCCAGCCGCTACGACCTTCGATTCTCTTCACCAGAGAGTAGATTCGAAGTCCTTACAGAGAGATTCAGAGTCCTTACAGAGCTCCCAGTATTCTGTGATCAGGCTCCCATTACCTCTGACTTTTTGTCCTAACTTTTATGGTACAAAAAGGGTCCCCTTCATTCCAGCAAGCAAGTGAATAGCAACTGGACAGGCTGTGGAGAGACTGCGTTATCTCAGGCAGTTGACCAGTAGGAGGCTAACAAACAGCAGCAGGACTCCCGTTTGTAGAAGAGAGAGCAGAGATCAGAGTGGCATCTACGCCTCTGTCCTTCTCCTCGCTCTTCTGTATGAAAATTAAATCCTGCGGTAATCATATTCATTGTATCAATTTACATATACAGCATGTTTTATAAGCTCCCCCGAGTAAGGTAATTAACACGCTCTGTTCTTCAATCGTGTCTCCCTGTTTCCTTTCTGCTGGCGCTGGGGCAGACAGCATCTTTCCTGTAGCTGGGATCCTGCCCCCACTCTCTCTGAGGTGTGTAATGAATGGATCTTAGGCCCTTGACTGGTGTCACCAAGATCTTGCCTGATACACTCACATGTCCTTCCTCCAGCCCCCAACCCCTCTCTTTTAATGGAAAACCCTCTACCATTAAAGCGCTCCTGTTTTTCTCAGTATTCTCAGCAGGAGCAGATGGATGTCTTTTCAAGAACAGGCAAATAAATTGCCCCAGTCTTTGCAAAACTGATTAAATGAATTGGTTCTTGTCCACACACTACTATAAGGCAAATCATCCAAGCTCAGGGGATGAGCAAGGATGTAAAGGGGTGATGTGAACAGGTGAGAGTGAGACCCTTGTGTGAAAATTAAACTGAGTAGAAAGAAGACCCTAAATAACATATAACCAATGAAATCCAATAACAAAAAACAACAAACCCCTTTAGTTTACAGAGCACCTCCACAGACACACACTGTTTTTATTCCTACATCCCCGTGTAATAGAACAAGAATTGTCCTCCTTTTTATACCTTAAGACATGTACACTTGACAGTGGTTACACACTGCTTCCCTGGTGGCTCAGGCGGTAAAGAATCTGCCTGCAATGCAGGAGACTCAGGTTCCATCCCTGGGTTGGGGAAGATCCCCTGGAGAAGGGAATGGCTACCCACTCCAGTATTCTCCCCTGGAGAATCCCGTGGATAGAGGAGCCTGGTGCATTATAGTCCACGAGGTTGCAAAGAGTCAGACATGACTGAGTGACTATCACACAGGTTCTCAGATGCTGAGTTGCATTCTGGGACATATTTCAAAAGCTGGTTTTCCCTTAAACACATCTATCAAAATTATATATGCTAAATTTCCAAGATTTTTAAATCAGCCTTTGTTTTCCATCTTTTAGCATTTCTGAAACCGAAAAGTACCACATATGTTTAATCTGATAGTATTTTTTCCTCCCTTTTTTTTCTTAAAAGGCTAATATTAAAGCAGAGGCATGTCTCCTAGACAGCAGCGTCTTAGCACCAAGGAAGCATGGGCGCACACTTGTGCAAATGTGAGAATGGAGTATACGCTCACCTCTCTGAGTTAATCCATTCTTTAGTTCCTTTTTGCTACTAAATGCACACTAGTGCAGCTCTGGAGTCCTAGGGGAGCTTCCTCCAGACTCCACCAGCCAGCCTGCAGTCTTCAAGGGAAGCTACCCGCCTCCATGATCAATTACTTCTTCTTAAGGAAGAAGTCGCTACCAGTGCTAAGCATGGCCAGGAAGTCAAGGGCCAGAGCTACTGCCACAGCTGCTAGGTCCCCAGAGGCACGGCAGGGAACCTGTGGGGAGTCCAAGCCCCTGGTGGCCCCTGCCATCTCTGAGCTGGGTGCGCACTTGCCCCACCTTCGTTTGTGTCCCTGGTCCCTTAGGGAACATCCAGGCCGGGAACACAATGTATTCAAGATGGGGCCACACTCTGCAAGTGAAGAAAATGCCTCATGGTTCAAGCAGGATTTCTTTACAAATTCCTTCATTTCACCTCCCTGAATTTTACACTGAATTTTGTCAGTTTATAAATTTGCACTACGGCTTGGCACTGGGAAGAGGAGGTGGGCGGGGGGCGGGTTGGGGGGCGATAATCAAACCCACCGGCGTTTTACACACAGACACTGAAAAATAAAGACCATTAGCAAAAAGTATAATTAAATTAAAATGCCAACTTGCCAAAGAAGCTCAGTAAATGGGAAATATATCAAACTGTGATAATACAAATGGGCTATTTCTCAAGGTGTAAGAATGTCAGTGGAATAAACTCTGATAATTTGCTGACTTTTTAATGCTGAAGGTAGAGTAGTAGCTGAAAAACAAATTACCACAATAACACCCACAACCGTGTAGTATGTATACACTTGTTTAACCGTGTTAGCACCACAAATCTGGGAGCACCAAGGCCTGGCAGACCTACAGAAGTCACTTAAAACCAAATTTCTCCTTTTGGGTGAGTTGGCCAGCCCCCAAACCCCAGTAGAAGTTTTTATTAGTCACCGGATCTACTTTTTTTTAGGTCCATTCAGCCTGATTTATTTTGAATGTGTGTTTGCCAGTTAAGTTTAACATATCCAGTTAACGATAGCCGAATATTCTCTGAAAGCAATCTCATAATGAGGCCACGGTTCTTTGTAGAATATTGAAAATTACTTTTGGCATGCAAGTTCGTTTTGTTAATTCCTCTTTTAGTGCACAAATAACCTTTGAAAACCTGCTTCTAGGTGTTTATGTGTCAGGACAGTATCAAAAATTATTCAATTGCCAAGTTACATGTCAACACTTCAGTGTACAAAGCCGCTGAAAACTCTGATTCTCACTACTCTGCTGCCCTCTAGTGGACAGTTGGCAAACCCTCGCCCTCATTCCGATGCACTTATTTCAGCTGAAGCATGCGATGTCAGGCACTCCGATTTGCATCTCCCCGTGAAGGTAAGTGGCACTTTAGAAGCGGTAAAATATAAACAAGAAAACAGGGACCCAACTGAAACCCCTTGGGGGAACACTTAACAAAGGTGAGGCTGTCAAATATTTTCTAAGAACCTATGCATTTACAAACAGTCACCTGTGGCTACCCACCTCCACGAACAAAGGATGGCAGCTCCCCAGTGCTCAAGTGGTTGGGTGGATTAGACTACCTGCCCTCAGGAAGTTGGGAAGTGGCCCTGTCTCTCCCTCCTAAGAGTCACAGGGCACAGACCTGAATGTCAAAGAGAAAAAGAACATTTAAAGTTCACCCACCCTTACAAGAGACCGAGAAAGACAAGTACCGTATGATACTACTTTTGTTTGGAATCTAAAAAGCACAACAAACTGGTGAATATAACAAAAAAAGAAACAGACTCACAGATACAGAGAATGAAGTAGTGGTTACCAGTGCAGTGCGGGGAGTCACAATATAGGGGTGGGAGGTGGGAGGTACAGTTTTGGGTATAAGATAGACTCCAATGTATACCACACAGGGAAAATAGTCAATAATTTGTAATGACTATAAACAGAAAGTAACCTTTAAAAATTATATACAATTTAAAAAGTAAATAAAATAAAAACTATAAAAAAGGAGAAAAAAAGAACTCACCCATCCTGATGCTTCTTACATTGGACGATCTCAAGCAACATAAAAGAAATATTCAAATTCTTAGTTGTGTTAAAGAAAAATTATTATATAAATAAAAGTGCAGTTGGTAGGCAGTTTTGACAATCACATATAATTGACAAGCTATTTCATTCCCGGAATTATCTGATGAGAAGGCAGAACCCTAGAGAGGGCAGAGGACTTGCCAGGAGTCCACAGCTAATAGTTGGCAGAGCTGGAACCAGCACCCAGGTGTCATGAACCACAGCCCAGGGTCCCCCCCCCCACCCCCAGCACTTTTTCTCCCACTACAATAGCAGCAGATCTTGAACACATTTTCATAATCAGTCGCAATGGACATCATGAGTAACCTGACAAATGAGAGCCAGGTTACGGAACTGTGTGAATTCACTGCTTTTTAGAAATAAACTAGAGTGGATCTACATTTATTCTTATAACAAAATCACTCTTATCAGCAATCCGTGAGTGGAAGAAAAAATAGTGGAGATACATTTGTGAAGGACTGTCCATGCTAAGAATACAAGTCTCAGGCCATAAACCAAGTGAGCAAGAAACACAAGTTTATTTTTTTTAACTGTTCCTCTGTGCATGTGTGCTCAGTCGAGTCTGACTCTTTGCAGTCCCCATGGACTCTAGCCCACCAGGCTCCTCTGTCTGTGGAATTTTCCAGGCAAGAGTACTGGAGTGGGTTGCCTTGGAGCAGATACCTTCTCCAAGGGATCTTCCTGACCCGGGATTGAACCCGTGTCTCCTGCGTCTCCTGCACTGGCAGGCAGATTCTTTACCACTGAGCCACCTGGGAAGCCCAGCTGCTCCTACATAGATTCTATCTCACCCAGTGGTGTGAACTTCATTGCAGTTGAGTCTGGGCTGCTGTGTCCTCCCAACTTACCTGGACAGAAGGTAGCAGCGGGAAGGCTCGGGGAGGGGTGGGTCACAGCCCTGATCTTCAGAGCTGTCCTAAAACTGTACCTAGTGAGATTCCTTCATCCCAGTCTGGGGCTCTGCTCACGTTCCCAAGCTAAACCCAGAGGACTCTGAGTGCCCAAGAAGCATTCTCCTGCTTCCCTCACACAGACTGATGTGTCTGCCCAGACGTTTTACACAGGTATGCTCACTCTGGACACTTCAGCCTCCCCTGCAAAGGACACATTTCTCTTTTGCTCTCAGACCTCCTGATCTGGTGTTGCCATTGCTACCACCACCCCACTTCTCCCAGGAGCTGATTCATGTGGCAAAGAACAGGGACGTTGATCAAAGACCTACCAGTGTCCAAGTCACCTCACTCATTAATTCAATCGGTCTCTGTTTGAACTGAGGATACCCCAGTGGACAAGGCTGACAGTGTCTGCCCCGTGTGGGGCTCACAATCGAGAGACAGTGTCACCAGGCAACAAGGACGTGTACATAAAATGACCTCAGTAATGAGTGGAGAGGGGCATGAGGGATGCTGAGGAGGGACGTGACTGCAGATTGAGAAGTGAGCAAAAGTCTTCACAGAGTGAGCAGAGGTTTGCATAGGAGTCCTAGCAGGAATGCATTTCCTAGTCCTGGAGTCTAGAATCTCTGCTAGAGCTGACTACCTAGTCTTCCAAATAGCAAAAAAAAAAAAGAAAAAGAAAAAGAAAAAACCACCATCCATTTGTGCATTAGTCATTTTAGGAGCCATGAAAGCAAGATTCTTAAGTGATAGGTTACACGGGCTTCTGTGAGGTGCAGCATAAAATTAGCTAATATTCCAAAATATGAAAGGACACACACCCTGGGTGGGCATTGGGAGCAAGTCACCCATGGAGTGTGCTGAGGAGGGAAAGTAAAGCTGAGACCATGCTCCTAAAACCCTCCTGGATATTTACTCCCAGCCTCTGGAGGGCAGAGACCCCCAATCCGGGCTCCTGGGGACCCCTTGCCTTCTCACCAGCTCAGGCCCCTGGTTTGAGCACCTTGCCCTCAGTAAGCACCCACTGCTGAAGGAAGTGCTCACACCACACCAATGTAGGTGATCATCTATACATGACACCTCGGACTCAAGAAAGAACTCTTATCTTGGCTCAGCCATGGCCTTCAGGAAAGAGAAGTCATTTCCCCACATTAATCCATAGTCCCGGTATATAATGCAAACACTCGGGGGGCTCAGGTAACAGAAGCAGGTGAAGTGGGCTGGAGTAGGCATGGTTCTTCACTTCCCAAGGAAATATATTCTCTCCAATTATTTTTCTTCTCTCTGGTTGCTTCATTATTCTGTATTTTATAAGAATGATGGAAAAATAAAAATGTACTTTCCTGTTTACTATCAGCTTGTATAAGCATCACAATAAATGGCAACTGGTTCTATGTTTCAGAGGCAGGAAAACCATAGGGTGCAGAAGGGTTGTTGATGAATTGGAGAGCACACACCCCATCTAAACAGAGAGGAGCTGAAGCCAACTTTTCCCCTCATAGGAATAGACCTAGCATTGCCAAACTCCATGATTTTTCAAGAGAAGTCAGAACCTAATCATTCTTGTGAAATATCCTGATATATAAATGTCTGCAATGAATTGATACCAATTTAAAGCTTTATGCAGGAAACATGGGACACATCTTTGGACCAGATTAAGGGCATGAACCAGCAACCTGGAGCCTAACTTTAATCACATGTTCCCTCACTTCTGGACAGAGCCAGAAACCCTGGCCTGTAAGTCTGGCTAAGTCACTTCAGTCGTGTCTGACTCTGTGTGACCCCATAGACAGCAGCCCACCAGGCTCCCCCATCCCTGGGATTCTCCAGGCAAGAACACTGGAGTGGGTTGCCATTTCCTTCTCCAATGCATGAAAGTGAAAAGTGAAAGTGAAGTTGCTCAGTCGTGTCCGACTCTTATCGACCCCATGGACTGCAGCCTACCAGGCTCTTCTGCCCATGGGATTTTCCAGGCAAGAGTACTGGAGTGGGGTGCCATTGCCTTCTCCATGTAAGTCCAGCGATCCTCATTGAAGGCTTGATCCTCATTGAAGGCTTCATCCTAAAATAGCTCTGTGTAAATGTGGGCAAGTTGCCATCCTTCTCTGACCTTCTGATTCCTTCTCAGAACAAGGAGAGAATTAGATAAGACCAAATTTGTTCTTAGATACACCATCTTTAGAGTTTAAACAGCTGTAACAAATAGACCCTGAATTTGAAATGTACGTGGTTTTAAAAAAAATAGAAGCTTCTTTCTCACTCACCCTGTGATCCAGGGTGGGACAGTTGGCAGCGTTCTTCCATACTGTGATTCAGAGACTGTCCCTCCAGTGCATGGGCCATCTCCTAGCCTGGCTAGTGTCTGTATCTTGCTATGCTAAGGGAAGCGGTATTATGGAGAAAATATATAGCTGCTTCTTAGAACTTATGGCCTAAAATCAACACAGATGATTTGTACCAATAGTGTATTGTTGAGAACTAGACACAGAGCCACACCTGGATGCAAAGTGAATCGTGACTGCGCTATGAAAGTGGAGAACAGTTTTTAGTGGACATCTAGTACTCTTTGTCATGCTTTGAGCAAAATATTGCTTATAAGTCCAATACATAAAATGATTGTACATGGAGGTGCACTATTTGAAGCCAAAATAAAGAATTTCTAAACTCCATGATGTTATAGCTACTCAGAATATGTCCCCCTAATCCTAGAAAAAGAATATCGTTCCTTGCTGCACTGATATCAGGCTTAGCCATATCACTTGCTTTTGGCCAGTGAGCATAGGCAGAAATGACAGGTAAAGTTGAGAAGCAAAAGCTCTAAAGCCATGGTCCACCACTCTTTTCCCTCTGAAACAGGCCAAACCTGCCTTAAAAAAGAACTTCTTCTTCAGCAGGTTCTAGAATGAAGAAAATATGAAGTAGAACCAGAATTGATCCATGATGATCATGTCACATGAGTGAAAAACACATCTTTATTGTTGTAAGCCATTAAGATTTGGGGACCCTTTGTTACTGCATCACAACTTAGTTTGAGCTGACAAATACATCCTCATCTTCTCGCCTCACTAGGAGCCTAAGAAGCATAACTCCTATAATTCAGCAACACGGAATCCGAAAAAGCACTGGAATAAAATCATTGGCAAGATACATCAAAGTCCCAGTATTCTGTGATTCTAAGTCTCCAGATGGCAGGGCGCCTATGTGAGTGATTTTTGTACCCCCAGTACTTGACACTTGCAGAACTTCCCGGGTGGTGCTAATGGTAAAGTACCCGCCTGCCAATGCAGGAGACAGAAGAGACACGGGTTCAATCCCTGGGTCGGGAAGATCCCCTGGAGAAGGAAATAGCAATCAACTCCAGTATTCTTGCCTGGGCAATCTCATGGGCAGAGAAGCCTGGGGGTTGCAAAATGCAGCACAGCTAACTGGCTGGCTAGTGCCTGACAGTGTGCCAGGCACATTGTAGGTGCTAAGCACGTGTGTTGAGTGTGTGGCAACTTACTCTGATGATCCTTTGTCACCTTAAATAGTATAACTGATGTCTCTCCCAACAAGCTATTTCCTCTGCCTTTAATACCCTTTCCTTCCTCCTCCACCTGCATGGAATTTGAAATTCATGCTTCAAATCTCACTCAGATGTTCCCTTCCCTATTGACTGAGAATAAATGTGTTCCATCTTGTATTCCACCAACTCAGAAATTTCTCTAGGCCCTTTCATGTCATATTCCTCTGGAAGCAATACTTGGATTAGTGATCTTCACACTTTCATTCCCAGAATGTTGTCTGATTAAATGCTCAAAATGTGCTTATTAAGTAAATGAATGAATGCAGTGTTTCCAATTATCATGCCATAAAGACAAGGAACAATCTGCTGTCAGCTGTGCATCTTAAAATGTAACCTTCAAAAACAAAACAAATTAAAAACAAATGTATCTTTCATGTGATTTGAAGACCTTAATATAGGAAAGGTAACATTTTTTTGCATGAAACAAATGATGCTTCTCAGTAACCCGACTCAGCATCATACTACCCAGAATATATATATACATATATGTATGTGTACATATATATACTGTATATTATTTTATATTAATAATATAACTATATTAATTATTAAATTATAGCATTTTCCATACAGTCCTCAGGCCAAACACTACCCTTCTAGTCATCTTTAAACAAGTGTGCTTGAAGAAATTGCTGCTGCTGCTGCTAAGTCACTTCAGTCGTGTCCAACTCTGTGCGACCCCATAGATGGCAGCCCACCAGGCTCCGCCATCCCTGGGATTCTCCAGGCAAGAACACTGGAGTAGGTTGCCATTTCCTTCTCCAGTACATGAAAGTGAAAAGTGAAAGTGAAGTCGCTCAGTCGTGACCCCATGGACTGCAGCCCACCAGGCTCTTCGGTCCATGGGATTTTCCAGGCAAGAGTAGTGGAGTGGGGTGCCATTGCCTTCTCCTGAAGAAACTTCTACGGGAGGAAAAGTATTCCCAATCATGTATATTTGTTTTTAACACACACACACACACACACACACACACATATACACACATACATACATGCACACACAAATGGGAGTGTATATACATGCATATATGTATACACTCATATATCATATATATGCCATTTATTTATTTAAATCTTCAGTTCCTAAAACTTCTGGTTTTTAAAAATGATGTGTTCCTGAGACTTTTCTCCTAAAATTATGTTTCGATTTGGACTTTGTCCTGTGCTGTGGATTTGGATCTGTCTTCACCATCTACTGACAAGGAACACCGGCCAAGTCAGTCAAACTCCCTCAGCCCCCAGTTCCTCAAAATTGGATAATGGATGTTTCACAAATGGTACTTCAATCCACCCATATTAGTTATTATTCAGAAAGAGGAGAATGGATGATGATGGATGGAGAAAAAGGATAGCATGAAATAGTGTTTGGAGCCTTCGCCTTAAATCACACCCAGCTACAAGAACCAAAAGACGATACCCTGTGAGACAGGTCAGAAGCTAAGGTCACGAAAGTCTCCAGACTCCCACTTATAAACCAAAGCACACTTTCTCCTATAACTAGAGCCCCAGGAATCTTTTTGTCCTCTTCTTAGTCAACCTTTGTTGCTGTTGTGTAGTTGTTGAGTCATGCCCGACTCTGTGATTCCATGAACTATAGAATGGACTATATGGACTACCTGGCTTCTCTGTCCGTGGGGTTTCCCAGGCAATAATACTGGAGTGGGTTGCCATTTCCTTCTCCAGGGGAATCTTTCTGACCCAAGGATCGAACCTGCGTCTCCTGCATTGGCAAGCAGATTCTTTACTGCTGAGCCACCGGGGAAGTATTTTACCAGCTTTAATTTGAAGACCCAGTGAAACACTTTCAGGACCTCAGGTTGATACCTGAAACTCCTGCCTGCTCCACAATTTAACTCTTTAAATAGCAATGACTGTGATGCTGCCACAACAAAAAACAGATGGGAATGAAGAAAAGGTGGCATTCCCAAATCAGTCAACCCTGCATATGAGGAGCAAGAATGGTCTCTTCGAATTCAGGAGGTGGATGGACCCCCTTCTCTCCATCTAGCAGAATGGAAATGAGGACTCTCCCCCAATCACCATGACTATATGCTCAACTTGAAAAGATAAAGCAAAGAATCCTGCTGCCTCCCCTAAGAATTACCAGCATTACGAATGGGACTGACACCTTTCATAGTCTTACTCGCAACAGCTGGCCTCTGAAGAATGGCTTCTGGGGATGACTGGGGGGCAGGGGCGTGATGGGGGTCATTCACCGACAAACAGCAGTCTCTCAGGTTTCCTGGAAGGAAATTTTAATCAGGGTCAGGCTGAAATTAGTTTGTACAGGCTTAGGCCCAGCCACGTGCTGTTGGACAAGAGAAAGGCAGAGGGGGCGAATATGTCATACTGCAATATAAAACAATCTTTTGGCACAATTTATATGGAAAATTTAAACTCCACTGGTGCCAACATTCTTAATGTATTTTCCACTTCCACTCTTTGAAAAATAATAGGGACCTTCCTGGTGGTCCAGTGGTTAAGGGAGGTGGGAAGCAGGTTCCAGAGGGACCCGTATATATGTGACATGTATGCCTGTGACCGATTCATGTTAATGTATGGCAAAAAAATCCCAATATTGTAAAGTAACTATCTTCCAATTAAAATTAAACACATAATCATCTGCCTTGCAATGCAGGGGATGCGGGTTCGATCCCTGCTCGGATAACTAAGATGCTGCCCATGCGCCCCAACTACTGAGCCCGTGCTCTCTGGAACCTGCATGCCACAACTAGAGAGCCCATGTGCCACAACTAAGACCCGACACAGTCACATATGTATAGAACAGTCTTTTGGACTCCGTGGGAGAGGGAAAGGGTGGGATGATAGAGAATGGCATTGAAACATGTATAATATCGTATATGAAACAAGTCTCCAGTCCAGGTTCAATGCACGATACTGGATGCTTGGGGCTGGTGCACTGGGACGACCCAGAGGGATGGTATGGGGAGGGAGGAGCGAGGAGGGTTCAGGATGGGGAACACATGTATACCTGTGGCAGATTCATTTTGATATATGGCAAAACCAATACAATATTGTAAAGTTAAACAATAAAATTAAATTAAATAAAAAACAAACAAACAAACAAAAAATAATAGAAAAACCAAAACCTTACCCATATCTCTAATATCATCATCCTAGGACAAGATTCGAGGTGACAGAAGGAGCAAGCAGCAAGAATGATGAATAAGTCAGGCATCACAGCCTGGGCTGGATCAGGAACTTACACAGAAGCTCTAGAAGGGTGCCTAGCCCAGTGCATTGTTTGGGAAGATGTCCCCACATCAAGTGAATGAGGAGGACCACCAGTAAGGCCACCAGATCTAGCATCTGGGATGCAGGACCCCAGCCCACCTGTGCACCAGGCACATTAGCGCATTACTGAGCATCTCTGCATGACACAGGGACACGTGGCCCGGGCCCTGGGAGATCCTCAGTGACAAATTCCACTGGACTTGGCACGGAGCCACAGTGTTATTCACATGCCATTTCTCTGGGCTTCTGCCAAGCCTCCATGTACATGCAGGAGTGGATGAAGAGAAATTGTTGGCCTGACCCAAGAAAATCACAGAAGGCCCATGGAGTAGATAGGAAGAGAAATGGAAACACAGGATGGGAGGGAAGATGGAAAGGAAGAGGGACTTCTGTGCCCAGACCTCACCCCCACAATCAGCAATATTGTCAATTCCTAATAGGAATTCCAAATAACTTCCCATTCCCGGTAAGAAGTCTCAGTCTTCACTCACTGGTTCATCCATCCTCCTCCAAGTTAATCATCCCTGAGTGGCTCATTTTAGTTTACTAACACTGAGCCAAGTTCCTTGAGAGGCAAATACTGACTTCCAAAGGAATGGCTCTCTAATGCTGCAATTTACAGCGAGATGGCATGCCAGAGGAGGAGAGAACTCAGATCTAGAGAACCCCCTCCTTACCTAAACCACATGCCAATGACTGGCAATGACTCCAGGACACAAACCAGTGGGGTTATCTTTTCCCCTATGATATCAAATTTTACAACCCCATCTGAAGGTTCACTTTATTTCTAGAAACAGATACTCACTCAAGCTGGCTTTGGCAATAAGGAATTTATTAGAAGGATGCAGGAAAATCTTGTGAAACCTATCTGCAGAAATACAGCGGGTCATTATGGGAACTGGAAACTTACCAGCCAGCTCTACTTGTTGCCTCCTTATTTGGGGAATCACTCGACCTCTCATTTCTGCTTCTCTTTGCAAGCCATTCCATTTTCACTGCAGGCCCTTCCTTTTTGAGACTCTTCTATTTCCCCAAACCTTTGCAAGTCTTATTCAGATGTTGCTCCTTGTGATCCTGACTCCCTACAGTCTTATCATTCTCTAAGGCCAGCCTGTGTTTTCCCTGCCACTCAGCTTTTTGAGAGAATCTGATTAGCTCAGCCTAGGTCAGGTGACCAGCTAGTCCCTCAGCTTTGATAATAGGTAATTCCCTGGTGGCTCAGATAGTAAAGAATCTGCCTGCAATTCAGGATACCGGGTTCCATCCCTGGGTTGGGAAGATCTGCTGGAGAACGGAATCTACTCCAGTATTCTTGCCTGGAGAATTCCATGGACAGAGGAGCCTGGCGGGTTACAGTCCATGGAGTCGCAAAGAGTCGGACACAACTGTGCGACTAACACACAACACAAAAACAATGAGCTTTGGTAAAAGTCAAGTGGAACAAAGAATGTTGCTCAGACCTAATCCAGGACTATTAGGAACATTCTGAAGAGAAGGACAGCACAAGATGCCCAAACCCCTGTCCCTGTTCCTCCTGGCCTCACGAGGTTGGAACTAGAGCGTGTCACTGCAGCCTAGGAACTGGACCTCTGTTTGGAGGCAATGAGCTTCAGCAATTCTCCAGCGGTTGCTCCGCAGATGCATCCCTCCAGAGGGAACTTCTTCCGTCATCCCCTATCCCACTGGGGAAAAGCGCTCTAGGATGAACTGTTTAAAATTCCCAAGGTCAGAAAAAGAGGAGAAAGCTGAGGGAGGCAGACTCAGCTCAAATGAAGGAAATGCCAGGTAACAGTGGAGGGTGCCTGTGAGAGAAGCCCAGCTCCGAACCTCCTGACGGAGGGCAGGGTCGATGCCATGAGCTCCTGGGGCCTCCCCCTCCCTCCTGCCCTCCCTTCCTTCCCCATGTGTCTGTCACGTCACACACCTCTTCAGCAGGTCATTCAAGCTAAGGAGGATTTTACATCTCAGCATACTTGCAACCCTTGGCCCAGCCTGGCTCCGTGCTTTGCTGGAGAAGGCAGTTACCTAGAGGGTATAAGCCGAGAAGAGCCATTGAACCTTTCCCCGAAGTGCCTTCCTGCCTGCCCTGCTGAGGGGCCAGAGCTCTGCTCTCACAGGCTATGACCAATGTCCAAACAGCCAGAGCAGGGTAAATATAAGGTGAATATAATGACAGAAGTTGAAGCACAATCTCACAGGAAATTGGCTGCATAAATTAGGACACCTAAGTCAAAATTCTTGTTGCTCTGTGATCAAGTCAACACAGCAAACTTTATATCAAAATAGAAATGAAAAGCAGAGAACTCATGGCTTTAGACACAGGACTTAGAGCATCATGAGGTATATGAGTATGCAAGTGTGCATGCAGAGAGAGGAAAGAGTGTGATGTTGTCAAGCCCCTGCCTGAAATTCTACCACGTGTCCTCTCTTGGGCTGAAATATCAAGAGTAAGATTTTTTGGTTCTGACACTTGGAACCTACACTTTTTCAAGATTTTCCATTTCTAGAGTAAGTAATTCCATTTACTGAAGGTAATATCAGCTTCAGTTTTCACATTGGCTATTTGGGGACTAACATACCCTATTCCCAAGTCAACATTCTACCTTCTTTCCCTTTCAGGATGATGGCAATCTCAGCTGTGAGTCCAAAGCCACTCTGCAGCGACTGTTCCACAGAACACATAGTCAGGATTGAGATTTTAGAAGCTCTGGGAAATGCTGATTCAATACCTTGGCAATGGTCACCTTCACCTCACCATCAACCAAGAATTGAGTCATGGACCGCCATCAGGGGATTTTATTAGTTTGAGTTGTGACTCATGTGGCAGCTTAAGGGCCAAAGACACTCAGCAAAGAGAGGCTTTTGAAATGCAAATCCTGAGAGAGAGACAGAGAGACTGGCTCAGTTGGTTCCTGGCTATGTCACCAGCTCTGTCGCTCACCAAACCCTCATAGCCGTGCCCCAGCTCATGACTTCTTTCTGATCCTTAAGCCCTCAAACTCTTTCTGTGACCATCACACATCTCTATTTGAAATTTCCCTTCTCTTTCCTTCCATCCTTCCGTTTACAATTACTTCTCTTGCAGGTTTCAGCTCAATCGTGTCTTCTTCACTGAAGGCTTTTCTAACTGAAAAATAAAAATGTTGGAGAGGTACTCTCTTATTTCTTCTTTTTTTTTTTTTTTTTGGTTTTACTGAGGTATAGCTGACCAATAAAATTGTAAGATATTTAAAGTATACATCATGGTGATTTGATATGCATATGCATTGTGAAAAGAATCCCACCATCTAGTTCATTAGCAGGTCCATCACCTCACATATTTACCTTTTTTGTAGGTGGTGGTAGTGAGAACATTCAAGTTCTACTCTCTTATTTCAGTGGCACAATACAGTGTTACAACTATCGGCACCCTGTTATATATTAGATATGTAGATAATGTTATACATTAAACCTTATTCATATTATAGCTGAAAGAGTTTTTCAACCTCTCCTGATTTTTCCAATTCCCAGCCCCTGCAAACCATTTTCTAGTCTCTTGCTTCTATGGGTTTGGCTTTTTATTTTGTTGTTGCTGTTGCTGTTGCTAAATTATGTCTCTATGTGACCCCATGGACTGTAGCCCACCAGGCTCCATTCTCCATGGGATTTTTTCCAGGCAAAAATACTGGAACGGGTTACCATTCCCTTCTCTAGGGGATCTTTCTGACCCAGGGATTGAACCCGCATCTCCTGCATTAGCAGATGGGTTTTTACCACTGAGCAACCGGGGTTCCACATATAAGTGTTACCATCCAGTGCTTGCCTTTATCTGGTTTATTTCACTTAGCATAATGCCCTCAAGGTCCATCTATGTTGCCACAAATGGCAGGATTTCCTTCTTTCTTGTGGTTAAATGATACTCCATTGTATACATACACCACATTTTGTTTATCCGTTCATCTGCTGACAGATATTTAAGCTGTTTCCATATCTTGTGTGAAAGCGTTAGCTGTTCAGTAGTGTCTGACTTTTTGTGATCGCTTGGACTGTGGCCTGCGGATTATCCTGGCAAGAATACTGGAATGGGTTGCCATTCCCTTCTCCACGATATCTTCCCTACCCAGAGATAGAACTCAGGTCTCCTGCATTGCAGGTAGATTCTTTAATGTCTGAGCCACCAGGGAAGACCACATTTGGCTACTGTGAATAATGCTGCAATGAACATGGGGTGTAGATATCTCTCAATATCCTGTGTTCACTTCCTTCGAATATATATCCAGAAATGGGGTTGATGGATCATATGGTAATCTTATTTTTATTTTTTAGGAACTTCTGTACTATTTTCCATAGTGGCTGTTCCAATTCACATTCCCACCAACAGTGCACAAGAGTTTCCCTTCCTCCACACCCTCCTCAACAGTTGTTATTAATATACTGTCTTTTTGATATCAGCCATATTCTTGCAGGTGTGAGGTGATATCCCACTATAGTATTACTTTGCACTTTCCTGATGATTGCCTGATGATTGGTGACACTGATCGCCAGTGTGACTCTTTTAATGTGCTTTTTGGCCATCTGTACGTATTCTTTGGGAATATGTCTATTCCATTCCTCTGCTCATTTTTCAATCAGATTGTTTTTCTTCACAAGTAAGTTGTATGAGTTCTTTATATATGTTGAATGCTGAGCCCTTATCAGATATATGATTTACAAATATTTTCTCCCATTGTTAGGCTGTCTTTTGATTTTCTTGAAGTGCAGAAGCTTTTTAATTTGATTTGATTTGACTATTTTGTTTCTGCTGCCTTTGCTTTTGGTGTCAAATCAAAAAAATTATTGCCAAGACACAGCTTAAAGAGCTTATCCCTTACATTTTCTCCTAGGAGTTTTACAGCTTCATATCTCTAAGTATTTAATTTAATGTAAATTGATTTTTGAGTATGATGTAAGAGTCTAGTCTCCTTTCTTTTCTTTTTATTTTTGTATGTGGTCATCCAGTTTTCCCAACACCATTTATTGGTTTCCTTGTCATAACTAGTTGATCATATGTATGTGATTTTTGACACCACCCTTATGGCAGAAAGTGAAGAGGAACTAAAAAGCCTCTTGATGAAGGTGAAAGTGGAGAGTGAAAAAGTTGGCTTAAAGCTCAACATTCAGAAAACGAAGATCATGGCATCCGGTCCCATCACTTCATGGGAAATAGATGGGGAAACAGTGGAAACAGTGTCAGACTTTATTTTTTGGGGCTCCAAAATCACTGCAGATGGTGACTGCAGCCATGAAATTAAAAGATGCTTACTCCTTGGAAGGAAAGTTATGACCAACCTAGATAGCATATTCAAAAGCAGAGATATTACTTTGCCAACAAAGGTCCATCTAGTCAAGGCTATGGTTTTTCCTGTGGTCACGTATGGATGTGAGAGTTGGACTGTGAAGAAAGCTGAGCGCCGAAGAATTGATGCTTTTGAACTGTGGTGTTGGAGAAGACTCTTGAGAGTCCCTTGGACTGCAAGGAGATCCAACCAGTCCATTCTGAAGGAGATCAGCCCTGGTATTTCTTTGGAAGGAATGATGCTAAAGCTGAAACTCCAGTACTTTGGCCACCTCATACGAAGAGTTGACTCATTGGAAAAGACTCTGATGCTGGGAGGGATTGGGGGCAGGAGGAGAAGGGGATGACAGAGGATGAGATGGCTGGATGGCATCACTGACTCGATGGATGTGAGTCTGAGTGAACTCCAGGAGCTGGTGATGGACAGGGAGGCCTGGCGTGCTGCGATTCATGGGGTCACAAAGAGTCAGACACGACTGAGCAACTGAACTGAACTGAACTGGTGTGATTTTATTCTGGGGTCTCTATCCTGTATTATTGATCCATGTGTTTGTTTTTAGGCCAAAACCATACTGTTTTGATCACTATAGCTTTGTAATATAGTTTGAAATCAAGGAATATGATGCTTTTAGCTTTGTTTTTCTTTTCCAATATTGCTTTGTTCTTTTCAGAATCTCTTGTGGTTTTGTAGAAATTTAAAGATTTCTTTTTCTATCTTTAAAAAATTCATTGGAATTTTGATAGAAAGTTCACTAAATCTGTAAATCACTTTGAGTAGAATGGACATTTTAACAATATTAATGCTTCCAACCCATGAACATGCCTTCTTCAATATATTTCATCAATGTATTTTAATTTTCAGTGAATATTTTATCCCTTGGTTAAATTTATTTCTAATCGCTTTATTGTTATTGATATAATTACAAATGGGATTATATCTTTAAATTTTCATTCTGTTAGTAGTTTGTTAGTGTATATATAAATGCAAGCTTTTTGTACACTGATTTTGTATCCTAATAGTTGACAGAAATTGTTTATTAGTTCCAACAATTTTGGGTGGAGCCTTTAGGCTTTTCTATATATAATATCATGTAGAGACATTTTTACTTATTCATTTCCAATTTGGAAGCTTTTTATTTCTTTTTCTTGCCCAACTGCTCTGACTAGGACTTCCAGTACTATGCTGTATAAAAGCGCAACAGTAGGCATCCTATTATAGTCTAACTCCTGATCTTAAAGGAAAAACTTGCAGTTTTTCATCATTGAGTAGGAAGTTAACTGTGGCTTGTCATATAATATGGCCCTTATTAAACTGAGATACATTTCCTCTGTGGAGAAGGAAATGGCAATCCACTCCAGGATTCCTGCCTGGGAAATTTCGTGGGCTGGGGAGCCTGGTGGGCTGCAGTCCATGGGTTGCAAAGAGTGGGAGGTGACTGAGCATGCACACCCACATTTCCTCTGTACCCAGTTTGTTGAGAGTTTTTATCATGAATGGATGTTGAATTTTGTCAAGTATTCTTTTTTAATCCTTTGTGATGACTACATGAATTTTATACAGTTAATCATTTTGTTAATGTTGTATATCACATTTATTAATTTGTGGAAGCTGAGCCATCCTTGCATCCCTAAAATAAATCCTACTTCATGGTGTATGATCTTTTTAATGTATTGCTGTATTTGATTCACTAATAATTTGTTGAGCAATTTTTTACATCGATAATTCATCAGTGATATCAGCTTGTAATTTCTCCTTTTTATTCTTGTTGTAGGGTCCTTGTCTGACTTTGGTGTTAGGGTGATGATAGCCTTAAAAAATGAATTTAAAAATGTCCCCTCCTCCTCTGTTTTTTGGAAGAATTTGAGAAGGACTGGTATTAGTTCATCTTTAAATGTATGGTAGAATTTACCAGTAAAGTAATATGGTCCTCAATTTTTCTTTGTTGAGGGATTTTTGATTCCAGATTCAATCCCTTTACTAGTAAATAGTCTATTCAGATTTTCTATTTCTTCATTTAAATTCGTTTTTCTTTTCATATTGTCTTTAGTTTTTTAAATTGTAGTTGAATTAAAATATTATATTAGTTTCAGGTGTTAGCATAGTGATTCAGCATTTCTAAAATTGCTGGGGGAGGGTGGAGATTAGGTGCCTGGGCCAAGTGTCTTCCCAGTTGGAGCAGCGATAAAGAATCTGCCTGCCGATGCAGGAAATGCAGAGAGACATTTGCTGGGTTGATTGCTGAGTCAGGAAAATGCTCTGGAGTAGGAAATGGCAACCCACTCCAGTATTCTTGCTTGGAAAGCTTCATGGACAGAGGAGGCTGGCAGGCTGCTGCAAAGAGTTGGACATGACTGAGCAACTGTACACACACAAAAGTCACAGTTGTTTTTACATTTTTAACTGATTGAGAAAAAAATCAAAAGGATAATAATATTTCATGACACATGAAAATTCTACAAAATTTAGATTTTAGTGTCCATAAACAATTTTATTGAAACACAGCCATGCTCATTCATTTGCAAAATTATTCTCTGTGGCTGTGACAGAGTTAAAATTATCTATGGCCCACAAAGCCTAAAATATTTACTATCTGGCCCTTTATAGAAAAGGTTTTCCAACCCTTGGGTTTAGGTAGATAAAATATAGGATGCCCAGTTAAATTTTTATGTCAGACAGACAATAAATGATTTTTAGTATGTCTCAAATATTACATGGAACATACATGCTAAAACATATTTTTGTTCACCTTAGATTCAGCATTAGTTGGGAATTCTGTATTTTTATTTGCAAATCTGATAATCCTACCTGGACTAGATATAGTCATTTGCTGGCAGTAAAGACTTATCAAGATCTCATTGATAGAGAAGAACAAGAGATACTGATGAAAAATCTACCATGGGGAATTCTAGCCTCTTCAAATTAAATATTTTGTAAATATTTTGGACACCATGACTTTAAATTTTAACTCAATGCAAAGCTGCTTGGAGTGAGAAGAACAGTTTAAATAGTTACTGGAAAAAATGATTTAAATTTTATTGTACTAATGTTTAAGAAGATGCCTAGGTTGAAAAATCCCCCAATAAGAAGAATTCTTGCATTTAGATTAAAATATTAGGGCTACGTTCTCAGTACATGTTTTTAAGTGCATATGCTTATAACCTTACTATTGGTTTTTCATACTTTTCTTAATCAATTCTGAACTTTTAAAATAGGAATCAGCATTCAGAAACACAAATGCATGATATTTACATATCATGTAAGGGGTACACTTAAAAGAGCTCAACTCTCAAATAGCCTCCAGGAATACATTAAACCAAAGTCAAAGATCTGAAAAACCAACTTTGACTTCTTCTCCATTTCCCTGAGAGCCAGCCCTACACTTGCCTGGAGAGGCTGAAAAGAAATGTTCCCTTCAGCCGAACATGAGTAGGCCTGTGTAAGATACAGGTAAGTTCTCCATTACCGTCTGGGTCCTGGGCCATTAATATTTGATGCACTCCTCATCATCTCTGTTTGTGTAATTTGTCAACGCCCAACAGGTCCTCTGCCAGCCATGCATTAAAACTATTTTCAAAATATGTCATTGTCAGCCTTTGGCACATTCATTACTTATTAAGATAAGAGGCCCGAATGAGGCAAGCAGGAGGTGGCTTGCTTACTTAAACACACTTGACTTAACTGCAGGAGAATCAAGCAATCTAGAGGGTCATGGATGGAAAGGCTTGGCGGTCCCCATCCCCTCTTCACTGAGCAGATGAAGAAACTGAGGCCCAAAGTGGGGAAGGGACTTTGTCAACATCACACAGATGTTTTGTTCCAGAGCTCGAAATACAGCTCAAGTTTCTTAAGCTCGTGGTCCTGCCTGACCTCACAATCACTAGTACATTCTTCTATGTACACAGACTTGAAAAAAAGACACAATTTACCAGATATTATCTCTTTGAATAGCAGAATAACCCACAGGGACAACTGAAACAGTATTTTCAAGGGGTTTGGAATGCACACTCCTAATGCTACTCAAAATGATTTAAGATGTCAGACAAATAAGCTTTTTAAGATTAAATATTTATTTTAATACACTATGAGACACACATCAAAGTTATGATCTGGTGGGGGAGGTACAGCCATGAATTTGTAGATATTATTGCTTAGGTCAAAGCTAAACCATAAGTAAGGATTTGATTTAAAACCATTTTGAAGATCATTGTCGCCCAACCCATGTTTTCAATTACATGTTCGTGCATCTTTATTACTACTTTTCATGAACAACTTTGGTATTTTAAAGATAGGAATTAGCATTCAAGAAGCAAAATTCAAAGACTCACATAATGAGTGCACAGGGCTTATAGACAGAGCAAGAACAATAAAGGTAATATTTGAAGAACCAATGTTTAGGGGAACCCTAAGGGCTTCCCTGGTGGCTCAGACAGTAAAGAATCCGCCTGCAGTGTGGGAGACCTGGGTTTGATCCCTGGGTTGGGAAGATCCCCTGAAGGAGTACATGGCAACCCTCTCCAGTATTCTTGGCTGGAGAATCCCCATGGACAGAGGAGCCTGATGGTCTACAGTCCATGGGGTCTCAAAGAATCAGAAATGACTAAGTTATAATAGCTAATGAAAATTTATTCCTATATGTTTTAATAATAGTTTAAAATATATAACCTAACAGTTATAAGATATATAATATAATACAAGTGTTGTTGTTCTTTAGTCCCTAAGTTGTGTCTGCCTCTTTTGTGACCCCATGGACTATAGCCTTCCAGGCTCCTCTGTCCATGGAATTCTCCAGGCAAGAATACAAGAGTGGGTTGCCATTCCCTTCTCCAAGGGATCTTCCTGACCCAGGGATCAAACCAGGGTCTCCTGTATTGCAGGCATATTCTTTACAATCTGAGCCACCAAGGAAGACATGTCTGAAATATTTGAAACTTGCCAAGAGGGTAAATATTAAAAGTTCTCATCACACACACAAACACACACACACACACACACAAATAACTATGTATAGTGATGAATGTTGACTTGTGGTGATCATCTTGCAATATATATATATATATATAGTCATTATAAATATTATATACCTGAAATAATGTAATATTAAATATTATTATATCTCGATAGAAAAGAAGAAAGTTTCTGATACTGTTTGTCTTAATAGGATGAGTGGTCTATCTCCTTTAGGGCCATAAAACACCCTCAGAGAAGAGATTTGGGGTAGTTTTATTTGTATTTTCCTTTTTGGGTGTAGATCCACCCCAAAGAAGGAATTGTGGCATACGTATTCCCCCAGAAGTTGCTGCTTATAGTCAAATAAGGGAAGCTCCAAGAAGGCGTCTCTCTGCATCTTCTGAACCTCAAAGGTCTTCCCTTTAAAATAATCTTCATGTTACCTCTGGAATTCTAATGGGGACCAACAACTCCATCAAAAGATAAAGTAAAAGAAGTATCAACTTATCCATTTCAAAAGAAATGTTAAGCAAATTACAGGGTAAGATTACAAGGATGCCAAAATCATGACACTTGTTCATAAGTCACTAAGGGAGGGAAGTCATTTCCAGCCTGTGAAGAAAAACGCACTGATGGGACAACCTGAATTCAAGTCTTGACTCACAGCAAGGGCTGCACCTGAGACAGAGAGAGAGAGAGAGGTATGAACTGTCTTTCCCTTTCCCTAGAAGTGGGAAAAGACAAGCACGTGGCATCCCCTCGGCCAGGAGAGTATGAGATCTCTTTTCAGATTCTAACTCTCTTGCAAGCCTTCCATGCCCCTCACCCTCTACTACTAGAGCACTTTTTTGGTTGTACAGAATATCTGGCACCTAACTTTGAATTATGTAATTTCCTAGAGGAACAAATCTATTCTCCATTTAAGACAGCAAGTTCCAGGGACAATATGCAGGATGTAGTTTTTGTGGCATCTCCCACTTCACCTAATCTAATACGCATTCTCCACGCAAACTTATAGCTAGAATAGGTTTAGAATGCCTGTCAAACAAAGACTGGGTTGGATGTTTCTGGGAGTCTGATTTATATCCCAGCATGAAAGCCATCAAAAGGCTAGAATCTGCTATGTCTAAACCAACCACAACTAGGTAATTATAAAGTTGTAGAAAAGTCAAGATTCACTACAAGATTCTTTGGAGAGATCTCAGTGGTGCTGGAAGTTAAACACTGCTTTATTTCCAGGTAGTTACTGAAGTGTGATCTCCTCTTGGATAAAATACAGACAGTGATCTTGGCTGTGGACTTAATTACAAAGCTCTCCCAATATTTTACATTATCCAGTGATGCCATGTGATACTTCTAGACTGTGTCATCATTGCTGTGTTTAACAGGCAATGCTGAGACTGTCAACCTCTCTCTTGATGGTAACACCCTGGTTTCATCATCAAAAGACTAGATAGATTGTTCGTTCATTAATTCTTGAGACCACAACTTCCTTCCTCACGGTGGCTCAAATCATGAACTCCTTATTGCCAAATTTAGACTGAAATTGAAGAAAGTGGAGAAAACCACTAGACCATTCAGGTATGACCTCAATCAAATCCCTTATGACTATACAGTGGAAGTAAGAAATAGATTTAAGGAACTAGATCTGATAGATAGAGTGCCTGATGAACTATGGACTGAGGTTCATGACATTGTACAGGAGACAGGAATCAAGACCATCCCCAAGAAAAAGAAATGCAAAAAAGCAAAATGGCTGTCTGAGGAGGCCTTACAAATAGCTGTGAAAAGAAGAGAAGCGAAAAGCAAAGGAAAAAAGGAAAGATATACCCATTTGAATGCAGAGTTCCAAAGAATAGCAAGGAGAGATAAGAAAGCCTTCCTCAGCAATCAATGCAAAGAAATAGAGGAAAACAATAGAATGGGAAAGACTAGAGATCTCTTCAAGAAAATTAGAAATACCAAGGGAACATTTCATGCAAAGATGGGCTCAATAAAGGACAGAAATCGTAGGGACCTAACAGAAACAGAAGATATTAAGAAGAGATGGCAAGAATACACAGAACTGCACAATAAAGATCTTCGTTACTCAGATAATCATGATGGTGTGATCACTCACCTAAAGCCAGACATCCTGGAAAGTGAAGTCAAGCAGGCCTTAGGAAGCATCACGATAAACAAAGCTAGTGGAGATGATGGAATTCCAGTTGAGCTATTTCAAATCCTGAAAGATGATGCTGTGAAAGTGCTGCACTCAATATGCCAGCAAATTTGGAAAACTCAGCAGTGGCCACAGGACTGGAAAAGGTCAGTTTTCATTCCAATCCCAAAGAAAGGCAATGCCAAAGAATGCTCAAACTACCACACAATTGCACTCATCTCACACAGAAGCAAAGTAATGCTCAAAATTCTCCAAGCCAGGCTTCAGCAATACGTGAACCATGAACTTCCAGATGTTCAAACTGGTATTAGAAAAGGCAAAGGAACCAGAGATCAAATTGCCAACATCTGCTGGATCATGGAAAAAGGAAGAGAATCCCAGAAAAACATCTATTTCTGCTTTATTGACTATGCCAAAGCCTTTGACTGTGTGGATCACAATAAACTGTGGAAAATTCTGGAAGAGATGGGAATACCAGACCACCTGACCTGCCTCTTGAGAAACCTGTATGCAGGTCAGGAAGCAACAGTTAGAACTGGACATGGAACAACAGACTGGTTCCAAATAGGAAAAGGAGTATGTCAAGGCTGTATATTGTCACCCTGTTTATTTAACTTACATGCAGAGTACATCATGAGAAATGCTGGGCTGGAAGAAGCACAAGCTGGAATCAAGATTGCTGGGAGAAATACCAATAACCCCAGATATGAAAATGACACCACCCTTATGACAGAAAGTGAAGAAGAACTGAAGAGTCTCTTGATGAAAGTGAAAGAGGAGAGTCAAAAAGTTGGCTTAAAGCTCAACACTGAAAAAACTAAGATCATGGCATCCAGTCCCATCACTTCATGGCAAATAGGGAATAGTGGAAACAGTGGCTGACTTTATTTGCTGGGCTCCAAAATCACTGCAGATGGTGATTGCAGTCATGAAATTAAAAGATGCTTACTCCTTGAAAGGAATGTTATTACCAACCTAGACAGCATATTAAAAAGCAGAGACATTACTTTGTCAACAAAGTCCGTCTAGTCAAGCCTATGGTTTTTCCAGTGGTCATGTATGGATGTGAGAGTTGGAGTATAAAGAAAGCTGAGTGCCGAAGAATTGATGCTTTTGAACTGTGGTGTTGGAGAAGACTCTTGAGAGTCCCTTGGACTGCAAGGAGATCCAACCAGTCCATCCTAAAGGAGATCAGTCCTGGGTGTTCATTGGTAGGACTGATGTTGAAGCTAAAACTCCAATACTTTGGCCAGCTGATGCAAAGATCTGACTTATTTGAAAAGACCCTGATGTTGGGAAAGATTGAGGGCAGGAGGAGAATGGGACAACAGAGGATGAGATGGTTGGATGACATCACCGACTCAATGGACATGGGTTTGGGTAAACTCCGGGAGTTGGTAATGGACAGGGAGGCCTGGCGTGCTGCAGTCCATGCGGTCGCAAGGAGTTGGACATGACTGAGCAACTGAACTGAACTGAACTGATGACATCACTGCCCAAGATTTCTGAGTTTCTTCTTCTGTGTTTTCTTTCACTGCTTCTGGAGATTTTGCTGACAAGTGCACAATTTCTTAAACAGAAAGGCCATAGCAACAGAACTTCAAAGTCATCATAAAGCAAATTAAAAAATCAAACATACTGAAAGTTTTTACCATACTCTGGTTTATCCACAAGTTGATTATTTTCCAGGCAATAGGAAAAGTCTTCATCTTTGATTTAAGATGCTGTCTTTATTTACTGTGTACTTTTTTGGGGGAGAAGTTGCAAGGCCTTATAATTGACCTAACCCTTCACAAATACTATTCAGTCAAAACTTAAGAGTAGTTATCAAGTACCAAACACTCCATATCTGAAATTTAGAGAAAAAGGTAAAATTACATAAATTGATAAGACATATTGGAAAAGCCACCCTCTGGCTGGATTTTAAACATCTGTTTTCAGATTTGAATTTGCTCATCCTGCTCCAGCACACCTAGAAGGCATTCCTAACAACTGCACTGCCTAACATTTTTGTGGGCCTTTGTCTTTTCTAAAGGACTTTCACACATATAATATAATGTTTAGGCTTCATATAAGGTGACAAAAGTCCTGGTTTGCCAAGGACTGTCCCAGTATTAGCACTGAAAGTCTTGTGTCCCAGGAAACCCTTCAGTCATCAGAAGGACTGATGCTGAGGCTGAAGCTCCAATACTTTGGCCACCTGATGTGAAGAGCCAACTCATGGGAAAAGACCCTGAGGCTGGAAAAGATTGAAGGCAAAAGGAGAAGGGGGTGGCAGAGGATGAGACGATTAGATAGCATCACCAACTTAATGGACATGAATTTGAGCAGACTTTGGGAGATAGCAGAGGAGCCTGGTGGGCTGCAGCCCACGGAGTTGCAAAGAGTCAGATAAGAACAACGATGAATAAAAATAGGATAGTTGGCCACCGTAGCATAGCAATTCAACAAGTTAGGGAGGGAAGGGCTTATGCCCATTGAAAAAGATAAAGAAAATGAAGGAAAGTTGTATAACTTCCCCAAGGTCACAGAATGTCTTCTTTAGCCCGTGTCTCTCTCCACTGAAATCTACACTGTTAATCTTCTTTATAGATTCTGAGCTTCTTAGACTAGGGGTTTTATCTTACTTATCTCTGTGTCCCTTCCCCTGCAACAGTTCCTGGCTCTAAGGAGCTTCTCCACCATTAAAATATGGGATATAATGGCTTTTCCTACCGCTCGAAGGCCTACAGTATAACTGACTCAGATCAACACCAAACACTCCAGGAAAAATCCAGATGAAGGGAAAAGTTGCCAACCTGGTAAGAAGATCGTTTCATCTCTCCTACCAGAGGGCTCCACTGCCCAGCTGCTGCATTTCCACAATAATTTATTGTCAATCTCTTCTGGAAGGTTAATTCTCCATATTCAATATATCAAAACCAGTCATCTCTGTCTTCTGAATTTCCTTCATTTCACATCCACATCTCCATCCCTAAAATTCTGAAATTCCTGATGGTTCAATTCAAGATTTCCAAGAGAAATATTAATAACCCAACTGCTTAACAAATTGAAATTCCTTTCTTGTTATGCAAATTCTCTAGTCAGTCCTGGCAACCTACTTGATCTTGTTTCTCAACTCTTTCTGAAATAAGTCTTTCATTTAAAACAAGACTCTTTCTCTCAATAGTCTCTGAGCTTCAAATGTCTCCAAAGCATTTGGCAGATATTGCAAAATATAGATACAAGAAACGAGAGAGTAGGAAGCTGATCCCACATACTCAGGGACACCGGTTTCTGAGTAGTAGGTACTTGATGTCACTTGAGTAGAGAAAGTCACCCAAGCGGAGTCTCTAAACCACAGCTCACACAGAGGTAGCCCTTGACCTGAATTCTATTTTTTTCAGCCCTCACGATATTTTTCAAAACTGAAGTCGTTTTCAATATTTCAAAATATGTATCTTCTTAACAGAAGAACCAGATTTACAGCTTCTCTTGAAAAACTTTTAGATCTGGGCACCGGCTCTTCCTGACTGGCAACAATGAGCTGGATTTGGGATGTTCTTTAAACAAAACGGACACTCATGAATCTCCCTTTTACCCCATTATCTTATTTAAATGGCCCTATAGGCTTCTTAATTTGTGATTTTCTCTGTAAAGAAAATGGAAGAGAGAAAAAGAATAGGGAGAAAAAGAAAGAAAAAGAGAGAAGGGGAAAAACAAAAGGAAGGGAAGACTCAAGAAAGTTAAGGATTGGAACTTCTCTCGTGGTCCAGTGGTTAAGACTGTGCTTCCAGTACACAGGGTGCAAGTTCAACCCCTGGTCAGGGAACTAAGACCCCATATGCCTTGCAGCCAAAAAAACAAAACATGAAACAGAAATAATATTGTAACAAGTTCAGTAAAGACTTTAAAATGGTCCACATTAAAAATTTAAAAATCTGAGAAGAAAAAAGGCAGGGAACGTGGCCTTTACAGCAGCATGAGGGCCAGTCCCTCTGCAGCTAGGTGGATGTTGGGCCCCTAAGGGGGCCCTTTTCACAGCACAAAGAAATACTGCAGGAAGTCCAGAACATAAGGGAAGGATCAGACACTTTAGTTGGGGCTGGAGTGCAGCTCCACTGAAGGATAGAAAAGATCGCATCCATGATGACACTGAAGCACGCGATCAAAGACTGAGTAGCTATGAAATATCCCTACTGGCTCTGTCATCATAGCCCATCTGAAATGCACAGCTCCCAGTACTTTTGTCGGTCCCCACCAGGGAACACTTAACACCTGTCGGACATCGATCTGCATATCAGTTTGTGCCACTTACAGTGTTCTCTGCTCCCTCAGGGTCAAAACCGAGACCTCACGTGGGCCTGTTCCTTTGTCATATGCTGGTCTGCTGTGACCACAGACAGAACATCAGATCTGCCAGGAGAAACAGTGCACCTTCCTGTCCACTGAGATGCCTCCCCTGGCTGTGTTGACAAAGTCCCTTTCTGTGAGGCAGCCCCCAGAGCACCATGGCGGCTACAGTTACATCCACATATCATCAGAGCATTTTAAGAAGCTCACGTCCTCCAGACCTAGGCTTTCTATGATGTCTCAGGCTGATTGGAAGTTTCAGAAGAGAGCCAAGAGGGCAAGAGATTTTTGACTACAGAATGTACAGGTGCAACTATGTTATCAACTAAGGCTATGATATCAGACAAGCTGAGAGTTAAGACACAAAATAAATCCTGCTTCAAGATAAAGTGGAAGGGCGCCTGGGCTCTCTAACTCGTGTTCTCAGCACTATGTAGGCCTTCATTAAATAAATCTCTAGAAAATGATGGATTGAAGGAGTAGAGCTGAAAACTAAATGCATTACCTACTGTTTAAGAGATAAACAGAGTTTGTATCACTTTTTTTTTTTAACTATTAGGTTTTATAGTTTCCCATTTCCGACAGTCTCCGACAAGCTTGCTTATTAGCCTAAGAGGGATAATTTTGATAAACAAGTAAATATTATTTGATACTTTGAGGTTGTTTGCCTAAAATCTGGATTCATTGATCTGTTCCCATGCTAAGATGGGAGGTGCTGACTGTTGTAATCTATATGTAATAGGCATTATGAGATTTAAGAAAAATAGCTCAGGCTGCAGTTGAGTCAGTTTAGGACAGATCATTATAAAATTCCATTATCACCGCTACAAGTTGGACTATTTGTCATCACAGAAGAGATGACAAGCTCAGAAATACTACATTTGTTATTATCAGATGATAAATGATATTCCATTAAAGCTGCAATACATCATCGGCAAAGCTGCAAGGAAGATATCAAACCTATCAGGACTTGACTTATAATTTAATTTTCAAAAGCTGTCAACTAAAATTCCAAAGGCTAAGCATTTTCATTTTTAAAGTTCATCTTATTTATTTTCCTCATCTGTTAGTCTAATTTCAGTGATATGGCAAAAATAACTGATTATGTGCAATGTATAATTCTCCTCTTTTGATTAGGTAATATATCAGGTGTCACTTCAGTATTAAAAATTAAATGACACATAATAAAACAAGAGAGTCCCATAAAACACACCTTATTTTGATTTACTCACGTTTTGAAAAATAACAGTAAAGGACAGGTCAATATTTGTTAAAGACACACACATGCCACAAAAAAAAGCATATATATCCATTACTGAGCATTCCTTCACGCCACCTATGGGAAAGCGGAACACGCTTTTCCATTTGGTGTTAATAAAATCTTTTTGCAGATGAACAACTATTCTCTAACTCAATTCTATAAATCATAATCACATATTCCTTCTATACATGCAAGTGTTCATACTTTTCCTGTTATTATCATTGTTACCAACATTAAGCACTCAAGTGCTGACTGGCATAGTAACAACATCTTATCAGTTTCTATGGGTGCAAGCATAAAGACATCCTTTCAATTTATGCATGTCTCACTTATGATCACAGACTAGCAAACATATCAGAAAATGTGGACAGCTTGATACTAACGACATGAGCAGAATCAGCAAATCTGAGAACTGGAGGGCAATTTGTAAATCATTTGACGGCTCAGAGAAGAGAAGAAACTGGTCCAAAGTCACACAGCAAGTGTGTAAAAATGATGGGAGAAGAAGTCATGATCCACAATGCCTATTCTAATTTCTTTGGTATAACACTATGCTGATTGACAGTGTATTATGAGAAATGTGACTCTTAATACTCAGGATTTGGCCATTGGTCTAGCTTCAGTTGGTGCTCCTTAAAGTTGTGTTAACAGAATGGAGTTACAATGGATGCACAAACGGCTGTGTGGGTGAACGGATGAACGGATGGATGAGTAATTGTCTGATTCTCTAATCTTCCATTTGAAAGCCTAGTTCATGTAAATAAAACGTCTAGAGTCTGACCCAATTCCATCTTTTGCAAATTCAGAATGTAAGATGCTTCCTATTGCTGTGCTGGCTATCTCTCAGATCTTAAAGAGCACTTCCAGGTACCCTAACAAGGCAAAGGAATCTCTGCCTGACACTGGCTGATCACAGTCATACATCTTCAGGCAACACAGGAAAGCAAAAGAGCTGGTACTTGGAGGCAGGCACTTTTCAAAACGTACAGATAGTGATGCAAACACCCGTCCAACTAGGTAAGTGTTAGTCGCTCAGTCATGTCTGAGACTCTTTTGTGATCCCATGAACTGTCGCCGATCAGGCTCCTCTGTCCATGGGATTCTCTGGGCAAGAATACTGGAGTGGGTTGCCATTCCCTTCTCCAGGGGATCTTTCTGACCCAAGGATAGAACCTGGATCTCCCCATTGCAGTCATATTCTTTACCGTCTGAGCCAGTTATCCAACTAGGTAAGGCTGCAGTTATATCTCACAGTGAGTCATTTGAGGACTCCACGTCTCTGGGAGACAAAACATGGTAGAGGCAAAATGAGAAAAATCAGCGTACGAGAGTGAGTTTTCCAAAAACCATATGACTGAAATTCAAAGGACTGTTTCTCTTTTTTAAAAAATCATGGTGAAATACACAACATAAAATTTACCATTTTAACCATTTAAAGTGTACAATTGAGTGGCATTAATTATATTTGCAATGCTACTACTATCTATATCCAAAAGTTTTCATCACCTCTAAACAGAAATTCTATTCCCATTAATCAGTAACTCTCTATCTCTCCCACTCTCTAGACTCTGGTAATTAATCTACTTTCTACTTCTATGAATTTACCTATTCTAGATATTTCATGTAAGTGGAATGATACAATGTTTGCCCTTTTGTGCAAAGAACTGTCTTCTTAACTATAATATATATATATATATATATATATATATATATATTTGCTACAATATATGAATTTATAGTAAAATGTCAATATCTCAAACCTGCCTTGGTCCTCCTGCACATTTTCACTCTCCAGATGTAATTGCTGACAACAGTCTAGTTTATCTCTGTGTGTGTTTTTCTGGCCATGAACACTTAAATTTCATAATGACTTCTAGAATAGACTCTGGAATCAGACCACTTGGTTGTGTCCCCTGGGAAAGTTATTTCACCTCCCTAAGCCTCAATTTCTGCATTAGCAAAATGACATTGATAGCGAGACCACTCTTCCAAAACCGGGAGCTTGAAAGGAGATCAGAGTTTTAAAAGCACTTAGTGCAGAGCTCCATAAACAGTAATAACTCATTAAATGGGAGCTATGTTTTATACAGGGTCTTAGTTTTTAAAATAAAAAATGTGATCACATTATTCATGTTCTACAACCTGTTTTTTTAAACTCATTTCTCATTAGTGCACGCACACCTACCTCATACTTTCTTAATTGCTGCATAATATTGAAGTACTACAGTTTGTTACCAAATGACATCCTTCTGATACTTTATTTTATATTATGTAATTAATGGAGCTTGTCATTCTGGAGCCAGCATTGTTCCCAGGTGGGTCAAAACAATTTCCGGGATTCTCAAAATAATGATTGCAAGAAGATGAACACTGAAAGAATTCCAACTGTATTGTAGGCATTGTGCTGGTGGTTTTGTAGGTCTTATTTTGGTCCTCGTTCCACTCTTCTGACTACGCTGAAAATAATTTCAAGTGTAGATGGTCCTGTATGGGTGAATGGTGTCTACAAACTGGGAGGTAGGGCTTACCCATTCCACAGTGGTTCACTGAGCTGTGGATCAGTCTTTGATTACATCCACCAGTCTTGGTTTGCTTATATTCTCTTGTCAATTTTTGGTCCAAGAAGTGGAAAGAGAGGATAGCGGGAAGGCACCCAGTGAATGGGGACTTGAAGAAAATCCATTTATTTCTCTAACTAACACTAACCTTAACCTTATAGTTTCAAGGGTGAAGCCGAGAGGCAGAATCTTTTCTTTTTAAATGGTGGCATTTTATCGAGACACAAACATAGAAGTATAGATAAATACACATGAAAACCAACTGCTCTTAAGTTTAATTTGGTCCCATTTGTTCATTTTTACTTTTATTTCCTTTACTTAAGGAGAGGGATCTAAAAAATAATATTGCTATGATTTATGTCAAAAAGTGTTCTACGTGTTTTTCTTTAAAAGTTTTATGGTACTCAGTCTTACCTTTAGGTCTTAAATTCATTTTGAGTCTATTTTTGTATATGCTGTTAGAGAATGCTTTAATTTCATTCCTTTATATGCAGCTGTTATTGAAGAGACTATCTTTTTTTCCATTGTATACCTTGCCTCCTCTGTCATAGATTAACTGCCCATAGGTGTGTGGTTTCTTTCTGGGCTCTATCCTGTTCCACCCATCGATGTGTCTGTTTTTGTGCCAGCATCATGCTGTTTTGATTACTGCAGCTTTATTGTAAAGTCTGAAGTCAGGGAGCATGATTCCTTCAGTTCTGTTCTTCCTTCTCAAGACTGTTTTCGCTATTTGCGTACTATTATATTTCCTTACAAATTTTAAAATTATGTGTTCTAGTGTGTGTGGTATTTTTATAGGCATTGCATTAGATATGTGGATTGCCTTGGGTAGTATGATCATTTTAACTATACTGATTCTCCCAATTCAAGCACATGGCATATCTTTCCACCTGTTTTTGTCATCTTCAATTTCTTTTTTCAGCATCTTAAAGTTTTCCAAGTGTAAGTTTTTTGCCTCCTTAGATAGTACAGCAAAGGGAACCATGGACAGAATGAACACAAACTGAGAGAAAATATCTGCAGATGACATGACCCATAAAGGATTACTATCCAACATATATAAACAGCTCATAAAACTCAACTTCAAAAAAACAAACAACCCAATTAAAACTGAGCAGAAGAATTGAGTAGGCTTTTTTTCAAAGAGGAAATACAGATGGCCAAATGGCCAAAAGGCACATGAAAAGATGCTCAACATCGCTAATCATCAAGGAAATGTAAATCAAAACCACAGTGAGGTAATCACCTTATACCTGTCAGAATGACTATCATCAAAAAGATCACAAATAACAAATGCTGGCAAGGATGTGGAGAAGGGGAACCTTGGTACACTGTTGGTGGGAATGTAAGTTGGTACAGCTACTGTGGAAAACAGCATGGAAGTTTCTCAAACAAACAACAAAAAAAATGAACTACCATATGCCCAGCATTTCCACTCCTGTGTATATGTCTGAAAAAAAACCCCAGTAATTCAGAAAGATAAATGCACCCCAATGTTTGTAGCAATATTATTTACAATTGTCAAGATATGAAAGGAACCTAAGTGTCCATCAAGAGATAAATGGATAAAGAAGATGTGTGTGTATATATATACACACATGAGTTTGATCCCTGAATCAGGAAGATCTCCTGGAGGAGGAAATGGAAACCCACTCTAGTATTCTTGCCTGAAAAATCCCATGGACAGAGAAGCCTGGCAGGCTACAGTCCAAAGGGTCACAAAGAGTCAGACATGAGTGACTGAACATGCATGCATGCACGTGCACACACACACACACACACACACATATATAATGCAACACTACTCAGCCATTTAAAAAGAATGAAAATTTTCCATTTGCAGCAACATGGATGAATTTGAAAGGCATTTGCTTTATGCATGCTCAGTTGTGTCCAGCTTTTTGTGACCCCATGGGCTGTGGACCACCAGGCTCCTCTGTCCATGGGATTCTCCAGGCAAGAATACTGGAGTGGGTTGCCATTTCCTACTGCAGAGGATCCTCCCAACCCAGGGATCTAACCCACGTCTTTTGTGTCTCCTGGGAAGTCTAGAAGGCATTATACTAAGCGAAATAAGTCAGACAAAGGCAAATACTGTATGATATCACTTATATATGGAATCTAAAAAATTCAAACTAGTGAACATAAAAAAAGAGAAGCAAGTCACAGATGCAGAGCACAAACTGGTTCCATGGTTACTGTGGTGGGGGGCAATATAGAGGAAGGGGAGTGAGAGGTACAAACCCCTGGGTGTAAGATAGGCTATAAAGATGTATTGTACTCTGGGATATAGCTGGTATCCTATAACTGTGGATGGAGTGTAACCTTTAAATTTTATATAAAAACTTAAAAAATTAATTCAGAAAAGAATTACTACCTCCTCCCCCCACCCCAGTAGGGCTTCCCAGGTGGCTCAGTGGTAAAGAGCCTGCCTGCCAATACAGGAGCCATAGGAGACGTGGGTTTGATCCCTGGGTCAGGAAGATCTCCGGGAGGAGGAAATGGCAACCCTCTCCAGTATTCTTGCCTGGAAAATCTCATGGACAGAGGAACTTGCCTGGCTACAGTCCAGGGGTTCAAAGAGTAGGATACGACTGAGCACACACACATGTCCCCCCAAATAACCATCTGCTATCTTCCCAATCTCTAGGGTAGAAGAAGGGGAATACGTCATTCAAAGAAAAGTTCAGGCTATAGTTCTCTAGCACTCTAAACAAGAAGCTTCTCATGCTGAATACATAGAAATTGGAATAGGGACAGCCCAGTAGCCCAAAGGGTCCCTGCTCTTCTGTCTAGTGGGGGGGTGGAAATGCATATCTGCCATCAAATCTTGGCAGCCAGGAATGACCTCCTGGCCTTTGTCCTACTGTCCCAGAAAGCAGGCTATCTATCAGGCTATTAAATGAGCTGAGCGTTGTTCTGACTACTGTTAAAAATAGTTATATATTCTGGGACTGGTCTGCTCATACTCAAGTAACTCACCAGCCCTTATAAAAGAAGTATAGAAGAATAAAAGCCAATTACTTTCTTACATTTCAAATAGTAGATACCGAATTTACATGCTGGTATCTGAACCTCAAACTCCTGACACACAATCTGGTTACATCAGCCAGCTTTATGTTTAAAGCCTGTGGGTCTCAACTACTTTCAGAGACGCTCTCATTACACAGTGACATTTTCCTAGAGTAGCCCAAGCCTTAGGAAAAGGAATTTTTCCCAGAGGCCTCTTGTCAAGAGTTGATTATTTTATTGCCTGGAATTCCATTTATCTTCTTGTCTTTTAAAAATTCTTTCCAATCTTCCCAGCCATATTTAAGTTCCACTAACTTCAGGAAGTCTTCCCTACATCTACACCACCCCACCGATGTCTTAACTTCAGGAAGTCTTCCTTACATCTACGCCACCCCACCGATGTCTTCTTTTGCTTAATTCCTACAAGTGCTGTATTCTGAGCAACACTGGAGCATTTACCTTTTCCTTCATCGGTATTGCTTTGCTGGACTCTAACTGCATCGGAAATAAAGACAGCTTGTCATTTTCCTTCTACATCTATTACAAGTCCTAAAATACTCCTACGTGCATAGACTGGGCTCAGCAAATACTTGTAGGCTGTCATACAGAGTCAATAACAACAGAAAAATCTCCTCTTGGAAGAAGAAAAACAATGTTCACTTTCTTTTCTTCTTTATCCAATAATGAAATCCTTGGGCAAATGCTTCAGTTCTACATAGAAAATAGTCAGGTGCTGAAATTTCAAGAAAGGACATCCTTTATTTGGTGTTTCACTGGGTTGGTCTCAATTCTTACACCCCATGGCTTGAAAAGGGATCAGGTTAGCAAATATTTTCAAGTTTACAGATGACCTCTAAGTAGAGCCTCTTGTAAAGGGCAAACTCGGAAGGTGGTAAACTTTGGATGAGAAAACTGAAGGAGAGAGACACATGGTCTGCAGTCTTTACTAAATGTAGTTGGAGTTTTTTGTAGAAGAAAATGTTTTGGTGGTCAGATAAGGCTTGGGAAACCATGACTAGCTGAGGTTACTTGTGTGTTTTCATTGCAAGATTTCTCAATACCTTTACTGTGTTTATACCCTACATGAGAGGAAGTTAGCATGCAACATTTCAGATTCTCCACCTGAACCCTCCTCCACAGAGTACCTCAGGGTCTAGAATTCCCCAAATCGTATTTTTGGACCTCTGATCCATGATCACTCATCTGGTATGAAGCCCTCCATTGAGGCCTCTAACCAAGCACATGGGTACCTGATTTCCCTCAGGACAGAAGAAAGGCTGGTCCCCATCCTCTCCACCCCCATCCCCTGTCTATGCAGAATCGTCTATTAGAATTAACAGTGTGTTCAGGAGGATTTTCTTCAGCTAAAGTAACTCTTCTACCAAGCCTGTTTATTTCACAGATTGATGATGTAATGTTACGTAAAGCCTATTCCTCAATCATCATACAGCATCTACACAGAACAAATATGTTATTAAACAATATTCCAGTTAACAAATAACACAGGTGATTAGGTTTGCTGAAAGTGAAACTCTTGCTCTCAGATACAGTTGTTGCTGCTGCCGCTGCTAAGTCGTGTCAGTTGTGTCTGACTCTGTGCGACCCCAGAGATGGCACACGGATACAGGTTACCCAAGTATAGAATGGAGGAAGGGGTAGTTAGCAATTGACAGCAAAGCAAACAGAAAAAAAAACCTAAAGTTGCCCATTCAGTTTAAGGTAAAATATGTCACTATGATCTTGCTAGAAACAAATACAAATTATCATTTTAGGCTAAATTAATACAAGTTCACATGAGGAGTTAAATATTCACAACTTTCCCAGTTATAATATATATATATATAATTATATTATGCAGCAGCAGCATTATATATTATAAAAGTTAAATAACTTTTTTTTTTAATCTGCTACAGAGGGTCTGGAGAAAGTTTTATACTGGACCCTAAAACACATTCCTAAAAAGGCACATGTGCTAAACATGTGTACTCAGACTCTGTTCTGGCAGCCTCCCCCGTCTCCTGTGCTCCCGGATCATAGCTGACCTCCGCCAGCTTTTATCTCAGCTCTAAGATCTTTGAAGAATATAAGACACACTACTTTGACCAGCCTATCACAATGCCATGCAGCCATGGCCTCGAGGGAGTCTCTTCCCATTTCTGAGCCCTGGTGTGCAACTTTGTAAAGGGAGGACACTGAATTAGGTGGGCCTGAGGTCCTCCCTGGTCTGACATGTCACAATTTTATCAATGCATTCAAAGCTGGAGGAGAGCTTAGAAATACTTTGGCTAAAACATTTTAACTTAAGGAATCCCTCATGGAAAAATAGACTAAAATTTTAAGTTTTTTTAAAAAATTAAATTAAAAAAATTAAATATTCAATCGCAATTATTAACATCAGAGTACAGATTAGTTCTTTTGGTGGAAAACAGGGATTCAAAGAAATAAAACATATTCAGAGGAGTTTTGAAAGGTAGAATAGGAGGGGACAATCTGGGGACCCAAGAGCTAGGACTGGCCTCTGTGAGGAACAAAGGACAGAGAGGGAGGCTCAAAGGGAGCACACAGGCCAGTCAGTCCTATCTAGGGTCATATGTGCCTCAAAGGAAAGAGACAGAAAAAGGGGCGTCATCAAGGGCTGCCTCCCCACCGCCGCTTCTCTGAAGAGTTCTGCTCCTTTGGCTGAGTTCCATCACCAGGCGCTGCTGTGGCTTGTGGCCGCCGCAGCTGTTCTTTCTGGGCCTCGGTTTCCCTGGCTGGACTCTCTTTATTAGCCACCCCTTCCTCCTCCAACAGTCACTGGGCTCACTCTCAGCCATTGCAGCTGAGCTGTCAGGGTCCTGCGAATTCCCACGGGGCGCTGACATGCAGGCAGTTTCCAAACACACCAGCCACCTACAGATCCCCAAAGGCCTTCCTGGGAACAATACTCATCGATGAGTAGAAAGAGCTGGGGGAGGATGTACTCAGTTTCCTGGTCCCTGAGGTCCTCTCACAGAGATTTCTCAGAGGCTCCCCAGTGGGACTGAGCCTGCTGATACACGGCAAAACTCTCCCCTTATCATGACCTTGATGGGCCTCCCCTAGCCTGTGTTCTCAACTCTCTCACAATGATTCTTCCTGCATTTATTCTCCCCAAACCTAAATCCTTGTCTGGGGGGTACCTTTAGAAGCACCATAGGCTAAGACACTCATTAAATTTGATGTCCGCCATTTTGGACCCGACTGCTGCACCTCCATGGCTAAGTCCCCTTTCAAAGGACTTGGAAGGGAAAACAATGGCAGGGCCAGAGCGGAAGTTCCTGTGAAAACCACAGCCCTGAGCACCATGCTCTCCCCCCTACCCACTCCATCTCGGGCATTCATCTCTGTCTTCTTTTTCAAATTTGATTTTAAATATTTACAACATCATACATCTTCCCCACTAGATATTACTAATGAACTGTTATTGTCTGCAAAACCTACCAGATGAGTGATGGCCAACTTAAAAAGAGCATCAATGTTTTATTCGTAAAATAGAAGCTGGGAACAGAAAATGCTTATGCGTCTTTAGGCCTTTCATTATTATTATCGATACTCCAGTAGAGAGGAGGCACTCTGGCAATTAGCAAAATCAGACAGAATTGGAGATTCCACCTGGCACCAGTAAAAATTGTATAAGTACGTAAATGTTTATATCTGTTTAACTCCATAAGGAGGGCAAATTTCAATAAAATGTAAATTTTCAACCTGTAAATTTCAAGAAAGAAGTGGACTGTTACATGTTTCATTGACAAAGAAGGAACTCTATATTATTCCAGTCATGCCAAAGAAAAGAGCATGCCTCTCCCGGGTATTACTTTGTATTTCTGGTTTCAGGTGAAAAAGCAGAGACCTTAGCAGGCATCCACTACCTAGAGCTGACCTTTATTCTATCCCATATCTGCTCTGACTTTACTGTCTCCATGCTTGCTCACTTCCGTGGCCCCCATTTGGAGGCCACTGTTCTGACTCTGGCTGGCTGAGGATGCCTAACGATGGCTGGATTCAGGAATCACAGGGATCAGAGTTCAAAGCTCAGCTGGCCTTTTCAGCTGTGTAACCCAAGGCACACCAGTTGCCCTCTCTGAATCTCACTTTATTTAACTTTAAAGAGGAGATAAGAATACCTACCTACCTACTTTGCAAGTCCTCAGCATTAGAGATCTCCTGCATTGCATGCAGATTCTTTATCGTCTAAGACACCAGGGAAGGCTCTATTCCCTGCCCAGCATGCTGGATTTCTTCCAACTAACTCTAGTTATGGATGAACCTACATTTTTAGGTGTTACTTTTGCCAAATGGTCTTCCCACGTGGCTCAGTGGTAAAGAATCTGCCTGTCAATGCAGGAGACACAGGAGACACGTCTTTGATCACTGGGTTGGGAATATTCCCTGGAAGAGAAAATGGCAGCCCACTCCAGGATTCTTCCCTGGAAAATCCCATGGACAGAGGAGCCTGGTGGGCTATAGTTCATGGAGTTGCAAAGAGTCAGACACAACTGAGCAAAATGAATCTCCTTATTCCAAGTATTCCAATCTAGCTTAGCTCATGGCATTGAAGGCATTCAAGTAAGTTAAAAGCTCTTACCTCATGGATCTAAAGATTTTGCCCGCAATAGCGCCCCTAGGGTGACAAAGGATGACTGGGAGTCCAGGCCCACCACACAGCCCCCTTGAAGCAGAAACCACTACATCCTCTGGTTGCACTGTCCTCAGCATTAGTCGTGTCCTGCATTGCAAGCAGATTCTTTATCATCTGAGCCACCAGGGAAGCCCCTATTCCCTGCCCAGTATGCTGGAAAGAAACCCAGTCCCTACCAACTAACTCTAGCTATGGATGAACCTATATTGTTAGGTGTTATTTTGCCAAATGGTCTTCCCACATGGCTTAACAGATGGCACACTGTTAAACTTGAATTCAGGAGGATAGGGACCATACTGAAAAACGAAAGCAGTGGAAAAATATTAGAGTGGGCATCAAGCACCTGGGTTCCCCTCCCAGACCCACCACTGGTCCCTCAGATTCCACATCTTTGGACCCAACCAACAGTAGATCAAAAATATTCAGAAAAAGTTTCAGAAAGTTCCAAAGAGCATAACTTGAATTTGCCCATACCCATCAACTACTGACACAGCATTTACGTTGTTGTTCAGCCGCTAAGTCGTGTCCGATTCTTTGTAACCCCGGGGACTACAGCACGCCAGGCCTCCCTATCCCTCAGCATCTCCAGAAGTTTGCCCAAGTTCATGCCCTTTGCATTTACAACGAAGTGCAAAGCACTTTACATTGTATTGTTGTTGTTTAGTTGCTAAGTCGTGTCTGACTCTTGCGACCCCATGGACTTGCAGCCCACCAGGCTCCTCTGTCTGTCAGATTCTCCAGGCAAGAATACTGGAGTGGGTTGCCATTTTCTTCTCCAGGGGATCTTTCTCACACCCAAATCGAACCCAGGTCTCCTGCATTGCAGGCAGATTCTTTTACCGACTAAGCTACAAGAAAATCCCCCATTATATTAGGTATTATAAGTAATCTAGAGATGATTCAAAGTGTACAGGAAGATGTGCATAAGTTATATGAAGATACTGTCATTTCTTACAAGATTCTTGAGCAACTATAGATTTTAATATCCATGAGGGGGTCCTGGAACCAATTCCCTGTGGACACAGAGGAACGAGGAACATCTGTAACCTTCTTCCTTTGCAGGGAGCTGAGGAAATTGAGTCTGCATTCCAAGGACCTGGATTCCAGTAGAGAGAATTATGGAGGTGGTTGGCACATTTCCCTGTCCATGGGTCACACCATACCTCTGGGAGATGGTAAAAAAGCATTTAGACTCAACGAGGGGGTAGGAAGTCAAAGGTTCCCAGGCAGCACCCCCAACCTACTTCAATGAACTTGCCCCCCTGGTAACTAGGTATAACTTTTGCCACAGCCTCGTTGGGGTTTAACTCTCATGAGTCTCTGATTATAAATCATCAAGGGAAGTTCAACTGGGTGGCAGAGCACACCAGTTAATTGAGTCGTTTGTTCCCAGGATGTCAGCTTTTGCTACTATTTCTATTCTGAACACTGACTCATACTGTTATTTTAAACTATGTGTGTGACTGTGGAGATTTCATTACCTTTGGCATTCTTTTTTGTCCTAGAGAGTCTAAGTTCAGAACAGAGTAGGGAAGATAAAAGAATACAAGGAGCAGAAGTACTCCTTATACTCAGATTCTTCGCATACACACGTTTCCATAGGTCTGTTGGAAGAAATCTCCACTGGGGCCATTTTCTGTCTTGTTGCTCAATGAAGTAAGGAAGGGAGACATGCACGTCATTCCTGCCAAGGGAGCCGGAATGCGGACTCTACATAAACCTTCACTGAGCTATGGCTTATCAGTCTGTAAAAGAAGAGGATTAAACTGCGTGATCTCTAAGGCACCTCTCAGTTTTGACATTCCAGGAAGATCACTCTGAGTTAGCCTTTATTTTTTGAGTGTTCTCCATGCAATATTAGTACTTCATCAACTCATTCAAGTAATATTTACCTAGCATTTCTTTTGGCTCCATGAAATAGTGATATTCTTGCAAAGCTATAAATTGTAGTGGCTAGGAATGGTTCTGGTGGCAGAATGCTTAGGTCTAAATTCTGGCTTCGCATCACTTAACTAGCCACGTGAACTTGGGCACTTACTTTACCCTTCTGTCCCTCAATCTGCTTATCTATGAAATGTGGCAATAACCCTACCTCAGAGAGTTACTGTAAATATGAAAAGCACTCAGAACTATGCCTGATATGTAATATGTGTTAAATTGTTTTTTTCTTGTTCTAACACTGATGAGCAAAAATCAGCATAGGCACTGTCTGCATAGAGCTTACAATCTTCTAGAAAGGAGAGCATCACTCATTCAAACAAAGATAAAATGACAGTTACGGCAAGCTTTATACATAGTTATGTTGCTGTAAGAGACTATAATAAATGCATTTGACCCTGTCAGTAAGGTTTCCCAAAGTTTGAACTTAAAACTCAAGGATAGGGGACTTCCCTGGTGGTCCGGTGGTTAAGACTCTGCCTTCCAATGCAGGGGACATGGGTTGGATGTCTGGTCTGGGAACTAGGATCCCACATGCTGCAAGGCAACTGACTAAGCCTGCATGCCATAACCACTGAGCCTGCACGCCACAACCAGGCAGGAGCCCACATGCACTGCAATGAAAGATCCCACATGCTGCAACTAACACCGAACACAGCCATAAATTAATTAATTAATAATTTTAAAAAGGATAAAAGAATAAACAAGAATTATTCCAAAAAATGGAGGAACAGGTGCTCCAAGCAGAGGGATGAGTATGTTCAAAGCCTACGGAGGAAGGAAGAAAGAATGTCCTGATGTTGATTGAGGTTGTTATCCTGGGAATATACTGGGATTGAGCTTCCTCACCTCCCTGATGGTGGGCATGGACACACCATTTCCTCCTGCCAATGGAATTCGAGCATACACCTGTGTATCATTCCTGGGCGGAAGCCTCAAGAGACAGTATGCCATTTGCCATGCTTTTTTCTCCCAATCAGTATATCCCCAAACCCCATCATTGCTGATACACATTGAGCACAGAGTAAATTAGTCTTTGTATTTTTAGGATGCCAAGATTTGAAGGTTGTTTGTTATGATAACCTATCATATCTTGACTGATAAAGAAGGTCATTGTAACTGACAATGAGAGTCAGGGAGAACTTTGTGTGAGGCAAGACACAGAGGTATTTAGTGGTCAAATAGTTGAGAGCTTTGTAGCCCATGTTGAAAAGATTTCATGTCATCCTAGGAGCAAAGGGAAATCACTGAAGGATCTGAAACAAACAAAACTGACTTGATATGGAGAATAGATGGAAAAGAAGCCAAATCATAAGGGAATAAGAATGAATAGACCAGTTTTGAATCCATTGCACAGGTAAAAGACCATCATAGTTTTTCTGTGGTGGTGATGGTGGTAGTGGGAAGTACTGTATAAATCTGATCTATCTAGAAGATTAAAACTGATGAGACATTGGTAATGACTTATAATGGGTGCTGAGAGAAGGGGAGGTTCTCAAATTGCTGGCTTGTCCAATTGGACAAATGATGGGGTCACTTACTAAAATGAGTCCTAATAAAAGAGAAGCCAAAAGCAGGGTTTTGGCAAAAAATTTATAGTGTCCAGGAATAGTTTCCAGCAGAGGACTTATGCTAACATTCATCCACCAGGGGAAAAAAAAAAGTTTAACCCCATCTGAGAGTGCAATTCCAAATATTATCACTGAAGTGAAGAAAGAATTTGCTTAAAAAAAAAAAAAAGCTTCCTTGTTCTCACTCAAGGAAAATCATCTAGAAAAAGACTTTTCCCATGTCATTATTGTAGAGGCAGGGGAGTTTTCTTCCCCCAAATATTTTATAATAAAAATATCAGATTTCTTATAAAGAAACCAAAGAGGAGAGTAAAACCTGATTTTTCTACTTGGGTTTGAGGGAAATAGTAGACACAACAGCAAACTTACAGAGGAGCCTGCATTTGAATTCCACTTTTCCACGTACCTGTTGGGTAACCTTGAGCAAGCTATTGAAACTGCCTAAAGCTCGATTCTCTCATCTGTACAATCAGGATATTGATAGCCATAGCTCAGGTGACTATGAGAATTAGATGGGATAGTATATGTGAAGAACTCAGTGCAGTCTTTGGGACATAGTAAGTGCTCATTAAATGTCAATATCTTTCTAGACGGGTTACCTAACAGGGATGTTGATAGAGGGTTGTCATAGAAGATAAGACTATTTACTTCTCTTTCTCTATGGAGTTCCAATCAAAGCACTCTAAATACAGGGAACAGTAGCTAGTTGGGGTTATAGACTCTGCTTCAACTCTTCCATGTAGAGTTCAAAGCTAGATTGGGCAATGTTGCTCAAGACAGAAAACGAAATGAGAGCTCTCACTTCATGTTTTCCCCTTGAAACTGAAGGGGTCAATAGCCACAGACAGAGGAAGGAAACAAAAAGAGAGATGGGGAGGCCAGTCCTGACTCAGAAGCCGGCTCTTCCTGGATGTTCTTGTCTTGTGCAGACAGGACATGCAAGAAGACCACTGCTTTATCTTTCCACACTTTACCAGAGTGAGCCTGCCCATGTGCGGGCCAAGAAACAAGATCTAGTAGCAGATCTAATAACTACTATAATTTTGAAGCACTGTTGTGCATAAACACTATTTCAAGATCCCCATGACAACTGTAATATAACATGAAAATACCAGGGATTTCTGTTGGTGAAAAAATTACAGGTGTCATTAATACTATTGTGGTTTGTTATGTACATTCATGATTGAAGATCTCTGGTAGAAGTTAGCAGAGATGTTATTTTTTCCCATCCAAGTTCATTCCCTTCCCCTGCTGAGCTCCTAGCCACAAAACCCCTCCCCTACAGGGATAAAAATCTCTGATTGTATAGACACAGCCTCCACTTAATGGAACCCAGCAGCTCACAGGGTATTCCTGTAATATTATATATCACTTATTAGGCATTTACTGCGTGTTTGACACAGTGCTAACTGCCATAGCAGTCGTTTTTTATCCCGCAACAAACCTTTTAGGTAAGAACCATTCTTGTTCTCATTTCTTCAGATGAGAAAACTGGATCAGACAGGGTATGTGATCTGTCCCAGGTCAAGCAGGTGGAAAGAGGTGCAGCTGGGATTAGAACACCCGCATGTGTCCCTCCGGGGCCTTGTGCCAGCTGGCATTAGCCCTGACTCTAGCCTTCCATCTGGTCAACAGACCCAGACTTGAGGGCTTTCAGGACAGATCCCTCCACACAATGTGCAGGCAGGAGCGTACCCTATCAATTTTTGCCTATCAGTTTTTCAAGGTACTTAATGTCTTATAAGTAGTCAGTTGTTGAGACCTTATAAAGTATTTAAGAATATTTCAGGAGAAACTAAAACCTCATCAGAGCATTGCTTTCTCATTGCCAACCTCAGAGTCAGCCCTTGACCAATTTTAGCTATTCAATGCCAATAGAAATAAAAGCCCAAAGAACTTCAGTAGTAAGCAGAGTTACTCGCAGGTGCCTGAGTGCTCAGTCATGTCTGACTTTTTTGTGACTTCATGGACTGTAGCCAGCCAAGCTCCTCTGTCTGTGGGATTTTCCTGGCAAGAATACAGGAGTGGGTTGCCATTTCCTCCTCTAGGGGATCTTCCTGACCCAGTGATTGAACCCACGTCTCCTGCATTGGCAGGCAGCGGTTTCTTTACCACTAAGCCACCGAGGAAGCCCCTGCAGGTGCCCACCCCTAGGTTAATGGCAGGAAAATCTTTAAACCAGCATTTTCAAAGACTTCTCATCTTCATTCACTATTTGAAAAAATCAAAATATTGTAAACTTTCAAAGGATCCTTTTCTGAAGACAAGCAAACAGATTAATGGATTTTTTAATTTTTTTAACTATTTGTTTTGCTTGAATTGAAATCCAACAGTTATTTTATATCCCCAAGAAATTCCAAGTTGGCCTCCAAGCTCTATCTGACATCGAACCAATCTTTAAGTATGACTGGGCTTTTCTAGGATATAACTACAAATTGTTTATTGTCAGATAAAAGATTTTTGCCCTTAGAATTTTGTATATATTTCTCTGAAAGGACACTCAGAGGAGAAGTGATCAATGAGAGAGGGCTGGGTGCTTATTCACAGATGTCAGTACATTCTTCCTCTCCAGCTGACTGCCAGGTTCTGTGAAAGCTAAAAAAGGGAGGAAACAATAAGTTTTCATCATACTTGGAGTGAGGTTAAACAATGGATCATAAAAACTATACTGATGAATCAATACTGAATTCTTGTGGTATTCCAGCTTCTGTTCTTGGGTTATTATTAATGGTACTGCGGGCCGGAATTCCTACAAAGTATGGACACCAAACTTTTCACCATTAGAACATAATTACCCACTGCCACATTGCCTTAGTCTATCACATCAGCTCCTATCACTCCTAGGAGATAATAAGGTTTTGAATAAAAACAAACAGAAATGTCAAAATGTCGTTTGTTTAAGATGAAAGGGAGATAATGCTCACTACATAGGGTAATTTCCCAGTGGACCCATGATGATGGGACACAGAACTGGGAGACGTTGGACAGTCAGATGTGTTGAGGAGATTAAGAGATATAACATAGGTAAATTCTGTTGCATAGTGTTTGACCCATGGTAAGTGGTGGTAATTAATTATTTTCTTTCTTGGTTACAGATAGGAAATACTTTGGTTAATAGTGAGCCTGTTTGCTGTGGTTTCTCCTGCAGAAGGTTAACATCAAGTTGGTTCTAATAACTCCCTTTGGATACCTCTTTGGTGCATCCCTCCCAGGAGTTGTTGGGACCCATTTAGGACTATGCAGTCATTCCCTCTAATGGAACCTATAAAGGTTACACTGAGGGGCTTTCTTGAACCTTCTAAACTCCAAAAAGGCAAAGACCAAGATACATCTGCCTGCAGTGAGAGAGACCCCGGTTCAATTCCTGGAATGGGAAGATCTGCTGGAGAAGGGATAGGCTATCCACTCCAGTATTCTCAGGCTTCACTCCTGGCTCAGCTGGTAAAGAATCTGCCTGCAATGCAGGAGACCTGGGTTCAATCCCTGGTTTGGGAAGATCCACTGGAGAAGGGAAAGGCTACCCACTCCAGTATTCTGGCCTGGAGAATGCCATGGACTGTATGTATAGTTCATGGGGTCGCAGAGAGTCAGACATGACTGAGCAACTTTCACAAGAGACATCACCTACCTTCTTATCTTTGACTATTGTTTCTCATATGTGTCAGTCGCTCAGCCGTATCTGGATTCTTTGTGACCCCATGGACAGCAGCCCACCAGACTCCTCTGTTCATGGGATTTCCTAGGCAAGAATACTGCAGTGGGTTGCCATTTCCTCCTCTGGGGGATCTTCCAGACTCAGAGATTGAACCGAATCTCCTGCATCTCCTGCATTAGCAGGTGGGTTCTTGACCACTGAGCTACCAAGGAAGCCAATTTTTTCACATGGATCTTCATTTTCCCTCTGACCCATGGCTCCTTCAGGCTGGGTGGCCTTTCTATTACTTCTCAGACATGCTTGACACTGTGGGATTTATTTTGTTTCTCCCAAATGGAGGCCAAGACTCTCCACTGTGGCTTCCAAGCATCTGGCGCATAATAGGTGCTCAAACATATTTACTCAATGTAAGAACGGGAGCTTGGAGAAAACAGTTTGAACATGGAATGATGGATCAGATGTCATAAGATAAACAATATGTGCCTTATCATCATATACAGGCAAATGTGTATTTGGATTCTGGGAAAATCTTGTCCATTTTCAATTAAATGGAATAAAATAAATACACATCGCATTCTCAGTCCTTGTAAGACTGAAAGGTCCCCAGGAAAAGAAGCTCTCCCTGGTGCTGTTTATCCAGAATTCCACTGGCTTTGTGTTTAATAAGACCAGTCAATAACAGCTTCAGAAGGTCTGATAATGGAAGTAAACAAGATATGCAAATACCAAGTCCCTGCCCCACTAAGATATTAGGAATCTCAAACATTCTGTATGCAGGTCAGGAAGCAACAGTTAGAACTGGACATGGAACAACAGACTGGTTCCAAATAGGAAAAGGAGTATGTCAAGGCTGTATATTGTCACCCTGCTTATTTAACTTATATTCAGAGTACATCATGAGAAACGCTGGGCTGGAAGAAGCACAAATTGGAATCAAGATTGCCGGGAGAAATATCAATAACCTCAGATATGCAGATGACACCACCCTTATGGCAAAGTGAAGAACTAAAGACCCTCTTGATGAAAGTGAAAGAGGAGAGTGAAAAAGTTGGGTTAAAGCTCAACATTTAGAAAACAAAGATCATGGCATCCAATCCCATCACTTCATGGCAGATAGATGGAGAAACAGTGGAAACAGTGTCAGACTTTATTTTTCTGGGCTCCAAAATCACTGCAGATGGTGACTGCAGCCATGAAATTAAAAGATGCTTACTATTTGGAAGAAAAGTTATGCCCAACCTAGACAGTATATTAAAAAGCAAAGACATTACTTTGCCAACAAAGGTCCATCTTGTCAAGGCTATGGTTTTTCCAGTAGTCATGTATGGATATGGGAGTTGGACTATAAAGAAAGCTGAGCACTGAAGAATTGATGCTTTTTACCAGGGTCCAGCCCCGGTGGAATCAGGGGTTTCGAAGGGGAGTCGGCTTCAGTGATCAGGATACGATAGAATTAAATATATAAAGAGTGGTTAAATAAGGATAGCTCAGTGAGAAAATTCAGTGGAGAAAAGAGGCTGAATAACTTGGTTTATGTGGAAAGCTAATAAAATTCCAAAATAAGGAATTTGTGTCACCTACGTAGGCCGCAGGCGTCCTCCCGTTCTCCCGAAGGAGAGGAGACACTAAGGCCTCCCCGGTCAGATCTTAGAAGCCCAGGCATAATTAGTAGGCTTGACGAGCCTCCATGCCCCAGATGGAAATTCAGCCAGAAGGTGAGAGAAAGAACAACATGGGGAGACCAAGTTTTGATGAACAAGGCCCGCACTTTATTTTCCAAAGTAGTTTTTATACCTTAAGTTGTGCATAGAGGATAATGGGGGAAGGGGTAGAGTCAGCAGTAAGCCAGGCTTTCTTCCTGCAAACTTATCATATGCAAAAGTTTGGGTGAATTACATCATCTTCTGGCCTGGAGGCCTGTTAACATTTTAAGATCCTTTCTTCAGAAAACTTATTTTTCTCTAAAGGTGATTATTCTAAAGTCAGGCGCCACCCTTCAAAAGCATTAGATAAAGTTGCATTCCTATAGGGCAAAGGTGTGGTGGGCTATAACAAGAAAAGAATTAACTCAAGGGTCCAAGGTTACAAACATTAAAGCTACTACTTACATTCCTATACACCAATTATATTAATCAATACACTGCCAGGGACACAGTAGGTAAGGGATATGGAAACTTAGCAGCAAACATTGGCCCAACAAGTGAAAAACCCTTCACCAATACAATTTCTAATCAATCTTTTAACTGCTCAAAGGAATCTGTATTTAGACAGTTTAGAACATCTCATGCCTCTCATGGTTGGGAGGCTGTGAACAATCACACGTGGCCGGAATAACCTATTCAGGCAGGCTAGAGGACTTCCAAAGGAGTTTGTAGATTGAAACACTCTTGTCATGCCCAGGAACTTTATCAACTGGAGCTGTAAGTTAATTCTTTTTCAGAGAGAGGTGGTGGGGGACAGCCTCCCATAAAGTCAGAGGTGTAGGTGAGAGCACAAAGCAGTAAAGTAGGCAGACTCTGGTTTTGGGGATAGATGCTCGAGAATTTCCAGGGGGACTCCCGCCTTTGTGTATGCCAAGCCTCCTTTCTCATGACCTTTGCCACAGACGGAGTTCCTCACGCTGGCTCCCGGCAGCTTTTGAACTGTGGTGTTGGAGAAGACTCTTGAGAGTCCCTTGGACTGAAAGGAGATCCAACCAGTCCATTCTGAAGGAGATCAGCCCTGGGTGTTCTTTGGAAGGAATGATGCTGAAGCTGAAACTCCAGTACTTTGGCCACCTGATGCGAAGAGCTAACTCATTTGAAAAGACCCTGATGCTGGGGAAGATTGAAGGCGAGAAGAGAAGGGGACAACAGAAGATGAGATGGTTGGATGGCATCACTGACTCAATGGACATAAGTTTGAGTCATCTCTGGGAGTTGGTGTTCGACAGGGAGGCCTGGCGTGCTGGAGTCCATGGGGTCGCAAAGAGTCGGACACAACTGAGTGACTGAACTGAACTGAACTGAACTGAATTTCAAACAACTTGGTTCTTCCTCTTTCCCCAGGTAAGGTTCTGGGGTTGGATGTAGGGAGTTTCATGGTATTGATAGCAAGATCCTCTGAGTCTTCTGTTGGATCTAATACCCTCTGAGACACCACCTCCCTTCTCACCTTTGGCCAATGTTGTTTCACATAGGTCTCCATTTTCCCCTTGACCCATGACTCCTTCGGGTTGAGTGGACCTGCCATTACTTCTGAGACATGCTCAACTTGGTGGGATTTATTTTGTTTCTCCCATGACACTGGGGCATAACCACTGAGGCAAGCCTGTTTCAGGTTCCTTCCATAGTTCTTTGAATCCTCTCCTCTGCATCCTCCTTGACCTTGACTCCAAAGCCCAGCCCAATGAAATTCTACCTAGTCTCTGAAGGAATTGATTCAAGATGTTTCTTCCCTACATTTTGTCTATAGCTTGCTTCCCCCTCACTCTAAGCTTAGTGCTCTAGAACATAAAAACCTGAGAAAGACTCATTTTCCTCATGCTTTCCACTCTTTCCCCTGCAATAGCCTTTTGGAGCATAGGAAACCTCGATGATGTAATGGGGTGGGAGAGGGGGGGATTGAGCTAAATTGTGGTAATGGTTTTTTATATATTTTTTATGAAAATGGCTTCAGTGATCCTTTGCATCCTTTACTCTGACCCCTTGCAGTATGACTGTGCTGCTCCTCCCATAAAGAGGTGAAGTCTTTTTCCCCTCCTTTTGAATCTGGGCTGACCCTGAGTCCTACCTTTGACCAATATGTAAAGGGAGTGATATTGTGTGACTCCCCAAAGCCCTTGCTGCTTCCACTTGCATCCTCTTGGAGTGCAGTATCATGATGCAAAGAAGTTAAGGCTACCCTTCCTAGAGAGGCAGGCTCAGCTAATGACCAGCACTAACTGCCTGATACGGTGTGAGGCTGTCTTGGACAATTCAGCCCAGAAGAGCCCCCAAATCATTGAAGACATGAGTGACCTCAGACAAGACCAGCAGAAGAGCCCAACCCTGAGCCCAACCTAAAGTGGCTAATCCACAGAATCATAATAACAGCAGTTATTTCAAGCCACTAAGTTATGGCCCCATTTGTCGTGAGGCAATAAGTGACACAGACAGAAAACACCAGGGAGAGGAAGTTGAGCAGCTTCTCAATGTATTATTGTAGTATGGCTGTACTGTAGGTTTCTCTTCAGGCATTTCAGCATCTCCTACTGTCCGTACTTCTAGACGATTTTCACGAAATTTTACAACATTTAGAATTGGAATTTCCCCAAGGAGTCTAGGGAAAAAGTCAGAAGGCAGAAGTGACAGGGATGACCTCTTGATATTAGCACTCGTTCCGAGATAGGGAGAGGGAATGATGATCGACTCGGCAAACATGCACTCACATGCCTGTTGTATGACCAAGACATGGTATTGAGACACCAAATAACCCCATCCCTTCAACCATTTACAACACACATGGTGGGAAAATTTAGGATGTCAAATATTTAAACTATTTTTTTTCCTTTCCAAACCAGAGTTACATCTCCGAAACTAATATCTGATGTCGGGACTGTATCTTTAAGGGCCTAATGAAATTACATAGTGTCTCTCCTATCACTTTTGGTATATTACCGTGGCTCACAGAGAAAGAGCTATTTGTAAGAAGCATTTATGTTATATTCGTTGAAACATCACCAATAATTTATTTTCCGTGTAATGCCTATCGCTCATGAAAACACTTATGTGATCTGTTGTTAGGTCTGGGCTTGCTTGATGCTATTGATCAAGTAGATTCCTTTGTGAAAAGCTGCATTGATTAGTTTCCTGACAAGCTGTTAAGGCCACTTGCAAAGCTGTCACTGTGGATACTTGCAGTTAGAAGACTGGAGTTCAACTATAATGTCTCTCTGAAGGGAGACTGAATGGAAGATAGATGAGTGCAGATCACATCCTTATGCTAGGTAAACATCCAGAGATCCATCTCCCAGCTCTTTCTTTTCCCTGGGGAGAAAAGTCATGTATAAGCAGTGAGCAGTCTCTCCTCTATCCTTAATTAGCATGGGCCCTGGAAAATCCACCTGAAAACATAAGACTAAGAAGAGACAGAGCTGATGACTTCTAGCACCCTCGTTCAAGGACACTGTTGGCAGAGCCATCCTGCTCTGCTTCTCTTCAGAATGGCAACCGCAAAAAAGCCCACACACAGAATGCAAAATCTGGATGGAAGACAATAAATACGCTTTGTCATGAAAAATACAACATGGACACAAGAGGGGCTAGAACAATGAGCCTCAGTGCTTTCTGACAAAAGAACACAAGATCACAAGCCCGAAGGACACTTGGCAATCCCTGTTTCTCTACAACAAAAATTAATTAATAGCTTGTGTACCCAGAGGAGGACAAGGAGCAAAACTGAAATGCTACCTCTTTCAAGAGCTAAGCCGGAGTCTCTAGATTGAGGTGGGAGGGAGAGTCTGCCACTGGCTGCAGTGGCTTTTCCTGAGGCATACATTTTACAACCCATTCCTCTGAAATGGCCTTCAAGAGAGTTCCATGACTAACTGTGACTGCCTGACAGGTGGAATACCTGTTAGTTTATGTGAGAAGTCCCAGAAAATAGTCTCAGGGTTACATGAAACAGAAACTGGTTAAGCTGGTTGTCTCCTGTGACTATTTGACACAATCATTAATTCAGTTAAGGTGAGTCCTCCTTTAACCCTGTGTTAAAATAATTTAGGTTGCTCATCTAATGATAATGGGTTAGGTCCTGACTCTGTCACTCACTAGTAATGTGAGCAAGTGGGTTACTTCCTCTGAGCCCTGGCTTTGAGGATTCAGTGAGAAAGCATGGGCAAGCTGTCGGTTACCTGCAGACAATGGACTAGTGCTGGCTATTAATATGCTCTTATAATGGACACCTGCTTTCAAAAGTACCCAACTGGGTACATAGACCATTCCTATTATTAAGGTAATACCTCTTCTCTATCTTTAGAGAGGGAGTAAATGCCTAAACCAGAATGTTCAAACTAAAACAAGACAAAGAGAAGAAAGATTGAGCATCTGAGATAGAACAACTTCAGGTGATTATTTTGTTGTTATCATCCAGTGATAACAACAAAAATAAATAAATGCAGAGCTAATGGGGTAGTGGCTTTGTTTTTACCAGTCTTGTTGATTGCCAATCATGGGAGACATGTTTCCCCCAAAAAGCAAAAAGAGCAATTTGACTGAAAACTGTGTTCTCGGTATCTGTAGAATTTTCCCTGACACCTATCGTACTGAACTCAACCATCTACTACAGAAGCACCTGAGGCAGGAAGAGCTAAACACGACTTCCCACGGAGACCCCCACACAGGAAGGAAACAACTTTTATTTATTTATTTTTTCAAAAGGAAGGTGATCGTAGAGAAATGAGATACTTTATCATGTATTTTTATTCATAGTCATTTTATTTACCTGTCCAAATGCTCTTCTACAGGTGAATAGTTCAAGAAAATACGGTAGATCCATACCATGGAATAGCACTTAGCAATAAAAAGGAAAGAACTATTGATACATACAACTACTTCAATGAATCTGCAGGAAGCTATGATGAGTGAAAAAAACAATCCACAAAAGTTACACATTGTATGATTTCAATTTTATGACTTTTTGAAATGACAACATTTTAGAAATTAAGGAGAGATTAGTGATTGTTGGACGTTAGAGACATGGACAAAGGGAGACTTTATCGTGTTTTGAATTTATGGAAACAAAAAACTATTTTCACAACCACTATCCATTTGTTTAGGCTCCTTCTAAGAAAGACTCTGATGCTGGAAGGGATTGGGGGCAGGAGGAGAAGGGGACGACAGAGGATGAGATGGCTGGATGGCATCACTGACTCGATGGACGTGAGTCTGAGTCAACTCCGGGAGTTGGTGATGGACAGGGAGCCTGGCGTGCTGCGATTCATGGGGTCACAAAGAGTCGGACACGACTGAGCGACTGAACTGAACTGAACTGATCCTGCGTGAGGGCTGCTGAAGGCATCTTCATTGTGTAGATGAGAAATTTAAGCCTAGTGTTATTTATTGAAGGTCACATACATGGTGCTAGGGAGGCTCAACTCACGGACGTTGGTCCTCCAAGGCTAATCCTTTTTTCTCTCGGGAAAGCAGAGCAACAACTCAAAATCAGAAGGCAACAGAAAGGGGCGGGTTAAAAACTTGCTGTGATATTGTTTGATTGAAATCATCTTAACATCTAGTGGGTTAAGTGGTAGATGAGTCAGCAGGGCAGTGAGTGCCCGTGGGACTCCATTGAGGGAAAAATAAAAGTCAAGTCATCAGAATTCAAGATGACTGGCTCTAGGATCCCTTCTGTCACCAGTTCAGTCCTGGGGCTCTCACCTTTGCCTGAACTGTCCCAGCTATCAGAAAGACTGACTATAGGCAAAACATCACATGAGACTCCTCTTTATGCAATCTTTTAAGATAATCACATAAGATACCTTATAAGATAAGATAATCACATAAGAAAATTATAAGATAATCACACAAGATTGCTCTTTTTTCATGTGTGTGGCTCCCCCAAAAAATGGCACCAATTTCCCAAGGAGAGAATGAACATTTTTAGTTTGTTGACTTGTTTTATGTTTTAAAATTTTTTCTTGTCAGATATAATCTTTTACCAAATTACAAAATTGACATGTGTTCACCACAACCACTGAAACCAGAGAAAGAACATAAATTCGTGTAAAGAAAATATTACCTATCTTAATCTCCCACAAAAGTAAAATATCCCAACCTGATGTTTTTCTGAGTGAAGAATGAGTGAAGTCGTTCAGTCGTGTCTGACTCTTTGCGACCCATCAACTGTAGCCTACCAGACTCCTCCATCCATGGGATTTTCCAGGCAAGAATACTGGAGTGGGTTTCCATTTCCTTCTCCAGGAGATCTTCCTGACCCAGGGATTGAACCCAGGTCTCCCACATTGTAGGCAGACGCTTTCCTGTCTGAGCCACCAGGGAAGTCTAGCTTTTCTAGTCATGTCTTTTCTACTTTTAAAAAGTAAATGCTGATATAAGGGATTTGAGATTGTTATTGTCATTTGGTGCTTTGCTCATATAACAATACATTATTGACAGTGCTTTGGATCAATAGCTATTTAACCTGTCTACTTTGGGAAACATTTAATTTTCCATAATATGATTATACCAGGATTTATTCAATATTTCCCTTATTGATGGACATCATGCATTTTGTTTGTTTTTTCCTTGACAAATACCCTTGTTCATAAAAGTCCCAGAGCTAGTATTTCATTAGGATAGGTTACCATACCAGGGATTTCTGGGACAAAAACTCTATATATTTTAGATTTGAGGCATGTTGTCACATTAGAAAAATAAAATCCAGAAGGATTAAAGATTTACATTTTAAACATAAAAAATAATATCTTAGCTTCACAGAAGAGCTGCCACTAGCTACTTGAAGTCCCTGATTGTGTCTTAAGTAAATGTGAATTCTTATCAAAACCAAGATGAAAATTCAGCCTTTGAACCAAGCTTAAACCAGACTTGCAGATATGTTCAGTCAGACAGAGTGAGAAAGGGAGTAAGGGAGAGAAAGGGAGTAAGGGAGAGAGAGGAGCCTTGAATATGACCCAGGTGAACACCAAAGCCCAATCAAATATCATCATCTTGGGCCTCTGGGATGAAATTTCTCAACTTCATTTTGATTTATGTTCAGCCAAGTCCCACTTTACTTCTATAAATCAGCCAAGGGTCTCCTAGTTCTGTGATCTGGGCTGATACTCTCAAAGGGCGTGTTTGAGGAACAATCAGTCGCCTTGTTTGGTTATCTAGAGGGACTTTGTTATTTTAAGCGATATTTCCAAAGTGAGGGGGAAACCTAGATTGTTGCAGTTGATAGAGGAAGGGCTAAGAGGCCATATGAGGGAGGAGAAAGGAGAGAAAAGGGAATCAAGCAGATAGGGAGACATGAGGAAAGAACTGACAAAAATGCTTAATGAAAAATACTTATTTGGGACTTTGCTCATGGTCCCGTGGTTAAGAATCCACCTTCCAATGAAGAGGACACAAGTTCGATCCCTGGTCAGGGAACTAAGACCCCACATGCCACGGGGCAGCTAAGCCCACATGCAGCAACTAAGACCCGACACAGTCAAATAAATAAATGAAATCAGAGTGTTTCGTGAAAATAAATTGCTTGGACTTCCCTGGTGGCTTAGAGGGTAAGAATTTGCCTGCCAGTGCAAGGGACACGGGTTTGATCCCTGATCTGGAGAGATTCCACATGCCTAGGAGCAACTACGCCCATGCACCACAACCACTGAGCCTGCGCTCTACCACTTGAGCTGCAATTACTGGTCCACATGCACGCCTAGAGCCTGTGCTCGGCCACAGGAGAAACCACTGCAACGAGAAGCCCATAAACGCACCTCAAGGAAGAGTAGCCCCTGCTCTTACAACTAGAGAAAGCCCATGCAAAGCGACAAAGACCCAGCACAAAAATAGATACATAAAATTAGTTAAAAATCAATAAATTGTTTGAGGTATATTAAACAGAGCTGTACATTAAAAATGTTGGAGAGAGTCATGTTTAAAAAAAAAATATTCATTAAGTTTTTGCTATGGAGAAAGCAATGTGACTTCCTGATCTCCCCACAAAACCTTCAGAATAATCTATTTCATTTATGGTACTTTATAGAGTTGTACTATTATCTGGGGGAGGGGAGGAGATGGTTAGGAGTAATGCAAAGGAGTGCCAAGTCCAGTGTCTGGGCAGGCTAGAGCTTCCCAAGGGAGACCATGTCACATTTAACCAGTGTGACGTGCTGCTCAAAAGTTGGATTAAAAATGAAATCACATCCCAGGCTTAAACCCCTAAACCTCTCGATCAATCATGGTTTACAAAGCATCTAAAGAAAGGAAATTTTTGACCAACTGATCAAAGCAGCACTCAGAATGGAACCACTGATTGAATATTGACCTCAGCAGGCACTGTAATTGCATCTTATTGGCAAATCATTACTAGTTTATCTTAGTGATAGAAGGCACAGATTGGAATTACAGAGGCATTTACTTCTCTGGATCAAGTGAAAGACTAGCAGGCAAAAAAAATCTCTCCCAACTTTTAAAACATGGTGAAGATGTGGGGGGAAGGCGGTAGGAGGACTCTTGCTAGGAAGGTTATAGGTTAGCTTTTCCAGCCTTGCTGCTACTGAGAGAGAGGAAAGCATCCCCATGACCATTCCAGTCCTCATGCTCTCTTCAAAGACACAACTCCAGTCACACGTCTTAAAACAAGCCTTTCTGTACCTTCCCAGTGCTCATCTATTTCCCTCCAGTGAAGTACAGGGTAGTGGTTAGGAATTCTGGTTCAAGTTGTGTGAACTGTTTCACATGCATCATCACTTTTAACCCTCACAGCAACCCAATGAAGTGGGTTTTATTAACATCCTCACTCTAGGGGTGAGGAACCTAAGACTTAGAAAAGTCAAAATTTAAAAATAAGGTAAAATATAGAAGTTCTAACATACCTTATATCCCAATATGTACGGATGCACCCACCCTTTGAGAAGGTTGAGCTGAGCTTTGTAATCTACTGCTCGTGGAGACTGGCACACCTTTTCTGTAAAGGGACAAATGGTAAATAGTTTAGGCTTTGTAGGCCAAATGGTCTCTATCATGACTAACAGTGCTGCTATAGTACAAAAGCAACTGTAAAAATCGAATAAAGGAATGAGCATGGCTATATTCTAATAAAATTTTATTTGCAAAATGAGGTGATAGGCCAGATTTGGTCTGTGGCCACAGTTTGCTGACCCCTGTTCCAGAATATAAACTCCTTGAAGTTTGGGCATTATTATCAACAGGTATTAGAGAGTATACAGTATGTCTCCAGTATATGCAATCTGATTCCAGAGTCCAGGTTGGAAAGAACTATCAGTAGGACAGAAGAGATTTATTTCCATTTCTATACTGCTTTGTAACTCTTAAAATGCTTTGAACATATATTACTTTTATGTATTCTCCTTCTATGAAATAGTCATGGCAAGCAATGTTGTCTTTATTTTACATAGCAGATCAGAAAACTGTGGCCCAGAAGGGGTGAACAGTTTGCACAAGGTCACACAAGTTAATGGTAGTACAGGAACTAAAATACATCCTCTGGTCCCTCGTTCTTGGCCATTCTCATCAGACAAGACTATCTTTCCCCTCATAATGTATACGAACCATTTATGAATACAAATAGAATTCCAATAATGTGGTGTGTGCATGTGTGTGTGTGCACGTGTGCACTGAGTCACTCAGTCATGTCTGACCCTTTGCCATGTCTCTTGTATCTTCTGCATTGGTAGACAGATTCTTTACCACTGTGCCCCCTGGGAAGCCCCTCCAATAATGTGGGCTTGGGCTCTAACAGAGGCTGAAAAGAACAAAACCCTCTCAAGCTACCTCAAATAAAAGAGAAGTGAAATATAGGCAAGGTAACCACTTGGAACACAAAGGTCCTAAATGTAGTCACATTTCATAGATATTTGAAAATTCTTGAAGTGTCTCCTTCCATCTCTCACCTTGGTCTCTCTCACCTCTGTTTCTTGGTCTCCTCTTTCTCACCCATCATCTTCTACTTATAAATGACCCAACCTGGTTACCAGCCACTAGCTCTGAATCTACTGTGCCAGATTCTCCCACTGATGGTTACCTCTATTTCTCCTAGTTAAATTACTAGCAGAGGTAACCTGGTCAGTGGTCAGATCTCTCACAGTTAGGGGGTGGGTATGAGGTTAATACTCTGTGTCCCTACAGAGGCTGCGGCAGACTTGGCAAAGTGACCTTTCTCATGAATTGATTGTAAAAATAAATGAAATAATCTGAGTAAATTTAGAACAATGCCTCGTTGTTGTTGTTTAGTCACTAAGTCATGTTTGATCCTTTTTGCAACCCCATGGACAGCAGCCCACCAAGCTCCTCTGTTCAGGCAAGAATACTGGAGTAGGTTCCCATTTCCTTCTTCAGAGGATTTTCCCAACCCAGGGATCGAACCTACATTTCCTGCATTGGCAGGTGGATTCTTTATGACTGAGCCATCTCGGCAACCCATAACAATGCCTGGCACACAGTAAAATTTTGAGAAATAGTAGTTATTCCAGTAGAGTTGCACCAAATACTCATTGTGCTTGCATGAATTCAACTATACATATCCAAGAAAGGGAAAGAGAGAATAAGAAAACATCTCAATACTCCCATCATTTAGCCCAGCATTATACTCAAAGAATGTTGCCTGGATTGAATATGAAAAGAAAGAAAAAGCTCTCTCCTTCCTGCAAGGAGTCTCAATCCCTGTGAATCTCTCACAGTGTGAGCATCTTGCCATGTTGTCTGGGATTCTGATGTTTAAAGATAAGCATTTTTGGTAAAACATGGTCAGTTACTTCATCTGGTGCTCAACAGCCTGGTACAACACTGGAGGAAAAATAGATGCCCTGGAAATCTCCAGTGAGACCCTTCTACAGGATTTAAAAAATAATGTTGGAGGTCTTTCCTGGTGGGCCAGTGGTTAACATGCTATACTTCCAATGCAAGTTTGATCCTGGTCAGGGGACCAAGATCCCACATGCTACGTGGCATGGCCAAATAAATAATAAACAAAACAAGCAAAATAAAATTAGATTGTTATAGTATCTAAAAAAATAAATAATTCTGGGTGGATCAAAGCATTTTGACTTTAAGCAGTTTTTTTTAATAGTTTTGAGTTTGATCAATTTTCACCTCATGCACCATCTTCTTTTAACACTGTAAACTATAGATGACATATCATTTACCATCTCCATCATTTTAGGTGCACAGTTCAGTGACATTAAGTACTTTTGCACTGCCATCCATCTGCAGAATATTTTGATCTTCCTGAAGTGAACCTCTTGCTCACATTAAACACTAACTCCCTATTCTTTCTGCCATCACAGATCCCTCTTCCAGGCCCTGGCAATCATCATTCTACATTCTGTCTCTATGAATTTCAGTATTTTACATATCTCATGTAAGTGGACTTGCACAATATTTGTGCTTTCAGGTCTGCATTATTTCACTTAGCATAATGTCCTCAAGGATCATCCATGTCACAGCATGTGACAGAATCCCATCCCTTTTTAAAGGCTGAATAATATTCCATTTTATGTATATATCACATTTTGTCTATCAATGTATATATGAGCTTTTTCTATTTTTTGATCATTGGAAATAATTCTGCTGTAAATGATAGTGTACAAGTATCTGTTTGAGCCCCTGTTTTCAATTCCTTAGGGCATATACTCAGAAATGGAACTGTTAGACCTTATGGTAATTCTGCTTAATTTTTTGAGGAACTGCCATACTTTTCCCCACAAGCGCTAAACCATTTTACATTCCCATTAGCAATACCCAAGATTTCCAATCTCTTCACATCCTTCATAACACTAAGTATTTTCTGCCTATATGCATCCTATTAGCTGTGACACTGCACTGGTTTTTGAACCTAATCTTTGGTAAGACATGATTTCACTGCATTATGAATATGAGGCTGACGAAGGGCAGGACATGCCCAGTGTAACTTATATCATCAACCCAAGCAAAATATAATTCAAGCTAAAGGAGAAACCACACCAGACCACAGAGTGCTCAGTATCTCTTGGTGTCACAGTTTCGTCTGGCCTGTGCTGCCTGTGCTGAAACCACATTCATCTGAGAGAATAAGAAACCATGCCATGCTTCTCACATCCAAAGCCATAGATGTCTTAGTCTGTTCAGCCTTCTATAACAAGAGACCACAGACTGGGTGGCTTACAAACAACAGAAATTTATTTCTTAAAGTCCTAGAGGTTTTTGAAAAGTTCAAGATCAAGGAGCTGGCTGATTCAGTGCCTGATGAGGCCAGCTTACTGATCCATGGATGGCTGTCTTCTCGCCATGTCCTCACACGGCAGAAAGCTCAAGGGACTACTCTGGGTCTGGTCCTATTCATGAGCGTACTAAGCCCATTCGTGAGCACTCTGCCCTCATTACCTATACCTCCCAAAGATCCCACTTCCAAATACCATCGCACTGAGGAGGAGGTTTCAACATATGATTCTAGGGGGGGGTTCAAGTGTTCAGTCTATTGTGCATAGAATATTCATCACTTGGTTGCAGTCTTCCTGCAACCAAACAGTCACTCTGTTTTCCTATCAGTGATGAGACAGGAATAACAAGGTATGTGCTGATCTGAGAGGGCAGTTACTGTGCGTGTGTGCTAGAGTCAGTTCAGTCATGTCTGACTCTTGGTGACCCCATGGACTGTAGCCCGCCAGGATCTTCTGTCCATGGGATTCTCCAGGTACAAGTGCTGGAGTGAGTTGCTATGCCTTCTTACAGGGGATCTTCCCGATCCAGGGATTGAACCCAAGTCTCTTACATTTAACCTGCACTGGCAGGTGGGTTCTTTACAACTAGTATCATCTGGGAAGCCCCAGGGCAGCTACTACTAAGGTATAAAACTGCAAGATAAATACAGACGCTCAGTTAAATTTGAATTTTACAAAAACAACTAATAATTCTTTTGTATGAGTATGTCCCAAATACTGCCGGTGTTTTAATTTGCTAAATCTGGCAACTCAACGCAGGTACCCAGTGGTTGGCCTGTCTCTGGAGGGCAATGCTGCAATACTATCAGCATGTGGGGCTTGGCAGAACTTGGCGCAAGTGCTGAGCAGGAAATGAGTTACTACTGTCTCACCCAAGGATGCCTATGGTTCCTGAAATCCTTACAATCACCCCTGAGCTAGAATTGAGATATCCAGACACAGACCTTCAAAGATGATAAAGTGAAAAGAGAAATAATCAAGACTTAGAGGCAGATTATAACAAAGAGAGTAGAAAGATAATCCTCCCCTCTAAGGTGCATTCTTCTGAGCAACCCAGTCCCATTTGCCCCCAGGAGTGAACAGCCTAATGACTACCTGTATTCAGCTTTTCCTCCTTTCCCCCTACTCTAATAGTGCTTTGCTCCTGCTCCCTGAGAACTCCTCCCAAAATAAATTAACTGTATGGAACCCACTATCCCAAACTCTGTACAAGACAGCCATCACATTACTTGCCTTGGATATTATCTTTCCATAAATAGTCTCCCTGGGTATCTCATTCACTCCCATGGATTCACTACCACTTACACTCTGATGATTTATAATCTATACCTGTAGGAGAGATCTCCTTGTTAAGTTTTAGACAAGTCAATTTAGGTTTTGCGTAACAACTATGACCTCTGTATATAGAAAAATGAATCTATCTCACTACCCACTGCCTTCTTTCTGCATTACAAATCTCTATTCATGGTGTCATAATGAAACTTATTATCCAGCTAAAAAAATGCAAACATCTTTGAATCTTCATTCTCTCAGTCTATTGACCATATCATTCCAGCATTCATTCCAGCATTCATTCCAGCAGTTAGCTCTTCAGAGAGAAACCAGGCTGCAACTGCAATGCACAAGGTTAAGTCTAAGGCTCCAGCTATAGTGATGGAGAGAAGAGGCACCCTGAGACAGGTTTCAGAAAAAAACATCCTTGCAATGTGGCAGGACAAATAAGACTAAGGGTCAAAGTAGTTACATGCTTTTTTTTTTTTCTTATTAACATAGCAAGATCATGGTGGAGATAATCCTGGAACCCTGACCACTGTCTCGTCTGATATTCTTTGCACTGTTAAGTTCCTAGAGAGTTTTTTCATTGAAACTACAAGAAGCTGCAGGTAGTTAGGAAGATTCTCTTTTGGAGTAGCAATTGTTTCAAAATAATCTAGTTAAAACCCATCCTATGGAAAGTTAGCCAATCATGGAAGAAGAAGAGAGAACAGACACCATCAAACCTGTAGAAATGGAGCTACTAATTAAGAAATTTCATCTTCAGAACCTCATGAAAAAAAGACTGCAATTCTTGCCCTTGAGTCTCCTGAGATGTCATCATATCCCACCAATACAACGATAATCAAAGCTGAATATCAAAGAAGCATCCTAAATCTTGGCATCTAGTACATTATTTCAAAATACCACATAACTTCTTCGTGTCACATTCAAATAAAGATTCCAAATTGAAAATTTTTCAAGATGCTAATTGTTGCTGTATGTTTATTATTTTTGTGTGTGGGTCTGGGAAGACCCTAAAATTATTCTGAAATGAGTAGAATAGGGACAAGCATTAATATTTGAGCAAATATAATAATAATGGTATATAATAGACACTTTTTAATAAGATGTGGAAAGATACAAGGTGTGCAGTTAAAAATTTTAGCAATTTTCAAATTATTTTACGGAAAGCTTAATAACTGGAGGAATTGAATTCTCTGAGTTGGGATGTTTTCCCAATTGAAATTTTCATCTTCTTTAGGATTAGGTTTGCATCTGCTGACCAGTCTAATGACAATGCAAATCACCCAAAACCATATTGGGGTATATCCTCATGGCACCTTTGAACAATTTTCAATCTGGACTGTTTTAACCAAAATACAGCTTTAATAGAGTAAGAGTGACTTGCCATTAGAGACATTTTTCAATTTGTTATAATTTGGATAATTGGGAAAGTATTTAACATATTTTAGGGGAAAATGTTTAAGCAAATTATTAGCATAATGAATATATAAGTAAATATGCTGACTGAAAAGAACTCCAGTCTGTCCATTAGGTAAATTCTTTAAGTCTTGCTATGTGTACCACCCCCAAGTTGGCACCTATGGGATTTCATAACAACATTAGTTAAAGTCAATATTCAAAGTGCTATAACTGGTGTGTTAAAAGACATATTACATTATCCAACAGCAGTAATAACTGATGGTGAAATTTGTTTAATGCCAAGTGCCTTACACATACCACATCATAGAATACAAAACACTCTACGAGGCACATTTATCATTATCCCTACTTTATAGACGAGGAAACTGCATCTAAGAGAAGATCAGAAACTGTCTCATATCTGTCAGTTACAAAGGTTTAAACCCTTTTGACTCAACAATGCCACTTCTGGGATTTTCCCCTACTAATATAATTGCAAATGTGTAAAATTATTTCTGTACAAGATGATTCACCTCAGCATTGTAATAGAAAAGACTGAAAACAGTCTTGCTCCATAAGTAGAATAAATAAGTTATAGTTCATCCACATAGGAATATTATACAATGGGGAAAAAACAAAGGAGTCTTCTGTGTGCAGATGTGAAAAGGCATTCAAGACAAAAATTTTTAAGCAAAAAAAAAGAAAAGTGCAGCATAATATATATATAATTCCACTTTGGGGACTTCGCTGGTGGTTCAGTGGCTAAGACTCCACACTCTCAATGCAGGGGGCCCAGGTTTCATCCCTGGTCAGGGAACTAGATTAGATTCCACAAGAAGCTACAGAGACTACACATGCCATAACTACAGATCTCACATACCTCAGGTAAAAACGATCCTGCATGCTGCAATGAAGATCTGAAACCCCTCATGCCACAACTAAGACTTGGTACAGCCAAATAAATGAATAATATTTTTTTTAATTCCCACATTTTACATAAAATGGAGAAATATAAATTTATATTTTTCCTTGAATTTCATAAAATAGATCTGGAAAATTTATAAGAAACTAAGAAAAACAGTTATGAATGGGTGAGTGGAGGATGTAGCAGGGGACCTGGGCAGATGTAGGACAAGGTTAAGAGAAAGACATTGCACTGCTGGAGATTTTATAGTGCATTTATTTATAGGGGCTTCTCAGGTGGTGCTAGTGATTAAAAAAAAAAAAAACCTGCCTGCCAATGCAGGAGACATAAGAGATGTGGGTTCAGCCCCTGGGTTGAGAAGATCCCCTGCAGGAGGGCATGGCACCCACTCCAGTATTCTTGCCTGGAGAATCCCATGGACAGAGGAGCCTGGTGGGTTACAGTCAGAGTTGCAAAGAGTTGGACATGACTAAAGTGACTTAACATGCACACATGGAGTGTATTAACTGTGCAAAGTTTGCACGAAAAAAAAAGGGAAGAAAGAATGGCAAGGGCAGGGTAAACAGAGGGGAAATTCAAGATACCACAGGCAGCAAGGACCACAGCCAGGCTTCAAACCCCACCAGGTTACTCTACAGCCCTGCTTTCAAGTACTTTCCAACATGAAGCTTATTGAGTCTTCACAATAACTCCATGATATAATTATGAACGTGCAAATAGAGCTCGAAAAAAGTTTTCCCCAAATCACACAAACATTCAGACTACATATACTGGTTCCTTTCTATTATACCACTGCCACAGGAAAAAAATATATATAATCATACTTTTAAAATATTCTAAAAATTCGACTACATACTGATTTCAACTCATTTTCCCTTCAGTATGTTTATTTCATATGATCAATTGTAAAATGAAAAACCAAAAAATAAGTAACAGGGTCTTAAAGGGGATGTTAAGACAGCCTGTATTAGTTTCCTATTTCTGCTGTAACAAATTATTATAAATCTGATGGCTTAAACAATACAAGTTTATTATTTTACAACTCTGAAATCCAACACAGGTCTCACTGGGCTAAAATCAAGGTGTCAGCTGGGCTACATTCCTTTCTGGAAGCTCCAGGGAAGAACCCATTTCCTAGTATTTTCCATCTTCTAGAGTCTGCCCGCATTCCTTGGCCCACAGCCTCTTCATCTGCAAAGCCAGCAAGGGCAGGCCAGTTCCTTCTCACGTCACAGCACTCTCTCCTACTTCCATCACTTCCACACTTCTTTCTCTGATTTTCTCTTCTTCCTCTTCCATTTTTAATGATTACATTTCACCCTAGGACATAATCCAGGAAAATCGCCTTCTCTGAAAGTCAGCTGGTTAGCAACCTGAATTCCCCTTTGCTGTGGAAGGTAACATATTTACAGATTGAAGGGATCAGGACATGAATATTTTGGGACTGTTAGTCTACCTACCATAGTCCTTATGCAAGTTGAAGGAGCGAGGTAACTGGGTTGAGTGGTGTGTTCTGTGGATGCCATTACTATGGGATGTTAATGGGTGAAACATAAGAGTAACAGAGTATCCTCTTATCAAACATTTTTTAGAAACTGTTCTAAACCAAAGAGAGTTTTCTTAACTGTGGAATTTCAGAATTTTTGATGTGTCAGAATAGTAACTTGCCAAGAAATATAACCTAAACAGATTTGGCATGGAATTCTCCTCAACATGGCCCCTAAATATTGATCCTTTGTGGAACTTTCAGAACAAAATCAACAACACTGTAATTTCTTTCTTTTAATACATGACTGTAGTCTCTTTGCTAATATTGCATTAGATGTTTGCATCATCATTTGTAAGTAAGATTGGATTATAGTTGTCAAGTATCATTTTTATTCGATTTTGGTAATTTTTCAGAAGAATTAGGAAGATATACCTTCCCCCCCCCCAAATTCTAGCATTACTTGGATAATTTAAATGTTAGCAGTCCCCCAAATTTAAAAAGAATGCCCTATAAAATCATTTACCTTTTGTATCCTTTTTTTAAAATTTATTATTTTATCCTATACCTTTAAAAATTAATTTGATAGAGAAGTTTTAAGATTTTAGAAAAATTAAGTGGAAAGTACATAAAAATTGAGCAGAAGGTACAATGGCCATCTCACTCCCATTTCAGCATCACACAGAATAACTTGACTATACAAAAAATTCCCTGTGCTTCGCCTATTCATTCTCCCTCCCTTCCCCCCTGGAAAACACTGATCTTTTAACTGTCTCCATCGTTTTGCCTTTTCCAGAATGTCATATAGCTGGAATCATGTAGCACATAGCTTTTGCAGACTGACCTCTTTCATGTAGCAATGTGTACATAAAGTTGTGGGTTGCCATGCGCTCCTCCAGGGCATCTCCCTGACCCAGGGATCAAACTGTGTCCCCTTCATTGCAGGCAGATTCTTTACTGCCTGAGCGACCAGGGAAGCCCACATAAAGTTCCTGCATGTCTTTGTGTGGCTTGATAGCTCATCTCTTTTTATTGCTGAATAACACTCCACTGCATGCCATTTGTTTATTCATTCACATATTGAAGGACATCTTGGTTACTTCCAAGTTTTGACAATTATGAAGAAAGCTGTATAAACATTTGTGTGGACATAAACTTTCAATTCACTTGAGTAAATTCCAAGTAGTGCGATCATATGGTAACAGTATTTTTAGCTCTATAAGAAGCTGCCACACTAACTTCTGAAGTGGCTGTACCATTTTGCATCCCCCAAGAATGAAGGAGAGTTCCTGTTGCTCCACATCTTTCCCAGTATTTGGTGTTGTCAGTGTTTTTGGATTTTAGCCATTCTAATAGGCGTGCAGTAGTATCTCATTTTAATTTGCAGTTCCATAGTGAAATGTGATGTTAAGCATTTTTGTCTGCTTATTTGCCATTTGTATTTTTTCTCTGGTGAGGTGTCTCTTTACATCTTTGCCCATTTTTTGTTTAACTGAAATGTTATCTTACTATTAAGTTTTAAGAGCTGTCTGTATATTTTGGATACCAGCCCCTTATCAGATGTGTTTTTTAAATATCTTGTCTCATTCTGTGGTCTATCTTCTATTTACTTAACCACGTATTTCACGGAGCAGAACATCTTAATTTTAATGAAGTTCAACTTGCCTTTTTCTTTTTCTTTCACGGAATGTGATTTTTGTGTTGTACCTTAAAAAAGAAAAGTCATTACCAAACCCAAGTTTATCTGGATTCTCTCTTCTGTTACCCTTTAGATGTCTAATAGTTTTGCAGTTTACATTCTGGTATGTGATCTGTTTTGAACTAATGTTTTTGTGAAAGATGTAAGGTATATGTCTAGATTCATGTTTTTGTATATGGAGGCCCAGTTGCTCCAGAATCATTTGTTGAAAATACTATTCTTTCTCCATTAAATTGCCTTTGTTCCAAAGATAAGCTGAATATATTGGTGTTGGTCAATTTCTGGGCACTGTATTCTGTTCTATTGATGTATTTATTTTTTTCCACCAATATCTTACTGTCTTGATTACTGTAGCTTCATAGTAAGTCTTAAAGTAGTTAAGTCTTCCAGTTTTGTTCTTTGCCTTCAATATTGCGTTGGCTGTTCTGAGTCTTCCCTGTCTATATTTATCTTAGAATCTGTTGATATCCACAAAATAACTTGCTGGGATTTTTTCAACTTTTTGTTTTGTATTGGGGTATAGCAGATTAACAATGTTATGGCAGTTTCAGGTGAACAGAGGTATCCGTGTATCCATTCTCCCCCAAACTCCCCTCCCATCCAGGCTGCCACATACCATTGAGCAGAGTTGCATGTGCTATATTCTAGGTTCTTGTTGGTTATTCATTTTCATTTTTATTGAGATTGCATTAAATCTTAGATCAGTTTTGGTAGAATGACATCTTGACAATATGGAGTCTTCCTGACCATGTACATAAAGTATCTCTCCATTTATTTAGATCTGTATTAATTTCTTTCAGCAGAGTTTTATTGTTTTCCTTATGTATATCTTATACATTCTTCCTTCCCTCTATCCAAATCTCTCTTCTCTCACGCTAATATAAATGTATTGTGTTTTTATCTTCAAATCCCAAATGTTCATTGCTGGTATATAGGAAAGCAATTGATTTTTTTGTATAGTAATATCCTACAACCTTGTTGTATTTGTGTAATAGTTCCTGGAGATTCTCTGGAATTTTCTGCATAGACAATCATACCACCTATGAACAAAGACGGTTTTACTCCTTCCTTCTCAATCTATATACATTTTTATTTCCTTTTCTTGTCTCATTGCTTTATCCAGGACTTCCAATACTATACTGAATAAGACTGGTGAGAGTAGACATCATTGTCTTGTTCCTGAACTTAGCAGGAAACATCTAATTTCTCACCATTAACTATGATACTAGCTGTAGGTTTTTTTGTAGATGTTCTTTCTCAAGTTGAGGATGTTTCCATCTATTTCTAGTTTGCTTAAAATTTGTTTCTTTGTTTTGCTTGCATGTAGATTTTATACAATGGTGGATTTGATTTGCTAATGTTTTGTTATTTTGTTAAGGATTTTTATATATATTTTCATGAAAGACATTGGTCTACAGTATTCTTTTCATTTCTTTGTCTGGCTTTGGTGTTAGGTTAACACTGGTTGCATAGAATGAGTTAGGAAGTATTCCCTTCCCTCTGCTTCTATTGTCTGGAAAAAATCTGTAATCATTTTTCCTTAAATATTTGTTCAAATTCAACAGTGAGCCCATCTGAGCCTGGTACTCTCTTTTTTGAAAGGTAATTACTTGATTCAATTTCTTTGGTATATAGGTCTGTTCAATTTATCTATTTCTCCTTGTATGAGTTTTGGTAGTGTGTCTTTTAAGAAACTGGTCCATTTCACAAGGTTATTCTAAGAGCTTTTCACAATTCCATTATCTTTTTAAATGGTGGATCGTAGGCAAATGTTTATATTTCTTCCATGATTATCAAAATAATATGGCCATTTACCTTTGCTGGGCCACTTTTTAATAATTCATGTTCATAGGAAGCTACTCATTTGATCTAAGTCTTGAAACTGTTGGCTTCCTTGGTAGTTTATCTGGTAAAGAATCCACTTGCAATGCAAGAGACCCAGGTTCAACTCCTGGGTGGGGAAGATCCCCTGGAGAAGGGATAGGCTACCCATTTCAGCATTCTTGAGCTTCCCTTGTGGCTCATCTGGTAAAGAATCAGCCTGCAATGTGGGAGACCTGGGTTAGATCCCTGGGTTGGGAAGATCCCCCAGAGGAGGCAATGGCTACCCACTCCAGTGTTCTGGCCTGGAAAATTCCATGAAATATCCATGGGGTCACAAAGAGTAGGACACGAATGAGCAACTTTCATTCATTTGAAATTTCTTGGTGTAAGTTCACTCTTAAAATCTATAGTTACATTTCTGTTTTAGGTAAAACAAAGGTTTTACCTCTCTCTCTCTTCTAGTGTCTTCTCCACTAGGCTTTCAGGGGAGACAAGGTCACTATGATACTGTAAAGAAGAGGCTTTTGATTTATTAATTGCATTTAGTTGTCAAACCCATTAAGTTCAGCTTTTATCATCATTAATTATCTCTTTAAATTTAATTTATTTCAATGTTTTAAATATTTCTTGTTTGATAACTGAAATATCTACAATGAACTACATAATTTTCTAAATTATTTATAAAGCCAGGTTTGAGTTTCCCTAAGACCCCTGTGGAGCATCCCTGGTGGCTCAGATGGTAAAGAATCTACTTGCAATGCAGGAGACCAGGTTTTGATCCCTGAGTCAGGAAGATCCTCTGGAGAAGAGAATGGCAACCCACTCCAGTGTTCTTGTCTGGAGAATTCCATGGACAGAGGAGTCTGGCAGCCTACAGTCCATGTGGTTGCAAATAGTCAGACATCACTGAGTGACTAAGCACACACACAAGACCCCTATATTTTAGAATTTGTTTCCTTTATGGTCAAATAATCAACATACAATCATACAACATACAACACACAATCATATATAATCATATAATCGATAAATGTTCTAGCCATAAGAAAAGAATGTATATTTTCTCTAGGTCAAAGAAATTTACACATATTTACTAAATGAGTTAATAGTGTCCACCTCTTAGTTAGCATTCTCTTTGCTTTCATGTCATTAAAGACTCAATTCTCTTCACTTTCTAGGAACATCTTTTAGAGACTGTCTTGGGAGGTCTAAACTCAGGGCATACAGATGCAAGACCAGCCATATTGTATTTGGAATGTCCCTCTTGGTTCCATTTCTCAGAAAGAAAAGTGTCTGAAAGTTCTGATGGCCACAGGCAGTACTCTGCCAGGGAACTTTCTGATTAAGTGCTCACTGCATAAATAAGTTGCTCAGATACACTGAATTTTCTGGAGGAGAATTTGATCTCCACAAAATACAAACAGCACCAGTAAAAGAAACAGACTGTTCTATATTTCTAAGGACTGGGATTAAAACAGGTGACAACGCAGCTATCCTATGAAACGATCAATAAACAATGAACAATCATCTCATCTAGATTAATTCTTTACAATATCTTGCATTGACCTCCTCCTCTACAGAGTCCCACCATTATCTCTGGTGTAGTTCAAGGTCCAGTTAATTCAGATCAGGCCCCTTGGAAAAGCTTCGTATCTAATGGTTCAGCTTTCCATTTCTGACCCTTTCCATCATTCATTCCCATAACCTATACTCCAAAAACATTGCTCTGAGAACATAATTTCCTTCAAGTCAGAGACTGAAGTTTTGACTTTAGTATCAAAACTCTTAGGCACTAAAATTCCTTGACAACAGGGCCAGCCCTTTTTTCTAAGCTTTTCAACATACTAATTTCCATTAATCCTTATATCTTCCCAGACTGATAAACTCATGAACTCCATACTCATTTTCTTTAACTTTCCCACTGCTGAAAATCTTATTTCTTAAACTGAAAACTTGCAAGAAAATACTTACTTTATATAGTTCTTAAATAACTTGTACTAATTCAACATTGAATAATTTAGGCACTGTTATTATCACTGGCCATTTAACACACAAAGACTCAGATACTTAGAGCAGCTAAGTCTGAATCCAAAGCATACTTATTTAAGTACTACACTGTCCTCTCTTTTAATTGCCCTGCCAGAACTTACAGATTCTTCACAGCCTAGACCAATCACTCACATGGAGTAAGCTCTCAATAAATAGTTCTTAGATGAATGAATCGGAGAAGGCAATGGCACTCCACTCCAGTACTCTTGCCTGGAAAATCCCATGGACGGAGGAGCCTCGTAGGCTGCAGCCCATGGGGTCGCTAAGAGTCGGACACGACTAAGCGATTTCACTTTCACTTTTCACTTTCATGCATTGGAGAAGGAAATGGCAACCCACTCCAGTGTTCTTGCCTGGAGAATCCCAGGGACGGGGAGCCTGGTGGGCTGCCGTCTATGGGGTCGCCCAGAGTCGGACACGACTGAAGCGGCTTAGCAGCAGCAGCAGATGAATGAGTAAATGGTTGAAAGACTGAGAGAATCATGTGGAAATGCATGCTAAAATGCTTTAGAGATTATAAATTATTATGCAAATACTATTTATCATCCAGAAAATCACATTATTAAATTGCTTTTTGAGACTCTTTTTTTTTCCCACTTAATTCATGCTTTGTATTAAGACATGCTAAGTAAACACTGATTTACTTTTTTGTCAATTGTTTTTCTCCCAAACCCAGGTGAAACCTCACCTTCCATCACAGAAACCACGTGTCCAAATTGGTAAATCTTGACAATAAGAAAATACCATAGTGAAGCCTTCTATCAAGCATATTATTGGAAGATCAGAAGAAGCTGAAAACAAAAAACTGTAGACAGATTGTGTGGGGTGTGTGGGTATGTGTGTGTGTGTGTGTGTATGCACGTGCGTGGGAGCACATTTATACACACACACTTGCTCACATTTTCCCTGAGTCTCACTACATCTGCAGCATGGACTAGCCCCAGGAGCCTCTTCTGACCTCGTGCGATCTCAGACCTCACACAAGCACCAGGTGTCAGTGTTGTGCAACTTTCAGGTTGACTGTGCGCGGAGGCGAGCTGGTCTCCGTCGCTTAGAGACAGAGCAACAGTGAAATGCAGGAACACAAACACCCTTAGGTGCTGGATAAATCTTAGAGGTCCATCACATGCAGACTATAACCTGGGCATTGACACAGCACCTTCTGAAGATCCAGCTCTGAGTAAAGGGCTGCAGTGAACAAGCACAGGATGGATGGCAGAACCTACAGCTGTCTTCTGATAGAGACATCCAGGAAGTACTGGTCTGACTCCCTGGGCACGACTGTTAGGAGAGCAGAGGGAAGTGAGACCAAATCACTCTGTTTGATTAATGAGCAGTGCTTCATATTTGTAAGCCACGTGGTCAGATGGTCAAACTCCTAGCGTGTCCTCAAGGCCGGACATGATCTGGCCCCTACCAGGTTCTGCAGCCTCATCAAGAACCACTCTCCTCTCTTCTCTTCATTCCAGCCACTGAGCTCTCTCTACTCCAGGCAGTATGTCCCCTCGGGATTCAAAGGCTCTTCTTGGGATGTTCTTGCCACTCCCTTAGCTCCTGCTTCTTCAGATCTCAGTGCAAATGTCCTTCATCAGGAAAGGTCAGGTCCCACAGGTCAGGTCTCTTCTCTTATGGTCTCAGACCTTAAGTTCTTAACTTCCTTTCCCAGGCTTATCAGACTTTGCAATTATATATTTTTCTGATTATATGATTAATATCTATGTCCTCATGGGAAATAGATGGGGAAACAGTGGAAACAGTGTCAGACTTTATTTTTTTGGGCTCCAAAATCACTACAGATGGTGACTGCAGCCATGAAATTAAAAGACGCTTACTTCTTGGAAGGAAAGTTATGACCAACCTAGACAGCATATTCAAAAGCAGAGACATTACTTTGCCAACAAAGGTCCATCTAGTCCAGGCTATGGTTTTTCCTGTGGTCATGTATGGATGTGAGAGTTGGACTGTGAAGAAGGCTGAGCGCTGAAGAATTGATGCTTTTGAACTGTGGTGTTGGAGAAGACTCTTGAGAGTCCCTTGGACTGAAAGGAGATCCAACCAGTCCATTCTGAAGGAGATCAGTCCTGGGAGTTCTTTGGAAGGAATGATGCCAAAGCTGAAACTCCAGTACTTTGGCCATCTCATGCGAAGAGTTGACTCATTGGAAAAGACTCTGATGCTGGGAGGGATTGGGGGCAGGAGGAGAAGGGGATGACAGAGGATGAGATGGCTGGATGGCATCACTGACTCAATGGACATGAGTCTGAGTGAACTCCAGGAGTTGGTGATGGACAGGGAGGCCTGGCGTGCTGCGATTCATGGGGTTGCAAAGAGTCAGACACGACTGAGCAACTGATCTGAGTCAACTTTAGGGTGTAAGCTCCATCAGAGTAGAGAACAGAGAGGCTGCTTTGCCTGTTTCTATTTCCCTATACCAGGTAGAGGGCTTGGCATATAGAAGGTCCTCAATAAATAAATGTTAAATGGGTGAATGAAGAAACAAATAAGTGAACTGGTGAACAAATAAGTGAATTGATTTCATTCATTCTTCCTCTGAACAGACTTCCATGTAAAAAGGAATGCAGAAAAGGTAGGATGGAGGTAGGGGAGAATAGCTCAGATAGCTGGAAAGGGATGGTCCCTATGTTCCCAGAGTCTGAGAAGAATTCAGAAAGCTAAGAGACCTTCAGAGATGCAGTCTGACTTGGGGCTCAATTACATTAGCAGGGTTAGAGTCTTTCAAAGAGCAACAGACTCCTGTCTAACACTCAGGAGTATAATCAACATACATTGGTCCTCTTGGTAAGGAAAGAAGCACGTGTCCTCAGGGGCTCAGTCGTGTTCGACTCTTTACGACCCCATGGACTGTGGCCCACCAGGCTCCTCTGTCCATGGGATTCTCCAGGCAAGAAAACTGGAGTGGGCTGTCATGCCCTCCTCCAGGGGATCTTCCCGACCCAGGGATCGAACCTGCTTCTCCAGAGTCTCCTGCATTGGCAGGCAGGTTCTTTACCACTACAGCCACCTGGGAAAACCAAGGAAAGAAGGTTGGGTTGCAAATATATGAGGAATACTGGCTTTTCTTTAGAATACATTGTTTGAAATGTATTGTGTGCAAGAGAAGAGATGAGAGAGAGAAAAGAGAAAGACAGATGGGATGAATTTGTTCTTCTGGGGCTTATGCCCAAAGAGGGGGGGAAAAAAAATCTGGCGATTTTTCTTTCTTCCACAAGATGGGGCAATCGGAATGAATTCAACTATGAAGCAGGAAGCACTAGTGAGTTCTTTTTCCATGTTTATAAGCTTGATTCAGTGAGACTGGAAAAATGGAGTCCGTTTTGAACTTGTCTGTGCAACTGTATACCATTTTCTGAATAGATCAGGCCTGGGACAGACAACAGTGAGGCAAGAGGGGAGAGCCTGGAACACGTGCTCACTCCTTAGTGACATCAAAGGGACCTGGCCCAGCTTCTAGAACTCCTAGCATTCCAGTCCCAGGGAGCTCCAGGGGTCTCCAGCGGCAAATTTACCATGGAGAAACATTTCTTCACATTACGAGAAATTTCTAAGTGAGATATAATGAAGCCTCCTTTGAACTAAATTATTTTAATATGATCCATCACAATGTACAAATTGTGTCTCTTAATAGCTTGCTAACTTAAAGTCTGCAATGACTTCATTCAGTGAAACGTTCCATAATGCATTAAGTCAGGGCCTACATAAAATAATTATGACACTAAAAACTAGAGTTTTCTTTTTCTACCTATGACCTATTTGCACATAACCCTTCTTGCTTCTACCTGTAACCAGAGCATTATAAATCTAGCCCTGGAAAGAACTTGGAGGAAATGGGCTCAAAACCAATTTCTAGATTAAATTAGCACTGTTCAGGCAGATAATTAATATTTATGTGGTGTTCTGATCTTCATTATCTCATTTGATCCCCCAGATAATCCTGAAAGTTAAATATTGTTTCTTTTATCAGTACTGTTTCACCAATATATAACATGGGTTATTTTCTTACTCAATATGCAGAGTAAGTAAGTACTAAAGATAAGCATGAACTCAGGTTTATGGACTCCAGTTCTCATTCTCCATGGATGACAGTGGTGGAAAGAAAGGAGTGAAAAGACTTAGAAAGGGACTAACCTGACCTCATATGAGGGCCAAATGCACATTGTATAAGTTAGGAAATCCAGCCACACAGGCTTAAATAATAAAGAAAAATTATTGGCTCACACACTGGAGAAGTTCAGAAGTCCTACTTGCTTAAAGAGGTGCTCATGAATCCAGTCCTCGAAGTCTTAGTTTCATCTGCCAGCTTCACCTCACCACTTCAGTGGTTTCCAGCTACCTTCTTGCGGTAACAAAATTATCTAAGCAGGTCCAGGTCTCACTGGGTCCCACTCAATCACATTTTCAGAAGGAAGTGTCACTTTCTAAAGTTCCCTCCTCTGTGACTGACCCTCTTATTGGTTCAGAATGGGTCATGGGTACATCCCTGAACAAGTCTCAGCATGGAAGATCTTGATTATAATCCAAGCAGAGTCATTACACTGAAGATGGGAACAGCATCCATTTATCTCATCTAGACTCTCATAGCTAAGAAAGAATGAGCGGTGCTTGGTCCAAAAGGGAAGCAAAAAGGAGGAAATATAAAATTACAAAATGTATCTACTTTTTCTGGAATTTAATAATTATTTAAATATAATGTATTGGCTCTTTGAACAAGTAAAAAACTTTGTGAGCATTCTGGGTCTATCTTGATTGCTGCATAATATAAGAAAATCTATTGTAAAATGTCTTGAAGAAAGTCTTAGTTCTTAGCTTTAGAAAGCTTAGAAAACTAATTCACAGACATTATATGAGAGATATTTGTTGCCTAGAAAGTAAAATATTGCTCAGTAACCCTGGAGCATTTGGAATTTTAGAACAGGTAAGTATTAAGAGGCTGTTTGCAATGGACTGTAGCCTGCCAGGATCCTCTGTCCATGGAATTCTCCAGGCAAGAGTACTAGCATGGGTAGCCATTCCCTTCTCCAGGGGATCTTCCCCATCCAGGGATCAAACTCAGGTCTCCTGTATTGCAGGCAGATTCTCTACCATCTGAACCACCAGGGATTAAGAGGCTACAAGTGGGGAAAAAATGCAAGAATAGAAAATCTACATGGGTTGAAAACTTGCTGTGTCCCTTATATAAACATCTACAAGGAGAAGGGTTATCTAATTAAATTTCAGAACAGATTTTATCTACCCAACCACTTATTTCTCCAAGCCATCGTTTCCTCATTATTACATGTGCTTGGGGTAGAGAGAGATATCGATCTCATAGTGTTTTATAAAACTTAAAGCCAAAAATGTGCATAAAAGGTTTGTTAACATGAATGCTACACATATATAAGAATTATGTACATATATTATTGGATATTTTATTTATAGTTATTTGAGTTAGGTTGTTGGGAAAGAATGTTTGCTATAAGTTCTTAAAAATAAGTTATAAAACCTACAACAGGTTTTACATTGAACTTTCCAAAGAGAATGAGGTGTATCTCATTTGTACTAAAATCCCCTCGGCTCCAGTCATGTGTGCACACATGCTCAGTCTCTAAGCTGTGTCCGATTCTTTGCGATCCAATGGACTATAGCCACCTTCCCCTGTCCATGGGATTTCCCAAGCAAGAATACTGAAGTGGGCTGTCATCTCATCCAGGGGATCTTCCTGACCCAGGGATGGAAGCTGTGTCTCCTTCTTGGCAGGTGGATTCCTTACTGCAGAGCCACTAGGGAAGCCCAGGTGGCTCCAGTCCATCAATCGTAAATCTCTCAGAAGTTCACCTAATAGACTCTACATAATACACTGTGAACTTTTGTTTTCATGATTGGCTAATTAGCCCCACTTGCATAGAAATCTAAGAATTATCAAATAAAAATCTAAAATGTTGCTACACTTTGTAAAAAAAAAAAAAAAAAAAAGCTAAAAGTTCTGAAATGCAGTGCCTGCTAATGCAATGGAGATAAATTTGAAAGTATACCCTTATAACATAATACTCTTCAAACATCCTCTGATAAGTCATTTGTATATATCCAATAGATGTCATCAGTAGCTCTGCCTTAAGGATACTGAATGCATAAGGTGTTTTTGTTGTTGTTCATTCACTAAGTCATGTTTGATTCTTTGCAACTCCATGGACTGCAGCACACCAGTCCTTCCCTGTCCTTCACTATCTCCCAGAGTTTGCTCAAACTCACGTCCATTGAGTCGGTGATGCCATCCAACCATCTCACCCTCTGCTGTCCCCTTCTCCTTCTGCCCTCAATCTTTCCCAGCATCAGGGTCTTTTCCCATGAGTTGGCTCTTCACATCAAGTGGCCAAAGTATTGGAGTTTCAGCTTCAGCATCAGCCCTTCCAATGACTATTCAGGGTTGATTTCCTTTATGATTGACTGGTTTGATCTCCTTGCAGTACAAGGGACTCTCAAGAGTCTTGTCCAGCACCACAGTTTGAAAGCATCAACACTTCAGCACTCACCCTTCTTTATTGTCCAACTCTCACATCCATACATGACTACTGGAACAACCATAGCTTTGACTATACAAGAGTCAGAAATATTTTTTGAATGTGGCTAAAGCTCATGGTCCAAGCATTGTTTTTTGTGTATAAAGCATGCGGTTTATAGGAATTACAATTTACCACCAATAAGAGTTGGACATAAACAAAGGAATTACACAAAGAACATGAGTAAAAAAAAATAATAGAATTCCTAATACACAGGCACATTTTCTCTCATTTTATCTCTCAATAGTAATTGCTTACTTAGTCTTTCAATTTTTCCTAAGGTAAAAATAATCACTTTGGTTCTTTTCTTAATACTGAAATTCTGTATGAAATAATTCTGTGTCCTCTTAATGCTTCTGGGTTCTAAAAAGAGAACAATATGAAAAATTTCCCCTTTCTTTTTTTTTTCAGACATGGAAATCTGCGCCAGAGTTAAGATGACACTCTTACCATCTCAGTTCCACTAATGAACTCTGCCATCAGGACTCTGTGACAGCAATGTAAAGTCAAAAGAGAAGAGCTTTCATGTTTAATATGAAGTAGAACCACTGTTTTTCTTCAGACATTTTGCTTGCTTCTTAGTCCCATGTCCAAGTTGTTAGCCCTCATTGTCAACATGGCTCAATGTAAAGATAAATTGTCTCCAAATTTTGATCATATATTCAATTCCAAGCCTTTGAAATATCTTTGTCTTCAACATGGATTTTTCACATATTCTTCGTCTAAATTTCTCTTCCTTTAACATCCCTTTGCTATTCAGTAGCATCATAAATGTTCTTTCCACAGAATCACTTAAAACTATCCATTAACTATGTTTTTCAGCATCTTTTATTTAACTCCTGAGGAGTATGTTGAAATCACCTTCTATTTAGAGGTTATGCTTTTACTCTTGACATTCGAAAGCACAATTTTAACATACTCCTTGTGGAGAAGGAAATGGCAACCCACTCCAGTATTCTTGCCTGGAAAATCCCATGGATGGTGGAACCTGGTAGGCTACAGTCTATGGGGTTGCAAAGACTGAGCTCGGACATGACTGAGCAACTTCACTTTCACTTTCTTCACTTTTGTAATAATTACAACAAGTTCTTCACATATGAAAAGTACTAAAAAGAAAACTTCATTGAGTAACAATAAGTAGTTTATGTAGCATGTACTATGCCCAAAGCACTACTCTAAGGACTTGTTAGATTTTGACTTATGTAGCCTCTATATAGCCACAGGGGAGCTTCCCTAGTAGCTCAGACAGTAAAGCATCCGCCTACAATTCAGGAGACCAGGGTTCGATCCCTGGGTCGAGAAGATCCCCTGGAGAAGGAAATGGCATCCCACTCCAGTATCCTTGCCTGGAAAATCCCATGGACAGAGGAGTCTGGTGGGCTAAGTCCATGGGGTCTCAAAGAGTCATACACGATTGAATGACTAACACACACATAACCACAGGAAACAGCTCTATTATTAGCTCCCATTTTACAGATGACATATCTGAAGCATAAAGAAATTTGCCAAGGTTACCTAGAGAATGTATGTCAGATGTGAGGTTTTTAACCTAGCAATCTAGCTGTATATTCTGTGTTTCAAACCAGTATAAATATTGCTATGACATTAAGGATCTGGAAACTTGATTTAAAAAAAAAAAAAAACAGAGAAATGAGATCTGACCAAAGTATATTCAGGAATGTAATTATCTTGCTTATGTCAAGTTAGAAACTAATGATCCTCACAGTTTTGAATGATAATGATTTAATAGGGGTGGAAGGAACACTTACCTGTATATAAGCCAATTTCTAGAGCAAGACCTTAAATATATATGACCTAGTACCTCAGCTGGTAAAGAATCTGCCTGCAATGCGGGAGACCTGGGTTCCATCCCTGGGTTGGGAAGATCCCCTGGAGAAGGGAAAGGCTACCCACTCCAGTAATCTGGCCTGGAAAATTCCCATGTATCGTCCATGGGGTCACAAAGAGTCGGATACAACTGAGCCACTTTCACTTTCACTTCATTTAACTACTTAGCAACCTTATTCAATTCTCTGTATCACATTTAATAATGCCCACAACTGTGCAGATGAGCCAGAAAAGCAGACACTAAGCAGAGACAAATATGAAAAAATGTTCACTCTTTGGACACATAATTCATTTATAAATATGAGAGAGTATGTTGAAAAATGTAAGAAAAAAAAGAATTTCTTGAAATACTACTTTCCCAAGGTATGCAGTCTTAGGAACAATTAGAGCCAGAGACTTCAGTGTTGCCAAGATTCTCCCACTTACCTCTGCTTAACACTAGAAGTTCATTGAATAATAATAAGTAGTTTATATTTATGAAGCATAGATAATGCCCAACACACTTCTGTAAGCACTTTTTAGATATTGACTTATTTAACCTCTACATAACCATAGGAAATAGCTTTATAATTATCCCCTACTTTATAGATGAGATAACTGAGGCATAAAATAAATCTTGCTTCGCTGTCAGCTTCATTCTTTCCCCTCAACCAGCTTACTCACTGTTGTAAAAATCATGGCTGACTAAGTTTCCTATACAGGAACTTCTCTCTCTTTTTTTTTAATAATTAACATTTTTTGGTTGTGCTGGGTGTTTGTTGCTGCCTGAGATTTCTCTAGATGCCATGCCTGGGCTTCTCATTGTGGTTGCTTCTCTTGTTGAGGAGCACAGATTGTAGGGCACACGGGCTTCAGTAGTTACAGCACGTGGGCTCTATATTTGCAGCTCCCAGGCTCTAGGTTCAGTGGTTGGAGCGCAGGAGCTTAGCTGCTTTGCAGCCTGTGGGATCTTCCTGGATCAGGGCTCAAACCTTTGTCTCCTGCATTGGCAGGCGGATCCTTTACCATGAAGCCACCAGGGAAGCCCTTGACTCTATTTCCATTTCCAACTTGAAAAGTTCTAAGGAAAGATAGGCCTAAGTTGGGTCAGACGCCCAACCCTCTATCAGTCAAGTATGACCAGGAGGACAATAAGAACCTAGTAGCTGGAAACAAATGTCTGGAATTGGGGGAAAAAAGGGGGACTTCTTGCCAGAGAGGGAGTCCTAGATCAGCAAAACACAAGTGCCCACACAAAGAGGCCAGGTGAATCAAGACACCAATCTGTCCCTTACCAGCTGTAGGAGAGGACAGGTCAAAAATTCCCAAGTCTCAGGTTGCTCACTGTATAGTAAGAATAAGAGTCCTGTCTATCTCACCAAACTCTTGTAAGAATTGCCTGATCTGTGTGTGAATGTGCATAGTAACTTGAAAAATATTACAAAATTTCAAGGTATGACTATTGCTATTAAATCTATATAGGTAACTAAATTTCCCATTTTTCACACTGATGCCTGGAGTTAGACTGACACAGCAAGTGGTTTGAACAAATTGAAGCTCATCTCACATCACAGGCTGTAAGTGTATTTCTTCTCCAGCCATATTGCAGTCCAGCTGTGCATGGTTATTATCCCAAGCTGAACAGAGGTGGCTGAGTTTCTCAGGATGCAGGTGTAGGGGAAAACAGAATGAGACTCGGATGGGAGAGAATGACTCAACCAAGAAACCCTGGCTAGTCCACTTTCAAGAGATCTTCCTTCTCCTTCCTGAGCTTTAATCCACTGTTATATGCTGGAGACAGTTACCAGTTAATTAATTTCCATGTGGACAAAGATGAGTGTTTAATAGGTCAGCTATGTGTCACCCTGAAGTGAAAACCAGTGAAGGAAAGCAGGGTAAATGATCAAAGGAATCAATAGTGTGATGTCTGTCCAAAGTCAACACTAGACACAGGGATGCAGTTTCTGTTTAGGTACTAAGTTCACCGCTAGTGAGTGATGAGTGACTGACTCTTGTAACTAAAGCTTGCTGTTTCTGTCTACCTTTTTCTTTATACAACATCAAAGGCATGTGTGTGTTCAGTCGCTAAGTCGTGTCCAACTCTTTGCAACTCCAAGGACTGTAGCTTGCCAGGCTCCTCTGTCTATGGGATTTTCCAAGCAAGAACATTGAAGTGGGTAACCATTTCCTTCTCCAGGGGATCTTCCAGACCCAGGGATCCAACCAAGGTCTTCTGCATTCTTGGTAGGCGGATTCTTTACCATTGAGCCACCAGAGAAGCACAATATCAAATGGGAGATCTCTAAATAATAATACAATGTACCATTTACATGATGCATTGCAGTTTTCTAAACATGTTCTCATATCTCATTAATCTAAAACAATACACTTAAGGGTTATTAGAAATACTGCTGAAGTTGGGAGCCCCAAAAACTTGCCCCTTAACCTGTTTGGTGGTCTTGGGAAATTCTTGGCCTCTATTTCATTATTGTAAATTGGGGAAGATAATATATATCTCAAAATGTTAGTACGAGGCTTAATGTAATAATTTATGAGAAATGCTATGAAAATAAGTGCTCAGTAAGCATGAAACTTTTTTAAGGATCTAATGAGAATCCTATTAAAGGATACAAAGAAAATAGAGAATTTCCAAGTTTGCATTTAATAGAACTGGGACTCAAAAAGCTCCAAAGATTTGACCAAGGCTGCTCATCGGAAGCTGAAGGGTATAGGTCTTCCTGTCCCAAATCCACATTACTACATTGTCTTGACAATGGTGAGGCTTCCCAGGCGGCACTAGTGGTAAAGAACCTGTCTGCCAATGCAGGAGACATAAAAGATGCAAGTTCCATCCCTGGATTGAGAAGACCGTCTGGAGAAGGCACAGCAACCCACTCCAGTATTCTTGCCTGGAGAATCCCACGGACAGAGGATCCTGGCGGGCTATGGTCCATAGAGGTGTTTACAACCAAAGACACTTAGCACATGCGCGTGCACACACACACACATGCGCGTGGCAGTTGTGCCCTACAGATGAATGTGTATTTTTTTTTCTGTAAACATATCTTTTTTTCCTATCATTTAAGCTAGGAAAAGAAAATGTAACTGAATGAATCATCCCAACAATTATGACCACTCCCCGACTCATCACTCTCCCTTTCTAGGGACAGTCACATAGATCCGAGTTTCACATCACATAAGGTATAGCATCGGCCCACATTTATCTTAACTCTGGAGTTTGAAGGAACTCATCCTCTAAGACTTGATGGCTCTCAACTCAGAGTTATATATACACTCCCAAACAAACAGGCTGTGGAGACATGGATTTGCGATATTTTGACTATGTGAGATTTTTCACCTTCCTACTATTAAACCTAAGCCCTAAGGAAGTTGCAGCTTTGTAATCAAAATCAGAAGGGAGGTTCACCGGCCTTTTACAGTGAGTTTAGTCTTCTGCCTGGCTGAAGAGAGGTGCTTGTTTAATTGGGCAAGATCAAGATATTTCAGAGATGCATGAAGTGTCTCTGTCTCTCCTTTTGGAAGCAAATGCAATGGCTTGTCTCCTTTGTGCCCATTTCACAGAGGCGTCAGGAGAAGGTAAGCCTGAGATCTAAAGGGAAAAGCAAGACTGTGGGGATGATAAGCAACACCTGCTCTCAACTGAGTAAGTGCTTTGGTGACACAGCCTCTTGGGGAACAAGACCTAAGAAGTTCCGGAAGTTTTCCCGGCCAAGCCAAGCAACAGATTCCTAAGACTCCTGAGTTGTGAGCGTCTCAGGCCCCGGTGTTCACTTGTCAGAGGGGAAACGTGAGGATCTCACCCTCTTCTGCTCTACACTTGCTGTCGTGGCTGCCATGTTTTAAAGATGGCCCCTGCCGCTTCACTGCAAGAGACCCTTCATAAATTCCAGTTGTCAACACACAATCAATTTTCCTATGGGCGAAAGGCTGCTCCATTGTCCCAATATTTGCACTTGGCTAAACCATATCCACAGGCTGAATGAGCACTTTTGATTTATTTATTTATCTTTCCAGGAATGAACACAAAGTGTCTGCTCTGAGAGGCTAAGGCAAAAATTTCATAAAAGCTATAAGGTACAAATAGCCCTCTTTTAAAAGAAAGGGGCAGGGCAGAGCCTGTAGAACAAAGCCCCCCTTTGAAGGCGAGCGATTCTAATTTGGAGCCATTTCCCACTCCCAATTCCAAATCTGCATCATTAAACCAGGAACAAGTGAAGAGTAATAATTGTGAAAGAGCTGAGTATTTCTTAATGATTTTCTGTCTTATACCCAAAGCAAATAAGCCAAATGCTTATTCAAAGCTGAGGGGGGAGTAAGGGTGGAACTTGGTTTTGCAATTTCTTTCTTTTTTTTTTATTCTATAGTCTTTCTTCTTCCACTGAAAGTGTCTATAAAATTTTTAAAGGAAAGTAGGTTGCTAAAATGTACTTAATTTGCCATGATAGATTGAGTCCATGCTTCAGTGACTGTAATTGAATCTGTGACCTATTTCTTTAGTAAAGTAGAAATAGTCTCTGGGGTTTTTGTCACTACCATCTTTTAATGAAATTCAAAAAGACTGTCAAAATGTCTGCACTTTTTCTACTGGTTGTTAATGTTATTACTTTAGAATTTGTGACTTTTTAATTAATCTTAATAAATGTGTACACACTCTACCTGGAGGTTGGAAATGCTAGACACATTGACTCTTCACTGTCATAAGGCCACGCAAAACTAACCGGACGCAAAGGGCACAGTGGCCAGGAAGGGTCTGGACACATTTCGGTTCCACTTTAAAAAAATACTTTAATGCATCCGTTTAGAGAACCTGCCCCGAACAGAAGGGTGTGCAGAGCACCAGCAGCAAAGGCTGAGGGGCTGCGCCCACAGCCCTCTTCTGGCTGGTGCCACCTCTAACTGCTCCAGCTTTGCTTATGGGCTGCAAACCTGACAAGCCGACAGCCCCAGGGAGCAATATTTTATTGACAAAACGTAAGAGAAAATATGTTCAGCTGCTTTTAAGCAGTGGTGTAGGAGGGTGTTACAGAACCAGATGGTTCAAATTAGTCTTTCATTTGCCAGGATGATGGGAAAACACTGCCTGCTCGACAACTTCGATGGTGGTGGCTGCTTTGCCAATAGGTGGTTGACAGTGGTTTCGAGGGGCAGTTGCTCCTTCAGAGTCCAGAGGACCCAAGGTTCCAGTTGAGCTCCGAGGTCCATAACCTACCGTGTCAGGGCTGGGAGCGGGAGCAACATCTCCAGGTCTGAGCCATGGTGGTTTCAGCAAGACAATTTTGCAGTGATTTTCAAACAGAGCCCCAGACCACAGCATCAGCATCATCCGACCTACTGAATCAGAAATTTAGTAGCTGGAATGGCGTCCAGGCATCTATGTTTTATAAGCCTGCCAGTCAATTCTGATGCTCATTTGAGTCTGTGAACCACAGGGCTAGAGAAAAGAAGTCGGGATGGTTGGAGCATGGAGATGGGGGTAAGTGGTGGAAAATGAGTCGCATTAGGTTCAAATTGCAAACCATCAGGTGTACTCTTGTTTCCCAAATATACTGAGGGCCTTCCATCACTTTGCCATGTACGCTTCTTCTAGGAAAAATGCATCATCTATGCCCCTCCCCCTATAACCTTTTCCCAATCTCTACTTTTTAAAAACTTAGCCATTTTCTAAGGCTATTTCATGTTCCCCCTATTCCTCCAGGAGCATGCAGTCTTCTCTTCACTAAAACCTCAAGGCTGTGACTTTTTTTGCAGCACTTATATTTAGCTTTGTGACCCTAGGAAACAAAGTCTTGGGGAAAGGTGCTCTGCCATAATATCTATGACAATTCAAGGAACAGAGGAGATGTTGAAATGACTTTTGAAGCATAGGGATATTCATTCAGTGGAAAATGTAGACAAGAGACAATTAATCTATATTTGCTGGGTAAGCACTTCAGTTCTCCTCTCTGTCCGGTAATCAAGGTAAACCTCCATTCACAGGTCAACAGATAGACTTCATTGTAGGAATGTTCTAGAGATGCAATTAGTTATTCAATTTGACACACACTTTTAGATTGCCAAGTCTCTAAGTGCTTGTGGCTTAATGGTAAATAAAATATAGCCCTTGTTTTTGAAAAGCTCACATTCTAAGGGCGCATACACTGCATGTACACAGCTCATTTCAATGTACCATCATAAGTAAAGAGGCATGCACAAAGTTTGATGCAAGCATAGAGCACAGCCCTCCTTGTGCCCCATGCTTGGAGTCATATGGAAGACTGTAGGAAAAGACGTCTGAGTTAAATCTTGAAGGCTGAGAGAGACTAGCTAGGTAAGGAGAGTATAGAAGAGATTTCTGATAAAGAACAGTGCACGAAGGTATAAAACAGTAGCCTGGTAAGGGTCAAGGTGTACATGAATTTCAAGTACCCTGGCATTATTACAGTACAAATTTCTAGTTGGAGACAGAGGTAAGGTTGCGTCACTGACCGAGGGGACCAGCTCACAGAGGGCTTTATTGTCCATGCTAAGGATTTTAGGATTTATCCTAGAGGGCTTAGAGAACAAAAGAAGAGGAGTAGTGGTTAGACATGCACTTTAAATAGACTGTTCTGGCTTCAGTGGTGCAGAGGGGTTCAAAGAGATGAGGCTGGATGGTGATGAGAGAGGACAAGATGAGCCCTGGGCATCTGCAGATTTCCCCAGGGGACATGGACTGGGATTCACTCTCAAACCAATTAGAACAATGAGCTCTTTCTCATTAGGAGCAAAACTCTAGCCGAGTACAGTTCTGAATGAGACACAGCAGGCCTTGCTCTGGGTAAATAAACTGCTGGACAGGCTGGTTTGGTTGGGAATGGCTTGTCTCACACAAGTGGCCACACCACCCCCCTCATTTGATTCAGAAGGATTTCCAGCCTGTGCACTTGAACCTAATGGGTCATAATGGCTCGAATGGGCAGTCATTGATCATTATCACTCTCCACAAACCTCCAGACAGACTAACTTGGAGTCATTACTCTTCCCTCCCTGTCCTGCCATCTACATTTTTATCATTTCTAGTACATTTCACACAATCTGCCACATAATACCCATCCTTAGATACTTTCTTAGAGCAAATGCTGGAAAGAAGGCTTTTCAACTATTTGCTCTTCATGCTGAGATTTAAACCACTGCTGCTGAGTTATTTAAAATCCTAGAGGGCAGTTTGTCCCCATAATCAGGCCCCTGAGATCCTAGATTTGTGAAGAGAAAATAGCAATCCTAAAGAATAGTATCAGTCAATGTTTTGTCCTGCTGACTTGTCACTGTGATTTTGTGAGTACTGGTGTCATCTCTAGGAGCTCAGGTTCAATGTCTTGCTCAAGCTATTAAGACCCCTGCTAGAAAGACTCTAGAATTTGAACCTAGGTCATGGCTCCCACTGCCATACTCTACTTTCCCTTCACATTAGAATAGAACACCTTGACTCAAGATGACTGGAGGAAGGAAAAATGTCAGAAAGATGGAAAGAGGTACTGTGCAAAAGTAATTACAATTTCATACTGAGAATTTTAAATCATTATAACTAGGCTCAGATACATCTTTACTAGTCAAAATAGGAACCATTACAATCAACATATTTTGCCAACGAGAAATAAGTTTGTTTATTCCTGTAGTGTAAAAATCTGTGCTTCAGGATTCAAGGAACTCTTGGAAAGCATTTTCTGCCTCCTGCTGGTTGAGGAAGTGTTTTCCCTGCAAGAAGTTTTTGAGATGCATGAAGAAGTAGTGGTTGGTGAGAGGTCAGGTGAGTGTGGCTGCTGCTGCTAAGTCGCTTCAGTCATGTCTGACTCTGTGCGACCCCATAGACGGCAGCCCATCAGGCTCCCCCGTCCCTGGGATTCTCCAGGCAAGAACACTGGAGTGGGTTGCCATTTCCTTCTCCAATGCATGAAAGTGAAAAGTGAAAGTGAAGTCGCTCAGTCTTGTCCGACTCTTAGCGGCCCCATGGACTGCAGCCCACCAGGCTCCTCTGCCCATGGGATTCTCCAAGCAAGAGTACTGGAGTGGGGTGCCATTGCCTTCTCCGGTGAGTATGGCAGATGATGCAAAACTTGGTGGCCCAGTTCATTCAACTTTTGAAGCATTGGTTGTGTGATGTGCGGTCAGGTGTTGTCGTGGAGAAAAGCTAGACCCTTTCTGCTGATCAGTGCCGGCTGCAGGTGTTCCAGTTTTTGGTGCATCTCATCAATCTGCAGAGCATATTTCTCAGATGTAATGGTTTCACCAGGATTCAGAAAGCTATAGTGGATCTAACTGGCAGCACACCACCAGTGACCATGAACTTTTTTGGTACAAGTTTGGCTTTTGGAAGTGCTTTGGAGCTTCTTCTTGGTCCAATCACTGAGCTGGTTATCGCTGTTGTCCCGATAAAATCCACTTTTTGTCTCATGTCACAATTCAATCAAGAAATGGTTCATTGTTGCTGTGTAGAGTAAGAGAAGATGACACTTCGAAATGATGGTATTTTTTGATTTCTGCTCAGTTCACAAGGTATCCACTTAGCTAGCTTCAAATGCCGAATGACCATAGAATGGTTGACATTGAGTTCTTCATCAATTTGTCATGTAGTTGTAAGTGGATCAGCTTTGATGATCCTCTCAATTGGTCACTGTCAACTTCCAGTGGCTGGCCACTACGCTTCTCATCTTCAAGGCTCTCATCTCCTGTACATTCTTGAACCACCACTGCACTGTACATTCATTAGCAGGTCCTGGGCCAAATGCATTGTTGATGTTGTGAGTTGTCTCTGCTGCTTTACGACCCATTTTAAACTCTAATAAAAGAATCACTTGAATTTGCTTTTTAGGATCATTTCTATAGTCTAAAATGAATATAAACAGCAAGCAATAAGTCATTAGCAAAAACAATAAAGTGAGAAATGTGCGTTAAAATGATGTATACCATGACCACATTTATTTAAGAGTGTATTTCAATATCAAATGGCAAAGTTCAATAATGCAAAACTACAATTACTTTTGCACCAACTGAATAAGAAAATAGTGAAAATGGAAGATTTTGCTTTGGTACCACTACCTGCCCCTTGTAGAATCTTTACCTCCAAGGAGTCCTTCTTCTTGGACCACTTTCCAGACAGAAAAGACTTTTAAAATTAACTGTACATTTAATCTGCATAAAACCCCACCATCACTTCAAGTTCTAGTCCAGCTACAAGGTCTAAGCACAAATACTTAACGTTTCATTCACCATTAGAGCTTGCGTTCAGTTACTTTCCCTTGAAATCTATCAAAAGAGATGGCAGACAATCCAGTATTACATGACATCCTGTCGCTTGCTGTTCACTCTTAGTCTAGCCTCATTAGCAAGGCTAAAATCTCAGCTATTCTGAAAATAAATCCAACAAAGTGGCTGTTTTCCTGATAACTGAGTGTGCTCTTTCTTAGGTCCAAGCTCTTTTTAAAAAAAAAAAAGTGTAAGAATTTTGGCAACAAGCACATTTATGGAAGATCTTACATATGTAATTTAAAGCATCATTGCCATGTATTACATTACATACAAAGCAGAAGTAATGCATACAAAGATACAGTACATCTTTGCCATGCATTATTGCATTGTGCCTTATTACTAGGTACTTAATGCCCTCACATTCAAGAACTTTCTGCCTTTTATCAAATCCCTCTTCTCCTACCAGCAGCGGCTTTCAGCCATCTGCACACCTGCAGTAGAAATCTATCACCTCCCAATTCACTGCTCCCAAAGTGCTACAAGCTCCCGAAGTGCTACAGTCAGAGAATCATGTTTGTTAGGTCTGTAAGCAAAGTCCAAGTAAACAGGTCTCTGGTTAGGGCTAAAGGTACTATCTCTTTATTGGGGCTGATCAAAGATGTAATTTCTGACTCTTGATTGTTTTCTAGATAAATATTCTGGATAAGGGAAACTTTCCTATCTACTGATTCCCTAGGAAATGTTCCTAAGTGTTGTTTTCTATATCCGTTAGGTAATGTTTTCTTTCTTGCATTTTTTAAATAAAGTAAGATTACTCCCTATTTCCTTTTTTTCCTGTGTGTGTCCACACCACACACAGCTTGAGGAATCTTAGCTCTCTGACCAAGAATCTAATCTGGGTCCCTGCAGTGAAAGCACCAAGTCCTAACCACTGGCCCTCCAAGGCATTCCCATAGGTAGTCCTCTTTATCTTCCACAGTGTCCAACACAATGCTGAGCCCACAGAAGACACTGAACAAACGGCTTGTTGGTTACAGCCTTCAACTACGAACAGCATCCATTACTGACCTGAAGATTCTTCACACTGGCTGCTATTTTGATTGCATTGACTAGTGTAGGAAAACAAACGCAGGATGGTTTTAATTTTGCATCTCTGTAAACCACCTTAAATTCATCCTGGAACCTGGTTAGATGTAAGCAAAGCTCTGTGATCCAACCAACCTTGAATAAAAAGTGCTACATCTTCCAAAGAGACCATGGGTTGAGTCTCTGGATTAAATAGCTATATAAACGAAAACTACATAACTTAAATTAAAAAAAAAATCTCATTTAAGATTGTTGTGGTCAGTCCCACAGAACTGCTGAGCTTAGAGAGAAGGGGAGAGAGAAAGAAATGAAAATGGCCTCCAAAACCTGGTCTACATAGGATAGTATCTGTTAGTTTTCTTAATATTTTATTTCAACCCTTTATGGTATATTAGGGAAATAACAAGGATGGCCAGAGAAAAGGAAAATAGACTGAAGATATCACATAATTTTATCAAGTGTAAAGAATGAATGAGTTTTGGAAATTACAAAACCTACAGAACACACATCACAACCGTAGTGATGACTGCGAACTTCTGCCTCCTGAGGTTTTTGCCCATCCTTCTCTGAAACTGCTTTTTAGCATTTTAGAATTAAGAAGAACCCTAGAAGCTACAGGTCTGGCCATCCAATGGCTATAATCTGGGAAGCCTTAATGACTACGTGGTTAGACTATTATATTTTTGCCCCAAGGTACTGAGTCTCAAAGGTGGCATTCAGCATCCTTTCCAACTGAGATCTCATTATGCATGTGTAATTTGAGTAAACAATGAGACTCTGTTGAATTCAATTCCTCCCTTTAAATTAGCCTTAATACAGAAAAGGAGGAGACAGGATGGTTATTATTACTGAGATCAAGTAATTAATTTTGTAAGTCCTATGAAATATTGAAGGAAATCACGCAAATGAATTTACAAACAATTAGAACAGCAGACACTCAAATATGTTTATTTATGGGAAAAAGAGATAAAGTGAGTCTGGATCAGTTAGTCTCTGTGGAATTTCTACATCCTGATAAGAACAATGTACACATGCCATTTGAACGCTAAATAAAAATTTCAGATGATGAATAACTAACTGGAGTTCAATATGGCTTAATATAAACTTCTTTTAAAATCACTTTTAGAAAACATATTGTGTTCAGTATCATTTTATTCCAGTCTTGTAGCTAGAAAAATTTATGTTAATAACCAAAAATTCTCTCCTCCTAAATGTATGTGGGATTTCAGCTTTTACATGTCATTTCTGGATTTTCAACTTGCTTAAGAATCAAGAGAAACTTCAAAACCTCAGCCAGAAAATGCCATCTTTTTGGAAAACAAAGATTGAAACAAAAGTATTTTGAACCATTAATTAGTACTCTTGCCTGGAAAATCCCATGGATGGAGGAGCCTGGTAGGCTGCAGTCCATGGGGTCGCTAAGAGTCGGACACGACTGAGCAACTTCACTTTCACTTTCCACTTTCATGCATTGGAGAAGGAAATGGCAACCCACTCCAGTGTTCTTGCCTGGAGAATCCCTTGGACGGAGAAGCCTGGTAGACTGCAGTCCATGGGGTCACACAGAGTCGGACACGACTGAAGCGACTTAGCAATTAGAAAATATAATCCAAACAAATAGTACAATCCCTTAGCATGTTGAATAACTAAAGTTTAATCAAGATCCATTATTAATTAACATTATCAGCTAGATGTATCAGGACATCTCTCTGGCTTAGTGCTTCAGATAGTCCTACGAAAAATGTGTTAGTGTTAGTTGCTCAGTCATGTCCAACTCTTTGAGACCTCTTGTATTATAGCCCATCAGGTTCCTCTGTCCATGGAATTCTCCAGGCAAGAATACTGGATTGGACTGCCTTTTCTTTTCCAGGGATTGAACCTGGGTCTCCTGCACTGCAGGTAGGTTCTTTACTGTTTGAGTCACCAGCAAAGCCCATATTCCTACACCCATACATCTATTCATATATATGCTTCCAAATGCTCCCAAGGTGGGAAGATTTGGGAGAATGGCATTGAAACATGTATAATATCATGTATGTAACAAGTTGCCAGTACAGGTTTGATGCACGATACTGGATGCTTGGGGCTAGTGCACTGGGACGACCCAGAGGGATGGTATGGGGAGGGAGGAGGGAGGAGGGTTCAGGATGGGGAACACATGTATACCTGTGGCGGATTCATTTTGATATTTGGCAAAACTAATACAATTTGTAAAGTTTAAAAATAAAATAAAATTTAAAAAAAAAGAAATTAAAAAAAATATTACCTATAGGAGGAAATTTACATACTGCTTCTGTGTAAGTTCTGGGTTTTTTCCCACAACCATTTGAAATGATATGAAATTAAAGACCTATAAGAATCCAGCCTTGACCCTCAAATGGGGTTTCTCAACCTCACTTTTGAAATTTTGGATGGGACAATTCTTTGTTGTGACAGTGGCCGTCTTGTGCATGGTAGAATGTTTAGCAGCATCCTGCACTCATTAGATTCTAGTAGCTTGTCTAATCAATCTACTCATTAGATTCTAGTAACTTGTTTCTAGCATTTGACAACTGCCAGATATTCTCCAGGTGACAAAAATCACTGACACAAAATAAAAAGTGATGGCAGACATGGTATAACAAAAAGGAAATCCATGGCACAATAACAAAGATATCTAACATATAAGTAACCAGTAGCCTCTAGAGTAGGAAGGGAGGACAGAAAAGGAGAAATTAGGCATCATAAAAGAAAATATTGCTGAAATAAAGGAAAGAAAGACTAAACAAGGCTAGAAAGGACTGTCCATATCCTGGGTAAACACTGAGACATTCTGGTAATGAACTACAAGGATTAAAAAAAAATTCTAGCCAGGAAAAGGCACAAAGGAAAATTTTGATGAGATGAACACTGTAATACTGTTAAAGAACTTGGAGGACAAGGGGACACAGAGGATGAGATGGTTGGATAGCATCACTGACTCACTCGGTAGACATGAACTGGAGCAAATTCCGGGATATAGAGGAGGACAGGGAAGCCGGTGTGCTGCAGTCCATGCGATCACAAAGAGTTGGACATGATTTAGCGACTGAACACCACCCCCAAGATGTGTCACTCCTTGTTTGAACTTAATATAGATGTGGGGCCCATGGCTCAAGGGGAGCCTTCACCTTCTTGGACCTCTACTCAGATTCTGGACCATAAACTCAAGCCCTGCTTGAGCTGAGGATGCTGTTTACTATTCTTGCTGGCTTCCCACCATCCCGCCTCTTCCTGGATACCCACAGGAGTCTGCCTAATGACCCACTTCCTTGCCAACAATGTTTTTATCTATGGTAGGAGTGTCATTTTCATCTTCAATAAATTTTCATCTTAACTTCGCTTTTTTCTTCACCCTTTATTAAGATGGAACAGACTTTTGCTGGTTGATCGGGCACTCCTATTTCTTCTTGTATAGTCGCCTCTTAGTGTACATTGCCCATTTTCCTATCATTTTGTTCATTTTTCAAGTTGGACTGCAGCTGCTCTTTGTGAACTGTCAGATGTGTGGAGAGAATGGGTTTCTCCGGTGTGTATTTTATCTTTTGAATTTGTTTCTGGTGTTTTGCTGAACTGAAGCTTTTCATTTTAACGTGGTCAAATCCTTCAGAATTTTCCTTTACGGCCTCTGGGTATCTCATCTTCCTTGGAAAGGTCTTTATATCACTCTGGGATTATGATATTCTTATACTGCTAGTGCCAGCATGGCTGAAGGACAACTGATGACAAGAACTCGGATGCTTCTGACCCAATGATCAGAAGAACCCTGGGAAAAGAATGACATTTTTTAAAGGGCTAAAAATGTAAAACAAAAAGATTATACAGGCCAAACAGGAGAAAACCTGAAACTGCCTAGGTTTATAAAGAAGCTGTTGCTGAGCTTAGCTATAACTGGGACAGACAGCAAGGACAGAACAACATACAGAAAGGTCCTATAGTCATCTAAACCGCCTCGACTGAATGATATACTGTGCCCACATGTGCACACACGCACATGTATATAGATAAAAGTGGCAACTTAATGATTTAACTTAAATTTTTCTGAGTGCCCAGAAATATTAAAAGCTGACAGGAACCATACTGATTCGGCGTACTCTTTAGGTACCTTGTACCATATCCCATCATCTTCATAATCAACTGTGACTCCCAGATGACACAGGACTTTCTTGATTCTGAAAATGTATAACCATCCACTCAATTCTCTTTCCTACCAACACCATTAGCTGATAAAAAGCCCCAAATAGAGATTTTTCTCAACTACCCACTCCCCCGCCCATCTCAGCCTTGTAATCTAACCTTTCCGGATTAGCTGCTTCTTGATTGGTGGAGCTCGGCTGTCGGCTTTTCAGCAAGCTCAGGTGCCCCAGTCTATAATCTGGCTCCCAAGCCCCACCGGCTGCTGACTGATTAGTGGCCACTGTGATCCTTAATCTATCGTGACACAGGCAGGTGGTACATAGGGCTTTTCCTTTACCACCTTAAGGTCCTGCAAATTACTGGGCACATAATCAATTTTAATAGTAATTATAATAATGATGAAGGCTCAACAAATACTACACAAAAGGCAAGTGCTTAGAAATGTCCAGTGTACAGAGAAGAGACAAATTTTTGAGGCCAGTTTCTTATGTTTCCTATCCCCAAAACTGTCATTTTCCTGAGAAGACTCTTGAGAGTCCCTTGGCCTGCAAGGAGATAAAAGCAGTCAATCCTAAAGGAAATCAACCCTGAATATTCATTGCAAGGACTGATATTGAAGCTGAAGCTCCAATACTTTGGCCACCTGATGGGAAGAGCTGACTCACTGGAAAAGACCCTGATGCTGGGAAAGATTGAGGGCAGGAGAAGAAGGGGATGACAGAGGATGAGATGGTTGGGTGGCATCACTGACTCAATGGGCAGGAGTTTGCGCAAACTTCAGGAGATAGTGAAGGACAGGGAAGCCTGGCATGCTGCAGTCCATGGGGTTACAAAGAGTTGAATACAATGGAGTAACTGAACACAACAAGGAGGACATTGTTTAGTTTAGATTAAATCCGTAAATGGGTCCTTGGGGAGTACCAGGTAGATGTAAGAATTTACAGACCTCAGGCACTAATGGATTCAGAAAACAGAAGTCCTTCGATGTCCAAAAATAGTTTCACAAGAATGAACAGCCTAGTGGTTCATACAAAGCAGTATGTGTCTGATTTCCAAGTACTGTTTGAACTCCACATAAAGTAGGAGGTGTTCCCATTAAAAAGAGGACTGAGTGACTCCCTGAAGAACTGGACAAGCCACATCCCATTTATCAGAGAGACGTGCAGGTCAGGTCTGAGTGCCTAGGCCTTTGCCAGAACTTCTCATTTCCATTAAATCTAGGCCCCTGCACATTTCTGTATTGGGAACATGTGCAGTTCTCTGTCAGAGCCATCTCTGCTTTAACATTCCTTGGGGCTTGGCAAGGAGAAGTCACCTCATTTTCACAACTTCACGGCATTTTTTCACATCATGAAAATGCCCTCATGTTTGTCATTCGTACAATAAACAAAAGCAAGAAAGCAAATCCATCTGCAGAACAGTGCCATATGAAGCTAAATTAAAATGCTAATGAATGAGCACGCCACAGAGAAAACGGTGCACTGCCGAGAGTGAAGGGAACATGGGTTTCATGCAGAAAGGTCCTTCGAACTGCAGTCTGTTCAACCCTGCTCCATTCGAGGGGCTGCAGACAGCAAAAGTAGGACAGAAGCCGAAGCTGAAACCAGACTTTTCATGGCTCCTAATCCCAGTTATTGCTTCTTTCAACTATTTGGCTTGGTTTTTCTTGGAATAACGTTATATGAAGTCTGAAGAAACAGCCCCTGGCAATGCTTTTTCACAGAAAATACCCTTTTCCCCTTCCCCCTCCAACCATCTATGTGATGGAACTGCTTTGATATAGACAGTAAGATGCAGTTACCCTACAGGGCTGAGAAAGGGGGAATAAACCAAGATGAACACTGGACCAAAACTAAGCGATGTTCCTTACAGCCTGAGCAGAATGCACGCCTCTGATTTGCTCATCACCACTGAGTCAAATTATTCAGTCTGTTGATGTCAGATGTGTTAAGACAGTTCATCCAATCCAGTGCTATCCCTCAGGTGTAAAACTTACAAACAACAGATTGGCGAATCAGTTTCAAAGATCTTGGGGAGAAAACTGAATTGGATCCAGTGCAGTGAGGGATGGAATCTGGAAATGAAACGTGCTCCCATTAAGAAGCTGCTGCAGACATGAAGGAGAACAAGATATGTAGGAAATCCCAAGTGCCCCTCTCCACAGAAAGATAGAGGTATGTCTGAAGAAAAAGACTTAATTCCCTGCTGCTATTCCCAATGTGGGGGTAGGGGGTGGGGTGAGTAGAGGAAGGGAGGAGAAAAAGAAAAGAAAGAAAAGAAATAAACCCTCCTAGATGCTGTGCATTTAAGGAATAAATCCGAGCCATAAATGTGCATTGATTCTTCGGTTGCCATGGCTGAGGGAATGGTTTCTATGTTGTGATGGCTGTTGCCATATGTTCAGCTTCAAATCAACTGATTCCATTACAAAAGGACAAATGAGCAGAGGCGGGCCACATAGCCTCACCTATCCCAAGATGCCAGTTAGCACTGAGTTGTCTTATGAGCCTCGGTTCTGGGCCTGACCCTAAAAATATACCATGGCCATGGTCTCTAAGCAAACACATTTGCAAGAGATTCTTATAAATCACTCCCTGAGGAAGCTGATCAGTACCTAACCCAAATAAAGTGCTTATCTGTTGAAAAATGGCCTATGAGGTGATCTGAAAAGGATGCATTGCCAACAAGGGACATATATTTTAGAGGGGCAGCTGGTGCAACCCATGTCCTGTCTTAGGGAGCAGGAACTCGAGCATGCAGAAGGAATATGTGAATTCTAGGACCATAAGTGGAAACGAGAAGTGTTTAGTCACAGGAGATAAGTCTTGCTGCTGCTGCTAAGTCGCTTCAGTCGTGTCTGACTCTGTGCGACCCCATAGATGGCAGCCCACCAGGCTCCCCCGTCCCTGGGATTCTCCAGGCAAGAACACTGGAGTGGGTTGCCACTTCCTTCTCCAATGCAGGAAAGTGAAAAGTGAAAGTGAAGTCGCTCAGTTGTGTCCAACTCTTAGTGACCCCGTGGACTGCAGCCCACCAGGCTCCTCCATCCATGGGATTTTCCAGGCAAGAGTACTGGAGTCCTAAGTGAGTTTTAAGTGTTGGAAGGCGCCTGGACCCTTTGAAGCAACATCTCGAAGGGTAAGTTGGTCACATTCTTGCCCAAACTCTCCCTCCTCAAAAAATTTCATCTTTCTTTGTCTGATTTAATGTTATGATGCCAATTAGGGCATGACTATGTCCTCTGTCGGAACACAAATGAGTGTTTTAAATGTCCAAGAGATTAGTTTTTGGTATTCCTCCAGTGTCCTGTGAGTAAATTGACTGTTCACTGATAGAGGAGTTTATTTTTTTCTGGAACTCCGTGCTATACATTATTAGATTCCTGCTGCAGGATCAAAGTAACTCCTGAAGAAGCCAGAGCCCTTCCACAATGCAACCATGTAAAAAGAACTTTTGACGCTAAGAGTTATGGCCCCAATCTAGGCAATCTACATGAATTTGTTGTCTTTATGGTGGTTCAATTATGTCAAAGCACCAGATCATGTTGCTATGCACTTTCTAAATAGACACCACGATAGGACTTTCATTTATCAGAGCATCAAATCAATAAGGAAAAGACAGATTACCCACTAAACAAATGGGCAAAGATGCTTCACAAGAGAATGCCAAACAACCAACAAATCAAAAACAAGCCTAATCTTATTCATAATCAGAGAAATGCAAATTAAAACTATAGGAACATACCACTACCCATCCACCAGACTGGCTCAAATTGAAGTCTGGCAACATCAAGTATTGACGAAGCTATGAGGCATGCAGAGCTCTTATGTTGCTGGAAGGAATGTAAACTGCATAAACCAGTAGCCCCACTTTGGAAAATAGCTAGGCATTCCTCAATAAAATTGAAGAAAAGCAAATATTATGATCCAATAGTCGTCCTCTACAGTATGTGTTTCCAAGATACAATTGTGTGTGCACACCAATGAGAATGCTCATAGCAACATTGCCTGGAGTAGTACCGAGTCTGTCGGTACTAGAGTGGATCAGCAAATCCATATATCAAAAAAAATGTTATGCAGCATTGAACATGAGCAAACTCCAGCTAAACTTGAAGACACGGTTAACTCTATGGAGTAAGGAGTGTCGTCAAGAAGGCACATATGGGTGCTTGAGCTGGTGCCACACAGAATTGTATTTGCTGTATGTACACACACACACACATATTTTACTCCTCAGTAAAGTATACTCGCAATAGAAAAATGTTTAATGAAAAGCCAGTATCCAACAGGTGCCTCAAGCAGACAGTAATGACTATTTTCATGAAGATGTTATCCAAAAGTTTGGATAACAAACCTCAGTAACCATCTAGGAATGCGTTTTCCATTCATCTGTTTCACTCCCTCTTGGAGCTGCTTATATTGTCTACCTAACTGTTCTTTGGGATAATGAGTTTCACAGAGATACATGTAAAGAAAAATTGTAGAGGGACCAGAAGAAGAGTTCACAAAGCCAGAGATCTTTAGGAAGGCCAAAAAAAAAAAAGAGAGAGAGAATTACATCTTCTCTCTGCAAGGGGGCAGGGACTCAGGAATAGAGGATCCTCATCAAACTGTGTGTTTCCTCTGATGAGCTCTTGTTATGATAATTATTATCACTCCAAAGATGTTGATAATTATATTTAGACAGTTTTTAAAGCAATATTGTATAATATTTTCCTCCATTTAACACTCACGACAGAGCTGATGAATACTCAGTCAGATGAAATGCAGGGCTGCTGGTTTGTCCACAAAGTGCTCCCATCAACCGTGTAAGTGAGTTTTATAATGTATACATTATAGCAGGGGGAAAAACACACTCTTTTGGAAAGGACCGATTCTTGGCGCATAATCAGTTCCCATTGAATTTAAATGACTTTTGGTCCTACACTGATGCTGATAAAATACTTTCAAATGTACAGAATATTAACCAAATGTTTATATTAAACATCTCCTTTCAGGTGAAAATGCGCTCGGTGGAGCGTAGCTCCCTGGAGCAAGTTAGTGAATATTAATGTTCAGCAGATCATAAGGAGGTACAAGTCCTGCGATGTAAGAAGCCGAGGGGGAGATAAAAGAGCAAGGTTGGTGGATGGGCCCTGCCTGGGGAAGGTACAATCACATTGGACATAAACTCATTGAGATGGAAATGGAGTTTGAAATATAAGCAATTGGGGCTGCCAGGAACTAGGCAGCAGGCGCGGGCTGGGGAGGAAGAGCATTAGGCTCTGGCCCCTGTTTCCAAACTCAACCATGCCACAGACCTGGCCTCAGACCTGCCTGGGGTCCCATCAGCAGAGAAATTTACAGGATATGCCTCATAATTATCACCAGTCAATTGCCAGTTAATCACGGGCCCCGATTTCGAGTAAGTGAAGGCTGCTTATCACAGGAAACATTTGGAGTTATATGAAGTATTACAGTATTTCAAATCTGCCAAAGCACACTGTCCATTTTCAATTATCATTGTTTATCTGCAGGTTTCAGGAAATCACATGTCTCATATGAGGCACATAAATACACAGCAATCTAGTAAATATACACATATTTCAGAAGGAAGACAGCTTTTATCAACCAGGCTGGAGATCAAAAGGAATACTCTACCTATTTGTTGGTGGAGAAAAGGCCATACTGAGAACGCGAGGTCCAGTTGTGATGCTCAGCTCTAGCTAGAACATTGGGATTTCAGTCAGCTAGCCCCACTCTGGACTTCTGCTCCTCTATCCATAAAATGATATTAACAGTTCCAATAATCCATGTGAAGTGCTTTGAGCAGCTTGGAAGAACCACGCTCTCAAGCATAAAGTATTATTTATTAACCTAGTGTTAATAATGCTCTTGAGTTTGACATATATTTAAATTCTTTTGTTGTTATACTTATGGTCTTCCCTTCTGGCTCAACTGGTAAAGAATCTGCCTGCAGTGCAGGAGAGCTGGGTTCAGGTCCTGGGTTGGAAAGATCCCTTGGAGAAGGAAATGGCAACCTACTCCAATATTCTTGCCTGAGAAATCCCATGGTCAGAGGAGCTGGCGGGCACATACAGTCCATGGGGTAGCAAGTGTCAGACATGACTTGGCGACTAAACCGCCATATTTCTAGTGAAAGTGAAGTCGCTCAGTCAGTCTGACTTTTTGCAACCCTATGGATTGTAGCCCACCAGGCTCCTCCATTCATGGAATTTCCCAGGCAAGAATATTGGCGTGGGTTGCCATTTCCTTCTCCAGGGGATCTGGAGTGTGTTGCCATTTCCTTCTCCATATTTCTAGCAGTTACTTTTAAAATTATAAGGCTACCTCTCCTCAGATTTATTCAAGTTCAAAATGAACAATGGTAGAGGGAAACATACAATTACCATTTTACAGACCACAGATTATCAGACCTGAAAACTCTCTCTCAAGAAGACTTGTGTAATGACCGTGGGAACAACTCTCCTCTAAATGATTTCAAAATATGGACTTTCTCTCATCTTCAAATACAATTTTCTGGGAAAACAGAGACTAAAATTTTCTCTAAAATTAAATTCAAATCTCTCTTCATCTACATGAAGAGCCATCAGCTTGCAGATCCAGACTCCATGGGAGACTGTCACCCAGTGGCTATGCCTGGCAACACAAGTGGATTCTAGGGCTTTAAGACAGGGGCTCAAAATCAACACCACTAAAGGCTGAACTGGGAGAAGGCAATGGCACCCCACTCCAGTACTCTTGCCTGGAAAATCCCATGGACGGAGGAGCCTGGTAGGCTGCAGTCCATGGGGTCACTAAGAGTCAGACACGACTGAGCGACTTCACTTTCACTTTTCACTTTCATGCATTGGAGAAGGAAATGGCAACCCACTCCAGTGTTCTTGCCTGGAGAATCCCAGGGATGGGGGAGCCTGGTGGGCTGCCGTCTATGGGGTCGCCCAGAGTCGGACACGACTGAAGCGACTTAGCAGCAGCAGCAAAGGCTGAACCAAGATTATAATCCCCATTCAAATGTCTCCCCTATCATGCTAAATCCCCTTTGGGCCTATTGTCAATCAGATACTCATCAAGCATCCACCAAGTCTTCGGCCTCTGCTCCATTGCAAGGCAGGCACGGACAATCAACAACAAATACTTATTGAGTGCCAATGTGAAAGTGAGACTAGAAAAACAAACCCTTATGAGTCTTCCTTTTGCTCTAAGAGTTTACAATCCAGTTAAGAATAAAAATTAGGAAGATGTTCAATAGTTAAATTGCCAGATAAACCAATGCCAGCACAGTCAACAGGTCAGACAAAATGAACTCCAAACTTTTGAGGGCAGGCTCCCTAAGCTATGTTCTCTGTCTTCCAGGGCACTGCCATCACACATTAATGTTCATATGAATCTACCTGAGCATACTGTTAAAATGAGCTTCTGATACAGTATATCTGGGACAGAGTCTAATATCTCAATTTTCTAATAAGCTTCCAGGTGAAACCAAGGCTGCTGGTCCCAGGACCACACTTTAAGGCCACAAGGAGGTAGGTGCTCACTCAAGGATGTGACACTTGGTTTCACAGATCGAGAACAAAGTGCTGTAGGAACATAAGGAGGACACGATGATTCATTCTGCCTGGATGGGGAGTCAGTGGAAGAGTGTCTTGGTATATTTCATGGGGTGAAGTTGTTTGAGATGATGTGTGAGATGTGACTAGCATTTGTCCAAATAGAGGAAGGAAGGATGCATGGATTAGATGAACAGCATGAGCTAAAGAAAGCAGTGGACAGTAGGAGCCAATTCTAGAGAAGATATTTGACTGGACTGGGAAAGGCACTGCATTTTAAAAGTCCATACTTTTCTAAAATTAATCAATTAATTAATTGTTGGCTGTGCTGGGTCTTTGTTGCTGCACAGGCTTTTCTTTGCTTGCAGAGAGCAGGGCCACTGTCTAGCTGCAGTGGGCAGGCTTTTCATTGTGGTAGCTTTCCTTGTTGTGGAGCATGGGCTCTTAGGTGTGTGGGCTTCAGTAACTGCAGTTTCTGGGCACAGAGAGCACAGGCTCAAGAGCTGTGACATTCGGGCTTAGCTGCTCCGCAGCATGTGGGATCTTCCCAGATCAGGGATCGAGCCCATTTCTCTTACAGTGGCAAACTGATTCCTATCCACTGAGCCACCAGGGAAGCTCAAAAGTCCAAACTTTCAACGGTGGGATCCCTGAAATGATACACTGGTGAGAGGGGAATCATGGTGGGCAGGTGGAGGCCTGCATCCTGCCTTCCAGCTAAACCACGCGGCTAACATGCACCCTGTCTGCTCCTGGATTCAGCTCTGCTTTCAACTTTTAACAGGATGTCAGAGAGGTCTTCAAAATGTCATAATTGATAATGCATAATCATTCCCTTTCACTGGATGGGAATTATTCTGTTTTTTAAAAAGCCCTTGGCATTTCAAGGGTTCTTTTACAGGCATCTCCACAAATCTATGAAGCTACGAACTGTTTTTAGCAGTTGGAGACAGACTACTACTGCTTACAGGGTTGTATTCTTCCATTCTGCTTCAGATTTCAGTCCAGCTGTTCTGGGATCTTTTATTTTAGAAACTGGAAAACCAGAGCTATTAATAGTCTGGCAGCTAATTCAAATCTGATAATGTGCTGACACTTGGCTGCATACTTCAGCCCAGATGCCCGTGTGTACAATGTGTATTTATTTCTGTACAAATGTGTACATGCATATGTATATAAATAACAGCAAATACTATGAAGTCAACACAATTTTTCACAGGGCCACCTGGGAGTTATTCTCTTCCTCATAAAGAGGACATTCTTTGACATGTAAAAATCATTTAGAAGGTGATTTAAGCCTGCAGGTTCAGGGGTCAGAGTTATTAGACTATTGGAGGATTATACACAACTCTTTGTCTGGGTAGAAAAAAGACCCATTAAAACAGAATTCAAGCTATAGAATCCCTATATTTTCCCTCATATACATTAAACCACACTCAAACTACTCACTATTGACCATACATATACTACAAGTTTCCTCTTATTTTTCATGTTATTCCCTTTGTGTACTGGATGAGAGTTTGGGCTTTGGAATTACCCTTGGGTTCAAGTTGTAGTTCTGTCATTTTCTAGCTGAGTAATTTGCAGCAAATTACTCAGTAAACCAAGCTGTTCCCTCATGTGTACAGTGGTAACAGTCTCTTACCTCGAAAGACTATTGCAAGGATCTAATGAGATAATGCAAGTGAATACTCAGCACAATGGGCAAACCTAACTTCTGGTGAGAGAAGTCAGATCAGAGTTGCCCATAGTGAAGGGTCATGGGGTGTTGCTTGGATAGGGGCCTCAGGAAGCAGTCTAAGGTAATAAACATAGTGTGTATCTTGATGGGAGTCAGGATTGCATGGATATATTTTCTCTAATAAATGGGATTGATTATTATTATAATTCCTTCCTCTTTATTGCTGTTGTTGTAGTCGCTCAGTCACTCGTGTCCAATTCTTTGTGATCCCGTGGACTGCAGCATGCCAGGCTTCCCTGTCCTTCACCATCTCCCAGAGCTAGCTCAAACTCATGCCCATTGAGTTGATGATGCCATCCAACCATCTTGTCCGCTGTCATCCCCTTCTCCTCCTGCCTTCAATCTTTCTCAACATCAGAGTCTTTTCCAATGAGTCGTCTCTTTGCATCAGGTGGCCAAAGTATTGGAGCTTCAGCATCAGTCCTTCCAATGAATATTCAGGGTTGATTTCTTTTAGGATTGACTGGTTTAATCTCCCTACAGTCCTTGGCATCCTTGGACTCTCAAGAGTCTTCTCCAACACCACAATTCAAAAGCATCAGATCTTCGGCATTCAGCCTTCTTTATCCAATTCTCACATCCATACATGACTACTGGAAAAGCCACAGCTTTGACTATATGGACCTTTGTCAGCAAAGTAATGTTGACAAAGGATATAATGTTCCTCTCTATATCTAAATTCTATCCAGTTTTCAAACTTTACCTTAGATACTATCTCCTCCATTAGACCTGTGATAGTTGCCCTAATCAGATGAGATCCCATTTTAGTCTGATCCAACATTCCTATCTTTGCACTTTTAAGACACTTTGATTCTCCCTGGTGTTAAGGTCTATCTCTTTGTACATCTCTTATCTTCATGACTTCAGCCCTCTGATGAGGCACATCGGAGTGATTTTGAGATCCTACACAGGACAGCAATCCATTCATTCTTCATCTTCCCATTAAATCACTGTAGAAAGAGTGAGTTCACTTTAATTCTACTCGTGGGACACGTGATAAGGCCTTGAACCCCATGTCAGAACCTCAGTATATTCATAGTCCTCCCCAAGATTTCCATAACCACAGTTTCCTTCTGGCTTTGGCTATGCATGTTGACTCTGATACCTTGATCTAAACATAAAATTCCATGATTTTTTTTTTATAATTGACATGTGTACACATATCTGTCCTAGATACACATGTGTGAAATAGACTTTCCTGAAAACCTGGGGAACAGGGTTGCAAAGAGGTAGGTCTCATATCACAGCAATGTCAAGAGCTTCAAAGTCAGCCTGTTCTTAAATGTCTTTGCAGCCTCCTTGCAACCAGAGGTTTTACTCTGGCCCTTCACCTGATATAGCTGCCCAAACTTCTACCCTCACTGGTCTGTTCACTCCTCTTCCCTCACAGGAACAGAAACAAATGTCTTGCTCTGTCTCAGGTAGAAAAGTTCAGCCATCATCTTATTTTGCTCATGTCCCAGCCAACTTCTGTCTTTTCAGTCTCATCTTAAATTCTAGCACTTACTGCCATTATTTTTCCATATCATGCAGCTTCCGTCCACAAAATAATTTTGGTGATAGTAGTGAAGATCATTTCCACCCCCATTATAGAATGCACAAACAAAAGCATGAAGGGTAGGAAGAATGAAATAAAACCAAAAGGAAAGGCTGATGGCTCCTTAAAAGAGATCACAGTGAGGAAATGGTAGCTGAGAAGCCCACCTCCCAAATTATCCATCTTACTTGCTGCTGCTGCTGCTGCTAAGTCGCGTCAGTCTTGTCTGACTCTGTGCAACCCCACAGACAGCAGCCCACCAGACTCCCCTGTCCCTGGGATTCTCCAGGCAAGAACACTGGAGAGGGTTGCCATTTCCTTCTCCAATGCATGAAAGTGAAAAGTGAAAGTGAAGTCACTCAGTCGTGTCTGACTCTTAGCAACCCCATGGACTGCAGCCCACCAGGCTCCTCCATCCATGGGATCTCCCAGGCAAGAGTACTGGAGTGGGGTGCCATTGCCTTCTCCCATTTTACTTGCTACCAGCAGCAAAACCATACTGGAAGCATCACCTTGACCAGAAGAGATGAGAATCCTGGAGTTGAAAACAACTGAGTTGTTTCAACAGCCATTGAACCCGTGAGAGTAAAATAAAAGCCAAAAAGAATGACTTATATCTTGTGATAAGAAGACTTTTGCTAATGACTAAAAGGAAAGAATATATGCATTTTAAAAGATTTACCTAGAACAGGTAGGAATGAGGACATAGTTTACACATTCAAGCGACCTGTAAATTGGGTTCAGCTGTGTAAACAGTGCACCAGACATGAAGGAATATTAACTAGAGAATCCTTTGCTGTCTGCCGGAAACTGAGGATGGAGTGGCCATCCCTTGTGGAAGCTCCCACCTTTATTGATGGCTGGCCAGATACTTCTATCCATTCCAACACCACCCAGTCCAAAATGATCTGTGCTTGTTTAATTTATTAACTTTATAATTAAATACTTAATATTGAGGACATATACCATGTTCTTCACACTGTATATAATACAAAATGCAGTTAGGAAACGAGGGAAACTTAAAGACCAGTGGTTGTCAACCTTGACTGAACACCTATTTGGCCTTTCTAATTCTCTTTGAACTTTTCCTGCTGGTTCTTTCATTAATGAACTGAATAAATTTTTGGCTAGTACTCACCTATATTTATATGAGGATCCAGTTTTCAAATTTTGAAAATTATACCTTGACACCAGGTGATAGCAATTGCATCCAAGATTGGGATTCATTGCTCTAGACAGAAGCCAAAATCCTGGGAGGCATCCAAAGAGAAACCACTGTTTTCTCTACACCAAGCAGAACGACTGGTGATCCCTGTACATCTTTGGTGAATCACACCTCATAATAATAAAAATTAATGTTTACTGAGTGCTTACTATTGCCAAGCACTATTCTAAGAGCTTTACAAGCATTATTAATGCTTTATCATGACACAACCCTAAAATATAAGTACTCTCACCTTCACCCCACTTTTACAGATGAGAAAACTGAGGCACAGAAAGTTTGCAGTAACTTGTTCACAGTCATATAGCTGATAAATGATGGAGCATGGATTCACACCTAGGGAATGGGAACAACACCTATGCCCTTCATGACTAAGTCATGTCACTCTTCAAAAAGGAATTGGAAAGATTCATCTTGAGGGTCATTTATCCAGATTCAGGGAAGCCCTCATCTGGACACCTGAATTATTAAAAGAATCAAGGCAAGCCAAAAATTCATGATCTTATAACTGCTTTCTTTGGCAAGGCTAAAACCTATCTCCTCAATTTTTCCCCAACCCCTCTATTAGGATTCATCCTCATAGGGGCAGGTGTCCGGCATCCCAACATGAGTGTCTTATAAACAAATTTGATTATAAGCCAAACAGAAACCTTGATTGGTATCCAAGAGGAGACACGATATCATATAGAAATTTGAAACCCTCGTCATATAATTCTATGGATTCTCAAAGTGCAATAATAAAAATAGAAAAAGAAAAGGGAGAAATATTTTAAATGTCCTCCTATTTTAAACTTATACCCAAATCGACATTTGGGCAGGTCCATCAAAAAGCACTTGGTGAGAAATCATCTGTGCACTAAGTGCTTTTATACCACGAGCAAAGGTCTGAATTGTAAGTAATATTGGCAAGAACAAGCTATAAGTTAAGATGCAAATCCAAATCGAGTGTGCGGTGTTCTGGCTTCAAGCCTGGTAATTGAATTTCCAGTTTATTATCCTTAATGTTTTTTAATGTGAGTTTGCAATTCAAGTCAAAATGGAAAGCTGCTCCTCCAAATCTTTCCCCTGAAGCACTTCCAGGAACAATTTCTTTTCAGAATCAAGAAATGGTTTTGGGTCAGGAGTATACTTTGTAACTTTTTCAAATTCTAGAAAAGTCTGTTGCAGGGAGGGCCTAAACCATGGATCCACTGAAGGACGCTAAGCTGGAGACCAGGGATTCTAGACTCTGAATCTGACACTGGAGCTGCTTATAGAAATGGGAAAGCTAAATGCTGTGAGCTGCCTAAGAGCTGGGAATCCTAAGGACCACACATGGGATATGGAGGCTGTGTTTCAAATGAAGGCTGCTGCTTCAGCAAACTTGGTTTGTCCCCACTCAATAGTCTGAGTCTTTTGGATCTAACTGCTGGACCTTATCAGAAGCATACTGTTACATTTCTTTTTGCCCAAAACTAGCCCTGAATCATGGCTGAGGACTAAATTGCCTTGAACTGGTCTTCTTAATGGAGAAAGAGGTTTATAGGTATTAGCTATCTTACAGTGAGGATAATAACAAAAACAGTAACTATAAACCTAACTTAATGAGAGTTTATTATTTTGCAAGATATATTCAGCTGTATGCATTATTTACTATAAAATGCAACTCATAATAGGCTTGAAAGGTAGGTTGGTTATTTTCCCCCAATTTCATGTAATAAAACTGAAGCTTAGAGACTTCACGTAATTTTCCCAAGGTGATGTAACTGGAATGGGAGCTGAGCTAGGATTCACACCCAAACCCATCTGCTCTGAAGATTGTGTTCTTTATTGTTAGGCTAAGGAAGTGTATACTTTTGCTTTTCTTTTAAAATTATATGTGTTCTTATGTGTGTGAATGTGTGTATGTCTGTGTATGTATGTGTGTGTAAAAGAGTATGGAAAATAAAGGGAAAATGTACCACAAATCCATTGCCTACACATGGACATGACATGAAAATACACATGTAGTAGTAACATAAGATGAAAAGGAATAGATTTCACTAATGGTATTTGTACATTTTCTTCTGTATCCTACCAATAAAAAAGTATTCTGTAATGACTTGCAAAATACATGTATTTCCTCCTCCATATTTTGTTTTGTTTGTTTCCTCCTCCATATTGTTCTTCATTCATGAGACAATCCAATACATGCAATTGTACCTTAGCTTTTATTATCATATATTATATCCTGGTGCTATTTTCCTATATGTATGTAAATATATATTTTAAAAAAATCATTTAGTATTCCATCAACTTATTTAACTAGCTCCCAATAAGCTAATTTAGATTACATAATTTTTTTCTAATGAAAAAATTCTGTGCAATGAATATTCTTAAGCATATCTTCTGACATAGTTCTGTGAGTATATATCCACAGTTCTGTGATTATATAGCAGTCAGATATTTTTAGTCAAGAATCCTATGCATTGTTTAAAATTCCTGCAGATATTGCCAAATGTCCTTCTAAAGAGCTTGCATCAATTCACCCTCTCGCCACCAGACTGTGACCACTGCTTTTTACTGTGTCTGCTAACTTTCACATTCATGTCACCCGGTGATCCCACCAATGTTATGAAGCAGGTTCAATATGGGTGTCACCCTTGTTTCTAGCATGAATCAAGGCTAGGACCCAGATGTTCTGATTCTAAGTACAGAACGTTTTCTCGGACAAATTAAAGATGCAAAGATAAATCGAAGGTTGGTACCCTCTTTTTCTGCCTCTGACAGTTGAAGAGAGCAAATACAATGGGGAATCTGTGGTTCAGAGCTGTGGGATAAGGGCTTTCACCAAGTTTGGAAGCTACTAAAACACCATTTACTTAGAGTTTGGGGTTGAGCCATAACCCTCTATTGTTGAAAGGCATTTTCCTTTGTAATACTTCCATGGAAAGAAAAAGGACTTGAAAGTTGTATTTATTAAAAAGCCCCAAAGGCATGTGAACATCAATTTACATTTTTCTTTTTTATAGAAAAAAATAATGTAGTTAAGTGTAAATGAATGTCAAACATGTGGTTTATGTTTCCTTTAAGTTGCATGTGGGCTTTAAAAACTAATGGAAATACCTTAGGAGAAACACACTCCACAAAATGGTGAATCTAAAATATATAGAACATTTGGAGCAGGTTGGTTCTGGTAGAGGAGATCCTCTGACGCCTCACATGAGATTTCAAAGAGGGAGTCAGTCCTCTAAGCTCAGGGCTCACCTCTGTTTGTGTTCATGACTTAGAGAGATGTGAGATACTTCAAAGTTAAGAAGGCCATTACCATTTCTCCCTATCCATTTAATGAACACTTCTTCTGTTCCGGGAATCAGAGAAATGAAGACAAATTAGAGACAGCCTTGTCTTCAAGGAGCTGAAGTCCTAGTAAGAAACTAGATGAGGAGAGAGATAACAAAAATGGAATGTGATTGGTAAAATAAAACATAGTCAGGACACTACAGAGAGGAATGTTCACTCGCCCTGGGGTGAATGAAGGGTGAGGGAAGACATCCTAATGTCTTCCAATGTCATCCTAATGACATCTCAGAAACAAGGAGGATGGACAGGAGTAGCTGGGCAAAGGATTTACTGATGACATCACAGCACTGAGATAAGCATGTCTAAGGGGAGAGGTGTGGGAAGCCTGGCTTTACAATGGATGCTGGTACTTCCATTTGAGTGACATGTAGACTTGATTGTGGAGGGACTAGTTAGCAAGAAGGCTAGAGAAGCAAGCAGGTGTCAGGTCAGCTCACGCTAAGGTGAATTTTACTGGCAAGAGCCAGTAAAAGGTTTGAAGGGGAAGAGTTTTGAGTTTTAGAAAGATTATTCCATACTATGTATGGAAAACAGATTAGAGAAAAATAGTACTGAGGACAAGAAGGTCAATTAAGACTTGTTGCTGAAATTCTGTAAGTGATTATGAAGACAGATAAAGGGACTAGAGGCAAGAACAGAGAGAAGGGAATGAACTCAAATGGTCGAGGCTGGGATGCCTAGATGTGGTCAGGAGTAAAGGAAGGGTCCATGGTAACCCCTGGGTGTAATACTTCAGCTTGGACATTCAACCTCAGGAACAGATGTTTAGTCCGCAACTGGATAAGAGGCGATATAACCTATTGAAAAAAGACACTCACACTAATTTAATTTTCTTCTAAACAAAAATAGAAGTCAATAGAAATGGGACATATTAATGACTGTTCACATAAACTGTTAAAGGAATAAGATAATCCTTTAAGATTAAGTATTAAGGACTCCCAACAGACTTTAAAATGTAAGCAAAGGAATTTCTCACAAAAATTAAAGTTGACAATATCACACTCTGGACAGGATGTGAGGAAATGGTAACTTAGGTTCACTTTTGCTGGCAATGCATATTGATACAATCCAGAAAATCTGACCTTTTTGTATAAACCTTAGAAGAACTCTGGTGTACAGGTACATGTACAGGATATTAATTGAATCACTGTATATAAAAAATATTCAAAAGTGAATGGATAAAAATGGTGGTATGTTCATATAATAGAAGTGAATAAATATCAAAAAGATCATTTTAAGTGAAAAAATCAAATTGCTGAATGATATTGAAGCAATCCATTGTATTACTTATGGATACTTATGTTAGTAGTAAATATATTACAGTAGATATAAAAGAATATATAAAAGAATTCCTAGGGACACCTAACTCAGGGATAAAGGAGAAATCAAGGATGGATATTGAAAGGTTTCCAAAATGTCTGGTTTATTAAACCATTTATTTATTTTTTCAACCATTCCACTGTTGACATTTTGCAACAGATAATTCTTTGTTGTGGAGGATTTTCCTGTGCATGGCAAGATGTTTACCAGCATCTCTGGCCTCTACATACTAGAAACCAGTACCACTGCCCCTTATCAACCATCAAAAACATCTCTAGACACTGTCAAATTGGTCCCTGGGGGCAAAAACATCCTTGTTTACAAACTACTACTTTATTAGATTGATATTCTTTACAGTTTTCTTTTTAAAATAATTTATTTATTTTAATTGGAGAGTAATTACTTTCCAGTATTGTGGTGGGTTTTGCCATACATTAACATGAATCAGCCACGGGTGTACATGTGTCTCCCATCCCGAACACCCCTCCCACCTCCCCTCCCCATCCCATTCCTCTGGGTTGTCCCAGTGCACCGGCTTTGAGTACCCTGTTTCATGCATCAAACTTGGACTGGTCATCTGTTTCACATACGGTAATATACATGTTCTCTCAAATTCTCTCAAATCATCCCACCCTCACCTTCTCCCACAGAGCCCAAAAGTCTGTTCTTTATATGTGTGTCTCTTTTGCTGTCTCGCATATAGAGTTGTCATTACCATCTTTCTAAATTCCATATATATGTGTTAACACACAGGTTTTTTTTAATATTTTAGAATAAGAGGGGTGGGGGGAGAGTAGCACTCCTTTAGCTATTATTTTAATCAACTATAGCATATGTTGGTGTTCAGCTACCAAGATACATAAAATAGAACCCTATCCCCATGGGAATTCTTCATCTAGACAGATAAGGCAGTGTAAAGGCAAAGAGGCCTTGGAGTGGGACAGATAGAGATCTGAGGATGGATCCAGGACAGAACGAAGGACAGGTCCTGACTCTGCCACAAATTCGCTAGGAGCAGCTCAGCGTCCTCCAGTCTAAAGTAAATATTTTTCTTAAAGTGAGGTTTTATCTCCTAGAACTCTGAAACATAGCAAGCATGCAGGAAAGAGTCATAATGATGTTGCTCTTTGTTTTCATTATTATTCATATGCACATATGAATCATGTAAGACTGTGTCTACCTCCTCCTCAGCAATTTGCCTTTTTGTTGGTATCACAAGGAACAGGAGAGCAGCTTGCTCAGAGTGACTGCCTGTCAGATCACACAATCTCAGCCAGCTCAGAAACACCACCGTTTTGCAGTCACATAAGCATCACAGTGAAGCAAAGGGGAGGGAGGGCATGGGCCAAGCAGCATGAAAAAGCTTGCAAGACTCATGACCCAGAAGTAGGTACTCGAGAAGTTCTTATATACTCACTTGTGTTTTCATGCTCTTTATAAAGTCTAAACCCCTCCTTGTATTTTCTCTCTTTTAATACTACTTAGATTTCCTTCAACTCATTTGTAGGCCCTACAGGGCAATATCTGACCACACTGCCCCTAAGTGCTGCCTAATTGCACACTCAAATAAAAAACGGCATGTTCTTCTGTTGTGGGAAATGTTCTAGAGTCTTGGGAAAACTTGTCTGATACCTGAGCAGCGTTCCTTGGTAATAGTGCTAATACTAGTGATTTTCTCCCAAATATGTGCTACATATATTATATTTTGTAATAAAACATTTGTAAGAACCAGAAATTTAGTTGTCATTATATCTCATTTAACTATTCTTCACAAGCCACTGTTGAATTCAATAATGACAATATTGACATATATTACAGTCAGCTATATGCCACATCATTACATATGACAAATAGCTACAGAGTTGCTCCAAGGGCTAAGAAATGAGAGAATTCTTCTCTCTAGAGCAGAGTAGCCTCTAACCAGGGACCAGTTCGGTGGAGGGGGGTGTGGTGATTGGTTTTAGGATGACTCAAATGCAATCCATTTATTGTATACTTCATTTCTATCATTGTTACACCAGCTCCATCTCAGATTCTCAGGCATTAAGACTCCAGAAGTTGGGAACCCTTCCCCTTAGTTCAGTTCAGTTCATTTCAGTTGTTCAGTCATGTCCGACTCTTTGCAACCCCATGAATCGCAGCACGCCAGGCCTCCCTGTTCATCACCAACTCCCGGAGTTCACTCAGATTCATCATTCATCGAGTCAGTGATGCCATCCAGCCATCTCATCCTCTGTTGTCCCCTTCTCCTCCTGCCCCCAATCCCTCCCAGCATCAGAGTCTTTTCCAATGAGTCAACTCTTCACATGAGGTGGCCAAAGTACTGGAGTTTCAGCTTTAGCATCATTCCTTCCAAAGAAATCCCAGGGCTGATCTCCTTCAGAATGGACTGGTTGGATCTCCTTGCAGTCCAAGGGACTCTCAAGAGTCTTCTCCAACACCACAGTCCAAAAGCATCAATTCTTGGGCGCTCAGCCTTCTTCACAGTCCAACTCTCATATCCATACATGACCACTGGAAAAACCATAGCCTTGACTAGACTGACCTATGTTGGCAAAGTAATGTCTCTGCTTTTGAATATGCTATCTAGGTTGGTCATAACTTTACTTCCAAGGAGTAAGCGTCTTTTGCTTCCCCTAGAGCAACCAAAAAGTCTAGAATAGAAAGGAAGCCTCTGAGGAACTACAGGGAATGTTTGTGATTGGGTTAAGCAGGAATACAAGACAGGCAACCCATGTTCATACAAGAACAAACACACATCAAGGCAAAGCAATAGAAAATAAGTTCTACTGAGGAGGAGAGTCCTAAGAGGAGAACTATGAGTCTGGTTTAATCCAGAACATCATAACTACTTAATTAACAATTCATTCAGCAATTAACTGTGCAGCACCTAAAATGAATCTGGCACCTTACTAGGTGCTATGATATGTATGTACCCGGGATCTTTCTATCATACCAGGGAAGAAACGAATAATTATGGAGTTGTCAGGATCAATGGGTGGAAGGAGGACAGAAATGTGTATATTCTAGAAATGGAGTAAGGACTCCAGAGTGTACTTTGTATTACTCTAGTGCCATATAGTGTCACAAAGTGAAGTGAATTCGCTCAGTCGTGTCCAACTCTTTGTGATCCCATGGACTGTAGCCCACCAGGTTCCTCCATCCATGGAATTTTCTAGGCAAGAGTACTGGAGTGGGGTGCCATTTCCTCCTCCAGGGGATCTTCCCAGCCAAGGGATCGAACCCAGGTCTCCCGCATTGTGGGCAGACGCTTTACTGTCTGAGCCACCGGGGAATCATGACTCAAACATGTCATCTCAATTTGGCTCTGTTTGCTAACATATGAGTTTATATATCATCACCTTTTTGTAACTTCCTGGACAGAACATGACCCAAGATGTACCTTCACCAACCTCCTTTTCCATCACAATTCATGGTTCCCAAGGACTGCCTCTGTCCTAATGAATGAGCCCAATTCACAGAAATTAATTGTTTTCCAGAGTTCTTTTCATCTCTTGAAATATACAGTATCACAGTGGCCTGAGGGAAAGCTATAAGAACAATCTGCATTGCTGCTAAATGATCACATTCTCTGGGCTTTATCTGGGCTGCACATGCCTTTGATCTCCTTTTAAAAACATCAAAACTCATTTAATGTACTTCTAAAAATGAACAGGGCAACAGAAAAGGAACACATTAATGACTCTTCACATAACTTATTAAAATTTTAACCCAGTTTATTATTTAGTGTACTGTAAATCAAATTAATTACAAATATTGGTATTACTATGTATGCATAATTAGTTTCTAATCTTTACCACTTTAACACAGTTACGTTTCAAAAAAAGGCTTCTAAGTGCTATCTGAGCATATTATAGACTGCTTAGAAGTAAACTATTGTAATTCATATGCATTCTATTCACATATAACTCTCTGACAGATCTCTTCTGATACATAATAATCCAGTGCCAACATGGATGGAAATAATTTGGCCAGCACTTACCAGAAATGAAAATTAGTATCTGCTGAGAGATGACATGATTTTAAAGAAACACAACTTTCCAAGCCACTGTACTACAGCATATGGTTTTCAAAGGTTAAATTAATCCAAATTACAAAGTCAGTGTTCTGTTTGTATGAATTGAATTTTGTAATCATAAATTTAAATTAGTGCATTGTTAGATAATATGGCACCCCAAATCTACCTTGCTGCTGGAGACTGAAACAAATGTCTTTGAGATTGAAACAAATGTCTTCATTCTACAGATGAGAATATATGGAACTATCATAGAGGTTTTGTCTTATCCAGGCCCCACTCATAGGAAAGCCTGCCAACTCTAGATCAGTGTTTGATCCTCCATGCCTCATGAACACTCCAGGTGTCCCTCCAGGGCTTCCTATTGTGCTACTGTGACACCAAAAAAGGGGTGAGGTAGCATCCTCCCCGATGTGATTGATGGTTAAGGAACAGGATTCTCTCTATAAGCCAGAGCTTGGAATTTCACCATCTTTAATTATCCTTTGTGAATCTTAAGAGGTTTTATATATTATTTTTTCTAAAATTTCCTGTTGATAGGTAGTCTTTATAGAAGAAAATCTTAAATCATCAGTTACCACTTTGGTAGAAATTCTAGCAAAATAAGGAAAGAATTGTCATATGGCCGATGAATAGAGAGGTAGGATGTTTGAATGCACAGAAAGGGGAAATGATTTAAGCCAAATAGTTAGAAATACATTTCCTACAATCAGGGCAAAGTTAAATGGATGAAGATGGTGGATCTTCTATTATTGGGGTATTCAGTTCAGTTCAGTTCATTTCAGTGGCTCAGTTGTGTCCAACTCTTTGCGACCCCATGAATCGCAGCATGCCAGGCCTCCCTGTCCATACTCTGCCATAAAAAAGCAAGTGAAATCTTGCAATTTGTGATAGTGTGGATGGACACAGATGGTATTATACTGTCAGAGAAAGATAAATACTGTATCTGAATGATTTCACTTATATGTAGACTCTAAAAAGCAAAACAAACAAATATAACAAAACCTAAGCAGGGTTACAGATCAGAGAACAAACAGGTAGTTGCTAGAGGGAAAGCAGGTTGGAGGGAGAAAATAAATAGGTGAGGAAGATTAAGAGGTACAAACTTTCAGTTACAAAATAAATTATTCATAGATAAGAAATGTACAATGTAGGGAATATAGTCAATAACTATGTAATATGTATGGTGAGACTTAGTATAACTAGGGCTTCCCATGTAGCTCAGTCTGTAAAGCATCTGCCTGCAATGCAGGAGACCTGGGTTCCATTCCTAGGTTAGGAAGTTGCCCTGGAGAAGGAAATGGCAACCCACTCTAGTATTTTTGCCTGGAGAATCCCATGGACAGAGGAGCCTGGTATTGTGGTGATCATTTTGAAATGTATAGAAACTTCAAATTACTGTGTTGTATAAAATGGGAAGTAATAATGTTATAGGTCAGTTACACTTCAGATGAAACCGTGGAAAAAACACATGAGCTTTGTGGTTACCAGTGGTAGGGGCATGGAGGGAGGGAAATTTGGATGAAGGCAGTCAAAAGGTACAAACTTCCAGTTATAAGATAATCACTGGGAAGGCAATGTACAACATGATAAATATAATTAACACTGCTGGGTATGTTTAATATGAAAGTTGTTGAAAGAATTAATCCTAAGGGTTCTCATAACAAGGAAAATTTTTTCTAGTTCTTTAATTGTGTAGTGATCTGAGATGTATAGATGCTGCTGCTACTAAATTATTGTGATAATCATTTCATGACATATTTAAGTCAAATTACTATGCTATATACCTTATACAGTTCTGTATGCCAATTATATCTCAATAAAATTGAAGAAAAATAATAAATCATTTTTTGAAAAAAAAAAATCCTATGGATTCAAACAAAGAAGGCGATGGCACCCCACTCCAGTACTCTTGCCTGGAAAATCCCATGGATGGAGGAGCCTGGTAGGCTGCAGTCCGTGGGGTCGCTAAGAGTCAGACATGACTGAGTGACTTCATTTTCACTTTTCACTTTCATGCATTAGAGAAGGAAGTGGCAACCCACTCCAGTGTTCTTGCCTGGAGAATCCCAGGGACGGGGGAGCCTGGTGGGCTGCCGTCTATGGGGTCGCACAGAGTCGGACACGACTGGAGCGACTTGGCATGGATTCAAAATTAGGTGCAGACCTTGCATGGAGCCCACAGAAGTAAGAGTTCCTGAAGCTGTGGTGTTTCACAAGCAATCCAATAAAGACACCATTGGGTGGCAGGTATGACAAGAATCTGACCCACTCATCTCTCAAAGTGGCCTGGTGGACTTGAGGTGGGGACAGTGCCCCCAGACTAGCTGCCTCTAACCAGTCATGGATTTATTTACCCCTTTCAGCTAACATGTTACATCCATCGAGCACTATTCCTAGCAACTTGGAGACAATTTCACTTTCTGTGACTTCAAACACATTATCTTAAGTTAGAACTGGAAAGGACATCAGAACACACTTGGTGTTTCCAACTCTCTAAGGAATGTTAATCTCTTACACAATTTGTACCTCAAAACAATTCTGTAAGGCAATACAGATTTTATTATCCTTGCTTGATTAAGAGAGCAAACAGAATTTTTTTGTCATTTTTAAATGAATGTCCTTTTCATGTGCTTCTTTCTCTCACCTTCTTAATTTCCTGTCATTTATCTTCACTTCCACCAGAAAATACAAATGATATTTTCATCATTTCACAGGAGTGTCTTTAATGTGATTGCCATACTGGTGGCATGAGAACTATGTGAGCATGCTCACCTGTGCAGAAGGAATCCTGATACCATTTTGAGTCTTTCAGTCAAGATTCCATAAGCACACAAGCATCTTGGAAAAAAAAGAAAAACTTAATATATTTGCTACATATTGTTGTTCCAAACATATCACTTCCAAAATGCTCATTTACCAAGAGATCTGCATAATTAGCAGGTGCCAAAAAATGCTACAGAGGAATATTTCCAATCTGCTGAATGACAATTCTTTTCCCCTACAAAGGCTGCAATGGCTTGAGAAAAAGATGCTAAATTTTCTGTGCTGAAAAGTCACACAGGCCCCATCTGGGCATCAAAAAAGTGTTTCCAGCTTCTTCTGTTCATTCTAGGATGATCTGTGAGTCAGGTGAGCTTAGGTAGGACTGCAACAAACTAGGTTAGCATGGAGAGCATTTTGCCCCACTTATTGAAATTAAATGCTAATTGGTCCCAGAGCTGCAGACAATTCTGAGATACAAAACAGTGTGCATCCTGGGCATTTCTCCTCCCACTAGCGTGAAGTCTCCTCAAAAAGCACAGATGCTGGCCTAGAGTAGGTATGTTCCTTGTTGAATGAATGAAGGAGGAAAGAAAAGGGAGGAAGAGAGGGAGGGAAGGAGGGAGGGAGAGAGAGAAAGAAAGAAAGATACAAGGGGAAATTTCTCACTTTTGCTGGGATTTCAGTTTCAAAACTAACTCCTGGCCTATCAGAAGTTGTTAGTAATTGCAGTATTATTCACAACCTTTAATTCGCATGTACAAATCTCATCTAGCCACCCAGGGGATAATATCGCCTACCTTTGGCCTTTCAACAGGTCAGAACTTTCACCTATACTATCTCAGCAACTCCTCTGAGGGTAGACATTTTTATCCTCATTTGTCAAGTAAATAAATAGGGTCACTGAATGAGACTGGATTACCTACTGCTATTCATATTCTGAAAGCCTAATCTCCAATGAGATGGTATTAACAGGTGGGGCCTGTAGGGGACAGTAAGCCAAGAGTGGAGCCCGCAAGATGAGATTAATTTCATTGGGAAAAACAATCTCTTGCATGCAGCCTTTTGACCCCTACTTGGACACAGAAGGATGGGCCTTGGGCCTGTAACACTTCAGTGGTGCTGGTTTACTTGCTAAATCTTTTCCAACTCTTGCAGTTCTGTGGGTTGCAGCCTGCCAGACTCCTCTGTCCATGGGATTGCCCAGGCAAGAATACTGGAGTGGGTTGCCATTTCCTTTTCCAGCAGCATCTTCCCGAAGCAAGGACTGAACCCAGGTCTCCTGCATTGTAGGTGGATTCTTTACTGACTGAGCCACCCAAGAGATAAAGAGCTGGACTTGTCACCTTATGTGGGAAATCTTATCAGGGAAATCAGACTCAATGTGTACCCCTCTGCTTTGTCTAACCATGTGCATCATATAACACCTGCCTAAGCCCACTATCGTAACTGTCCTCTTCAAGAAAGAAACAAGGCCCTTCTGCTACAGCACAAGACAGGGTATGTGCAGACTGAGGGCTGCTGAGTGCGACCTGCTGGCCATGGAAACCCACAACGGAACCACATCTTGTCCTGTCTCTTCTCTACATGAGTAAAGCACTGTTGTATCCAGTACTTGCCTGGTTAGTCTTTTCCTCGGTGACTCTAACACCAAGATCCAGTGGGCAGAAGTGCTTGAAATTCTGCCTCTGATAGTGGATAACGGACGCTAGACAGCATCCCTTGCCATATGAGGATACAAGAAGTGAGTGTTCTCCAGACACTGGATCTGCTGGCACCTTGCTCTTGAACTTTTCAACCTCCAGGACTGTGAGAAGTCAGTGCTTATTGTTTAAGCCACCCCAATCTATGGTACTTTTTTGCTACAGCAGCCCAAATTGACAGAGATATCTATAGAAGTTTGAGAACAAGGAGAGCAAAGAAGTTTCACTGAAATATCATCTTCAGTCCACTGGTAGTGGCTTCTTGGAGTGTGATGCTGAGAAGAGAAGATACATCCAAGTTCAAAAGAAAGGAGAGGACTGAGTGCTTAGCAAAACCTGCCATGAACACTGAAGAGTAGTAAGTATGTGTGCCACATTTTGCTGATCCTAACTGGGAATTATACTTTACTCATTCTACTCTTAGTTTTTTATGGAAATGAACCGTTGCTTTTCTTTAATCCTCCAGAACTGAACTTAAGTACACCTTAGTTGCTCAATGTGGATTCATTCATTAAATCAACTAAATTAAAATGGCCTTCCATTGAGCTAGATGGCAAAGATCATGATGCTGTCAAGGTAACAAGAGTAACAATAACAACAAAACCCACTCACCATCCTGTTTTTATGAGCACAATTTGAATCTAAGACATGCAAAGCCTCCATAATGTGCAGCCTCACCTCCCTGATGAAACCACAGGAATTGAGTAAAATAGCATCTTTTCCCATGGAATGATCTCTCTCCTCCATCCACTGACTTTTAGTTGAAAATCAAATTTGAATGCTGTGTCTTCTCGTGCATCTTCAAGATTTATTCATGAGTCACAGCTGAATGCTCTATGTGTTGTATTTATGTGAACAAATACACATGAAAAAAAAATCAGTTCTATTATCTAGATAGATGTGTGTTTGTCAGCATCTGAGAGAATATCCATCCTGGATGGTATAAATATTCAGCCACTCTTTTAGAAACATCAGTCAGGCATTGTAAGACATATAACCACAGCATAAGCAATGACCCTGTGCGTGTCTTCCGTCCCATTTTATCTACACACTATGGAACAGAAACAAGTTGATATTGGAAATCTCTGTAATATCGGTTAAGAAGCTATTCATTTCAAATGTATTCTGCTTGGTGCACCAACCATAATTTTATTAACAGTGGCAATGTATTGAGACATTATTCAAGGGAATTCTAACAGGTATTCATTCATTCTACCTTACTACCCTCGACACATCAAAACACACACACACACACACACACACACACACACACACACACCCCTTTTGAGAAGAATCAGAGGGTTCTTTTTTTTCCCCTTCCAAAAAAGCATCCTATGGTCACTTAAAATTTTTATAACATTTTTTCAATTAAAGTTCTAAAACCTTATCAGGAGTATGGTATCTTCATACAGGAATTCTACTCTCCAAGCTTTGTAATATTTCAAATGACTTGGTTACAGGGATTAATTTATACTACCATTCTCTAAAAGGTAAATGGCAATTAGAAGCAAAAAAAAAAAAATAGCTTTATTTTCCTAGAAATTTTCCTAGGATTTTCCTTTAGATGTAGGTTGTATTATATTGGTGTTCCAGCCAAACTAAATTCCTGCTACCACTCTTAGCAACACTGGATGACTCCCAACAGTAGAAAAACTGGTGGCAGAAATATTGCTAATTATACTTCATGAAAAAAATCGTAATATAATTTGAGATACAAACTTTTGCAATTAGTCAACTTTGTGCCACCTGGAATTTTCACATTATCCACCTTAAAATTCATTGATCATACAAGTGCTCTGCCTTCTTCACAAGAGAAATCATGACATAATTTCCTACTAACTGCCTGAACACTTTTCAGTGCACGCGTGTGAGCTGCCATTGATCTTCCCCAGGCCGAAAACATAATAGAGTCAAAATGTGCTGTTTTCTAAACCAAGCATAAGCCTAAAAAATGATCTGATTTCATCAATACCTAGTTTCCTATTACCACTGTAACAAATTACTAGCAGCTTAGTGGTTTAAAAAAAAACAAAAACCCAAATGTATTTTCTTGTAGTTACAGAGGTCAGAAGTCTGAAATGAGTCTGAGAGCAATAAAAGCCAAGTGGTGACAGAGTTGGTTCCCTCTGAAGACTCTCAGGAGAGAATCTGTTTCTTTGCTTTTTCACCTTTTAGTGGATCCCTGGATTCTTTGTTTTGTGGCCTCTTTCTCTTCCTTAAAGCTCGTCACTCTAATCTCTGTTTCTTTCATCACAGTCCCTTTTTATCTTCTGAAGTCAAATCTCCTACCTCTTTCTTATAAACACATTATAATTATATGTAGGGCCCACTCAAATAATCCAGGATAATCTCCCCAACTCAAGAGTCTTCACTTAGTCACATATGCAAAGTCCTTTTTGCCATATAAATTAACATTCACAAATTTCAGGGATTAAGACCTAAATATCTTAGGGGGATATTATTCCACCAAACACATCAACTAATTAAGTTCCTTAGAGGGAAATAAAATTGACTTCTCTTTTAAAATTAGGCACTAATCACAGAGAGTAAATAGAATAGAGGTAGTAACTTGAATGTAACTTGCATGTGAGATTGTAAATCTAACCTGTAATATCAAGCTTAGTCTTTAAAATGGTATTTTAAGCAGTTTCTTGAAAATGAGTAGGGATCGTGTTACACAATTAAGAAATTGGAAGCAGAGCCTATGAACAAACAGGATTTTTAGTTCTAAGCAACCATATCCAACTCCAGCTAACTTAAGAAGGAAAAAAATTCATTAAAGTATCTATGAATCAGTGGGCAGTTACAGGGCTCAGCTCTGACTTTGAGAAAAAAAATTCGAGAGAGATGGGACATAATGAAACATGACTTAGGTTACATAATAGGAACAGTTTGATTCACATGATGTTTCTGGACTTTCGCTAAACATGCTTGGGTTTTTAAAGCTCTGATGGCTGGGGTTTCATCTAGCAACCTGCCTGCCTTAGTAGTAAACTGAGACAGCATAGGAGTTGTCACTGTTGTTTAGACACTAAGTTATGTCTGACTCTTTTGCGAGCCCATGGACTGTAGCCCACCAGACTCCTCTGTCCATGGGACTTCCCAGGCAAGAATACTGGAGTGGGTAATCATTTCCTTCTCCAGGGGATCTTCCTAACCCAGGGATCGAAACCATGTATTTTACCTTAGCAAAATACTAAGATTCTTTACTACAGAGACACCTGGAGAGCCACCAGGGAAGCCCATAACATAAGAGTACTCAATCCATAAAGCTATCATGAGGGTCAAATGAGATACCATATATAAATTATTTACAATGATGCCTGCCACATACCATTGAAAATAAATTGGAAAAATCACTGACCCTCACTATTTTTGCAAATCATATCATGAATAATTTCTCAACTGGCCCTGAGCCTTTGCCTCACTTTCCCAAGACTCAGACTCCTGAATTGGATCACTTGAATCCATCATTCCCTAGCTCTTCAAGAGCAGAAACAAGAAAGATCTTTCCCTTTATTTCCATAGGGAAAGCAAAGCCCTGTCTGGACCCTGAACTGTGATAAAGGAAAGGTAAATGGCACCACAGCCGATATTCACAGGTAGAAGGTAGAATCCAATTTATGAGAGGAGTGACCAATTGGAAGTAACACAGGGCCAGGAGCCATGTCCAGTGGAACAACTCAATGGTCACTTGACTGTTCTCCCACCTTTTCCTGTTACCCTGGTGGTGTTAGTTCATTATTTCAATTCTTATTTACCTGATTACCCCTTGATATAATTTAATTCTATATTTTATTTTTTGGAATACATAAAAAAATTAAAACACCAAGAAACAAACACTAATATAACTCATGGAAGTCTATTTATTGTACATGTCCATTGGATATTTTTATTTGAATGAATATTGTTAAATGGATGCATTTCAAATTTCAAAATGGAGCACATGGTAAGGATTTGGAGAACAGACTTTTGGTAGTGATCAAAGGAAAGTTTACATTCATCTGAAATGATTTTATTATCTTATTAAAAATTTTAAATTCAATCAGAGGCAAAAGTGGAAAAATTTTAACAACAGTTAAATTCTGGGTGGTGAAAACACATTTGAATTATATTTTCTACTTTCTCAATTTTTCAATTTCTCAAAAATATTCATACCAAGTTAGGTCATAATAAAACAGCAAATAGCCACAAAACATATTTTAAAAGCCCAAGTATTTAGTAATATGTACAAGCCCATAAACTGGAGAGGAGGGAGAATTCTTTCCAGTTATACAAAATGGAATTTAATAAAGAGTTCATTAAATTCGTTGTGTTTTGTCCAATGAAAACAGAATAGTCATACAAATATGAAAAAGACCACACAGCATGGAAGAGGCAAAAGGTCTGAATACTAATCACTCCAGTTTGACTTTGAAATAGCGCTTTGTTCTACTCTAACACAAAGGTCAAGAGCTCTAGAGAACAGTGGACTTTTCCTAACATGGTGAAGTGGAAAACTCCCCTCCATGAATGCAACGAGTCAACCAACCCTGTTCAAGGAAAGGCTTTCTGACAAAAGCAGAGCAGGAAGAGGAGCGAGGCAAAGAGAAGCCATAACTTATTAAACACTCTACTGAAAAGATCATACACAGCTTAGAATAAGAAGATACCTCAGAGGCTAATCCTCCCTGCATAGAGATGGAGAACCCCAGGCCCAAAGACAGAAGACCAGTGTTATACAAACAGCACCTGGCCACACGCAAGTGGAACCTAGGACTTCCCACCCCCTGACCAATGAATGTTAGCCCCCTCATTTGGATCCCCGAGCAGGGCGACAAATCTCATCCCTCTCTTCCTTTGCACAGGTGTCCTCTGTGCTTTGCAAAGCAGGTCAGCAGAGCTCTTCTCCTCCTTCAATTCTGAGCTCTTTCTTTTTCGAGCCCCTAACTCTCCATTTGAGCTGGTTGCCCATCTGCACTCCATAATGCCTGTTACCTTGCCTTGTCATAACTCCTCACATTTGCTGTGTTGTCTCTGCCACTAGACTGTACCACTGAGAAAAGGGGGAGCACAACTCTATGATCCTTTTAAATGGAGGGATTTATTGTCAAGACTCTATTGCACTGTGGGTCCAGGGATCTTCCCAGAGAGGGAGACGGGAAAATGCATTGCCACAGTGGTGATTATGGAAGCCATCAGCTCTGACATTCTGTCATTATGAAGCCCTGTCATTAAGAATCCCTCCTTTCTAGCTCTGGTTGAGGTATCACTTCCACTTGAAAGTCTTCTCCTTATTAACTCAACACTCAACACCCGATTGGACCCCAAACATCCTAGCAAGATGGCTGCCACTTCCTTTTGATGTGGGTGTCTGTCTCTTCAACTGGATGGTTAATTGCCTGAGGACCGGAACCACAGGGGGCACTTACCTGTGCCTAAAGGACTTTCATACCAACGTGTGTAATAAACAGTTGTAGATGATACTTCTGTTAGTAGAATAATGTTCCATAGGGGCTCTGTTATTGTTAGTATCAGGTTAAAAGATGCTAATGAATAGAGTGTGTGTGTGTGTATGTAATCAAGCTTAGAAATAAGTTGATCTCAGTGAGTCCCTGCCAGTAGCCTTGTGAGACATTATGAAAGATGGCATTGGTTTTTTATTTGTTTTTTCAAATATTTTAATTAATTACTTTATTTGCTTGCACCGGGTCTTGGTTGCAGCACTCGAGGTCTTTAGTTGCATCATGTGAACTCTTAGTTGAGGCATGCGGCATCTACTTCCCTGACCAGGGATCAAATCTGGGCCTTCTGCATTGGGAGCACAGAGTCTTAGGTACTGCCCTACCAGGAAAGTCCCTAGACGGCATTGTTGATAGATCAAAACAGATACTGGGTAGGAAGCCAGATAGAGCAAAGAAAGGGAACAGGGCAAGGAAAGTGCTTGCTTTTTTTTTTTTTTTAATGAATTTGTAAATCTTATATGTGTGAAAACTTCTCATGTACTACAAACTCATTGCTTTTCCTATTAAGTCTGAGTGGATCATTATAGATAATAAATCATGTAGATACATATCCATATTGCCTTGCCTCTTCACTGGTATCACGGTACATAGAAGAAGCCATGAGCTGGGGAAAATCAGACTCTTGCTCTCCCGGTGCCCTGTTGTCAGCTCTCTTGGCATCAGAGCCACCATGGTGCCTGCTGCCTGTCTGTTTCTGTGTCAGTGTTAACTCTCTTATAGAGGGAGAGTGAAAAAGGCATAACCACAACTGGCATAAAATGTGATCAAGTAAATTAGGAAAAATACGGGTCAGTTAAACAAGCCTTTTTACTGCAGGAATTCTCAGAGCCTTTAGTATGCAGATAATCCTCTAAGGAGGGTCTATAAAAATTCACCGAACTTCCCACACTATGATTTTCTATTTTTCAGGAGTAGAACTTTATGAAACATACCTTAAGGAATGCTGTATTAAATCAAATAAAAATCTACTAATGCATTAGAACCTTACCAGGTTAAACAAAGTTAGCATAATATGTAGGAATAGGAGAAAGACTCTCACTCACCATTAAACTTTTGTTTTTTAAACACATTTGTTTTACATGATCACCCAGCTGGAAAATAATGTCGTAGACAAGGAAAACTTATCCACCGTGGCATCATTTTATCTAACATTTCTGTTGATTTCTGGTTCCAACATTTCCCTCTTTGAGAGCACCCACATACTCTAGTCTAATTGGGAATTTGATTGCTAGCCAATTTAAGATTCTGGGGCTCTGCTAGAGATGGCTCAGTTCTTGAAACAAATTAATCTCTCATTGTGTGTCATTATCAATGACTACATGATTGAAGCAAATAAATCGTGAAATACCTTTCCATATATACATCCTGATCAGAATTTTTTTATTGAAAACCCTGTTCATTGGACCCAGTAGTTCCTCCCTCCTCCCTTTAAAAAACAACTAGTGTTTTCATACATGGCTTCCCTGATAGTTCAGTTGGTAAAGAATCTGCAATGCAGGAGACCCTGGTTCGATTTCTGGGCTGGGAAGATCCCCTGGAGAAGAGATAGGCTACCCACTCCAGTATTCTTGGGCTTCCCTTTTGGCTCAGCTGGTAAAGAATCTGCCTGCAATACAGGAGACCTCGTTCAATCCCTGGGTTGGAAGATCCCTGGAGAAGGGAACAACTACCCACTCCAGTATTCTGGCCTGGAGATCTCCATGGACCATATCATCCATGGGGTCACAAAGAATCGGACACAACTGAGCAACTGCTTTCTTCATTCTTCTCCAGTACCACAGTTTGAAAGTATTAATATTAACAAGAAAACAGAAAGACTCAGAAAACTGAATTTTGATCACTGATTTTGATCCTGAAAACGAAACTGCAACTGGTCAACTAAACTTAATGCTCAGATCGTCAGCCCAAGTCCTCCCAAGGTCAACAGCCTCTTTAGGGGGGCACCCAGAGCTACAGTGCTCTAATGTATGGCAGAGGGAGGTGTTTTTAAGCAGTATCTGTGGTGGTCAAAGGTCCATCTAGTCAAAGCTATGGTTTTTCCAGTAGTCATATATGGATATAAGAGTTGGACTATAAAGAAAGCTGAGTGCCGAAGAATTCATGCTTTTGAACTGTGGTGTTGGAGAAGACTCTTGAGAGTCCCTTGGACAGCCAGGAGAGACAACCAGGAAATCAGTCCTAAATATTCATTGGAAGGACTGATGCTAAAGCTGAAGCTCCAATACTTTGGCCACTTGATGTGAAGAACTGACTCATTTGAAAAGACCCTGATGCTGGGAAAGATTGAATGCAGGAGGAGAAGGAGATGTCAGAGGATGAGATGGTTGGATGGCATCATTGACTCGATGGACATGAGTTTGAGTAAGCTCCGGGAGTTGGTGATGGACAGGAAAGCCTGGTGTGCTGCAGTCCATGGGGTCACAAAGAGTCGGATATGACTGAGCAACTGAACTGAACTGTGGTGGCAAGTGCTTAGAAGTTACACTGGTTCCAAAACCAATGATGTACAGTGGAAAGAAATAGTGTGTTTTGAAATGTATCACAAAGTACAAGGTATTCCTTATTGTTAAGTAATATAACCTGAAAGTGTAAATAGACTTTTAGCTTGGAAATATGTGTGAACCTGTACTATGCATTATCTGCACATAGTTTGCATTTACTATGGATACAGCGTTCATACTTACAGAGGTTTAGTTCCTTATATAGAGTTACTTGAATTTTTAAAAAATATACTTACTATGGGCATTTTCAGATGAAGTTTAGAGTGATTTTCTCATCTGATTAAAGAGTAATACACAAACACTACAGAGAAGCTGGCTGCAAATTTTGCATAATGGCAAAAAACAAACACCATTGTGAAGAAACAGAGGTAAAGAAAAAATGGAAAATAAACTTCAAACTGTGTCACAGGAAATAAATTTCTATCAAGAAATATGCTCTTTTCTAAACTTCATATTTATAACTTTGAAAACACATTTTATTTCAAGCAGAAGCAATATAGCAAATGCATTTTACAAGGAAACACATAAACTTATACACATCAACTTTTAAACTTTATGAGAACAGTTCTAGAAGCCTGGTATAAAGATGATATCTGGCAAAATAAAGGCTTGGGGAGGTATTAATTGGCCCCAGTGGGTTTTCCTTTTGGGGAAAAGAGAAACTGAAAACTAAGATGAGGGTCTTCCCAAAGCTCATTATATGATTTCTGAGTCTGAGTTTTAGTGGCCAGTCTCATTCTTTGTCTTTGTAAAATGTTAGGATCCCTTTCCCTATTAGCAAGCAAGAGCACTGATGTCTATCCACATATTTCTGCCTCAGTCTAGTATTCAAGACCCTCAAGAATTTGGTATCACCTCAACAAGCCAACATCAGACCCTCATCATCCTCACCTCTCACAATCTCAAACCCCCATCCAAGCGATCTACTCATTATTTCCAGTCATAGACCAGTATACTTCAATGAGCTCTCTCAATTAATATGTTTCAGTATAAAGCACAATTCATAAATGCCTTTATTACATCATGTAACTGAGAATTTTGGAGTTGAAATAAGCTTCGGAGTGGCTTGATTCAGAGATCCCTCCCACTATTTTTCTCTGATTCCCTTGACCATGTCCTACTCTACCTCCCACCATCCCTCTCCAAGTGGTAAAGCTGAGTTAAAGAGCTGGAACATGGATGGGTCTTTTTTTCTCCCCCAAACCTTTCCCTGTTTGGCTAAACTTTCCTATGTTGAGGGTACATACATGAGACCAAGAAAAACATGGGCCACAGCTTTGCCTGCATCAGGGGCCATATTCATTTATTCAATTTCATTCAACACAGTACTGTTTGCACCCCCCAACAAAATGCTTGCCCATTATCTGAAGTCCAGGAATAAATAGATGAATGAGACCTGGTATTTGTCATCAGGAAATTCGCAGACAATGCCTACTGATAATTACAGATAAATAGATAATTACAGTGAAATGGTTTAAGTGATGAAATGAAGCCCTTCAATGGCATTAAGGGATTATAATAGAGGAAATCACTACAGGAGATGGTCTTTGCTTCATGGTAAGAGGTATAAGAAAAACATAGATAAAGAGATATGGAGTCTGCCAGTCCAGAGAGTGAATCTTGTGGCACCTCACTGAGCCCAGGCTTGGAAGAGACTCTGAGAGATCACTAACTTTAACCTCCTAAGCACCTTGGAAGCTCTAACCTTAAGCATCTAGCCTGGGAAAGATTAGGAGCAACTCAACTCAAGAGTCCAATCCCTTCTCCAAATCCTGAAGAAACAAAAGAGCTAGAGCAAATACAATTGCCATGTATCTATGAAAATAAAACTTCTAATACACTTAGAAAGACAAGAAGTTAGCATTGACCCCAAACTTTGATTCTACCTCCCAATTGCCTCAGTAATGGCTGACAGCTTTACTTTAAATCCAAATTGTACTGAAGACATGCTGAACCACTTACAGAACGGCCAGTTACCAAGAAGTCCTGACACCAAAGGATGCCTACACCATACATAGACTATAGCATTGAAACATATACATTACCGTATGAAAAATGGATGACCAGTGTGAGTTTGATGCATGAAACAGGGCACCCACAGTTAGTGCTCTGGGACAACCTAGAGGGATGGGGTGGGGAGGGAGATGAGCTCAGGATGGGGGTGGTGGACACATGGATACCTATCACTGATTCACGCTGATGTATGGCAAAAACCACAATAATGTAAAGTAATTAGCCTCCAGTTAAATTAATCAATTTATATAAAAAAAGATAAACCAAACATAATCTGGGCTTTCTTCCACGTTTCAAAAGATTTCCTAGGACACATTTCCCAGTTGAAGGTAATCAGAATTTCATCCTGTAGTTTCCCAGTTAATAAAATTCAGGGGAGGGGGGTGGGAATCATAATTTTTCTTATTCAAACAGCAAGACTTCTCTACAGTGATTAAAATAATATAACAGCTGAGTAAAGCAAAGCTCTTCTTTGGAAGGTACAGTCCTCCTAGTGCTTATGGAGGCCAAATTTAATATGGGAAGTCCTAGATAAGGAAAGGGTGATCATCATCAGAAAAGATGAAGGAGACCATATGGCGATGGCCAGATAAGTTGCTTGCACTGATTGCCTGCATCCAGGCCAACTCTATGGAAAAAATTGTTGGGAAATTGAGGGTTAGGCATGAAGTTATTTATGCCAAAACACGCAGCCAGCAAGTGGAGGTGCTAAATCTAGAACCTCAGCCTCTGCCTCTTTCCCCTACAATAGCCTTCCTCTGCTTAACCTTGTACCACCTCTACTTAGCTGGGCAGAAACCACTCATTTCTCTCAGAAGTCTTATAAACAAAAGGCATTTTTCAGAGAAGAATAAAATGTCACAATTGTGAGCTGCATTCTTCTGATTCCTTTTAGCACCATTCTGCTTTTTGCATGCCTGTGTTTTGCCCTCTGGTAGGTTCGGGGTTGATAGAGAAATACGTGAGTGAAGATGGCGATTTACAAACCATCCTACTGGGTGCCTAATAAAATACGAATCAAAACATGGGGAGAAGAGAAGTTCTCTGTCCTTCTCTTTACAAATAAAGTGTTATGTGCCACTTGCGGGGATCAGGAGCACCATGCTGGGGCTGCATCTGCTCTTTCTGACAGCTCCTCAAAGAGCCCTGCTTCTTCATTTTTGCAAGCCAGCAAGCTGTTCTTGGAGAGTACAAAAAGAAACCTGCTGCAGGAAAAAAAAAAAAAAGGTTTCTCTGACAAGCAAGAAAAAATTCAAAATCAACTGAAAAATCAAAACCCAAAATCTATGATAGTTGTTGATGGAAGAAAAACACAGAACCTAAAAAGTGCAAGTTTGGGGACATGACTGAGGACTATAGCCCTGGAAGGAAGCCAGCCCTAGACTTTCCTACTGGCTTAAACGGTAAAGAATCATCTGTGCTGCAGGAGACCTGGGTTCAAACTGTGGGTCAGGAAGATTGCCTGGAGGAGGGCATGGCAACCCAGTCCAGAATCTTGCCTGGAGAATCCCATGGACAGAGGAGTCTGGCGGGCTACAGTCCATAGTGGCCCAAAGAGTAGGGCACACTGAGTAACTAAGCCTTTCACCTTTTCATAAAACCCTGGAGACAGTCCCTCAGATAGCTCTGAGGAACTTCTCTTAAGACCTAAGGGAGGAACCAGATATAGATTTCTTTTTTTGTTGTTGAAAAAAAAAATAAAACATGTAGTCAAATATCAAAGTATTACTGATAGTCAAAAAAATTAGACATCTCAAATTAATGATTTTAGTGCTTTTCTGTGTATGGGGAGATGCAAGACTCTGGGCTTGTTGAAATTGTTCCTTTGATATACATCTTCAATATCTAAAGCCAGTATCCAAAGCACAGAATGCTTCCTGTTTTCCTCCATCCTGTATTCCCCTTAGGGTGTACCATGGAGCTGGGGAGGCAGCCACAGTGGTTGATGACTTGATCCTTGTAGATATGGAATGACTGGCAACATTCTTTGTTTACTGGAATGGCAGACAACGTTCCTTTTTCACTTGCTGCTAAGTTGCTTCAGTCGTGTCCGACTCTGTGGGACCCCATAAATGGCAGCCCACCAGGCTCCGCCATCCCTGGGATTCTCCAGGCAAGAACACTGGAATGGGTTGCCATTTCCTTCTCCAATGTATGAAAGTGAAAAGTGAAAGTGAAGTCGCTCAGTTGTGCCCAACTCTTAGCGACCCCATGGACTGGAGCCTTCCAGGCTCCTCCATCCATGGGATTTTCCAGGCAAGAGTACTGGAGTGGGGTGCCATTGCCTTCTCCGCCTTTTTGACATAGCAAAACCCAAACTCATGTTCTCAATAAAGAAAGTCCTTTTCAGTTAGGAAAAGGAAAGATTGAAAACTCATTGAGTGCAGGGACTGAATGTGTGGCTACGAGAGAAGGGACCACACAGGAGATGATTGGGAACTGGAGAAAGCATGGTGTGGGTGCTAAGTCGCTTCAGTCGTGTCTGACTTTTTGCGACCCTATGGACTGTAGACCACCAGTCTCCTCTGTCCATGGGATTCTCCAGGCAAGAATACTGGAGTGGGTCGCCATGCCCTCCTGCAAGGGATCTTCCTGACCCAGGAACCGAACTCACATCTCTTACATCTCCTGCATTGGCGGATGTGTTCTTTACCACCATTGCCACCTGGGAAGCCCGGAAAAAGCATTCTTTTTGTCAAATAAAAAAGACATTGTTCAGCTCTAGCCAATGATGCATTGAGGACAGGACCCACAGTCCCAGAGCTGGTGGACAGTATAGTTCTTAAAGAGACTAGGATTTGTAGATGTTTATGTGAAATCCTCCAGTTTTCAAGTTTTCCAAATTATTATTATTATTTTGCCAGGCAAACTGAATAGAATTCTTGGAACTCAGTGCTCCCCTTTCAGTGTCCAGGATGGTGGAATGCTAGGACCACCTCAAATACCTGAGTCCGGTCTGCAAAGGGAGACATCCTCCAGAAGAGAAATCCCCAAGAATACGCAAGAAGACACCTGGGGCTGTGGAACTGTAGAATTCCTTGGACATAGTGAGGTACATTACAGCAAAGCTAGCTCTGTGTTTATTGAAAGTTTAACATGTGCCAGGACCAGGGCTAAGCTCTTCAAAGACATCACCACATCCTGTCCTGACTACCACCCTATGAAGCAGGTATAATTCTTATCACCAACATACAGATGGGAAAGCAAGGAGCAACACGACAGCTAGTAAGTGATAAAAAAAGAATCTGGGTATCTTTTCCCTTGGGATTTAATTAAAAAACACAGCGGTGTTTCAAAAATGTCCATTCATACATGATGAATAAATTCTAGGCAGATCCCTGTCCCAGAGGAAGGGAAGGGACCACTATTTTTAAAGGCTGACATAAGAGATCTCTCGCTCATCATGTTGTTCAGGGATCCCCCAACCTCTGAGCCATAGATCACTACCAGTCCGTGGCCTGTCAGGTACCAGGCTGAATAATAGGAGGTGAACAGTGGGTAAAACCAAAACCATTACTACCTACCCCCACATCCACCCCTGGTGTGTGGAAAATTTTTCTTCCATGAAACCAGTCCCTGGTACCAAAAAAGTTGGGGACTGCTGATGTTATTAATATTGATGTTTAGAGTATGTTAATATATTTCATGAATTCTAAGGGGCAAGTCTTACTCTGTAAAATCAAAGCTAAATTCAATTGCAATTGTGTATTTCTTTTTAGTTTGCAGCCTTGTTATTCAATGGATGAAGTCAGATTAAAATTTTAAACTGTGACACAACTAATCAAATAATAAAATGTTTTATCCTTCTTTTAAACATAACTGAGTCTTCTCCTGAGAATTATCTTTTAAATTCTTTTAGTATGTTTTGTCTGTTCACAGACTTTGACAGTTAAATTCATTTCCTATGTTCAACTCACTTCTCCCAAATAGACAATGAGCTTTTCTGAGAAACAACCAGGAAGCTTTGGAAAAAAAAGACCTTGGATAAAAATGGCTCCAGTCATTCCTTATCTAGTCTGGCCTTCAAGACATGGAGCATGCTTACCAAGGAAATTTGGTACAGAAGGCTAGAGTGTCAAAGGAAAGATATATGTGGATATTTTTGAATAACCAGGGATAGGTCTAATTAAATGAGAGATTAAAAAGCTGTACCTGACGTATTTGGGCAGCACTAGTACCAGTAGCAAAAGTCACTAGGAAACAGTTTTCAATTCAACACATTAAGGACTTGGGAGGAGTCATGCTTTTAAGAAATTTAATACCAGCTTCCATGATGGTGGATTTAGACACCATTTCTGTTGCTGAAAGTTTCCAACTAAGACCTGCAGTGTCTATGAAATAAAAGATTCAGCTCAGCAGGAAGTTAGAGAATAAGGTCTTAGGCATTTCAACAATGTTATTATCTATTTCAGAAAATTGTTCATTTTTATTATTAAGACGTGAGTGTTTAAGAATGGTTCAAAGAAAGATAATACAGAGATATGTAATATATGTATAAAAGTTAATAAAGTAAGTATTGGGCTCCAAAATCACAGGAGATAGTGACTGCAGCCATGAAATTGAAAGACGCTTGCTCCTTGGGAGAAAAGCTATGACTAACAAAGACAGGGTATTAAAAAGCAGAGACATCATTTTTGCCAACAAAAGTCCATCTAGTCAAAGCTGTGGTTTTTCCAGTAATCATGTATGGATGTGAGACTTAGACTATAAAGAAAGCTGAGCACTGAAGAATTGATGTTTTTGAACTGTGGTGTTGGAGAAGACTCTTGAGAGTTCCTTGGACTGCAAGGAGATCCAACCAGTCAATCCTAAAGGAAATCAGTCCTAAATATTCATTGTAAGGACTGATGCTGAAGCTGAAACTCCAATACTTTGGCCACCTGATGTGGAGAACTGACTCATTGGAAAAGACACTGATGCTGGGAAAGACTGAGGCAGGAGGAGAAGGAGATGACAAAGGGTGAGATGGTTGGATGGCATCCCTGACTCGATGGACATGAGTTTGAGCAAGCTCCAGGAGGAGGACAGGGAAGCCTGGAGTGCTGCAGTCCACGGGCTCACAAAGAGTCGGACATGACTGAGCAACCGAACAACAACAATAAAATAACAAAAGAATCATCTAAGTACCAACTATCTTGATAAGAAATAGAGCCTTAAAAAGCTCATGTGTATTTCTTTTTATCAAATCCCTTTTCTCTCTTCCAAAGGCAACCAATATTCTGGATTTTGCATTCATACTGTTCTTTTCTTAAAGCTTTTCTATACATATATACATTTACTCCTAAAAAAATTCTGCTTGATTGTGCCTCACATGGAACTTCCTATAAAAACAGCAGGTATATTCTACTGTCTTGTTTTTTTCACAAAATATACAATATTTTAGATACTTACTGTGTTGAAGTGTGCATCTATAGCTTATTCATTTTCATGCTCATTGAATGACTAGCAAAATTTATTCATCCTTTCTATTGTTAATAAACAAAAGTTTCATTCCTGTTTTTTAATACTATGTGTTATTCTGGTCTGAATATTCTTGATGTGCACTCATAAAATGATTTTCTTTAGGATTCATATTTCAGGTCAGTTCAGTTGCTCAGTTGTGTCTGACTCTTTGCGACCCCATGGACTGCAGCACGCCAGGCTTCCCTGTCCATCACCAACTCCCGAAGCTTACTCAAACTCACATCCATTGAGTCGGTGATGCCATCCAACCATCTCATCCTCTGTCATCCCCTTCTCCTCCTGCCTTCAATCTTTCCCAGCATCAGGGTCTTTTCAAATGAGTCAGTTCTTTGCATCAGGTGGCCAAAGTATTGGAGTTTCAGCTTCAGCATCAGTCCTTACAATGAATATTCAGGACTAATTTCCTTTAGGATCTCCTTGCAGTCCAAGGGACTCTCAAGAGTCTTCTCCAACACCACAGTTCAAAAGCATCAATTCTTCAGTGCTCAGCTTTCTTTATAGTCCAGCTCTCACATCCATACATGATTCATATTTAGGAGGACACAAAGAGCTGGTTTACTGGGGAAAATGCAGGCTCACCTTTACCACATGCAGTAGGCTACTTCTCAGTGACATTGGAATAGGCAATATTTTATTATTTTATTAGGTATGACATGAAAAGCACAAGATACAAAATAAAAACAAACTGGACTTCACTTAAAATTTTTGTGCATAAAAGGACACCATCAACCATCTTTGTGGCTGAGTAGTATTTCATTGTATAAGTGTACCACATCTCTTTTACTTTCATTTATTTCTGGACACTTGGGTTGCTTGCACATCTTAACTATGGTATTTGAGTAATACTGCTGGAAAATCCATGGACGGAGGAGCCTGGTAGGCTGCAGTCCATGGGGTCACTAAGAGTCGGACACGACTGAGAGACTTCACTTTCACTTTTCACTTTCCTGCATTGGAGAAGGAAATGGCAACCCACTCCAGTGTTCTTGCCTGGGGAATCCCAGGGACGGGGGAGCCTGGTGGGCTGCCATCTATGGGGTCGCACAGAGTTGGACACGGCTGAAGCGACTTAGCAGCAGCAGCAGCAGCAGACCATTAAAGTGGAGAAGGCAATGGAAACCCACTCCAGTACTCTTGCCTGGAAAATCCTGTGGACGGAGGAGCTTGGTGGGCTGCCGTCTATGGGGTCACACAGAGTCGAACACGACTGAAGCAACTTAGCAGCAGCAGCAGCAGCTATAAACATGAGGGTGCATGTACCTTTTTGAATTAGCGATTTTGTTTTTGCTTTTTTCAGATATAATATCCAGCAGTGGAATTGTTGGATCACACAATAGTTCTATTTTCAGTTTTTTGAGGAACCTCCATATTGTTTTCCATAGTGGCTGTACCAACAGTGTACGAGAATTCTCACCAAGAGTGTATGAGAATTCCTCACAACAGAGTATTCTTCACATACTTGGCAACATTTTTTATTTGTAGATTTTTTGATGATAGACATTCTGACAGGTGTGAGGTGACATTTAATCTCATGATCAGTGATGTTGATCTTTTCATATGCCTGTTGGCTATCTGTATATCTTCTTTGGAAAAATATCTATTCAGGTCTTCTATTTTAATAATGCTATCTTTTTATATTAAGGTGTATGAGCTGTTTATATTTTTCCCTTATTGCTCATATCATTTGCAAATGCTTCCTCCTATTCAGTAGGTTGTCTTTTCATTTTGTTGATAGTTTCTTTTGCTGTGTAAAAACTTTTAAGTTTTATTAGGTCCCATTTGTTTATTTTTGATTTTATTTCCTCTGCTTTAGGAGATAGATCCAAATATATATATATATATATATATATATATATATATATATATATATATATATATATTTATGTAAGTGTTGTTAAGTCATAGTGTTCTGCCTATGCTCTCTTCTAGAGTTTTATTGTTTTAAGTTTTACATTTAAAATTGTAATCCATTTTGAGTTTACTTTTTGCGTATGGCGTGAGGAAATGTTCTCATCTCATTCTTTCCTGTGGGACTCTCCAGTTTTCCCAGTGCTGCTCAGTGAATAGACTGTCTCCATTGTATATTGCTGCTTCCTTTGTTGTAGATTAATTGAACACAGGTATGTGGGCTTACGGGCTCTCTATTCTATTCCATTGATCTGTGTTTCTGTTTTGGGGACAGCATCATACTATTTTCACTACTGTATCTTTATAGTATCATCTGAAGTCAGGAAGCACTGATATCTCCAGCTTTGTTCTTTCTACCTCACTATTGCTTTGAGGGCCTTTTGTGATTCCATATAAATTTCAGGATTATTTGTTCTTGTTCTGTAAAAAATGTCATGGGTATTTTGACAGAGATTGCAATAAATTTGTACATTTCTTTGGGTAGTAGGGCCATTCTAACAACATTAAGTCTTCCAACCTAACAACAAGGGATATCTTTCTGTGCTTTGGTATCATCTTTAATCCTTTATCAGTGTTTCATAGTTTTCAGAATATAGGTTATTCACTTCCTTAGTTATGTTTATTCATAGATATTTTATTCTTTTTGATGAGGTTTTAAACAGGATTTTTTTTTTTTTTGCTTTCTCTTTCTGATAGTTCATTACTAGTGTATAGAAAAGCAATAGATTTCTGTATATCAACCTTATATCCTGAAACTTTAATGAATTATTGGTTTTAATAGTTTTATGGTGGAGACTTTAGTGTTTTCTATGTTAAAATACCATGTCATCTGAAATTCTGCCATTTGCAACCACATGGATGGACCTAGAGACTATCATGCATAATGAAATAAGTCAGAGAAAAGACAAATACTGTATATTATCACTTCTATGTGGAATCTAAAAAATAAAATGAATGTATAAAACAGACAAAACAGAAACAGACTCACCAATACAGAAAATAAACTCGTGGTTACCAATAGAGAGATGGAAGAAGGGAGAGACAAAATAAGGATATGGGAATAAGAAATGCAAACTGCTATGTATAAAATAGATAAATAATAAGGACATATTGTAAAGCACAAGGAATTATAACCATTATTTTATAAAAACTTTAAATGGAGTATAATCTATAAAATATTGAGGCACTCTGCTGTACATCTGAAACTAATATAATACTGTAAAATGATTTTACTTTAATAAAAAATAACAATTTTTAAAAAAATGGACACCATCAAGAAGGTGAAAAAACAACCCCCAAAATGGGAGAAAATACTTGCAAATAATATATCTGACAAGAGATTTACATTCATAACATACAAATAACTATTATAAAGCAACATAAATAACATAATTTTAAAGCAGTCAATAGATCTAAATAGATATTTTTCCAAATAAGATAGCAAATGGCCAATAAAGACTAATACTGTCAGTTATTAAGGAAATGCAAATCAAAACCTATATCCACGAGGATGGCTATAATTAAAAAGACAGTAACATAATAATAACAGGTAATAATAAGTGGATAAGGACATGGAAACATTGCAACCTTCATACATTGCTGGTGGGAATGTAAAAATGGTACAGCTGCTATGGAAAACAGTTCTGAGTTCATGGTTCATTATGGTTTACTCACGCTGTTGTATATTCTATGTTTTGGATACATGTATAATGACATATATTCATCATTATAGTATTATACAGAGTATTTTCATCATCCTAAAAATCCTGTGTTCCATCTATTGATCCCTCCTTCCCTGTCCTTCCCCCAAGGCCCTGGCTGATCTTTTTACTGTCTCCCTAGTTTTGTCTTTTCCAGAATGTCATATTCTTGGAATCATAGAGTTTGTAGCCTTTCTAACTAAATTCTTTCACTTGGCAACGTGCACTGAAGGTTCCTCTTTGTCTTTTTATGGCTTAATAGCTCATTACTTTTTAGTACTGAATAATATTCCATTACCTGGATGTGCCAGAGTTTATTCATTCACGTACTGAAGGGTATCTTTGTCGCTTCCAAGTTTTGGCAATCAGAAATAAAGTAAGAATAAATGACCATGTGCATGTTTTTGTGTGGATGTGTTTTCAACTTCTTTGGATAAATACCAAGGGGAAAAAAATCACTGGTTTATATGTTAAGAATATAGTTTTATAATAAATCATCAAATTGGTATTCTCATCAGCAATGAATGAGAGCTCTTGTTGGTCCATTTCCTCATCAGTACTTGGTTTTGTCAATGCTCTGGATCTTGACCATTTTTTAAATAGGGGTAACATTATATCATGGTTGCTTTAATTTGCATTTCCTGATGCATATGATGTACAGTATCTCTTCAGATGCTTATTTCCTATCTGTATATCTTCTTTGGTGAAGTGTCTTTTAAGGTCTTTGGCCTATTTTTAAATCAGGTTGTTTGTTTTGTTATTGTTGAGTTTTAAGAGTTCTTTGTAAATTTTGGATAACAGTTTCTTATCAGATATTTTTGCAAATATTCTCTCCCAGCCTGAAATTATCTTTTATAGAGGAGAGAGGTTTTAAATTTTAATGAAGTTCAACTTATCAGCCATTTTTTCCATGGATTGTGCCTTGGGTGCTATATCTACAAAGTTATCACCATACCCAAGATTACCTAGGTTTATCTCCCAGGAGTTTTATAGTTTCTCATTTTACATCTAGCTCTGATCCATTTTGAGTTCATTTTTTGAAGCATGTAAAGTCTATGTCTAAATGAATTTTTTTTCGTATGTGAATGTCCAGTTGTTCCAGCACTATTCATTGAAAAGACCCTCTTTGCCTCACTGTATTATCTTTGCTCCTTTGTCAAAGATCAGTTGGTTGTGTTTATGATGAGATTTTTTAAGGCCATGGAAATATTTTTAAATTAGATGGTAGCATTGTTTGCACAAATGTGTGAATATAAAAATCACTAAGCTAAATACTATAAATGGGCAAATTATTATAACTCAATAAAGCTCTTTTAAGAAAAGACTGTGGCTTCTGTCATTCATTCTCACTGTCACTCTGATGAAGCTATAGCTGACATGTTGTGAGAGGCCTTATGTTGGCAAAGATCTGATAGAGGCCTCTCAGCAGTGGACAGCAAGTAGCCAAGGCCCCCTAGTCCAAAAATACATAAGGAACCAAATCCTGCCAACAACTATGCAGCTGAGCTTGGAAGTGGATTTTTCTCTCGTCAAGCCTTGAGATGAGATCAGAGCCTAGGCCGATACTTTGATTACAGCCTTGTGTGAAGCCGTGAGACAGAGAACCCAGCAAGGCCATTCCAGGATTTCTGACCCAGAGAAACTGTGAACAATAAATGTTATTTTAAGTCACTCAACTGTGTGGTATGTTGTGCAGCATAATACAATGAACACACAAGACAACCCCAAATCCTTTTCCCTGGTGGTGGTAATAATTTATACTCCTACTAGCAGTGGATGAAAGTGCCCAATCCTCCATGCCCACATTGTCACTTTGTTGTTTGAATTTTAAATGCATATCAATTGGGTGAGTCCGAAACAATATCTTGGTGATATTTTATTTTGCATTCCCTCACTTACTAATGAGATTGAGTATCTTTTCATATGTTTATAAGCTATTCAAATGTATTTTCTATGAAACATCTGTTTTTTATCTTTTGTGCATTATTCTACCTTTTCTTTGCTTCTTTTTATGATTAGATCAGTTTTCAAATATATTAGATACTAATCCTTTGTCAGTTATGTGTAATGCAAATTCTTCTCCCCATTTGTGCCTTACTCTTCAATCTTTATGGTATCTTTTAGTGAGAAGGACTGTAAACAAATTTAATATAATCAAATTCATCTATCCTTTCCTTTATTTGTAGCACTTTTTGAGACTTAGGAAATCCTTCCCTACTTTGAAGTCATAGGAATATCCTCCTATATTTTCTTCAAGCTATAATCTGGCTTTTCACACTCTAAGTTATTTTATCTTTAAGAAAGCTATGGCTTTTATCATAGATGTAGAATTTTTCACCAATGACTTTCCCCTCATATTTTTCTTTTCTTTTTTTCCCTTCCCAGAAGAAGAGTTCTTCTTAATTTCTCCCCATCACTGGTGTTTCTAGTCTTCTCTTACTCCTCGCCACCTTTCTAACTGCCTCCCTTTTAAAGAGCCCAGTGCGGGACCTCCCTGGTGGCCCAGTGGTTAAGAATTAGCTTTCCAATGCAGGAGACACGGCTTCAATCCCTGGTTGGGGAACTAAGACCCCACATGCCTCAAGGTACCTGAGTGCGCATGTTCTAGAACCCACACACCATAATTATAGAAGCCTTTTTATCACGACAAAGACGTGGTGCAGCACTCCCCAGTAAAGTCCAGTGGCCCATCTATAAGATGGTGAACAAATAAGTTCTGGGTGCATCTATACAATAAGGATGTCATATGTCACGGCTTTTAAAGAATGAAATAAAACTGTATGCTGAGATGCGAGAATATGTGATGAAAGCATGCAACAGAATAGTATAGCTGTGAGGATGTGGGAGTGGATGTACACATGAATAACTGTGGAATAAATATCAAACTTACCAGCAGCTATATCCTTCAAGGACACGACACAGCTACCTCAAGGATTTTACACACTTTTCCTACTTTAATCTATAATCTTTGGTGGTTTTGCAATGGGCGTGTATCACTTATAATTTGCAAAATAAATAAATTAATTAAATAGGAGGCACGAAATAAAACTCCCTACATATCATGTATCTGATAAATATCTGCTCATGCAGAGGCCACATCAGACATTGGGGGCCACAACAGAGACAAGGAGGTCCTAACTTTCATGGAGATCACTTCAATAGACTGGCCTCAAAGTCTCCATCCCTTTCGTTGTGCTTTTGCTAACTGCCCTACCCTGTAACATGAGTCTTCCCTACTCTGTGCTCCTAAAACACTCCTGCTCTTGTCCATTCACTCACAATGACAGATTATCTGATGTGAGGCACTGTGTCTCCTTAAACAAACCTCATTTCCCTGAACAAATTAAGTAAGGCTTCCTAAGGACAAACACCATTTTTCACATGGTAAAGTCTCCCCCAGCACGCATCAAAGTGGAGAAAATCAGAGTGGGCATTCGATGGACAGTTGCTGACTGACTTGGATGAAGTGGAAGTTGGAATGTGCCTTTTGGGAAAAATCGAATTTCATATTTTCACTCTAAGGAAAGGTGGTCATTCTAACTCATATTGCACTCTGAGAATAAAAACTCACCATCCTGCACAAACAAAATGGGGCAATTGTCAATGTAGCTATTAGAATATTGTAGGCATCAATCGATTGTCTGCATGCTTGTTATCCACTTTGTGGATTATTTGTGGCCACACTGATATCTTCAATTGGTTGCCCCCTTTCTGACCTGCAGCCTTCTGCTTGGTTGCAACACCGGTGGGTACCCAGGGAACACCGACTAATTTAAACATCAGCTCAGAGCAAATGTAATTAGGAAGATAAATTTGCTGCAAAGCTACCATACAATGTCTACTCAAATGAAACAACAATAACATTATCATCTAGTGTTTTAGCTGATTCATGATTCTGCTCACCTCAGTAACCATGAATAGTCATAATTTTCTCATGAGAAATTTTTTTTCTTATAAATTTAAACATACCATAACCTAAAATACCATATGACCCAAGAAATCCCACTGCAAATTGACTTGGTGTTTACTCAAGTGAAATGAAAACTTAAATTCACACAAAGACCTGTTACATAAATGTTATCCCCAAACTAAAAACAAATGTCCTTTAATTGGTCAACAAATAAACTATGGTATATTGATACAATGCCATCCTAATCAGCAATAAAAAGCACCAACTCCCAATATCTGCTTTAACATAAATGAATTCAAATGCATTGTGCTAGATGACAGAAGTCAGACACAAAAATCTGTACACTGTTTGATCTGATCTATATGACACTCTGGAAAAGGAAAAATTATAAAGGCAAAAAGAAATGGATGTGTGCTCCCAGGCTGGGGTGGAGAAGAGGTTCAGTACAAAGGAGCAAGAGAGCATTTGGGGGGATGGCAGCACCGTTTTTGGTGCTGCCGAATGTGGTGGTGGTGGCGACGCAACTGAGTGTCAAAACTCTGAAAAGGATGAGTTTTACTGGATGTAAATAAACCTGACTAACAACAAGTTCACCACTCCCTGAATCCTAGTTTCTCTGTCTTCTACAGAGCTGCTTGTATAACACCTTGGAGTGAGAAGTCCTCCTTATAGAGGCATTTGGGGGCTTCCCAGGTGGCACTAGTGGTAAAGAACGTGCCTGCCAATGCAGGAGTTGCAGGCTTGATCCCTGGGTCACAAGATCTCCTGGAGGAGGGCATGGCAACCAGCTCATGTATTCTTGCCTGGAGAATTCCATGGACAGAGGAGCCTGGTGGTCTACAGTCCACAGGGTCGCACAGAGTTGGACACAACTGAAGTGACTTAGCACGTGCACACACACACACACGCACACACACACACACACATGCACACACACACCATGGTTGCAGACCCTAAATCACAATTCCCTGCTGATCCTGAATAAATTTATGTTTAAAAAAAAAAAAAGGCATTTGATAAGTGCTCCTGAGAGTAATGGTGGAGCAAGCTCTGTCACCTCCATTATCCAACTATGCTATATCCTAGGTTTGCAAACTACTAACTGAGGCTCATTATCTAGCCTTTAGGAGGAAGAACCTAGATAGAGCTTTATTTTTTCATACACTTTTATTTCAGTAACTTGAAAAAATTTTAATCCAGAGTTTTCATTTGCATCAGCATTGAATTTGATAAAGCAGCTTAAATTAGCAGAGAATCACACACCTGTGTCAAATTTTCATATCAACCACCTCAAAGACTTTGAGTCAGGGAAGACTTTATATACCCAAAAATGATCTCTCATTTCATCATGCACATTGGTATGGAGGAAATAAAACTTGTTAAAGGAAATAGTAGAATAAAAATAAAATCAAAGAGGTGATATTTGTTTCTACACTTACATCTGATTATGAAGCAACTCTCAGAGACCAAAAATACATCAAGTTAGTGATGAATATGTATCAAAAATCAATCCTAATTGTCCTATATTATGTCTAGCCAATGTCAGGATAGATCATTTTAGGCATTCACTAGTATGTTTTGTGCTCTGTGCATCAGAACATTTTGTGAGTGAAATTCCACCCAACAAAAGGTTATGAACATCCATGAGACACTAGGACCTGTGCTTTCTAGCGTAACACAGAAAGATGAAGCAAGTCATGGGCCACAACCATAAAACTGAAATTTAGTAAGAGAAACAGGCATGGAAACAACTCTATGTAATACACATCAAGGTGCAGTCAATGTTATAATAATATGAGGTCACAGGAGATAGGTTAATTTTGATGCACATACTGGGAAGGTTTCATGGAAGAGGTGGTATATGGTCTTGGTGGGGTTTCAACAGATAGTGATGGCAGCAAGTGCCACTCTGTGAGTGGGGAACGTGAACAGCAAGGGGTAGCATGTGACTGGGAAATGAATGAGCTGCATATAGCTAAAGCTGAAGGGTACAAGTTGCAGAAATGTCCTGCAGAGACAATAGAGAGCAAGAATTCCAAGAAGGGTGGGGAACTGAAGAACAGCAAGATCAGACTAGCATTATGGGCTGGGCATTAACCATATCTCCTGGGAGGCAGAAGAAAAAATAGTGATTAAAGCAAATGCTAAGGAGCCAAGAAACCCTGTAGTTGAGTCCCAGGCCTGCTGTCTCAGAACTCAGATTTGTCTGGCAAGCAGGGACGTCTAATTTTTAGGCCGTGCCACTCAGCATGCAGGATTTTAGTTCCCTGACCAGGAATCGAACCCATACACCCTGCACTGGAAGAGCAGTCTTAACCACTGGACCACCAGGGAAATCCCTGCAGCTGTGTCTATACAACAGCCATTCTTTTCTCGTCACTGCTAATAAAAGTTTGATTTTGATTGGTTAGCTGTTTGTCCATAACTTCAGGAGGTGAATTACTAATTGTCTAAGAGAGCAGTTTTAAAAGTGTGGTCCACAGACACTTGAGGTCCCTAAGACCCTCTCAGGGAGTCCACAAGAAATGAACTATTTTCATAAGAATGCTAAGACATGATTTATCTGTTTTCACTGTGGTGAAATTAGTAGTGGGTAAAATTGCTGGTACCCTAGAATGAATCAAGGCAGGGCACCAAACTGCTTTAGTAGCCAGGTACCACCATAAAAAATATAAGGTCAGTTTCACTGAAAAGAACCCTTGATGGAGCAATAAAAATTACTGACACATTAGTCCTGACCTTAATTTAAGTCCTAACACGTTAAATTCTGACCTTCAAATATCCATTTTTCAGTGATCATGTGCAGTAAAGTGAGAAGCACACAGGAAGCATTTCTGGGCATACTGAAGGACTGTGTCTCAAGGAAAGGCAGCCTGCGCAAAGGTTTGAGTTACAGGCTGAACTAACCACTTTTTTTATTTTTTTAATATCATGGAACATCCGTTTTACTTAAAAGAACAACTAAAAAACCATGGTTATCCAGACTTAGGTATCTGGCAGACGATATGAACTTCATACTTCAAGGAAAACAACGGATAGTGTTTACTGCAAATAACAAAATATGAGCTTTCAAGTGAAAATTGGAATTTTGGGAAAACTTGTATCTGCCACTGAGAGCTTGATAAGGTCCCAATATGTAAAGATTTGTGATGAGATCAATGGTGATATGGATGAATATGATTTGCATATTGTGTAATAAAATATAATATTTGGAAGATCTGCATAACTCAGTGAACCAATATTTTCCAAATGACCAATGCACGAGGTTACAAAGTCATATGTGGGTGCAAGACCATTCAAATTACAAAACAGACCAGTGGATTTTGATAAAACAGAATTCAAAATGTTTATTGATAAGGTTTCAGGTCTCACATTGCAATAAATCTTAAGAAACTACCACTTGGTGAGTCTGGGTAGTGTTAAGAAAGAATATCCACACTTATCTAAAATGGGCTTTAAAAATATACTAAATATTTCCCACTAAATATCTGTATATCTGTGTGAGATTGGATTTTCCTCACATGCTTCAGCTAAAACAACTTATCACAACAGATTGAACAGAAGGAGCTATGAGAATAAAGGTGTCCTCTGTTAAGTCAGACATTAAAGAGATCTACAAAAATGTAAAGCAATACCACTCTTCTAGCTAATTTTTTGGAAAATATTTTTAGTAAAAATATTTTAATATTAAGATGCATTTTTCTTGCTATCTTTAACACACTACTAATTTTTTAATTTACCAGTTTTAATTTCTATTAGCGATAACTAATAACAATAGCTACAACTTATATAAACAAAGCTCTCTGTTTTTAATAGTGAAAACAGGTCTTGAGACCAAAATGTTTGAGAACCACTATTTTAAGCCCCTGGTAAAGAATCCACCCACAAATGCAGGAGACAGAGACACGGATTCAATCCATGGGTCAGGAGGATCCCCTGGAGAAGGAAATGGCAACCCACTCCAGTATTCTTGCCTGGAGAATCCCACGGACAGAGGAGCCTGGCGGGCTACAGTCCATGGTGTTGCAAAGAGCTGGGCATGACTGAGCACACAGACGCTTCTAAGCCCAGCAAGGCAACTTCATTTCCCTTTGCCACATATTCATTTTTCCAGCTTCCCTGGAAGATGAGCATGATGGTATGACTTAATTCTAACTAATGAATTGAAAAATGGAATCTTCTGGGGTCCCCTAGGAAGGATTTTCATTCTGAGTATTAAAGAGCAGGACAAAGAAGGGGCCCTATGACACTTCCTATGTTGTTTCCTGCTCTGGGTGTTTTTCTATGAAGATGTCATGCTTGGGGCTGTTGCAGCCATCTTTCAATACACTAATGATTCATTGAAGTTGTTAGAAAAAAAGCCTCAAAGGAGACTGAAGCCTTAGGGACATTATTGAGCACTGGTAAGGCCTGCTTTGAGATTTCCTGTAAAGCAAACAGTAAGTGATTTTACCAGTTTAACTCTGACCAGGTTTAGAAAGTATTCCTAATCTTTCCACCTAGGGATATTGTCATCATTAAATGAGAGATACAAGATACTAAAAACAGTGCTTGACACATAGGAAGCACTCAGTTAATGTCAGTGATTACTATAAATTTGTATGTGCTATGCTCAGTCACTCAGTCATGTCTGATCTTTGCAACCCCATGGACTGTAGTCTGCCAGGCTCCTCTGTCCATGGAGTTCTCCAGGCAAGAATACTGGAGTGGGTTGCCATTTCCTCCTCTGAGTATCTTTCCAACCCAGGGATCAAACCCACATCTCTTGTATCAGCAGGCAGATTCTTTCCTACTGAGCTACCTGAGAAACCCATAGACTTGTTGTGAAGACCAAATAAAGTAACATATGTAGTAGTGTTTAACCAACTTATTATTTGCATAAGAACTATTTGTGAGAAATCTTTCTTAATGATACCTGTGTACGTATGAGCTCATATTGTCTTCTTATTCTTTTTCAGGTTGAAATAGGTTGGATAACCAGATAGTTTAACAGCTATTATTATAGCAAGAAAGAAATCAATGTTTCCTGATGGCAAAATAGAACTTTTAAGGTGTTCATATTAAGTTTTATTTGTAGTTGTCATATTCCAAAAGGCAAGAAGCTTCCAAACCATGCAATTATCTATAATTCCAGTGAACATGCAATTGTTTTCTATCTATAACACTGTTATTTTGAGGCGTCACTAGGCACTTAGCTTACATGCTTAGATAGATGTTAGCCACAGGAAAATCTAGAATACAAACTAACATTCAGAAATCTGAAATAATTATAAGGGTATTTTCAGGCAACCAAAAATAATAGAGGGAAAAGAAAAATACAAATGTCAGGATCCTAGACTAACATTAGTTAAAGTGAAAAAAAAAACTGGAATAAGACTCTAGAGTCAGAAATGATGAGGCTGCCTCCATAAAGCTATGACTATATCTTAAAACTATATTAATAAAGATACAATATCTAGAAGAACAGACCTAGAAGTCTTAGTTTAGTCTATAGCCATACCACCCTGAATGTGGCCAATCTTGTCTGATCTCAGAAGCTAAGAAGCTTGTGCCTCGTTAGTACTTGGAAAGGAGAAGTCTTAGTCTACATAACTTAGAATATGCCTGAAATGCTACCTTCTGGGAATCTCTTCCTACACAGAAATTTTAGTAACTCAAGGAATTTAGGTCTATGTGCCTGGCACTTTTCTAGGAGAGTTCACCCTAAAGCCAGTGTTTGACAAGGGCCCAACTATGTCTTACTTGGACTTAGCCTGGCATAGGTTTTAAAGATGGATCTGCCATTTACTGGCAGCATGGTTACAACCTTCTCTCTAATCAATGAATGTTTGTGTTGAGTTTTAGGAGGTTATACTCCCCTTCTGTCCCAAGCCCATCCAAAAGCCCTCCATGCTAAGAGCTTGTCCATTTACCCTCCCAGTTAGGGTGACTAAATGCCCTGATTTGCCCAGGACTGAAGAGGTACTAAGATGTTGTCTTTCAATGCCCAAACTGGAAAAGTCTCAAACAAACTGGAACCAGTGGTCACCATACTCCCAGATGAAAGACTGGTTAGAGGCTACCAATATAGGATACGTTTGCAATGTTTTGATTTTCCATTGGAATACCTGTAAGGAATGAAAAAGGAAAGGAATAGGGCCTAAGAAACTGGAATCCATTCTGCAGCCAGTTTGATAGAGGCCTCCACAAAAAAAGACAGTAAATATAGGTAGTTATCCAGATGAGAAGGGGACTGGGGCAATGGGATCAAAAATCAGGACAGAAACAGAGATCACAGGGTGGTTACCTGGTCCCACGCCTGATAATGGATTCTGGGGATTAACCATAGAAAGGCTGCAGGAGGGCTGCCACCAGGAGGAGCATCACAGAAGGAACAAATGTGCAAGAGACAGACAGACTTGGGTTTGAAATTCATCTGCCATCTACAAGGCCTGAACGTGTAACCTAAATGATTAAGCTTCGGTTGTTGCGTCTATAAAATGGAAAAATATTACAGGGTCTCCATAAGACTCAGTGCATTCCTCCTTGTCTAAGTACTTGGCACACTCCTCTGGATTTGTTAGGTATTACATTTATTATCATCATTATTTTATATTAAAGATTCTTGTAGGGACTGATGATGGTCAGCCTGAAAAAGTAGTGGATGGGGCTGAAGGGTCATAATAGAAAGAAAGTGAAGTCGCTCAGTCGTATCTGACTCTTTGCGAAGCCATGGACTGTAGCCTACCAGTAGCCTTCCTCTGTCCATGGGATTCTCCAGGCCAGAACGCTGGAGTAGGGTGCCATTTCCTTCTCATAGCTGCCTTTAAATACAAGTGGGCTAACACTCAGAAGCAGGACTCACCTTTCGCTGACTAATAACTAAAATAATTAAAATAAAAACACTCAAGGCCCACACAAGACTCTCTAGTTCCTAAAGTGTCTTGACATATACTAGGGACAATTAGAAGCAACAAATTAAAAAGATACAACAGTGGAGATTTTTAGATAATAAGGGAAAATTGTTTTTTTAATCACAAAAGACTATCTAGAGGTTCAGAGAGTTCTCCGTCAGGTATGTTGAGGCTGGCCTACATCTAGAATGTTAGAAGGGGTTAGACTAGACCTCAGCAGCAATTTATATCATTTGGCAGGCAGTTGAGAGGAAAAGTCAAGAATATAGGCAGCCTGCCTTGGTTCAAATGCTAGCCCCAACACTGAACAGCTGTGAAACCGTGGGCAAAACACTTAACCCTCCTGAGCCTCAATTACCAACTTATTAAATTGAAGCCAATACTTACACTGACCTCAGAGAAAATGGAGAACAATCAGTGAGCCAATGCACCTAAAGCAGTTAATAGGGTGTCTAGCACGTACTGGCACTCAATAAATATTACCTATTTTTAGCTAAAAATGTCTGGTGAAAAGTTGGAGTATTTTAAAAGCATGAATATTTCATCATCCTTTAATCTTTGAAAATTGCTAAAATATTAGCAACAAATTAGTAATTATCAGTTAATCAAATCTCTAACTGCATGGTATATCCCATTTCCTGATCATTCTTGGTTAAAAAAAAAAAATGAAGAGCAGCAAAGTGTACTGAACAGCTTCAATCCACAAAGTATTGTCTGTCTTACACACTGTGTCACTGTTTCCCCAAAGATAGTCACCTATGATGTATAGTAACACACAGTACTTAATGGATCAAGAGATTTGATATGGGCTTTTAGTAATAAATCCATGGTCCAAGAAGGGGGAATTTTCTTACAACCTTTTCTCCCCAAAGAGCTATTAATAAAAAATAACTCAGAGGATATATTTCTACTAAACCAAGATTCCTGGGATGTAAACCCTTACTCGAGTCATGCTGAGCCCTTTATCCCTACTGAAAAAAAAGCACGCAATGATTGATGAATCCTGCCAGGAGACTGTCACACATTTTGCCTTGCACCATTATGTACATTTCATATGTAGTAAACTTTAATGTGGATATCTTTCAAGCTCTACCTGGAAATGGGAAAGTGTAAAGGAGGCCTTTCAGTTTAATAGCCCTGCAATTTGAGTTCCCATTCTGTATCAACCATGAGGTCACTTAGTGGGAATGGTGAGAGCCCTTCACCTCTCATCACATCTGATTCTACCCACCAAAAGTGAAGCCAATGGAGACCTGTAAATCTGGGCTCCAGGGTAGAAAGTCCAGAAAGCTGGCCTCAACAGAAATTTCTCCTGATTGATGGTTAATTTGGAAGCAGAGCCCTATATAAAGAAGAGGCTGTTCAAAAGAAAAGTTGAACTTGCCTGAATGAAAGTTACAGCTAATAATTATTTCACAGCTTACAATAAATATGATTGAACTAGTGAGGTTTAATGTATCAAAGGGTGTCTAGCAATTCCAGTAGTAATGGCATCTCATTATGTATCTGAAGAGGAAGGTTTGAGTTTGTCAAATGACTCATCCAGGAAAAGAATTTTAAAAGAGAGAGAGAGAGGGAGAGAGACCCTATCAGCAATGTGAATTTTGAAGTTTTCAGATCTCAGTCAACCCAGGTCAACAACTTTATGGTATTTAAAAAAAAATTTTTTTGAGGAACATTCACAGACACACACATAATTAAAGTTTATTCTAAGTAGTTATAAAACTAAAAACATGCTTGTGACAGTTATTGACAAGTCAATCGGGTATCTTAGTAGAAATCAAAAATAAAACTTCCTTGCTCCGTTTTCCTAGTTTACCTTGCCATATTATTGAGATGTGGCTAAATGCTGCTTCTACTCTAAATTAGGGCTTCCCAGGTGGTTCAGCAGTAAAGAATCTGCCTGCAATGCAGGAGATGCAGGTTTGATCCCTGGGTGGGGAAGATCCCCTAGAGGAGGGCATGGCAACCCATGCCAGGAAAATTCTACAGACAAAGGAGCCTGGGGATCTGTAGCCCATGGGGTTGGAAAGAGTGGGACACGACCGAAGCAACTAAGCACGCACACACTCTAAATTGTGGATCTTGTTTACAATATTATGACAGGTAGAGGTGTTGTTAATTAAGTTCACCTGGAATAATTCACTTGCTGCCTGATTTCAGAGACAGGGATTTACATCGCCTCTGGTCAGTCCACTGAGATGCAGCTGCAAAGAGTATGTTAACAATCTGAGTCTCCAGAAGCAGGAGACAGTGCCAGAGGTGGCCTCTCTTTTTCTCAGACCCAAATGTACAATTTTCCCCCAGGCCAAAAGAAATTGCTCCCCAGTCAGACAAGATACCCTGGAGAATCCCAGTGGAATATTTTTGCTCTGTCAGAATCTACACATTACCAAGGGAAAGCCTTTCTTCACAGATCTGAGACCTAGAATGATTCGGGAAAGAGTGTGTGTTATATGTTGCCACTTTAAAAAAATATCACTCAATAAACCAACCCAAGAACTTGCCCAGGGTTAAAATTATCCTTCTTATGTGCATAAACTGGTCTGTTTATACCTATTACTTAACCAAGAGAAGCTCATCTTTTCTTCTTTCCACGGAAAACAATCTTTAAAAGCAATAAAAAGCCTGCCCTCCATGAATTCAGGAGAGATAGGAGCCTTTAGGGAGAAAAGAAGCAGCTGTGTAAGTCAGAAATGTCATTTGGAGAACATGTCATTCGTTCTGCCCAGCTCAGTAATCTTGACACTTAAAGGGGCAAGGCATGCTTTGCCCCATGATAAAACGTGAAATGAAATCGTACATTTATAAATAAATGATCTGACTCTAATTGGCATTTCCAAGCCCTCTCTGGGTAGTAGCTTTCTTGTTAACAAGCTACAGCATTTGACACTAGTGATATAGGAGCCTCAGAAGAGAAATTGCAAGACTATTTCTAAACTCCTATTTAGTAATAGAACCTGGAAACTTTCTTTTAATACCTGCACCTCTGGACTGACATATGGAGAAGTTAACAATAAAAGTTTTTGAGCACAGCTAGAGCTGAAAATAAGAAGCAAAACATTCTCAAGGAAGAAAAAAGTAGATTTTTAAAGGTTCCATATCTTAGGAGAAGTATACATTTGGGATAAGAGATATACAAAATGAGCCTGGAGCATCTCTTCATAGCTGAAAGCAAAGATGTACTAAAAAACTAAAAAGCATAGAAAAACAAAAAATCTACACTGATATGGACATATCAAAGGGACAAAGGAGCCAGCTGAAAGCACTCCCAACTGACAATGCTGGAACAATTAGGCAGCAATATAAATTAAATAATATTAGATTATAACTCAAAGTATATTATAAATATCCATTAGTTCCTATGGACATAGTTGAGCAAATTAAATTAGGGGAGAAGTGATGAATTTGTCATTCAGAAGAACTGCAAATATTTCTATATTATTTTCTCCTTCATGGGTGTGTGTGTGTGTGTATGTGAGCTCAGTCGTATATGACTCTTAGTGGCACCATGGACTGTAGCCCGCCAGGCTTCTCTGCCCATGGAATTTTCCAAGCAGGGACACTGGAGTGGGGTGCCATTTCCTACTCCAGGAGATCTTCCTGACTCTGGGATCAAACCCTCATCTCTTGAGTCTCCTGTACTGGCAGGTGGATTCTTTACCACTAGCACCACCTGGGAAGCACTTTCTTCAAGGAGGTGGAGCATAATTTCCCACTCCTTAAGTGGGGCCTGTGCACAGTAACTTTAAAACCACAATGAGGTACCATTTCATGCCAGTCAGAATGGCTGTGATCCAAAAGTCTACAAGCATTAACTGCTGGAGAGGGTGTGGAGAAAAGGGAACCCTCTTACACTGTTGGTTGGAATGCAAACTAGTACAGCCACTATGGAGAACAGTGTGGATTCCTTAAAAAACTGGAAATAGTTTTATGACCTTATGACCCAGCAATCCCACTACTGGGCATACACGCCAAGGAAACCAGAATTGAAAGAGACATGTGTACCCCAATGTTCATCGCAGCACTGTTTATAATAGCCAGGACATGGAAGCAACCTAGATGTCCATCAGCAGATGAATGGATAAAGAAAGCTGTGGTACATATACACAATGGAGTACTACTCAGCCATTAAAAAGAATACATTTGAATCAGTTCTAATGAGGTAGATGAAACTGGAGCCTATTATACAGAGTGAAGCAAGCCAGAAAGAAAAACACCAATACAGTATACTAACGTATATATATGGAATTTAGAAAGATGTTAACAATAACCCTGTACGAGAGACAGCAAAAGAGACACAGATGTATAGAACAGTCTTTTGGACTCTGTGGGAGAGGGAGAGGGTGGTATGATTTGGGAGAATGGCATTGAAACATGTATAATATCATATATGAAACGAATATATAGTCCAGGTTCGATGCAGGATACAGGATGCTCGGGGCTGGTGCACTGGGGTGACCCAGAGGGATGGTACAGGGAGGGAGGTGGGAGGGGGGTTCAGGATGGGGAACACGTGTATACCCATGGTGGATTCATGTTGATGTATGGCAAAACCAATACAATATTGTAAAGTAACTAGCCTCCCATTAAATAAATTTATATTAAATTTTTTTTTAAAAATAAAGTGTTTAGGAAAGAAAAGAGGAAGGAAAAGAGTGACCTCACCTGGAGACACCTGACAAACACTTCCTTAGCCAGGTGATCAGGTCAATAGCAACAGTGACAAGTCACGTTGATCGTGTAATTCCTTGATGAAAATGGTACTTATTTTTGTGACCTTCTTCCCCTAAACTCGGGCTTCCCTGGTGGCTCAGACGGTAATGCATCTGCCTGCAATGTGGGAGACCCGGGTTCGATCGTTGGGTAGGGAAGAAGATCCCTTGGAGAAGGAAATGGCAACCCACTCCAGTATTCTTGCCTGGAAAATCCCATGGACAGGGGAGCCTGGTAGGTTATGGTCCATGGGGTCAGAAAGAGTCAGACACGACAGAGCGACTTCACTTTCACTTCCCCTAAACTCACAACTCTGGTATAATCATGAGAAAAACATCAGACAAATTCCAGTAGTGTGGCATTTTAAAAAGATGACCAGTACTCCTCCAAATTGTCTGGGTCATCTAAAAACGAGAAGTCTGAGAAAGTGTCACAATCATGAGGAACTTGAAGAGACAGGAAAACTAAATGTAACTAAATACTGGAACAGAGAAAGGCCTTAGGTAAAACTAAGGGATTTATGAACTTTAGTTAATAGTGATGTGTCAATACTGGTTCAACAAGTGTAACAAATGTACCATGTTCGTGTAAAATACCAACAACAGGGCAACTGGATGCAGGTGTAAAGGAATTCTCTGCACTATGTTGTCAAAAGAAATCCAAAGAAGAGGGGATATATGTATACGTTTAGCTGATTCACTTTGCTGTACAGTAAAAACCAGCCCAACATTGTAAAGTAACTATACTCCAGTAAAAAACTTTTTAAATTTTTCTCTGGAATTCTAAAACTTCTAAAAAATAAAGTTGGTATTTAAGAAAGGATACAAAAATAGGGTGAATAATAAGATTTAGGACTTATTTAGGTGAACAACTTCAAAATGAAAAGTAAAACCAATCTAGCATTTCCAGGCTTTTTAGTACCTGAACTGTATCCCTGAAAGTCAATCCAGTTGCCACCCAATCAGTTAAGAAGACAGCTCTAGATTTTACATAGACTCACCTCCAGCTCAATTCTTGGGTGTGAAGGCAATTAAAAGATGAGGGTACTTTGCCAAGAACGTCTTTCCTCCTTGTGAATAGTAATTGCACAGACCTGCATCGCATATTACAAATTTCTACTACTGAGCAAACCTATCCATTACTTCACCCCTTAACAAATACTTATTGACACTTTTGGATTATAGGAATAATATTATAGACCTATACTAGCAATAGTCACCTAACTGAAATAAAAGACAGGGCAGTCTCTCATGGACCTCACATTCTGGTGGACGGGTGGGGGGCGTGGGGGGAGGTGCAGTAAGCAACAGCAAGTCAGTTAATTTCCAGTTGCTCCCACTAGTCAATGACACCAGACCTTTTCAGATGCACCCCTCACCCGCTTCCAAGCTTTCTTAATTTTCTATTCTCTGATTCTGCTTCTTGGATTTAACATATAAGATCTTTTGCTCTCTCTCTGTAGGCAGCTTGAAAAGAGAAAATTTTTTCTAACAGCCAACTAAAGCAAGAAGAGGCAGCTGAATCCATAATTCAACTTCCTTATTTTTACAGATAAAGAGAGTGAAGCTCGGAGCATTAGACAACAAAAAGCCAGGAAATGGGACCCTAAAACTAACAGTCTCCAATTCAGGGTTCCTTCTAGGATCCCCAGAGCACCCACTATAATATTGTAAAATCTATAGAGTCTTAAAAAAGTTCTCACTCTGATATTCTATATAAATATCCAGATAGATATTCCATCTCTAAAGACCTCCAGGGAAACATATCAGCTCTATCTACACAGTCAAGTATTGTGCAATTGACATCCCAGGGAAATCTGACTCTTTTCTGCCTGTTAGCAAAGCGGTGAGGACTTAGCAAGTGAACAAAGGATAAAAATGGGACAGAAAATGTGCAGGCTATGAAAGAAGTATCTTGGATTCTTTTCCTTAAAATATTGTGACATCCTACCCATAGCAGACGTTATTTTCCCTATGATTGCCAGTAATCTAATTATTTCAGCATGTTTTACAGCAGCAAGTAAATGTAGCACCTAACGAGAAGAAATGCTGTGACACACTTAGCAAAATATTACCCTGTGATGCTTTAATCAATTATAGCATTGATGGCTGGTAAAGTTGGCAGAGCCCTGGAACCTCTGACCTCCTGGTCCCTGTTAATACCTGATGCTATTTTATCTGAGAATCTAATTTGGGTTTGTCAGTAATTAAAATGCATGAAAATCAGTCCACTGTTAACCCCAGGTCTACCCTTCTGGATCCCAAATCTCTTATGAAAAGCTCTTCACCTCAACAAAATGTCAATGGCTGTCTTGGATATTTAGATGTGTATGGATTCAGCAATAGAAAGAAGAGGTGCAATGATCCAGAATTCCATTTTAGAGATGGAGATACAGAAAAGGTTAGTCAGCTAACTACTTGAGGAATAGCCACAAAACTATCATTATCTCTTTTTCAAAAATGAGTAATTGTGAAGAAAATGAATAATCAACTTAAGCAATATCTAAATAATATGCTTTGTAGGTATTAAAGTGATATTTGTAAAGACTGTGAAGTGAAATTGAAGATATATATATAGGATAATCAACCATGTTAAAAAAGAAGAAGACTGGAAAGAAATTTATACCACAATAGTGATTATACCAGGGTGTTGGAATTTTTTCTACTTTTTAAACTATCTTCTAATTGTCAATTTTCTCACAGCAGTAAAGAAACCCAAATCTTAAAAAGTGTTTCTAAAATGTCAAAAAAGACAACAACAAAATCTTAGGAGATGACCCCAGCCGTCTGCCTTCTATTTTTTTCCCTCAAAGTATCAGAAGAATCACTGCCACCTCCCTTCCCTCATTCTAAAAATTGGTTAAGAGGAGAGCCTGTCATAAATCTGGTAACACTTGAGATGATCCACATCTATTTGTGTTCCACTCCGGGACCTTACATTGAAAATAAAGCTGCCGCCTCCCTTCCTGTTTGACACCAGACTGCTGAGTGGCTTTGCTTAGCACTCTTTTCCTGAGGCACTTATTGCATGAGTGATATCCATGATGGAGCCTATAAATTTATACGACAAACCGAGGAAATGTTTCCTCACAAAGCTTTAAGAGGCAATATTAATTAAATATGTCTTTTCACATGGGATCATATAATATCTATTGCTGAAGTAATTAAGAATGAAGACATAAACTCATTAGATGTGTACTGTAAAGATGAAAGTGCTCAGAAATTATCGACTGTTCATATATCACCACCTCCAGCCATTTAGAGAAAGTCATGTGCCAAAGGTTTGAGTGAGAATAAAAATAAGTACATATTCTTTTATTGTTTGTGCACATTATTAATTAGCCAACTCAGAAAGTCCTCTAAGAAAGCAATTTTATTTTCTTTTAAATTGAGTATGGCTGACTTTTCTGTTTTTCATCCAATCTTCACAAGACACTTCAATAGGACCTTTAGATAATACCACACAGCCAGAATTCTTAAAAGGAAAGGAAAAAAAAAACAGAAAATAGTAACTGTTGGCAAGAGCTGACAAACTCTTTACGTTGCTGATGAGAAAGTTGATTGATATACCAATTTGGAAACTATATGACACTACTGACAAAACTGAACATTTGCCAACTCTGTCACCAAGTAATTCTCCTCCCAGGTAATTCAAAACGGAAATGCATACGTGTGTTTATTAAAGACATACAGACTATTTATGGCAACTATTAACTAAAAACTGGAAACTAGCTAAATGCCCGACAAGAGGAGAATGGACAAAAAATGGAATCCTAGACAACAACAGGAGTGAATCATTGTCAACACCATGTAAGAACGGGGGTGAATCTCACAAACAAAACGTTTAACAAAAGAAGCCAGTTACATAAGACTACATGATCTATGATTCCACTTACTTAAACTTAAATAAGCCAAACTAATCCATGCTTTAGAAACCAGGATACTGATTATTCTTGAGTGGATAGCGACTAGAAAGATGTTCAAGACGGCTTCTAGAATACAAGAAATATTGTGTAATCTGGGTACTTGTTACACAGGTATGTTGAATTATTGAAATTCATAGAGCATTGTACTTATTAATATACTTTTGTTTCTATTCATATGACACATCTGCAAAAGTTTATTTTTAAAGTTGTGGGATGCAGCTAAAATGTTACTTAGAGACAAAAGTATGTCCTTTAAATGTATGAATCAGAAAATTAAAAAATTATGAAAAAAAATGTGAGCAATTAAGTTGTACTACCCCAGGAAATATGTTCAAGTCCTTGTCCCTGGTACCTGTGAGTGTGGCCTTATTTGAAACTAGGGTCTTCTCAAGAAGTAATCAAGCTAGGATGGCGTCTAACTGGAGTAGGGTGGCCCTAAATCCATTAGGACTGATGTCCTTACTAAAGAATAAGAGACAGAGACACAAGAAGAAGACCATGTGAAGGCAGAGACAGAGACTGGAGTAATGCTATCACGAATCAAGGAACAGCCAGGGCTACCAGGAGCTGGAAGAGGCATAGACGGGCCCTTTCCTGGGAGCCCTATTGTGCTGTTGGTGTGAATATAAACTGATGGAGCCACTATGGAGAATGGTCTGGAGATTCCTAAAAAGCTAGGAATAAATCCACCATATGACCCAGCAACCCCACTACTTGGCATATGCCCTGAGAAAACCATAATTCAAAAGGACACATGTACCCCAGTGTTCACTGTAGCACTATTTACAATGGCCAGGACATGGAAGCAACCTAGACACCCATTGACTGATGAATGGATAAAGAAGTTAAACATATATACAATGGAATATTACTCAGTAATAAAAAGGAATGAATTTGAGTCAGTTGAATTGAGGTGGATGAGCCTAGAGCCTGTTATACAGAGTGAAATAAGTCAGAAAGAGAAAAACAAATATCCCATATGAGCACATACATATGAAATCTAGAAAAAAAATGGTACTGATTGACCTATTTACAAGGCAGGAATAGAGACAGGGACACAGAAACTGGATTTGTGGGCACAGTGTGGGGGGAAGCAGAGAGTGGGATGAGTTGAGAGAGAAGCACTGAAATATATACATTATCATGTATGAAACAGGTGGCTAATGGGAAGTTGCTGTATAACTCAGGAAGCTCAGCCTGGTGCTCTGTGATGACCTAGAGGGGTGGGATGGGAAGGTGGGACGGAGGCTCAAGACAGAGGGGTTATATGTACACTTATGGCTAGTTCACACTGTTGTACAGCAGAAACTGACACAACACAGTAAAACAATTATCCTCCAACTTAAAACAATTTTTAAATGGGTCCTTTCCTAGAGGTTTCAGAGAGAACATGGTCCTTGATCTTAAACTTCTAGCTTCAAGAACAGGGAAATAATAAATTTGTGTTTTTTTTAAATCACTTAGTTTTTGGTACTTTATTATAGCAGTCTTATGTAATAAATTCACTAAATGACACTATGCTGCTGCTAAGTCACTTCAGTCGTGTCCGACTCTGTGCGACCCCATAGACTGCAGCCCACCAGGCTCCCCCGTCCCTGGGATTCTCCAGGCAAGAACACTGGAGTGGGTTGCCATTTCCTTCTCCAATGCATGAAAGTGAAAAGTGAAAGTGAAATCGCTCAGTCGTGTCCGACCCTCAGCGACCCCGTGGACTGCAGCCTTCCAGGCTCCTCTATCCATGGGATTTTCCAGGCAGGAGTACTGGAGTGGGGTGCCATTGCCTTCTCCGAAATGACACTATAAAGGTAACTAAAACAAAATTCAAAGGAAGGATGAGCTAAAAATAAAGTTGATAAATAATAATAAACCTAATAATAAAAGAACAATAAAACCAAAGGAATAGAAACAATAATAAAAAAAGCTGAATCTGTTTGGGAGGGGATAAAAATTTTAAAACAACTTATAAACTAAGAAAAGGGAAAAGCCACTCAACAATAATAGGGATAAAAAACTACTAAACTAAAAATATACCAAATAACAGATATAATACATTTTTAAATACTTTAAAATGTTTTTAATTTTTATTTTATAATAATTTCAGAATTTTAAAAGTATTGGAAAATATATAACCCTCATCCAAGTTTCCTTAAATATTAATGTCTTCCAATGTTAACACAGTATAATGATCCTAAACAAAAAATTAACATTAGTACAATATTAGTAACTAATCTACAGACCTAATTTGAATTTTGCCAATTGTCCAACTAATATCCTTATCTAGACCACGATTTCATAAGGTTGCACTTCATTGTCTTTATCTCTTTAGTACTTTCATTTTGAGACAGTTCCACAGTGTCCTTTCTCTTTATGACTGATATTTTAGAGTTATTTTATAAAATATTCCTTAGGGCTTACCCTACATGTTCTCACAACTAAACTTTGGTTATGCATTTTTGGCAACAAAATCACAGAAGTGATGTGTGTCCTTATCAGCACAACATATAAGGACTATGTAATATCAGTGTGCCTTTTACTGGTGATATTAACTATAACCATGGGGTTAAGATAGTTTCTCCATTGTAAACAAGTTACCTTTTTCTCTTTGGAATTAATGAATATCTTGTGGGGAAATACACTGCTGCTGCTGCTGCTAAGTCGCTTCAGTCGTGTCTGACTCAGTGCGACCCCATAGACGACAGCCCACCAGGCTCCCCCGTCCCTGGGATTCTCTAGGCAAGAATATTGGAGGGGGTTGCTAGGGAAATACACTGGGGCGATACAAATACCTGTCATAGCATAATAATTTCTCCCACTAATTTCAACATCTATTGATGATTTTTATCTGCAAAAATTATTACTATGATGTTTGTAAAGTGATGACTTTTTGTATCATTATTCATTCCACCTCTATTAACTGAAATCCTCTGTAAGGAAAAGCTGTCCTTTTCCATTTATTTATTTAAACACTTATCCAATATGTGTTTGGACTTCAATATCAATATGGACTTATTTGTTATCGTTCAGTCACTAAGTCATGTCTGAATCTTTGCAACCCCATGGACCTCAGCACGCCAGGCTTCCCGTCTTTCACTCTCCCCCAAAGTTTGCTCAAACTTATATGCATTGAGTCAGTGATGCCATCCAACCATCTCATTCTCAACCCCTTCTCCTCCTTCCAATCTTTCCCAGCATCAAGAGCTTCTCTAGTGAGTCGGCTCTTCACACCAGTTGACCAAAGTATTAGAGCTTCAGCTTCAGCATCAGTCCTTCCAATGAATATTCAGGGTTGATTTCCTTTAGGATTGACTGGTTTGATCTCCCTGCTGTCCAAGAAACTGTCAAGAGTCTTCTCTAGCACCACAGTTTGAAAGCATCAGTTCTTCGGTTCTCAGTCTTCTTTATGGTCCAACTCACAGTCATACATGACTACTGGGAAAAACCATAGCTTAGACTATATGGATCTTTGTCAGCAAAGTGAGGTCTCTTCTTTTTAATATGCTGTCTAGGTTAAAGGAGCAAGTGTCTTTTAATTTCATGGCTGCAGTCACCATCCACAGTAATTTTGGAGCCCCCCAAAATAAAATCTATTACTGTTTATACTTTGTCCTCATCTATTTGCATGAAATGATGGAACTGGATGCCGTAAGCTTAGTTTTTTGAATTTTGAGCTTTAAACTAGCTTTTCCACTCTCCACTTTCATCTTCATCAAGAGGCTCTTTAGTTCATCTTCAATTTCTGCCATTAAAATGGTATCATCTGCATATCTGAGGTTGATATTTCTCCTGGAAATCTTGATTCCAGCTTGTCAATCACCCAGCCCATCAAATGATGTCACCCAGTGCATCATTTCCCATGATGTACTCTGCAAAGAAGTTAAATAAGCAAGGTGACAATATACAGCCTTGACATATTCCCTTCCCAATTTTGAACCAGTCCATTGTTTGACATCCAATTCTAACTGTAGATTCTTGTCCCCATATAGGCTTCTCAGGAGGCAGGTAAGGTTAACTAGTATTCCCAAGAATTTTCCACAGTTGGTTGTGATCCACACAGTCAAAGGGTTTAGCATAGTCAATGAAGCAGAAGTAGATGTTTTTTGGAATTCCCTTGTTATTTCTATGATCCAGTGAATGTTGGCAATCTTATCTCTGTTTCCTCTGTCTTTTCTAAATCAAATTTGTACATCTGGAATTTCTCAGTTCACATACTGCTGAAGCTTAGCTTGAAGGATTCTGAGCATAATCTTGCTAACATTTGAAATGACAGCAATTGTGCAGTAGTTTGAACATTCTTTGGCATTGCCTTTCTTTGGGATTGGAATGAAAACTGACCTTTTCCAGTCCTGTGGCCACTGCTGAGTTTTCCAAATTTGCTGGTATGTTGAGTGCAGCACTTTAACAGCATCATCTTTTAGGATGTAAACTAGCTCAGTTGGGGATTCCATCACCTCCACTAGCTTTGTTTATAGTAATGCTTGCTAAGGCCCCGTTGACTTCACACTCCAGGATGTCTGGCTCTAGGTGAATGATCACACTGTCTGGTTATCTGGGTCATGAAGACCTTTTTTATACAGTTATTCTGTGTGGATTCATGGGTATTTATTTTATTCTATGAATTATCATTCAATACTAGCTATTATTATTTATTGTTCATCTAATTATCTAGGAAATGGTCATTCGGAGCTCTTGGATGAATTTCTGTGTATTTTAAACATGATACCATTATGTTGCAGCACATCTTTTCTTTAGGACATCATAAGATGTTTTAGGTTCATCTTATATTTTGGTGTCCTCAACCTGGGAAGCAGCACTTATCCAAGAAGGCCCAACTACTTTTACTGGGAAATAGATTTAGTAAATAAGATACTAAAATTAAGAAATACCATTATCTAATTTATACCAATTTTTCTTAACTTGGTTGAAATTGATATTTTAGGGGGAAAGTAGTCAAAAATAACTTGAGAAGATACATAAACAAACTCATCATCATCAAATAATTCTAATTTAATAGGAAAAAAGAAATCTTTTCCTTACAAAGATACCATGCTCAGACATTTTACACTAATTTTTCCATGAACAGCAAAAAGATAATTCCTGCATTTCACAGCTTTACAGTTTCAGAGACTAGCAATAATAAGATAAAGTTTCCCTAATTATTTTTTTCTTTTCATTCATTCATTATTAAGAGCTTTATTAAGATATAATTCATATACCATATAATTCACCCATTTAAAACATAAGAGTTGATAGTATTTATTTATTCATAGTTGTGCAACCATCACGGCAATTTTGGGATATTTTCATCACCACCCCCAAAAAACTCCATCCTCTTTAGCAGTCCCCATTCCCCTCATCCCACTCAGCACTAGGCAACCACTAAACCACTAATCTACTTTCTTTCTCTATGGATCTGCCTATTTTGGACATTTTAAATGGAATCATACAGTATGTGGTCGTTTATAACTGATTTATTTCACTTGGCATAATGTTTTAAAGATTCATCCATATTATAGCATGCATAAGCCTTTTATTCCTTTTTATTGTGAAATAACACTGCACTGTATGGATATACCATTAGTTGATGGACATGTGGGCTGTTTTTACTTTAGGGTTATTATAAATAATGCTCTTACAAGCATTTGTTCAAGTATACATTTTGTGTTAACATATGCTTCCATTTATCCTGAATATAAACAGGAGTTTAATTGCTGGTCACATGCTGTTCATTGTTTAGCCTTTTGAGGTACTTCCAGATGGTTTTCTAGTGTGGCTGCAATATTTCACATTCTTACCAACAGTGTATGATGATTTCAATTTTTCTTCACATCCTTGCCAGCAATTATTATTATCTGTCCTTTTTATTATGTCCATCCTAATAAGTGTGAAGTGGTATCTCGTGCCTTTAATTTACATTTCCTGACGGCTAATAATGTCAAAGCTTATTTTCATGTAGTTACTGGCAATTTTTATACCTTTTATGGAAAAATGTCTATTCAGATCCTTTGCCCATTTTTCAGTTGGGTTATGTGTCTTTTTATTATTGAGTTGGAGGAGTCTGTATACATTCTAAATACAAGCCTCTTAAATATGGGACTTGCAAGGATTTTCTCCCTTTTTGTGGACTGCCCTCTACATCTTTGTTAATCTTCAGCATAGGTGTTTTACATATTTTTTAAGTGGGATATGAATGCTTCCACATTACTGTTGAAATATCTACTTCTAACTCTCATTCTGTCAGTTTTTATGCTATATATTTGGGGCTCTGCTTTTAAAGGGGGCATGTATTTTATAACTTATATTTTCTGAAGGACAGACCATTATAAGATGTCCCATGCTTTGTTTTCTCTAGTAAAACATTGTTCAGGAAATATTTTATCTTATACTATTATAATCACTCTAGCTTTCTTATGGTTGCTATTTGCATGATATATTTTTTCCATTCTTTTTCTTTCAATCTATTTATATCATTGAATCTAAAGTATGTCTCCTGTAGACAGCACATTACAGGATATTATTTTTCTTCTTCCACTCTAATAGTCTCTGCCTCTTGATTGAATTGTTTAATCCATTCATATTTAATGTAATTATTTGTGCAATTTGCACTTTTACTTTTTGTTACTATATGTCTCTTTCTCTCTTCTATTTTTAACTTTTTTCTTTTGCATGAAGTGAATATTTTCCAAGGTAACAATTTAATTGCTTAAAGATTTTTTCCCTCTATTTTTGAGATATTTTCTTAGTTTCTTTAGGGCTTTATTTCTGAAAGATAGCTTTGCTGGATATAAAATTTGTCACTGACAGCTTTTTTATTACTATTACAGTGCTTTGAATATATCATCTTATTGACTTCTGGCCTTCATTCTTTCTGATGAGGAGTCAGCTTTAGTCTTATTGGAGTCCCCTTGTACATGGGGGACTCCCATAATGACCCCCGTGATGAGTCATTATTCTCCACTTATTTCAATATAGTATCTTGATATATGACTTTCAGCATTTGTACTATGATGTGTCAGTGTGTGGCTCTCTTGCATTTACTCCATTTACAGTGTGCTGTGCTTCTTAGATGCATCGAAGTTTTCATCAGACTGGGAAAACTTTCAACCATTATTTCTTCAAGTATTTTTTCCGACCCTTTCTCTCCTTTCCTATGTATATGTTGGTGTATCACACATTTGATGGTCTGTTCATTTTTCTTCATTGTTGGCCCCTCTATGTTCTTCAGATTGCATAATCTTTAACGATCGACATTTAGGTTCATGAATCTTTTCTGATGTCAGTTCAAGTCTACTATTGAGCCCATCAGTGTTTTCCATTTTAGTTATTGTACTTTTAAACTATAATTAACCCTTCAACAGTGAGGTAATTAAGGACACTGATCCTCCATACAGTCAAAAATCTGTGTATAACTTTACAGTTGGTCCCCCTATCTGTGGCTCCACAGCCACAGATTCAACCAGCCGCATATCATGTAGTACTATAGTATGCATGCATTGAAAAAAAATTCAAATATAAGTGTACCCATGTTGTTCAAGGGTCAACTGTACAAAATATTTTGTTCTGTTTTATAATTTCTATCAATACTCCTTATTTTATGCTACACTAGCATCATACTTTATTTCTTTCACCATGGTTTTCTTTGAATATGTTTAGAATGGTGACTTTGAAGAGCTTCTGTTAAATTCAACGTCTGGTTCCTTTCACATGAAGTTTTTGTTGTCTGTGGGGTTTTTCCTCCAGTTTATGTATCATATGTCCCTGTATCTTGGCATGACACATATTTTGTGCTGTGGGGTGATGTGACATTTTATATATATAAATATATACATATATAGTAACAACTTTGAATACTGGTGCCCTATCTCTGGGGACTCTTGTTGTTGTTTGTTCGTTTTGTTAGTAATGGCTGGAGTATTTTAAATCTATTCCTCACCACTATCCCTATGGTATGTAGCCTTTGATGTTGTCCCTCTAGAGGTACGGCTTTGGGTATGACCACAGTCACCCTGGAATGACAGAAGTTTGAGCAGGACTCCTTTTGAATGTATCTTTCCATGATCACACCCAGCCATTAGGCTCCATTAATCACCAGATAATCACTGTATTGTTTTTGACAATGCCCTGGAGCATAAAAGATTCCAGTCTGCTCCAATTAAATCTGGATCCCTTTGCATGGGTAATTTTTGAAGCTATTGTTTGAGGTTTGTTCTGACCAAGGAAGAGCTCTTAGATGTCTCTTTTCCATGATTTTCCTTGGTAAACTAACTGGCTTAGTATTTAGCTTATTGCTTTTACCTCCAAGACCATTATTGTCTTTGAGAGCACTTTGAGGTTTGAACTTCCCCCACACAGTTTGAAATAAAGTCATTTCCTTTGGGAAGAGCTTTAAAGTTCTCAGTTATTAAGGCTTGCCTCTCTCCCTGGATGAAATTTCTGAGCCACAAGCTCCAGAGCTGGATACAAGGACAGAAACCTTGTTTCTCTCTAAATAACAACTCACTTTGCTTTAAGAGCAGGCTACTAGGTAGGGCAGTAGCCTATGTTTTTATTTGCTTGTCTTTCCTGGCACAGAATCTCCACTCTATGAGTAAGCTAGAGTGAGGATGATAGTGGACCCAGGATTTCCAGCATGTCATGACTGAAGTAGAGCTTCCACACTATTAGTAGTGGCTGGTTGAAAGAAAGGAGCCCAACCTTCAGCCACATTCACCTGGAATTTAGCCTCTGAAACTGTAGCTGGAAAAGATAGGAAATGCTAGTAGCTTGCCCTGCCCAGAACTATAACTTAGATCTTAACTTACAGCTTATGGGATAAGAAGTCCCATGTTCTTGCCTGTATCTGCCTTGAGTATGGTTTCAATACTGAGCTGAGAAGGATAGAGAGGAAACAGGTCATGATTGAAAAGCCATAGATTGTCACTACTCTTACTAAGATTTAGTACATTTTCTTGAATTTTTCTTCATTTACTATTTGCCCTTAGGAAAATTTCCAGAGACTTTAAATGGTTGAGTTTCTTTTCAATAAATTTCCACAATTATGTTTGCTTTGCTGAAGAGCAGATTCATAGAACTAATCATATTGCCATTTCAATAGTGAAATGCCACTAATTCATTTTTATAAGCTACTAAAACCACAATGCATAAGCAAGCAAAGTCAGTCAGGAAAAGTAAATTATAGGCCAACCTTAAGTAAAAGTTCCCAATAAATTGTTAATAAAATGAAACTAGCAGTTTATTTGTTAAAAATAATCTTACTTGGACATGATACATCATACCAGGAATTCAAAGACGTTTCAAGGTCATACCTGTTCATCTTAAAAGATAAAAGCAAGTTACAGAAAAACATGCCATATGGTCCTTTCAAACACATTTGGAAAGTACAAAAAAATTGTATGTGTTTTAATGAATGTGGTATATATGCAGTAATGTAGTACAAGTAGAAGAAATGGGCTGTACATATAAATTTTCATGATAATGTTTATCTCTGGGAAGGAAGGAAAGAAAAGGTCATAGTAGAAGTGGACATAGATTTCAAGTTGGTCTGATGGATGTTTATTAATATATAAAGAATATAGTCTTGAGTTAAACTCTCAACAAGTCTTAAGTTCTCAGCTCTGCCACTTATCAACTATGTGACCTTGAGCAAATCATTTAACTTCTCTGTGCCTCAGGCTCCTAATGTTCAAAATAAAGTTTATAATCCCTACCTTTATGAATCATTGTGAGAACTGGAAATCATGAATTCAAGTATCTGGTACATAGGAGATACTCAAGATATTAGAATCACTATTATTATTATCATGGCTATTGTTTTTACTACTAATATTATTACAAGAGTTTCCTTACATGTATTAAAAATCAATATTGTTGTATATATTCTATTCAGCACTATATCATACCCATTAAAAGATAATCTATAAAATATGGCCCCAACATTGGTTACTACCATATAGACACAGACTGAGTTTCCAAATTGACATGCAACATTAATCTCTTCTTAATGGATATTTCCTCCTCCCAGCTTAGGCTACTCTCTACAATAGTGAAGAATTTAATGTACTACGGCTAGTGAATCTTAATAAACACAAAGCTTTTACTGGGTCCAGCTGCCTAAACTCAACTCCAAAGGTGGAGTGTTACTCAAGTCAGAGTTATCAATAGAAGAAAGATCTATTTATTTCAGATTGTCTCACAAAACAGCAACAAGCCTTGGCTCTAAATCTGTCTCAACTTTGCTCCAATTGCCCTCTGAATTATTGACAGACCTAATTAACTCAAACCATCTTTCGCTAGGCAACAAATCTGATCCCCAAGCCTAGATTTGCTAAGAAGCCTAAAAGAGACAGCAAATAGTCATATCAAAGCCAAAAACTCTATCAAACATCCTGTCAATTAAAATCTTTTATCTCTCATAAAGGACACATGTCAATTTTAAACAAGAATTAACCTTTTCATTTTCATTTTACTTTTGAAGCTTAAGATTAAAAACGGACAGAAACTGATAAAGGAGACACTCAGGAACCACTGCTTTTGGGTCATGGAAATCTTTAAAACACCCTCAGAAACACATAGATAAATCTTTTGGTGAAATACTTCCAATTCTTTAGAGGCATTTTTAGCAAACACAAATGTTTATCCCAATGTGCTTTCAGTGCTGTCAGCACAAGCTTGGCATGTTTATAATGCAGTTTGCATCAAGCTCAAGTCCAAAATCTGGGCAGTTTTCAGAGAAGGCACCCAGAAACCATATTGTCTGCATTATTCACAATGCTGGAAGCAAGATCAATAGCTGCAGCTCACCAACAAGGCTCCAAAGCCCAGCAAGGAGTCATTTTTGACACAGTGAATTTAGTGAGAAAGATGTGCTCTTTTGCTGAACCCAAAGAGGGGTATTCTCAGGTTAACAAAGACGATAATGAAGTAGAAGCCTTCGGGCCAGAGAATACCACCTGGGATCCATTCTTACTGGGAAAGAGCTGTGTGCAAATACAACATCCAAGAGAGGAAAAATCACAATGGAGTTATTGCTTAAACCAGGGTATATACCAATGGAGGAAAGTGCCCATAAAGAGCACAGCCTAGGGAGAGGTCCCTCTACCCGCTCCATTCCCATCTGCCAGCCCGTCTGAAGACCATCAGGTCTTACACAAACTGAAGTCCTGAAGTCTCTTGGTTCTACCACCAGGAAGGGAAGACCCCTGGGGTTCTTCTTGGGAAAAAAGCACCAGGTAAGGACCACAGTGGATTTATCAGACACAATGCAGGGAATGGTGTATAAGGAGTCACTTGTTAACCACTGGGTATGTATACAGGTGGTCTGGAAAACTTGAACAAGGCGAGTCTCTGACAAGAACATCACTGGAACCAGAGGGTGAGTTAAATCCTTTTGAGAGGTGCCAGTACAAATTGAACCACAGTCAGAAGTGATTCTTTAAGTATCAAGACACTTTAAGTAGGAAGATGTTAAGTTAGAATAACCTAATATGATGTGTAAACTGTCTTATGATTAAATAGGTACCTAACTTAAACATAATACTACTATTAGTAACAACAGAAGGAAACCACCATTTCTTGATGGTCTACTACATGTCAAACATCATTAGGTATATTATTTCATTGATTCTCCAATGGGCCAAAAGATGGAGAACGTGTATACCCACTTTAGTGATAAGAACTTAAGCCTTTAGAGCAGGACCAGCAGAATTAGCATCACCTAGCAAAAGAAGAAGGGGGTGGCAGAGGATGAGATGGTTAGATAGCATCACTGACTCAGTGGACATGAATCTGAGCAAACTCTGGGAGACAGTGAAGGACAGGGAAGCCTGGTGTGCCATAGTTCATGTGGTTGCAAAGAGTCAGACACGACTCAGCAGCTGAACAACAACAAGGAACTTGTTATAAATGCAAGTTATCAGGCCCAACACCAGCCCTACTGCATCAGAAACTCTGGAGCTGGGACCAGAAACTAAGTTTAAACAACCTCTCCAGGTGATTCTGATGGTGGCCAAAATTTGAGAATCTCTGCCTTGGAGCAATGATTCTCAGCCTTGGCTGTACACTGAAATCTGAAGTTTTTAAAACTACTGATGCCTGGGTCTCATCCCTATATATACATATGATTTAATTGATCTGGGTGCAACCTCAGTATAAGATTTTTCACCCAGGGGACTTACAATGTGCAGTCAAAAATAAAAGCTGCTGCTAAATCGCTTCAGTCGTGTCTGACTCTGTGTGATCCCATAGACGACAGCCCACCAGACTCCCCCATCCCTGGGATTCTCCAGGCAAGAACACTGGAGTGGGTTGCCATTTCCTTCTCCAATGCAGGAAAGTGAAAAGTGAAAATGAAGTCGCTCAGTCGTGTCCGACTCTTAGCAACCCCGTGGACTACAGCCCACCAGGCTCCTCCGTCCATGGGATTTTCCAGGCCAGAGTACTGGAGTAGGGTGCCGTTGCCTTCTCCGAAATAAAAGCTACCACACTGGAAACTGATTTCCCAAGTTCCTCCATGATAATGAAAACAATGGAGCCAAGGTTTAAACTCAGGTTTAATTGTGTGCTGTGTCCATACACCTTTGCCGCTCAAAGCCTAGCCCAGAACCAGCAGCATCTGCATCACCTGGGAGCTTCCTAGGAATGTAGATGCTAGCTTATACTCCAGACCTATGGTATCAGAATCTACACAATCACAAGATTCCTAGAGGATAGGCATATTTAATAGAGTTTGACTGGCAGGATGTTACTCAATACTAATGAGTAGTATTAGCTAGTCATAGAGTCATACAGACATCAGTTCCAATTTAATTGTCCTTATCAGTATGGTAGATTTATTTTAAGATATTGACTGAGATTTCTTTTCCCATCCAATCTCTTTTTCCCATTTCCTTGTATCCATTAATCATCTGATTCTATTCATCAACAGAAATAGCTGGTTAAGAAGAAGTAATAGTGGGAGAAGGAGGAAGCTTACACAGTCTGGAACAAAGAAGTGAACTAAATGTTTAAACTCATATATTAAATCTATGCAGGTCTGGTGACTCAGACAGTAAAGAATCTGCCTGCAATGCAGGAGACCTGGGTTCAATCCCTGGAAAGATCCCCTGGAGAAGGAAATGGCAACCCACTCCAATATTCTTGCCTGGAAAATCCCATGGACAGAGGAGCCTGGAGGGCTACAGTCCATGAGGTCATGAAGAGTTGGATATCACTGAGTGACTAACACTTTCATTTTCACTTTAAATGTATATTAGAGAAAGAAAAGGAATCATGTATGACCTTAATATACTTACATTATTTAGGAATACATAAGTTTATAGTTAAGTGTTAGTTACTCAGTCATGTCTGACTCTTTGTGACCCCATGGACTGTAGCCCACCAGGCTCCTCTGTCCATGGAATTCTCTAGGCAAGAATACTGGAGCGGGTAGCATTCCCTTCTCCAGGAGATATTCCCGACCCTGGGATCAAACCTGGGTCTCTTGCATTGCAAGAAGATTCTTTATCACCTGAATCACCAGGGAAGCCCAAAGAATACCCCAAATATATCAATATGATAAATACTAAATTCTGAATAGTGGTTGCCTCTTCTGAAAAAGAGGGGAGACAACCAGGGAGAGGGTCATACAGAGAGTTTTAAGTAACTAGTAATATTCTGGAGAAGGCGATGGCACCCCACTCCAGTACTGTTGCCCAGAAAATCCCATGGATGGAGGAGCCTGGTAGGCTGCAGTCCATGGGGTCGCTAAGAGTTAGACACGACTGAGTGACTTTACTTTCACTTTCCACTTTCATGCACTGGAGAAGGAAATGGCAACCCACTCCAGTGTTCTTGCCTGGAGAATCCCATGGATGGAGAAGCCTGGTAGGTTGCAGTCGATGGGGTCACACAGAGTCGGACATGACTGAAGTGACTTGGCAGGCAGCAGCAGTAATATTCTATTTCTTAAGCTGGGAGGTAGGTTTATGGGTCTTTGTTATAGTAGTCTTTTGTATGTCCAAAATATTTAAGTAAATTTTAAGAAGAAAAGAAAAAACAATTCTCTCTTTTTCCACTACTTGTTGTTGGGGATTGAAATTTCCAAGCTTAATATGAAACCAGAATGGCTTATATTCAAATTACTGTTTTCCTAGAAGAAAAGTCCTTTTCCATATTCTGAATGTTTTATTAATTTCTATCTGTACAAAAAAATATTACATAGATCAAGTTGAATAAACCTATAGCAATGTCCACCTCTAGGGTGTGAAAGTTGGAACAGCTGGTGGAATGCTAGAAAGAGTAAATTCTAACTTTCGTCTGAGCCGTGGTTTAAAAGTTGTCACCTGGTCTATTAATACTTCAGATGGGGAAATGAAATAGGATTAATGTCAAATTGATTCTGCTTGAAGTGCAGCTGTTCCAATAAGAAAATGCTTGTAAGTGCTTACTCTCTTCCAAGCACTGTTCTAGTCTTATTAGATCAGACGATGGATTAATGCTATTATGAATTTACAGTAAATCCTATGAGGTAGGTACTATTATTACCTTATTTTACACATACAGGAAGACAATGTATTTAATCAAAATCACAAAGCTTGCAAAAGTCAGACCCAAGATCAAAATCAGGTCGTCCATTTCCAGGGCTCATAGTATCTTCTAGAAGTTCTTAACATAAGATGTTGACTCAATAAAAGAAAAGACCTTACTAATAATTGAAGCTTCTCTCAAATAGTAGGAATTGTCTTTTGGTTGAGAGTTCCATATCTCTAGAAGAATTCAAATAGGATTGAAAAAGAACCTCACTGGTTAAAAAGTTATTCTAAGTCCTTGCAACAAGAAGGATGATCCCTGGATCAGTAGCATCACTGGAGCATTTATTAAAAATGCAGGATCTTGGGCCTCATCCCAGATCTACTGAAACAGAACCTTCATTTTAACAAGCTCCCCCAGGGGAGAAGCACTAATCTAGATCCAGGTTTTGAATCATTAGCTTGAAGGTTCCTGTGTCGCATCACAAACACACTAAATCAGTATTTCTAGATTTTTTTAAAAATCTATATTTAACAAATGCTCTCAATTGCTTCGGATGAGCAATCAGATTTGGAAGTCAATGGTCAGGTGACCTTTAAGAGGCCCCTCTGTCTCTCAGATGGTAGAGAATCTACCTGCAATGCAGGAGACGTGGGTTCAATCCCTGAGTTGGGAAGATCCCCTGGAGAAGTAATGGCAACCCACTTCAGTATTCCTGCTTGGAAAATCCCATGGACAGAGGAGCCTGGAGAGCTACAGTTCATGGGGTCACAAAGAGTCGGACAAGACTGAACAACTAACACTTTCACTTTCCCATCTCTGAAAGTGGATGATCCTGGGTTTCATCCTTTCATCTTCCAGGTGGGGTTCAAGTCAGAGCAGGCAGAGAAGTGATTTCCCAGTCATCTACTGCTAACATGAGAATCCCACCCTGACAAGGTTGGTATATCCTGTCATTTGCAGGGCTTAGGTCATGAAGTCAAGGCCTTTACTTTATCAAACACCACATCTGACAATGGAACACACGTGCTTAGGAGGCTCCCTCATCTGACAGGGCAAAGAGATGTGACTCGTATGACTTCATCAGGGTTCAGAGGCGGATTCTTCCCCCTGCTCCCTTAGGTGGGGAGAGATGCTACTCACAGACCACAAGTGGACCGGCTATTTCCCCTTCAGAATGTTAAGGGATGTTTCAGGGCTTCCCACACTCACTACATTAGGCTGAATTTAAAGGCTGTCCGTTGGCCTGCCTCTTATTCCCAGATGAGTCAGTCTGTACATCTGACTCCATGTCAGATTAGCCCCTCCTCTCACTGGAAACTCCACTCCACTTTCAAGAAACAAAAATAAGTTTGAAATGCTCCAGTCTACATTTTCTCTGTTCCTTTCTTTATATAAATAAAAAGTTTTAAATTTACTCAGTATTGTCCATTGTTAGCATCTAGTCATATTTGAATGGAAAAGCCTCATGCCAGGTCTCAGAACCCAGACACCACTCTGGCCTTGCCTCTCTTACCCAGCCTCCTGCAATAGACCCGCCTTCCTCCTCCCTGCCCAGTGCTTAGCCCCTTTTCATACACTCTCCATGAATCGGTTCACATCCTTCCACTGTTCCAATCAGTAGGTATTAAATGTAATGGTATTAAATGCAACTAGAAATTATAAACAGCAAGTTAATCCTATAATTACTTGTTTGTCTGCCTCCCCTGCTAGACTGTATGCTCCCAGGCAGGCCTGTGGCCACTGTACTCAGCTTCTGTCCCAGGACCTAGAACAGAGTGGGTCGTGCTGGGTGCCAAGTAAATATTTTTTGAATGGATGAATAATTGAGCAAATAATTTAAAAAAAAAAAGATGAATAACCCAAGTGAAATTAGGAGGTAAAACCCACTGGGAAGCAAATCACTGAATATTTCCAAGAGTCAAGTAGGAATACTGAGAATACAACAGGACCAGATTCTGAAGCCAGACTTCTAGGTTTGAACCTGGGCTTTACCCCTTTCTAGCTGTGTGATTTGGGGCAAGTTTCTTAAATTCAATTTGCCCCAATTTCCTCCTATAAAAAAGTGGTAACAGGGGACTTTCCTGGTGATCCAGCAGCCAAGACTATGTGCTCCCAGTGTAGGGGGCCCAGGATCGATCCCTGGTCAGGGAACCAGATCCCAAATGCCACAACCAAAGATCCCACATGCTGTACCAAAGGTCAAAGATCCCACGTGCCACTACTAAGGCTCAGTAGCCAAATAAATAAATACTTTTTTAAAACAATAGTACTTTCCTCAGAGGACTGCTATGACAATCAAATGAGTTTACATACATAAGGACTGGGTATCTTGTACATGGATATCCTTGTAGATGCATCTATTGTGTTAGTTTATTATCTGTGCATCTATTCTGGTCTTATTTGTGGAGATAATGAACACTGAGCCCACATCAAACTCTCCTAGATCAGAATTGCATTTGAAGGATCACAGAGTGTGTTGACTGTCAAACTCAATTTGGGTCTTAAGGACAGAGCAGCAACTTGGCAAATGCACACAGGGTGGGTATTTTGGCAGTTGGGAAGGAGACAAGAAATGCCAGAGAAAAAAAAAAAGAAAAGCTACATAATAATTATGTGGAGTCATATATGTGAACGAAAAGAAAACCTGCTTAGGTTCAATGACAAGACAAATGACCAAAAAGTCACATGAGTTTTGTTTGGTTTTCAGCTTTGTTAATTTTTTTTTTTAAGATTTTTTTATGTGGGCCATTTTTTAAAGTCTTTATTGAATTTTTGTTACCATATTGCTTATGTTTTATGTTTTGGTTTTTCGGCCACAAGTCACGTGGGATCTTAGGCCCCCAACCAGGGATCGAACTCTCAGCACCTACACTGGAAGGCAAAGTTCCTAACCACTAGACCACCAAGAAAGTCCCTATTAATGCTCTTTTAAGGTTTTCCAGATGATGCTAGTGGTATAGAACCTGTAGGAGACATAAGAGGCCCGAGTTATGTTCTTATCTATTCCTCGGTCAGGAAGATTCCATGGAGAAGGAAATGGCAACCCATTCCAGTATTCTTGCCTGGAGGATCCCATGGACAGAGGAGCCTGGATGGGGTCACAAAGAGTCGGATATGACTGAAGTGACTTAGCATGCAAAGCAATTCTGAGCTCCCTGAAATTCCAGCAATCTTACACAGTCCTGAGTCAGGCCTCCTGAGGTGGGTGGAGGGATTCTGACACGGAGTCGTGGCTGCCTCTTCACCTATGGCAACTCCTTCATCTCTACAGGAAAGGTTGAATGACTGGGCCTCACATCTCTCAGTCATGACTTCTTCAAGATTTCAGTTTCTGCCTAATGTGTTTTTCTGGGTCTAGATTCCATGATAAATGTGAAGAAATAGTGAGTGAAAAGAGGTGCTTGTCGGGAAAACTTACTAGAGAATAACCAGTTGTCAAGGGTCAGCCATCCCCTAGCTAAAGTGAACTAGAATCAATTCTCTAACTGAACTCAAATAAATTAGCAAAAATATCTCCATAGACACAGTGTCTCTCATCAAGAAACCATCTTAAGCAATGAAAAAAAGATTAATTTTATTGCCGAGGGAAATGTCCTCAAATTCCAGCATGACGACTATATTTTCACCAGGGGACACATATTTTTTTTCTATTAGCTGAAGCTCCTCCAACACAATATTCTGCTATTGCCTTTGAAGGGAAAAGAATATATTCTCATTAAATTTCTGTTTACTTAGAATGTAAAATGTGGGCAGAGAGAAGGGATTTTTAGTCAGGTGTTTACCATAAGAAAATCTCAGTCTTATTCCCCAATGGCCATTCCAAGCTCCTGTGGCCAATAATGCCTTTAGTTAAATCTACTCTTAGAGAATGGCGATGGAAACACATTAGCAGAATAAGTCATTGGCTGCCTCTTCACCATGTTGAAGGAACTGCAGAAAATCACGCTTGCCTCCCTAAATTGTTCCAATCTCTTTCATTCATGCAGTGATACCTAGTAAATTTTTTACTAGGTATGTCAAACAATAAAAGATTTTATCTGCAAATAAAAGTTGGCTCCAAGCTGGTATAAAAGTCTTAGTGCCACTACTGGGTCAGGGCACCCTGCTATGGCTATCTTGTTTTGCTCCTGTTTCAGTCATGGGCTGTTTCCTTCGGGTAGGGGCACCACAGCCAGTCTTTGCCCTACCACTGAGGACTGGGGCAGCGTCACACCCAAATGGAAGAAAATTCAGCTGACCCTGAAGTGGTTGAAGGGAATTTGTCCTGTAAAAGGTCCCCATGACTGATGGGAGGGAAACCACCCAAGGGAACGCTCACTGTGGAGAGTGAGAATGCAGAATAAATGAAGAAGATGGTAGGGTACTCAGCTCAGGTTCCTACCTGTAAAGAAGATGAAGACTGGGAAGGGGGTACTTCTGAAGGCTTGCATGTGGGGAGAAACAGAATCTAGAGTGTTAGTGTGACTAACACTAACTTCTGAGGCAGATTCTTGTTCTGCCTGGAATCTTCAAGGATCCTTAAAATATACTTCCATCACTCTCAGTCAACTGACACAGGTTTTGTCCTTATGCCCAAGGAACCTGCTTGGCTGACACTATATGGCTACCTCCAACAAAGTGAGATCTCAAACCCAAGAAAACCCTGGCAAACGTAGGTGCCAGGCATTGAGGTCCATGCTTTACATGCATTGTCTCACAAGACCTCCACTGTAATTCTGAGATAGGTTGGAAAAATCCTCATTTCTTGAAGTGAGGAGACTGAGGCTCTGGAAAGGTAAGGACTTTGCCTGAAGTTATCCAAAGGGCAGGTGATAGAGCTGGGGCACAAATCCAGACTGTCGGATAGAGTTTGTGGTCTTCACATCATGAGCTAAAACACCTCATCATGTGTACTTTATTTAGTCCCACAATAACCCTATAAAGGAGGTATGATCACCTCTCCTTGAGCTTGGAAGAAAAATTGATGAACTTGTCTTAATGACATTGCTGATGCTAGGTTTACCTGTCTTGGGAGTCCAAACATTTAACCACTCTGCTTAAAGAATACAGAAGAGGCTGTCCTAAATGGCACAGAGCTCGGTTCTCTTAGGACATGTCTTTTCTAAGAATATTGGTGGTGGAGGGCAGTTCATATCTTTTAAGGGCACAGAGGTACCTGAAATGCGCAGTATTTGTGTATCCTGCCCATCATAATCAGATGGTTTCCCTAAGATCCTACTGGTCTATCTTCTGAATTCATTCCCTACAGAACACACGCAGCCTAGGGGAGATTTAGTTAACAAAAACTCAATCCGTTTGATATTTTAAGGTTTATTTTATTATTATTTTAACTAATAATTTGCCTTGGTTATTCTCCATTTGACAGCAGTTCAGCTGATGGAGAAAGACACTTAGGAGAAGAATGACCTGGCTAGCAGGCAGACCATTGTATCTGAAATAAAAATCAATTGCCCACCATTCAGATTGCAGAAGAAGTTGCAAATAAAATTACTGTAAATTTAATTAAAACATTCCAGTCGAGTCCATACATTTGGTATTGATTACCTGGCCTGCAATTTCAGGGAGTTAATTAACACAGCCTGCGCCTGGACAACAAGCGAAAGCTGGAGCAGGAACTGGTTGTCTTAGCAACAGGTAGGCGAAAGCAGCTCACAGATTAAATGGGAGGAAATACAGAATCTTAGTGAATTAGACTTAAACGCAATGACTGAAAAATACGAAGAGGGAACTTAAAGTTCAAAACCCACTTTATGAACACGAGTCATTGTGTGTTTCTAATTGGGCCAGAACGGAGTGTTTAGACTGAAGGATGGGACGACTGAGTGGGAAGGCTGAAGATGGGGTTCATTTCAGATAATCTGTTATGAGAGGACCTCCTCAGCATTGCTGGCCCAGGGTACTGACTCCTGCAAGAATTCATTTGAAAAAAAGAAAAAATGCCATTATGAATAATCTCCTAGATCCATAAGTAGAATGGATCTATTTATTTTCCCTTCCCCACAATGAGGCATCCTATGGAAAGAAAGCACATTCAAGGGGATTGGTTAATAGGGTGACCACCATGGAAACTGCTCCTGCACCCTGATAATACACATGCCCTTGACCACCGCCTGGGTGTGCACCCAGGGCTCTCTCCTTTGCTTTCCTGTGTGCTAGAGGTTTTATTTTTTTCAGAAAAGAAACACATCTCTGCATTTGGTGGCATCAGCAGAGGATAACTGGTGACTGTGGTCCCTAACAAAAATTAGGGACCATGCATTTACAGAGAGATGATGTCACTTATATTAGGAACTAAATCCCATCCCTACCATCTCCCCTCTCCCCCACCCACCCTAGAACACACACACCCTATTCTCAGATGCCTGAAAGTTCCTTACTGAGTCTAGTATTCTAGCTTAGAGTTTTGCATCTTCTTAAAACACAAATAACTTTGGGAGAGGTGACACAATGATGATGATGATGATGATTAATAAAAAGTTTCCCAGTTATCTAGTATCTGCCACATGCCAAGAATGATGTCAGGTGCTTTCCTATATGTTGCTTCATTTGATATTCAAAACAAACTCTAAGAAACAGGGAAACTGAAGAAATTGAGGTGCACAAATGTCAGTTACCGTACCCTGGATCACATTTCTGGTGTATGGCATGGATTTCCCCAAAGTCTGTGTTCTTTCCACTATACAAGCACTTTTCCAGCTTTTGCTAAGTAACCCCTCACCAATCCCCCTTTTAAAAAACTGAAACAGAACCCTATGTGGCAGGGGCACTCAGACTTATAAACTAGGTAAACGCAGAGAGAGCATGGCAACAAAGCTCACTCAACTCAGCTGCCGGCACACAGACCCCAGCCTCACAGAGGCCCTGGGACTCCTCTGCACAGGTCAGGGTTTTGAGGACATGGTGGCAATGGCCCTGGACACTATCATGACCTCCCCACTCAGCAGAGAGGAGTCAATTCACCGCCTGCCTCTCCCTCCCTCGTGCCACTGCCGTGGAATCCCAGCTGGTGCTGTAGGTCTTGGCTTTTTCCTCACTGGGGATTACCAATAAACAAACACATAATCAAAAGAAAAAGACAGAGATCCTATTCCAAAATGTATTTTAGCTGGCCTTGGAGAGCATGTTTTAGGGATTTGATTTACTTTCCTAATCTCATTTAAACTCGAGTCAACATTAACTGGCTCTCCTTCCACATGTCTTTGTAACAATGCTTGCGTTTAACTCCTGATCTATTAATTTGTTAACAAACATATTGAAAAGGAAACGTTATGTGCTTACCATAAATTTAAAGAACCAAAGTTCTTTTCTAACATGCATTCACATAACTACAGTGGAGGATCGGTCCATTACCAACTAAACAAATTACAGTACCAGCAGTGGTTTGTGTACTGGGCTCTGAGAAACGCTGGAAACATTAGAAACGTTCATCTCTAGGTAATTTCAAGAGCCTCTTCCAGCTCTGCCCTCTTGGAATCTAAACTTCTACTGCAATATGGTAAGGGAGATATCTGAGCAGCATGCAAGGGGACAGAGGGACGTCCAAGGCAGCTGAAGGAAGGCAGGCAGACCGCAGCTAGGCATAGTGGAGATGGCCAGAGGCAAAGGAAGTCGGCCAGGTGGGAACACAACCACCTAAGTTCTGTCAGCTACTCTCTGACCACCTAAAGTTCCCCTCTGCCCTTGGGATTCCTCCCACCCCAGAGAGCTGAATGGGAGGCAAACACACGGATCATCAGGTCCATCCCTACATACGGGCTCCCAGGGTGGACACATTGTGTTAGTCACTCAGCCACATCCGACTCTTTGTGACCCCATGGACTGTAGCCACCAGGCTCCCCTGTCCATGAAATTCTCCAGGCAAGAATACCGGAGTGGGTGCTACTCCCTTCTCCAGGGGAGCTTCCCTACCCAGGGATCGAAGCCAGGTCTCCTGCATTGCACATGATCCTTCATTATCTGAGCCACCCAGGAAGCCTGGGTAGACACGGGAGCTATACAAATTCCATTCTAGGTGCCCCCCTGCTCCACTGTCCACTGCTAACTTCTACACGAGGCTGCTCTTCTGTTCACAAAGTATATTCACATATGTTATCGTTTCTATGAGATACGGAGGTATCTAATGCTCATTTTGCAGCTGAAGAAACTAAGGCTTCTAAAAGGAAATGAGCCACATTGGACATGTCAACCTTCAAACTCAGTCCTGTTTTCCTCCAGGCTGCAGCTGCCTCTACATGCTACAGGCAACACAAAATTCTGATCTCTGAACTCAACAACCACTTTCACAAATTTTTTTTAAGTTTCTCTAGGGAGTTTGACTGAGATGTAGGAATTGTTCCAGTTCCTGGGGACAGGGATGCACAGGCGGACAGTTTCCCCCATTGCTGAGAATGGTTTTGATACATTCGGCCAGTGAGCCACACTCTGAATGTCACTGTTTTACAAAGTTCTAGGAAGGAGCATGGGGTCCTGGGAGTTAAAACCCCAGACCTGCCACATTCTTCTCTCAGCTTGTTTCTTCCTATGCAGTTGAACCCATCATGCCAGGACCCAGAAGGGTCTTTGAGCCTCCCATTTCAGGACTCTGCAGCCCGGCCTGTGTGTGGAGTGGACTGTCAGGTACACTAATTGGCACAGTATAAACGCCTCCTCTCTCTCCGCTTCACAGGAAAATCAAGTGTGTATATTTATTTGGCATGAGGGTAGGGGTGGGTGGGTGTGGGAGAAGGTCCTCTAGAATGAAATGGCCTTCGCTCAAAATCTGGACCTCACCTTTACTAACTGTGTGAATATAGGCAAGTTAGTTAACGTTAACTTTTCTAAACCTGTTTCTTCAACTATAAAATAGGGGGAAAAAAACAAACATCCAAATGACTGATGATCAAATGACGTGAACTCTAAGAGAACTAATATAATATAATACCTGGCTTGTAGTGAATCCTTAAATAAAATAGCTGTTACGAGGATGACTAAGATATCTTTGTTCTCTGCTCCAGCTCTGCCTAGTCCTCTCTGTAGTTTAGAAAAGAAGCAAAGAACTGGCAGAACAGCCTCTGAGGAATCAGCCATATGTTTAGACAGCCCCCTACACACACAGGTGTTCAGTTCCATCTTCCCTAACAAGACAGCCATTAGATTCGGGATGGCGTGGAGTTGTGTTTCAGGAGAGGGACAGAGGGAGGAGGAGTCCAGAGGCCCTCCACTCTAATTCTCCAGCCCAAGGTCACCATCCAACCACCAGTGGGCTTTCCCCGCCTGTGTGTTTCATCAGCCTATAAAATGGCATGAGGTTTCTTGAGCTGCAGTTAGGAGAGTGCATACAGACCAGTAACTCTGTGTGGAACCTCATTAACGTGAGTGATAAAGTGAAGGTCAGCTGCCTTTACAAGGACAAGAAGTGAAGAACCTAATACCCAGAAAGCCAGGAGGCTAAGGAGAAACAGGAAGCACTTTCAGCGCTCAGGATGAAAAGTGGGAATCTATCAAGGGGGCATGTACTCATCAGGAGCATGCCAAAATTCACTGAAAATAGTGCATAAAAGACAAATATTTATAAAGATCTTAAGTTCAGAGGCTTCCAAATAAAACGAAAATAATATACAACAAACCTTTATAGGATACTAAGCCAAAACAGAGATCCTACCTCTTGTTACACAAATTTTTCTAAGCATCTACTATACTCCAAGACTGTTAGAAAGGGAGAAACACGTTCTTTAATTACCAATCACCCCACATCCTGCTACTATTCATTATTCTATGTCTCATCATTCCATGTATCTAGTAACTACTAAGTGTCTCCAAGCTTTTCAATACTCCCCGAGGTATGAAACCAATGGGGATTGTTTCAACTGCCCACTACATATTTCCCTTAGGATGAAACAGCATGTGCCCACAACCAGAAGTAGGGCAGTGAATCATCTGAGTGTTTTCTGTCTCCATGCTCACAGGAATGGTCTATTCTGTGCTGTACTCAGACGCTCAGTTGTGTCTGACTCTGTGATCCCATGGACAGTAGCCCACCAGGCTCCTCTGTGCATAGGATTTCCCAGGCAAGAATACTGGAGTAGGTTGCCATCTCCTCCTCCAGGGGATCTTCCTGACCCAGGGATCGAACCCATGTTTCCTGCATTGCAGGCAGATTCTTTACTGCTGAGCCACTGGGGAACCCTGGAATGGTCTGTAATGGGCACATAGACATAGCCTGCTTAGAGCCCTGCTCTGGGGCTTTTTCACTGGAGATGATGACTTTTCTTTATTCTGTGGTCAGGGAGATGGGGAACTCTGTCTCTGTGGCTGTCAAAGGACTACATCCCCCAGCTGGTAGAGGAAATGACTCCAGAAATGACGAAGTGAAGTGACACACAAAGAGAGGCAAATGTGTGCGTGCACGTGATGTGTGCACACATGTACTTACATGTGTACCCATGGGTATGTGTATATGAGAGAGACAGAGAGAGGGATGAAGGTGGAATGTTTTCAGGGTATTTTATCCCAGGATCTGTAACACCCAAAGCCAACTTTACTTTTGCTCTGTTCTTGTTGTATTATAAAAGCCAAGAAATTACCTAAAGTTTGGTTCCTATAACTCACAGAAAGAGAAGAGGAAATAAAATAGAAAATAGGCTATGATCTCAATTTTCAAGGAGCTTAACACCTAGTTAAAGAGGTAAGCATAGCCATTCGAACCTCTAAGCAGCACAAATGTCCACTTATAAGAGTGTACAAGAATATGAATGACCATAAAACAGTGGGCTCGTCTCTCTAATGGTTGTGTTCTGTGACACTAAACAATATACACCATTCCCTCCTTCAAACTGCTTCATTTCAGTCCATAAATCAGTCCTCGAGAGCAAGAAGATTAGGACAGAAACCCCGTAGAAACCTATTATTCCAAGGCAAGTACAGTGGGCCAGGGCCACATTTCCCAGAAGATTCCTTGAAACATTGATCTCAGGAGATGTGGAACTGAGTATACTCTTCTCAAAATGGCACACCCTGTAACTAGCAGAGAGCCTCGTGTGTGTGTATGTGTTAAACACCAAATATACATTTGTTAAGTGAGTGAATAAGGACATCCCTGGTGGCTCAATGGTAAAGAATCTGCCTGCAAAGCAAGAGATGTGGGAGACACAGTTTCAATCCCTGGGTCGGGAAGATTCCCTGGGGGAGGAAATGGCAACCCACTCCAGTATTCTTGCCTGGAGGATCCCCATGGACACAGGAGCCTGGTGGGCTACAGTCCATGGGGTCGCAAAGAGTCGGAAACAACTAAAGTCACCAAACACGCACACACAAGTGAGTGAAAAAAGCTGCCACGAAAATTCAATCCCTTGTCAAATAAGTTTGAGAAGTGTTACATGTTTTGCCCTCTTCTTTGAGATCCCCAGTCCAAATGAGAAAAAATAAAGCCTCTGAGAAGTTCTGCAGGAAAGAAACATGTTTCACTTGGGTTAGTTCACTGTTCCCCCAAACTGTTTAAGGCTAACACCAGTTAGCACCCTGATTCTCAGATCTAACGCATGGACCATGCACGGGCGACACAGACAGGTGCCACTGGTCCAGAAGTAACCCTTTCCCACCGCGTGGCCTGGATTGGCCAGAGCATGACAAGCAGGAAGCCCAGAGCTTCCCAGTAGCACCTGCTCCAGGCTCCCAGCCCATTTCCATTTCAGCAGGTCTGCTTTCCAAAGGGGTAGAGAGCAAGGGGTGTACCCTCTTAACCTAGGCCCCCCTGCCCCCTATACACACACACACGTATCCACAGCAGCCCAAACAAAACACTGGAGGGTGAGCTTAACCAGGAGTATTTAAATATCAAGGCAAGGAGAAAAGCTCTGAATCTGAATGTAACAGGCTGGCACAAATTAGGAAAGATTAATAGAGTCAGACACACACTCTTTGAGTCATTTTTAGATAATCAGTAGGTTCTCACTGGCATTATCCTAATCCAGCACCACAGTGGAAGAAAATTCACTCGATGGCTCTCATGGTCAACTCCACAGGAACCAAATAAGCTATATTAATGTGCAGAAAAGATCAGGGCCAGGGCAGAAGGGGCAGAGAGCTAATTCCAAGTATGAAATACTGCCAGAATTCAGGAGCGCTGCTTCTTTAGGGAAGACTGACATTCTCCGTAGGAAAATTATATAGTTACAATGATTAATTACATCCATTTGAGTTAGTCTTTGCAAAGCAGACCTCAGGAGCTATGCTCAGGAGTTGATTCTTCAAAGTTCTTAGCCCAAAATATAATAGGGCAAATGGCAAAATGAGGAGCCAAGATAGCACTGACCTTCTCAGCAGTAGTTTCTTTTTTTTTAGTGGAAATTGAAACTGGAGATACAGCCATTCATTAAAGAAAAAAAAAAGGAAGGGAAGGGGTGATGGTAACCACTGCAGTCCTCATTTAGGTAGGTCCTTTTGGCGAGTCACTTAAAACTTTTATTATAGTCAGCTTCACACAATTGTCCCATCTCCAGGGGATCTTCCCAACCCAGTGATCGAACCCAGGACTCCCACATTGCAGGCGGATTCTTTACCAGCTGAGCCATGGACTGTATAGTCCATGGGGTCGCAGAGTCAGACACGATTGAGCGACTTTCCCTATCACTTTCACACAATCTTTCCTAACTTTAATGGTCATATCAGAAGTTGATCTGTCCAGTATGCTTTCTCCTTCTTCTGAAAAGAAATCCTTCACTTAATCTGAAGAATTATTCACCCTGTACTCTATGTGATTCTGATGGGGCAGCCAATTACCATGTCCTGTCCCCAGTTCCCAGGTGTTCATACGTGCCCACACCATTTGAGTCCCATGGTCCCAAAGATTGGGCCAGGGATTAGCACGTGACCCAGACCAGCCAATCAGAACACTTTGCATGGTTATCCTATAAACTTTGGAAGAAGAACAGTTTCCCCACTCAGTGAGAAGGACTTATTTTTTTCTAGGGTTGCTGGCAGCCATTTTCCCATATGAAGGAAGAGAGCAAGACTAATGCGGAGAAGCTCAGGACAAAGAGATGGAAGTGGTGAGGCAGGAATAATGGTGAAATTGAGAGAGATTTGATTATACTGCTTGAGTTCCTCATGTTAATTATGCCTGAAGCCATTAATTTTTTTTTTTAACTAAGGCTAGTTTTTGCTGGATTTTCTGTCACAACTGAAAGAATCTGACCTTAAAGTGACCCCACTGTCAAAACTGGATTAGTGTATCTTCTCTGAAAATGGCACTAATTGCAATAGAGTTTTAATTGTCCATTTTGATGAACTGACAGTGAGCTCAATGAGCACTCCCAGGGCAGAGGAACCATCAATTTTTCCCCAGTTCTTCAACCTGTAAATGACAATTGGCTGGCATAATAGTTCCCTAATACTGTTCTAACAAACTGCCATAAACTACATATTTAAAAAACACATTTATTGTCCTACAGTTTTGAAAGTCATAAATCTAAAATAAACCTTACTGAGCTAAAGTCAAGGTATTGGCAGGGCTGGTTCCTTTGAAAGTTTCCGAGGGAAATCTGTTTCCTTGTCTGTTTCAGCTCCTGGGGCCACTTGCATTCCTTGGCTCCTGGCTGCTTCCTCAGAACACTCCAGGCTTTTGCTTTTATTGTCACATCTCCTATTACTCATTCTGTTCCTCCTCCCTTCTTCTTCTAAGAACCCTTGCGAACTTTTAGGCCTGCCTACATGACCCAGAATAATCTCCCCATCTCAAGATCTTTAACTTAATTACATCTGCAAAGTCTCCTTTACCACAGAAGGTAGCATCTTCACATGTTCCAGGGGTGAAGATGTGGGCATCTTTGAGGAACCATTATTCAGCTTAGCATGCTAAGTTGCCTCAGTCATGTCCAACTCTGTGCAACCCCATAGATGGCAGCCCACCAGGCTCTGCTGTCCCTGGGATTCTCCAGGCAAGAACACTGGAGTGGGTTGCCATTTCCTTCTCCAATGCATGAAAGTGAAAAGTGAAAGTGAAGTCACTCAGTCGTGTCCAACTCTTAGCAACCCAATGGACTGCAGCCTACCAGGCTCCTCGGTCCATGGGATTTTCCAGGCAAGAGTACTGGAGTTGGGTGCCATTGCCTTCTCCGCAGCTTAGCATAGCTGGATGCAAACAGCAGTTGTAGAAAAGAAGTGTGTGGTGTATTTGCAGTCTTTCCAAAGCCCAGTGTTGTAAGACTCTTCTATATCAGGGAAGGCAGAGGATTATAGCCCAGAACAAAGAAGAATAGCCACCAGATCCTCCCTGTGGGCCTGAGGATCCTTGCTGTCATTTTACAACATCCGAACTCCTATTTTAAGTATTTCCTTTCCTAATGTCTTTGTCCAAAGTACATTATTTGCAGTTCTCTACATCAATATGACCTTCCAGCACTTGAAGCAAAAGAAATTTGGGGACCCAAAGAGCCTTCCCTTTAAATCATGCTCTTTACTTGGATCTAAGCATAGATCTGGGCTTGCCCTCAAGGGAGGGCATCACAGATTCTAATTATAGGGAAGATCCATGCTCTTCCAGAGCCAAGGCAGCTAGCTTTTCAGATGCTGGGTGGGGCTGACAAGATTGTTCCTGAATGTCAGACATAAGCTGATGCTGACTCACTCACCAGATTTCATGACTTACAGAGAAACACATTGTAATATATGTCAGTCAGCTCAGTTCCCATTTCTTCCCCTAGCTAATGTCCAATTGCCTATCAGGTTAAGAAAACCAAGACAGGATTCACCAATTATTAATAGTAAGAGTTTTATCCTTGAGTATTACAAGCCTCTTATCCTTATCCATCAGAGGGCCAACAGAATGAAAAGCACAATCACAGAAAACTAACCAAACTGATCACAAGGACCACAGCCTTATCTAGCCTTGTCTAGCTCAATGAAACTATGAGCCATGCTGTGTAGGGCAACCCAAGATGGACAGGTCATGATGGAGAGTTCTGACAAAATGTGGTCCGCTGGAGAAGGGAGTGGCAAACCACTTCAGTACTCTTGCCTTGAAAACCCCATGAACAGTATGAAAAGGCAAAAGATAGGACACTGAAAGATGAACTCTGCAGGTCAGTAGGTGCCCAATATGCTACTGGAGATCAGTAGAGAAATAACCCCAGAAGAATGAAGAGACAGAGCCGAAGCAAAAACAACACCCAGTTATGGATGTGACTGGTGATGGAAGTAAAGTCCAATGCTGTAAAGAACAGTATTGCATAGGAACATGGAATGTTATGCCTATGAATCAAGGCAAATTGAAAGTGGTCAAACAGGAAGTGGCAAGAGTGAACATTGACATTTTAGGAAGCAGTGAACTCAAATGGACTGGAATGGGTGAATTTAACTCAGATGATCATTATATCTACTACTGTTTGCAAGAATCCCTTAGAAGAAATGGAGTAGTCATCATAGTCAACAAAAGAGTCCAAAATGCAGTACTTGGATGCAATCTCAAAAACGACAGATTATCTCTGTTTGTTTCCAAGGCAAGCCATTCAATATCACAGTAATCCAAGTCTATGTAATACTGAAGAAGCTGAAGCTGAACGGTTCTATGAAGACCTACAAGACTCTCTAGAACTAACACACAAAAAAGATGTCCTTTTCATTATAGGGGACTGGAATACAAAAGTAGGAAGTCAAGAGATACCGGGAGTAACAGATAAAATTGGCTGTGGAGTACAAAATGAAGCAGGGCAAAGGCTAACAGAGTTTTGCCAAGAGAACACACTTGTCATAGCAAACACCCTCTTTCAACAACACAAGAGAAGACTCTACACATGGACATCACCAGATGGTCAACACCGAAATCAGATTGATTATATTCTTTGCAGCCAAAGATGGAGAAGCTCTATACAGTCAGCAAAAACAAGACTGGGAGCTGACTGTGGCTGAGATCATGAACTCCTTATTTCAAATTCAGACTTAAACTGAAGAAAGCAGGGAAGACCACTAGACCATTCAGACCTAAATCAAATCACTTACAATTACACAGTGGAAGTGATGAATAGATTCAAAAGATTAGATCTGAGAAACAGAGTGCCTGAAGAACTATGGACAGAGGCTCCTGACATTGTATAGGAGGCAGTGATAAAGACAATCCCCAAGAAAAAGAAATGCAAAAACACAAAATGATTGTCTGAGGAGGCCTTACAAATAGCTGAGAAAAGAAGAGAAGATAAAGGCAAAGGAGAAAAGGAAAGATACATCCATCTGAATGCAGAGTTCCAAAGAATAGCAAGGAGAGATATGAAAGCCTTCCTCGGTGATCAATGCAAAGAAATAGAGGAAAACAATAGAATTGGAACAATAAGGAAAAGACTAGCAATCTCTTCAAGAAAATTAGAGATACCAAGGGAACATTTCATGCAAAGATAGGAACAATAAAGGACAGAAATGGTATGGACCTAACAGAAGCAGAAGATATTCAGAAGACGTGGCAAGAATACATAGAAGAACTATAAAAAAAGCTCTTCATGACCCAGATAACTACAATGGGGTATGATCACCCACTGAGAGCCATACATCCTGGAATGCGAAGTCAAGTGGGCCTTAGGAAGCATCACTATGAACAAAGCTAGTGGAGGTGATGGGATTCCAGTTAAGCTATTTCAAATCCTAAAAGATGATGCTGTGAAAGTGCTGCACTCAATATGCCAGCAAATTTGGGAAACTCAGCAGTGGCCACAGAACTGGAAAAGGTCAGTTTTCATTCCAATCCCAAAGAAAGGCAATGCCAATCATTCTACCACACAATTGCATTCCTCTTACATGCTAGCAAAATAATGCTCAAAATTCTCCAAGCCAGACTTCAACTGTACATGAACCATGAACTTCCAGATGTTCAAGTTGGATTTAGAAAAGGCAGAGGAAACAGAGATCAAATTGCCAGTATCCATTGGATCATCAAAAAAGCAACAGAGTTTCAGGAAAACATCTACTTCTGCTTTATTGACTACGCCAAAGCCTTTGGGTGGATCACAACAAACTGTTCAAAATTCTGAAAGAGATGGGAATACCAGACCACCTGACCTGTCTCCTGAGAAATTTGTGTGCAGGTCAGGAAGCAAAAGTTAGAACTGGACATAGAACAACAGACTAGTTCCAAATCGGGAAAGGAGTATGTCATGGCTGTATATCGTCACGCTGCATATTTAACTTATATGCAGAGTAAGTAAAGTTAGTTAAGTTACATTGCTCAGTCGTGTCCTACTCTTTGCGACCCCGTGGACCGTAGCCCACCAGGCTCCTCCATCCCTGGGATTCTCCAGGCAAGAATACTGGAGTGGGTTGCCATTTCCTTCTCCAGGGGATCTTCCTGACCCAGGGATCGAACCCAGGTCTCCCGTATTAGAGGCAGACGCTTTAACCTCTAAGCCACCAGGGAAGCCCAGATATATGGGGCTGATATATGCAGCCCCATATATATGATATCATTATATCATGATAAATGCTGGGTTGGATGAAGCACAAGCTGAATCAAGATAGCCGAGAGAAATATCAGTAACCTCAGATATACAGATGGCACCACCCTTATGGCAGAAAGCGAAGAAGAACTAAATAGCCTCTTGATGAAAGTGAAAGAGGAGAGTGAAAAAGTTGACTTAAAACTCAACGTTCAGAAAACTTAGATTGTGGCATCTGGTCCCATCACTTCATGGCAAATAGATGGGGAAACAATGGAAATAATGAGATACTTTATTTTCTTGGGTGCAAAATCACTGCAGATGGTGATTGTAGCCATGAAATTAAAAGATGTTTGCTCTTTGGAAATAAAGCTATGACCAACCTAGACAGCATATTAAAAAGCAAAGACATTACTTTGCCAATAAAGGTACATCTAGTCAAAGCTATAGTTTTTCTAGTAGTCATGTATGGATGTGAGAGTTGGACTATAAAGAAAGCTGAGCTCCAAAGAATTGATGCTTTTGAACTGTAGTTTTGGAGAAGACTCTTGAGAGTCCCTTGGAGTACAGGAAGATCCAACTAGTCAGTCCTAAAGAAGATCAGCCCTGAATATTCATTAGAAGGATTGAGGCTGACACTGAAACTCCAGTACTTTGGCCACCTGATGTGAAAAACTGACTCATTGGAAAAGACCCTGATGCTGAAGGTGGGAGGAGAAGAGGACAACAGAGGATGAGATGGTTGGATGGCATCACCGACTCAAAGGACATGAGTTTGAGTAAGCTCCAGGAGTTGGTGATGGACAGGGAAGCCTGGCGTGTTGCAGTCCATGGGGTCACAAAGAGTAGGACACCATGACTGAGTGACTAAACTGAACCAGAGAGTATTATCTCCCATCTGTTGATGATTGCTATATCCCAAATGTATTGTTATCCACATGTAGTAGTTACGATCAAACAAGCTGCTATAACAGATGAACTCCCACATTTCAGGGGCTTAACATAATAAAAGCTTATTTTTTCACTCAAACTGCAGTTAGTAGTGGCAGAGTAAAGAGTTTAGTTGTGCTCCATGCAGCCAAACAGAAACACAATGGATTCCCTCATATGGATCCCTCATTCCCCATAGCCTTGGAGACTTACAAATAGCTGGAAGGCAGAGAAAGACCCTCATGGAGGTGCACCTCTAAGAGGCTTTTATGGACCTGACACATATGACTTTCATATTCCAACAGCTAGAACTTAGTCATTTGACCTCACCTAAATGCAGAGACTCTTGAGAGTCCCTTGGACTGCAAGGAGATCCAACCAGTCCATTCTGAAGGAGATTGGCCCTGGGATTTCTTTGGAAGGAATGATGCTAAAGCTGAAACTCCAGTACTTTGGCCACCTCATGCGAAGAGTTGATTCATTGGAAAAGCCTCTGATGCTGGGAGGGATTGGGGGCAGGAGGAGAAGGGGACGACAGAGCATGAGATGGCTGGATGGCATCACTGACTCGATGGACGTGAGTCTGGGTGAACTCTAGGAGTTGGTGATGGACAGGGAGGCCTGGCGTGCTGCGATTCATGGGGTCGCAAAGAGTCGGACACGACTGAGTGACTGAACTGAAATGCAGAGGAGGCTGGGAAATGTAGGCTGGTTCTGTGTCCAGAAAGAAGATGGAGAAGCTTTCAGGAAATGCATAGGAATCTCTCCGAACACAGGTTTTTCACATGATCTCAGCTAATCCCACCAACAAGTGTACCATTCTCATTTCTGTCATACAGTTGAGCTACAGAGAATTCAGGTACCTCGCCAAGTTCACTCAGCCCAAACTGTACTCAGAATGCAAGTCGTTCTGACTCCTAAACCCATGCTCTTAACCAATGGTTCTCAACGGGGGACAATTTGCCTGTCTACACTCCCCCTACAGAGATATCTGACAATGTCTCTAGATATTTTGATTGTCACAGCTAGGGTGTTGGACCATAAAGAAAGCTGAGTGCCCAAGTATTGATGCTTTTGAACTGTGGTGTTGGAGAAGACTCTTGAGAGTCCCTTGGACTTAAAGGAGATCAAACCAGTCAATTCTAAAGGAAATCAACCCTGAATATTCATTGGAAAGACTGATGCTGAAGCTCCAATACTCTGGCCATGTGATGTGAGGATTTGACTCACTGGAAAAGACCCTGATCCTGGGAAAGATGGAGGGCAGGAGAAGAAGGGGATGACAGAGGATGAGATGGATGGATGGCATCACCGACTCAATGGACATAAGTTTGAGCAAGCTCTGGGAGATGGTGATGGACAGGGAAGCCTGGCGTGCTGCGGTCCATGGGGTCACAAAGAGTCGAACACAACTGAGCAACTGAACAACAACAGGGGGTGTTGGGGGGTGGGGCAGCAGTACTGGCATTAGTCGGAAGAGACCAAAGATGCTGCTACATATCTTACGATGCACAGAAAAACCCCCATGTTCAGACACGACTTAGTGACTGAACAGCAACAACATCTGTCCGAAATGCCAGCTGTGCCCCGATTGAGAAATGCTGTTCTTAACATTATTTGTTGTTGCTCAGTCACCAAGTTGTGTCCAGGTCCTGCGAGCCCATGTACTGTAGCCCTCCAGGCTCCTCTCTTAACATTATACAATTCTATAATTCTAAGGATAAGGGGCCAACCTCCAGAGGTTGCCCCACTAGAAAAGCTCCTGACACTGACATGAAACTGTTAAATTTAAGGGTTACAGGGACTTTTTTCTTTAATGGAAAAAGCAAAGTGCCAAATTATTTAACTTATGATGGAAATTATTGCTCCAATAAAAATATATCCTTTGGAAATATGACTGCAAATAATCGGAGACAGAGCCAAACCAAAAGTCTGCTTCAACCAGAATAGCAAGGGGACGTGGGGGGAGGAGTGCCAGAAAAAAGCAGGCAGATGATTTGTGCTATTAATTTTTGTTTGTTTATTTTTAGGACCACCTAATCTTGGCTCATGTGCTGGAATGAGCACTTATCCAAAGTGGTTTTGGCACAATGGTTATTCTTCACCACAATTCTGAACCTATTTTTTGACAATACAGGTAAGAATATGAGCTGCTTCTCGCATCAAGAAAACTATTTTTCTTTGCCGAGCTCCAAAGCATTTCCTCCAAGGATGAGGGTAAGACAGAGAGAGGTGGATTACATTCAAGTGGAATTTTATAAAGCTCTAGTTTAGGAAAGCTGATTTAAACCTTGGCTCTCCCTTTCCTAGCTGTGTGATCTTGGGACTATTATTCTTTGAGTCAGTTTTCTCGCCTATAAAATGGGAATAATAATGGTATATATTTCACAGAGTAGTAAAGATTAAGTGAGATAATCATGCAGTGATTAGCTCGGAGCCTGGCACAGAGCCCTCGAATGCCAGCCCTTAGCCACATCTTCATCACTATTACTAGGAACACTGCAGGGAGTGGGTGGTGGTAATATCAGGCTAAACCCTGGAGGCAGAAAACTACCATGAAAAGACTTAACTGACTCTGCATCCTGGTAGGAGGGCTCCAGCTTTCCTCCTTCTATTACTGTGAGCCTGGCCACATCAAGTAAGAGCCTCTGAGCCCCAGTTTACCACCAGGGAAAGGGAGATAAAACTAGGCTGTGGCCCCCTGTCTCCAGGCAGCCATAAGGAAGCTGAAATGGGGCAGGGTGATGGCATGGGCTTTGGGGCCACACTGCCAGGGTTCAAACACAGGTCGCACGAATCACTGGCCAAATGACCTTGGGTGAGTGACTCACCTCATCTGTGCCTTTAGTTCCTCCACCTGTAAAATGGGGATAATAATTGCTACCATTAGGGAGTAAAAAGCATAGGGCAGGGATCTTTGTCTATTTTGTTCACATTTTGTACCCCCAGCACTTAGGGCCGTGTCTGCTACGTTGCTCACATTTAACAAGTATTTTTTGAATGAATGGGTGACTGAATGAATGAACAATGTCTCCTGTCACAGAGGCTACAGTGTGACTTAAATGGGATTATACCAGTGAAGGTCACAGAAGGCTACCTGGTCCGTGGTATGCCTACAAGAAACGCTGGATGTCATAACACTGTCCATAGCTTTGTCCAAGTGAGGGATTGTTGTTGCTGTTCAGTCACTAAGTCGTGTCTGACTCTTTGCAACCACATGGACTGCAGCACGCCAGGCCTCCCTGTCCCTCACTGTCTCCTGGAGTTTGCCTGAGTTCACGTCCATTGAATTGGTGATGCTATCCAGCCATCTCATTCTCTGCTGCCCTCTTCTCCTTTTCCCTACAATCTTTCCCAGCAGAGCAATCTTTTCCAATAAGCTGGCTCTTTGCATCAGGTGGCGAAAGTATTAGAGCTTCAGCTCAGTCCTTCCAATGAGCATTCAGGGTTGATTTCCTTTAGGATTGACTGGACTGTCGAAAGTCTTCTCCAGCACCACCATTTGAAAGCATCAATTCTTCAGTACTCAGCCTTCCTTACGGCCCAGCTCTCACATCTGTACATGACTATTGGAAATGAGGGATTGCTGCTGCTGCTGCTAAGTCTCTTCAGTCGTGTCCAACTCTTTGCGACTCCATAGATGGCAGCCCACTAGGCTCCTCTGTCCCTGGGATTCTCCAGGCAAGAATACTGAAGTGGGTTGCCATTTCCTTCTCCAATGCATGAAAGTGAAAAATGAAAGTGAAGTCGCTCAGTCGTGCCCGACTCTTAGCGACCCCATGGACTGCAGCCTACCAGGCTCCTCCGTCCATGGGATTTGCCAGGCAAGAGTACTGGAGTGGGGTGCCATTGCCTTCTCCGAAATAGACACAGTAACAGCCTCAGATTTGATTCACCAGAGCAGGAACAGCCCTGAGTGTACAACCAAGGTGGTCATCAGGAGGGCTTCTTCCTCCTCAGCCTGCTCTCTGCTCTCTGGTTCGCCGCTGTCCCCTGGCAAGGTGTCACGTGAACTTGATGTCTCTCCATGTTTATCTCCCTGGGTTTCTTCTCCCAGCTAGATGTTCACATTTAGACCCCTGGCTGAGCATCCATGGCAGTTCATGAGTGACTCTCTCTGATGTGGTGTGTCTGTCCCTCCGTGAGCTTCTGCAGCTTTGTCTCAGCAAGATGGCTCCATCTGGGGAAAGCTTTCGGCACACAGACTGCCCGTGCGGGGCCCTGTGGATTGTTCAGATCTTAACTGCAGCAGACATCCGTAATGGCCCTCCATGCAGTGATGGAGATGGCCATTCCACTTCCATTTTACCCTCTCTCTAGTGGCTGCAGATGTTGTAAAGCTAAAGACTACTTCTCTGACTCCCCGGGGTTCAGGATGTCGTTTGGGTTTGGCCTCACCAATGCACAAGACTTGGAAGGCAGCAGTGATGCAGAGACCATGCTTCTCTTACTTCTTCCAGCCAGAGTTGCCCTAACAATGTTTGATTTTTATTCAGCAAAGTCAGCAGAAGTCCAGGGAAGAGGCTCACCAACTTTGTAGGTGTCAAGAGGCAGGATGCAGGGTGTGGATCCAGGAGTGGCACAGCTCTGGACCCAATGGTTCTGATGGCAAATGTCCTGAACCTCTGATGGCAGGAAGGTGGCATGACCAGGAGGCAGTGTGGCAGAGCAGCTCCTCAATTCTCTACTTCCTGAGCATAACAGAGCCATTCCCTATGTGGACCAATTCTGTATTGCTCTTCCGAAAGTCATTCCTGGAGCCCAGCTCCAGTTCCTCCAACCATTTGCTAAGCACTGAATATCCTGCAAATTGCTTTCTTCTGAAAAATAACCATTTATGTGTTCTGCCACTGAGCCGTGACTACTGGATCCTCCTTTTCCACTATCAGTCCTGATTTCCAGCTGAAGGCCCATCCAGTCCTATCTCAATCTTCCTAGACCTTCATGGGTAGAATATACAACCCAGGCCTAGGCCAATGAAAGGCCCCAACCCTCTTCACGGAGCCACTGTTTCTGGGGTAAGAGCACATGACCCAAGGCTCCCAAGTCAGAGAAGTTTTCTGGGAATGCTAAAAATAAAAACTAACTCTTTTCTGCCAGACTCGAAGCTAGCAGGAGGGGACCCTGAAAAGCAGAAGCAGGCATCTTGCAACCATGAAAAGAAACGCATCTAAGAATGAGTTCTCCAAAGAGAAAGCTGGGCCAAGACATGGAGAATAAATCACATCTGTGGTGACTTGAGTCCTTATAACTAGCTGCACCTGAAGTAAGATCCACTGTTAGTGGGCGGGCTTCCCAGATGGACTAGAGGTAAAGAAGTCACCTGCCAGTGCAGGAGACCTAAGAGACACAGGTTTGATCCAGGGTCAGGAAGATCCTCTGGAAGAGGGCATGGCAACCCACTTCAGTATTCTTGCCTGGGAAATCCCATGGACAGGGGAGCCTGGAGGGCTACAGTCCATGGGGTTGCAAAGAATAGGACAGGACTGAAGTGACTTAGCATGCACACACCCTTGATGGGTAAGGTATAGAAGCCAAGAGAGTTTCATTCTCTTTTTTTTGGAAACAAAGCCAGTCAGAGCTACATTCTCCAACATCTGCAATCTAAAACCCTGTCTCATCACACAGCCCAATAAAGTAGTACATGTTGTAGGCCTGTCTCTGCTTTGAGAAGTAAAGGTTATATGGGCAGAACATGCAGAACCTGAAGCCAGAGACCATCGCTTTGCTCTTCTCTCCACCTCTGGGCTGCCCAGGGCCCCTTTCCTCCCAACACCCCTGAACATGCATTCTGAGGACCACTCTGCAGAAACCACGAGTCCAGAAAGCCGTTGTCTGTCTAACCCACCAGCTTAGGCTTCTGACAGAAAGGAGAGTTTGATTGTTTGTCACTTATTAGAATTGATTCGTTTCTCCCTAACTGTGCACTCAATCTCGATTCCCTTGGCTGTAGACAGCAATTCTGGGGTCCAGAGCTCCAGGAAGTCTATTATTAGCTGCACATAATTTGTCATGTGAGGGAGCATGCATTTTTGGTGGTCATGGAGATGACGAATGGTTTGGGAAGAGTGAGTTCAGGAACTGGGCTAGTTTGCTGTGGAGAAGAGAAGTGTGAAGGAGTCTTAGAGGGGTCAAGAAGGAATGTAAAAGAGAACATGCAGAATTCAGTGGACTTGCCCCAATCCTGGACACAGGGTCCCCCTGGCAAAAGTCACAGCCACCCACACTGGCCACCATAGCACTTCTGTAGTGACCACTGTTCCCAGACAGAGTTTGGGATTCCAAGGGTGTCAGATATAAGATGATTCTTTCTTTGCAAGGAACTGGATAAAAGCAAAATTGTGATGTTACTGTAATATCCTTATCCACACTGTGGCTTGCATTACTGGGGGAAGACTTCAGATGAGCTGGATTTATTTAAAATGCACAGGAACATCCGATAGATGTGCTAAATGAACAGGCTTGACACCACTTTTATTTTCCCTTTTGCTTGCTTTCAATATTAAGATGAAGGCATTGACTGAGGTATTCTTCGTGCAGGATGGAGCAGAATATTACAAAATGCATTTGCAAGCAGGCTAAATCATGATTGACAAAACAAAATTTGTTAATACAATGGTTTGAGGCACTTGACAGAAATTTTTGTCAACGGTATAGATTAAGGGATACAAAAAAAAAATGAAATTTGCAGATGAAACGGCTTTGATGTTTCTCACGAAAAGCATTTTGTTGACAGACTGGATCACTGTGAAAAAAATGTGCGTTTTCTCAACGCACAGGTTGTAAGTCTTTGACAAAACACGTATTCATCCTGCTGTTTTTGCGTGTTTGCCATATACTCCATTGGCCTAGCCTTTAGCCATACAAAGTGTTTGGGTATGCGTCGAAACAGTGTGAAAACCACCTTGAGAAAACTTCACACTGATCCTATGTGATGGTTGTGATGTTCAGCCCTATCGTTTTTCAAGTGCTTATTGATGAGTTCCCAGACACTTTATGTTATCTTCTTCTATTAACTCTTCTAAGAATAAGATTCTTTCCTCTTTAGAAAAGATATATCAGGACAGTTTTGGTCATAAGCAGCAAAAATCAAACAGTCTTATCAGCCAACGGTTCCCAAAGTACGGCCCATGGACCAGTAGCAGCAACATCTCCTGGAAAGTTACTTGAAGTGTAAGTTTCCAGTCCCTACCCCAGACCTCCTTTCAGGTGAAGCACAGCAATCTGTATTTTAACAAGCTCCTCAAGTGGATTTCCGTGGTGGCTCAGATGGTAAAGCATCTGCCTACAATGCTGGAGACCAGGGTTCGATCCCTGGGTTGGGAAGATCCCCTGGAGAAGTAAATGGCAACCCACTCCAGTGTTCTTGCCTGGAAAACCCCATGGATGGAGGAGCGTGGTAGGCTACAGTCCATGGGGTCACAAAGAGTCGGACATGACTGAGCACCTTCACTTCACTTCAAGTGATTTGATGCACACCAAAATCTGAGAACCACTGACTTGAACAACAGCCAGAAAGAAAGAGACTGGTTCATACAACTGAAAAGTTCATGCATATAAGAGGCTTCAAAAACAACATCATTAGGACCCTGGCACCAATTTTTCTTCTTTAGTCTAGAATGGCTGAACTCTAAGATAACTTCTCCCTCTGTGGGGGCAAGATGTCCGCAGCCCCAGGTTTATCTCTCAGGCCCCTGACTACCATACAAGAGAAAGAATGCTTTCCCCCAGTAGCTTCAACAAAAGTCTCAGAATAGAGTCCCATTTGCTCTTACTGGTCCAGTCCAGGCTTTGTGCCTTCCCTGAACCTATCATAGTAGCCTGAGGATATCAAACTCTGAGTCATGGTTTACACTCCAGAGAGCTTGAACTCTAGGAGAAGGCAAGTGAGGGCTGATGGTTGCCCACATAAAATCCAGTGTGGATGGAGGAAAACAGGAGAATGGACACTAGCCAGATTGAAACAAAATGTCCATAAGAGGTATAGTCCTTGGTCTTCCAATAAATTCCAGATTAAGGAAAGGGTAGCTTCCTAAATCCACATATCTTACAATAATAGCCTTACTCTAGATACTAAAGGTGGAACCCCACCCCTTTCAACCCACCCTCTTCCGTGGGCCCTCTCTGGCTTCTCAGTTAATGCAAAGAGTGGAAAATTAGTTCTTAATAAGTGCAGTCCCAAAGATCTAACTAAGGCCCCGGTTAGATGTCTTAGCAAGTGCTTCTCGGAACACCGTTCTTAGTCTGACTCGCTGTTTGTTTGTACCTTGCCCTCTACACTGGGACAGGGGTCATGTTTAATTCTTCCTGTACCTTCAACGCCACACACAAGCTCCAGCACTGAGCAAGGCCGACATGTCTATAAATAGAGAGAGTTCCTAAAAGTTAGCGATGGGGAGGAGTCTAGAAAAGGACCCCCCAAGGAGCATTAGGTGCTGCTCCGTACAGAGGGTGGGGGAGCTGCCATCTTTGACCCCACTGCCTCCCTCAGTGGGGCCTTTCATTTCCCGTAGTTCACAGAGGAATTTATTTAGCAAAGGAATAAAGAACCCATGTACACAGTTTGGCTTTCATCTTCAAACCAGGACTGAAACTTTGAGCTGTCATAGTTGTGCCACCTCAGCAGTTCAAATTCAGTGTTTTACAAAAGAGAAGAGAAGAAAGAAAACTTTATCCCTTCCCTGTAGCATCATCTCTGTACAGAACAAGAAAATGTTTTCCTTTTTTGGAACACATGAAAATGCTCAATGAGTAATCTCACTCTAACTTGAGAATTACTATCAAGAACAAATGTCTCGTCAAATGCCTCTTATAACACTGTTCCTGGTCTAGCTTGCTGTGTGTTTTTTGCCCAGCCCTCCACACTGGGATCTCCCCCAAGGACAGGGGTGATGTTTAACTCCTCCCTGCATCTTCAATGCTGCATACAAAAGCTGGCACAGAGTCAATGTTGTATATATAAAAGTCACATTGAATTAGGTGTAGAGTGTTCTGTTTTCCAGCCCCACTCAGTTCTTCATACACTTGGATATTCTCTGGTTTCTACCCTGGAACATTTGTCCCCTCATCACTAGTCACAGTGTTGACAAGATGGGCAGTTTTAAGCACTACCTAAAGCCACCTTTCTCCTTTCTACAATCTAGTTATGTAAGGATGACCTTGAGACATTTTTATACCCAACTCCCTCACATGACCACTAGAGGGAAGCAGAGAACACAATGATGGCACAATGACCATTTTGTCCAGCCTTTGTCTTCAGCTCTCCAAATCCCTCATCCCTCTAGCCTTCATCCTTTTGTTAACTTTGGTTTGATGGGGTCGGGGGTGGGGGGTGGGGGTGCAAGTTTCAGTATGGGACAGATTGCTTTGTTTCAGAACAAAGAAAACCATTCCTTTCTTTTAATGAAATTCCTAGAAAAAAATAATTTCATAGGGAAGACAAATTACTCAAAGTTTACAAGATGCATCTTTTTAAATTTTAATATGAGCTTGCTTTTCAAAAAGATTTTTAAAAATCTTATATATCCATATTAGGCTACAGCCTTTAGTTCTGAGGGCCTTTCCTGTAAGATCTTTAACTGAACTGTTCTATCGTTGCCCCTCCAGCCTCCATTCTTCTTCTGATCCAAAATCCAGTCTGGGAAAAAGCTCCCACTGGAAGGATAATTAAAGTAGATGAACAAGTCCTTCAGTCTCAGTTAATCCTAGTAAGCCTAATTCAGCTTCTATACATGGAGGGATAAGTATGTCCTCCCATCAGAGTCATTCATAGCTGGACTGCAGCCTACACCAATGAATCACTCCCCAGATAAACACAAGGTCATGGAGACCAGGTTTCTACATAAGATTTAATTTGGTCTAGGTTTGATCTAGGGGCTTCCCAGTTCACGCTAGTGGTAAAGAATCCTCCTGCTAATGCACGAGACTCAAGAGACATGGGTTCGATCCCTAAGAAACAAGGTCCGATCCCAGCCTTGAGAAGATCCCCTGGAGAAGGAAATGGCAACCCAGTCCAGTATTCTTGCCTAGAAACTTCCATGGACAGAGGAGCCTGGCGGGATACAGTGAATGGAGTCACAAAAAGTTGGGCACGACTGAGCATGCACACACACACACGTTTGATCCAATTGCACAAGCCAAGGAATAACTGCCAAAAAAGAAAGGCTACTCAGAACTAAATTTCAAGAAGAACCAACACCCTGAATCTTTGCCTCCATGCAAAATTTTTCTTCAATCTCCAGGAAAGTGCCTGTGTTTTGATATGCAAATCAGAAGAGTCTTTTACAATAAAAATATAGCAACAACTATTAAAATGAATGCTTCCTTTTCTAGAAATTAGGATAATCACTGCAGCATTATTTGTTAGAGCAGATAATTGGAAACAATCTAAATGTCTATCAATAAGGTATTCTTTAGACACATTTTAGTATGTTCATACTATGAAATACCATACAGCTAAATAAAAGAAAGTGTGTGATAGATCTATAATTAATGAAAGGAAAGAATGGCTAAAAAATATTATGAGCAGTATACTAAAATACTAAAAATATGCTGTTTTGAGTTTTAAAAATTGTATTACATAAATGAATATGAATACAACCTATTTTTACCAGGTCTGGAAGGATTTACAACTGGTTCTGCGGGAACACTGTGGATCTGGGAGAGGAGTAAGAAGGTGGACATTTCGCTGAACTCTATCACTTGCACAATAACTCTTTTTTTATGTATTTTTATGTATAAAAATTTGCTTATTCAACAGGGCCCAAATTAGCAAAGGTCAATTGTTTGTTAGCTAAAACTGCATTTATCTCAGTCTCTATTTACCACGTGGTCTTCAGATCCCAGGGATAAAATAATAGGTTTTTTTAAGTTTTCACTCTTCAAAGATTTTTAGAAACTAATGAAACTCTGACTGAGCGACCGAACTGAACTGAACTGAGTGAAACTCTGTTAGCCTGAACAAACACAGCACATAAAGCACTGGGATAGACATCCTCCTCAAAAGGAGGGCGAGCAAACATCCCCTTACTGCTGCCTTGCCCAGAGACGCACAGTAAAAATTAAGTTTGGAAGCTAGCAAGAGAACTTCGAATTTTGCTCAATGCCCCCTCATTCACAAATGAAGAAAGGGAGGCCCAGCAAGACCATGGCACTGCTCCAGCCCATAAATGTGCAGCCGAATTCTCTGGCTTCCCAGGCCACCTCACGGAATGACCATGTTATTTATCATCTAAAACCAGGATAATTTTGACAGTGAAAGGTGGAACTATTATTGGACAACAGCTGTAAACCAGGACGGCCTTGGGCTATGTGGACACATAGTCACTAGACCAACCCCTCTTCAACTGCACTAAATCCCAAAGGAACGTGTCTATGAAGTCTGTACCCCCAACACCACCATCTGCCAGGAACGTGATGAGGATCTTCCCTTCCAGCTCCCCCTTACAGAAGTCATCCTGAGTGCAGTTACTCCTTATTATTTTAGTTCATTATTCATTAAGACACATCTTCCTGGCTTTTCAAAGGAAGAAGCCACATAGCAAATAGTTTAACTATTCCTAGGAGAAATAAAACCAAAATAGGACAAGGGTTCTTCTCTATCGTTCTCTCTCTATTGCTCTCAGAGACCTTGTAAGGTGACACAGACATCCAGGTCTGGCTTTCCAGCCAGGGTTAGCAGTGAAAACACTGAACATCCTGTTAAATCTGACTTAATCATCCAATATTTGGGATGTACTTGTAATAAATAAATAAATATATATATATATATATGCACATTTATCTGAGAGTGGAATTTAATGGATATCCTGTATTTCCTCTAACCACCCTGTGACTTTATCTCACCCTGCCTCGCTTTTCTGAAGGTCCAGAACTTGCCTGACTGCTTAGGCTTTAGGAGCTACTGATTGGTGGCAGGAGGAGAGAAGCCGCCAAGGAACATACAGAAAAACTGCATGAAATATTTCCTCATACTATTCCAGGAGGCACCCTAGGCTAGTAATCAGACCAAATTTCTCTTTGTCCTTCAACTGCTCAGCAGGAAATAGAGGAGAGACAATAAGCGCCGATTTTGCTGGTCGGTCTTCAGCTAAGGAGGGCGTCCTTCCAAACCCCGCAGCCCCTAGCCTCCTCACCTCAGGCTCCCACCACCACCCTGCTCCTTTCATCCTCACCCCTGCCACACCCCAACCACATGCTCCTCGGCTCCCTGAATCACACCACCCACCTGTGGCTTCGTTCAGGCTTCTGCACCTTCCCAGATGCTTTTCTCATCTCAGCCTGGTGAAACCCTACGACCCTTTAAGTCAGCTGCTAGAGCACCTTAACCTACACAGCCCCTCTATCCCCCTCCCTTGCCTCATTTTCTTCACATCACCAATTTACCTGACATAGCATGCTGTTGGTTTTGTTTCCTTGTTTGTTGCCTGTTTCCCAACCTCCTCACTTCCCCCACAAAAATGGAAGCTCCATAAGGTCAAGGGCTCTGTTGGCCTCAATGACCATGTCTCCAGTACCTAGAAGAGGGGCTGATGCTGGACTTCTCCGATGGTCCAGCGGTTAAGAAACTGCCTGCCAATGCAGAGGACACAAGTTCAATCCCAGGTCTGGGAAGATCCCACATGCCGAGGGGCAACTAAACCCATGTGCCACAACTACTGAAGCCCTAGTTCACACCCTAGAGCTGGTGCTACTCAACAAAGGAAGCTGCTGCAATGAGAAGCTTGCATACTGCAACTGAGAGTAGCCCCCGCTCACCACAACTAGGGAAAGCCCACATAAAGACCCAGCATGGCCAAAAGTTAAAAGGAAAAAAAAGAAGAGTGCCCAGTGCTTATACACAGCTGGAGAATGAATGGATGGCAAGACACCTCCACCTGGAAGCCTCTCTTCACCACCCTCAGAAAAAATTAATGACTATCTCCTTTGCAATTCCACAGTCCCCTAGTCTTCTTCATCTAGGCCTCCACTCAAAATAGTTACTGAGTACCAACCATATACAAAGAATTCATAGCACATTGCATAACTTAGTTATATGCTTATCTTGTTCTTGCTGTTGTTCAGTTGCTAAGTCATGTCTGACTCTTGGAGACTCCATCGACTGCAGCACGCCAGGCTTCCCTGTCTTTCACTATCTCCCGGAGTTTGCTCCAATTCATGTCCATTAAGTCAGTGATGCTATCTAACCATCTCATCCTCTGTGTTTACCTATCTCCACTCTAATGAATAACATTCTTGAAGAGAGAGAATGACTTATTCATTTAATGGCCCCAATAATTAGGACAGTGTTAGAGGTGCCATTTAAACAGGTTCATTTATGTTTTTTAAATTTTAATTGGAGTCTAATTACTATTCAATATTGTAGTGGTTTTTTTTTTTTTTTTTATTGTAGTGGTTTTTGTCATACATTGACATGAATCAGCCATGGGTTTACATGTGTTCCCCACCCTGAACCCCGCTCCCACCTCCCTCCCCATCCCATGCCTCTGGGTCATCCCAGTGCACCAGCCCTGAGCACCCTGTCTCATGCATCGAACCTGGGCTGGCGGTCTTAAACAGGTTCATTTAAATGAATATCTAGGGACACGACTGGGCGACTTCACTTTCACTTTTCACTTTCATGCACTGGAGAAGGAAATGGCAACCCACTCCAGTGTTCTTGCCTGGAGAATCCCAGGGACGGGGGAGCCTGGTGGGCTGCCGTCTATGGGGTCGCACAGAGTCGGACATGACTGAAGCAACTTAGCAGCAGCAGCAGGGACCTGTAGGAAGGAAGAGGCTTCCCTAGTGGCTCATTGGTAAAGAATCCGCCGGCCAATGCGGGAGACTTGGGTTCCATCCCTGGGTCAGGAAGATCCCCTGGAGAAGGAAATGGCAACCCACTCCAGTATTCTTGCCTAGGAAACCCCACGGACAGAGGAGCTTGGTGGGCTACAGTCCACCACGTCTCAAAAGACTTGTACGTGGCTTAATGACTAACAACAGCAATGACTAAACAACAACAACAACAAGGAAGAGAGACATGATCTGTTTCCTTATTTTATTTATAATTGAGACAGCATATTTTAATTGCTTATATAACAGATTTTTTAAACATCTAGTTTGGGTAAGCCTGCAGATAAAGGGGCAGTTTCACTCTTTGCAGGTAGTGCTGTGCATCGGGGGCCCTTCCCAAGGCTGGCCTGGCTTGTTGTGAAGACAGTCTGATAGCATGGTGTCCTCTGATGTCACAGCTCCTCTCTGGGAATCTGTCCTAAGGGAGGGAAAGGTGTGGAGGAGGTCCGTGCCATAAGTGTTTATAATAATTTGTGGTTAGAAAAGACACGATCAGACATTCAATGTGGAACTATGCAGCCATGGAAAATCATTTGTTAGAATATTTAAGAATGTCAAAAGATTTTCAAGGTCTGGTGTTAGTTGAAAAGAGTGGCAAAAATGATATTCCCAATATGATTTTGATAAGGAAAAAAGAACACACACACATACTGATGAGTGGATTACACAGCCAAAATGTTACCAGTACTTAAACCTGGATGTAGTATTAATATTACGTTGCTGTTGTTCAGTTGCTAAGTCTTATGTGGTATCGATAATGGGAGAGGCTACGCTTTGTCGGGGAGTGAGGGGACCTGGGTAGCTGGGAACTGATTTTATGTTCAATTTTGCTGTGAACTGAAAAATAAAGTCTATATTAAGTGTATTACTTTGATAAGAAGAAAAAATCATAACTAACTAAAAGAAAAAAAAAAAAAAACCTGTCTTGAGAACTAGAGAAGATCAGACAAAGTAGGAATGAGTTACTGGAGGTAATTAGAGAGAAGCCAGCCATGCTGACAGAAGGCAGCCTAACACCCAGAGCCTTAAAATCCTGGGCTGGCCTGCTTGCTTGCTCCCCTGCCTGCCAGCAGAGCAGCCTCATATGTTCCTGAGAGAAGGGGCCACACATCCAGTTGCACACACACAGGCACCCCTAAAGGCATGTTCTCTCTTCACCTTCACACGCATACCACCTCACTCACCTTCAGAAAGGAAAAACTACCCTAAAACTCCTCTCCAGATTCCCGTTAAAAAAATCTGAGGGAATCCTGTGCCTCCCAGAAGGCTTGATCAGGAAAGTACTCTGGGGAGTTGCAGGCTTCTTTTTTATGAGCCCATAACACACATCTACTAAGTGCTGAGACTTTGACAGACATTTTTTCTTGGGGGCGGGGGGTTGTTTTGATGGGATTTGGAAATCACTTTAAGACTGAGAAGTTGCCCCCTTGAGAGTAACCAAGTAAGGTTCAGCTTCTGATCAAAACAAAGAAGTGATGATCAGATTCTGGGAGCCCCAGAATCAAGTAGAAGACTTATGAACAACCATTAGCTTTAGCGCCTTTAAGGATGACTTCCTCCCTTCCATGTATACCTGTAATCTTCTTGCTCCAAATCATGGGCACTGAAACCCTCCAGGGTCAGTTTCCCAGTGGAAATTATTAACAGCCTCCTGACTCCGTCATTCACACTGTCATTGGGAAACACTTAGAAATGTCATTAAAGGCACTTGGTTCTATAAGAAAGGATGGTGAGGGCTGATTATTCCAGGAAGCAGAGAAGGCATATCCGATAAGTGTTCTCAGAAGGATGAGAGAAAATGAGGCATCAAGATAGTACAAGAAGCAAGCATACACAGTAGGTGGACCTCTTGAGAGGTAGTTGTAGACAGAGTTATCATGCTGTCATCCTAATTAAAGAATGGTGATGAGATCAGGATGGAAGAGACTGAGAATGTATGTGATGGGTCACTAGCTAACTGTGTGTGTTTCCTCTGTCCTTTGTAGAGCTCAGTTTACTGTCTATAAAATCAGGGTGTTATGCTGGAGGCAATTGGTTCCTAAATCCAACTTAGCATCAGCTTTTCAAAAATAAAGATTCCAAGATCAGAACGCAAACCTTCTAAATAAGAATTTCTGGGCGTTGAAGTCCTAGGATCTGTATGTTTTTAAAGATCCCCAGGTGTATTGACTTGGACACAGTCAGTCAACAGAAAACGAGTTTGGGCACTGCTGGTTTATATGTATCACTGGCCTTTTCCACTTCTATCATCTCCTAATTCAAAAGAATCAAAGGAACGCCCAAAGGACCAAGGTGTATAGAGATGTGATCATCCAAACCTTTATGGATTTTAAGTGAGGAAATACTGAATATGGCCTGAGGTGATAGACAAGGTAGATATTGTGAGTACACCATTGCAAAGCTTAGATCTAGGGTTCACAGAAAATAAATCCATAGGAGTACAGCAGGAATGTGGCCTTTTCTGTAATATTTACAACACACTCAAGTCTTTCTTTTGGTTGGTGAAAAATACCTACTTGCACTGGAACTTTGTTTTGTGCATTTAAAAATACAATCATCAGAATTTCAAAATTATCCAGCTATGTTAATGTCAAATACACGAGGAAAAGGGATTACCTGAAATTAACATAAAAATACAAAACTTCAGTCCATAATCAACACCTCTGAACAAAGTTATTCAGATTAGTCATTCTCATTCAAGATGATATCACAATAAGGACTCTGAAAGAGCCTCTGAATGTCACCCTGAATAATTCTATTCAAGGAGGAATTTTGCATGAATATAGAAGTTACCACCATAAGCAACTGCAAACTGGGAATTAACTTAATGGTATTAAATGCAGCACAAATCTTCAAGAAAGACTTGATTGGTCCCAGGGATTACATGCCATGTAGGCAGTGAGGAGACTGGCGGTGATCTTGCCATAGTCCGCCAGGTTCCTTTGTCCATGGGATTCTCTAGGCAAGAATACTGGAGTGGATTGCCATGCCCTCCTCCAGGGGATCTTCCCAACCCAGGGATCAAACCCATGTCTCTTATATCCCCTGCATTGGCAGGCAGGTTCTTAACCCCTAGCGCCACCCGGGAAGCACACCTTGCCTGAGGGGCTCTCATCCTGGCCGTGTTGAGTCACTGCATATTCCAGCTTATTGCCCTTAAAACTTTGGTGGCAGAGAACTTAACATGTTTTTTACAATTTGTCCTCAAAGGGGAAACAAAGTTAACTCTCCTTTAGAAACCATTACACTGTAGAGGGGATATGCTCTACTGAAAAAAATAAACAAACAAACTTAAGGTTGATATAAGTGACCACATCCCAAGCAAGGACATAGGCTGAAACTATTTTCATGCTTTCAGGATTGAGAACATCATTTTGGATCTTTGGAATAGCTCTTCTGGCTGGGTTTCTTGTGTGTAAATGAGACTCACATGTTAAATATCTGTCATGCTTGTCTATTCTGCACAACAAGATAAATACGGAATGCTCAAATGTATCTACCCTTGGATGTAGGGGAAGTCATCCCTGGAAAAAAGGAATACTGGACAACTGAATTAGTGTTTTTATTGTCTAACTTGATGGCTATATTCATATATTAATTAATTCATAATATAATTCATAATTATTCATCATATTTCTTGGTCACCTCCAATCTCCTTTTAGGTTACCAACCTTACATTGCATAAGAACATAAGAGAAATAGACAAGTAAACAAATAAGGTGATTTTAAATAGCTATAAGTTCTGTAAAGAAAATGAATAGGAGACATTGAAGATGGTGGCTGGGAAAGGACTACTTTAGAGAGATGGTCAAAAAAACCTCTCTCTAAAAATACTGAAAAACCCTCTGGAAATCAGTGTTTCCCTCAAGATCCAGTATTGAAAAATACCCAGAATTCACTGATGCCCACCCTTATATACAAACTATATAGTCTCACCAAAAAACAACCAAAACTGGTTAAATCAGGACTTTGACAGAAATATAGAAAATATTCATTTGGAGACTAGTTGAAAACTAATCAATAACTATACTTACTGAGTCATCTCTAGTGGAGGTGAGAACTGGAAAAGGTCAGTCTTCATTCCAATGCCAAAGAAGGGCAATGCCAAAGAATGTTCAAACCACCACACAGTTGTACTCATCTCACATCCAAGCAAAGTAATGTTCAAAATTCTCCAAGCCAGGCTTCAACAGTATGTGAACTGTGAACTTCCAGATGTTTAAGCTGGTTTTAGAAAAGGCAGAGGAACCAGAGATCAAATTGCCAACATCTGTTGGATCATAGAAAAAGCAAGAGAATTCCAGAAAAACATCTACTTCTGCTTCATTGATTACACCAAAGCCTTTGACTGTGTAGATCACAACAAAGTGTGGAAAATTCTTCAAGAGATGGGAATACCAGACCATCTGACCTGTCTTCTGAGAAATCTGTATGCAGGTTAGAAAATAACCTAAATCTGTATGCAGATTAGTTAGAACTGGACATGGATCAACAGACTTGTCCCAAATTGGGAAAGGAGTACGTCAAGGCTATATATTGTCACCCTGCTTACTTAACTTACATGCAGAGTACATCATGCGAAATGCTGGGCTGGATGAAGCACAAGCTAGAATCAAGATTACAGGGAGAAATATCAATAACCCCAGATACGCAAATGACACCACCCTTATGGCAGAAAGTGGAGAGAAACTGCAGAGCCTCTTGATGAAAGTCAAAGAAGAGAGTGAAAAATCTGGCTTAAAACTCAACATTCAAAAAATTAAGGTCTTGGCATCCAGTCCCATCATTTCATGGCAAATAGGTGTGAAAACAATAGAAACAGTGAGATACTTTATTTTCTTGAGCTCCAAAATCACTGCAGATGGTGACTGCAGCTATGAAATTTTAAGGTGCTTGCTCCTTGGAAGAAAAGCTATGACCAACCTAGACAGCATACTAAAAAACAAAGACATTAACTTTGCCAACAAAGGTCCATCTAGTCAAAGCTATGGTTTTTCCAGTAGTCATGTATGGATGTGAGAGTTGTACTATTAACAAAGCTGAGTGCCAAAGAAGTAATGCTTTTGAACTATGGTGTTAGAGAAGACTCTTGAGAGTCCCTTGGACTGGAAGGATATCAAACCAATCAATCCTAAAGGAAATCAGTCCTGAATATTCATTGGAAGGACTGATGCTGAAGCTGAAACTCCAATAATTTGGCCACTTGATGCGAAGAACTGACTCATTTGAAAAGACCCTGATGCTGGCAAAGATTGAAGGCAGGAGAAGGGGGTGACAGAGGATGAGATGGTTGGATAGCATCACCGACTCGATGGACATGAGTTTGAGCAAGCTCTGGGAGTTGGTGATGGACAGGGAAGCCTGGCATGGGGCAGTCCGTGGGGTCGCAAAGAGTCAGACACAGCTGAACAACTGAACTGAGCCATCTAACTAGATACCATATGGAAGATGCAATCAAAACAAAAAGGTCAAATACTGTTGGTTAGTTCTGCCTTTGAGGAATTTTCCATATCTTAGGAAGCATATAGTCTATTGCTCAGAACATTTCAATACCAAATAGGCTATTCAGACAACAAAAACTCTGTCATAGCTTTGTGGATAGTCCTTTATATTTCACAGTGTAACACGCAGCACAATCCTATGAGGTGGGTAGTATATTTCCATTATACACAGAAGAAAAATGAGGTTTAGAGAGGTTATACACCTCATCCAAGACCACACAGCTAGTAAGTAGCAGTATCTAGATGTGGACTTCAAGTTTTCTGGCTTAAACTATGAAGCTTGAATCATCCATATTGTATTTAGGAAAAGGAAAAATGGCATGCTTATCTCTCAGTCACATTTTGCTTAAGGTATAGGAATAAGAATACAGAATAGACCTATTATCTTGGGGTAAATCTTATTGATCTGGAAGAGGGTAGTAATCTTAACACTTCACAAGAGTGAAGCTCATTAAACTACTGTAAGGATTTCATATAATGTATAGCATCTTATTCTCACAGTCACTTAGAGAGGTTCTTCAAGAGTCAATTTAAGCATTTCTTCCAAAGTATTCTAAGCCATCACAACTTCCAGTGACAAGTGGTGTCCAATTCTGAACTGAGATTGTTCTACTCTGACCTCATTTAGTTGATAAAGTCTTGTGCTGTTTTCGACAGTATCTGTCGATGGTACATCTCCTCAACTGGATTTTATGCAACATGTGGGCAGCATAATGCCTCCCACCTGGATGCAAAGCAGGTGATAAACTAGAATCTCCATTTTATAGATCAGAAAACAGAAGCCGACAGACACAATGCGGCTTCCTTGGTGCTCAAATAGGCAAAACCATAACTAGAACATCTCCAGAAAGCCAGCCTCTACTCACTTCTCAAAATGTCCTATCCCCTTTTTCCAACCCACCCCTCTAAACCCACCCTCAGGCATGCTTGGCATTGAGAATTACCAAAGATGTAAAGCCCAGATTAGGAATCAGATGATCTAGGCTGGAGATCTGACTCTGTAGTAAGTAATTCAGGGAACTTCTTTTGTTCAATCAATATGTATTCATCCAGCATCTACTACGTGTGCTCACAAGCACACACACACATACACACAGTGCTTTAAGCTCCTTAGGAAAGACAAATTTGAATTATTAAACACATTCTAGGAACCTGGCACTGTGCTAATATATATTCCATTCATCTCCTTCCTGCTCTCAAACGCCTATGCTTTATGCTCAAATGCCAGCTGTGGGCACCTGGCCCCTTCCCGAGCACCGCAACCCACCTCACCACTGTTACGTGTTCCACTCTCAGGTCCTATCACCCCCTCCCTCTGGTTCCCCCCTTCCTCACAGGCATGTGGTGCAATGGCCTGCCTCTCCTCTTTCCTCATGCTCGTGTGTGTACGGAGAAGCAGTTAGTCCCTCCTCCCTTCCATTCACCTGCTCTCAGGCAGCAAGACAACCATAACAAAGCCCCACTAGGGAGCTTGGATAGGCAAGACCCAGTCAACTGGGCCTTCCAATCTTTCTCAAATAGGGTTGGCTGTGAGACCCACTGGTGGTCCAGACTCTGAGCAAGACTCTCTGATCTCTCCATGGGAAGGTCTTTTCACAGGCCTCAACCAGGCGCAAAGTGGCAACAAGTCAGTGGGGTAAACCCCATAGAGGCTACCTCCCTGCTTTGCCACACAAAGTAAATGGCTTCCTACGCTTAGAGGACCCGGGCAAAGGAAGATGAAAATAAAACCAAACAAAACAAATAAAAACTCTTCCTGTTCAGACTCAAGAACCCTCACAGAAGCCCTGGAATTTTCATATCAAAAAATTTTACCCTCTTAAAGCCACTGAGACTTAGTGGGCACTTAGAGGCAAGACTGCTGCTAATTGCCTACTGGATGTAAAAAGGGATTAAAAGAACTCCAGATAATTCCCTTCAATTTGACCCAGCTAGAGCTATGTAGCTATGCAAATGACCTCACTACTGCTTCCCCTGGATTAGTTGAGTATTTCTGTTGCCAGGTATGGAAGGACAGGAAGTATGTGTTAGTTGCTCAGTCATGTTCGACTCTTTACAACCCCACAGACTGTAGCCCACCAGGCTCCTCTGTCCATGGGATTCTCCAGGCATAGAGTGGGTTGCCATGCCCTCCTCCACAGGGATCTTCCTGATAAGCTGATGTTAAATCACTTAAGAGGTTACACCGGTCTCAAATGGAGGTGAGCAAGGGTCACGGAAAGAATCTGGAATTGGAATCATGGAAAATTGGATCCAATTCTCCCTGCTGCTGTTTATTAGCCATGTGACCTGGGACCTTCGTTTTTGGTGGAGATTTTGGATGGTGGATGGGCTGAGATAAGAAGGGAGAAAAGGGACATTCAGAGGATAGTTGGATATAATGGTGTGACATATGTGGAGACCTGAACACTCAAAAAATATTAGTCTCCATCTTCCTTTGCAGACAAGCCTAACACGGGTGTCTTATATTACAACGAAACATTCTCCTCTGTAAGATATAACCTGGTATGTTCTGTAGAACTTGCCCAAATCAAAGAGAAGATCTTTTCTCTCTGTATTTATACCTGTATAAGAGAAAACAGAGTTAGGTAATCTTGCTACAGAAGGGTCACAGAAATTATCTGGTGTAGCACCTTCATATCAGAGATCAGAAAACTGAGACCCATAAAAGAAGTAACTTGTTTTTTGTCAAACAGAAATTTGGTAGGACAAGGATCCAAATCAGTTTATTCAACATAACAAAAAAATGGCCCATGAAGAGGTGAAGTGTAATCAATGTCACAGTGATAAGACCTACAATTTGTGTATCGCTTCCTACATTCCCAACATGCACTGACTCATTAATTATCACAACAGGGTCATGAGATATGTTCTAATATTGTTCCCCATGTAACAGATCAAGATAGTGGAATAGAAGGACATGGAGCTCACCTCCTCCCATTACCTACATGTGGAATAATTCTCACAGAATACCTACCATATAACAGATTACCCAAGCTTTTACAACGGTGGAGCCAGAATTTGAACTGAAGACTTCTTGGCTCCTTTGAACCAAAGCCCTGCTCTCACTCACCACACTCAACGGCCTCTCATGCTCACTCACCAATCACCATCAAATTGCCTAATATGGAACGGCCTCTAGAGAAGATAAAGTTACAACACAACTCTTATCTTAAAACACCTAACATTTTAATTGAAGAGAAAACAAAATACACACACACTTAATGATTCATAGCAGTCAAAGATGACATGCTCAAAGTGATGAGATGCTATTATCTAGATGTGAGAGAAAGAAGAAGAATGTGGGTCCAAGAAGTGAAAGAGGTCTTTCAGATGAGATGCTACCTGAGCAAGCCTGGAAAACAAGTCTGTCCTGGGAGCCCATGCTAGTGTCTTGTTTAGGCGGTATAGTGGTTTTAAAATACACCCACAATTTCTTCAATGTGTCTCCCTTCAAGAGTTAGAATTTCATTTACCCCTTCAATATGAGTAGGACTTGGTGACTCACTCATAATAAACAGAATATGGCAAAAGAGACAAGGAAGACACTGCAGCTTCCTTCCTCTCTCTTGGATCAATTCCTCTTGGGGAAGCCAGCTGCCATGCTGTAGCCACATTCAAGTAGCTCTATGGAAAGACTCTCATGGCAATGAATGGAAGCCTCCTGGAAACTGAGGGACTGAAATCTCTTGCCAAGAGCTATCCTTCATCTTCCACCTTGACATCAAGTCTTTAGTTGACTAAAACGTTGGCTGACATCTTGAGGGTGACTTCTTTAGAAATCCCAAGCCAGAAACAACCATCTAAACTGCTCCCAAATTCCTGACACACAGAAATTGTGAGATAACAAACATTTGTTGCTTTAAGTAGCTAAATTTGGGGGCAATTGGTTACACCACAATAAATAAGTAATCTAGATGGTAATGCTGCCTATGTATTGAAGGGATGTGAAAAATAAAAGAGGATGTGGATAATAAAGTAAATGGCAGACTCTGCATCTTCAAACTCTAGTTCTAATGCTCTGAGACCTAGAAAATGCAGGTTAAGCTGGAGTTAAGTGCAGAAAAGACATTTATCCAAGTTAATAGCCAGAAGCCAATTTCCTGAAAGCTCAGTTAGTAAATTTACCAAGCAACTATCCAGGGTCACTATGTGCCATCAAGAGTGGTGAATACTAATTAATTTTTCTCCAGAGGGGAGTCAATTGGGCCCAGAATAGAAATATTCCTCTCCAATGTACCCAAGGGCAGTGGAAAAAACCCAGGCTTCTCACGTGCAACCTGACTTTTTAATTACAATTTCAGGTAGCAATCATTACGCATATACCTCCACCCCTCAATTTACAGATAAGCATCTACCTGTGCGTGCACACCGCAGCTAGCAGAACACCATTCATGCCCAGTGCTGTGTCCTTCACCTGGGTCACCCATCACAGAAACCTCTGCAGCACATGATCTTAAAGAAATGATTACCATCTGTGGTTCTAAATAGGCCCACGTTATTTTCTACAAGTGTCAATTTTCCCCTGCAATATTACATTTTCCAACATTTAGTTTTCCAGCATTTTGCCATGACTATCTGTGTAGATTAGAAAGGTTCTTAACTGTTATCTGTAATAGATTTTGCCTGCAGCAAAATTCATGCAGGCATAATAGAAGAACAAAGTGTACTCTGATGAAATTGCAACCATAATTTCCAGATGCCTGACATTTATTGCTTATTGCTATTAGAATTCAAGTGCCTATTTGTTTTGTACTTTGCTTTTATTCTTACATCACAACATATAATGGAAAAAAAAAAAAGATATTTTAAATGTTGGGTTAAGTATAACAGATCAGCACGAGGTACCAACATAATCAATACTACTTAAACATACTTCTCGGCAATTAATTTTTAAAGAATCAAATTGTTGTACCACATCAAAATTTATAATGATACCAGAAAGGGCGTTACATTCTTTATTGTTTAATTAAAAGCAACATTTAGCACTCAGGCAGATAACTGTTAAGACATCACAACGTAAAAAGTTTTGCTTATCATTATGCTGAGAGAGGTACAATTGACTTCTACATTTTTTACTATTAAATGTTAATTGTACTTAATTAGCTAGCAGGGATTTATCAAATTAGTAGAAATCAGAAGGAGAGCTGTAAGAAGCAAGCTTAATATAGCTATCTTACAGTGACCAGGGCATTGCTGATACTTGATATCCAGATAACTGTCTTCTTCTGAAAGAAGACAACAAGTGGGTTTTACAGTGAACAAGTTGATAAAGTTGAGTCCAGAAAGTGGCAGAGAGTAAAATATGCATAGCTTCAGGGAAAGACACAAGAAGATGCATATACAGAACAGAGAAGAGACATGGGAAATAAAAGCAAGTAGAAAATTATACTGAAAGATTCAAGCTGAAAGAAATAAAGACAAAGAGGGAGGGGAGAAGAAAGAACACTTAACCAGCTTCTGGATTCCTACCCAGAGGACTACAGATTCAAATAGGTGGGTGAAGCTGTTAAAACTCAGTTCAGGATATTTGCCCAATGCTGAGGCACTGCCCAAATGCTCAGACGGTGTTTAGACTCTTAAGAGAAAAATGGTGGGTGGAATGAGAGTATCTTGCTGACTATCAAGTTCATGGACCACCTGGGCTGATTCATAGAATGTTAAAGGGGCCTGGAGGACTTCCCTGATGGCTCAGCAGTAAAGAATCTGCCTGCAGTGCAGGAGACACAGGTTTGATCCCTGGGTTGAGAAGATCCCCTGGAGAAGGAGATGGCAACCCATTCCATCTCCAGTCTTGCCTGGGAAATTCCATGGACAGAGGAGCCTGGTGGGCTACAGTCCATGGGGTTGAAAAGAGTAGGACACAACTTAGTGATTAAACAACAACAAAAAAGACCTGGAAAGGACTTAGAGACAAAGTAGGCCCTATCATGGACCCTTTTGATTAATTTTCCCCTACAAAGTCCACATGTGAGAAATTCTGTCTAATAAGTAATGTGATGCTATGAAGGTAAATATACAACTTCTGCTGGGCTTTTTGCAGTACTGAAAGCAACCCATTACATTACTTCATTACCACTGTTCAGACTCCAATCTAATTCTTTTACTTTATGGTTGAGAAAAACGATGGCTTCACTAATACGGTGACACTGGAGCCTGACTCCAAAGATGGTAATACACCCAGGAGGCAGTGAGCACTGGCCTGGTCTGTAAAGGCAGCTCCACATGCCTGTGCTTTCTACGGGGATAGGACCATGGTCTCACAAGCTACAGTAGCTCTACCCTCTGGCTCAAGACCCTGCAAATGAGCGAATCTTCCTTGGGGTAAGCTCTATCACTATGAAAGTACCTGTCATAGCCTGTAAGGTCTGGGTTCTGAAACTGGGTGTCCAGGCAACTGCTCTCAGAAGTACATATGCTACATAATGATTCCAGAGAAACGAGGCATTACAACAAAATCCCCCTCCAGGAACCTATCAAGAGCGGGCCTGTGAGACAAGTAGAAAATTTACACATTATTCTACAATTAGGTAAAGAAATTACAACTACTCCAGTTTCTGTAGATGACCTCATCTTCTTGATGACATCTTACCCCTAGTCAAAACAGGCAGGGAAAGGATTTAAACATACCATCTACTGGTATTTCGGTCAACTGAGTCTCTTTTTGGTAAATAAATCTTGAGAATGTGTTTCATACTCTGTGTGCACATGTATTTATATTAATACAAAATTTGTTGCCGTTGTTGTTTAGTCACTAAGTTATGTCTGACTCTTGCGACTCCATAGACTGTAGCCCACCAGGCTCCTCTGTCCATGGGATTTCCCAGGCAAGAATATTGAAGTGGGCTGCCATTTCCTCCTCCAGGGGATTTTTCTGACCCAGGGGTCAAACCTGCATCTTTTGCATTGGCAGGTGGGTTCTTTACCACTGAGCCACCAGGGAAGTTCTTACATAAATTTATATCACATCATTTAGATAATCATTGAAAACATCTTATCAAGAAGAAAGATCTTCTTGGTATCTTAAGTTCAAGATACCATGAAATTCAGTTCACTAGGGAGGACTGGACTCAACAGGAACAATCTGTAAGTGTGAATGTACATGTGTGTGTGTGTGTGTGTGTGTGTGTGTGTGTGTGTTTATACCCAGGAGGTGGGTGTTCTAGGTTCAATCAAGAAAGACTTCCTGGATCTAGAATGAGTTTGAATACAAACTAAGGATTGTGGGTTCAACCTCATGGGCAGCCTCTGTTGATACAGAACCAGAGGCATTAGGATAATATAGCATTTTAGGGAAAGATGACTAGCAGGCTTTGCAAGATAGACCAGGAGGAAACAGCAAAACTTCTTGGTCTCTAATCCAGGCACAGGTTCACACAGGGCCAGCGTAGTGGTATGGAAAGGAAACATGGGTCCAGCGAACACTGATGAGAAGCTCACAGGGTAGGAGATAACAGGGCTGAGGGGAGAGAGACAGGGAGGAGAGCAAGCTGGCTTAGAGATGAACAGCTTGGTTGGGATGTTTTTTTGAAATGCTGTCTTTCAAAAGTCAACCAGACATTCATGCAAAGATCTGTTGTTGCTATTTTCTCTAGTTATCTGAATACTTGTGATACAGATTACGATGAAAACAATCAGAATGGCACAAATTCTAAACCACTCTACCTGATATTTCCCCATAACTTATGATATAGTAAGGGCAGGAGAATAAAGGTTGTGTGTGTGTGTTAGTTGCTCAGTCGTGTCCAACTCTTTGCAACCCCATGGACTCCAGCCCATCAGACTCCTTTGTCTGTGGGACTCTCCAGGCAAGACTACTGGAGTGGGTTGCCATTAATAAGGATAAAGGATAGGAGAGAAAATTTGTTCACCAATCCTAACCTCCTTTTACATATCACTAGATGGTTTGACACAATAGGAGGGTAATTATTTTGAGGCAATGTTTTAGATACACTAACAAAAAGAATGCAGAAAAACAGAATCAATTCTTGTACACCCACTGAATGGTCACTTTTGAAACATATGCTTGAAGAACAATTAGCTCAGGGCAATGTTGCGCCAGCCCACTTAACATTGAATGTGATGTTCTTTCTCACAAACCCTTCAAAAACATTTGTGAAGCATTTTCCGTGACTGTTTAACATTCTTTTTTTCAAATTGCAGACTGATTCAGCAGATCCCACAACTGTCATGATTTTTTATAATTTTGAAAGAGAAATAACACATAAATGTTGTTTAAAAATCCAAAAAGTACATAATGATATAAAATTAAAATGTACAAGTCTCTCTTCTTCCCCAACCTTTTGCATATCAAAGATAGCTATTGTTAACAGCTTCTCGTTTATCTTTCCTTAAAAAGGACATAACACCACATGCACTATTTCATTTTTAAATTTACACCAATGCAATCCTATACCTTGCTTATTTTGTTCAATTTTGCATCACTGGAGTATTTCCCTATCTATACATATCACTCTGATACATACTTTTAACAACTAGGTGGATGTGCCATATTTATATAGCTGGACAGGTAGGTTGTTACCAATTCCATATCTAAGAAATTATAGATATTCTTTTATATATATTTCTTATATATGGAATTTCTGGGTAGGTAGGTTGTTACCAATTCCATATCTAAGAAATTATAAAGAATATCTATAATTTCTTAGATATGGAATTTCTGGGTCAAAGGAAATATTCATTTCTAATTTTAGTAAATTTTTCCACATCACTTTTCAAAACGATTTTCCTAATTTACATTTTCACCAGAAGTTGTAAAAGTACATATTCCCTTATAACCTTATTTAGCTGACTTATAAAGCTGACATTAATGAACAGTCAATTGCCAATTTGATTTAACACTGCCAATTTGATTTGTTTCTTTAATCATGAGTATAACTGAATATATTTTTTGAACAGAGATGAACTCTTTGTATTTCTTTTTGAATGAACTTGGGAAAATCGCAAGAACATGTTATTGCAAAGCATTTTTATCAAGTGCCTTTCCTAGTTTTACACTGAGAATCATTACCTAAGAGGTTTCCCACAGCTTGTAAAATTCCTAGAGTCAAGTCTCTGGTTCAGCGAGCCTCATCAAGAATTCACATTTCCAACAAACATGACCAGGGCTGAGGTTGTCTTATAAAAACAACAAGATAGAACCAATGACATTTACATCACATTCAACTTATGAAGCACAGCAGTAGGTGAAATTACCTGAAAAGAGACATATTTAGTGTCTTGAAGGAGAGATCTGATCAAAGAGAGATGATTGATGCCTTAGCAGTAAGATTAATGTTACGATGGTAATCTATAATATAACTGAAGGAGAAAAGTGAGTACCAAGAATATCTTTTAGATATTCTTGGGTGGGATGGGAAGTGAGGTGGGAGGGAGGTTCAAGAGGGAGGGGACGTATGTATACCTATATACAAAGTGAGGTGGGAGGGAGGTTCAAGAGGGAGGGGACATATGTATACCTATGGCTGATTCGTGTTGAAGTTTGAAAGAAAACAACAAAATTCTGTAAAGCAATTATCCTTCAATTAAAAAATAAATTAATTTTTAAAAAAGAGTACCTTTTATCTGAATTTCTAGACACTGCCATTTTTGAAATAGTTCATTTTATATTTACAAAGTAAGATGGGAATGACTGAATGGTGGCACCAAGATGACCCCCAGAGTAGGTATAAAGAAACAGATATGACGAATTCAGGTAATCCTGGCCTGTAATTAATGAAATCCAATGTGTAAGTCTTCAACCTAGACTGTACATTAGAATCATGTGGAGAACGTTTATCTTTTCTGGCTGTGCTGGGTTTTGCTGCGGCCCACGGGCTTTCTCTGGTCGCAGAGCGTGGGCTTACAGCTTGCAGGTTCAGCAGTCGCAGTGCACAGACTAGGCTGCCATGAGGTGTGTGCAATCTTAGTTCCCTGACCAGGGATACAACTGAGTCCCCTGCACTGGAAGGTAGATTCTTAACCACTGAACCACCAGGGAAGTCCCTGGATAGCTTCTTAAAACATCTAATGCCTGGATCCTACCCCAGACCCACTGAGTCTAGGCTTAAAACACTGGTATTTTTTTTTAAGTTTCCCCAGAAGATTCTAACGTGCAGCTAAATTTGGGGACCTCTTCATTAAGATTTATATATATTTTCAAGAGCTTCCTAAGGTCTTTGCTAATCTAGGGATCTTTCCTGAAACCTCATGATTACTAAGCCTTGCTGTGACAATCTGAAATCAGTATTTGGCATGATTTCTATTAGAAGGCCATGTATGCAGAAAAGTTAGCCACATCAGGCACAATGAAAGGCAATGACTATAAAGTTCCTGTGGGTCCCTGAAGGAATTAATCTTTAAAAAAAGAAGAACCTGACTCACTCTACTAATGGAAGCATAATCTGAAGATATTTTAGCAGTTTAAATCAAGAGTCTTTAAAATGTGCATATCTGTTGACCCATAAATCCCATTTCCAGAAACCAGGGATATGTACAAAGATGTAGGCATAGACTAGGATGTTAACTCTTGTATTGTCTGTATCACAAAATTGGAAACAGGTCATCTAGTAAACATTAATAAATTCAATATTTCCAGTGGAATATTATAAATCATTTAAAATGTGCCTAAAGTATGACTATCAGATTAGTCATTCATTGACTTAAAATGAATGACATGGAAAATGTTCAAATATATTTGAAGTGAGGAAGCAAGTTGTAAATTTCCACATGTAGCATATCTCACTTCTTTACAAATGATGTAACAGTAGCACATTTACCAAGGGTTTTCTGAATTCTAGGTATGGTTCTAAACATTTTATAAATATTCATTCATTCATGCTTACAATCCCAGTGGTACCACTATTTTTTAGTCCACTTTAGAGATGAAATTGCTGGGACACAGAGAAGTTACTGATGTACCTGAGGTCACATAGCCAAAAAGTGGCAGAGCTTGGCTCTCAAATTCATATACTCTGGCCACAGCCCATGCTTAACTGCTACACTATACTGCTGCAGACATGTGTTTATATGCATAAAGTATCTAGAAGGAAAAAGGAAAGTTTTACTGCCTACCCTTTGCTAATAAATAGTCTGTTTTTTCTATAATGAGCATACATGAAATACATTTTTTCAAAGTTAGTACATATATATATATAATATATATGTATATATATACACATATGTGTGTGTGTGTGTGTGTGTGTGTGTGTATTTTTTAGCTCAATGTGGCTTAGATGGTAAAAAATCTGCCTGCAGTGTGGAAGACCCAGGTTTGATCTCTGGGTCAGGAAGATCCCCTGGAAAAGGAAATGGCAACCCACTCCAGTATTCTTGCCTGGAGAATTTCTTGGACAGAGGAGCCTGGCAGGCTACAGTTCATGAGTTGCGAAGAGTCAGACATAACTGAGTGACTCACACTTTCACTTTCATATATTTTTAACTTTTTATTTTATTTGGAGTATAGCCACTTAGCAATGTTGTGATAGTTTCAGGTGGAGCGCAAAGGGATGCAGCCATACATGTACATGTATCCATTCTCCCTCAGACTCCCCTCCCATTCAAGCTGCAACATAACTCTGAGCAGAGCTCCCTGTGCTGTTCAGTAGGTGCTTGTTGGTTATCCACTTTAAATGTAGCAGTGTGTACAGGATGATCCCTTCTAAATTTTTAAAGAACGGAAAATCCATTGACCATAACAAACAAAAATTAGAGAAAAATAAAAAAAGATGTACAAAGGACAGGGAGGCTGGGCATCTGCCCAGTGAGCAAAACTAAGGAGGAGAATCAGTCTCTAAAAATCTGCACAGGTCCTAGCCTAGACAGGTCCTTTCCATACCTGTTCTGCTGTACAACAGAAGGTACAAATATGCAAAATGAGGAAGGAGGCAGCAGCCAGAAGGTGAACGGGCAAATTCAGCTGGGTAAGAGTTCTTTCAGGATAGGAGAGAATTTGAGAGGAGAGTTGAACAGGGAGAAGGAGCCAGTGAGCAGACAGTAAAAATGCATGACAGTGAAGAGACTAGGTAAGTGGGAGGGTTAGTTAACTGAAGATGAAAGAAAGCAGAGAGAGACAAGACCCCACTTATACAAGACCTTAAGAAGTGTGTAAGGGAACAACCCATCCACACCTCCCCTGTCCTCATGTGATCTGATGAGCAGCTGGAGCTCAGAAAAGGCCAAACATTTGGAGTCGCCAACTTACTGACGAAAGGATGGAGCTCAACATGGACACGTGGAATAACTTCAAAGCAGTGATTTGGAGCCCAGCAGAAGCTAGATACCAGCGATCTGTGATGGTGCTCTTGAGCCGGTTAGTCTACTCCAAGTGACACCAGTAGAATTAAAAGACAGCACTCAGGCCTTTGGCACGATGCTCTGCCCACTGACCCAGTGGCCCAGGCTTCTGGCTCACTGCGGTCATTAATGTCTGTCAGCCCACGATGCTAGGTTGTAATTCTCTCCCTTTGACCAAAGCTTCAGTGGGTAGAACTGCTTTGGAAAGTAGGACATTCATTCTGGGCTAGGGAAAAATTCTAGAATATATTTAAAGAAATGCAGCTGGCTGTGTTACTATTAGGACCATATAGTCATTCAAACTATAATAACAAATTCAAACTATTGCCTAATAAAAATACTTCGGGAATAAGTGACTGATATATAACCAATATATAAATGTGTGCTTCTGAAGTACTTGAAGGTGTTAGAAAACAGAAATTAAAACAGATTCTATTCAATATTTTAAGGATATCACTCCATCTTATTCCCATTTTCAGTTTCTATTTTAAGAAGAACTCTTCCCTTCTTCATAGGTTCCCCATTCTTATTACTGCCAATATAAGGCTAAATAAATATAGTTCCACTCCACATTTTGCTTCACTTAGCAGACGTACTCAATATTTTCACACGGTCACATTTAGAATTACAGCAAAAGACCATATTCAAGTCAAGAAACAATTGTCTTTCACAATCATTCTACAACCAGAACTCTCAAATTAATGAGTTTAATAGCAGATTTTTCCTCCTTTGGACACTAACCTCTTTCTGTCTTTAGATATAACATATGATACCTGGGAAGCATGCAGAAATTATGCACAGACATGCACTCAGATTGTAAAAACCTCATTGTAGAAATAGCTATCCCTACAGTAAGTAGTCATATAACTTTTTTTGCCTCCTTATTATTGCAGTACATAATTCACTCCTCTGCAAGTTCAAATTGCATATTACAGCACATTAATGTTGGTCTTCCTTTATAGCAACCTATCATATGGTTAGCATTCTCATTTATAACTTAAATTACTTTTATTTCTTCAGCCATTTCACCTAACTACTTTGAATCAAATGGGAAAACCTTCATATATCCCAGATTGCAGAAATATGCTGTCGTAAGAGCTGGCTGGAGTGCAACGTTACCTGTATATGTGGCTGCACCCCTGTCTGAGGTCAGTGGCCCTTCTGAATCCACAAAAACCAAAGGGATGTGTGTGGGGCTTCCTGACTCCATTTAGAAGCAGCCTCAGAAGTGGGTAGAACTGAAGACCAGCTATGCCTTTAATAAAGACCATAGCCAAATATATTGTTTTAAATAGAGAAGAACAAAGGTAGGGTGGGGTGGGTTGAAACCCTCCAGTGGCTTCCCATTTACCCTAAGATGAGAATGGAAGCATTGGCCTTTCCAGGTCTGGACCCTGTCTGCCTCTCTGGTCTCCTCATGCACCCCTCTGCTTTGCTCCCCACCCCACCCTATAGAGATAATTTCACCTCTTTGAAAACAACTCTAATTCAATCATTAGATCCTCTCAGAAACTCTTTCCTGGTCTCCCAACTGAATTACTTTGCTCAAGCATATAATCTTGGGCAGGATAATTTACTGAAAAAATTTTGTAACATATACATATGTGATTTTTCTTTCTCACATTTCAAGCTTGTAGTTTGAACTTTTTGTTCTTCTTTGCCTTACCAAGTTTTGCAGAGCAGAGAGCAGAAGCCTCCTGTTTTGCCAGCAGTTTAAAACCATTGAAGAGATAATGCTAGACCTTCAGAGAAGAGACAGGTGAGAGATCCTATAAGCAGTGGAGACCTTCTCCTTGCTCCCAAATGGCCCTTCAAAGAAATGGCAAGACTTCCAAAGGATGGCTGAGGGTGTTTCTGGAGAACTTAAGAGTCAAATAGAGGCAAGCCTCTGACCCTCAAGGATGCTTATGCATTGAACAATAAAGATATCAGCAAAGACCATGAAGGCCTGTGACCTGGAAGCCTATACTGCACTGTCCAGGTACTACCAGAGTTCCCTGGGTTTGGAGTGACCAGGAGGATGATGCAATCCCAACACAGACAGAGTTGGAATCTCCCACTTACCTGGCTGGAGGAAAACTCAGGCAATGTAAAAGAATGTGATACTTCTCGCATATCTGAGTTTTAGATACAAACATAATGATCATATCTGCTATAGTCTCATCTTGCTCATACAGTGCGCTCATCTATAGTTTTCAAATTTTCAAACACATATATACATTTTTTCTCATTAATGTCTTTTTTCTAAGTTCTGTGAGAGGGACTGTCTGTGTTTGCTCACTATCCAACCTCAGGGTCTAGAACAACACTTAACACACAGTGGGTGTTGATACACTCCTTTCTTAGATTTAACTGCATACAGTAAAATGCACAGATCCTAGGTGAATTTTGGCAAAGGTATCTCCTCATTCAAGTAACACTTCAATCACTGTATAGAGCATCACCATCACCCTAGAAAGTTCTCTCTTGTCTCTTTACAGCTGTATCCCTCTTTCTACCAGTGTGTGTTGGTGTGGTGTGTGCGCACTCAGTCGTGTCTGACTCTTTGTGACCCTATGGACCACAGCCCACCAGGTTTCTCTGTCCCAAGATTTCCCAGGCAAAAATACTGGAGTGAGTTGCCATTTCCTTCTCCAGAGGATCTTCCCGACCCAGGGATTGAACCTGCATCTCTGTCTCCTGCATTGGCAGGTGGATTCTTTATCACTTCTCCACCTGAGAAGCCCTTTCTACCAGAGGTGACCACTCTTCTGAGTGCTATCACCACAGATGAGTTCTGCCAGTCCTTTCACCTGATGTAGATGGAAACATGCTGTATCAACTCTCTTGCATCTTGATTGACTGACTCATTATAATGTTTTTGACATTCACCCATGTGTTATATGAATGTGTAATTTGTTCCTTTTTTGGCACACACTATTCCATTGCATGGAGTTACCACCATTTGTCTGTCCATCCACAAGAAAATGTAAACATGTTGTTTTGGGTATTTTACTATTATGAATAAAGCTGCAATGAACATTCCTGCATTCGTCATTCTGTAGAAATATGCTTCCACTCCTCTTGGATAAACAGGTAGAAATTGAATGGCTGGACCATATGGTAGGTGTATGTTTACATAAGAAACTGTCAATTTTTCACAGTAGTTTTCTCCACCAACAATACATCAGCAGTCCAGTTGCTCTGAATCTGTCCCAGCATTAGATATTGTTAGTCTTTTCAAATTTTATAGGTTTTAGTAAACATAGTAGCATCTTTCTGTGTTTTGTTCTGTTTTTTTGTTTGGCTACACAGCACAGCTTGCAGGGTCTTAGTTCCCCAACAAGAAATCAAACCTGGCCGCAGGCAGTGAAAGCACCAAGACCTAACCACCGGACTGACAGGGAATTCTCATAATACTGTAGTTTTAATTTGTCTTGTCCAGCAGGCTTAGAGTTCAATTTTTAATGAGTGTTTAGAGCTATTCAGGTCATCTATCTATTCTCTAATCAGTTTTGATAAGCTTCATTTTTTAAGAGTATTGTATAATTTGGTGGCATAATCTGATATCCAGTTTAATAATTAACATTGATTTTTGTGTTTTCTCTCTTCTTTCTTAATCAGTCTTGTTAGGAATTTGTCAATTTTTTAAATACTTGTTCAATAATCAACTATTGGGCTTGGCATATTTATCTATTGCTTTCCATTTTTATGTTATTTCTTTTTTCTTCCCTGGTGGCTCAGATGGTAAAGAGTCTGCCTGCAATGTGGGGAGACCCGGATTCAATCCCTGAGTTGGAAAGATACCCTTGAGAAGGAAATGGCAATCCACTCCAGAATTCTTGCCTGGGGAATCCCATGGACAGAGAAGTCTGGTGGGCTACAGTCCATGGGGTTGCAAAGAGTCAGACATGACTGAGTGACTTAACACCTTTCTTTTTATTTACTTTGACTTTTGTTGCTGTTTTTCCTAGCTTTTTAAGGTAGAAACTTACATAATTTTAGATCTTTCTTCTTTTCTAAAATAAGCATTTAAAAATAACAATTTTCTGTCTTAGCACCCTTTCAAAATTTGTAGGGTTTTTACTGTTATTTAGTTCAAAGTATTTTCTAATTTCCCTTATAAATTCTTCTTTGAATCATGGATTATTTAGTAGTGTGTTTTTAGTCTCAAAATATTTCAGGAATTTGTAGACACATTTTTACTACTGATTTCTAATTTAATATTGCCATAGCCAGAGAACACATTTTTGTATTATTTCAATTTTTGAAATTTTGGGGGGTTTGTTTTATGGCCCAGAATTGATCTATCTTGCTTAGTATTTTATGTACACTTGATAAGAACACATGCTACACATTTGTTGATTATATCGCTTCAGTCGTGTCTGACTCTGCGACCCCATGGACTGTACCCACCAAGCTCCTCTGTTCGTGGGATTCTCTAGGAAAGAATAGTGAAATGGGGCGCCATTTCCTCCACCAGGGGATCTTCCCAACCCAGGGATCATGAACCCATGTCTCTTGTGTCTCCTGTATTGGCAGGTGGGTTCTTTACCAATAGTGCCACCTGGGAAGCCCCATAAGAATGTTATAAATGTCTATTAAGTCAGGTTGGTTGACAGTGTTGTTCAAATCATCTATACCCTTTCTGATTTTTTGTCTCCTTTTCGATCAGTTACTGAGAAGGGAACACTGAGTCTCCCAACTCTGATTGTGGATTGATCTATTTCTCCCTTTAGCTGTGTCAATGTTTACTGCATGTAGTTTGATGTACTATTTGACACACATACATTTAGGATTATCGTGTTTTCTTGATGAATTGACCCTATTCTTATGAAATATCTCTCTCTTGTGTCTGGTAATATTTCTTGTTTTGAAGTCTTTTTTGTCTGATTAACAGAGGCATACCAGTTTTCTTACGAGTACTGTTTGCACAGCATACCTTTTTCCTTTTTGACTCTTCATCTATCTGCAGTTTTATACTTAAGGGACATCGCTGAAGACAGCACTTAGTTGTTTACCCATCCTGATAATCTTGGCTTTGTAACTGGAGTATTTGTTCCCATTTAAATGTAAATAGTCATTGATACAGACTGGATTTTAATATACTATTTGGGGTCTTTTCCCTCTATTTTTCTTCTTCTAGTCTCTGATCCTTGACTATCCTTTCCTGCAGTCTTTCGTACTCATTGAGTACCTTTTTAGAATGTCATGATTTTCTTGTTTGTAATTTGTGTGTGTATTTTCTATTGCTGCTCATGAGAATCATAATAGACACTTATTAACTGAGTAAATGGGCGTGCAGTGTGTACCCACTCCTACTAATCCCTCATCAAGCCTGGGAGGAGAACACCACGAACCCTAGTGCAGCCAAAATTGATAGCGTGCCAGTGGAGTAGAAATGCTTTAATTTCAGGTTCACATTTTGACATGAAAGAGCTCTAGTCTCAACTCTAGCACAACTGCTTCTTGGTTTGGTTGCGGTTTTACTCCTTCCTTAATCCAATTATCTTTCCATCTATTAAATACACATTTCTTCCTCTGGCTATATGTCAGAATTACCTTTGAAGATTTTAAAAACTATGGATGGCTAGATCCTATCCAAGATCTACTGAATCAGGATCTTCCGAAAGCTTCCAATATACAGATAAAGTTGAGAACCACTACATTACTGACTGTCCATTAAATTCTGGGCCCTGGCTATAAGTAATAATCCTTTAATGCCTCCTACCTATGTGCCACAAAGCAGGTTCCCTAAAAGAAATGTATACGAGTTCCTTCTCTCTTCTAATTATGTACAAGGCTAGAAGGGGGGAAAAATAGAAACTAACGAAGCTCATCAGGTTTCTAATAGGTTTTTTTTCCCCCCTTTTCTTTTCTAGAGATTGGACTCCTTGAGGCACATTGTAATTCAAACTAATACCATAGGAAAAGGGAGGAGTGTTGGAATTGCAATGGCAAAACCTAATGGCAGCAAAAGAAAATTACCAAAAAAAAAGAAAGAAAGAAAATAGCCTTATTAATAATGTACTAGATATTAGCCATAAAAAGGAATGCACTTGAATCAGTTCTAATGAGGTAGATGAACCTAGAACCTATCATACAGGGTGAAGTAAGTCAGAAAGAGAAAAATGAATATCGTATGTTAACATATATATATGGAGAAGGCAATGGCACCCCACTCCAGTACTCTTGCCTGGAAAATCCCATGGACGGAGGAGCCTGGAAGGCTGCAGTCCATGGGGTCACTGAGGGTCAGACATGACTAAGCAACTTCACTTTCACTTTTCAGTTTCATGCATTGGAGAAGGAAATGGCAACCCACTCCAGTGTTCTTGCCTGGAGAATCCCAGGGACAGAGGAGCCTGGGGGGCTGCCGTCTATGGGGTCTCACAGAGTCAGACGTGACTGAAGTGACTTAGCAGCAGCAGCAGCAGCAACAGCAACATATATATATGGAATCTAGAAAGATGGTACTGATGAACATATTTGCAGGGCAGCAATGGAGACACAGACACTGTTGTTGTTGTTCAATCTTCAAGTCGGGTCTGACTCTCTTTGCGACCTTATGGACTGCAGCACACCAGGCTTCCCTGTCTTGCACTATCTTTCAGAGTCTACTTAAACTCATGGTCTTTGAGTTGGTGATGCTGATATAGATGCAGACATAGAGAACAGAATAGTGGACCCAGTGGGGGAAGGAGAAGGTGGAAGGTGGAACAAATCGAGAGTGTAGCACTGAAACATATATGTTACCATATGTAACATTAGACAGCCAGTAGGAATTAGCTGTATGATGCAGGGAGCTCAAATCCAGTGCTCTGTGACAACCTAGAGAGGTGGTATAGGGTGGGAGGTGGGAGGGAGGTTCAAGAGGGAGGAGACATGTGTATACCTATGGCTGATTCATGTTGATGCATGGCAGACAGCAATACTGCAAAGCAATTATCCTCCAATTAAAAATAAATAAATTTAAAAAATAGTGTACTAGAAAAAGAAGCATTACCCCTTCACATTTCCTCTTTATGTTCTCTGTGTATGGACTGTGCATTCTTATAATGCCCAAAGTATTTCTAAGCCATTGACTCCATCTCTACTCAGTGGATGCTCTGGTTGGTCTATCATGACCAGCTAGCAGAAGCCAGTGGACACTCAGTGCTGCAAGCAGGGTCTTGGGGCCCTACAAGGCCATAACCACACCCAAAGTCCAGTGAATTCCTTAATCTTTTCAATGAGGCAGAGCATGCTTTGGGATTTACCATTCACCCTGAAAGTCTCGTTGATGGTATCTCTCAGAGTTTCAGCAAGGAGAATGGAAACCTGCTGTTCTGGTGGGAAAACCCAAAACACCTTTCCACCAATACTTATTGCCCTGGAAGCTGTACAGCCCAAGAAAAAAGAAAGAAAAACAGAAAACTGCAGCAAGGCCTGGTTCATGGAATTACTACTGTAATACCAGAGAAATATACTGGTGCCTTTAATGATAGCTGAGACACTTGCTCTTTTCCAAATTACTAGAGTTATATGTGCTATACCATGAGTGTCATAACATGTGGTTTTACCTGGTTTTTGTTTTTAGTCCATTTTGGGGTAGACAAGAATCATGTGATTATAGTGATACTTTGCATGGCTGCCTAGAAAATCAGGTAAGGCTGCCATACGTGAAAATGGGCACCAGGCAGAGGTGCCCAGAAGCTAAACTCAAAATGTACACTAACACCTCCCTTACCTCATGGGCCTAAATGCAAGCTGGAGGGGAAGTAGGGTTTCACACACAGGTGAGAAAGCCTTGTAGGCTGTCCCACTAGCTTATAGGAAATCCTGCTGGGAACAGAGGAAGCAAGCTTCTCCCAAACCAGAGGTTTCAAACTGGAAGCATGCAGGCTGGAAATAACCGCATCAAGGTTTCTGCAGCCCTATATACACCTGTGTATGAGTCAGAAGGGCTTCCCTGGTGGTCAGTGGTAAAGAAAAAAAAAAAAACCTGCCTGCCAAGGCAGAAGACACAGGTTCAATCCCTGGATTGGGAAGATTCCTGGAGGAGGAAATGGCAACCTACTCCAGTATTCATGCCTGGTGAACCCCACAGACAGAAGAGCCTGGAGGGCTTTAGTCCATGAGGTCACAAAGAGCTGGGCACAATTTTGTGACTAAACAATGAGTTAGAAAAAGGTACTCCTAGGTCACCTGTGTAGACCTACTCAAGGGCCCTCAGCTAAAACATAACCTTCCCAATTGTACACGATGGCCACGGAGGCCATACATGCTTTGTCTCTCTTTTTTTTTTTTTCTAATTTTATTTTATTTTTAAACTTAACATAATTGTATTAGTTTTGCCAAATATCAAAATGAATCCGCCACAGGTATACATGTGTTCCCCATCCTGAACTATTTTCAGAATATTTTACCAAAAAAACTCCACCGGATTTATATTTTCTCTTGAAAAATCAGAATGGTGGCACACTGAATTCACATTCCCCCATGACAGCTGTCATAAATGTAATTAGCAGATGCTCATTTGAGATGTGCCATGTGCTCTCCAGTTCAGTGCCATCCATTCCACTCCCCAATGTCCTTCACTCAGCTCACTTTGCTCACTAACCTGCCAGACACTAAGGACATTAAAGTTTGCAGCCACTCAAGGATTTCAGGTCCCAGAGTAGCACGCAGTGTCAGGGGTAGTTTTCCTTCTTGCCTCCCTGAAACAGTGAAGAGAGATTCCATGGGAACCAACACTGCTCTTACATGTAGGTTAAACTGGTGGGATCTGGAGTTAGCTTGCCCTGAGTTTAAGGACCTTATCTGCCACTTCCTGCCTTTTTGACCTCCACCTGAACTCTGATTCCTACTCACTTCTGCCTTTCCTTTAAGGTTCAGCCTGAAAGGCACCTCCTCCCAGAGGCTCTCTCAGACTGCCTCCCCCTGCAGGGATCAACCTGAACCTCAATACCAAAGGTAAACACCCTATATAATGAGCCTACACGCCCTCATGACAGTGGTCGATCATCTAGGTAGGCTTCAGGGAGTCTATGCACCTGGCTGAAATGAAATGTAAAATATTGTGTATATGTGATTTTATGTATTTTGGGAAGAAGTAGTAGACAGCTTTCACCAGATCTCCAAACGGATTTGCAAACACAAAAGCTTTAAGAACCACTATTCAGAGCCTTTATCTATACTAATTTTCCCCATGTGGAGTTTTCCTTTTAATATCTTATCACTCTTAATTATTATGTTTATTTACGTATCAGGTAAGATCACAGCCATGGTGCAGAAACAAACAACTCCAAAACCTCAGGAGCTTACAATAATAAATGTTTATTTCTCACACAAAATCCACTCTGGTGCTAGATAATTCTTCCAGGCTACTGCCTTCCATTTAATGAGTCAGCTCATACTTTTATAGCAGCTTATGCTTCCACAACTGCCAACAAAGGGATGGAGAATCTCACACCAAGCAATCAAATCCTTCTTTCTAGAAACAAAACATGTCACTTGCTCTTCCATTTCAATGGGCAAAACAAATTCTTACCTAACCTAGTGAGGGTAAGAAAGTTCTAACCTCCATATGCTCCAAAGAAGAGAACTGAAAATATTAGCAAGCAGTTGACCTAAAAGAGTAGACTACTGACCTAACTAACTGTGGAAAATGGTATTTTGACTAGAAACTATAAAGCTAAAAAAAAAAAAATGCATATAATCTTTGCACTTTAGTTAGTAGTTTCTCTCTCAGGGATGTGGGTTAATAATTCTGGAGCTATGTGTTCAAGTCACTAGACTTGAACAAATATGTAAATAAATGGTAGATAGTGGGAGCCAGGATTCTGTCAGAGAAAGAAATTTGCAAATAAGCAGGCAGGCCTGTATGCAGGTCAAGAAGGAACAGTTAGAACCAGGCATGGAACAATGGATTGGTTTCAAATTGGGAAAGGAGTATGTCAAGGCTGTAGATCATCACCCTGCTTATTTAGCTTATATACAGGGTACATCATGTGAAATACTGGGCTGGATGGATCACAAGCTGGAATCAAGACTGCCGGGAGAAATATCAATAACCTCAGATATGCAGATGACACCAGCCTAATGGCAGAAAACGAAGAGGAACTAAAGAGCCTCTAGATGAGGCTGAAAAATCTGGCTTAAAAGTCAACATTCAAAAATCTATAATCATGGCATCTGGTCCCATCATTTCATGGCAAATCGATAGGGAAATAGTGGAAACAGTGGCAGATTTTATTTTCTTAGGCTCCAACATTACTGCAGACAGTGACTGCAACTACAAATTAAAGGACACTTGCTCTTTGGAAGGGAAGCTGTGACAAACCCGCTGCTGCTGCTGCTGCTAAGTCGCTTCAGTCGTGTCCGACTCTGTGCGACCCCATAGACGGCAGCCCACCAGGCTCCCCCGTCCCTGGGATTCTCCAGGCAAGAACACTGGAGTGGGTTGCCATTTCCTTCTCCAATGCAGGAAAGTGAAAAGTAAAAGTGAAGTCACTCAGTCGTGTCTGACTCTTAGCGACCTCATGGACTGCAGCCCACCAGGCTCCTCCGTCCATGGGATTTTCCAGGCCAGAGTACTGGAGTGGGGTGCCATTGCCTTCTCCAGTGACAAACCTAGAGTATACTAAAAAGCAGATACATTACTTTGCCAATAAAGGTCCATATAATCAAAGCTATGGTCTTTCCAGTAGTCACATTCGGACGTGAGAGTTGGATCATAAAGAAGGCATGCATATGCATGCATGCTAAGTTGCTTCAGTCGTATCCTGACTCTTTGCGACCCTACGGACTGTAGCCCTCCAGGCTCCTCTGTCCATGGAATTATCCAGGCAAGAATACTGAAGTGGGTTGGCACTTCCTTCTCCAGGGGATCTTCCCAAACAGGGGTCAAACCTGCATCTCCAGTGTCTCTCTTGCATTGGCAAGCAAATTCTTTATTACTGAGCCACATGGGAGGCTTATATATACATATATGTATATGTGTGTATATATATATGTGTGTGTGTATGTATATATAGCTAAATATAAAATATAAAAATACATTCAATAATTCAGTATATAAAATAATTCAATAATTAACCTAGAAACTGTCTGACACATAAATACTCAATAAATATCTTATTAGTATATAAGATAATAAAAAGAAGAATCTAGCTGCTGATATGGATATATTCCCATGATATACATTCAAAAAATCATCTCTCATACTAACTGAAAGGTTTTTCTGGGGTTCCTTATCGGTCCTAGAAGTGAAGGAAGAGACAAAGATTCCTTCCTACTCAACCCTGTTGTCTGAGTAGGGGGTGGGGGACTGAGGCCTGAGGTCTCAACCTTGGCATCTGGGCCCACTGCCTCTCAGAAACAGCTGCTCCTCTCTCCCTTGCCACTCACAGGCCAGAAGGGTTAGCGGAGGTGGATCTGAGCAGATGACCCCTGGGACCCACAGGTCAAACACAGGCTGGGAGAGGGGAGGGCCCCAAGGAGTAGCAGCTGCTGTTTGCTGGGCTGGGTCTCCTGGGGATTATTTGTTTAAGTTTCAGTGAAATGATTTTAATTTAGTGGATCTATGTTTTATGTTTAGTTTTTCAAAAAAAGATTTTCAATCTAGCCTCAGACCTCCCTAGAGGTTGTTGATAGTAATTTAAGTACTCAATTATTTGGTCTGATATGAGAACAATTGTTTGAGGTCACAGGCTTGACCAGGAGATCCCTAAGTCAACCACCAAGACACTTCCTTCTGCTTGTGTTATTTTATTTTATTCTTCAAAACAAATAATATAGCTAGATGTGATTTGAAATATTAAATCTACCAAAGACTTGCCTCCTACTCATCCCGTCATCTAGTTCATTCTTTAAAGGCAATGACTTTATTAGTTCTCAGGTGTGCTTTTTGGATTCTTCCAGACTTTTGGTTTTTTTGCCCAAGCAGGCAAACATTCAAATATACATATTTGGTTTCAGTTTTGTTTTCTGTTATTTCTTTTAATAGGAAATTTTTCTCAGATCTCCATGATAGGTGCTACGTTTGTTTCCGTGTGCTAAAATGCATTCTGAACTTAATGACATTTTAAACAAACTAGTGTTTTAATAATAGCATCCTCATTCATTTGAAAACAGTTCCTATGGGGGTTTAAGAGCACCTTTACTATGCTGTATCACACAGCAGCTTTAAGGAAAGGAGTGGATATATCTGTAAAGTACTAAAAGATCCACTAAGGAGAAATGTTTTGGAGTAACTGTATTTACGCTTTGATTAAAACTGTCTCCAAAATATTCCAAAGTCACTGAGAGCGCACACAGAAGCATACAACAATCTTCAGAAAGTTACATGCCAAACCAAGAACAATAGGGAAGCGAACAAAATGGATGAGAGTCAGGGTTGGGCGGTCAAAGGGGTCATTAGCAGAGTACATACTGTGCTAGGACATACCATTAGGTGGCACTTCTGGCTTCCTGGCTGGCATCAGCCCAACTGGTCGGTGCCCGTACCACACTGCTGTCAGGCATTTTGAATCTCACCTGGTCATTAGCCTTATTTTTACTGTTCAAGTACTTCAGCAAATTAATTTTCTTTTGAAATTAAACATGTATCTAATAAGAAAGGAATCTATATGCAAGGTTTACATATTTTATCCACAGAAAGAACTCAGTGCCTATGGCTGTGCAGTCCTGCAATCCACTGATTTATAAACCATAGTTTTCCAAAAGCTAAAGGATGCTTCTTCAACACTTCCAGCTGGACTCGAAATGTACCAAGGATTCCACCTCCAGTCTGGGAATGGTCTCTCAGTGCACTGAGGTGGATTAACTCCCTATTGTTCAAATCCCAAATGTGATCTTCCTCCTCAGCCTAAGCCACTTCAATGCTGAGTGAAAGGGGAGGAGGGTCCCTCTAGGATCATTCCCACCTAATAGGCTGCACAGATAAGGACTGCTCATCAGAAATCAAAATCACCTCCAACAACTTTCAGGAGTCAGCAAACACAAAGGGCCAAATAAGTATTTCTGGCTTTCTAGGCCAGATGGTCTCTGTGGACATTACTCAGCTCTGTCATTGCCGTGCGATATGGAAACAAAGGGGTATGGCTGTGTTCCAATAGAACATTCTTTACAAAAAGGGGCCTATGGCAAGCCATGGTTTATAAACCACTGAGGCTGACCACTACCATTGCCAATCTAACTCATCACTGGTCTGAGGTATCAAAAACCCAACAGCAGATATGGACTCTGAGTCTTGGTTGAGACTTTATAGATTAGGAGACCTGAAGAGAATAAAGGCCCCAAAGCGATTCCACTCAGCACTGCCTGGTGACCCCAAAGATAAAGGACTCTCTGATGGTGTGTGACATTTGACCTCCTGTACTCAAGGAAGTCCTGGTCCTCAGAGGCACAAGTCCACCCAAGACCCCCAAATGAGGAAGTGAACAGGAGCCAGATGAAGAAGGGAAGTTTCCATTTTTATTCTCCAATCTGAGTTTTTCTCTCTCTCTGCATTTGAATACTTGTCTCCAAAATTTAAGTAGGAATATATAGAGAATCAAGGGCTTCCCAAGTAGCTCAGTGGTAAAGAATCCACCTGCCAATGCAGGAGATGCAGGAGGTGCGAGTTCGATCCCTGGGTCTGGAAGATCCCTTGGAGGAAGAAATGGCAACCCTCTCCAGTATTCCTGCCTGGAGAATTCCATGGACAGAGGAGGCTGGCGGGCTGCAGTCCATGGGGTCTCAAAGAGTCAGTCACAACTGAGCGACTAAGCATGCCCACATGCATATAGAGAACTGAAATGTATTAGTCAGTCACAAATCCCACCTGGGTTAGGCAGACTTTCCCTGATAAGACCCTATCTATTGTAAAGCTCCCACATCACACAAGAAATCTATCTTTATCTTAAGTAATAAGCATTATGCCAGTCAATCTTTCTGTGGCAGGTTGACACATCATTAAACCAAACATGAGGATTAAAGAAAAACAAAGCCCCATCAAACTATCAAAACTCCCATTTCTTTTATATGTAATAATACAATAAAGGCAACTCTTAAAATTATAGGATGTCCCACATTCAGCCTGACCAGGTGGGGTTATTCCAGGTTTTCTCCAAGCATGCCATACCAACTGGAATGCCAATCTTAAACACAGTACTGAGGAGCTCAAGGAACAGAAGAAGCAAATATAACAGAAACAATCATTTTCAAGTTCTCCTAAAAATGGCTGAAAGGTTTTCTGGGGTTTTTTGGTACCCAATTAGAGGTAAGGGGAAGTGGAGAAAGATCTAAAATTGTGATTAGTGTATATTTTTCCCTCTTGCTCCCAATTAGAGAGAGGTTTTTTCTTTCACTAGAGATGCATAGTTATTAAATCATGATGTCTTTCTTTAAAAAACCAATTTATAGCAGAGGGCTCCATACTGCTGCCACTTCTGCAAGGTTGCTTATAATTGCTCCATGCAACGCTTTGACTAATTAAATCACACAAGAGATTGTTTCTTAGTAACACACCTGGTCCACGCTTTGTTGTTGGCTTTCATTAAAGCACTGTGTCTCACGCTGCCTTGTAGCATGAAAGGATATTAATCAGGTAAATGGCCATTAAAAGTCATATCAATGTTTGCGGTGCAGTGATTATTTTTTTAAATCTTGAACAAAGGAGTTTTCTTTGAAATCTCAGGGCTGGTCTCCAACCACGGGAGAGAATAGCCACACTGAAATGTGTTTTTCAACCTTACCAAGAAAGAAGGGGAAAAAAAAGGAGCAAAATGCAAGGTGTGGCAAAAAGTAAGATTATATTCTCTTTGTTCTCGTGGGCTATTTGGGGCAAAGAGGAACAAGCTGAACACGCTGAAATCAGTGTAGGGCAAGTGGGGACAACAGGCAAGAAGTGCTCTCTGAAGGCCCGCTATTCCCCAGGAGAGAAAAGTTTCACTTTGGAGGCAATGCTGCTAATTAGGCTGCATTTCAGAGCTCTGGTTAGAAATAAAAATGTCCAGGGAATCAAATGCTACTTACATATTAAACTGAAAAGGGAGGACGTCACAAATGTCTCCTTCTGTCCACAAAGTACCCTTAATGGTCTCACTGATTAGATTCTAAATCTGGACCTGGAACATGGTCATGGAAGTCTGACTCCCCAGTCAGTTACTCTGCCCCTCAGTCCTGAAGCACCCCCCGCCAAATCAATATGTATTTATATAACTATGCCTACTTCCAACAGAGCCAACATTCCATTGAGTAGAGGAAGAAGTGTGGCTACATACACACACATTGGAAAAAATGACTAGCTTGCCAAAGGCATCTACCTTGGATCCTGCAAACTTTTCTTTTTTCCACCATAAATGACTATTTTTCTGGGTTGAGTAAGTGGCCTTGTTGAGGCTGGGATGAAGCATTCTGCTTCAGAACCCAGGCTCTGGTATACAAATTCTGGGGTTTGGAATTCCAGGTCTGCAACTTCACAGCTGTGTGACTATGAGCAAATTACTTGAACCCTCTGTGCCTTGGTTTTCTCATACATAAAGCACACACGGTAACAGTAATAAACTCCTATGGTTATTAAGAGAATAAAATGAATTTTTATATTATATATATAGTCGGATATATACACAATATGTATCATATATATGATGTCTGATACACACTCGGTCTTCAATAAACATTAGCTATAAAGCTCCTGATAGCTACCAAAGGCTTACAAAATACATACTTCTATTCAAAGCTGAGAATCAAGCAGAGGGCTCAGTAACTAAATACTCTACTACTGGTCACCCTTGGTAACACTGTACCATGAGAGGGGCATGAACTTGGACTGGTTCTCACCGAATTTATGAGGAAACTAAGTCAAGGGACTTAGGATTATCCCAGCAACGTTCCCAGTGAGAGGCTTCTGCCTAAGGCCAAGTACTCCATGCCTGGGCTACCCCTTGAGGCCACTTTCCACAGTGTTCCCTGCACCAGATCACCCAGAAAAGGGATGGGCTGAAATCAAGCCAGCGCCCCTCTCTCCACGCATGTGGACGTGTCGGCCCAGATCAGGTATCATTTTCTGCTCTCACGGAGCCGGCGGGCTGGCTTCGCCCAAGAGGGCCCACTGATGCAGGAGGCCTCTGGGCATCTTCGGCTAGCCAGGAGACCTAAAGGACACTTCCCAGGGGAGAGAGCAGGTCAGTCAGTCAGGTCGCCAACCTGCAATGTGACAGAAGGCCCAGTTTAAATTATCTCAGCTAGAAAGAAAGAGGAGGGTTGCCACAGCTAAGAAGTCCAGGGGTGGATTCACACATGGCCCAGTTCAGACATCCGACTACTCCAGGTTTCGTTCTCTCTCCCCTTGACACATCGTAGATTTCAGGGCTGACTCCATTGTCGGTAGGCAGTCCCCATGGTGACTGGACCGCTGACATCGTCTCCTCCACACAAGTGGAAGAGCACCTCTCTCAGTGCCGGGAACTCGCCCCTCATTGGCTGGAATCTGGTCACGTGTCAACACCTGACCCAATCACTCTGGAGAGAAGCGAGTTCATACGTTGATTGGTCAGGTTGGAGTCACCGGAGCTTCTGGAGCTGTGGGTGAAGTCAGAACTACGGGATCCTCAAGGCTGAGAGTTCCGGGTTAGGGAGGTTTGTGGAACCGAGATGATTACTTCTAGAAGCAGCGTGAAAGATGCTGGCCCAGTAAAATGGCAGGTGTTTACCAGAGTGAAGAAAGAAGAGGCCTTGTAGGACTGGAAAGACAGGTAGGAGGAGAGCAATAAAGAAGGTTATCTCCTCTTGGGTGTCCATTTACTGGTCTACTGGCCTGTCCGAAGAGGGTTGTTCACCACTAAACTGACATGGACACCTCTGGAAGGCCCTGCAATGGCTGCGGAAACTACGTGCTTCTTGAAGGCTGTGGTTCTCACATTGACTGTATATTAAAAACACCTGAGGAGTATTCTAAATATCCTAGTGCCTAAACACCACCAGAGATTCTAATTTTAATTGATAAGGTAGGGGGAGGTGAAGCCAGGTATGGGTATTTTTTAAAAGCTTCCTCAAGTGCTTCTATTAGCAGTCATGTTTGAGAAGCACTGTCTTGATTTGGGGGCAAGCTGGAGGCTGCTCTGTTGGCTAATGAGAGAATAAGTATATTAAAGAGGACCACACTTCTCACTGTTTTGCTTTACACTACTCCTAATATTTTTTATCCTCATCTCAACAGACATGATATTATCATGCGTGCTAAGTCACCTCAGTCGTGTCCAACTCTGCGACCCTATGGACCGAAGCCCGCCAGGCTCCTCTGTCCATGGGATTCTCCAGGCAAGAATACTGCAGTGGGTTGCCATTTCCTTCTCCAGGGGATCTTCCCAACCTAGGCATAGAATCCAGATCTCTCATGTCTCCTGCACTGGCAGGCGGGTTCTTTACCACAAGTGCCACCAGGGAAACCCAATGTCATTATATTCGCTTGCAATACAAATTGTCGAAAAGGTGGAGATTCTGGAAAATGTGCTCCGGAGGAGAAAATTATTCTGATCACTGGTTTCATTTCTGTTCCTTTTATCCAGAAAAAGGAGGGGACCTCCTTACTGTTTACAATGATACCCCACTAGACATTTGTATGAGCACTCCTTTTACTAATTATAAGAAGAGAGTGGTCATTTAGGGAGTCAAGTTTCTGATGACGGAGTGAAAATAACCAGCCAACATATTAACTGTGAATCATCTCCACTTGCTGGATTGAATTCCAAGGAAAGATACATCCACTGCTGGGTTGCTAATCTGCTTTGATTCATGGAACTGTTTGTGCCTAGTACCTTCCTTGTTTTTCTAATCTGTGATTTTCTTGAACCATTTAACAGGCTCAAGAAAGGCTTAAATTCGTGAAGAATGGGTCTATAATAGATTTGTAAGCAGGAAGTTAAGCTATGTGTCTTGGGCTCATCATCAGTGTGGGCCTATTATATTCATCCACAGTCATTCCATGACTTTGAAAGCAGAACCAGAATACTACCAGGATGCTTCCCTGGTCTACCCAATACAAAAATTTTATATTACTTGTTAAATTGTAGAGGACTCCTTCAGAAGAGACCCTTGCTTTCACATGCTAAAATTTATTCTGTCATCATGAAAGTTTTATTGCATCTTTTGTTTTGTTCTTTATATCCTCCCTTGTATTTGTAAACCACATCTATTTTATAGAACACTTTTAGCATTGTTATCCTGTTTTGATCCTCACCACCACTCTGGAATAATGAAATATGTTAAGGACATGAATGCTACTGGTGATTCCATTCTTAATTAATCACTGAGTGTACAATTCCATAGCTGACGTGTGAAATACTTTTAACATATGACCATGTGTTAATGGTCTTCCCTGATGTGTATATAACATCTTGACATAAACCCAAAGTACAGAGTTTTACTACCCAGTAGTATGCACTACAGACACCCCCAGCTGATCTCTGATCCCCACCATTTGAACTAGGGATTGAGTTCAAATCCACACAGAAGGCAGGGAGAAGAGCAGCTGCATGAGCAGAGCTGGGTGGGGACTATGGCAAACCAGAGAGCACAATCCATTTGTTGCCAAATCTTCCACTGTCTCAAGAGGAACTGTTAATCCAGATATTTTTGTAATCTCCCTACTTTGCAATTAGGGTAACTAAAAAACTTCTTAGTCTCTTTTTTAACTCTCTAGACCAAACAGGCCTTTGTTTTCTTGCTGAATTTAACCCTTGAGCTATCATCTACGGCTTCTGCTTATCCTTCATTTTTTTCCTCTTTTCATTAGCTAGGGATTGGCAGTGACAACATCACTTATTCAAAATAACCAAACCATTGTGCCCCATGAGTTCCAAATGGACATGTCAGATTACCTGAAAGCACCCTGTGCTGGTTTTGATTACTGTTTCCATCTGTTCCTATTGTACTTTAAATGTAATTCTGACACTGTACATATCCCACCACATAGTTATTGTTTGTGTTATTATTTCTGTTCTGCTGGACGGTGAACTCTTTAGAAGCCCAAACTGTCTCTTTCATCTTTCTTAGCTGTCTCTTTCATCAGTCCTTAGCCCACAATGGACACTCTTTATTATTTAATAAACGTAGAAAGATTTGTACCACTACTTGTAAAAGGAACAGATTTAGTGAGTTAGGGAAGTGAATAAATACTATTATGACATTGCAAGCATCTGAGCACACATGTACACCTTTCCTTCCCATTTCCTTCCCCAGGCTCTCTGGTAGCCCTGGACCCCAGCCAGAGGAACATGGACACAGGCCCCCTCTTTCATGTTTCAGTGTTCCTTCTCTCACTAGAACACCCACTCCTTCTCCTATCCTAGTCATTATTTGAAGAAGTGCAAGACCTATCTTCTTCCAGAAATTTTCTCTGGCTGCTTTCACCCAAGAGAATCTCCTCCTCCTTCAAATTTTTGTTCTGATTATAATTAAGCCCTTCCACTTCGTCTCTTTATTACATTCAGTTTTTTCTACTTACATGCATAACTGTGTTCCTGAGAGACTAAAAATATAAACTACTCTGTTAGAAAATAGTTGTTTTGATGAGAAATATAGAAATCAGGAGATAGAGAGCCTCAAATTCACAGTAATAAATATTTTCTACTCTAATTTTAATAGATGCTTATGTATAGCTATTAAATGGGAATATCATTGGGCAAACCCAATATAGGAATAAATTTAACTTCTGAAGAAGCAAAAGTCTTTGTCTTTTTATACATACTCTTTCCACCTTTTCTCCCTTCATCCAGCAAATGTTAACTGAGTCCCTCCTATGAACCAGGCACTGATCTAGCTGCAAAGGATATAGCAGTAAACAAAAGACAAGATCCCTGCATGCACTGTCCTACATTACAAGGACAAGTAAATGATTTCAAACAGCAGTTAGTACCATGAGGGAAAACAGGCTGATAGGCTAGAGAATACCTGGGCATATGAGTGAGGGAAGGAGCTTGGTGAGCTGTTCAAACACAAAAAGGCATCATGCTGACCACTCTAACAAAAATGTCCCATTGCAAGTGCAACAGTGTTTGTTGTAAAGTAGAAGTTGCTAGCTCCTAGATTCTGCTGGTTGGCTAACTTTATTTTTAACCTTTTAACTGAAGTATAAATAACATATCTATAGGAAAATGCAGAGTCATCAGAGTACAGCTCAGTTAACTTTGTCCCAGTCAACATGTCCATGTATCCACCAAGATCAGAAAACTGAACATGACTGCTTCCCTCAGAAGTCCCATTTGTGCCCATTTTCAGTGGCGAACCTGCCTCCTTTTTTAGTTTTGCCTGGTGTTTAAATGTATACATGAAATCATAAAGTATTAATTTGACATATGTTATTAAGTATATTACAATGTATTTCTCCATTCCACTGTTAAGTGGGCATTTGATTATCTTCAGTTGTGACTATTAAAAATGCCACTTGTTGCATGCATGTATATATTTTCCCTTAATACACAGGGTGTGTATGTGTAGCTTTAGAAGATACTGCCCAAATAGTCATACTGACCTATCTTTCCAAACAGCGTATGAACCTTCAGTCCTTCCATGTCTTTACCAACTCTTGGCGTTTCCTGTCTTCTGCACGTTAGCCCTTCTGGTAAGACTGAAGGGACATCCCACTAGGGTTTTAATTCATGTTTCTTTTGACTAATGACATGTAGCTTTGTCTGTACTTACTGGCCATTTAGATTTCTTTTGTGAGAGGCCTAAGTCTTTTGCCCATTTTCTGTTGGGTTACCCTTTTCTTTCTGTGTGATTTGTAGTTTCTTTATATATGCTGAACATCTATCACATATTTTATATCAATATTCTATTATCCTGAAAATCTGTTATCCCAATCTATGGATTTTTTTGTTTGTTTGTTTTTCAGTTATACATATACATGTATCTATACTTTTTCTTAGGAGAAGGAAATGGCAACCCAAACCAGTATTCTTCCCCAGAGAATCCTGTGGACAGAGGAGCCTGGTGGGCTGCTGTCCATAGGGTCACACACAGTCAGATATGACTGAAGCATCTTAGCGTGCATGCATGCATTGGAGAAGGAAATGGCAACCCACTGCAGTATTCTTGCCTGAAGAATCCCAGGGACAGAGGAGCTTGGTGGGCTGCCATCTATGGGGTCACACAGAGTCGGACACTACTGAAGCGACTTAGCAGCAGCAGCAGCATACTTTTTCTTGACTGGAAAATTCCATGGACAGAAGAGCCTGGTGCGCTACTGTCCACGGGGTTGAAGAGTTGGACATGACTGAGCACATACACATGTACTTTTTCAAATTCTTTCCACATTTAGGTTATTACAAAATATTGAGCAGAGTTTGTGGATTTTTCTTCACTCCCTTCAGTTCAGTTCAGTCGCTCAGTTGTGTCCAACTCTTTGTGACCGCACGAACCGCAGCATGCCAGGCTTCCCTGTCCATCACCAACTCCAGGAGTCCACCCAAACCCATGTCCATTGAGTCAGTGATACCATCCAACCATCTCATCCTGTCGTCCCCTTCTCCTCCTGCCCTCAATCTTTCCCAGCATCAGGGTCTTTACAAATGAGTCAGCTCTTCGCATCAGGTGGCCTAAGTATTGGAGTTTCAGGTTCAGCATCAGTCCTTCCAATGAATATTCAGGACTGATTTCCTTTAGGATGGACTGGTTGGATCCCCTTGCTGTCCAAGGAACTCTCAAGAGTCTTCTCCAACACCACAGTTCAAAAGCATCAATTCTTCGGCACTCAGCTTTCTTCACAGTCCAACTCTCACATCCATACATGACCACTGGAAAAACCATAGCCTTGACTAGACAGACCTTTGTGGACAAAGTAATGTCTCTGCTTTTTAATATGCTGTCTAGGTTGGTCAAAACTTTCCTTCCAAGGAGTAAGCATCTTTTAATTTCATGGCTGCAATCACCATCTGCAGTGATTTGGGAGCCCAGAAAAATAAAGTCAGCCACTGTTTCCACTGTTTCCCCATCTATTTGCCATGAAATGATGGGACCAGATGCCATGATCTTAGTTTTCTGAATGTTGAGCTTTAAGCTAAGTTTTTCACTCTCCTCTTTCACATTCATCAAGAGACTCTTTAGTTCCTCTTCACTTTCTGCCATAAGGGTGGTGTCATCTGCATATCTGAGGTTATTGATATTTCTCCCGGCAATATTAATTCCAGCTTGTGCTTCCTCCAGCCCAGCGTTTCTCATGATGTACTCTGCATAGAAGTTAAATAAGCCGGGTGACAATATACAGCCTTGACGTACTCCTTTTCCTATTTGGAACCAGTCTGTTTTTCCATGTCCAGTTCTGACTGTCGCTTCCTGACCTGCATACAGGTTTCTCAAGAGGCAGGTCAGGTGGTCTGGTATTCCCATCTCTTTCAGAATTTTCCACAGTTTATTGTGATCCACACAAAGACTTTGACATAGTCAATAAAGCAGAAATAGATTTCACAGAAATAATTTCACTCCCTTAAAGTTGTTTTTTAATATGAAAAAAATTCTTAATTTTATATAATAAAAAGTATCATTTTTTTCTCTTAAGAGTATTTTCTATGCCCTTTGAAGACATCTTTGTCTACCCAAATCTCATGAAGAAATACAGTGATGGCAGGGAGGAGTATATTTGGTACCCAGGATCCCCCTATATGCTTTTGGTCTCCCTTGACCAATGTTACCTGTAAATACACAAGTAAAGTGTGGTAACCAGGAGCTCAGATTGCTCAGAAATAAAGATCTGTATCACACTACCAGGTAAGCCACTAAGTCCAGCAGAGGTGTTCACTAAGGGTGAGAAAAGTCTAGAATGGCAGGAAAAGAGGGAGACAGTGAGTAACAGTTATAGCTCTGAGACCAAATGCAAGTTGTAGGGGCTGCAGACTCTCTCACTGACCTTCTCTTTTATAAGTTTCCTTTGGGGAAGGAGACTCGTGGGACTTGGGGGAATTGCTCCCAGAAATCATATGAAGAAAGGAATAGAAGAGGTACATGGGGTGGACTTTAGTCAATGTTGTGATCTGTCAGGCCTTGCCTCAGGACCAAAGACAACTGATGGTTTTTCTGACCTTACAACATAGATCTACCTAAAATATCTAGTTCTGTGAGCCTTTTTATTCCATTCTTTGTCTGGCATAGTGACTCTTTATTATGGCATCTCTGGCTTCACCAGTTTTCAACTTCATTTAATGTAGGCTGTTACTATTTTCATGTCACAGAAGCCAGTTCAACAGTATGTTTATCCCATCTGGCAAGATACTTGCCAGGATGCTAAACTCTGTATCTGGACAGGGTGTTCCCAAATCAATAAACTCTGTTTTATCAAATATTATGTTCTCCTCCTAGGCCCTCATATTAAAATTCCAAGCATATTTTCTGGCTTTGTTGGGGATGTTGACTAGATCCTGCATCTCCTTTCACATCTAGCTCCTTTTCTCCCTTACCAGGCCCAGTATAACCCTTCCCAAGCTATGTTGTATTTGACCCTTGTTATTTACAGGCTTATTGGCCAGGAGGAAACCTGAGGCAGATCCTGGAAGAGAGGTTGGCATGTGTCTTACAAGGAAGAAATGTCTGCAGTCTTCAAAGAAGGCAGAAGCAGTTCATTAAGAGAAGTGTCCACCATTTCTATAGGTTCAGATGTTTGGGGAACCTTGAGATCAAGGTTTTAGTCTGCTTTGATTTTATTCTTTTCTGATCTAGACCTGGGTATAATAGACATGTTGCCTTAGTTTATTCAGGCTCCTATAACAAAATACCACAGACTGGGTGGTTATAAACAACAAATATTTATTTTTCACAGTTCTAGTGGCTAGGGAGTCCAAAATAATGATATCAGCAGATTAAGTAGGAATTTTCTTTCCTTTAGAGGGTACCTTCACCTTCTGTCATCACATAACCCTCTTTCTATCACAGAAACTCTGTGGAGCCTCTTTTATAATAGCACTAATTATGACAGTTCCATTCTCATAACTTAATCATCTAAAGACCCACCTTCAAATACTCTCACCTTAGGGGTTAGTTTCCAACACATGAATTTGGAGGTGGAGTGAGAGTACTTTCAGACCAGAACACCTGCCTAGTTTTCTCAGGTGGTGTAATGGTAAAGAGCCCGCCTGCCAATGCAGGAGACATTAGAGACATGGGTTTGATCCCTGGCTCGGGAAGATTCCCTGAAGAAGGGCATGGAAACCCACTCCAGTATTCCTGACTGGAGAATCCCATGGACAGAGAAGCCTGATGAGCTACGGTCCATAGAGTCACAATGAGTTGGACAGGACTGAAGCAACTTAGCACATACACACTCATGGTAAAATCCTAGGCTTGGTCTTCAGCTTTCTCTGCATTCAGGCGATGGGAGATTAAGGTCTCTTTACGTACTACCAAGGAAGCCCTCTGGATTTCCTTACCTTTTAATTGCCTTTTGTTACGTTTTCCCAAAGCATTAGTGAAGCTCAGCAACAGCTATCCAAGTCCACTGTCCTTTCTGTTATGGTCACCACACGTTTCTGAAATACTTGCTATTGCACCGGTTTGTGAATTCCATTCTGCCAGTATATTACCCCAGTCTGCCACCAGTAAAAACTCTAATAATGACATAGCTACCTCAAACCAACGGCTGTCTATTTTTCACTTACCACCAATGATGAGTCTTCATTGCCACTCAGGTAGGAAGAAATCCAGCTTCAAAATCTCATCTCAGCATCTGCTTTCTCCAACTACTTCCCATACTGCCTATTACAGTTCTGTTTCCCCAGAAAGCAGAAACTAAGAGACTAGCCTGCAATAGGCTTAAAGTGAAAGTCACTCAGTCATATCTGACTCTGCAGTCCATGGAATTCTCCAGGCCAGAATACTGGAGTGGGTAGCCTTTCTCTTCTCCAGGAGATCTTCCCAATCCAGAGATCAAACCCAGGTCTCCTGGATTCTTTACCAGCTGACTCACAAGGGAAGCCCAAGAATACTGGAGTAGGTAGCCTATCCCTTCTCCAGTGGATCTTCCCAACCCAGGAATTGAACCAGCGTCTCCTGCATTGTAGGTGGATTCTTTACCAACTGAACTATCAAGGAAGCAGCTTTGGAAATCAACTCTCATGGAAGAAATGTAAATAAAATAGGACTGAGCAGCAGGAGAAGTTAGACTGTGATGCTATCTCAACAAAGACCTTAACCACCTCTGTCTGGTACTCTGAAGCTAGGATGCCCAAGGTGGGATGAAGGAGCCACAACTTTATATACCCACATACCCCAGTCACTAGATAAAGCTGCCGGGGAGAATAGGCTGTGACCTTGACTAAGGGAACTGTCTTTACCTGAGGCAATTGGAAAATGCTGGGAGTGCTGCCTGTAGAAAGCCCTCAGTTGTTAGTCTACTTTAAAGTATAATGTAACTTACCAGTGAACACAATAAAAGAAAAAAGTTGACACTTTTGTTTCTACTACAATCCAAATCCATTTCTTTATCTTCCCTTATTGCATTGGACCTCTCCTATGGTGATCAATACAGTGATGCTAGTTAACATTTTTCAGGGAGAAAGCTTCTAGCATTTTGCTCTTAAATATATATCGTGTGTGTGTGTTTATACATACTTTTGATTAGCTATGAATGTCCCTTCTTTCCTAGTTTTTTCTTAGAAACAGATGCTGAATTTAACCAAATGCATTTTCTGTATCTACTGAAATAATCATATAATCTATTGAGATTATGCTTTTATTCCATTCACATAGCAAACTGCAGTGACTTTAAAATATTAAACCAAGTTTCCTTTTTACACATATGTTGATTTTATTTGCTAGAATTTTGGAATTAGACTTTTACACTTGTTTTTTAGCGATTTGTCTGTAAATTACCTTTCCTGTAATGCTTTGTCAGATTTTGCTATAAAGGTCATGCTGCCTTAATAAAATGAATCAGAAAGTATTCTCTCTGTTTGCATAAGACTGGTATTATATATTTCTTTACTGTTTGGTCCAATTCATTAGCATCTAAGGCCAGAGTTTCTTTGTGGGAAGATTTTTCTTGAGAAATTCTTTTCTTTACTAGATATAGGACTATTCAGATTTTTGCTTTCTTCTTAAGTCAATTTTGATAAGTTATATTTTTATGAATTTATGCATCTTACCTAAATTGTTAAGAGTTTCCACTTAGCTTCTTATCCTTTTATAAGCATCATTCTACTACTCTCTATTTATTTTTCTCCTTTTTGCCTTGAACTACATTTGGATTAGAAGTTTCTCTGAGTGGAAAAGCAGCTTGGACTATTAGGCTCAGTTCTCTTCACTTCCTTGCTCTCCAGGATCCTGACCTCTCAAATCTTCCTACCTTGGTGTTTCTCTAATGCATTCAAGAAGATGTCTTTTTACATTTTGTTCAATCTTTCTAATTGTTTTTAGCAAGAGGATTGTTTTGCTTATCCATGATAGATGGAAATAATGTGTTACAATAAATATCTGACTAATAAATGCAAATTGCATTCCATAATTACTGTATCTCATATCCAGATGTCACTAGGAACATGTGTCCTGTAGGAGAACACCTGGTGTCCTTATACTGCATTCTGTTTTTCCTCTACTGCGTAACAGGCTTCTCAAAGACAAAGAGGATGTGTCTTTGAATAGAGTACATTTGTATCCAGGTACTTTGCAACTGAACCACAAAAAACAACTGCAGCTTAATTAATGCAATTTAAAAAATCACTAAAATTAAAAAAAAAATCACTAAAATTATCATCACCTTAAACATTGCAGGCAGATGCTTTACCCTCTGAGCCACCAGGGAAGCCCCTTAAGTATATTAGAGGTTCTCAATTAATATAGTCTATTACTATTGCTATTATTGTAAACACACTATTCTACTTCTGAAAGACAACCTTCAGCAAAACAATGAAGGTAATTGACACAGTAATATAATTGGTTGAGAATGGCTTAGCTATTTACAAAATTCAGCAAACTTAATTTAATGGACAAAGCAATCATGATTTAAAACTAAATGCTTGATTCTTTCTTACCAAAAAAACTTAAGACTATGATCATCACCATGCATCTTCATCTCCTTAACCAAGAATGAGGAATGATAGAGCTTTAGACCAGAAACATACATAAAACAGTGTGACACCATCATAAAATACATGTGCTAGCAAAGGGAGGTTTATGTAGCTAAGGCAAAGAATGAAAGATTACCTAATAAATTCAAAACTCAATCAAACTGTCCACCTTCTCTGCTCAAATAGTTCAGTAAATGGTAAATTTTGAAGGATGTAAATTCTTCCCATATGTCTGAATATAACGCAGCCTCATTAGATGGTTTCCTGCCTTTCTATTTTGTTGTAGAAACCTGCAGTGTCACAAAATTTCAAAGAGACAGTATTAGCCAAAGTGACCCATGATATTAAGAGAGAAATGAAGTCAACTGGATTAAACTTGTTAGGAACAACCTTACTATAAGGAAACAAGATAGATTCTTGTTGCAGATGAAAATGATAGTGGTAAGAAAACTCCAACTGCTAGTTAGCTTGGCTACACTGTGCTCTGAAAAGTCTTTTGTTAACATGATCTCTCTATTTAGAACTCCATTACCCTGTGTTTAAAACAAAGGCACCCTATTCAAAGCAGGCTATAATTGCAGTCTTTCAGCAAAACAGCATTTACCAAAACATGCCTTTCAGAATGTGGTACAATTTATCACCCCTATGGTGCATGACACACAATTACATTTGTCACTGATTTAATTGGATATTACATGTCAGTAATGACTCATCAGGTCCAGAAGATATGAAAGATGAATTTTTTACTACTATACTTCAGAATTTGCTCCAAAAATAAAACTTAAAAAAAATAATTTATTTCTTAGTAAGGGCAGAAGCTACACTTGGGAGAAACATTAATCCCTGTTTTAGAAAAATAACGACATATTTCATTTATTGACAGCAAGATGATTGCCTACAGTGTTTCTCATTACCTCTAGATCACAAATGAGTAAATCACTGTCAGACAAACCAAGGTTAAAATTGAGTGTGTACATTTTAACAAGGTGCAGCAATAAATATATACAATAAACAACAACAACAAAAAGCCTTATCATCAGGAGAGGATTGTTAATTCAGAGAATTTTTAAGATTCTGTGATCTGATAAGTTCTGCAACCTAGTCACTGCTGAAATTAAATTAGGTTGCAGAAAATGAATATTTCATTTTTAAGATGCTGTTGCTTGGAGACCTGGAAAGAGAAGGCTGGTTTAGCCTAAGATGGGAGAGATGTTATGAGGGCTAGCATTTTCTACTCCTGAAAACTGCTGGAGAATGCCTTGGAAAAAGTACATAAGGGAGGCAAAACAATGATGACTGTACAAATGAGTTCATTGTAAATGCCACCATGCATATCATTTATTCCAAGCCAAGGAAGTCTCTTTCCACCCTTAACTCTTACTAATAAGACTTAAGTTGGGGAAAAAAAATAATGTGATACCATAGACCCAATCTTTTTTTTTTTAAACAGACACAGTTTTCAAAAAGGTAAAACAAAGGATGTTTTTCTTACTAAGGAGGCTCAATAAGTAACAGAGACATATAACCTCATTAGCTACATGTTGGATGAATCTATACTCATCTGAATATATTTTACTCAGCTATATAAACATTAAAAACATTTTCTTTTCTTCATTCTTGAGGCTAGAGCAGTTTTGAGAGCTTTTCCATTGTTGGGGTATGGAGGAATGCTAATTTTTTCCCCAGGATCTATAATTACAGAACCTCTTGAGCTTTACCTGGGCACATGGCTGCCCCCCATAGATTGCTTTCCCAGCCTTTCTGCCAGGTAGGTGTGACCATGTGAATATGTTTTGATCAGTGAGATGCAGGCTGAAGGCATGTATGCAACTTGTTCATCATAATTTTTTGAAAAGAAGCTTTGTCCTTTACTCCTTCTTTTCCCTTCTCGTGGGCTGGTGTGCTCAGGTAATGATGTGAGCCAGATTCACCATATGGAGCTGTACTTAGCAGTATGGCAGAGCAGCAAGATGGAAGAAACCCAGATGCCTGGATGACTCATGGAACAAAGTAACCAGCCTGTATTGCCTGCCAATTCTAGGCTGTCTCATGACAGAGAATTAAATAAATAATTCCCATCTCATAAATCTGTATTTGAGTATCTCTATTTGACAGCAATATGTTGTCCTTCAGTCGCTAAGTCGTGTCTAACTCTTTGCAACCCCATGGAATTTGCTCGTGTCCATTGAGTCAGTGATGCCATCCAACTATCTCATCCTCTTTTGCCTCCTTCTCCTCCTGCCCTCAAACTTTCCCAGCATCAGGGTCTTTTCCAATGAGTTGGCTCTTCGCATCAGGTGGCCAAAGTATTGGAGTTTCAGCTTCAGCATCAGTCCTTCCAATGAATATTCAGGGTTTGTTTCCTTTAGGATTGACTGGTTTGATCTCCTTGCTGTCCAAGGGACTCTCAAGAGTCTTCCCCAGCACAATTCAAAAGCATCAGTTCTCCACCACTCAACCTTCTTTATGGTCCAACTCTCACATCCATACATGACTACTGGAAAAACCATAGCTTTGAATAGATGGACCTTTGTTGGCAAAATGATGTCTCTGCTTTTTAATATGCTGTCTAGGTTGGTCATAGCTGTTCTTCCAAGAAGCAAGCATCTTTTAATTTTGTGGCTGCAGTCACCAGCTACAGTGATTTTGGAGCCCAGGAAAATAAAATCTGCCACTGTTTTCACCATTTCCCCATCTATTTGTCACGAAGTGATGGGACTGGATGCCAGTATCTTAGTTTTTGAATGTTGAGTTTTAAGCCAGTTTTTTCACTCTCCTCTTTCACCCTCAGCAAGAGACTCTTTAGTTCCTCTTCACTTTCTGACATTAGAGTGCTATCATCTACATATCTGACATTGTTGATATGTCTCCTGGCAGTCTTGATTACAGCCTGTGATTCATCCAGCCTGGCATTTCGCATGATGTACTCTGCATTTAAATTAAATAAGCAGGGTGACAATATATAGCCTTGATGTACTCCTTTCCCAATTTGTAACCAGTCCATTGTTCCATGTCCAGTTCTAACTGTTGCTTCTTGACCAGAATACAGGTTTCTCAGGAATCAGGTAAGGTAACTTGGTATTCCCATCTCTTTAAGAATTTTCCACAGTTTGTTGGGATCCACACAGTCAACAGCTTTAATGTAGTCAATGAAGCAGTAATAGATGTTTTTTCCAGAATTCCTTTGCTCTTTCTATGATCTGACGGATGTTGGCAATTTGACCTCTGGTTCCTCTGCCTTTTCTGAATCCAGCTTGTACATCTAGAAGTTCTCAGTTCACATACTATTGAAGCCTAGCTTGCAGGATTCTGAGCACTACCTTGCTAGTATGTGAAATGAGCACAATTGTACAGTAGTTTGGACATTCTTTGGCACTGCCCTTCTTTGGGACTGGAATGAAACTGACCTTTTCCAGTCCTGTGACCACTGCTGAGTTTTCCAAATTTGCTGGAGTAATGAGTACAGCACTTTTACAGCACGATCTTATAGGATTTTAAATAGCTCACCTGGAATTCCATCACCGCCACTAGCTTTGTTCGTAGTATTGCTTCCTAAGGCCCATCTGACTTCATACTCCAGGATGTCTGGCTCGAGGTGAGTGATCACATGATCATGGTTATCTGGGTCATTAAGACCTTCTTTTGTGTAGTTATTCTGTAACCTACCTCACATATTAGATTTTGGTAGTCATGGTCTCAAGAGAGGATCTTTCCTCTTGTCATTTGTTCAACTTGACCATCATTCTAACCTACTCTTCATTCTCATCCATCTTTCTCAGTTCTTAATAGTAGATACAAAATCAGGATGACAACCTATTCTCCAATGCAGTTTGAGCCAACTTAATCTTTTTGGTTGCTGCCAACCCCTATATAATCCTCATTCAGAACTTTAACATGTGTTCCAACTGTGGAATACATCTCTATATATGATCCTGCCTCCATGACCACAGTGACACCCTAAGAAATGAGCATGTGACACAAGCTGGGAGAGTCAAATTTTCCTGGGTTCTTCCTGGAGAATGGGCACTTTCTTTCTTGTGAAACATATATGCACTAACTTATGAAGCCCTTTTGCAATGATAAAGAATGAACAGAGAAGGAGGTCAGTGAATACTGTAAGGAAGAAGACAAACCCCAGTGTTCATCATCAGTTATCCCAAACCAGGAACCTGAACTCCACAAGCCATATGAACCAAAAAAAAAAAAAACCAAAAAGTTATTTTGGCCTAGGCTAGTTTGAACTGGGTTTTTCCATTATCAAATAAAGGATCCCTGATTAACGCTCTCTGCAAATTAACTTCATTATTGCAACACTGACCTTGTATGCTTAAAATGGGCCCTTGGGCTTTCTTTTTCTCCCCTAGCAGCATCAAGAATCAAACAATAAAAGGTGAAAACCTAATGCCATTAAATATCTGGCTATAGATCCATAGCCTATATATAATCAAATTTCACTCTTCAAATCATGATTTTATTCCTCCAGGTTAAACAGGAGTTACTGGACTCCATAAATACTGTCCTAATTTTGTGACTACCAAGCCACCCCAAATGGTTAGTTCAAAGTAGCAGCAGGATCATAAGAGTAAAGTATTTTTTGTTATAACTGTAACTCAGCACACAACATGGAGATTTACCACCTGGGAAAAAGAAACAAAAATTATAATGCTATACCTGGAAGCATATACAATACCATTGAATGACTGCTTTTCTCTGTTTTTCAATGTTGGAAAATGAAAAGGTTGACAAGCTATTTGTTCATAAAATAAGGACCATCTTGCAGGCCACTATTGATTAAAAAAGGATTTTCGGTGATCTGACTATATCATTTTAAAGTAAAATTGAAGGGAGGAGAGGTGGCCACCTGTAAGTTGGGGGTGGGACATTCCCTGGGACCAGTGGCATTAACAGGGTGTGGTTGTTTCCATATTGCCAATGCCATGATCCGATCATGTAAGATCAGGAACTCTCTTTGAATAAGTAATGAACAGTCATTCTTTCTGACAGATGGAAGACTTAATTTTAACCAAATAAAACTCCTTGCTGCAGAGGGTGCAGGAGCCATTTCTGAGGTGTGCGAGGGCATGGCAGTGCACAGTTAACAAAGAATTTCTTTCATGTTCTTTAGCACTAGAACTACTCCCAAGAATCACAGTAGAGAATAACGCCTATGACAAATAGATGCTGACAAGGGCCACCACATCAAAATTCTCCTCTCTCCAGATGTCACTCATCACTGATTGACACAGCAGACAGTCCCTGTTGGTAGAGGCTCAAGATGAACTAATAAATCTAATAGCCAGTGGGAATGTGTTCTAGCCTTTTCTATGATTGCCGGGGTTATACTAATATTCTGCATCCTAAGCGAAGCCTTTAAGGAGGAAGAGTAGCAGTAGGTGAGGCACATTTTTCACTGTTCCTATAATTCGTAATTACTATCAATTTGTACAGATACAGATTCTTAACTATGTATGTTTTCTTAATTGTATGTAAATCCTTCATGTTCACAGCATAACTACTTTTCTTTGCATTTTACTCCTGTAACTGTCTGCCAGTTTACAAGCCTGGACCTGGACGAATAAATACGTTAACTGCTTCTTCATTCACATAATAAGTAGTTATTGTGAAAATGAATCTATAGGACTATTAGGATAGAAAGTTGAAAATAGTGCTAGACATTCTCTTCTAAGAAGTTAACAATCCATGTGAGAGGAAGACAGGATTCAGAGTAGGAAGCAATATAAAAACTTAAGACAGCAGCCCACTTGAATGTACTGCATTAGTGGAGCAGGCTGCTGCTGCTTAAATTTCAGTCACATGCATGCTAATCTGATGTGGTTTACCTTCTGCCATATTCACATGCTATGGAATTATTATTACTTAATCAATATTTTTATATAGATGAAATGATTCATTTTTTCCTTCATTAATCCCATAGTCAAAGCAAACTAGACAGCTACCATAGATGGAAATGTCACTTTCTAAAACTTAGTAAGTATAAAAGGGGATACATTAAAAATAAAACCGTGTTATAAAATTTCAGCTAGGTATTTTCACTTGCTGAAAGCTGAGACCTGTTATGTATCTGTATAATCTCAGATCACTTTTCTTTTATGTAAAGTCATCATGGCACAACCAGTAGTGTGTGCCCCACAATTAGGGATCTACTAGTTAGGAAATAACAGTGAAAGGGATTCAGAAGAGGAAGGTGATCTGTGGGCCAGGTGATCTACTAAGGCTTCCTGAAAGACACTGCCTTTGAGTGGGGCTTGAATTGATAGGGCTTGCTTGAATTATCCAACTAGTGGACCCAGGGGCAGAAATGACTTGGGCAATTATGGAGAAGAGTCGAGACATAGGAGTCTAATATAAGTGATACTAAGTTAGTTTTCTTAATCGGCCATCATATATAACCTAGGACTTCAATAACAGTAGACAATTAACATTACTAACCACTTACTATGTACCAAGCACTAAGCTAGGCATTTGCACATATGTTTCCTCTTTTGATCCTAATAACGTAAGGAAACAGCTTCTATCCCCATTTTATAGATGAGGAAACTAAGGTACAGAACGAATTCAAGGTTATATAACTTTGAAAGCAGTGGAACCAGGGATTATAACCCAGGTCCTTCTGTATCCAAAGTCTTTTTTCTCTACCTCACACCGTTTCCAGTGAAATCATGAAATGAAAGCCATGGGCCATCTTGGGAAATTCTCATTAAAGGCCTCTACAGTGGGACTGAGGAAGGCAGAGGAGGTAAGAGGAGTTTACTCCTTCACTAAGGCCCTGAGAAACTGAGGCAAATAAGCACCCAGGTCCTCCAGTATTTGCTTCTTTTCTGGAATATTCTAGTTTGGCCTTCAGAAATGAAAACAAGAGCCTCAAGATAGGCCTCCCAGCTCTGAAACTGGAAAATATCAGCTGTGCATATCAGCAGCATCAGTGACCAAAGGTTGACCTTGCTGAGTTAATCAGTAGAGAAACTAATCAGTTGGGAAAATGCAAATTTGTTTTCTGCACAGAGTTGGAAACTCATTACACTGAGCCACTCCTTAAATTAAGTTCCAAGTAGTGACTCAAAATCTGGGTCAGATAAGGAACAATGTAAGACTGTAATAAGCAGGTTGGAGAGCAGCAGCTCTTGAAATTCTATCATTTGAGGCATTTGTATTCATTTCTCCTAGGCCCCTTAACAGTGTCTACAGAACAGCAAATGGCCAACTCAGTTTGGATTAGACTGTTTTTCTAGATGTCACATATTTATATGGATGAACATTTTTTTATAACAGATTTTGGTTTAGAGTTTGATCAGTGCCCCTCTTCCTTTACTCCAAATGTCAAACCTTAAGCTACTTCATCTCCCTCATCAACAGTGGATTGTTGTAAGTTTCCAGAGGTGAACATTATATCATGGACTAACCTCATCCCTTGCTCCCTGGAACCTCTGGGTCACTAAGTCTGAGAAATCAAAACTATGTACTGTGCTTTTTTCAAAAATGCCAACTATGGTTTAAAACCAATTGCTTGTCACCAGTACCCCAGTGGGACAGGTTAATAATGGGGCTTCATTTCCTCCCCACAAATGATCAGGCAACTTCAAGAAAATGGACACTGTCCCTCTTCATTCTTGCTAACTTCCAGTGTGCCTTGGAAAACCCTCAGTGCCTGACTCCCCTGCACATGAACTTGGACGACACCTGCCAGAAAGTTCCATTAAAGGAGGGGGCACTTTACAAAATGCACAGCATATGCAGTAAGAGGTTCTCAAATTTAGCACTTCTGTCTTGTGCTTAAATAATCACCAACAGGATGGAATTGTTGAGAATTTAAAAATAAAACACCTTATGATGAAAGCAAAGATTATTTTGACTAACATCTGTTTGTTTATGCACCTACAATGTTCGTGGCATGGGACCAAATCATTTCCAAAGGTGACTGGACACAATACTTCAAAAAGCTTATGATCTGGCATGCAAGGCAGATAAATTTTTACCCAACAGTGAGACACGTGCAAATACAGAAGCACCTACAAGGTGCAAGAGTAGTGTTTAACTTTTTCTTGCTCCCTCAAAAATCTTTAATGTTAACAATAGTTCAGGCAAGACTCCTTAACCTGGAGAAACGATGATGAGTAGGCTGTGGGTATTAATTGCTGTCTTCAGACAGTTGAAAAGCTGCCACAGACAAAGTAGAGGAATATTTCTCTGAGTTGCTCAGGAAAGCATATCTGGTTAAATATTTATAAGGTACATTTTAATTTGACATCAGAAGGAACTTTCTCCTAAGTAGGGTATTCCCAGAGAAGGCAATGGCAACCCACTCCAGTACTTCTGCCTGGAAAGTCCCATGGGTGGAGGAGCCTGGTAGGCGGCAATCCATGGGGTCACTAAGAGTCGGACACAACTGAGTGACTTCACTTTCACTTTTCACTTTCATGAATTGGAGAAGGAAATGGCAACCCACTCCAGTGTTCTTGCCTGGAGAATCCCAGGGATGGGGGAGCCTAGTGGGCTGCTATTTATGGGGTTGCACAGAGTCGGACTCGACTGAAGCGACTTAGCAGCAGCAGCAGCAGGGTATTCCCATAAGAGGTTAGCTCCATTGAGAAGCACTGAGATATCCTATTTCTATGCTATGAATGGCCAGTCATATAGTTTTTCTCCTTACTGGGCATGTTTCCTTGTCTTTTCCACCAGCTCACTTCTTATTTGCCAAAGTCCTTTATCTTTATGCCCTAAGAAGAGGCAGATCCACTAAGCCATGTAACATCTAGTGACCCCACCACACCCCAACCTAGCTAACTGGGCCATGAATGAGACACATAACCCAAGGCCAGGCTTTCATAGTCTTCCTAGCAATCAGTTGTTCTCTCTTTCCTGAGAACCTGAGTTATGAGTAGCAGAGGTGGTGGTTGTTCAGTCTTGGATGGGTCCAGTTTGTAGACTCTTTGACTTGTGGCACTGTGGGCTGTGTGCCGTACATATAGTCAGCTCACAGGGAAGCCACCAAGAAGAGAGATATATCACACCATGTGTCCACTGATGGAGAGAGGCAGGACCAAGCAGCTCCTGAAACTGAGGACAGGCTTTGGTTTGTACCGGGTTCTAATTTCTGTCCCTATTAGCCTGGTTATGACCCTGAGTTTGCCTGTCAAATCCTTAAAATTAGCCACCTTTCCTTGAACTAGCGTCAGTATCTTTCTGTACTGTGCAACCAATGATCCCCATTGAAATAGTAACAAAAAGCTTATAGTTCTCTATCAAGAATTAAGCAGCATCTATACACTCCTGCCTGCAACCTAAAAATTATACTTTAATTAAATTTTGATTCCTGGACATTGTTATTAGGATCATTTTCATTTTTATTTTTCTTACACATGAAGAATAGTTTGAGAGGACCCAAGAATGTTGAAATCAAAATCATTTTCCCCACAGGATTTTGGAACTTATTTCTATTCCTTCTAGCATATTATAGATGAGACATTGGATGCCAGACTGATTCTCCTTCCGTCACAATCACCACATTTGTTTTTTATTCTGCAACTGTGCATTTTTCTCTACATATCCCCAAAACTCAAAAATAGCACATGTCTATATGCATCCCTTTTCTAAGCACCTGCCTAGGATTTAATGTGCCCTTTTGATCTGAAGACTCAAGGATTTCTTTGAGGCAATTTTACTTACTTGCTCTATTATCACTTCTTTAAACTTCTTCCCATCTATGTTTTCTCTTTCTATAATACTCATTAGATATCTCATCTCAGGCTTATTCTGTGCTTCTTCCCTTTTATCCATAATTTAAATGTTGTCCTTTAGCTATGAACTTTGAAGAATGTCTTCTGTTGGTTTATCAGTTCATTATTTCACTGTTCATCTATTTGGTGTCTGTATTCTGTTTTCAGTTTTGGTAAACATTTATTTTCTATGAATTCTTTCTTGGTCACCAATTACTTCTTTTCTTTTTAAGCACATGATACTCTTACTTTCCAAAGTTATTACACAATCATAATAAGATTAATAGTTTAAAGCTTTACTTTTACTCCTGTTTCTTCCATTATATCCATTTCAGTAGAGGCCAAGGGTGGTGTAGATAGTCCAATCCATGAAAACCCCTTTGACTCCTATGTGTAGCAATAGAGCTTGAAAATAATAATATTGATAAAAGATATAGTCAGAGTTTAAAGACAAGATTAACATCTCCTTGGCAGAAATAGGAGACAACTGCAAAGCACTGAATAAGATAATATCAAAAGCCTACAGTGTCTAAGGTTTGGCTCCCACTATATGCGAGCCTAAATGTAACCCAAGCCAAGTGGAATACCACTTGCTAAATTTTCATTCAAATATGAGGCCAAAATAAACACATTTTTGAACATGCCAAGACTTATAGAATTTGACAAGAGATGTTCATTGTAAAAGAATTATCAGCAGACATACTGCACTGAGGCTTTAAGGTCCCAGATATATAGAGAAAGCTTCTCATACCCAAAACAGTATGCTTGTTAACAATGACTTTAGTGAGTATGATCTCTAGTCAGTCATGTGTGCACATATATTATATAAAGCTATAGAACTTTTCCTGGTCGTACAGTGGTTAAGAATCCACCTGCCAATGCAGGGGACATGGGTTTGATCCGTACAGATACAGTAATATTCCACATGCCCTGGAACAACTAAGCTAGTACCCCACAGCTACTGAGCCCACACTCTTGAGCCCATGAGGTGCAGCTACTGAGTCGGAACGCTACAACTACTGAAGCCTAGAGCATCTCCTAGAACCCAGGCTCTGCAACAAGAGAAGCCACTGCAATGAGAAGACCCACACCACAGTGAAGAGTAGCCCCCACTCGTCGCAACTAGAGAAAGCCCTTGCACAGCAGTGAAGACCCAGCACAATCAAAAAAATTTAAGTTTTTTTAAAAAGTTCTATATGTGTGTACGTGTAGACATATGTATATCTACATATATATGTGTGTATGTGTGTCAGTTGTGTCCGACTCTTTGCAACCCCATATGCTATACAGTCCATGGACTTCTCCAGGCCAGAATACTGGAGTAGTGGCCTTTCCCTTCTCCAGGGGATCTTCCCAACCCAGAGATCAAACCAGGTCTCCCGCATTGCAGGCAGATTCTTCACCAGCTGAGCCACCAGGGAAGCCCAAGGATATTGCAGTGGGTGACCTATCCCTTCTCCAGCAGATCTTCCTGACCCGGGAATCAAACCAGGGTCTCCTTCATTTCAGGCAGATTCTTTACCAACTGAGCCATCAGGGAAGCCCCTAGACATATGTATATCTACATACATATGTCTATATATGTGTGAGTATGTGTATGTGTGTGTGTATATATATATGTGTATAGTATATCTATGTACGCATGTATATGTGTGGACATTTGTATATGTGTGTGTATGTGTGTGAATATATACTATTTTGTTGTTTATACAAGAAATGGGAGATCTGAAGATAATATGTCACATTGATTAGATCTATCTGGATGATGATGTCAAGTAGAGTGCTTTCTATCTTTCTGTATGTCTTAACTATTCCTTATTAAATATTTTTAAGTAATTTGAAAGCATAAAAATCCATGAACTTGGCTTGTTCATGAGCACAGATTCCAGGCATTTAAAGATATCAGTAGCTGTTCTCTCACAAGCTCATCAGATCATTGATGTTGAAGCTTTTTCTTACTCTCATCATAGTAATACTGCCTACTATGGATTGTTTTGGGGGTTTTTTTAAGACAATTTTATAATCAGCCACGCATCTTTGAAAAAAATGTTTTCTCCCTATTTGAATTTAGCTTTACTTGAGTTGTCTTTTAATTTGGGGGAGGGGCCAGGCTTGGCAGGAGGACTGTCACAAGGGAATGGTCACAGAAGCATGTGCTGTCTCCCCTGGTGAAGGGGACCATCTTTAACAGTCTCTTTCCTTGGGTTCATAAATGGATTTCTGCCTCATCTTGCAGTAAATCTGAGACCAAAAGAATTCATAGGGCCTCCTAATGCAGTAATGCAGCATGACTGATGAAATGTGGCAGGCACAACCCAATATCTAGTTTTCTGAAAACCACACTGAAATGAACCATCCTGGCCAGAAAGTTAAAACAATACGCAGACTTGAACAACCACCAAAGTTATTTTCCTTGATTCAGTCGTATTCTCAGGCACTTTGCAATTTGGATTACAAAGCACTATCTGTGTATTTTCTGATGGCGGGTGACAGCTAGTGTTTATTCCCAGAAACTCAAATTAATGGTTTTGTTAAATCGACTTTCACCACTGCACACATAAGTCATCCCCTGGGGATCTGTCTAAAGGTCTAAGCCAGTTTCATGTACTTCAAAATGAGTGCTCTTAAGCAAACAGCAAGAAAATTGGTTACCTGAATCTTGAAAGTCAATTGAGGTGCTGCCTGCAAGGACATAGGAGGGTCAGAAGAAATAGGTATAAAATCAGGACCAACTTCATTGGCCCTTCCCTAGCATAACAATCATGTCAGTAAAATGGACCAGTGACTCCAAGACAATGGGAAAGGTTGAAATTGAGAAGACTTTGGTTCCAGTCTCATTCTTTTCCTCAGTCCCTCTCAGGCTTAGCTGTCCCATTTTTAACACTTGATCCCAGCTCTCTGCTTAGTAATTCAACACATCAGGATAAAATGAAATTACAGAAGTGAAAATATGTTGGAGATGGTAAAACACTTTGTATGTATAAGACATTAAATTATCTGCTGAATATTTAGTTGAAGTTTTTATCTTTCAAGCTGGTGGCTTGGACTCAGTGAAAACAACAGACTGAACCACGTCTGACTTCTCAGGGTCTAAGAGTGTCCTGTAAATTGAGTGCAACCATCCTAAATTGAGCACCTTCTAAAGCTGTTGTGAGAAGCACGTGAGAAAATAGATGCAAGATCATACTGCAATGTTAAAGAGATGGGATAAATATCAAGTGTGGTTATTTTTGATGAGTGTTCTGACTGCCTTTCTAAACAAGCCACATTCTGGAATATGCTGGTGAAAGAGGCACAGAAATGCCAGTTCTGAGCAGCAAAACCCCATGAAGGGTCTGGAGGTCTCATCATGCGGATCAGATTTGTCTCTTATCTGGATATTTCAAGGAGCAGTTGTGATTTTTTCGTTGCATTGGTTCTAGTCACCTGAAAAACTGCCCCTGTTCTCAATTTCAGTTTCTAGTGGGCATTCTGAAATGAAAAAAATTAACCCATGCAGGAACTACATGCCTATGGTTTGGAGATTCTGCAGAATATATGTAAAGAAGGCCACAGAAGCTAAATTACCTGCTTACATGCCAAGTTGCTTCAGTTGTGTCCAACTCTGTGTGACTCTATGGACTGTAGCCTGCTAGGACCTTCTGTCCATTGGGGATTCTCCAGGCAAGAATCCTGGAGTGGATTGTCATGCCCTCCTCCAGGGTATCTTCCCGACCCAGGGATCGAACCTGCGTCTCTTACATCTCCCACATTGGCAGGCAAGCAGTTATTTTTTTTACCACTAGCGCCACCTGGGATGCTAAATTAGGTGATGTGGTGGTGGTTTAGTCAGTCTTGTCCGCCTCTTGCGACCCCATGGACTGTAACCTGGCAGGCTCCTCTGTCCATGGGATGGCAAATGTCTTATTTGGCTTCCCTGGGGGCTCAGATGGTAAAGAATCTGCCTGCAATGCAGGAGATCCAAGTTTGATCCCTGGGTCAGAAAGATCCCCTGGAGAAGGGACTGGCAACCCACTCCAGTATTCTTGCCTGCTGAATTCCATGGACAGAAGAGCCTGGCAGGCTACAGTCCATGGAGCCACAGAGTAGGACATGACTGAGTGACTAAAAATTTCACCTTCAAATGTCTTATTTAGAGTAAAAATGGTATGTTTTCTTTAGCAACAGAAACTCTCCAAATACTAGCCTAAAACATCTAAAATCAATAGCATCTACACAAAACTCTTACGAAAAACACAAGTAAATTATATCAAAACCATACTACATCAAGTGCATGAAAACTAAAAAAGAAAAGTCAAGTTTGACAAGGATTTATTTGATTCAGATTCAAATAAAGCCCTTGTCAGAGCAGTGTAGCAGCAGAAATACAAGGTTAGGGATCACTGGCCTGGGGCAGGCACTTCACTCCCACATTTGCTTATTCTCCTGTGAAATGCAGATAATAATCTACAGTACCGACTCTTTGCTCAACAAGGCTGTAGATGGAAATGTGGTTTCCAAAGTGTAAGGCCCAGTGGAAATGCAAGTTATCTTGGTTACACTCTGTGCAATTCAAGGAATCAATTCTGTTCCTCCACTCTGTGCCAGCCATCAAGGTAACTGTCAGAGGCAAAAGCAGAATTTAATGCCATGTCTGACTCTTTTTTGAGATGCTATGGACTATAGTTCACCTGGCTCCTCTGTTCATGGAATTTCCCAGGCAAGAATACTAGGGTGGGTTTCCATTTCCTTCTCCAGGGAATCTTCCTGATCCAAGGATCAAACCCACATCTTCTGTGTTTGGAGGCAGATTCTTTAACACAGCCGCCTGGGAAGTCCAGCACCCAAGAAAATATGTATTGGCAATATGGTTTGTGCTCTAACAGTGTCCTCAACCAGGTGCCCACAGTCCCTGGGAAGGTCTGTGGATTTCTTCAAGTGGGTCTCTCTTTCCTCTAAAGTTTTACTATACACATGTATTTATATGTATGTATAGTAAATATGTGTGTGCATGTGTAAGCATGCATGTGTACATGTACTCAAGAGTACATGAGAAGTGAAAGTGAAAGGTGTTCAGTCATGTCTGGCTCTTTGCAACCCCATGGACTATAGCCCGCCAGGTTCCTCTGTCCATGGGATTCTCCAGGCAAGAATACTAGAGTGGGTAGTCATTCCCTTCTTCAGCAGATATTCCTGACCCAGGGATCAAACCCAGGTCTCCAGCACTGCAGGTAGATTCTTTACTGTCTGAGCCACCAGGTAAGTGTACACAAAAGTACATATATTTCATCAAGTTACCACAGGGATTCATGTCCTAACCTCTTCTTAGGGAGAGGCATCACCTATATAATCTGTATCTCATTGTAACTGTTCCCATTTTTAACTGGAAGGAACACCTGCAGTGTATTTAAACTGAACAGTCTTATCTCAAACAATATATCCCTTAAAGACACTGATTCCTGTTAAGGTTGCCATTAAGTTCCTATTCTGCTTACTCTCATCCTCTGGCAGGCACTGAAATACGATATTTTGATAAAAGTTGGGAGGGTGGCTCTAACGGACAAGGTCCAGAGATAGCAATCAGGGGGCTTTATTGTTCTGATAAACCTTGAGTCATTCTTTAATGGAAAAACACTCATAATATGGTGAGTAGGAAAAGTAGCAGGCTACACATTTGAAAGCCGTTGTAGCCTTGCTGAAGACTGGACAATTCCTTTCTCTCCACTGACATTACCTAGTTGGTTGAGAGTTTCCTGATAAAACCCAGCACATAACAGCCATCCTAGTGATGGCAACAGGTCCTCCACCATTCAGCTACTGGATCAACAGGCAGTCATCTCTAACTTTAGTAGAGGACTCTACACCATCCTCTTGAGAGTCCCTTGGACAGCAAGGGGATCCAACCAGTCCATCCTAAAGGAAATCAGTCCTGAATATTCATTGGAAGGACTGATGCCAAAGCTCAGTCCAATACTTTGGCCACCTGATGCAAAGAACTGACTCATTGGAAAAGACCCTGATGCTGGGAAAGATTGAAGGCAGGAGGAGAAGGGGACGACAGAGGATGAGATGGTTGGATGGCATCAACGACTCAATGGACATGAGTTTGAGTAAGCTCCAGGAGTTGGTAATGGACAGGGAAGCCTGGAAAGTCCATGGGGTTGCAAAGAGTCAGACACAACTGAGCAACTGAACTGAACTGAACTATGCTATCACAAACAAGGCAAACTGAATCTGATGAACTGCTGCATTTGGCTCATGGATTCTCAATTCAATTGTAATAAAGTTCATTTTCTCCCAGGTCACATAACTGATATATAAGTTTCCTTTAGTTCTTATATTGTAGGATTGTTAGGCTTATTAAGAAGAGGTCAATATATCCTGCAATTAGCCACTCAGGAAATAATACATTTTTTTGTAAACCAAGGCTGATTGCCCTGGAAGCAGCTGAACTGAAACCACTAGACCCAGAGCTTAAAATTTAATGATATGAAAGATCGAACCAACAACAGAGTCAGTACTTCATGTTCTTGACTGCAATAATCAAAATGGACCTTGCCATTTCGCCAGACTGCCAGAATGGAGTCCTAAGAAAAGGCTGTATAAAATGTTACTGTCTACTACTTTTTCGTGTGTGGTGGGAAAGGAGTATTATATGCAAAATCTTTAATTCTTCCAAAGCAGTGCATAAATGCTCTCAAAGCTTTACCCGTTACTGCAGTGGAATATTTTAGAGATTTTACAGTGTTTTTATGCATTCACCAAAGAGCTACGCTTCATTTTTACACACACAAAAATAAGCTTTAAAAAAAAAATTTTCTACCGAATTCTTTTTGTCACTGACTCACGAGTAAAATTACCTCAAAAAAGAAATAGGAGGGTGATGGTTAATAATTAGCCTGCATTGAAATTTAGCATTAATAAAATTAATTTCCCATCAAGTATCTCTAAAAAGATGACTAATCAAACTTTTTTAAAAAAGGAAAGTTCCCTAGAAACAGAACTCGTACATACAAATGGCAACTGGTGAAGAGGAAGCAATATAAAAAAATGTGCTTAATCATTTATTTCTTAAGTTTCATCATGTGTGTGGTATTTGGCATGTAAATAGGGTGGTTTGTTGTGGAAACAGAACAAATGTGGATTGAATTCATGGCCAAAATAGCAAACAAATAGGAATTTTTACATGCTTTAATGTTTAATCACAGTATTATCTTTGAATGTAAATATATACATGTGTGTAAACAAGCATACACACATACATATTTACTTGTGTATTCACAGAGATAGTTTAATTTTGAATCTCCTTTTGCTTTCATTTAAAATCAAAAAAGGAAACAAGACCCTACTGTATAGCATAGGGCACTATATTCAATATCTGTGACAAGCCCCACGATGGAAAAGAGCATGAAAAAGCATATTATACACACATATGTGTAACCAAGTCACGTTTCTGTACAGCAGAAATTAAACACTGTCAATTAAACATTGTATACAACTATACTTCAATAAAAATGTTAAAAATGCTAATCAGAAGAAAGCTGTAGTTAGATGGTGTTGAAACACTAGATTGCTATATGCTAAAAAATTAATCGGCATCTTACATCATATATATATGTAAAATTCAAAGTAGATTTTAGATGTAAACATAACGGATGCATTTTTTAAACTTCCAAAATAATATACAGAAAAAAAAAACACCAAAAAAACCAAAAATGTTTAGTTAACATATCAGATTAAAGATCAGATTTTTATAAGTTTAAATATCAGATTTTTTACAGCCAGAATACAAACAGCAAGAGGGTTAAAAAGCAGTTGCTACTTGCTTGCCTGAAAAGCATCTTATCTAGAGCTGACCCCATTGGCCAACGCCGTCTTCTCTTGTTCATTGTACTTGATTTGGTGTGTCACCTGTCTCTTGTTTGTCTATAGATTAGCACAAAAATGTCATTGCAAACTAAGTGAATAGGGCACAGCCCCAGCACCTGCCACTTTTAAAACTCTTTAGAAGATTCCCTTGTTTATTTTGTAGGCACCCAGGGGGGCACTTAAATAACTGCATTGAAACAAACAATGCTGGTGATGATTAAGGAGGCTTTCACATGAAAATTCACTTCAGAAAAATGTTTTGCAGATGTACTGAAGAAAACTGTATCACTAAGAACCACTCAAAATACTTCGGTGGACCAAAACACCTTTATATTTCTTCTGGCAGCCTGCCAAGTTCACTGCCAGCTTGAAAAGAATTCTATAGCTGGAGGCTAGAGCAGAAACTGCAATGATTTAAAAGAGAATTGGCTACAGTAAGAACGATAATGCCCTATATCGTTAAAATGCAACTGGCATCTTAGCCTCCCTACAGCTCTTTGAAAATGTGCTTACTCTTCAACTATTTACAAGGAAAAATGCAGAGACAATTGAAATCACAAGAAATAAAAATTATTTTAAAGGACTGAAAAGTCCTTTGCCAAATGATTTATCAGTAGTGCTTGTAAAATAATGACATGTTCTCAGCTGTTAAATGAGGAAGAAATCCATGCAGAAATTCTGCTCATTATGAAACTCAACCATCAAACATAAACCGTTTTCATGATGTCCTAAATTAATTGATGCAGACTGTAAACACAAAAACAGTTGGCTTAAAATTAAGATGTAAACACAAATGGACAACGTCCTGATGTCATCGGTTTATCTTAGCATTTGACAGAAACAATATCTTTGGTGACTTTTCTGGGTGATTTTGGAGAGCTAAGATTTGGTCTGGCAAGCTAAGGAAAAATCACAGAAACTCCAGCGACCAAAGTAAAAAGGATTTCCTGGGTATTTGTACGAAAAAACCAAGAGAAGCATCTGTCCGGTGCTCCAAATTTATAGTAAGCATCAAGAACATGTCTTTAAATGAAGGACTCAGCAACACATTATACACTCACTTATTTTTTTCTTATGAAAGAATGAGTAAAATTCTCCTTTCGGTTGAGAACCTGTACCACTCCCTTTAAATTTATTCTCATGAATACATAAATGTCAAAGGGGAAGTCAAGAGTAATTTGCTAGGAAACTCAACATGAAAACTGTGGAGATGAAGCACTCAGTTTAGCACACCCATCCTTGACTGCATGTCAAAATAAGTCATGGTACCTGGCCTCAATGAGCTTAATACACAAGGAGAAACAGATGCATGCTGCTACTGCTGCTAAGTCGCTTCAGTCATGTTTGACTCTGCGACCCCGTAGACGGCAGCCCACCAGGCTCCCCCGTCCCTGGGATTCTCCAGGCAAGAACACTGGAGTGGGTTGCCATTTCCTTCTCCAATGCATGAAAGTGAAAAGTGAAAGTGAAGTCACTCAGTCGTGTCCGACTCTTAGCGACCCCATGGACTGCAGCCCACCAGGCTCCTCGGTCCATGGGATTTTCCAGGCAAGGGTACTGCAGTGGGGTGCCATTGCCTTCTCCAAACAGATGCATAAAAGGGGCCAAAGTGAAAAAGTACTCTTTTGGGGGTGTGTATCAAATTAAGTAGGACCATCAAAGAGGGAGTATTTTCTAAAAATAAATGTATATAATCAGATACAAATCAAAGGACTGAGGACATTGGGTAATTCTAACCCAAACTCCACATTTATATCCCCAAAAGCCACGCCCTTCCCTATCATCAAGAAAATAACGGATTATCAATTAAATCTGCCAGGCATTAGGGACTACCCTCCCCACTGTGTAAACAGAGAGTGGCCTGTGAAATGTAAAAAGTAATGACTAAAATAACCAAACACAGATAATTTAATTCAACATGCATTTACTATTTCTCTTCTGATGGTTTCATGTTCCATCAGTATGCTAAATCTCTATGTGTAGTCTGGCTTCACCTCCTGAGTTTCAGATCCGTAAGTCTCTCTGACTTCCTTCCTGATCTTTCTAGATGCATCTCTGGCACATCCAACTCAGCATGTCCCCAAGTGAACTTCTCACCCCCCACAACCTTACTTCAACCAGAACCATCTTCCATCAACTAATGATGCAGTTATCTAAAGACAAACCTTGGGCACCGTTCCTAATTTTCCCTTCTCTAAATTCCCACTTATATCCAATGATTCTGTTGAATCTAGTTGTGTTGAATCCAACTTTGTTGTGTGTTATTTATAGACTAAATATTTGTGCTCTCCCTAAATCCATATGTTGACACACTTACACCCAGGGTTACAGTATTAGGACACAGGGCATTTGTGGGGTAATTAGGTCATGAGGGTGGAGCCCTCACAAATAGGTGTAGTGCCCTTATAAGAAGAAGCAAGAGAATGAGGACTTCTCTCTCTCCCGCATGAAGAAGATGTGATAAGAAGAGGGTCATGTGCAAACAAGGAAGCAGGCCCTCACCAGATGCTGAATCTGCCAATATCTTGACCCTGGACTTCTCAATCTCCAGAACTGTGAGAAATGAATGTTTAAGGCACGTGGTCTATGCTATGCATGCATGCATGCTAAGTTGCTTCAGTCATGTCTGACTCTGTGGTCTATAATACTCTGTTTTAGCAGCTCTAAGACACTGCCTTTCCAATATACCCACCTGCCTCCATCCCTTTCCAGTACTCTAGTTCAGGGCACCAGTGTTTCTCTAGATTGCCACAGTGGTCTTTTAACTTCATTCCACCCAACCTACGGTAGTCAAAATGACTCTTCTTTGCAGCCAAGAATTCTTTATAAATAAATCCTTTATAAATCCATCACCACTAGGAAAGAAGGCACATTAAGTATCCAGATACCTCAGGACCAATTAGTTTATAGAATCCCTTTCACCTGTCACAGGAACCCTGGGGATGGAGCCTGAGTATAGAAAGGACAGGAGAGAGAAACTATACCTTCTTCACTAGTGTATCCAGAAATGTTGCAAAAGGGCCCTGTGCTTGCTTCCCACACTTTGGTTTTCCACAGACTGCTTAAATCAGAAAAAAATAAAAATTGAAGTTCAGCGAAAGGCTGCTATTTTCTTTCAACTTTGTTGAGGTCTAACAGAAGTACCCTCAATTATCCATATTTAAAGTGTTACATTTGATCTGTCTTAAAATATGTATGCATTTGTGAAACTATCACCATAATCAAGGTAAGAAAGATTTTGCCCACTCGCCAAACTTTCCTAATGCCCTTTTATAATCCATCCCTCTCTCCTCCCGCCTCAGTACCCTGGTCTGAATTCTGTCATTACAGATCAGTCTGCACTTCCTAGAATTTTATGTAAGTGAAATCATACAGCATGTACTCTTTTCTTTTTCTTTTTGCAAGGCTTATATCACTTAGCATAAGGATTTAAGACTCATTCGTATTGTTGCCTGTGTTAACAAACTTTTTATTTACCAAGTAATAACATTGTTTAAATCATTCTTTCTATCATAACCATTTCATAAAAGAAAAGGCACTTCAACCATCAAAAAGGAAAAAGGATTTGTATTCCAAATAAGGACAGTCATCCCTTAGAATGAAAAATTGGCAATCTTGTGCTGACAAAGAGTGGGGTCCTCGGGCAAACTGTGTAAGCCCCATCACCCAAAGCCAGTCCTTCTCCTGGCCACGAACAGGAAGCGCTGCCCTCACAAAGCCCTCTACTCCTCCTCATTCAAGGAGGCAGAAAAGCAGATCCCTCTTGAGACCTGTTTCCATGGTAACCAGCTAGCAATTGACAATGTGGCCGGCAGTTGGGCCTCCTGAAGGGGAAAATCTTCAACGGAGACCAGGCCACTGAGAGGCCCAAGAAGGGACAGCTCAGACCCAGGCCTCTTGGGGAGGACCCAGGAATCACTGGGCTGTCCCTTTCTTGGGAAAGGCCCTGGTGGGTTTTCAAAGAAATAGATGGAGAAGGAAGAAGGGCCTCTCTGAAGGAGGCTGGTCCATAAACTAGCAACAGGCAAGGTAGTGGTGGCCAGAGAAAGAATGTGGGCCTGACAGACACCACCCTTAGAATCAACACAACTTAAAGCAACTTCCTTGATCTCCATAAGGCTCAGTTTCCTCCAAAAGATCAGGTAATCCTGGGCTTCTGCATTGGGTAACTCCAGAGGGCATCACTGAAGTTACAGTCTGTTTGCTTACCTTCATTCCAAGGAGCGTGTGCTTGCCTTCCACTCTGCGCTGAGAACGAAAGGGCAGGAGCAGGTATCTGGAGGTGGCGTTTTAGTCCTGGAAGGGTTGGAAGTCAGTAACACTGGTTAAATATTGCAGGTGAGTGAGGGGTTTAAATTCCTCTCCTGGTCAGCCATCGAGAGGCCTCACATGTCCAGAATCTGTGCCTCTATATTAGAGCAAGAGTATCAATGAATACACTTCACAAACTGTTCCCCATCCGCTGCCAGGACGGCCTATCAGATCTTCAGCTATTGGTGATTCTATTCAATGACAACCTGGCAGCCAAGCACATTGGGTAAGAATTAGTTTCTGGCAGAAAGCACATCCAGGTTCACGTCCCCAGCTACACCTGCTGATAACTAGGTAACCTTGGATGGATTATTTAACACTCTTTAAGCCTCAGTTGCTTCATGATAATAATTTATTTAATATATTTGCTGTAAGAATCGTTGTGGAAGTATATAACAAATGTTCAGCAAATACAGTAGTGCTTTATTATAACTTTTCAGATTTTTTCTGGGCAAGGTTGAAACTTTCTTGGAGAACTTTTCTTACCCAATCCTGCTCCAGACATCCCTTCTGCTAAAACAGAGGTTGAAATTAACCCAATGTAGACCGAATGCTCTACTCAATGGCAGGCTGAGTCCAAGACCAAGCCATCAGGCAAGTTTAAAAAAGTAAGAGGGGTACATCATTGCATCATTGTCATCTTGGTAATCCTCAGAAATACCTGTAATAGTTTATAAAAATGCAAACAATAGTTTGGAGATCCTAATTCAGTCTAATTCAGTGGGTTTGTTTAGGGCAGAATTATCTATTTATTTGTGTTGTTCTGTCCTTAAAAGATTCTTCAGGTAACCTTAGTGTATAGTCACAATTGAGTCCCACTGGTCTACAGCAAGGTCAGCCAATCTTTTTTCTGAAGGGCCAGATAGTAAATATTTTATGCTTTGTGGGCCACATGCTACATTCTCCATCACATAATCATTGCTTGTTACAACCTTTTAAAAACATAAAAGCCATCTGTCCAAATATATGCTCTGTATCCGGTATGGGCTACACAGAAACAGAATGGGTGTATATAGTATAACTGATTCACTTTGCTATACACCTAAACTAACACAACACTGTAAAGCAACTATATTCCAATTAAAAAATTAAATTAATAAAACCATTGGCAGCAGAAAATAAGTAAATATATTGGGGGGGGGGTGGGGAAGGCCATGGCCAAATTTGGCCCATAAGGCTATAGTTTATCAACTCCCGGTCTAGAGATGATGGACTCAATAAACATGAGTTTGAGCAAGTTCCAGGAGATAGTGAAGGAAAGGGAAGCCTGGCGCGCTGCACTTCATGGGATCACAAAGAGTCGGACACGACTGAGTGACTGAACAACAACTAGGATCTTAGCCCTGGAAGTCCCATGATCTAAAATATTCTTTAGTTTGACTCAGAATCCAAAGACCATTCTGACCCCACATTCCCTCTGCCCAACTTGGTGACCCCTTCACCCTTTCCCTGCCTGCCTCACTCTGCATCTCCAACAAGCTACCAGAGAGCTGTGTGGCAGCAGAAAGCAAGCTCTCCCTGGCAGCTGCAGTGAGGAGTATTGGTGGAGGAGTTGGGTTCCCACTTACAAGAGCATGAGTCAGCACCATGCTGAGCTCAAGCACAGATATATGCCACTGCTGCCAGACCATCATCATTTATAAGCATTTATAGAGGACCCTTCCTCTAATTCATCCTGAAGAAACTAGAACTTTCTAGCCTTGCACACAATAAAATTTTTGGCAGTTAGCCTTCTGAACTGGGACTCTGTGCCATTTCTGAGTGCAAAGCCCTTTCTGATGGGTGGAAGATAAGGCCTCTGGTTGCTGCATTTAACATAGCCTACTCCACAGAGCCACTGTTGGAGATCCATCATATAACCTTTCATGGCAAACCAAGATATGGGGACCTATTTTCTGTGTCATTAAGATGGAGGTGTTTTTATTTTACCAGAACTCTTAGCTGGGAGAAGTGCTGTTCCTCTGTTTGGAAAAGTGCTTTGACTTAAAGGGGGCATGAATATGGGTGAGAGAATTTGGGGTGAGACAAAGTGAAGAATTAAGCAGTTTCTCCCACGAGGGAGGGAGGAGAAAGAGAAAATGGAAGGAGATGGGAGTAGGTGTATACTCTCCATGTGGCTTCTCTCCCAATTCTCCCCATTCTTTAATCATGTTATGAGATTTGTGTGTGAATGAATTTTTGTGGAAATAGAGCAGAGACTGAGTTTCTTGCTGAGATTGATAGAGAGTGGGACAGAGCCTGAGCAGCACAGATAAATGAAGAAAAGGAGAAATAGACAAAAACACAGAGTTAAGTCCTAAAACCTTTACAAAATTATGAAGAGCTCTTGTGACTTTCTCCGGATACTGTGACTAGCTGTTGTTTGAAGTTAATTAAATCCCCATTTCACATTAGTCTTTTATTTTTATTATTATTAATTTATATGGATTTCATCTGATACCTGAGTCACATCTAGTTGTCCTAGCTCATGTTTTAGTGCAAGAATAAGTATCAAATGGTAGATTTATTTCTCTTTTTTTAAAAAAAAATCAATAACTAGTTTGCAATGCCTTTGATAGAAATTCAATGACTAATATCAGGTTTTACTTTATCAAGCAGTTGGGATATTGTCAAGAGCTATCCAAGAAAGTAACTGATTCAAAATCCAATTGTCAAAACATTCAGTGGGCCCTCACTGCATGCAAAACAGTGTGTGGGGTGCTGGGAAAATTAAGAGAAATAAGATGCACTCTCTCTCCCTGGGAGGACAGTCACCAAACATGAGCATGGGACTAGAGAAGCGACTCCAACACACATTATATGGAGACAGACAAGGCAAGACCATGGGACCTTCTCAGCAGCGGTAAACTAAGTAGGGCTACCTGAAACAAACGATGCTACCAACAAGGGATCAGTTTCCAAAATACACAAAGCAGCTCATGCAGCTCACTATCTACAACAACAACAGAAACCTGATCAAAAAGGGGGCAGAAGACCTAAATAGATATTTTTTCAAAGAAGGTATATAGATGTCCAATAAACATATGAAAAGATGTTCAACGTCTATAGTTTTTAGAGAAATGCAAATTAAAACTACAATGAGGTACTACTACCTCATACCAGTCAGAATAACCATCATCAAAAAGTCTAAAATAAATGCTGGAGAGGGTGTGGAGAAAGGGGAACCATTTTATACTTGATGAGAATGTAAATTCGTACCATCACTATGGAAAACAGAATGCAGGTTCCTTAAAAAACTAAAAATAGAACTGCCATATGACCCAGTAATCCCACTATTGGGCATATACCCACAGAAAATCATAATTCCAAAAGATACATGGATCCAAATATTCATTGCCAGACTATTTACAGTAGCCAGGACATGGAAACAATCTAAATGTCTATCAACAGAGGAACAGATAAAGAAGATGTGGTGTTAATAACATATATACAATGGAACATTACTCAGCCATAAAAAGAATGAAACTGTGTCATTTGCAGGTATATGTGGACCAACCTAGAGTCTGTCATGCAGAGGGAAGTCAGAAAGAGAAAAACAAATGTTATATCAATGCACATACATGGAATCTAGAAAAATAGTATAGATTATTTTATTTGCAAAGCAGAAATAGAGACATAGACATAAAGAACAAATGTATGGACACCAAGGGAGAAAAGGGTAGGGACAGATAAAATGGGAGACTCAGATTGACACACATTTATATATATATATGTAACATATGTTACAGATGAACAAATAAATGATACAGATGAACTTATAAATGATTCAGATGAACTTATTTACAAAACAGAAACAGACTCACAAACTTTGAAAACAAATTTATGGTTACCAAAGGGGAAAGGTGGAAGGGACAAATTAGGAGTTTGGGATTAACATAAACACACTATTATATATAAAATAGATAACCAACAAGGACCTGCTAGCACAGAGAACTCTACTCAATACTCTGTAATTACCTACACCCATAAAATTACCTATATGGGAAAAGAATCTGAAAAAGAAAGGATATGTGTGTGTGTGAGTATATATATATAACTGAAGCACTTTGCTGAACACCTGAAACTAACACCATGTTGTAAACCAAATATATTCCAAGATGAATAAATAAATTCAAGGGAAAAAAAAAAAAAAACAGAATGGTCTTCCCTCTTCAGAGTCAAATTATATTTATGGTATCACTTTAAAAGTCAACAGTGATAACATTACAGAGACATTTCCATTGCCAGAAAAGTTCTGAGAATTCTGAAAACTTGTAAGAAGAGGCAGGCAAGACCAGAGATCACGATAAGCAAAGTGATTAACTGAAGAGCTGTGGGGAGGAGAGGGGGAGAAAAAGTCTTGACTGAGCTAAGGATCAGAGATAACAGCAACTTTTCACCAAATGAAAAGCAACGGAACAGACCGTCTGTCATTGATTTCAGGGAAAGCTCATGGACAGAACAGGTAGACTCAGATAGCACTTTCAAGCGAAGACCTCGAGGGAATTCAGTTAGTTTAGGCAGCTCCCAAGTCCCATGGGAATCTAACTGATGTCTGGGAAACCTGAATAGGCAAGAATTCATAATTCTCAAAACTATACATAGAGAAGTGTACCAACAAACACAGAAAAACATAAAATTTCCTGGAAATGTCAACTATCAACGAACATATTTTCAGGTGTGCTCCAGAATTCAGGTTCATCAAAGTGTATCATGGAAATACTGCTGTTGGTGGTGGTCGTTCTGGAAAGGAAAGAAACAAAGAGTAAGCATTGCAACGCCCTTTTTTTATATATGAGAAAAAGGAAACTCAGAAAGATAAAGTGGCTATCTCAAGGTCCCAGACCTAATTAGTAGGAAGTCTTTCTTCACAACTGCATATAATACATCACCTCCTGACGTATTATATATTCTCCTACTGGAATGCCATTTCTGTTAAAATGGGGACTTGGTCTATTTGTTCACTACCGTCCTCAGCACTAAAACAGCACCTGACACAAAGCAGGTGCTCAGTAAAATGTTTGACGGGAACGAATGATTGAAATCTTCAGACTCTTGTCCCAATGCCCTTGAGATTACATCATCCTGTTTCATAAACCTAGGGGGATCTTAGACCCCTCAAATCAGCAAGTATTTACCATGTGCACATCACATGCCTGGCACTGTGACAATCTGCCGGATGGGAAGAGGGATGTATTACTGAGGCCTCTTTCAGAAACGAGATGCAAACACCAGACTGAAATTAGCTTAAACATAAAAACGGGTGTGGGAGGTGGCAGAGAGTCACTGGTTCATGTACATGGAAAGTCCAGGGGTAATGTCCGCAGGGACAGCTGAAACTAAGGGGCACAAAAAGAGTTATCTGGATTTTATTACTCTCTCTACTACTCAGGGCTCTACTTTTCCTCTGCATTGGCTTTCCCCTTGGTCAGGATTTCTCTAGACTGCAGCCTTGGTCATTCCCAGCTTACATGCTACTTAGTTAGCAGTAGAAAGATAATTCCTTTACCCTACCAGTTCAAGCAAAACTCTAGGTAGGGTTCCTCTTGGTGCAATCTGGACTATGCACCCATTCCCAATGAGTTACACTGACCAATGGGATATAGTCCTTTGCTTAACCATATTTCATTCATGTGTCCACCCTTGGAGGCTGGGATGAAGTCAGCACCATCTAAACTACATGGATTAGACAAAGGGTAAGTTCCCAGAAGAAAACTGGGGGCCCCCATCCAAAAGAAGAGATTCTGTGAAGATAAAGAGCATCCATATTCCCACCCCAAATCAGGGCTGGGGGTCAAAACAGTAAGTACTTAAGCTTCAAGAATTTAATTTTTATTGGAAGCAAAACACAAATCAATTCATAAACAGCATAAAACAGCATTTAAGATCAAGTCTGAACATGTAACATAAGCATACCACACTGTGCAAAATCACAAGAGGAACTTCTGAGGGTTCAATTTCCTTTTAATATGCAATTTTGTCCTCTGTCCATCAACACCCCTCAACCACCCGACTTTACTGTGTATCTGCTCTTCACGCCTCCTTCTAAGCCATCAATGGGGCTCTGCCAGGCAGTCAACAGCTCAGGTTTGACCTTGCCGCCCCTTGATTTACATTAGTATTCAAACAATTGGCAGCGATTTTGTTGTGCTCTGCCTTTTGAAATAAAAATTAATAAAAGATGAAGAAAAGAAAGCACAAGAAACGTTACAAAAGTATGGTTCTCGTAAACTTAATGAAGTTCAAGTATGAACATCACTAGATACACCAGAAGTACCAAATCCTGTTCCTCAACTGATTGTTCATTGGACCACACTTGACTGGGAGTTCAAAGGTCAAAGAAGAAAATAAAGAACATGCACCAAACTCTGCAAAAATAATTTGTTCATTCTCATAATAATTCTGCCTGCTGCACAGATTTCTTTTACGTACCCTTCAGGATTCTACGACAGATGACAGCACTGCCTATCTGCATCAGAGCACAAGTGTTATAACTATGCCTCGTAAGTTGTTCACAATGTTTGCTCAATTTGCATAGCTTCTTTAATATTTCCTAGTATTGCACATCCGGAGAAGGCAATGGCACCCCACTCCAGTACTCTTGCCTGGAAAATTCCATGGATGGAGGAGCCTAGTAGGCTGCAGTCCATGGGGTCGCTAAGAGTCGGACACGACTGAGTGACTTCACTTTCACTTTTCACTTTCATGCATTGGAGAAGGAAATGGCAACCCACTCCAGTGTTCTTGCCTAGAGAATCCCAGAGATGGGGGAGCCTAGTGGGCTGCCGTCTATGGGGTCGCACAGAGTCGAACACGACTGAAGCAACTTACAGCAGCAGCAGCAGCAGTATTGCACAGCAACTTCCTCTTTTCCTTATATACATTTATTTTAAAAAGAAGATCCATAACACAAACATAAATGGAACACTGGCATCCTCCTTGCCATAAATAGAGAGTACCTGAAAAATAAAACAATGTTATTACATTCTAGCTAGACCCTGTCAGATGGTGCTACTGGTAAATAACCCACCTGCCAACGCAGGAGACATAAGAGATGCAGGTTCAATCCCTGGGTCTGCGAGATCTCTGGAGAAGGAAATGGCCTTCAGGTTTTCCTGAAGGCTCAATGCCCAATCCTGTCTAGATGTCTTCAGAGTATTCATTTATTCTAGTGTGGAGCTGGGAGCCTCTGTTCCATTTGCTCCTCAATCATTTATTCATTTTACCTTATTGCTGTGTCAGTTGCTTCTCACTGCAGTTGATATTAAACTCCAGTCAGAATTAGTTTTGCTCAGGAAAAAATCTTTGTAACTAACAGCACTGTTCTCACTAAGGGCCTGGTGGGAAGTCCACATCCCACCCTTCTCCCTCTAAGACAAGGCGTTGGCAAAACCAGCCAGATGAGAAGCTGGGCTGCAAAGCAGAGACCCATGCTGGACCTGAGGTAGGTTCACCAGCAAGTTACCACCACAGTGACCACTGCAGGGGAAGGGTTACTCCAGACCAAATAGACGTGTCCTGAAGGTCCCAGAGAGCATGCCTCTGACAAACCTCACTCTGTCCCACCCTGTTCCTTATGATGGGCCCAAAACTTCTTTTCACCAGGAATAAAGAAAAACATACTTTACAAAAAGGCAATTCATCTACGAATACATGGCTTGGCTAAGACAGCACATCTTAGAGCTACATGTGTTATTATAAATGGACTCATTTTGTATCTCCCTATACTGTAGATTCTTTTTTAAAGGCATATGAAGAGAAACCATGGGGAGTGAACTGAGGTCTGAGCCCACTAGCTGTTAACACATTCCACTGTGCGGTACATTTCCTTTCTTTAAATTTTTCCTAATGGGATGGAGGAGGAACTGAAAGCAGAGAGAAGCTAACAACAGAGCATGTATTTGGACAAACAAAATACATTCAGCATATCTTAAATGTCTTGTCATCACCAAGATGTTTTGCAATTTTAAAATGTTTTGGTATGATGATAACATATCACTGAATATTATATATGAGTCACTATAATAAATTTTCTTTTTTCTTTTGAATCTTAAATTTATTTATTAAAATAAGAAATCGTTTTTTCCCCTGGCTTATAGAATGTATGCTATACACAGTATTGTTTTTTTGGTTATTTTTTGTTTTTATTGAGAAATAATTGAGATACATCTCCGTTTAAGTTTAAAGTAGACAGCATGATGGTTTGATTTACATACCATTATAATTTTTAAATGCTCGTCTCCCAATATATACTCAATCACCAAGTCCTAATTCTTCTAGCACCAAAATTCCCATTAAAAAAAAAGATACTGGGTTGGCCAAAAGATTTGTTCAGGTTTTTCCATAACATCTAACAGAAAAACCCAAATGAACTTTTTGGCCAACCCAGTACATTTACAGAAATCCCCAATTCTGTTGTCATAAACCTACTTCAACCCAATGCCTTTTCTTATTAGGCAACTGGGAAATTCTCGTCCTTTGTTAACATCTTTGTATCATTTATCCTCAACTAATTCATTTCCCAAATGGCAGCAAGAAGATCTCCTAACCCTGTCACTCTCACTCTTAATCCCCCAGAGGCTTCCTTCTGATCTCAGGAGGGAGTCCTATTTCCTTCTGGAAGCTTCCAAGGCACCAAATTTTTTTCATCTGTCTATGTCCCAGCTTCATATTTAAGCACATACCTCTCTCATGTCCTGCCAACCTGGAGCTCTGGCCTGGAGTCATGTATTCTAGTGTGGTGGTTAGAGGCATGAACTCTGAGGCCAAATTCCCCAGCTGAGAGCTGCATGATCTTGAGCAAGTTACTTAACGTCCTCATTTCCTTCTTCAGTAAGACAAGGGCAATATTGGCCCCCACCTCAGAACTGTCATCAAGATTATGGGAGTTAAAATAACTCAGATCTGAGTTAAGCCTTAGGGTCTTTTAAGATTTCATATACTCTGAGAAAGGGACCCTCTTCTTCCATCTCTTTCCCCCTTTGAAAATCCTAGTATCCAGTGGATCCTATCTGTTATGGGCTGAACTGTTAATTGTCTGCCCCAAAACTCACAGATTGAAGCCCTAATTCCAAGTGCCTCAAAATGTGATGATATTTGGAGATGGGGGTCTTCAAACAGGTGATTAAATTACAATAAGACCATACATGTGGGCCCTAATCCAATCTGACCATATCTTTAAAAGAAGAGGAAATTTGGATACACAAAAAGACACAGGAAGGACCACATGGGGCACGCAAGACAGGGGGCATCTGCAAGCCAAGGAGAAGCTTCAGAAGAAGCCACATTTGATCTTGGACTTCTAGCCTCCAGAATCATGAGGAAATTAATTCTGTTGTTTAAACCACATGGTCTGTGGTTATTTTTCTGTGGTAGTGCTAGTAATACATGTGTGCAGATTTTGGATTTATCAACCCTTCACAATTGCATGAGTCAATTTGTTTTAAATCTCTCTAGATAGATAAATGGTACATCTACATATAGAAATTTTTAGATATGGATAGATACAGATAAATAGAAAGATACAGCTATCTGCAGATACACATAGATCAATCTCCTCTCTCTATGTATATCTCCATCTATCTATCTCTGTCAAGAGATCACCTGGTGTGTGTTTTCAGGACACCTGCATGCCTCCTTCCAGCAGAGCACCACTGGAATTGAATGGTTACCTCTGTGATTACGCGGGCACCATACTTCTCTCCAGTCACAGTGACATCCTGAAGTGAAGGAACAGCTCTGTTGGTCACTACTACACCCTAAGAACCTATCCCAGAAAAATCAGTGTTGTATGAATAAACCTGGAAGATTCTTAGTGAAGTCATATTCTTATAATCCTGTTGTTTTTACAATGTATAAGAAAATTGAAAGACATCTTTTTGTAGAGATGATGAATATGTCCATCAATATGAATAATATATTCATCAACCCTGAATATATTGTTGTTTTAAGTCAATATTTTACTGAGCTTATATGTTCTATGGAAGAAATCTGGTGGTTCAGACAGTAAAGAATCCACCTCCCACCAAGACTGGGAGATCTCGGTTCGATCCCTGGCTTGGGAAGATCCTCTGGAGGAGGGCATGGCAATCCACTTCAATACTGTTGCCTGGAGACTCCCCATGGGCAGAGGAGCCTGGTGGACTACAGTCCATGGGGTTGCAAAGGGTAGGACATGACTGCGTGACTAAGCGTAGCATATAGCCCCTATTATTATGAAAGAAAGAAAGAAACTGAAGTCATTCAGTTGTGTCCAACTCTTTGTGACCCCATGGACTATAGCCTACAAGGCTCCTCTGTCCATGGGATTGTCCAGGCAGGAGTACTAGAGTGGGTTGCCATTTCCTTCTCCAGGGGATCTTCCTAACCCAGGGATCAAATCCAGGTCTCCCACATTGTAAGCATACATATTATTATGGCTGCACTCTATTTTTCAACCCACAAGATGGCAGAATAGAAGGATTTTTCAACCCACAGGATGGTGGAATAGAAGGACGTGTGCACATCTTCTTCTGCAAGAACTCCAAAACTACAACTCACTGCTCAACAACCATTGACAGGAGAATGTTGGATCCCACCAAAAAAAGATATGCCACGTCCAAGGGCAAAGAAGAAGCCCCAGCAAGATGGTAGGAGGGGAAAACCATATTTAGAATCAAACCCCATACCCACCAGAGACCTTGGAGGGCTTAAACAAACCTTGTGCTCACCAGGACCCAGAGACCCCACAGAGACTGAGCCAGAATTGTGTTTGAGTGTCTCCTGCAAAGGTACAGGTCAGCAGGGTGCTGCCCCATGGGCAGGGGCTCTGGGTGGAGTAGACCTGGATATGGTAGAAGTGCTCTTGGAGGAGGTCACCATTAACCCCCCCCACCCCCCCACCCCCCGCAACAGAGCCACCAGAACTTACAAAGGACTAGGGAAACAGACTCTTGGAGGGCACAAATAAAACCTTGTATTCACCAGGACCCAGGAGAAAGGAGCAGTGGCCCCACAAGAAACTGACCCAGACTTGCCTGTGAGTGTCCAGGAGTCTCTAGAGAAGGCATGGGTCAGCAGTAGCCTGCTGCAGGGTCTGGGGCACTGAGTGCAGCAGTGCCTGCATGGGACCTTTTGAAGGTTGCCATTATCTTCATTACCTCCACCATAGTTTGGCCTCAGATCAAACAACAGGGAGGGAACACAGTCCCACCCATCAACAGAAAATTGGATTAAAGTCAGGTAGGTTGATTCCTCCATTTCCATTTTTCTTCTCAAGATCGCTTTGGCTATTCGAGGTTTTTTGGAAATGGAGGAATCAACCTACCTGACTTCAGGCTCTACTACAAAGCCACAGTTATCAAGACAGTATGGTACTGGCACAAAGACAGAAATATAGATCAATGGAACAAAATAGAAAGCCCAGAGATAAATCCACACACATATGGACACCTTATCTTTGACAAAGGAGGCAAGAATATACAATGGATTAAAGACAATCTCTTTAACAAGTGGTGCTGGGAAATCTGGTCAACCACTTGTAAAAGAATGAAACTAGAACACTTTATAACACCATATACAAAAATAAACTCAAAATGGATTAAAGATCTCAATGTAAGGCCAGAAACTATAAAACTCCTAGAGGAGAACATAGGCAAAACACTCTCTGACATACATCACAGCAGGATCCTCTATGACCCACCTCCCAGAATATTGGAAATAAAAGCAAAAATAAACAAATGGGACCTAATTAAACTTAAAAGCTTCTGCACATAAAAGGAAACTATTAGCAAGGTGAAAAGGCAGCCTTCAGAATGGGAGAAAATAATAGCAAATGAAGCAACCGACAAACAACTAATCTCAAAAATATACAAGCAACTCCTACAGCTCAACTCCAGAAAAATAAATGACCCAATCAAAAAATGGGCCAAAGATCTAAATAGACATTTCTCCAAAGAAGACATACAGATGGCTAACAAACACATGAAAAGATGCTCATCACCATTCATTATCAGAGAAATGCAAATCAAAACCACTATGAGATACCATTTCACACCAGTCAGAATGGCTGCGATCCAAAAGTCTACAAATAATAAATGCTGGAGAGGGTGTGGAGAAAAGGGAACCCTCTTACACTGTTGGTGGGAATGCAAACTAGTACAGCCACTATGGAGAACAGTGTGGAGATTCCTTAAAAAACTGGAAATAGAACTGCCTTATGATCCAGCAATCCCACTGCTGGGCATACACACTGAGGAAACCAGAAGGGAAAGAGACACGTGTACCCCAGTGTTCATCACAGCACTGTTTATAACAGCCAGGACATGGAAGCAACCTAGATGTCCATCAGCAGATGAATGGATAAGAAAGCAGTGGTACATATACACAATGGAATATTACTCAGCCATTAAAAAGAATACATTTGAATCAGTTCTAATGAGGTGGATGAAACTGGAGCCTATTATACAGAGTGAAGTAAGCCAGAAGGACAAACACCAATACAGTATACTAACGCATATATATGGAATTTAGAAAGATGGTAACGATAACCCTGTATACGAGACAGCAAAAGAGACACTGATGTATAGAACAGGCTTATGGACTCTGTGGGAGAGGGAGAGGGTGGCAAGATTTGGGAGAATGGCATTGAAACATGTGAAATGTCATGTATGAAACGAGATGCCAGTCCAGGTTCAATGCAGGATGCTGGATGCTTGGGACTGGTGCACTGGGACGACCCAGAGGGATGGTATGGGGAGGGAGGAGGGAGGAGGGTTCAGGATAGATTTTCTTTTAAAAATAAAAAATAAAAAAAAAAAGAAAATTGGATTAAAGATTTACTGAACACAGTCCTGCCCATTAGAATAAGCTCATTTCCCCCTCAGTCAGTTTCTCCCATAAGGAAGCTTCCATAAACCTCTTATCCTTATCCATCAGAGGGCCTACAGAATGAAAACCACAATCAGGGGAAACTAACCAAACGGATCACATGGACCACAGCCTTGTCGAACTCAATGAAACTATAAGCCATGCCATGTAGTGCCATCCAAGATGGATGGGTCATGGTGGAGAGTTCTGACAAAACTTGGTCCACAGGAGAAGGGAATGGCAAACCACTTCAGTATTCGTGCCTTGAAAACCCCATGAACAGTATGAAAAGGCAAAAAGATAGGACACTGAAAGATGAACTCCCCAGGTGGGTAGGTGCCCAATACGCTACTGGAGATCAGTGGAGAAATAACTCCAGAAAGAAGGAAGAGATGAAGCCAAAGCAAAAACAACACCCAGCTGTGGATGTGACTGGTGACAGAAGTAAAGTCTGATGCTGTAAAGAGCTACATTGCATAGGAACCTGGAATGTTAGGTCCATGAATCAAGGCAAATTGGAAGTGGTCAAACAGCGAATGGTAAGAGTAAACATCGACATTTTAGGGATCAGTGAACTAAAATGGACCAGAATACGTGAATTTAACTCAGATGATCATTATGTCTGCTACTGTGGGCAAGAATCCCTTAGAAGAAAGGAGTAGCCTTTCAGTCAACAAGAGTCCAAAATGCAGTACTTGGATGCAATCTCAAAAACTACGGAATGATCTCTGTTCGTTTCCAAAGCAAGCCATTCAATATCACAGTAATCCAAGTCTATAAAGCAACCAGTAATGCTGAAGAAGCTGAAGTTGAATGGTTCTATTAAGACCTACAAGACCTTCTAGAACTAGCACCCAAAAAAGATGTCCTTTTCATTACAGGGGACTGGAATGCAAAAGTAGGAAGTCAAGAGATACCTGGAATAACAGGCAAATGTGGCCTTGGAGTACAAAATGAAGCCAGTGAAAGGCTAACAGAGTTTTGCCAAGAGAAGGCACTGGTCATAGCAAACACTCTCTTCCAACAACACAAGAGATAACTCTACACATGAACATCACCAGATGGTCAATATCAAAATCAGATTAATTATATTCTTTGCAGTCAAAGATGGAGAAGCTCTATACAGTCATCAAAACAAGACTGAGAACTGACTGTGGCTCAGATCATGAACTCCTTATTTCAAATTCAGACTTAAATTGAAGAAAGTAGGAGAAATCACTAGACCATTCAGGTACAACCTAAATCAAAACCCTTATGATTATACAGTGGAAGTGAGAAATAGATTCAAGGGATTAGATCTGATAGACAGAGTGCCTGAAGAACTATGGACAGAGGCTCCTGACATTGAACAGGAGGCAGTGATCAAGACCATCCCCAAGAAAAAGAAAGGCAAAAAGGCGAAATGGTTGTCTGAGAAAGCCTTACAAATAGCTGAGAAAAGAAGAGAAGATAAAGGCAAAGGAGAAAAGGAAAGATATACACATTTGAATGCAGAGTTCCAAAGAATATCAAGGACAGATAAGAAAGCTTCCTCAGTGATCAATGCAAATAAAGGAAAACAAGAGAATGGGGAAGACTAAAGACCTCTTCAAGAAAATTAGAGATACCAAGGGAATATTTCATGCAAAGATGGGCAAAATAAACAACAGAAATGGTATGGATCTAACAGAAGCAGAAGATATAAAGAAGAGGTGGCAAGAATGCACAGAAGAGCTATACAAAAAAGATCTTCATGACCCAGATTACCATGATGGTGTGATCACTCACCTAGAGCCAAACATCCTGTAAAGGAAGTCAAGTGGGCATTAGGAAGCATCACTATGAAATAGCTAGTGGAGGTGATGGAATTCTGCTTGAACTATTTCAAATCCTAAAACATGATGCTGAGAAAGTGCTGCACTCAATGTGCCAGCAAATTTGGAGAACTCAGCAGTGATCACAGGACTGGAAAAGGTCAGTTTTCATTCCAATCCCAAAGACAGGCAATGCCGAAGAATGCTCAAACTGCAGCACAATTGCACTCACTTCATACACTAGCAAAGTAATGCTCAAAATTCTCCAAGCCAGGCTTCAGCAGTATGTGAACCATGAAATTCCAGATGTTCAAGCTGGATTTAGAAAAGGCAGAGGAACCAGAGATCAAATTGCCAACATCCGTTGGATCATCGAAAAGGCAAGAAATTTCCAGAAAAACATCTACTTCTGCTTTATTGACTATGCCAAAGCCTTTAACTGTATGGATCACAACAAACTGTGGAAAATTCTTCAAGAGATGGGAATATCAGACCACCTTACCTGCCTGCTGAGAAATCTGTATGAAGGTCCAGAAGCAAGAGTTAGAACTGGACATGGAATAACAGACTGATTCCAAATCGGGAAAGGAGTACATCAAGGCTGTATATTGTCACCCTGCTTATTTAACTTATATGCAGAGTACATCATGAGAAATTCTGGGCTGGATGAAGCACAAGCTGGAATCAAGACTTTCAGGAGAAATATCAATAACCTCAGATGACACCACCCTTAAGTCAGAAAACGAAGAAGAACTAAAGAGCTTCTTGATGAAAGCGAAAGAGGAGAGTGAAAAAGTTGGCTTAAAGCTCAACATTCAGAAAACAAAGATCATGGCATCCAGTCCTATCACTTCATGGCAAATAGATGGGGAAACAGTGACAGACTTTATTTTGGGGATCTCCAAAATCACTGCAGGTGGTGACTGCAGCCATGAAATTAAAAGATGCTTACTCCTTGGAAGAAAAGTTATGACCAACCTAGACAGCATATTAAAAAGCAGAGACATTACTTTGCCAACAAAGGTCCATCTAGTCAAAGCCAGTAGTTGTATATGGATGTGAGGGCTGGACTACAAAGAAAGCTGAATGCCGAAGAGTTGATGCTTTTGAACTGTGGTGCTGGAGAAGATTCTTGAGAGTCCCTTGGACTGCAAGGAGATCCAACCAGTCAATCCTAAAGGAAATCAGTCCTGAATATTCATTGGAAGGACTGATGCTAAAGCTGAAACACCAGTACTTGGCCATCTGATGTGAAGAACTGACTCATTGGAAAAGACTCTGATACTGGGAAGGACTTAAAGCAGAATGAGATGGTTGGATGGTATCACTGACTTGATGAACATGAGTTTGAGTAAGCTCTGGGAGTTGGTAATGGACAGGGAAGCCTGGCATGCTGCAGTCCATGGGGTCTCAAAGAGTCAGACATGACTGAGTGACTGAACTGAACTGAACTGATTGTGTCTGCTTGTACCATAAAGTCATACAGGTATATTCAATATAAATGTAAGTGGGTGAGAGCTGGAGCAATTGTGATTGACAACAGTGACAAGAGACTTTGGAAAAAGAGGTAGGGTTGGGTGGGGGAGTTTGCAGACTGGATTCTATATTTAATATTTCCAGGCAAATAAATCATATCACTTCTCTGAGTCTTAGCTAAAGTATCTTTGGGGTATGGTATTTTAGTAATGATTTTTTTTTCCAGTATTGGATTGCAAATTTCTGATCATTAAATTTAAAAAATTTTACTTTTTAAATTTCCATGGTAACCACATGGCATGGGGAAATGCACCAGTGTGGCAACTAATAAAGAATAGTCCAGCTGGCAGTAACTGAATGCCTTTCTTGAATACCTTGAGCTTCCCTAGTGGCTTCAGTTCAGTTCAGTTCAGTCGCTCAGTCATGTCTGACTCTTTGGGACCCCATGAATTGCAGCACACCAAGCCTCCCTGTCCATCACCAACTCCCGGAGTTCACTCAGACTCACCTCCATCGAGTCAATGATGCCATCTAGCCATCTCATCCTCTGTCATCCCCTTCTCCTCCTGCCCCCAGTCGCTCCCAGCATCAGAGTCTTTTCCAATGAGTCAACTCTTCACATGAGGTGGCCAAAGTTCTGGAGTTTCAGCTTCAGCATTATTCCCTTCAAAGAAATCCCAGGGCTTATCTCCTTCAGAATGGACTGGTTTGATCTCCTTGCAGTCCAAGGGACTCTCAAGAGTCTTCTCCAACACCACAGTTCAAAAGCATCAATTCATCAGCACTCAGCTTTCTTCACAGTCCAACTCTCACATCCATACATGACCACTGGAAAAACCATAGCCTTGACTAGACGGACCTTTGTTGGCAAAGTAATGTCTCTGCTTTTGAATATGCTATCTAGGTTGGTCATAACTTTCCTTCCAAGGAGTAAGCGTCTTTTAATTTCATGGCTGCAGTTCCTAGTGGCTTAGACAGTAACAAATCTGCCTGCTATGCAGGAGACCTAGATTCAATCCCTGCATCAGGAATCTCACCTGGAGAAGGAAATGGCTACCCACTCCAGTATTGTTGTTTGGAGAATTCCATGGATGGAGGAGCCTGGTGGGCTACAGTCCATGGGGTTTCAAAGAGTCGGACATGACTTAGCGACTAAACAGCAACTTGGATACCTTACTTCTCACCATCTCTGCTTCCTCAACTCTAAAATGTCTATTACAATGAGGAGATAACTTAGATATTTCTAATGACCTTCTCCCACAGTGGTGGCTTATGATTGAGTTATCAACTCACCTGGCAGGTTACACTCTTTTACACTTTCTAGTTGCTCAGTCATGTCCGGCTCTGCAACCCCGTGGATTATAGCCCACCAGGTTCGTCTGTCCATGGGATTATCTCAGCAAGAATACTGGAGTGGGTTGCCATTCCATTCTCCAGGGGAATAGTCTCCCGCACTGCAGGCAGACTCTTTACAGTCTGGGCCACTGGGTTAGGTGTCCCAAAAGACCAGTATCTTCTGTGTTGTGTCTTCCAGGATTTTTCAGTAAATATCCCCAATGATTGTCTCTTTCATTTAAATATTTCTGGGAAAAAAAGAAAAGAAAACCACACAATTATTAAGAAACTACTATGTCCTGGTGATAGATGCTGGGGAAAGTGATGATGAGCAAGCAGTTCTGTCCTGGATACAGGGGAGATAACGGGAGCTTCCATTATTGTGTGAGGAGTGCTCTAATAACAGAAGCCCTGGGTTTCACCACATTCATACCCAGGAGCCTCCCGTAATACCACGTAGAGAGGAATCAGGGAAGTCTTATTGCAGGGAGTGAGGTCTGCTGCGGCCTAAAGGATGAGTAAGACTTGCCCAGGTAAAAGTAGAGTTGGGGATGGTCAAGTGTGAAGAACATATTCCAGGTGAGCATCCAGCCACACTGAACTCCTCACCCCTCCCTGATCTGTGCTCTCCCAGTTTCATCATTGCCGCTTCTAGAAGTTCTGCCTCTTGTCTCTGTTGATACACATTTCACCCACCTTCCAAAGCCTAAGTAAAATACCATCCCTTTTGGAAACCTTCTCTGATTCCTCAGATAAGAAGTCAGCTCTAATCACCTGATTGTCCAGAGACAGCCTGAAAGACCATCCGTCCCATCCCCAGTCATGGGTCACTTATGCATACCTCATAAAACTGAGCTCTGAGACATAAACATACATTCAATTAAATAACAGTACTGGAAAAAAAATGACTGAAAATAATTTCTATCATTAGTATCTGTTCTTTGAAAAGTACAAAATGAAGGAAACCACACAGATACACAGCAATTTCTTTATTTTTTCAGTTCTCTTTTCTTAAATTTCTCATGTTCATTACTCTTCATATCAATCAATTTCTAAAAAATATATATCCAACTTGGCTGTTTATTCTGTCTGGCCACTTTGCTTCAGTAAGTCACTTCCTCCTTTTCAGCATAATATTGAGGGGAAAGGAAAAGAGGTGCTAATACTCCTATGAATCCCTATCATACTTACATGAGAGTTTGTGCTATTAATATGTTATCTTTCTCACCAGCCTTGTGATTCATGTTTAAGGCAGAGAGGTTCCCAGTTTGATCTTTAAAACTTCAACCCACAAGGATCCCCCCGTAAAAAAAAGAGTATATCCTTTTCTAGCCTCCAGTTTTTTTCCCATTAGTATCCAATCAGTTATTTAGCACTTATTGAATATGGACTGTGACAAAGTACATGGAAGAGCCTTCTTACTCAAGTTCAAAGGCTCAGTGGTTTTCTCCATGTGATGTTGAACTTCATAGTAAGAAATATGTATTTGATTGTTGATCTATTCCAGGTGTAGAACTCCCAAAAGCCTAGGAATTTCCTAAGTGATCAGCTCTATAAAAGTGTCTTTTGCTATGTTAATTATGACTTTGGAAAAGTCACCTAAGAAAGGGGGCTGGTTGCCAACCAGGTAATTAGATGGTAGGGAATTTCAGTCCCAAGCCCTTCCCTTGACACATTTCTGGTCAAGGGAGAGGGTCTGGAGATTGAGTTCAGTCCTCACTGGGCAATGATGTAATTAGTTGTGCCTATGTAATGATGCCTCCATAAAAATCCGTAAGGACAGGGTTCAGAGATCTTCCAGACTGGTGAACACGTGGTGATTTAGGGAGCGCAGCACACTTGGAAAGGGCATGGAAGAATCTTGCCCTCCTCTATATCTTGCCTCTAGCATGTCTTCCATCTGGCTGCTGCTGAGTTATAACCTTTTATTATACCAGTAATCTAGTAAGTTAAATGTTTCTTTGAGTTCTGTAAGCCACTCTAACAAATTACTCAAACCTTGGGAAAAAGTGGTTGGAACCTCAATCTATAGCCAGTCAGTCAGAAGCTCAGAGAACCACCTGGATTTGTGAGTTGAATCTGAAATGGGAAGAGGGTGCAGTCTTGTAGAACTGAACCCTTAATATATGGGATCTGATGCAACATCCAGGTAGCTAATGTCAGAGTGGAGCTGGACTGTAGGACCCCCAGCTGGTGTTGGATAATTGCTCAGCAGTGTGGGGAAGCCCTCCACATGTTGGTCACCAGAATCATTAGTCCAAATACAAAATTAAATTTTCAAAGGACATAGCTTAGGGAAGATCTTCACCCATGCTTCTTAACCTCGCTACCGTTAAAAAAGAAACCACAGGGACTTCCCTAGTGATTCAGTGGTTAAGAATTGTCCTACCAGTGCAGGGGCCGTAGGTTCCATCCCTGGTTCAGGAAGATCCTACATGCCACAGGGCAGCTAAGCCCATGCGCCACAATTACTGAGCCCACGAGCTGTAACTACCGAAGCCCATGCGCCCCAGAGCCTGTGCATGGCAACAAGAGAAGCCACCACAATGAGAAGCCTGAGCACTGCAATGAAGAGGAGCCCCACTGACCACACCTAGAGAAAGCCCATGCAGCAACAAAGACCCAGCGCAGCCAAAAACAAACAAATTAATTTTAAAAACTAGCAAAAAAAAAGAAACCACAGACTCAAAATGGAGTCACTAGTGCCAAGCACCGTATCAGTAAACCAAGACTTAATATCAAACTTAATTGTAGTTTCGACCTCTCTTAGGAATGTGACCTTCAACCAGTCAATCTGGAATTACCTGGTCAACACTGGGGAGGTAATCTACCTGATAGACCCCTTCTGTCCCCCACAGAAAGGTGACCTTCCCTGAAACAATTCACTCCTACTACAAACTTTCTTTTCTCATCCCCTTCGGCCTACAAAAGCCTTTCATTTTGCACAGCTCCACGGAGCTACTTTCTGTTTGCTAGATGGGATACTGCTCGATTCATGAATCATTGAATAAAGCCCATTAGATCTTTAAATTTACTCAGTTGGATTTTGTTTTTTAACAGTAATGTGCTACAGGGTTGCTTAGAAAAGGGAGCTAATGAGGTCAAAGTCTATCTAAAGTTTAGTTAGGTTTGCACAAGGGGAAAGTCTTTTCTTCACGTCGGTCTGGGTCTTTGGATACTGCTAGATGTCTTAAAAACACAGGCCACTGATCAGAAGAAAAGTCAGAAAAGAATTAGTAAAGGCCTTAGGAAAAAAAGTTAAAAATTCCCACCTCTGGAGAAATAGCGCAGCAGGAGGCCTCAGAGTCAGCAGGTCAATAGATCATCTTTGTACACAAAGCAGAGCTTTTTTTCTGACTCAGGATCTCAGAAGAGGCCAAATATTGGGCCTATGACTAAAGCTACTACATAAACACAGGAAAACTGTGATCCAGAGTTTAAGAAGGAGTTAAAAGTATTTCCTTGAGAATTAAGCAAGCAATAAATCTTCTCATTCACAAGAATGACCCATGTTCTCTCACCCTTGCCATCTATGCAATTTTTCTCATCCAGTATAAAAAGAATTATCTAAACTTATGCTAGAAATATTATTAAGAGCTGGCCTGCCTGTTTCAAAATTGCTCCCAGGAGAAATCTACACAGCACTTCAGGATAGGCTGTGAATGTGATTGGATTAATTAGAATGCATCAGAAAAATTTCAAGTGGGGAAATATAAAAATTCTGATGGAAATTATTCCCAGGAATGCTCTTAATATAAGAGTTACCATATGAGTATTGAGATAGTGTGATAATTCACTAAATGGCCTGAAAGTGTTCACAGCAAATGAGTATGTAACTAATACATAAACACATATAATATATTCATTATTTAATTCTCAAATACCTATTTAGGGCCTAGTATGAGTTGACAGGGTTTAGGTGCAAGGAACATGGTAGTGAACAAGCAGACAAAATCCTATTCTCATGAGCATACATTCTAGAGAGAGAGAAAGGATACACTTTTATACAGTCAAGATGGTAACAAGAGGCATGAAGAAAAAGAGTAAGAAGATAGGGAGGGGTGAGGGTTGGAGCAGGATGGTTATTTTAGATAAGGTAGTCCAAAAAGCCTCCCCAGGAAGTTTCATTTTCACAGAGACTTGTACGACTGGGGGGACAACCCATGAGAGACGTGCAGAAAATGTCCCAGATAAACGCAAAAGTCTTGGGGGACTTCCTCAGGACTAGATTCCACATGCCACAACGAAGATCAAAGATCCTCTAAGTCCCAGTACAGCCAAATAAATTAAAATAAATAATTTTTAAAATGTACAAGCCCAGGAATGGGGGTCAGCTGCTTAGAGGTCTAGGATGATGTCATAGAAAAAGAACGACTATAACATGCAGCGTGGAGAAAGAAGACCGTTGGAAGGGAGGGAGGCAAGAGTGTAAGGTGCCAACAGGTTAGATGGATCACCCTTGTAGATAGAGGCTGGACTTCCCGGGAATGATAAAGACGTGACCATGCAGGAGACGTTTTGTGTTTTGTTTTTTAACTTATTTGTTTGCACTAGGTCTTAGGTGCAGCACGCAACCGTTGCTGAGTGTGACATCTTCATTGCAGCATGCAGGACCTATTTCTCTGCACTGGGAGTCCAGAGTCTTTACCACTGGATGATGAGGGAAGTCCCTGGCAGAGAACCATTCATCTGTGTAAGTTGTCAGTGAATGGGATGTGGAGCAGCTCGGACATTAATAGGTGACTGTTTCAAAAAGGAGTGGGAGTAAACAGTTTGATAGCATGCATCTCAAAGGAACTGTTATTTAGGAGAGAGGAGAAGGAAATGATCTGGAAAGAGCAATAAGGAAAAGGAGGAGACAGTCGATCTCCAAACTCTGATTCAAGATTATGCGAAACAATGTCTACAAAGAGTAGCCAGGTCTCAGAATACAATGTTGGAAAGAATGTTCAAAGAACAGGATACAGGAGATTTTGATGATGATCATAAGTCTCATATGACACAGCTAGAAATGTCTGGGGACTTAAGAAGTTGTGGGAAAGCAAAATAAATGTGGAGATTTACTGAGTCATATGTACCATTTGGGGGCAAAAGAACTAGAAATGTGTCAGAATTCCATAACCGTCTATCTTACAATAATGGAAAATATTAGAATGACTAAAAATAAATAGTGATTGAGACAGTATGCTTAAAAGATGAAGGATTCCAATTGCTTACATTTTTCTCCTCACTCCTAAGCACATAATTTAATTGATATCTAGCTTTATTAGCTGCGGGGCTTCCCTGGTGACTCAGACAGTAAAGAATCTGCCTGCAAAGAAGGAGATCCAAGTTTGATCCCTGGGTCAGGAAGATCTCCTGGAGAAGGGAATGGCCACCCATTCCAGTATTCTTGCCTGGAGAATTCCATGAACAGAGGAGCCTGGAAGGCTACAGTCCATGGGGTTGTAAAGAGTCAGACACGGCTGAGCAACTAATACTTTATTAACTGCTCCAATATCAATTTTAGAGGTTGACATGTTATCTCAATGGACATTCAGATTTCAGATAGCAGCTGTGTTGCAGGAAGAGGGACCCCTTCCAGGGCCCAAAACTGGGCTCTTGTCTAACACTCGGAAATGAATTGTCTGAGGAGACACATGTGCTGACAAAGCAAGAGATTTTATTGGGAAAGGGCACCCGGGTGGAGAGCAGTAGGGTAAGGGAACCCAGGAGAACTGCTCTGCCACGTGGCTCGCAGTCCCGGGTTTTATGGTGATGGGATTAGTTGCCGGGTGGTCTTTGGCCAATCATTCTAATTCAGAGTCTTTCCTGATGGTACACGCATCGCTCAGCCAAGATGGATGCTAGCAAGAGGGATTCCGGGAAGTGGACGGACACGTGGTGTCTCCTTTAGATCTTTCCCGAACTCTTCTGGTTGGTGGTGGCTTATTAGTTCCGTGTTCTTTATCAAGATCCCCTGCCATAACACAACTCATGCAAATGGTTACTAAGGTGCCTGGCCAGGGTGGGTGGTTTCAATCAGTGTGCTTCCCCTAAGAGCTGCACTTCCAATTGATAGAAACTTTAGAAGCTGAAAGATAAAATTGACTTCTCACACCCCAACAGCACCTATCAACTTGGCCAGAAAAACTTCAAGATGCCTTATATTGCAATGCCAAGGGCATATCACGCAAATGCACTGACTTTTCTATTTTGGTGAACAGAAGGGGGAAACGTCACTATCAGATAAGATAACATGATGAATGTTTCTGGACTACTCATGTATTTTGTGAGTCCTGGGGATCTTAAACTTTCCTGACTCAGCTGAAGCCTCAGAAATTGGTTGGAAGTCAAGTTGGGTATGCGATGCGAAATGGGTCGCGTCTCCTCCTCCCTCAGTGCCTCAAATCTATCGTTCAAACTGATCAGCTTAAATTGCAAAGTGAGTTGGCTCCTACAGGATCACAAGTTCATGTTTCTCCTTTAAACTTCAGAGATAGTTATTGACAGCATGTGAGGAGCCCAGGTCCTTATCTCCAACTGTTTCATTAAGGGATTTCATCCTTGGCAGTGCAGTGGGCTGAGCTTCTGCCACAGTTAGGAAAATAAGGACAAATAGTAGGACAAACAGAAGGAAAAGAAAACAGAAATAAACACTAATCATTGCAGCCATGAAGTATGAGGAAAGAGGGAGAAAAGCATAATGAGAAGAAACCAGGGGTAGTTTTACAAGGCCGACAATACCTTTCAAGTAATTCAAGTAGGGATTTACTTCATGTTGCATATTACTGTGCTTCTAGTGAATTATGAGGCTTGTTTCTGAGCATCACTACAAAGGATTCATTAGTGAAGAACTTCATACACACAGAGCCTGAATCAGACAAGAGGCATCTGCAGTTTTTTCTTTATGCTTATTATAATCTGTTAATTCACTATCAGGAAGAAAGAGTAGAAAAATCAATTTAACTTCATAGTTAATATAAGGATAGCTTTGTGAACTAACTCTAATCATTTTTTACGCAGACATGTACCATAATATCCTCATTTCTGTCTCTCCAGAAACAATATACACACATCTAGGTAGAATGCCCATTTATATAGTAAATGCTGCTTTCTTCCTGTTTTTTCTGCCATTACCTTTGAGCATTCAGAATCCTTGCCACCAGTACAGGTTTTGTCAAGGATTTCTGGAAAGGACAATGTTAACAGAGAACATGGACATCTCAGCAGTAACCAACATGGAGGGGAGACCCAAGGGGCCCTCATGATGACGTCTCATAAAACCCTAGGATCTTGGCACAACACACGGGAGCCAGAGAAACCTTAACTTGAGGTTGAATTTCCTGCAGCTTATGTTCTAAGATCCATAATGAATATACATGTCAGTTTCTCTGTAAATATTTAACACACACACACACCTTTATTTGTGTTATATAATAGGAGAGTGTCGTGGAACTGTAGACCCTTAACTGATAATGAGGCTACTTTTGAGGATAGAGATAAGACTGAAAGGGCAGGAAGAGGAAAGGGGACTTTCATTTTGTTACATTTCTTATTTTTTGATTAAAAAAATGTAAGAGCAATTACTTCTATTATAATTTCTAAAAGAGAGAAAGGGACCCAGATATGCATTTCCATTTATAGTCCAATGGGTTTTCCAACTAGCTTGAATTTTTTGGTGGTTACTAGGACAAGGCGTTGGATGTCTCAGGAAGTAAGTGTGGTCCTGAACCACAGTGATCAGCAAGAGTCACTCTCAATTCAACTACTTAGAGAGACTGAGGCCCTGTTCCTTCCTCCTCTCATTTTTTTCTCCCTCCATCTCTCCTCCCTTCCATTCATTTCTTTACAGCTTTATCGAGGTATAGTTGATCTATGAAGAATTAACATGGACAATCTGATGAGTCTGAACTTATGAAAACACTCCTGATACCATCACCACAACCAAGATGGTAAGATATACCCAACACTTCCCAGTTTCCTTGGTGTCTGCTATTGTCACTGTTCTTGTTTTGTGGTAAAAACACTTAACATGAAACCTAGCCTCTTAATAAACTCTGAGGAGCACGGCATCATATTAACCAAAGGCACTAAGCTGTACAGCAGCCCTTTAGACTTACTTCTCATCTAGCACAACTGAAACTTCCCTTAAAAATCTCATACAGTTACAGTGACCACTTCAGCTGGCTGACCAATATTTTAATTTAAAACACAAGTCACTTCAAAGGAAACAACAAACGCTTCTCATTTAATAGTGAATGAGGGTCCCTCGTGGCTGGATAATTTGAGAGGCGCTAGGCACACAAAGCCAGACAAGGCTGACTCAGTGATGTGTGCCTGATCTTGTGGAAATCATATTCTACTAACAAATTCGCTCAGTGTGCAAAAGGAGACTTCTAGAACAAAAAGAAGTGCTGATCAGGACTTGATGAATTTTGCTTCCATGAATGGAAAATGTATGCCTAGGATGTCTGCATCGTATATGTCAATCTATTTGCTACTACAGTAAATCTTGCCTTTTATGCTCCAATCAATGTAGCCATAGCCTCTCTTCACACCCTAACCACAAAGGCAGTACCATGCTGTTACATGAGGGTGGCTGCTGGTCTAAGAAGTAGCCTGAGAGAAAGAAAAGTATGCTGACATTCAGGTTCCTTCCATTAGAAATCAAAGTCCAAAAACAATTTTTCCAGAAGATAACAGAATAGAAAGAAGTAACTCTAGGAGTGGGCTGAGCTGCTGCTAAGTGCTGCTAAGTCGCTTCAGTCGTGTCCAACTCTGTGCGACCCCATAGACGGCAGCCCACCAGGCTTCCCCGTCCCTGGGATTCTCCAGGCAAGAACACTGGAGTGGGTTGCCATTTCCTCCTCCAATGCATGAAAGTGAAAAGTCAAAGTGAAGTCACTCAGTCGTGTCTGACTCCTAGCGACCCCATGGACTGCAGCCTACCAGGCTCCTCCATCCATGGGATTTTCCAGGCAAGAGTACTGGAGTGGGGTGTCATTGCCTTCTCCAAGTGGGCTGAGCAGAGTCCTGGAATTAAGAGCCTTAAACTTTGCAGTTAAGAGCTCTGACTTTGGTGCCAGGCACATTTTTTTGTCAAACTTTCTTCAAAATGCAATATCCAATTTCCATCTTTCCTGATGTAGCAAGAAGCACAAACATCAAGTCAACCCCAAAGCAAGCTAAATATGCATATAGCATTTACACACAGAGCAGGCTGCCCATCAACCCAGAAAATTCTCATCTCCATCTTTCAGAACTTAGGAAAAACACGGAAGTTTATCTTCAGAGATAAATATGCCAAGGAAAAACAATCCAGGTGATTATACTGGTTTATTGTTACTGATTGATTGTTATTCCTTTGAAATTGAAAGAAGCAACGGACATATGACATAATAAAGGACACCAATTCAGTTTATACTATTTACAAGAACTTGAACTAATGAAAATAGTTGTTACTTATGTTTTATTTGAAAAGCACTTCATAACACCTAAAAGGTTCCAGGTTCTTACTGTGTGTAGGGCTTAACAAATATTCCCATTTCTTTGTGAACACAGGAACCAGGCTCCTCTGTCCATGGAATTCTTCAGGCAAGATTACTGGAGTGGGTTACCATTCCCTTCTGCAAGGGATCTTCCCGACCCAGGGATCAAAACCAAGTCTCCTGCATTACAGGCAAATGCTTTACCCTCTGAACCACCATGGAAGCACTTAGTACTCATAATTATACCATTAAACAGGCAAAATTATTTTCTTCACTTTATAAATGAGAAAACAAGCCTCAGAGATGCTGCAAAACTAGCCTCAGGTCACATTGCTAATAAATTCCAGAGTGGCAGAGCTGGGATCCAAAACTGGGACTGGATCTATATTTTAACCCTATACTATTCATCCCCTCTAGGGAATTGAACCCAGGTCTCCTGCGTTGCAGGCAGGTTCTTTACCATCTGAACCATCAGGGAAGCCCTATATAAGGGACAGGGTCATCTTTCTCTGTATCTTCTAAATGCAAGGAAAAGTAATATCAACAAAAATGTGGAGCATGTTTTTTTTTTTTTTTTCCTGGGGAAGTGAGGCACAGAACAGCTACTACAGTTAGGGAATCTGTTCTTCAAGGAAATTTTCTGGAATCACTACTTTGTTATCTGGGCAGATAACATTGTTATCTGGGCAGGATGCTGGATACTCCTCTTGCAATAGACAAGATGGTATTTATCCTGAGATCTGTCTCTGCTCTCAGAGTCTGCTGTTCTATTCATATTCCAAAGCCAACATTAGCAGATCCAGGAAGGGGTCTGTTGTTCTGCTTTTAAAAAGATTTCAAACTTCTACCTAAATCTTTCAGCTTTAAATCATTTTTCTTTTATTCATTCTTCTGAAGTTTCTGAGGGATTGCCAATACTTGACTTTGCTTTGACAAAGCTATCCTTGGATATCAGATTAGATAAGACGATGAATTCGACTTAAGAAGCCACATAAGTTAAAAGCCCAGGAGTTTTAGCAGAAAACTTTCCCAAACACAGTTAAATCTCAAAGCCTGCAAAGAATGGAGGGGTTGGGTTACCTATAAAATAATCCAAATCATTAAGGCTGTTGCTCGGATTATTGAAACCCTGCAACAGAAAGATTTTCTACATTTCTTTTCCCCAATAAGCCTACACAGCCAGCAAAAATCTCCTAGGTCATGAGAGAAAAACATTTTATTCGAAATGGAAAAGAACATCTAAGTTATGACCAGGGATAAAATTTCCATACTTCATAGATTCCGAAATGTGTATCCCTCACCTTTTTTGCATCTCTAAAGTTGGGTGCGTAATCACTGTTGGCCAGGGCTCAGTCACAGTGTACTTGTCATTGTCTCTTCATGGGCATCAACGTGTGTAGAATGGGTGTCAGTAGTTTGCAAGAAAATCATGGGGCCAATAATAGGTTTTCTTAAGCCAAGTATTCATTACCAAGACTCTTGGTGGTATAGAATACGCAAGCACTGACATCCCAGATGAAATGTTATTCAAAACATCTTCAAGACATCAAAAGTGAAGATGCTTTAGAAATAGCCTAACAAATTTATTTCAACTGTATTTTCTATGTATGTGTAATAATGGTGTATCTAAACAAGTTTAAAAGAAAAGTTTTAATAAGTAGAAAATGAAAAACTTTTAATAGGTAAAAAGAGTGCACCGATTTAATTGGCACTAGTTTTCTTTAATGTGTTAATCACACATAAAAGAATGGTTTGACTTCAATCAGCACTGGCTTAGATTCGATGAAATAATGATAGAGAGGTGACTCTAGAGGTAAAGAACCCGCCTGCCAATGCAGGAAATGGAAGAGATGTGAGTTTGATCCCTGGGTTGAAAAGATCCCCTGGTGGAAGACATGGCAACCCACTCCAGTATTCCTGCCTGGGAAATTCCATGGACAGAGGAGCTGGGCCCAAAGATGGGACATAACTGAAGTGACCTAGCACCCATGCACCCAGTATGTAACACAATGCTTATGAACTCCGGTTTTGGCAGCAGATAATCTGGGCACAAATTTTGAGCTTGACAAATAAATTACTTTTAGCTGATTTTCTCAAATTATTCATCTTTTAGAAGTTTCTGTAGTGTTGGTGTTGGTTTTCATAGTGTGTGGTGTTGGAGAAGACTCTTGAGAGTCCCTTGGACTGCAAGGAGATCAATCCTAAAGGAAATCAGTCCTGAGTACTCATTGGAAGGACTGATGCTGAAGCTGAAACTCCAACACCTTGGCCACCTGATGCTAAGAACTGACTCATTTGAAAAGACCCTGATGCTGGGAAAGATTGAAAGAAGAAGGGGATGACAGAGGAGGATGAGATGGTTGGATGGCATCACCAACTCAATGGACATGAGTTTGAGCAAGCTCCGGGAGTTGGTGATGGACAGGGAAGCCTGGCATACTGTCTGTGGGGTCACAAAGAGTCGAACACGACTCAGCAACTGAACTGAACTGATAGCTCATCTATAAAATACAGATGCTTATTTCATAATAAGGATGACTGAATGGGAAAATCCATGTAAGACACTTAGCAGCAAGAACACAAGCGTTTACTATGTGAGCAGGTCTTGATTTTTACCTACTTCAGCACAGGCCTCACAGCATCCTGTCCTTTTTCCTTTTCCCTTGGAAACAGCAGTTTCTGAGAGAACTGTGGTTGGATTTGATTTTTTTTTTCTTTATCATTTCTGCAATACCACTTTACTGACCAGAAAGGAGAAAAATTCACTAACAAAAATGGATTAAGTTAAGCATGCATGAGCAGTGCAACCTTCTCTCATCACCCTGGGATATATATTTAGTGCCACAGAAGGTAAAATGAGGTCACTCGGAAGTGGGTGGAAGGGCAGTCATCTCATCATGGGATGAATAATAACCAATGGGAAGGAAGAACCAGGGAGAAGGAAAGCAGATAATTTCTCCTTCTTGTCACCATTTTCTGTGGTTCTTCCTTGAGCCCTTCTGGAAAACTCTAGTGTGCCAAGCAAATTTCCACACTGAAGGACTTCCTGTGTTACACCATGTCTCACTGAGAGGATGTGGCCCGTCCAGGAACCTATCTCCTCAGATGCTCTGCATCATTTCCTTCTGCCTTTCCTTCACCACTGTGAGCTTGCACCTTCCAGGTGAAACATCAGGACTTCAATCCTTGCCTTGCCTCTGCTTTCCAGAAGACTCAGCACATTCCCGTGACCCACATGTTGGTTATGCTGTGGAGTTCATGGGGAGCCTTGGAAATGGAGGTCTCACGTGTTTCTGTAACCAGGCAATGTGGTTTAGTCAAATACAGAGGCAAATGTGGAGACAGGTGTCCTAGAGTCAAGCCTTGGCTCTGGTTCTTATTAACTATGTGACCTTTAGTCTCTCTCATCAGCCTAATGGACATGACATTACCTGCCCTCCTTATCTTGAAATGCCGTCATCAGGATCAGATGAGATAAGGTTTGAGAAAGCAAAGTGTAAGCCATGAAGTAGCATACAAATATACTAATAATATAATAGTTATTGCTGTGGAACAAGGATTTAGTCTCACAATCTCTGTGGTTGCTTTCAGTCAAAACAAGATCACTGCTAAAATTTTATAAAATTATGCTAACTGCTGGTAGGTTATGTGTGTTTTGGGGCTTTTATAGAAATAATACCCTAGTAGAGGAGAGGTCACTAAACTATAATCAAATTCTGAGGGGTATTATCATTTTTATCTTTCATCTCATTCTTTTTCACTTCCATTTTAGTATATACTTTAGAAACAAAACTGAACATGTACATAATGTATAACTAAATACATGTACACATTAAGTATGTTCAGGGTGAACAGCTGAAAGTACTCACAACAAGCCTCTCAGATCTAGCCATGTTACTACATATAGATAGAGTTATTCACCTAAACTCATGTATGATGCTACATTACTTGAATATATCACAGTATATGGATCAACTTCCCTTTATTAAATTTGGCTGCCCCTAGTTTTTATGGCCACAAACAATGATTCAGTAAACATTTACGACTTGCTTTCTTCCAGACACATGACTACTTGGTAAAGCCTGGTGATGGGAACTTACTCTGATCTTGTCCAGCTCTGAGTTCTGCATAGACCTAGTACTCAAAATCCAGACCCAGACACAACTAGGCCATTGCTAAATTTTCCTTGGCTGACTGCAAATGTGCTTTATCTGCCTTGATGACAAATGGATTACAATGAAAATTTTCAAAGACTCCACTAACGTAGGAATCTATAGACAGTAAAAATAATTTGAGGTGCCTCAGATTCCCCTACTTCTTACCTGTACCCAGCTGTTCCTGACATAGTCCAGGGCTCTCTCTCCCTGGTGCTGCAGAAGGTGACCCCACCTTACTGTCCCACCCCAACTCGTGCTGGCTGGCTTCTACAAACTCTAATTAGGCTGAGCCTTTCCTGCCTTATGTATCTTTGATTTTATGGAGGATTCTGGAAGCTCTGTGAACCTGTACTCTGATTTGAATTATTAAAGCAGGTCAGTATGTATGCATTTAGAAACAAGATTCTCTATTCAACCATCCTCTATGTGAAAAAGGAAAATTTTCAACCATCAGTTACCCACATGAATAGTCTTTTTATCCCCTTCCTTTTTTTCCTTCTTTGGCAATTTCTCCATTCTTTAGCTTTTCTCTTTTTCCTGTACCCCCTTCTGCTGCTGCTGCTGCTAAGTTGCTTCAGTCGTGTCCGACTCTGCGCGACCCCATAGACAGCAGCCTACCAGGCTCCCCCATCCCTGGGATTCTCGAGGCAAGAATACTGGAGTGGGTTGCCATTTCCTTCTCCAATGCATGAAAGTGAAAAGTGAAAGTGAAGTCACTCAGTCATGTCCGACTCCCCAGGGACTGCAGCCTACCAGGCTCCTCTGTCCATGGCATTTTCCAGGCAAGAGTACTGGAGTGGGGTGCCATTGCCTTCTCCGTACTCCCTTCTACTTTAATATAATTTACTGGGCTGTGAGCCAAGCAGCATTCTAAGGCCTGCGGGAACTGATTCACATCAGGTGTGTGCACGTTGCTTTTTATTTCTCCTTTCGTTTGAGTTTTAAGTTGATTTGACCCAAATCATTTTTAAGTCTAGTACCAAACGTGAAACACTGGTTTGACCTATGAAGCCAATATTTTAATTACCATAAGACTGTAAGTTTTGTAAGAGCTTCTTTTGGTCACCATTGGAACTCCACAGTTAAGAGTACAGCTGATGTCCAATAATATTTATTGAATGGACAAATAAGCAACCACACACTGAAGTGGGAGATAGGTTTAATCTAGCAACTGGCCTGTTCAGACATAGTATAAGACAAGGAAGAGATTCCTCAACCATAAAATCTGGACACTAAAGTAAAAGAGATTGGGGGACCATTGTTCACTATTCAGATCATAACTTTAAAGTTCTTCAGTGTCTAGAGTTGGGTCTATTATTACCTACCATATTTACTTTAGAATTAAATTAAGAATAAGAAAAGTAATCTTGAGATTTTGATTCAGAACAGTAGAGTTTGAGTCACATATTCCCCTATTTGATGAGTCTTTAGACATGACACAAGCCTTTTGAGCTTCAGTTTATCTATAAAGGGCTTCCATGGTGGCTCAGATGGTAAAGCATCTGCCCGCAATGTGGGAGATCTGGGTTCAATCCCCAAGTCGGGAAGATCCCGTGGCGAAGGAAATGGCAACCCACTTCAGTATTCCGGCCTGGAAAATGCCATGAACGGAGGAGCCTTTTAGGCTACAGTCAATGGGATCACAAAGAGTCATACACGACTGAGCAACTTCACTTGCCTATAAAACAAACAAAAACAGCATCTCCCTTACAGGCTGGTTACGATGATGAAATGAAAGAATCATTGTAACACTGAGTAATGATAAGCCTTCAATAAATTTGAGTTCCTTTCTCCATTTTTCCTTCTTTTCCCTTGCCAAGATGATTCAGTTACTGAAACGCTGAAAGGATTTCTTCAAAGGATGGTTTCATGGCACAGAAATAAATGACCGTTATATGGCTAAGTTATGATATATCAGGGGCCGGGCATCTGGAATTAAGGAACAGCAATTTGAACATAAATCTTAGGGAAAGGTTCCTAAGAGCTAGATTATTTTGCTTATTAGTAAGAACTGTACATCTCTTCACATCATTAACTTCATAAATCTATAATATTGTATACAGTATACATACACATACATACACAAATACATACATATATATATATTTTTAAGAGCTTTCACAACTCTTGTAGGTTGAATTGTATCCCCCTCTCCAATAAGATGTTCAAATTCTAACCCCAGGTACTTGTGAATGTAACCTTGTTTAGAAACAGGAACTTTGTAGGTGTAATCAAGTAAAGATGAGATTGTATAGGATTAGGATGGACCATCGGAGAAGGCGATGGCACCCCACTCCAGTACTCTTGCCTGGAAAATCCCATGGACAGAGGAGCCTGATAGGCTGCAGTCCATGGGGTCGTGAAGAGTCGGACACAACTGAGCAACTTCACTTTGACTTTTCACTTTCATGCATTGGAGAAGGAAATGGCAACCCACTCCAGTGTTCTTGCCTGGAGAATCCCAGGGACGGGGGAGCCTGGTGGGCTGCCATCTGTGGGGTCTCGCAGAGTCGGACACGACTGAAGTGACTTAGCAGCAGCAGCAGCAGCAGGGTGGACCATAAATTCAAGGGAAAGTTTCCTTGTGGTTGTTCAGTCACTAAGTCGAGCCCGACACTTCGAGACTCCACAAAGTGTAGCATGCCGGGCTCCCCTGTCCTTCACTATCTCCCAGAGTTTGGCAAAGTGATATCCCTGCTTTTTAATACACTGTCTAGTTTGTCATAGTTTTTCCTTCAAGGAGCAAGGTCTTTTAATTTTGTGGCTGCAATCACCATCAGCAGTAATGATGGAGCCCAAGAAAATAAAGTCTGTCACTGTTTCCACTTTTTCCCCTTCTATTTGCCATGAAGTGATGGGACTGAATGCCATGATCTCAGTTTTTTTAAATGTTGAGCTTTAAGTCAGCTTGTTGACTCTTCTCTTTCACTTTCATCAAGAGGCTCTTTAGTTCCTCTTTGCTTTCTGCCATTAGAGTGCTATCATCTACATATCTGAGGTTGTTGATATTTGTCCCAGCAATCGTGATTACAGCTTATTACAATCGTTATTACAGCCTGGGATTTTGCATGATGTACTCCGCATATAAGCTAAATAAACAGAGTAACGATATACAGGCTTTCCCAATTTTGAACCAGCCCATTGTTATGTGTCTGGTTCCTACTGCTGCTTCTTGACCTGCATACAGGTTTCTCAGGAGGCAGGTAGGGTGGTCTGGTATTTCCATCTCTTTAAGAATTTACCACAGTTTCTTGTGATTCATACAATCAAAGGCTTTGGCATAGTAAATGAAGCAGAAGTAGATTTTCTTTTTCAATTCTCTTGCTTTTTCTATGATCTGAGGGATGTTGGCAATTTGATCTCTGGTTCCTCTGCCTTTATATATCTGGAAGTTCTCGGTTCATGTATTGCTGAAGCCTAGCTTGAAGGCTTTTGAGCACTACCTTGGTAACATGGGGCTTCCCTGGTGGCTCAGATGGTAAAGCGTCTGCCCACATGCAGGAGACCCGAGTTCGATCCCTGGGTTGGGAAGATCCCCTGGAGAAGGAAATGGCAACCCACTCCAGTATTCTTGCCTGGAGAATCCCATGGACGGGGGAGCCTGGTGGGCCACAGTCCATGGGGTCGCAAAGAGTCAGACACGACTGAGCGACTTCACTTTCACTTTTGGTAACACGGGGCTAGCACTTACACCACAGGACTAGAAGAAGATGACATCAGAGGTAGAGAGCTTGCCCAAGATGCTGAACCTGACTCGAAAAACCAAGATAGCAGAATTGAAGGACATGTGCTCATCTTCTCCTGAGAGAACACTAAGACACTGAAATCGCAACTAGCTGTTGAACAACCATCGACAGGAGGATGGTTTCTTGTAAGGAGAAAAAGATTTGGCAACATAGAGACACACAGAGAGAAGACAGCCAGAAAAACATGGAAAGAAACACCTGGAGCCACCAAAAGTTGGAAGAATCAAGGAAGGATTCTAGCTTTTGAAGGGAGCATGGCTCCACTGACGCCCTGATTCCAGACTTCGAGCCTAAAGAACTGTCTGAGAATAAATTTCTGTTGCTTTAAGTCACTCAGCTTTTTATAGCAGCACTAGGCAACTAACAACAATAATAATAATATATTAATATATAATATAAAAATATAATATATACCAAAATAAAATATATAATATAAAATATGATGTTATTATTAATAATATATTTATAATAATAATATAATAACAATAATAGGCTTCCCTGTAGCTCAAATGGTAAAGAATCTGCCTGTGAGGCAGGAGACCAGGGCTCAATCCCTGGGTTGGGAAGTTCCTCTGGAGAAGGGAATGGCAATCCACTCCAGTATTCTTGCCTGGAGAATTCCATGGACAGAGAAGCTTGGCGGGCTACAGTCTGTGGGGTCACAAAGAGTTGGACACGACTGAGTGACTAACACACAGGCAACTAATACAATAGACTTCTTGAAGTTTCACAATTTCACAAAATTTTAACACTGATCTTGTACTGACTAAAAAGGCAATTGAACTCATTGGACCAAATTCATGTTTGATAGTGCTACTTATTAATCTGTATGTAACCTTATGGCTTACATATAAGGCTTTCTCAAACCTTATCTCGTCTGATCCTGATGGCATTTCAAGATAAGGAAGGCAGGTAATATCATTTCTATTAGGCTGATGAGAGAGATTAAAGGTCACACAGTTAATAAGAACTAGAGCCAAGGCTTGACTCTAGGACACCTGTCTCCACATTTGCTTCTGTATTTGACTAAACCACATTGCCTGGTTCTAGAAACACTTGAGACCTCCATTTCCAAGGATCCCCATGAACTCCACGGCATAAACAACACGAGGACCACGGGAATGTGCCGATTCCCCTGAAATGCAGAGGCAAGGCAAGGATTGAAGTCCTGATGTTTCACTTGGAAGGTGCAAGCTCACGGTGGTGAAGGTAAGGCAGAAGGAAACGATGCAGAACATCTGAGGAGTTAAGTTCCTGGATGAGCCACGTCTTCTTTGTAAGTCAAGGTGGTGTAACACAAGAGGTCCCTGAGCGAGTAAATCTGTTTGACACACTGGAGTTTTCCAGAAGGGCTCGAGGAAGAACCACAGAAAATGGTGACAAGAAGAGAAAGTTATCTGCTTGCCTTCCCCTCTCTCGTTTCCCCTTGGTCTCATGGTTTAAAATAAACTAGAAACTTACAAACTCTCCTTTAATCCTGGGGTTGATTTTGAGAAGAATATCAGAGGGGCTTCTTTTGTGATCTAATGGACAGTTTTTTCAAGTATATCCCTATGGGAAATAAAACGATGCATATTTTACAGAATGAAACTATTATTTGCTTTGCATGTGTGTGTATTTTTAAAATAAAACTGTAGAACTGAAAGATACAGAAAATCACAAACAATAATGTAATAACATATAGCCACCTTGTTTGCTATGTATCTTTTCTTAAACAAAACATTACAGATAAACACTAAATACTTTGTGTTTCCCGATTTGTTTTTTTAATACAATCCTTCGCCTAACTTCTGAGTGTACCTAATCCACTCTGAATGTGGTAGAGGTGGTATCTAAAAAGGTGTGGTATCTAACCCATGTTTCATATATTTTCTACTATATTTAAAATATATTATTTTGTATATAAATATATATGTATATAGAAGGTACATAGTACATACACATACTACACACCTGTGTGTATGGAATTTGTCTGGAAAGATACATAAGAAACCATCATCAGTCTGAGATTGGGAAAGTAGACAAGAGGGGAGATTTTATTTTTCTCTATCTTTCAGTCCTTAGAAAAAATTAGGACATATTACTTTTCTAAAGAAAAAATACTAATAAACAGCAAAGTGTGCAGCAGAAGTTCTCCCAGTAGGGGCAGCAAAAAAAAAAACCCTCCAGGACAGAGGTGAGAAAAAGTGTGGTAGAGGTGGATGGTGCAGCTCGGGGAATCAGGGGAAGTGAATCTGAGTCCCGCTTCTGTCGCTGAATGTGAGACGTCCCTGGGCAAAGCAAGCTCCCTCACTTGGTAAGGAAGGTCCCCTCTGATCTGTCTTGCCTGCCTCTCCAATTCTTGTCCCATCTCCACCATGTTTACCAACCCCTGCCCACTCCGTGCTGTTTCTTCTCTTTGTGCCCATACTCACACCTCTCCTCCTGCCTGCTTGCCTTTCGCCACATCATTTGCCTGACTCACCACAGGCACCATGGCCCTGAAGCAGCTGGAAGACCCTCCTCTCTTCGCCCTGCTCACCTGCTCCACTTTGCTCCTTCCAGAGGCATTACCTGTGTATTACTTGCTCTCCCACTAAACTCTCAGCTCCTGGAAGGCAGCAGCCATGGATGGTTGATTTCTGTGCCTTGCCTAGGGTATACTTTGGTGGAAGTACTTTTTAACTAAATATTTAACCATGTCCTAGTCACCTTCTCTATAAAGCAAGAAAGCTGCATTTGTTTAGCTCAATTCAGCAAATGTTTACCAACATCTTCGCTAACCTAGGCACCTTGCTTGGATCTGTAAAGAACAGAAAAATGGATGTAGCCCTCTAGTGGGAAAGATGAGCGAAGATTCCTCAAAGTCCAGTCTTCTACAATCCGAATTTAAAATGTATGTGTTCAGTGTTTGGCCCTGTCCTGCTTGCTAAATGATCCTGGGAGTATCATTTTACCACGTGGGGAAGTGGTGGGAAACATTGAATGAGGTAGCCTGACCTCTTGAAGGCATGGAGGAGGGGCATGCTACTTTTCCTGATATTACAATGTACTACTACAGGGTTTACTGCTCTCTAATCATGCAATCTACATAATTTATCCTTTTAAAATGAGCCATAATCCCCCAAGAGTGCTTCCCTATTGATATCAAATGTAAGAGGGTATTTTTAAGGACACGGCAGCATCACCGCTATACATTAACCTACACAAAATCAATCCATTTCCAAGTTAAGCACAGCCCTAAAAAATCACTAATGGAGCTCCGTGTAGTTTGTTCATGCGATGTGCAGTCAGGAATCATGCATAATGTAATAGTGCAAATGCTAAAAGCAGCTCCCACAAACTAATTTAATCTTGGTTTAATGGACATTGGGAACTGATCTTCAAAAGAGCCTGCCAATGAGATTCTTGGGGGCCTCCCAGCAGCCTGAAAGCAAGCTCCAATATTAGCTTTCGGTTAGTTCCCCCTTTCACCTAGTACATATTAAAGGCAATCCAATATTGTCATTAAAATTATGAGTAAATTGTGTCAACTTGCATGGTCTATGTAATATAGATATCTCCATGCATTTGCATAGATCTCTGGGATTGAAATTTTGCTCCTTGTGCCTTTTAGACCATGGGCTTCTACCTCAGTCAAGGAAATCTTTTATACTCCAGAAGATCAGAAAGCTCCACAGTATCCACAGCCTCCAGGCCATGCCAGAGAGACAGCGTATGAACAAAGATCTAGGATGTGAAGCCTGTACACAATCAAAGGGATCAGAACCACACTGCTGAAGCTTGTTTCTAAGGGACCCCCAAAGCCCCTAAACAGGCACCTCCTACCTGACATGATCAGAGAAGAGCACTCCCCCATGCAAACATGAGTGTGCATTTGCACACACACACATACGCACACAGACTCTCCCCTCACTGGTGTGAATCGAGCTTCTATTAGATGACCTAACATCAAATATAGCTAAGTAGGTAGTATGTAGAATACCCCAATTTAGGGGACCTGGGAGTGTTTTAAGTTCAAGCCATGTATTTTGTTTCAAATGAATATCACTAATTGGCTTCAGACTTTTAGAGCTGAACTGTGAAGTGGGCATAGAGAACACAGCCTCCATAGACAGACAGAATATACAATGTGTGGGTAAGAGTGGCAGCAGAGGGGGAGACTTGGAAATGGCAGGAAGAGACAGAGGGGAGGGTTGAGGAGTTCATGTTGCAAGTCCAGGGCAAGTGGATGAAATAAGAAACGGAGGTTAAACAATGTTATTGAGAGATAGAGAGGCAATTAATAGAGAGTAATAATTTCAAACATGAGGAGGAGGATAAAAAGGGGAGAGGTCGATATGGGCGAGCTAATCCTCATCTTCCATATTGAGGAGTTAATAGATATTGACTGAGTAATAAATCAAGAAGTGGAATTCTGGAAGCAGCCATCAAAAGAACAAAAACTAGAAAAGTAAATAGACTTTGTCTCTATATGATAGGGCTGGAGATAGTCAAGGGTGCTTTTCTTGTGCTTCTGCATTATTTAGCTTGTTACAATGCATAACTATAATTTGACTTGAAAAATGATAAGTAGGTGCTTGTAGGAAGCTGAGCTGGGGATAGTGAGGGGTGGAAAAACGCAACAAGGTTTTTCCTTAAAAGCAGCTGGACTATTTGTGTAAAACCATGAGCATGTGTCCTGTGACACAGTAGTACTTCTAAGTACAACTGAAAGAATTTTGAAAAATTATATGATAAACTGTTAACAGTGAATACCTCTAGCGCAATAGTGTCCAACAGAGTTTCTATGATAATAGAAATGAGCTATTTCTGCACCGTTCAATACAGTAGCCACCAGCCACCTGTGACTGGTTTGCTGTGCTTAGTCACTCAGTTGTGTCCAACTCTTTGCAACCCCATCCAAGGACTGTAGTCCGCCAGGCTCCTCTACCATGGCGATTCTCCAGGCAAGAATACTGGAGTGGGTTGCCATGACCTCCTTCAAGGGATCTTCCCAACCCAGGGATCGAACCCAAGTCTCCTGCATAGTAGGTGGATTCTTTACCATCTGAGCCACCAGGGAAACCAAGAGTACTAGAGTGGGTAACCTATCCCCTCTCCAGGAAATCTTCCTGACCCAGGAACTGATCCAAGGTCTACTGCATTGCAGGCGGATTCTTTACCAGCTGAGCTACCAGGGAAGCCCCACCTGTGACCACTAAACATTTGAAATGTAGCTAGTGCAACTGAGGAACCAGATTTTTAATTTTAGCTGATTTTAATTAATTTAAATTTAAAATATCAACACATAGCTGGTGGATACCATATTGGATAGTACAGCTAAAGAATCATATGGAGGTGTGAAAGACTTTCTTTTCATCACGCTCTACATTTCCACGCTGCTTGAAATTCTTGTAATATGAACATGATACTTGCATTAATTTAAAAACCTTAGAACTTTCTAATTTGAAAAACAAAGAAAAGGCAAGAAAAAGGAAACAATCACAAAGTAATGAAAGTAAGAATTCTACAAAACGGATTAAAACATTTTAAGAGTAGAGTTTCCTGTCCTATACAGTATGTCCTTGTTGTTTGTCTGTCTTACTTTATTCAGTATTCTGTGATAAACTATAGGAGAAAAAATCTAAAAAATAATGAATATGTGTATATGTATGAATTAATTACTTTGCTATACACCTGAAACACATTCTATATCAACTATACTCCAATAAAATTTTAAAAATTAAAATATATAGCACAAGGAATTCTGCTCAATGTTATGGGGCACACAGGATGGGAAGAGAGTTTGAGACAGAATGGATACATGTATATGTATGGCTGAGTCCCTTTGCTGTCCACCTGAAACGATCACAAAACTCTTAATCGGCTACACTCCAACACAAAATAAAAAGAAATTTATTTCAGAAAAATAAGTAAAATAAAATATTTTAATAAAAATAACTAGATAGGTAAATAGTTGTTCTTTGGGATGCCTTCAATCTCCGAACTTTTACATGAATCTCCAGAGCAAACATCCTTGCTTTACCTCCTCATACCACAAGCACTTAGGCTACAGTTCTCTACATTCTGCCTAAGGTAATTACTGCTCTATGTTCTGCTTGCCACCTTTTAAAAATGCCCTGACACCTCTCATCTGTGACCTCTCCTCTCTGTCTGTATTGGCATAGATATAGACATACATATAGGTAGATAAATTTTTATTCCCTTACTATCATGGGAATGGGTAATCAGGATGGCAGATCGGCCTAAGGCACTGCCTTCAGGTCACAGGTTCCCCTGGAGGTGTGTGTTCAAATCCCACTTCTTTGGTGGCTCAGACGGTAAAGAACCCGCCTGCCATGCGAGAGATCCAGGTTCAATCCCTGGATTGGGAAGATCCCCTGGAGAAAGCAGTGGCTACCCACTTCAGTATTCTTGCCTAGAGAATTCCATGGACAGAGGAGCCTGGTGGGCTATACAGTCCATGGGGTTGCAAACAGTTGGACACAATTGAGTGACTAACAACAAAGCAATCATGTGAATGAAAGTATAAATATACATGCACTCTGTTTGCCATATTTACTCTAACCCAAAGGGAAAAAATGGCCAAGAATTAACAGCAATATGATCTCAGTCATCTAATCAGTCCCTTTTCATTCATCGATTCCACCATTTGGAATCTGATCATCTCTCAATTATCAGGAAAAACAATGACTTCCCTTTGTTAGCTGTGGAACCCAGATAAGTTGCTTAATCAGTAACTAACAAACTCAGTGTCCTCATCTATGAAATTAAAATAATAATTGAACTGACTTCATTAGATTGTGAGAAAGATGAAATAAGATATTGCACAGAAAGTGCTCAGCACAAACTTGTCAAGTAGAAAGCACTCAATGCATCCTAGCTGTTATTTTAAACATAACAAAACTAAGAATTCTCTGCCCTGACTGTACAAGGCAAGATAGTCCTAGTCTTCTAGTTTTTAAAGTATCAACCCATCTTTTTCTCTTTTCTTATGTGGCCTGTCAAACTACTTCAGTCTTATAAAATTAAAGGTATACTCGCTTTCAGAGAAATGGCAGATAACACTAAAAAGATAAACATTTGTTGATAAGCAGTATTTTTCAATGCAAAATGATTTAAATAAACAGAAAATGGTCTGTTTCACATGTAGCCCATCTCCTTATACAAAGAGTAGGCAAAATCAGCTTGTAAGAAAGCCTATCCATCAAACAGGCCGTTAGAAGAGTCCCCTGCTGCTGCTGCTGCTGCTGCTGCTGCTGCTGCTAAGTCGCTTCAGTCGTGTCCGACTCTGTGCGGCCCCATAGACGGCAGCCCGCCAGGCTCCCCTGTCCCTGGGATTCTCCAGGCAAGAACACTGGAGTGGGTTGCCATTTCCTTCTCCAGTGCATGAAAGTGAAAAGTGAAAGTGAAGTCGCTCAGTCGTGTCCAACCCTCAGCAACCCCATGGACTGCAGCCTTCCAGGCTCCTCCATCCATGGGATTTCCCAGGCAAGAACACTGGAGTGGGTTGCCATTTCCTTCTCCAATGCAGAAAAGTGAAAAGTGAAAGTGAAGTCGCTCAGTCGTGTCTGACTCTTTGCGACCCCATGGACTGCAGCCCACCAGGCCCCTCCATCCATGGGATTTCCCAGGCAAGAGTACTGGAGTGGGGTGCCATCGCCTTCTCCAGAAGAGCCCCTTATCCACATCCAAATGTGAAAGTCATTCCCAAACAGTGTCTCCCTGTTGGTTTTTGAGCTTTCTTTTTACTATTAAAGTAATACCTAAACACAAGAAATAATTCAAGATGGGGCTTCCCTGGTGGTCCTGTGGTTAAGAATCTGCCTTGCAATGCAGGGGACACTGGTTCGATCCCTGGTCCAGGAATATCCCACATGCTGCAGAGTAGCTGAGCCGGTGTCCCACAATTACTGAATCCCAAGCTCTAGAGCCACAACTGCTGAGCCCACACACTGTATCTACTAAAGCCCACATGCCTAGAGTCTGAAACAAGAGAGGCCACCGCAATGAGAAGCCCTCACACTGAAACGAGAGAGTAGGCCCTGCTCACCACAACTAGAGAAAGCCCTCATGCAGCAATGAAGACCCACCATAGCAAAAAAATAAGTAATAAAAAAGTAAATCTTTTTTAAAAAGAGTCAAAATGAATTGCATTTATAATCTTGCCACCTAAAACCACCCAAATATAAATTGTTAAAATTTTGATATATGTGTAAATATAAATTATGTACATATAATCACAAACATGAACTTGGGCAAACTCTGGGAGATAGTGAGGCACAGGGAGGCCTGGCATGCTGCAGTCCATGGGGTTGCAAAAGAATCAGACACAACTTAGCCACCAAACGACAACAATAAGGCATATACCCTGAAAAAACCAAAACTGAAAAAGACACACATACTCCAATGTTCACTGCAGCACTATTTACAATAGCTAGGACATGGAAGCCACCTAGACGTCCATCAACAGATGAATGGATAAAGAAGCTATGGTACATATACACAATGGAATATCACTCAGCCATAAGAAGGAACACATTTGAGTCAATTCTAATGAGGTGGGTGAACCTAGAGCCTATTATACAGATTGAAGTAAGTCAAAAAATAAATATCGTATGTTAACACATATATATGGAATCTAGAAAGATATTACTGATGAACTTATCTGCAGGATAACCATGGAGACACAGACATAGAGAACAGACTTATGGACATGGGCTGGGGGTAGGAAGGAGAGGGTAGGATGAATGGAGAGAGTAGCATGGAAACAGACACACTACCATATGTAAAATAGACAGCCGATGGGATTTTGCTGTACAACTCAAGGAACTCAAACTGGGGCTCTGCAACAACCGAGAGAGGTAGGAAGGGGTGGGAGGTGGCAGAGAGCTTCAAGAAGGAAGGGACATACGTATATCTATGGCTGATTCACGTTGATGTATGGCAGAAACCAACACACTGTTGTAAAGTAATTATCCTTCAATTAAAAATAGATGATTTAAGAACTCAAGAAATTTGGAAAGGATATGCCTATGTGCGTGAATCTAAATCTAACCGAAGTCCAAATATATATAAAATATGGTATGTATGAAAATATACTTAGACATTATATAAGTCTACAAATTATAATTCTAAATTCTAAAAATACATCATACAGTATATATCTTCACTAATAAAGACATAAATAGGACATATTGTCTGTAATGATCTAAAACATCTTTTTATTAAACTATATAGTATGGATCTTTCCATGTCAATAGGTTTACACATGGATCATTATAATTAATAATGTTCTCATATATGCCATAATTTTTTATCCATCCCTGACAGACATTTAGATTGTTTCCTGTTGCAGGTTGTTTTGGTTTTATTTTTTAACCTTTTTTCTCTGATGAATATATCCTCATAATAATCTTTGTGGAATCACTGTTAAGCACGTTTTTATGGCTTTTGATGTTTATTGCCCCAAAACCTCAGAGATGTAGCCAGTTACCCTTCCACTGGAGGTCACCGAGAGCTGCATTTCGCCACTCTCTCGCCTGCATTGGATAGGACCTGTCTTCATATTTTGCCCAAAGTGATGGGTAAAAAAATCATATCTGTTTTGTGATTCAATGTTGATACATTTTTATCTGATTATCTTGCTTGTGGAAGTGAATATTTTTTCATATGTATATTGGTCATTGTTCTTTCTTTTTTTCTAAAGACTTATGCATTGTTCTTCATCAGAGAACAACACAGAATGCCTTGCACACTTCTAGACTGGCTTATCTCAATACTGTCCATCCTGTAAGGCTAGCTAAAGGAGCTCTACATCCATGAGTTTTCTTCCAGAACTTCTTAGCTATAAGTAATCTCTTCTAATTTCTCAGAAGTCCTTTTGTGAAACTACCTTTGCAGCTTTGGCAACATTTTGCTTTATTCTGCAGTTACTTGTTGAGCTTTAAGCCAACTTTTTCACTCTCCTCTTTCACTTTCATCAAGAGGCTTTTGAGTTCCTCTTCACTTTCTGTCATTAGGGTGGTGTCACCTGCATATCTGAAGTTATTGATATTTCTCCCAGCAATCTTGATTCCAGCTTGTGCTTCTTCCAGCCCAGCATTTCTCATGCAGAAAACAAAGATCATGGCATCTGGTCCCATCACTTCATGGAAAATAGATGGGGAAACAGTGGAAACAGTGTCAGACTTTATTTTGGGGGGCTCCAAAGTCACTGCAGATGGTGACTGCAGCCGTGAAAATTAAAAGACGCTTACTCCTTGGAAGGAAAGTTATGACCAACCTAGATAGCATATTCAAAAGCACAGACATTACTTTGCCAACAAAGGTCCGTCTAGTCAAGGCTATGGTTTTTCCAGTGGTCATGTATGGATGTGAGAGTTGGACTGTGAAGAAGGCTGAGCACTGAAGAATTGATGCTTTTGAACTGTGGTGTTGGAAAAGACTGCTGAGAGTCCCTTGGACTGCAAGGAGATCCAACCAGTCCATTCTGAAGGAGATTAGCCCTGGGTGTTCTTTGGAGGGAATGATGCTAAAGCTGAAGCTCCAGTACTTTGGCCACCTCATGCGAAGGGCTGACTCATTGGAAAAGACTCTGATGCTGGGAGGGATTGGGGGCAGGAGGAAAAGGGGACGACAGAGGATGAGATGGCTGGATGGCATCACCGACTCAATGGATGTGAGTTTGAGTGAACTCCAGGAGTTGGTGATGGACAGGGAGGCCTGGCGTGCCGTGATTCATGGGGTAGCAAAGAGCTGGACATGACTGAGCGACTGAACTGAACTGAACTGAACAGAACAGTTATTTGTATCATCATCTTTCTTCCCCCTTTTTTTTATCCTCTTCAGTTAGAAACACTGAAGAAGGGAATGGAATAGTCAGAAGATTACATGTCATTTGAGTACATATTTACTGTGTAGCCATTGGTAGCAAAGTAGATATACATAATTACCAATGCTGACACTTAACTGATTTATGTATTAGGCCTAGCTCTGCTATGTGCAGCAACAAATTAATAATGACTGCCAGCAGCTAAACCCAACAAAGATCTATTTCTTTCTCATGGGAAGCCCAAGGGGGGGACCAGTGGAACTTCTTTGTAACTATTCTGTCTGGAACACATCTACTCCAAGGTTGCCTTGGCAGGGAATGAGAAAGGTGGAAGAGACATGCAGGCAGTTAAATATCTTGGCTCAGACATGGCATGCAGCCCTTCTATTAACAGTTCATTGCCAGAACTAGTGACATGGCCCCAACTCAATTGCAAAGGACTAGGAGAAGGCAATGGCACCCCACTCCAGTACTCTTGCCTGGAAAATCCCATGGATGGAGGAGGCTGGTGGGCTGCAGTCCATGGGGTCACTAAGAATCGGACACGACTGAATGACTTCACTTTCACTTTTCACTTTCATGCATTGGAGAAGGAAATGGCAACCCACTCCAGTGTTCTAGCCTGGAGAATCCTAGGGATGGGGGAGCCTGGTGGGCTGCCAACTATGGGGTCGCACAGAGTCAGACACGACTGAAGTGACTTAGCAGCAGCAGCAGCAGGAAACCAAGAGGAACACAGTAATATGAATATTCAGTGAGAATTACCTGTTGTAATTAGCTTCAGTATTTCAGAAATTTTAAAAACATAAACTAATGTCCATCTATGATATACATAATTATAATTATCTCAGACTATTTAGATGATGACAATAAGTCCAGGGAAGTGAAGAAACTTGCCTATGATCTCTCAGCCAGTAAGACAATACTTGCTCTGGAATTTAAATCCTATCAGAATGAGTCTGAACTCTGTACTCTTAATGACTAGATTATGAAAATATGAATAATAAATAGTTAGCATGAGAGAAGGGCTTCCCAGGTGGCGCTAGTGGTAAAGAACCCACTTGCCAATACAGGAAACATAAGAGATGTGAGTTCGATCCCTGGGTCTGGAAGATCCACTGGAGAAGCAAATGGTGCCCCACCCCAGTATTCTTGCCTGCAGAATCCCATGGACAGTGGAGCCTGGAGGGCTATGGTCCTTAGGGTCACAAAGAGTCTGACACGACTAAAGTGACTTAGTACACACCACACACAGCATGCGAGAAGTTCCAATTTAAGACAATTTAAGAAAAAAAAAGTGGAGAATCTTCGGTCATAGAAATCTAGCCATTCTTACCTATAGAAATGTATTATTTAGCTCCTCTGTACAGACTCTGTACATACTCATGGACTGAGTGTCAAGGTCCAAACCAGTCTGTGCATTTTGAAAAATAAATCATGATTCTGAGTCTATTAGGAAACTGTGTATTCACCTCCTGATAGCAACTCAAGTGAAAATGGCTGAGAGCAATAAAAATCCATTTTGCTATTTAGCACAGTTTGTCAGACTAGAGAAATGGGATTGAATTTCAAAGCCACAGGCAAGCTGGCTGCAATCTGCGGCTACACAGTTGATGGGTTTTTTCCTTCTTTATTTACAACTCTTTTGATAAGCCTTCAGCAAGTTACATAGGTTCTTCTAGCTGTATCTCGTTTGACTGGATTAGAATACTTGATGACAGTTTGGATAAGTTTGAGGCAGATGGTTCTTGACATTTTTCATGGCATCAGTTACAAACCATGCAAGAAACTCTTTCATCCTTTGTTTATCCTTCACTTAGAAGCCACTATAGTAGATCGTTAAACTTTCATTTTTCACAGCGCTGATTAAGGCACACTACAAGGCAGATGTTATTCTGTACCATTTTTAACAATTTACATTTAGCACCAAAGCTGGCTTTGTACTTGTTCCAGTGGATCAATTCACTTTTTTTTAAAACTTCAAGGTCAATTTCTGAAATACTGTGACTCTCTTAACAATTCAATGTTTCGCAAACTTCTCTTGGTTACAGGAGCCCAGCTACTATTGCATTTATATGTGTTTGCTAGTCAACACACACAGGACAATTCAATAGCTCTCTCTCAACAGGGTAAGAGCATTATTTAAGAGGCAGTTCATTAAACAAAGAAAAGAGTCTCAAAGAAAAAAAAAACAAACAAACCAACCAACCCACAGAATCAGAATATAACTATCAGGATGCCTTATTTTTACTAAAGCAGTTCCAGAATCAGAAATGATTGACAGTCCTGAAACACCAGACTCACTGTACCTCACAGGTGAGATGCAGAAAAAAAGACTAAGAAATATTTTGCTTTTCTCTTCCATGTTTTGGTGATTTAGTAAATTATACACTATTTAGTTCAACCTAAGACAAATAAGACTGAATAAAAGCAACTTTACATACAATGAAATGTTGACAAATAGACTAACCGAATAAAAATTTTGACAAAATTTGATTGGACCTTAGGAAAGCACAGGGTTTCACTTTTTCTCTTCCAGAATAATTGCCAAGTACAACTATTGTCTCCCCTTTAGAGACAAAGATGACAGCCTGCCCAGGAAAACGAATGCATGGGAAATCCAGAAAACAGCCTACAATGTCCGCCCAAGTGCACTCCTACCACCATACTCAAAAATAAGGACTTGAGACAGGATTATGGCTTGACAGGCTGACATGCTATTTCTTTGAAAACAAAAGAAACAAAAATATAAACAACATGAGAACATAATGAGTACATGCCAGTATCCAGGATCTTCATTCTATCATTCTCAGAACCAATCCACAAACAAGCCAAGCAACTTTAAGGGCTAAGTAGGACCTTCAAAGACCATCTGACCTAGCCCTGTGACTAAATAACAGGAACTAACTTCTTTCTTTCATTCCTCTTTAACCTGCAGGGGCAAGAGGTGAGGTGAGAAGGGTGTGAGCAATAAGTAATCTGACTTTTAAAAGGAGCACTTCCAGAGCTTTAGATCAGTCTCTGTATAACTCAGGGTAAGCTGAGTTAAGTGGGGTAGCCTGTTCTCTAATAAGTCCCATGTCTTAAATACTGATGAATCTAACATAGAATCTGAAATTTGTAATAAACAAAGGAGAACTGATGCTGATGTTCATGTTAATAGTCAAGGGAATCTGCACAGGTCAAGTGCACTTACAAAAGTGTTTCTCTTACTGTCCATTTAGCTAATAGGGGTCTCTGAGAAATGAGATTTTCTTCAGGTTATGTGTAGTCATAGTCTGTTATTTTAAAGTAGTGAGAGGAGTCAATATAGGAAGAAGACAAGCAGGAATAAAGGGAGTTGTGTTAATATAGGTTTTGTTATGACTCAGGAATGGTAAGCCCAACAGATTGGAAGACAGTTGCCATTGAAAATATATTAATAGTTATATTCAAGATTCAAAATTCAAGAGGAGGGGGCAAACCCTGGAGTGGGGGACAAACAGGGAAACACCAGTGTCAAGAGGCAGAAGAAGAGGGAGCTCTGTACAAGAGCCTTCACTGTGGCTTCTTGGATAGAAATGGGCAAGGCAAGGCAAGGCAAGCAGGCTTAGGATTGGCTGGCTTGAATAGTTTCAGTGGGCTCTGGAGTAAAGAGGTCATCCTAATTGTCTGGCACCTGGCCCTGTGGTGATCAGGACAGGAGCTTAGTAGCCCAGAGTATAAGAGCCCAGTAAAGGAGGTAGCTGGGGGTGTGATTCTGGGTGGGTTGGTTTGTATTTGAAAAGGACACTCCCAGCAGAGTTGGCTATTACCTCTAGAAATTCACTAACCCTGAGATGGACAGTCCCTCCGGGGTCAGCAAGGCCCCAGATATCAAAGTATTAGAATATAGAACATAAAAGATGTGGTTAATACAGGAGTGTAGCTTTCCCTGGCCCAGCCACTAGGACAGACCAAGTACACTAAGACAAAAGATGCCAAGTACCCAGTGGGCACCAGTGATGACAGGGCTGGGGCACGGCCAAGCCAGAAGCAGGAGCAGAGCACAGGACACTTAGTACTGACTCCAGGAGGATCACTCAGGAGTTGTGTGAGTTATCTGCTGCTTCGTAATAAATTGTTCCATGACTTCCATGCTTCCCCTAGAGTTATGGCTCCGAGAGAGAGAGAGGGTCAGAGATGTGGAACAAATAGAAGCCGGAATCTCTGGTAATCTAGTCTTAGAAGAAGTATCCCATCACTTCTGCTGTGTTCTATTAATTTGAGGTAAGTCACAGGGTCCAGTCACATTCAAGGGGCTATTGTACAAGGATGTGAAAACTAGGAAGTTTGGAATCACTGAGGGGCCTTTTACAGGCTGCCTACCACAGGAGTGAAAGGAAATTTACCAAGCAAACAAAAACCCCAAACCCAAAACAAACACAAAACCTCCTCTTTGCAGTTACCTTACAGAAGGAAGTAGTCCTCATGGCTGTGCTGGGTTATAACCGCTCCCATTTTACAGATGCATCTAGTGAGAACTAGGGACTAAATGCCAGAGCTGCTAACTTCCAGATTATAACACATCATCTCTTTAACATACAATGAAAATGCAACACAATGAATGGAGTTCAGAGTCTGGACATCCATAATGTTCTGTGCAAAGGGCTAATTAATGTGTAACAAGATGTGCAAATTCAATAATAATCTTAAGTACACAAATAAGGCAACAAATGTTAATGCCATGGCTGTTCTAGCCTTTCAGCTTGGCAGAGATTAATTGGATTGATATTACTCAGTGTTAGGGAGCATATGGAGAAAAGACACTCTCATACTCTGTTGAAGGGAGTATAATGGGTATGAAATTTTGGCAAGCAATTTGGCAATATCTATCAAAAGTTAAACTTGTGCAGACCCGTTGATCCAGCAATTCTGCTTCTGGGAATTCAACCCAAGGAAATAATCAGACAAACATACAGACAAGTACGTGGATTGAAAAAATAGATAAATAGATAGATTTCACTGTGTCTACAAATGGTGGAGAGGCTAGATAAACTATAGATAAAATATAGGCATCTATTAAACTGACAATTTATATCTGTATTTATTGACAAGGAACAACATCTATAAGATACTGCTGGGAAAAAATAGGAATATGAAAAATACATATGTAACTGGAAAATTTAAAATGTTAAATCATTTTGATCATTTTCTGATAGAAGGATTTCTGGTGATTTAAACTTTTCTGTCTGTATTTTCTTACATTTTCTCCAATGGGTATGCATAAATTTTATAACAAGAACTAAACAGTAGAACTTAATTATTTTTCATGGCTTCTCCTTTAGCAATATGGTCCCTACACTGAGTATAGCAGCTGATTTTTTTTTCACTTTTAAAGGAAAATTCAACACAGTAAACATTCATTCCCAGCGTATTAAACATGGGAGAGATGATGTTTGTAATGAACAAAGGGCTTAGGGCTCCAAAGAGTAAGATTTCTCTTGGTCAGAGCAACAGCAATGCTACTCTAAGTGGAAGATCTAAGGACACTTAGCATAATTCAACCACCATTGAAAAGCTTTGCCCACTCAAAACACATATTTAAATCAGTTAAAAAAGCACACTCCCAGACAATAACTTGTTGCTTAAATATTATAATAATTGTTCTGATAAATAGTTCATTAAACCTGTATTCTCAACTTTTCAGCCCTTCTTGTATCTGGATCTTTCCTATCCCAGACTCAGCTACAAAATGGGCTTCTTCTTTCACTCTGAACCCAAGCCAAGAAGACATCTGTGCCCTCAGCCCTTCCAATCTATTCCATCTGCTTATTTCCCCAAGTCCAGAGTAATATGGAATTTATAATGCTTGCTTTTGTATATACCCTTAAGTTGTGCTGTTTTGTTTTGCTTTTTCAAATGTCACTTTTCTAGGGTTACAAGTTTTAAAAGGAAATCTCAGCATTTGAATGCTCCCATTTGGACAATAATAACTGGATATCAGGTTGGAACCATTGCTTTAACTAGCACTAACATCAAAACTCACCTTCTCTACAGAGCTCTGTGAAATAAGCTCACCAGCAGAAGGTACTTCAGTCAAGCACTTTCCTGCTGCTAAGCTAAGCATCATCTTCTACCTAAATAGACTAGAATAGAATGGTGTCTTTGGAATGAAGGAGACATTTGTTTGGCGTTCAGCTTGTTATGCAGAGAAGACATAAGTCAGGCTGTCCTTTTGACAGATCAGGCCTAAAATACTAAACTTTATTTAAACAATAAATATATACCATGTGTTTCATAATGGAATAGAAAAATGACCCTACTCGCTGATCTTCTGTCTGCTTTGCAAATTCCCCCCCCACAAAAAAAAACCCTCTTATTTATAGAAAAGGAATAATTTAGCTTATTTTCAAGATTAGATAACATTCTCTCATAATTTTTCAAAGTATCACGAGACAATTTGATGTGGATTAATGAATGTCTGGCTTTTATCACCTAGATGAAAAGAGTATCAGCAGTAAGATGGGTCTTAGGAGCCATCCTGTGATTTAATTATTCTAAACAATCTTGTGCTTTAGTACACAAAAGATAACAGTTAACATACTGCTAAACATTTACTGATATACAAGTCAAGACAAAGATTAAAGATTTAATTCAAAAGGAAAAATATCCTTAAGGAAAAACTGCTATTAAGGAGTTTGGACACAGATGTTAAGGAAACAAAATTAATAGTGGAGACGGGAAGGGCTTATGTAGGAACATGATTGGGGGCACAGCTTCTGCTTCAAAATTCCATCTTCTTCTTCCTTCTTTATCCTCCCAGCTTAAGTTTCTGCTTTTCTTTCCCTCACGGATTCACAAGAACAATTTATACATTTCCATGTGCATCCTACTTTTACCTCTAGAATGGGCTCTGTTTTGCTCATTTGATAAACCATCAGAGAATCTGCTCTTCCTAAAAGTATGCCTTGCTGTAAAGAAAATGTGTGAAACCTCTTCCTGGCCAAAGTGCGTTTGGGTGCACCCTATTCTTTTACCCTCATGCTTGGCACATCCTGCGTTTGGGGGAGCTACACTTGAGTCCATTCAAATCACTCTGAATTTATGCTCTAAGAGCCACTGTGGTTTGATGAAGAGACAGAAAAGAGGTGCCAGTGAGTTCCAGCTTGTCCCAGCTTTCCCCTGCACACAGCTCTTCTTCCTGACTCCAGGCCCGACTATCATGAACCCTGGCTCACCACCAGACAGAGGAAACAAACTTCCAGAAACTTCTTTACCAGATCCCTTTTGTGGCCCTGGTCTGGCAGCTGCACGTGCCTGACTTTCCAGATTTCCCTACAAGTTATGACTTGTTCCCCCGTGCTCATGTCTTGGGAGAGCTGGTTAGTCATTTTCTCTGATCCAACAACTCCCCTTTCTAGACATTACCTCTTTAGGTCCTCCTACATTTTATAAAATCTAATCTCACAGTAAATCCCACAGATCCTATTACTCACAGTGGTTCTGCTCCCTGATTGAGCCCCATGGGGTACAGCCATCACCTGGTTCTGACCTTGATTAAACTCATCCAAGGAGACTAAAGGAGCAAAGGGCATGCAAATAAAGTCCTTTTCAGAGACGATGAGACCCCAAGGAATGATAAGCCTGGAGAAGTGGAAGTTTGGGGGAGACATGGAAGGTGCTTCAGGAACAGTTCGCTAGCTAATGCAGAGCCATGCCCACCCCCTTCCCTCCTGCCTGAATCACTTCCCCACCTCACCTTGCAGTGAGCATGGCTCTGTCACTCAGTCTGGCCAATGAAAGACAAGCAAAAGTCTGTATAGAGGCTTTGCGGTACACTATTTTGCTTCCTGAGAAAAGGAAAGGGAATGGAAAGGAGTTACAGACACCACTCTTCCCTCTTTATTTCTGACTTAAATTCATCCATGATGCCCAGAGCTATGGCAGCCATCTTACAGCTAGAGTGCAGAAAGCATGAAGACAAAAGCCAGTGATGCTAAGAATGGTGGAGCAGAGAGGTAGAGCGTGGGTCCTTCATAACATCAATAAGTTACCATACTTAGCCTACAGCTGCCAATCTTTGAGTTGCTTAATAAATGTGTCGCTGACGGTTCAGCAGGTAAAGAGTCTACCTGCCAACACAGGAGACATAAGAGATGCAAATTCAGTCCCTGGGTGGGGAAGAGCCCCTGGGGGAGGAAATGGCAGCCCACTTCAGTATTCTTGCATGGAAAATCCCATGTACTGAGGAGCCTGGCAGGCTCCAGTCCAAAGAGTTGGACATGAGTGAGCAACTGAGCATGCACACACAATAAATAAATAATAAACATCCTGATGATACAGTCAATAACATTTGGGTTTTCTGTGCCTTGTGGACAAATGCAACCCTTATCTATAGCTGTCCTCACACTCTTTAAGTAAACATAAGAAAGAAAATGGGACAGAAAAGTTACTGACCACTTACCCTATGTTGGGGATAAGTTCATTGTTTTCACACCATTTTCCTATTTAATCCTCACAATGATTCAGTAAGATAGGTGACTATCCACACTTAACAGAAGAGAAATTGAGCCACGGAAGTTAAAAATTTGCCCAAGATGAATTAATCTGTGGAGTCACAATTCAAATCTTCCAAGTCAAAGCCTAATTTAGTTTAAGTTAAGCCATAGATAAGACAAGTTCTTAGGATTACTGGAAAGATATTAGAACTGTGGGTTTTGTCTCACTGAAGGTTATGGGATAAAACTGGTATGATCAGATCAGATCAGATCAGTCACTCATTCGTGTCCGACTCTTTGCAACCTCATGAATCACAGCACACCAGGCCTCCCTTTCCATCACCAACTCCCGGAGTTCACTCAGACTCACGTCCATCGAGTCAGATGCCATCCAGCCATCTCATCCTCTGTCGTCCCCTTCTCCTCCTGCCCCCAATCCCTCCCAGCATCAGAGTCTTTTCCGATGAGTCAACTCTTCCCATGAGGTGGCCAAAGTACTGGAGTTTCAGCTTTAGCATCATTCCTTCAAAAGAAATCCCAGGGCTCATCTCCTTCAGAATGGACTGGTTGGATCTCCTTGCAGTCCAAGGGACTCTCAAGAGTCTTCTCCAACACCACAGTTCAAAAGCATCAATTCTTTGGTGCTCAGCCTTCTTCACAGTCCAACTCTCACATCCATACATGACCACTGGAAAAACCATAGCCTTGACTAGACAAACCTTTGTTGGCAAAGTAATGTCTGTGCTTTTGAATATGCTATCTAGGTTGGTCATAACTTTCCTTCCAAGGAGTAAGTGTCTTTTAATTTCATGGCTGCAGTCACCATCTGCAGTGATTTTGGAGCCCAGAAAAATAAAGTCTGACACTGTTTCCACTGTTTCCCCATCTATTTGCCATGAAGTGATGGGACCGGATGCCATGATCTTCGTTTTCTGAATGTTGAGCTTTAAGCCAACTTTTTCACTCTCCTCTTTCACTTTCATCAAGAGACTTTTGAGTTCCTCTTCACTTTCTGCCATAAGGGTGGTGTCATCTGCATATCTGAGGTTATTGATATTTCTCCTGGCAATCTTGATTCCAGCTTGTGTTTCTTCCAGTCCAACGTTTCTCATGATGTACTCTGCATATAGGTTAAATAAACAGGGTGACAATATACAGCCTTGACATACTCCTTTTCCTATTTGGGACCAGTCTGTTGTTCCATGTCCAGTTCTAACTGCTGCTTCCTGATGTGCATACAAATTTCTCAAGAGGCAGATCAGGTGGACTGGTATTCCCATCTCTTTCAGAATTTTCCACAGTTTATTGTGATCCACACAGTCAAAGGCTTTGGCATAGTCAATAAAGCAGAAATAGATGTTTTTCTGGAACTCTCTTGCTTTTTCCATGATCCAGCGGATGTTGGCAATTTGATCTCTGGTTCCTCTGCCTTTTCTAAAACCAGCTTGAACATCAGGAAGTTCACGGTTCACATATTGCTGAAGCCTGGCTTGGAGAATTTTGAGCATTACTTTACTAGCGTGTGAGATGAGTGCAATTGTGCAGTAGTTTGAGCATTCTTTTGCATTAGTAATACCTAATAACCAGAGATAACTAAAAAGCAGAATAATCTGCCTTAGAAGGTATTATGTTTCTCATCAAGGGAAATATTTACATGAAAATGAGATGTATGACCATTTTTCTGTGCTATTATAAACAAATTCCACACTGAATTTCCTTCTAATTCTTAAGATCTGATGACCCTTCAGAGAGAGCAAGGTGTTTTTCACTTTATTCTGATTACCGTATGTTTCTGAAATTGGAGTTGTTCTCTCTAGTGCCTTAGTCTGGAAGATGCTATTCCCAAGGGAGAAACCAAAGATACTCTGGTTTCTGGTTTAGAAAATAAAATTCTCTCCACGCCTTAAGGCTAGACCTTAGTGAAAAATCAAGATGAATAACAACTCATTAAGTTGATAGAACAGCACTACCTCAGTTTAGAGTCATGGAGAGGTGATTATAGGCTGGGTATATTCTATAGCCATATACCCCACTAAAGAAAATAATTTCTGGTCTACCAAAACTACACTTTCTCTTTCCTATTAAAAAACAAACAAACAAACAAAAAATCCACAGGCCTGAGGGCACAAAGGGAAGAAAGTACTTCCTCTTTAACAAGACTTTAAATGATTTTAAATAAAGTTTGGCCTAAGGATCAATTTCATCCAACCAAAGTTGGATTAGTAGATAATGGAAACCTTCCTTTCCTGGTAAGAGTAAAGCTCTCACATTGCAGAGAGGCATAAAACCATTTTAATATGCAGTCCTGAAGATCTTTGGAAATAATCTCTGTGTCTTTAGAAACTCTCCAGAGAGGGTATCAGTGAAATCTGAGATATCTTTGAGACAATATAAAGAATTCCTTCTTCCTGCTTTGGAGTCCACAGATGCTCGACTCTGTGTGTTGGTTTCTACCATATGATAGGAAACTGAAAGCTGCCCCCAAACCTGAAAGTCAAGAATATGAACACAGAGCTTCCCTGATGATCCAGTGTGGTTAAGAATCTGCCTGCAAAAGCAGGGGACGTGGGTTTGATTCCTGCTCCAGGAAGAGTCCACATGCTGCTTGGCAACTAAGCCCGTGTGCCGCCACTACTGAAGTCCGTGCGTCTAGAGCCCGTGCCCCACAACAAGAAAAGCCAGTGCAGTGAGAAGCCCGAGCACCTCAACTAGAGAACTGACCCAGGTCACTGCAACTAGAGAAAGCCCACACGCAGCAACAAAGACCCAGAGCAGCCAAAAATAAATAAATCTTTAAAAAAGAACACAGACATTATATGTACGATGAACAATTTGATAAGCAAATACAGAAGGATTTCAGAAGCCAAAGAGTCATATACATTATGTTTCCCCTGTGAAAACATCTTTATACCTCCTCTCCCTCATCCTTTGACATATTTCTCCCTTTTTCATTTTTATATCTTAAGATAAATGCCATCTCTGATCACCCTATTTAATTCGGGTGTTGTTTCTTTATTCTCTATCATAGCATCGTGTTTATTTTTTTCAAGCATTTATTACAATTTAAATTTTATATTTATTTGATTGCTTGATTATTTATTTTCTGTCTTCTCTTTATAATGTTATCTTGAAGAGGGCAAGAATAGTATCTGCATTACCTAAAGTTCCACGCTGTGTTTGACATTTAGCTGCCATTCACTAAATAAAGAATGGATAGATGGATGGATAAGATGAATGCTAAACAAATGAGAAAAAGTGTCATGGGGTTGATTGAATCAAGATAGTTCTTAAAGGATTGGCAAAATTGGTAACTAAAGATACTAAGAGCTGCGAAAAGAAGGATTGTAGGTGTAAAGGACAGCATGAAAAAGTGGCATAGATACATAGGCAAGTAGGTCAGCGGCGTTAGAGAAACCATGATTCCTACATGATGCGATCAGATCCCCCTCCCCAGTCCATGACTACTGTGGTCATTTGGAACCAGCAGGAAATACAGTAGAGCAGAAAAGGGACCCTCAGTCCATTTGTCATTGGTTAATAGATTTCATCTGTCCACAATCTTCCTGCAATTTTTTAAAACCACAAATAACACATTTTGGTAGGAAAAGATGTCCAAATTTTAGATTTATATAAGGCTAAAAATGAAACAATTTACTTTACCTTGCTCCAGTCTTTCTTTTCTTCACAGAGTCAGACACTTCACCATTGAGAGGGTATACACTCGAAAACTGCTCCCATGCATTTATACACACTCATGTGTACACACATACATTCACACATACACAAAATCCACAGACGCTCAAGTCCTTTACACATATAACATGGAGGAGCGCAGTCGGCCTTCCATATCTGTAGGTTCTGCATCTGCAGAGATGGGGGACTGACAGGGGAATCAGTGACAAATCTGCAGCAAGAAGAAAGATGCTGAGAATTCATAACTGCGAACAGGGAGGCTCCTGCCCCACTCACTATGGGAATTCACCAGGGGATTTGGACTTTCCCATTCCCCGCTCAGAAAGTAAGGCTTCCCTCCTGAACTGCAGAGGCCCTCAGCTCTCTCAGACAAAGATGGAAGCGGGGTTTCAGAGCAACACACTCGGCAGAGCATGCTGTGGAACTGTATTCAGCACCTCTATACACAGGAAGGTCTTAAGTACCATAAAAGCTCTCTAATTTCTGTCAGTTTAGGAACTAGCTTTTCCTGAACCTCCAGTTCCATCTTCATTTAAAGCACTTGCCCCAGTTAAGAAGGAAATGGCAACCCACTCCAGTGTTCTTGCCTGGAGAATCCCAGGGATGGGGAAGCCTGGTGGGCGGCCGTCTCTGGGGTCGCACAGAGTCAGACACGACTGAAGCGACTTAGCAGCAGCAGCAGCAGACTGCAGAACTGCCTGAGTTCCTCCACACTCAGTGCTACCTGAGGCTGCTCCCCTCTGTGGTCCTTCTCTTTTACCAACAGTAACCTCATCTTTCCTTGGGGCTTTCACCCAACAAAGAAATTGCTGGTCTTGGAGGAGAAGTGAGAGGGGGCCCTGAAAACAGACTCCCGATGATGGAAGAAGTTCCCATGAGTTCTCTAAACACTGAGCACTCTCCACTCGGCTATGTATCAGTTGCCCAGAACAGACACAATTTAAAGCCTCAGAAACAAACCCAAGCTCTTCTAATAAAACAAATATTTCACAGTTCATTTACTCCAAGATATTGAAAAGACCTGCAGAGCCTCAGGGTTACCCTCTCCCTGGGGATGCTGCTACGTCTGAGTAATGCAGATGCTGCCCCCTTCCCAGCTCAGGAGTGGCTATGCCAACACCAGCCTCCCTGGTCTTCTGTTTGTTTTCTGGAATCATCACTGGCTTCCATCCAAAGGAGGCCCAGGTGGGACTCCCCACCTGGGAGTTCCTAATTGTGGAAAGTCATAGGCGAGTATGGCTGGGGAATAACTATGGCTGTCCAAGAAAATGTACGTGAACTTTACTGACCACTCAGTATTTGCTGAGTGCCTAATACACGCCAGGCATTGCTCCAGGTGCTGAAGATACAGCAGTGAACAAGACAGACAATCAAAAAAAAAAAAAAAAAATTCCCTGGCCTTGTGAAGCTGATGCTGTAATGAATGAGAGAGACAACAAATACATAACACAGGGTATATCAAGCAGTAATGTGTGCTGTGAATAAAATTATCAGTGATTCTTAGGTGCTCTGGGGTAGGAGAAATGCAGTTTTAAATAAGGTAAACAAGGGGAGATTCACTGAGAAAACAATATTTCGACAAAGACCAAAAGGAGGTGAGGGAGTGAGCCTTGTAGATTTCTGGGGCAGGATTTTCCAGGCAGTAGTAACAGCAAGTTCAAAGGCTTTGCCTGGGAGGACCAGTGTGACTAGAGGCGCCTGAGCATAGGAATGATGTTCAGCGATGAAGTTATAGTGCAGTAACAGGGAATTAGATCTAGGAGGGCCATTTGCCTAATTTTAAGGACTTTGGTTTTGGTTCTAAATCTAAATTAATCTGGCTCTATAGCAGTATCAAAAGAAAAGGTTCAAGGAAAGCCTCAGCTCTGGAGAGAACATCTAAGTAACTATTCATATGCACTTCACCCCATCCTTCTCCTGAGAACTGTCATCCGTCCTCAGTGATGGCTGCTAGAGGAGCTGCCATGGACTTACATGACCCTGGCCATGTTGAATCCACCCAACAGGACACATCTGACCAGGAACAGGCCACTCAGTCTCCTCCCTGGGAACCTCTCAGACGTGGAATTCAAAGAACAGAAGTCAGACCTCTCGTGGCAGAAGCTTTCAGGCGTAAAACTCAAGAGTTGAGAGGCCACGTTTTCTGCATTGTGGGAATGATGGAACACAAGAGCAACAGGTAGAGAGCAGGAGAAACAAGAACAGAATATTTCAAGTTGCATTCAAGTTCCTGGTGAATCCTATTTACATACCTACCACTACAGCCGACTTATTTAATCTTTTCTTGGCTACAGTGACACACAGAATAGAGCAACTAGAACCTGCTGTAGACAGAGGCCAGTTCTCATGGAAGGAGGCACAGCACAAATCTATGGGGCAACTGGAAACCATGCTGCAGTTACTGAGCACAGGACACAAAAACATTAGCCTGTCATCACCAGGCCTTCTCCCTGCCAATAAAATAACTGAATCCAACGTTAATCATATTGGTTTCAATGTCTCATTGCCCTGAAAAGGGGATCCCTAGATGTTGTAGCCAAAATGAAGCTGGAGCTCATGACAGATTGGATCTAGAGAGCTGGTCCCCGGACCTTACAGATCATCTAAAGTACCTGGGTAGCTGTCGACAAAGACAGGCGCCGGGCCAGCACCCTGAACCTACTCAACTGGAATAGCTTGCGCAGGGATTCCAACATCTGTGTATTCCAAGTGCTCTCTAGGGTTAGTGACAATCCAGCCAGTACACAGAAATGATAATACGTACTATGTTAGGTCAGATCTTAGGCCTTCCCAGTGCGGAGAAAAACTGAAAAACAACTTGGACAAACAGTTCATTCCAGCACATGAGGTCTGCTATCCTCCTTGAACAAGTCAGCTCAGGGCTTTTGCATTTGCTCTGCCCCTTGCCTGAGATATCCCTCTACTAGGCGTGGCTTGGTCTCATTCTAGGAAACACCCAAAGGCAGTAAGCAACCTTGCTGTAAGGTCTTCCCTGGTTTCCCTATTTACTATTTCAATTTCCCTTACCTTCACCATTTCCTTTCTCCTGAAATTTTTTCCTTTGTTAGCACTTATTTACTATACTGCTTATCTTCTCCCCCTTCCCCTCTTCCTCCCCGCATCTCTCTCTCTGCCTCAGTACAATACAGGCTCCACTGGGATATGAATTTTTCTCTGTTTTGCTCACTGGACCTCCAGGAGCCCAAAACAGTCTTTGACATAGAGAAGGTGGTCAAATATTCACTGAAAGAATTAACACCTTTTTGGCTGTGTTTCTGCAATGGTTAATGACCCTGTTCTCACACATAAATACTGAAAATTCATTTTGATTCCTACAATTAGGAGCCAGATTTCCAACAAGTTAGTTAACCTTCTACATGGTTACCAGACACATGCCCTCTTGCATCCAAATGGACTTCTACATGCTTGAAAAAGCACCGGAAAATGTTATCTGGCTGAGAAAGGGCAGACACTGGCCAAAACAGAACTCAAGGCCAGCTGGTTGTGAACTGGCAGGAAGATGGAGTGATAGCACACACCTGTGTCAGAAAACTCCTGCACAGGACCCAGAACCCCGCCTCCACAGAGCCTCCACGCGCCCTGGATCTTAGAGGGAAAATGAGAAAGTGCTCCCTCTCTGTCAAGAAAGTGCTCCCTCTGTCAGCTCCCCAGTAAGTTTCCATTTCTTCTCAGAGTCTAACAGGATGAAAAACACTAGGGGAAATGTGTGCTGAAGGATGGAGAGGGGGGATTTAAAGGGAGGTGTCACACATGTGTCTTCTATATAAAGTGCCCCACATCTGTGTAGAGAACTTCACGTTATCCAAATGTTCAGACACCAAGATAGAAACATAGCCTTTGCACTAGGGAGTTGGTAGGAATAGGTGATTTTTTTTTAGAAATGAGGAAAAGAAAGTACCTCTCTGAGTACTTGGCCCCCATTTTTAAAATTTTTTCTGGTCACCTCCTCTTCAAGAGAAGACCCTAATACACATAAGGAAATTCACCTTTTCTCAAGTTTCCAATGAGAAACCAAAGGTGGGAAGTGAATCCACAATGAGGCTGAGCCCTCAAGACTAATAATTCACTCTATTTCATCTTCCAAAATATACGTGGGATACAGAATCTTGGTGATTTATTCTTAACAGCAAAGTGATGCACACCTACATGGCTCATCTACAGCTGGAATAGCTGTAAGATCTGAGGTTGATTGCTTGTTCCTTTCATCCCAGGGGCATCTGGATTAGCCAATAAGCCATGCCACCAAGTGACCCAAGGAAAAGGACAGGAAATCCTCTCCTCTGTCCATTAAACTCTAGTTCAGTTCAGTCACTCAGTCATGTCCAACTCTTTGCGACCCTATGGACTGCAGCACGCCAGGCCTCCCTGTCCATCACCAACTCCCAGAGTTTACTCAAACTCATGTCCATTGGATGGTGATGCCATCCAAACATCTCATCCTCTGTCATCCCCTTCTCCTCCCACCTTCAATCTTTCCCAGCATCAGGGTCTTTTCAAATGAGTCAGTTCCATTTGTAATGAGAGATTAGGATTTGGGGGGGGCGGAAATAGCAACAGGAATCATTTGAGCACTCAGTTGCTCAGTCATGTCTAACTCACTGCAATCCCAGGGACTGTAGCCCACCAAGCTCCTCTGTCCATGGAATTTTCCAGGCAACAATACCAGAGTGAGCTGCCCTTTTCTACTCCAGGGGATCTTCCCAGCCCAGAGATCAAACTGCTCCTCTTTTATCTCCTACATTGGCAGGTGGATCCTTTACCAATGTGGCATTTTGTCCTAGGGTTCCTTTTAAATTTCTATTGAGGAATTAGTATCACATGGCAATAAATTATTCCTGTTTTAATTATTTTTAAAAGCAAGAACTTACCATGTAACAGGTACTAGCATTGGTATATTACATACTTTCATTCCCTTTATCTTACAGAAACTATCAGTCCTATTTGACAGAGAGGTTCAGATCAGTGCACGTGTTCTTTAGTGCAGAACTCCTTCAAGTAAATTTTGAAACAGTTAAGTCCCAGTCACTGTTGAAGTTACCCCATAATTTAGCACCTTAAAACCACCATTTTTTTCATATTTACACATTCTGTGAATCAAAATCTAGACAGGGCCTACAGGGAACAATCTGTCTCTACTCCACAGTGACTGAGGCCTCAGCTTGGAGTTCTTGATGGCTGAGGATGACCAGAAGGCTGAAATCTGAAATCACCTGGAGGCGTCTTTTCTCAGGTCTGACAGTTCATGATGGCCACTAGCTGGGCCCGTGGGTGGAACTGTGGGTTACAGTCCCTCCTCCTTGTTGTCTGTGCTCCCCCCTAGTATGGCAGCCTCAGGGCCACCAAACTACATAACTGGCAGCTCTAGGTGGCAAACCAGCTATCTCAGCAAACAAAAGGAGAGTTGCATCACCTTTCATTATTTACACTAGGAAATCACGGTGGTACTGCTGCCACATTCTACTGGCTCCAACTGAGTCACGAGCTTATTTAGATTCAAGTAAAAAAAAAGACACAGATTCCTTCTTTCAATAGGAGTAGCGTCAAAAGCTTTGGGGTCACTATTTTATTTTATTTTTAATAGTTTTTATTGGAGTATAGTTGTACAATGTTGTGTTACTTTCAAGTACACAAACATCATATGATACCACATATACATGGAATCTAAAAAAAAAGTGGCCATTATTTTAAACCACCAGAAGATAGAAGTAATAAGTTTAAAGTGCATTTTAGAGCAGTCCTGCTTCAGTGATGTATTTTTACTACTCACGATATTGTAGGCATTATCTTTATTAGGAAGATAGTTCAATGAAAAAAAATAGGAAGGGTGAAGTACTGAGAAAGGGGTTGCAAATTCAGATAAATACACATCAACTAATAGAAATGAATAAAAGGGGTCGAATTTCTTAATAAGGGAGAGTCTTCATCAAAGAGAAACTGAAAATCTGCATGAATCAGTGGAATATCCTGATTTTTAAAATACAAATAATACACACAAACCACCAGTTTGCTATTGGTGTAACTGATAGACAATACTGTTTTTATTTGATATATATCTATGAAAGTGATTATCATTTACCTGAGAGTTTTCTCAGCCTTCTAAGTCAATGACAAGCTAACTCCTGTTCATTATAAAGAATGAGTTTTCCCATATCATAAACAAAATCCCCTGGTTAGAAGAAAATGAATTTATTCTCAAAGCATCGACTTTGTAGACACAGAAATAACTGCCCATCTGTTTTAAAACTTTACAAAATCATTATTTGTTCCATTAGCATCATAGATGGGCTGTCATCAGTAATTGGCCTGTATACTGAGAATACTTTCACTGATATTGTATCAAATTTAACTGTCAGAGTTTTAAAAGATTAGTCAATCAGTAATCAAATGCTTTACTGCTACACTCACACGCCTTACACATTAATATTAGAAATATTTTTAAAGTAAAATGTTCATCATCTTCTGTAATGCGTATGTAATGAATATGCCCTGCCCTCATGTGCTATGCTAAGTCACCCCAAGAGTTATCTGAAAGCCAAAGGGATCACATATTATTAGTAACCCTTTCTGTTATTAAAAGTCATTTACTTAAAAAATGACCTTCAGTGTTTTTATTTTCAGCCATGATGTAGTAACAGGAACCTTTGCTCCTGAAATCACTATAACACAGACAACATGCGTAAAACAATGGTCTTCAAAACATTAGGCATTGTCAACAACGGACAGTGGTACCTAAGAGACAGGAAACACATGAGGAGAGCCCTGCAGCTTTCCAAGTTTACTCCATTGAGAAAGTTTCCTGTCCACACACAGGCAAGGGAAGCTCTGGTGGTCCTAGGCAAATTCCCTGATTGGCGACATGAATATGAGTGTCCAAGGAGAGCATGCCAGCTAGTGTTCACAGGCAGAGCACCCAGAGGAAAGAGTTACACAGAAAAAGACTATAAATTTGCAGAGTGTCCTCCTGGAATATTTGTCGTACTACGGGTAAATATCTGGTATCCAATAAAAAATTACCAGGCATGTAAAAAATGGGAAAAAATAGAATCCATCATGAAGAGAAAAAAAAAAAAGATCAGTCCAGTGAAAATAACCCAGAATTTACCCAGATAGTAGAACTAACAGAAAAGAACAGTAAAATTATTATAATTCACTCCAGATAATGTTTTAAAAAACACAGAGGAAAGACTGTACTTGTTAAGGACAAACATGGACAATATACAAAACACCTAAATTGGACAAATAAGAACTACAGTGTGTAAGAGGATATGTACTGGATGGGATTAAAGACAGATTAGATACTGCAGAAGAAAAGACTGGAGAATTTAATGACACAAAAATGAAATTAACATGAAAAAGAGAAAGAAAAAAGAAAAGACAAGTGAACAGAGCATCGGTGGGCTGTGGCACAACTTCAAGCAGTATAACCTACGTGCCATTGGTGGTGGTTTAGTCGCTAAGTCGTGTCCAGTTCTTGCAACCCCGTGAACTGTAGTCTGCCATGTTCCTCTGTCCATTACAGTGCTTGAAAAAGCACAGAGAGACAGGAAAAAAAAAAAAAACATTTGAAGAGGTAATGGTATTTTTTCCTATTTAACATAACCTATAAGCCCAAGAATCCAAGGCAGTCTATAAATGCCCAGCATAAGAAAGATGAAAAAATGAAGTTTACCACATAAACAGCATAATCAAATTACTTAAAAAGACAGAAAATCATGTTTTACAAAACTGAAGTATAGTTAACTTACAGGTATATAGGAAATTTACTGGAGAAGGAAATGGCAACCCACTACAGCGTTTTGCCTGGAGAATCCCAGGGATGGGGGAGCCTGGTGGGCTGCCATCTATGGGGTCACAGAGTCGGACACGACTAAAGCGGTTTAGCAGCAGCAGCAGGAAATTGATTCATATGTAAATATATATATATGTGTTTGTTTATATATATATATATATATTTCTTTTTTCAGATTCTTTTCCATTATAGGTTATTACAAAATATTGAGTATAGTTCCCTGTGCCATCCAGTAGGTCTTTGTTGGTTATCTATTTTATACATAATAGTGTGTAAATGCTAATTGCAAAATCCTAATTTATCTCTCCTTCCAACTCTGCTATCCCCTTTGGTAACCATAAGTTTGTTTTCTGTGTCTTTGAGTCTACTCTATATTATAAATAAGTTCATTTGTATCATTTTTTTAGATTCTACGTGTAAGTTATACCACATGATACTTGTCTTTCTCTGACTTACTTAAGATGTAATCTTTAGGTCCATCCATATTGCTGCAAATGGCAGCATTTCATTCCTTTTTAAAGGCTGAGTAATAGTCCAGTATATATATACTAAGTAATCCAAGTCTATGCCCCAATCAGTAATGCTGAAGAAGCTGAAGTTGAACAGTTCTATGAGGATCTACAAGACCTACTAGAACTAACTCCCAAAAAATATGTCCTCCTCATTACAGGGGACTGGAACACAAAAGTAGAAGTCAACAGATACCTGGAGTAAGAGGCAAATTTGGCCTTGGAGAACAAAACGAAGCAGGGCAAGGCTAACAGAGTCTTGCCAAGAGAACGCACTGGTCATGGCAAACACCCTCTTCCAACAACTCAAGAGATAACTCTACACATGGACATCACCAGATAGTCAATACCAAAATCAGATTGATTATAGTCTTTGCGGCCAAAGATGGAGAAGCTCTATACAGTCAGCAAAAGCAAGACCAGGAGCTCACTGTGACTCAGATCATGAACTCCTTATTGCCAAATTCAGACGTATATTGAATAAAGTAGGGAAAACCACTAGACCATTCAGGTATGACCTGAATCAAATCCCTAATGATTTTACAGTGGAAGTGACAAATAGATTTAAGAGATTAGATCTGATAGAGTGCCTGAAGAACTATGATGGAGGTACAAGACATTGTACAGGAAGCAGTGATCAAGACCATTCCCAAGAAAAAGAAATGCAAAAAGGCAAAATGGTTGTCTGAGGAGGCCTTACAAATAGCTGAGGAAAGAAGAGAAGCTAAAGGAAAAGGAGAAAAGTAAAGATATACACATTTGAATGCAGAGTTCCAAAGAATAGCAAGGAGAGATAAGAAAGCCTTCCTCGGTGATCAGTGCAAAGAAATAGAGGAAAACAATAGAATAGGAAAGACTAAAGATCTCTTCAAGAAAATCAGAGATACCAAGGAAACATTTCATGCAAAGATGGGCACAATAAATGATAGAAATGCTATGGACCTAATAGAAGTAGAAGATATTATGACAAGGTGGCAAGAATACACAGAAGAATTACACAAAAAAGATCTTCATGACCCAGATAACCACAATGGTGTGATCACTCACCTAGAGCCAGACATCCTGGAATGTGAAGTCAAGTGTGCCTTAGGAAGCAACACTACGAACAAAGCTAGTGGAGGTGATGGAATTCTGGTTAAGCTATTTCAAATCCTAAAAAATGATGCTGTGAAAGTACTGCACTCAATATGCCAACAAATTTGGAAAACTCAGCAGTGGCCATAGGACTGGAAAATGTCAGTTCCAATCCCAAAGAAAGGCAATGTCAAAAGATCATTCCAATCCCAAAGAAAGGCAATGCCAAAGAATGCTCAAACTACCACACAATTGCACTCATCTTACCCACTAACAAAGTAATGCTCAAAATTCTCCAAGCCAGGCTTCAACATTACGTGAACCATGTACTTCCAGATGTTCAAATTCATTTAGAAAAGCCAGAGGAACTAGAGATCAAGTTGCCAACATCCATTGGATCATCAAAAAACAAGAAAGTTCCAGAAAAACATCTATTTCTGCTTTATTGACTATGCCAAAGCCTTTGACTGTGTGGATCACAACAAACTGTGGAAAATTCTGAAAGAGATGGAAACACCAGGCCACCTGACCTGCCTCCTAAGAAATTTGTATGCAGGTCAAGAAGCAACAGTTAGAACTGGACATGGAACAACAGATTGGTTCCAAATCAGGAAAGGAGTGCATCAAGGCTGAATATTGTCACCCTGCTTATTTAACTTACATGCAGAGTACATCATGCAAAATGCCGGGCTGGATGAAGCACAAGTTAGAATCAAGATTGACGGGAGAAATATCAATAACCTCAGATATGCAGAAGACATCACCCTTCTGACAGAAAGCGAGGAAGAACTAAAGAGCCTCTTGATGAAAGTGAAAGAGGAGAGTGAAAAAGCTGGCTTAAAACTCAACATTCAGAAACTAAGATCATGGCATCTGGTACCATCACTTCATGGCAAACAGATGGGGAAACAATGGAAACAGTAACAGATTTTTTTGGGGGGGCTCCAAAATCACTGCAGATGGTGACTGCAGCAATGAAAGTAAAAGATGCTTGCTCCTTGGAAGAAAATCTATGATCAACCTAGACATCATTTTTAAAAACAGAGACATTCCTTGACCAACAAACGTCCGTCTAGTCAAAGCTATGGTTTTTCCAGTAGTCATGTATGGATGTGAGAGGTGGATTATAAGAAAAGCTGAGCACAAAGAACTGATGCTTTTGAACTGTGGTGTTGGAGAAGACTCTTGAGAGCCCCTTGGACTGTAAGGAGATCCAAGCAGTCAATCCTAAAGGAAATCAGTCCTGAATATTCATTGGAAGGACTGATGCTGAAGCTGAAACTCCAATACTTTGGCCACCTGATGCGAAGAAGTGACTCATTTGAAAAGACCCTGATGCTGCAAAAGACTGAAGGTGGGAGGAGAAGGGGACAACAGAGGATGAGATGGTTCCATTGCAACACCGACTCAATGGATATGAGTTTGAGTAAACTCTGGGAGTTGGTGATGGACAGGGAAGCCTGGCGTGCTGAAATCCATGCAGTTGCAAAGAGTAGGACATGACTGAGTGACTGAACTGAATTAAATTGAACATGGTAAGTCTAGAGAGCAAATCTTCAGCAGGATGACTATAGTTCATTATATTGTATTAAATAGTGAAAATTTGCTAAGAGTAGACTGGTATAAACAGTTTAAATTAAAAGTCCAATTTCATTCTTTTGCATATGGATATCCCAACATCATTTACTGAAAAGCCTAACCTTTCCCTACTTGTATTCTTGGCATCTTTGTTAAAAAATCACTATGCTTGGGTTTATTTCTGGGCTTTTTATCCTGTTCCATGTGTCTATGTGTCTGTCTTTAAACCAGTATTATACTGTTTCGATGACTATAGCTTTGTAATATAATTTGAAATTAGGTAATGTAATGCCTCCAACTCTGCTCTTCTTGCTCAATATTGCATTTGCTAATTGAAGTCTCCTTGTTCCTTGTGAATTTTAGATTTTTTTCTATTTCTATGAAAAATTCCCCTGGAATTTTCATAGAGATTTTATTGGAACAGAATAAAAAAGCCCAGAAACAAGCCCAAGCATAGACAGCCTTAGATCAAATGCCACCCACCTGCCTCAAAGAAGCCTTCCCAGATGCTTTGGTCTAGCCAGTCTCTATCTAACTTACTATACTGCTTTACTCTCTAATGGCACTGATTTATCACTACTTGAAATCAACACAGTTGTTTGCTTGTTTCAGTCTATCTATCCCCATTGAAACATAAGCCCCAAGGGACAAGGACCAAGGTGTCATGCTACACTCCCAATACTTTTAGTCTACACCCAAGGCCTAGTTCATGGTTGCCTGATGTTGGTTAAATGAGAGAGTTACAAATTCCCTCCTACAGTGAAGAGTTACCAAGCCTTTTATTTCCTTCAAACCTCCAAACTCTGGACCTTTCCCTATCTCTCTGCTTTGGTTTTCTACACTGCATACCAAATCTCTGGCTTTTCCATCCTTTAAGACACTTATTCAGTGTTAAGATAAGAGAAGCAGTCTCTAAACTTTCAGTTTTTCTCCAAAAATCCCTCTCAGGGAATCTGAACTCTTTAAGTCTACCTGGCATCAGAGGGCCATGAGTTGAAATCATTCAAATATGACTGATGTTTACAGGAAAACACAAAATAAAGAACAAAGAAGAAAAACTCCCTTTGCTTTTCCTTGCACAGATATGGGGTTTTTTCATTATTGGATGTACTATATCCATCAAGAGTCAAGACCGCTTTCCCCATATATCCATGACATGCATGAATACAGTGTTCAATTCAACATACAGAGTGGAGGTAGCTTGGGTTCAAATTCTAGCTCCAGTACAAATTAGCTGGGTTTCAATGGTTTAACCTCTTTACCTCTGTTTATAAGTTAGAGTTTGATTAAATCTAAGTCATAGGATTATTGGGAGTATTCAAAGACATTTCATTTGAAGGACTTTGCATAATACCTAGTGTGTAATTAAGTGTTCCACAACCAGTAATGGTGTCAACAATGACTGATTGCTGATTAATGTTATTAGTGACACCTGACATCTTTCCACCGCTTGTGATGCCTTCAAAAGTTTTTAGGATCTGGCACATAAAATGTATGAGCTAGGAACTGTATGGTATGCAAAAATAATGCATAACACTTGCATTTTACAGTTTACAGCTTACAAGGAAGAAGGAAAGGTGAAGGGGCATTAACAGTCTTATTCTTTCTCCTATGGGCAATCTTTCTGGCTATCATTGGGAAAATCCACTTGACTACTGACACTGGTCAGGCCACGTGTTTGTGCCACAGAAGGCACACCTCTCTGCTCTCCCCTTTCTGCATTTCCTTCTCCCAAGTTTGAGAAGAAAGCTATGCCTGGAATGAAAGATCAACAACCAAGTCAGCATTCCCCCCGGAACAAGGTACCTCAGCAGACAGCAGAGGGACAGTGGTGCCAGGGCCAGCCACTCTGAGGTCAAGGGCTTGGCAACCTATATGCCTGTGGCTGGCTTGAACTGGAGCACGGTTGCACCTCCATGGCAGGGGAGAGGGGACACGCTTGAGCCCCGGGAAAGCTTTCTCATGGCAGGAGAAGAAAGGGAAGCTGTCCGCTCAAAAAGCTGAACACAGGAGGTTCAATCAACAAGAGAGTCTCCTCATTGAAGTAACCTGAGACCTGGGAGAAAAAGGCAAGAGAAGAGCTGGAACCCAGTCAGGTTTTTTCTTTCTTTTGCCAAAGCTCCTATTGGGCATGGTGGGGAGGGTGGAAAGGGAAAGGGTTGCATGACACAAAAGATACTGTTCAGAGCTGATGCCAACTTGGTACCTTAGAATACTGCGTTGCAGGGGTGGGGGGAGAGGGTTGGGGCCTCTCCCCAGTTCCCAGTAGATGAGGGAAAATGATCCTTTCAAAGCCATTTGCTTACTGAGAGCAAAGCACACCATTAAGAATCAATGCCAAGATTTTTTTTATTTTTTGCTGCAATTCAGGGGAGGAGGTAAAAATAACAATAGAAATTAAAAGAGAAAAGGAGATGTTAAAGAGGCAAACCAGAGAGTGTAGATATTAATAGATAGTGAAGTACGTTAAAAGAAAACCTTCATTTAACCAGCTACTAGTGTGTTTTCTCGGCTTCCCTGGTGGCTCAGTGGTAAAGAATCTGCCTGCCAAGGCAGGAGACAGGGGTTCGAACCCTGAGTCTGGTAGATCTCCTGGAGGAGGATATGGCAACCCACTCCAGTATTCTTGCCTGGAGAATCCCATGGACAGAGGAGCCTGGTGGGCTACAGTCCATGAGGTGGCAAAGAGTCAGACATGACTGAGCAACTAGACAACAAGAGCAGAAATGGAGGAACTATCTTTATAAGCAATGTATGTCTCCAGGCTGCTCTAGGTGGGAGGTTCTATATGGAAACAGTTAAGAGATAAAAACTTGTCTGCATGGGAATTTCAAAGAATTCAAGACTGGAAAACACAGCAAGGGGTACGGTGGGAACAGTAGGATGGGAAGCAGACACCTACAGTGAAGAGTGGTCACTGAGATGTTCTAGATTGTTTCAAGACTTGATGTCTAAATTTAAGATGTTTGCAAGTTTGAAATGTCAACATCTCTGCCATCCCAGACTTCAAGCAACATGTACAGCATGGATGCCTGGTGACAGTGATTTGGGACAACTGAGGTAACAGGGAGATTTTCCTGAATTGGGAGGCAGAGAAAGAAGAGTTGCCAGATGTGAGAAATGAACACGGCTAAGAGTCACAATAAACTGTGGAAAATTCTGAAAGAGATGGGAATACCAGACCACCTGACCTGCCTCTTGAGAAACCTATATGCAGGTCTGGAGGCAACAGTTAGAACTGGACGTGGAACAACAGACTGGTTCCAAATAGGGAAAGGAGTACGTCAAGGCTGTATATTGTCACCCTGCTTATTTAACTTCTATGCAGAGTACATCATGAGAAACGCTGGGCTGGAGGAAGCACAAGCTGGAAACAAGATTGCTGGCAGAAATATCAATAACCTCAGATATGCAGATGACACCACCCTTATTGCAGAAAGTGAAGAGGAACTCAAAAGCCTCTTGATGAAAGTGAAAGAGGAGAGTGAAAAAGTTGGCTTAAAACTCAACATTCAGAAAACAAAGATCATGGCATCTGGTCCCATCACTTCATGGCAAAATAGATGGGGAAACAGTGTCAGACTTTATTTTTGGGGGGCTCCAAAATCACTGCAGATGGTGACTGCAGCCATGAAATTAAAAGACACTTACTCCTTGGAAGGAAAGTTATGACCAACCTAGATAGCATATTCAAAAGCAGAGACATTACCTTGCCAACAAAGGTCCGTCTAGTCAAGGCTATGGTTTTTCCAGTGGTCAGGTATGGATGTGAGAGTTGGACTGTGAAGAAAGCTGTGCACCAAAGAATTGATGCTTTTGAACTGTGGTGTTGGAGAAGACTCTTGAGAATCCCTTGGACTGCAAGGAGATCCAATCAGTCCATTCTAAAGGAGATCAGCCCTGGGTGTTCTTTGGAAGGACTGATGCTAAAGCTGAAACTCCAGTACTTTGGCCACCTCATGCGAAGAGTTGCAAAGAGTTGACTCATTGGAAAAGACTGATACTGGGAGGGATTAGGGGCAGGAGGAAAAGGGGATGACAGAGGATGAGATGGCTAGATGGCATCACAGACTCGATGGACGTGAGTCTGAGTGAACTTTGGGAGTTGGTGATGGACAGAGAGACCTGGCATGCTGCAATTCATGGGGTCGCAGAGTCAGACACGACTGAGCAACTGAACTGAACTGAACTGAAGAGTTCACTGCGGACACAGCGGGATGTCAGAGAATGTCCACATTCTCCCTTCTTCTCCTTCCCCTATTTCCTGCTCCCACCTACTCTCTCTCTCTCTCTCACACACACACACACACACACACACACACACACAGAGGATCCCAGGGAAGAAACAACGCCCTTGCCCTCTGCATGTGGGATGGAAATGTGTGCCAAATTTATTTAAATCCAAAGGACAGAGTGACTGACCCCAGCTAAATCTTGAGTTAAACTAATTAGCACAAAAAGCAAAACTTGTTCCCTGAGAATTTCCTGAAAGAACATATTGGACAGGGCTTTTCTGGTTATAAGTCGCCTTGAGTACAAAAATCTGTTGGCCCAGGAAACACAAAGTATCGAAAAAATAGGAATGGAAACGATTTCAGGATTGACTGGATCCACAGAAACTCAAATGTCACAGGGGCTCTCATCTCCCATCTATATCTCTCTTGAAGAATCTGTTTCATTCTTTCCCACCACAGAGAAAATTCATTCCTACAGTTTTTGATGTCAGTTTCCAGAAGAAGACCATTTGCCTAAGCCAAGAAAATACATCCAAAAGCTGTGGGGAGACATTAGACAGTGGGTGTCATCATCAACCCTGTCATTAAATGCTGATGCCAAGCTTTATGACTTTCACTGTGGAGAGCCTGGTGGTGCCCCTGAAGAGCCCAGAGGGAATAATCATGGAGGACATTGGTTCCAAACAAACCTAGACTTGGATCAATGACTCTAAGCCTCAAACTATCCACATGGAGGTGGTCATGGGTGTAATTTTCCAGAATAAATCTAGTCACATCATTGTCCCTTCCTATCCCACTCTATATCCCATTTAAAACTCTGCAATTCCCTCATCTTGTTCTTATAACACGATCCTTCACAAAGCTCAGAGGCCTGCCCCAACCTAAATCTCCAGCTTCTTTCACCCTCTTCAAGTGCCATTCTCCCGTGAACTCCCTCACTAACCACGGCATCAACCGTATCATTCCGGAATATGCCACTCTCTTCACATTGAAGGGTCACTGAAAGTGCTGTGCTCTCTACCCTTCCTTACCAGTTGGCCAATTCAGTTCCCACTCATTATTCAGATTCAACTCATTATTTACCACCTTCTTCCTTCACCTCCCCTAGTTAGATTAGATTCCTCTGGTATACGTTCAGAAAATATTATGTACTATTTCTTCAGTGTATCCATCATTCTTTGTAATCGTATCTTTAGATTCTTAGCTACATTAATTCTTTGATTAATGTAGCCTCCATATTGGCAGGAATCATGTCCATTTTGCTCACCAATATTTCCCTGGCATCTAGCACATGTCCAGGAACAAAGTAGGTATTTAATACATTTTAAATTAATTAATTTATAAAGAAATGATTTGATGGATAAATGTATGAAAAAGCAGCACTAGGACAATAATCAAGAACAATGAAGGGCATTGTGCATTTTCTTTTACAATAAGAGGGAAGGAATATTTACATTGCTCCCACCAAGTGAGTGATATTGAGCTAGGTATTTTAAACTGGATTTCAATTCAGATCATCCTGATCCTAATGCCTATGGTGTTTTTTAACTCTACTCTATCAGATCAGTCGCTCAGTCATGTCCGACTCTTTGCGACCCCATGAATCGCAACACGCCAGGCCTCCCTGTCCATCACCAACTCCCGGAGTTCACTCAGATTCACGTCCATCGAGTCAGTGATGCCATCCAGCCATCTCATCCTCTGTTGTCCCCTTCTCCTCCTGCCCCCAATCCCTCCCAGCATCAGAGTCTTTTCCAATGAGTCAACTCTTCGCATGAGGTGGCCAAAGTACTGGAGTTTCAGCTTTAGCATCATTCCTTCCAAAGAAATCCCAGGGCTGATCTCCTTCAGAATGGACTCTACTCTATAGCCTTCTACAAAAAATGACAAGTTAAACACCAAGGGAATTGGGAAATGCAGAAGGGAAACTCATTTCTTATAAACCATGGAGCCAACAGATACTAGTTTACACACACACAAAAAAAAACACTTAGATATCATTTACTAGGTGTCAGGCAAAGTTCTACCGCTTTATAAATGTAGAGTCATATTAACCCTATGAAGTATTTTGTTATTATCAAAGATGTCTCTTTGAGTCACAGCAATCAAATAACTTGCTAAATGCTGTACAGTGAGAACGTAACAGAATCAAGACTGAATCCAAGCAGATGGCTCTAGGGTCCATGTGTTTGACTATCACTCTATGTAATTTTCATGATTTAGAAAAGAACTGGAGCTTACTTATTGCCTTAAAAGGTCATTTTTCCTTTGTCCAAAATAAAGGAGCATTCAGGTTCAAAATGAAGTAGGCACTCAATGAAACTAAAAATTCTGGACAAAATGCATGGAGCAGCTAGCTGAGGATTCTAAAAAGTGAATGGCAACAGGTATTCAGGATGGAACCCAGAGTTCTAAATACTACTATAGTAAGGTCCCACTTGCCCCTTTCTAGAATCTTCTGACCTAATTCAAAGGCATCCTAGAACTCTGAACTGCATAGGGAGAGCAGACGGGGGACCTCCAAACAAACTCTGTTTCTGGTCCAAAGAATGGAAAGGGGGCCATCTGGATAACAAAGAGTTGGGAAAATCTCATTTTTCAGTAGTAGGCAATCACATAGTGCTAGTGCGAGTAATGTCACCAGAAGATGAGCAGGTGCCTAAAACTCAGGGAGGAGTTTTTTTTTTTTTTTTTTCCCTAACCAGGGAGATTTTTCCCCAAAGCAAGAGGAAAATGTTCATTGTTCTTTTTCTCTGTATATCCTCCCACCATTTAGCCCCAGACACAGATAAACTGTGGGAAGATCACGACAGAGAGAAGAAATTAAGCCACAGCCTTTTAATCAAAAGATCAGGAAAGGAAATTCTTATAAGCCAGTTGGTGTCTGGGAAGTCACAGAGAGTTGAGAGGTAGAGACAATGAGGTCAAAATGTTTGTATGAATCCTCACACTCACTCTGAGCTATGCACGTATGGATCAGATCCCTAATAACATGCCAGAAGCTTTAGAACTAAGTTAGAGAGTCGTCAACTGCCTCATTCCCAAGCAGGGACCTAGACGGCACTCACCGCTGAGGCTTTGACACTGACCCTGTACAACAGCTCAGAGCAGGCAGGTGGAAACTTGCAGTCTGAACAGAACCTGCCTGGTAAAACAAACACACACATAAATAACATTCCCCACATGATTTAATAAAAGCAAGAGTGTTCTAACATAACACTAGAAAAGTCCAGGACACAATTTAAAATTAATCCTACAGACAAACAATGAGAAAACTCTCAATATCTGGAAAAGGAAAAGACAATCAACACACACCTACCTGAAGATGACATGGATACTGGAATTATCAGACCTATAAAGTATCTGTTTTAATTATGATCCAAAAAAAGGACAGTGAATAATCTTTAAAACAAAAAAAAAAGAAAGAAGAAGAAGAAAGTTTTAAAATACTAAAAGGGTGAATTTTATGACATGTGGATTACTTCTCAATTTTTTTAAAAAACTGGGCTGATATGAATACATACCTTAGTAAGCAGGCTATCCTGATCAGAAACAGGCAAACAAATATATGCTTAATGTCATTAACAAGTAAAGAAATGCAAGTTAAAACCTCAACTATTAGAGTAGCCAAAGCTAAAACTATAACTGGCAATACCAAGTACTGGTGAGGATGTAAAGCAACCAGAATTCTCAGACATCACAGGTGACAAGGTGCCACAGTATAGTCACTCTTGAAAACTTATTGGTGGTTTCTTGTAAAGTTAAACAGACACCTCTCATGTGACCCAGTTATTCTACCCCAAGTTTTCACCCGAGAAAAATGAAAGCATTTATCCAAGTAAGGATTGATCGATCACGTGAATGTTTATAGCCAATTTATCTGTAAGAGCTGAAAGCTGAAAACAACACAAGTATCCTTGGAAGGGCAAATAAATAAACAGTGGTACAGTTGTACAATGGAATACTTTTCAGCCATAAACAAGAATGCTTTCTTGATAAATATACATTAAATGTACATCAAACAAAGACATTTAATAAACAAAGACTTTACTGCTGCTGTTGTTAGTCACTAAGCCCTGACCGACACCTTTGCAACCCCATGGACTGTAAACCACCAGGCTCCTCTATCTATGGGATTTGCCAGACAAGAATACTGGAGTGTGTTATCATTTCCTTCTCCAGGAGATCTTTCCAACCCAGGGATCAAACCCAGGTCTCCTGCATTATGTGAATTATTTTACTGCTGAGCCACTAGGGAAGTCACCCTAAAGCTGACAGAAAAACAAATCTCAAAGCATTATGTGTATATGTTTCCATTGATGTGACACTCTGAAAGAGGCAAAAGTATCGTGACAGCAAACAGAACCCTGGTTGCCGAGAGTGGAGTGAGGATTTGGCTACAAAGGGGCATTTCAGCGGGTACTGGGGAGGGTGACAGAATCCTGACTGTGGTGGTGGTTATGTGACTCCATGAATGTGTTAAAAATTCTTCAATCAACACACCCACACATGGACACACATACATAACATTTAAAATGAAAAAGAGAGGAAATAAATGGTTCCGGATCAATAATCCAACACTTCAGAAGATGCCAACATGGTATGCTCCCTTCTTAATGAGATTTGTGATCTAACTAAAAAGACAAAATGAGCAAATTCTGGGGAGCTATCACTAAGCATAATATTAATTCCTGTCATTTGTTAAGCACTTACCCTGTGCCAGGTCTTTTAGTGATGCTATCTACCATCTCATCCTCCCAACAATATTATGAGTCAGAGAAATGGTGTCAAAGCCAGGAACGACTCCAATGGCCAGCTACCCTGCACGTAAAGCCAGAAGAACAGAACCGTTTCCATCTTTGTAGGGTCTCTATCAGAAATCAGGGTTCCAGAAACACACTGGCACGCCATTTTTCACAACAACTGCTTTGTTGCTGATGAAGACGCAAGGGTATTTTTTAATGTGTATGCCTCATCACGACAACAAAACCGTCTCAGCACAAACTTAAGTGATGGCTCATATGATCCCATCACTTCTTGCTGCCATGTGGTACACAAATGGCTTCTGATCTAAATAGAAACTGTTGGCAACTTCTCCCCATAAGGAAACGAGAGGTAACTGTCTAGTCTGGAAAATTAGATTGCATCCATCAGAAATGTAGTTAAGGTACAACCAGGACCGCAGAGACTCCCCTATAAAGCAAAAATACAGTCAACATACTAGAAGCTGGAAACATACTGATGTTTCTCAACCCTGAATTCACACTTAGTGCATTGATAACTTTCAGCATCATTAAAAAACAGATATTTTCTAGGAAACAGGTTCCCCAGGTCTGAAGGAGGAAGTCGAGGCTTTCCTAAAATGCTCATTTCTGGGTTTCATGTCCCTGTTTCAAGCCCTGCTTGTTTATCAGATGAAGAACCAACATTAGCTGGGTCTCAAAGCCTTCCCTACCCTACCTTCTCTGGCCACATACCAGGAAACCCAGCCATCATCTTGCTAAGCTTTACCTCTCACAGTCTCAGCCATCATGGGGATAATGGCTTTCCTAGCTCTACATTTTCTGGGGAGGAACTCTGATTGGCTCCTCCTCCATCAGATGACCATGCTTAGACCAACCAGCTGTGACCAATGAGGCAGACAAAGCTATGAAATGGGGCGACGGTGGAGCAAAAAGACAAGGCAGTATTTCCAACCCAAAGAAAGCCTCTTTTGACCACCCCCAGGGTTCTGTTCCTCCTGAACTCTTTACCATAAAAGCTAACAGGTACTGAATACTTATTATGTGCTGAGCCCCTTACACCACCTTCACGTGACGTTTGATGACATAAACGTTATCATGCCTATAACTGAAAAAGCTGAAGCACATGGAGGTTACGTAACTTGCCCAAGATCTCACAATTAACAAGTGACAGAACCGGGGCCTGGGCTGTGACCACAGGGCATCATTTCTAATTTTTGAATATGTACTGTCTGATCGGGTATTTATCATTTCACTCTTATTCCCATCTCTCCAGCTAGACTAGGGATGGAAGTCAGGTCTTCTCACTCTCTCTCTATGCCTACATCTTAGCCTCGGACCTACCCTGCAATCAAAGCCCAGCAGTGCCAGCGCCCCAGGTGACATGCGATCAGAGTGCCTGCCAAGGAAGGAACAGATGGGTCTGCTAAATGGTGAAATCAAGTCCCTGCCACTGTAATGGCAATAAGCATTCCACATAAAATAATTACTTCCAGTTTGCTTGGCGGATTGGACGAAGTCTGGGGGAAGGTTAATTTATCTTTCACAACTTTGAGCCTTCAAGCTGTGGTTTCCCAAGTGAAAAGGGCCTCTCTTCAATGATTCTTTGCAAGATCCATTTAATCATGACAGAATTACCTCCTCATCACTGAGTGGCAAAGTTTATTTGGAGTCCACTTGCCAGAGAGGAACCAGAATGGAGGGGATTATTTAAGTCACATGGAAATTTAAGTCTATAGCAAAAGTCTACGATACAGTAGGTAGAATACTTAAATAGCATCAAGTTCTAGATACCATGTAAAATCTGTGTAGTGATTTTCTCATCTAAGGAATGGGTACAACCACATATAGCCAATATATTTACAGAATATGAAGGATATTACATAAGATAAAGTTTACTAAATAAAACCTAGAATGGTTAAAGGTGCTTAGATACTTCCAGGAACAGAATCCAGTCATTGATAGAGCCTTTTAGTCTAAGCTCAAATGGCAGAACTTTCTGTCTTTCCTTGTAATTAATGCTTCCACCCTTCTTCATCACCTCTATTTTCTGAGGCTCTGCCTTTCTCCCTTTAGAACCATCTGTTAAGATTTTTGCATTGAGAGGGTCGGAAAAGCCAACTTTTTTGTTTATGTGTCTTCAATAAACAAATACCTACTCCCACTGAATGGCAAAGGTCTAATATGGATCAGAATTTGATGTCATCATATTATCTGATTCAATTCAACCCAATCTCTTTTTCAGGGAAATTTGGTTTGTCATTGCAATTCCTGGTGGCCAAAGCAAAGATAGGACATGGATTTCATCCACAAATGCCTTATCTGGTACCTCAGACAGACACTAATCCTAAAGCAGCCTTGCCTACTCAGTCTGGCCAGAAGCTACTCTCCAGTAGTAGCAAGAAGATAATTCCACACACTAGGAAGACAAGCACAGCGTAGTAAATGTTTGTAGGGATCTGTCAGTGGTGGGAGACATCCAATATATTTTCTAAAAGAATACAGAAATAGGTATAATCATAGAAGCAAAAAAAACTTTAGCTGACTTGGAAAATGGCCTTAACTACCCCTTATGTTTTGAGGCAACATGTATTCTTGCAGTCTCCCCAACAGCTAGATTCCCTTCTACTGTTCAAGTCTTTTGTGTGTAACTTCCTTTCCCCAAGTCCAAGTAGTTTTCTGAATTTAGAATTTAAGGTTGACAGTCCTTCTATTTCAATATTTGAAAAATGTCAAACATCATTTTTCTTACATCCATGGTTTCAAAAGACAAATCCACAATCACTTGAATTCTGTCTTCTCCTTAAGCTATCCTTTGTCTCTCTCTAGTCGCCTTCAAGATGTTTAATTTGTCTTTAGTTTTCAGTACGTCAATTGTGGTCTGTCTTGGCATAGATTTCTTTATGTTTATCCCATTTGGGATTAACTCAGCTTTGTAAACATGTAGGTTCATGGTTTTTGCCAAATTTACCAAGTTTCGGTTTTTATTTCTTCAAATATTTCAATACTGCTCCATCTTTCCTCTCCTTCAGGGACTCCAGTAGTACATATGTCAGCTCTTTTTGTTGTCCCACAGGTTCCCGAGGACTTTGTTCATTGTTCTTTCCATTTATTTTCTCTCCTGTTTAAACTGAGGAAACTTTATTATTCTGTCCTCAAGTTTACAGATTTTATCCTCTGTCATCTCTACTCTACTATTCACCCATCCACGGAATCTTTTATTTCAGTTATTTTATTTTTCAGTTTTATAATTTCCATTTTGTTCTTTTTTTATAACTTCAACTTTCTGCTGACATTTGATATTTTTTCATTTGTGTCAGGAGAATTCATAACTGCTATAAGACGGCTGCTTTAAAATCCTTGTCAGATAATTCTGCTTTATTGTAGTCTTGGCATCTATTGATTGCCTTTTCTCACTCAAGATGTGATTTTCCTCATTCTTGGTATGAACAGTGATTTTTTTTTTTTTTTATTGTATCCTGGGAACTTTGGATATTGTATTATGAGAGTCTAGATTCTATCTAATCTACTTTTTTAAGTAGGAAGTCCTCCTGTTGTAATGTAGTATGAGAGCTAAGTAAAATGGAATAAAGTATATCCCTTAAAGAGTTATTTCAAGCATTTACTGAAGTAATGTATGCAAAGCAGTTCAACCGATGCTTAGCATGTTGTGAGTTCTCACTAAATGAAGAGAAGAACTGACATAATTGATACAATTGAATAACTGATAATGGTTGCTAACTGCAGGACAATGTCTTCTACTTGTCTTTTATCTTTCATAGGACTGAGCTCACAGTAAGTGCCTAGTGAATACACCACACTAATAAAGGTATCAGGAAGGAGCAGATTAAACCTGCTAACTCAATTTCTTATCCCACAACGACACTTGTTTTAATATGAAGATTAGAGCTGGCTGACCAACGGCATTCTCACCATTTGCTGTCACACAACATAACATTACTGTCTCTTCCACGTCTGTCTCTCTAGGGACTCCTGTATCAAAAGCAATTTCCCATGGGACTGACATCCTTAGCTGCACAGAATAAAAATCCTTTATCCACAATGATGCGGATAGTCTTCCCTCCCTCCTCTAGTCCACTAGTTTCCTATTGCCACTTTTAAAAAATATAACCAATAGAACTTGGATTCAAGTAATAAATGTATGAGGAATGGAGGGCAGAAAATTGTCAGATGACACTGATAGCAATATTGTACTTATGGACTCATATTAGGTTTTTGAGACAGTTAAATGGAGAGAAATGCAGACAGACTGGTGGTACTCTGTACTCACACAGATGGCGAGAATCGCCCCTGCCATGCTGCCAGAACCTCAGTAAAGAGGGGCTCTGAAGAGAGTGTATCTGAGGGCAACTGTGTTGGAGGAACTTCTCTTATTCTAAACCCTAATTGTGAACATCATTGGAAACAATGGTCAAGCATTCCCCTCTATCTCATCTACCACTCTATAGCTGGACTTTTCATTCCACTGCCATTAGCATATCTAAATAGGTATTAGTATATCTAAATATAATATATAGTATATCCCTATATACTAATATAGGGATTAGTATATCTAAATATCTAAATACTATTAGCATATCTAAAATGACATTTTTGTATCACTGATCCTTGAGCTATCAAGGAATTTCTTTTTCTTCAACACTAACCTCCTCAATGGTAAAGAATCCACCTGCCAAGGCAGGAGACTTGGGTTCAATCCCTGGGTCAGGAAGATTCTCCGGAGAAAGAAACGGCAACCCACTCTAGTATTCTTGCCTGGAAAATCCCATGGACAGAGGAGCCTGGTGGGCTACAGTCCATGGTGTCGCAAAGAGTCGGACATGACTGAGCAACTGAACAACAACAAACAACAACAACCTCCCGTTAATCTATTTTGTGGAGTATGGCAGTTTATTTAGTCCTATTCCCACTTCAGTCCACCATGCTTTATTACTCTGGAGGAGCACTTCCCAACAGGAGGCAGTTTTTCCCCCAGGGGATATGTGACAATGACTGGAAGCATTTCTGGTTGTCACAACCTGGAGAAGAGAGGAGAGATACAGGCCAGTGCTATCAGCATCTAGTGGATAGAGGCCAGGGATGTTGCCAAGTATCTTACAACATGTAAGATGATCCCCATCCCCCAAAAAAGTATCTAGTCTAAAATATCAATGAAAATCAAAGCTGTGAAATCTGCCTGGAGACGGGAAAACAAAGCTATCTCCCAAGACAGAAATATCTTGCAGCTAGAGTTCCACATGTACTTAACTGGAAAGCAGAAGTGAGATCCATGAGGCCACAATGGTAAAGCCCTCCCGCAAGCTCACTTGAAGTTTTTCTGCCGAAGTTGTGGTTCTAGCTCTATTCTGAGTGTCAAGTGTTAGAAGCATCAAGGTTTCCACTGAAAGTATGCTACACCTGACTGGATTTTCTCTTGGCTTCTCTGCTCCAGGCTGTGTAGCATTTAATTTTCTTCCACTAGCTCTCCTAGAAATTCTTGTAAGTGACTTAATGACCTATCATAAATCCTTTCCTACTTAAACTAGTTAGAGTGCATTATTTTGTCTGCAATTAAAGAAGCTAAGTAATACAGCAGATGATTATAGGCAATCAATCTTCAAGGAAATGGGAAATATGAGATTGATTAGGGCCTGGTTGAGTCTGAAATCAATGCAGATTCAGTTAGCATTAGAAAATGGAACTCTTGTAAGGTTTTGGAGGGCTAAGTGGATGATGCTAGAGACCATTACAAGACACAAAGAATGAAAAAATAGAGTGGATTAATACAGTAGATTAAGGATGGTTACAAATTCTGTGACTTATCCATCTGTTCCCTCCTTCCCCCAAACTGCAATTGTCTCTTGATTTCAGTGAATACAATACAGCAAAATTAGTCCTGTATAACTACGGAGGCGGGGCCTTAGGTCTGCAGTAACTGCCTTTCCCTCTTAGAACATTCTCTTTTGGAAGCCAGTCACCATGCTGTGGGGAAGCACAAACAATCAGGAAGAAAGGCTTGAGAGAGCAGAACCAAGGTGTCCTTAGCTGACAACCTCACCTAAATCTTCAACCAACATCCAGAATCTACTACCAGCCTTTTTTTTTTGTCACCTGTCTTGAATATTCCAGTCCACGGTGACCCTCAGATTGTTGTCCCAGCAGTCACCACTAAATCCAGTCAATCCACAAAATTGTGAGAGGCAGTAACTGGTTACTGTTGTAAGCCACTAAGCTTCAGAGTGGTTTATTACGTAGCAACAGATTACCAAAATGGTTGGCTAATTCTAACTGCACAGGCAAGTCTAAAAAATAAAATGACAAATTAAAGATTTCATTCCCTATTTAAGGCATAATTAGAGAATCACAGTTTCGATGAATAACCTAAAAGGAGGTGGCTACAAAAATAAGATGTCAAGCCTAATCTTGTGGGTTGCTCAACATTCAACACAGATTAATTAAACAGCCTCACTGGATTTCTTATGTACAAATTAGAAAATGATTTGGAAAGAAAAGGATGTTTAGAATAAGAATGATGAGAGTGAAGAGGGTTTGAAGGCTTCTGAAGACCTCTAACTTTCCAAATGTGACCTCCCATCGCCAACAGAAGCAGCCCATCTTTAGCTGTCTGATGAAGCGGGCCCTGCTTCCTAAAACCAATAAAAGCCTCATTGAAGAGAGTTACTATCACAGAAATCCAACTATTTATTTGACTCAATATACTACAGGGGCTTCAGGCTTAAAACCAGAGTCAGATCTCAATCTGCCCTGGGTTGTCCATTTTGGAGTAAAACTAGAAAAGAAGGGACACGCTAAAAGAATGCCAAGATTTTGCTAAACTATGTCAACACAGCCCAGGAAACATATGTGAGATTAAAGAGGGAGTAACATAACTCTTGGAGAAGGCAATGGCACCCACTCCAGTACTCTTGCCTGGAAGATCCCATGGATGGAGGAGGCTGGTGGGCTGCAGTCCACGGGGTCGCAAAGAGTCGGACACGACTGAGTGACTTCACTTTCACTTTTCACTTTCATGCATTGGAGAGGGAAATGGCAACCCACTCCAGTGTTCTTGCCTGGAGAATCCCAGGGACGGTGGAGCCTGGTGGGTTGCCGTCTATGGGGTTGCACAGAGTCGGACACGACTGAAGCGACTTAGCAGCAGCAGCAGCAGCAACATAACTCTGAATATGACTGAATTTAGTGATGTGGGTTTATCTACCAGAGATTCTAATATCAGTGGGCTCATTCAAGCAGCTGGGAGTGGTTCCAGATGACGGACAGAAATTTTGACTCTGTGGTGTTATACTGTAAATAAAGTCAATATTCATGATATAATGTAGAAGGAAGATGACAAAGATGCAGGGAGAAAGGATGTTGGAGCAAATTCATTATATTCCATTCTACTCACCCACCTTTGAGAGCGTTCAAGAACACTCCCTTACCAAAGCAGTGAGAAATACACTGACAACAGAAGCAGCAGAATCTTTGAAAAGGGCTGTAGTGGCTTCTACTCCATGCTAGAAGTGAAGATTCAAGACACTGTCATTGAAAAGCACCCTCTGATTTCAGTGGGGTTGATGGCGTGGCACAACCACCAGAGGCAAAGTTAGTATGATTACTGTAACAGGCAGCATGGCTGGAAGGCTGATCAGAAGGGTGATCAGCGTGGCTGGAAGGATGACCCAGAGGGGTTTCTGTTGGGGGTCATTTTTGAAGGTTTTTTTTTTTTAATTGAAGTATAGCTGATTTAGATGTAGTCATTAAACAAACCTCAGACGTTATCATTAAAATACACATTTTCTAATTTTTATATGGTTGCTATTACAGCAATTATATAATACAAAGAGACTGAATTTATAGTAATGACTATTATAATTAGCATTTTTATAATCCTAGTTATGGTTGAATATTTTTATGTATTTATTGATCATTTTTGTCTCTTTAGTTATTTTCATGATCTTTCCTAATTTTTTAGAAAATGAATAAGCATAATTTTAATATAAAAAAACCTATTTGAGTACATGTAACTTTTTGTCTATTACACATAATTCATCTTAGTCTCCTATTTGGGTTTTAACTCTTATTCTATCAATTTTTAGATTTTTGTATTCTAATGTAGTCATATTTGCATGTACATATAACTTAGGAGTTCTTTATTTTTTATAGGAGACTTCCCCATTATGAGATTAGATTTAAATCAAATTATGTTTCAATTTAGTTATTTTTGTTTAATACTTGAAATATTTACATTGTCATTCCATTTGTATATTATTCTTGACTCCGCCTTCAGAAAATCTCTATGTTCAAATAATCCAAAATAGAATAAAGCACTCGAGGAAGTATTTTCTGTCTTTCTAATATTTGATGTACATTTTTCCCAATACACTTATTCTCTCTTTATAATATAACATAACCTAATATTGTAACTGGAGCAGGAAATGACAACCCACTCCAATATTCTTGCCTGAAGAATCCCATCAACAGAGAAGCCTGGCAGGCTACAGTCCATGGGGTCACAAAGAGTCAGACACAACTAAGCGACTAACACAGTTGATTTATGTTTTATTGATAACTGTTCAGTGGGAAAGAGGAGATGCATAGAACTTTGAAGCACCACTGGACTGAATTCTTCTGAATTATCACTAATCTGGGACCTCACAATGCAATTATGGACCAAGGGTTAGAGTGGGGTTGATAGTAGAATTTAGGCCTAAGCCACATAACCGTGGGTTCAATGGATACATGAACCCATGTTGATTATTTCACTAGTTCCTGAGTTCACAGTAGGAATAGATATTCTCAGAACACTGTTCGAGTGAGAGGTTTATGGGAAAAGGATTGAAGGGAAGCTCCTTACCTCTGTACAACAATAGTAAACCATAAACAATCCTAATCCCTATAGGAATACAGAGATTAGTGCCAACAACCAAGTCTTGGAAGATCAACCCTATCACAATCTCATTTAGTTTGTCTATTTAATCTCAGCAGAAGATGGATGGATCTTAGAGCATTACAATGGCTTATTCTAAGCTTAATTAGGTGTTGACTTCAATTGCAGCTACTATTCCAGATGTAGTCTTCTCAGTGGAGTAAATCAATACAGCCTCTGGCACCTAGTGTGCAGATATTGATCTGTCTAATGCATTTTTCTCTATCCCCATTAGCAGAAAATATCAAAAGTAACTATTAAGTAACCCATAAGGCTGCCAATTTAGAGGGAACGTCAGAGCAAGAGAAGACTCTCCAGCTGGCCCAGCTCAGTCAGGTGGCCTTTATGATTCCTCAGATCCAGTGGTGATGTTTGATTTGCGAATGGTCCAGGTACTGTTAAAGGCTTGAGGCAACAAATGTTAGGAGAATCAGAGTTGCAGCCTTTAGAGTTGGTAGCAAAGCCATACTCTTTTCTCCTTTGAAAAAAACAGCTTTCTCAAAGCACCTAAATGCCATGAAGTCATAAAAACAGAGCTTGCTATCATGAAGTGGATGTTGTCTGATTTACCGAACCATAAAGTCAGAGAGGCCCTGCAGTGGTCCATCATCAAGGAGATGTGATATATATAGAATTGGGCTTGAGCAGATATTTAAGGTGTAAGTTATTTTCACTCTCAGCATAATTATTCCTGCCACACTGCAGTCCCAGGACTCATAAGGAGTCCTTATGATCAGATGTCTGAGGAGGAAAATCAGGCCTGATCAATGGTGGCAGTGAGAAATGGATAGCTGTGCCATTTCAGACCCACTCAAGAATGACCTTAAAGGACAATGGAGAATGGGAGTTTTCCAGTAGGTAGGATTTTAAGGACTTCGTCTCATGATGCAAGGTCTGGGCATTTGGAAAGAATAAGATTCCCTGATTGGTAACAAGAAGGTTTTAATGAAGGTTGGATGATTCTAAATGGGCTCAGAATATGAGAGTACTTTTGTTCCATGTGAGTGTTCAGAAAAGAACCCCACTGTATAAGTTCTCAAAAATAATGCTGCAAATCATATCCCTGTGGATGTCTGTCAACGTTTTTCTAGACACTAATGAATGGGTTCATGGACAAAGTGGTCACGGAAGCAAAGACAGAAGAAATGCACAGGCTTAATAACAAAACTAATTCTGGCTATCACCATCAATCAGTGCACCAGGGTTTTAAATACTGCATCATTTTCTGAGGACCAGACTGCTACCTGGTGGCAACTGATTTCACTGGAACTTTTCCTTTATGAAGGAACAAAAATGTGCTCTTACTGGAATAGATATTTATTCTCTCTATGGATTTGCAGTCCGTGTTCACCATGTCTCCCACAGTCCCACCAGGCACAGAATCTCTAAACGCTTTGTTTATGATCATGGTATCATACACAACACTGTCTCTTTATTTTACCACAAAAGCAGTAAGGCAGTATCTAATGTACATGAGGATTTACTTGTCTTTCCATGTACCCCACTATCCACTGGAGCTGGTCTTGCAGAATGATAAGAGTGATCTACTGAATTATCAGCTGTTGGAGATAATATCTTGAGATACCAGATAACTGTCCTATAGCATGTAACATGTGCGTTGAACAAACAAGAGACCAATATTGTGGTGACATTTCTCTCACAGACTGAAGAGACAAGAGATAGAAACACAAACAGGAAGGTGAATGGCTCCTTTCACCACAACTAGTAACCCCTAAAAAGGTATTTCTTTTTTATTTCCACAGCCCTGATATAGCAGTCTTGATAATTCAGGCAGAAATATCTTCTTCCATAAAGGACACGTATGTTCCATTGAATATGAAGTTGAAAGTCCCTGTTGGCCACACTATGTTCCTCAAAAGAAAGTGCTGGCTAAGATGATCAAGCCTTACTCTGAAGGAGAAAGAGAATTTAAGAGAGGGACCCAAAGGTTCCTATTACTACCATTTTCAGTGATAAAACTTAATGAGAGATGACAGAAACAGCAACTTAGTAATACCAAGACTTGTACCCCTAGAAATGAATGAGTCAGTAGATAAACCCCAAGGTAATATGAACTGGGATGCAGAGGAAAAAAATTTTTAACTCTAACTATGAGCTCATGACACACTGCAGAATCAAAGACTGAAGATGTTACCCATACTTATCCTTATTCTAATATCTAGATACTTATATTAACTAATTTTATTTTCCCTATTATTTCATACGATGAGTGTTCACAGTAATTACCTTTACAAATTAAGGTATAGTTTACAAGTATCAAGATAGATTATGACCAGAAAAATAAGGTAACATCACTCAAGAGATGAATCCAATGACTGATAAGAATTTGGATCTTACCTTTTGGATATGAGGATGAGCCGCTTTGCTTGTTTGAGAGGTAGGTTTCATTATATTAAGCAAGAGCATGTTATTGATATTCTTATTTTCTGGAAGTTTCGGTGGAATAGAAAGAGTAGGTATCCTGCTGAATATACAATGGACAAGAATATGATAGAAAATGCAGAATGGCTCACCCACTACTATTCTAAACTCCTTGTATTTCTTTTTCACAGTAGAAGTCACAAAACCAAAGACAGCATTTCCCAGACTCTCTTGCAGCTATGGTTCTGCAAATAGCTTCCCCTCATCAAGTAGACCTATCTGTTTGAGATTAAAAGGATGAAGCAAATATCACAAGGCTGAGACCACATGACTCTTCTGGCACACATAATGCAAGTGTTTCCTTCTTCTGTGATAGTTATGTCCATGTTTCTCATGATCATTCCCTAGTTTCATGAGCGTGGACTTAGGCCAGTGGCAGAAGTATGGTTCTAGCTTGGCAGGGTAGACCATTTTTCCCAGTATGTAGCATCCAAGCTTGATCCCCCAACTCCCCCAGACCTTAAATGAACTACTTTGTATCATATATCAGCATGGATCTGGTATGCACAACTAAATCCCTGATTAATATATGGAGAAAGATAAACATTCAAATAGAAGAGTTTAGCTTAATTGTCTCTTTCTCTGGAAAAGCTTCCTTCTTCTCCTATGCACTTAGGCAAATTCTAGGTGGTCTTGCTATAATCTCTAATAGTTATTTATTTTCCTCACCATAGCATTTGACACTGTTGTCAAGGCAGTGTTAGATCCTCCCTCCCCTCCACTTAAAATGGATATATTTTGGTAATAACTCCCTGTAATTTACTCATATTCTGATGAGAGCACATGGGGTTTCCTTTAGCAAACATCCTTCTCTCACTGTCAGTTCAGGGTATTCGGGCATGTAACCCCAAACTGGTCAATCAACATTGGCCCTGGCAACAAGTCTACTTGTTTCAGAAGTAGACTGTGATGCAAAGTAGGACCAGAGTATGAACTTTTTGTTGGAACTATTACAAACAAGATGTTCTTGCACTGGGCTCCCTGAGGTAATAATATATTCTGTTATTTCTTGCTATATTAGTTATCACTTGAAAAGAAATACAATAAAACCAACAAAACACAGAATTCAGATATAGAGAATGAGAGGTCAGTTCTGATGACATTATTTGACCACCATGAAAAAAAAAATCAAACAGTACAAAGAAAATGCAAACCCCATCTGAAACCTCATCATTCAGAGACAGTCTCCATTAACATTTGTATGATATATATATATATATATATCATAAGAAAGAACAAACACAGTTTTTCATAAATGAGATCATCTTATGGAAAAACTTGAACAAATTTTTGGCCAACCCAATATATACTATTTTATTATAAATTTTTTTCTTTTTATTCTGTAATTTAATTTTGTTCCCCTTTCCCTGTTTCTTCTCTCCTCACTTTTTAATCCTCTGCCCCACCTCCCAGCAACTGTTATAGGCCTAGTGTATTTATTCCATACATTTCTTCTTGATCAAATACATATATGCATTAATATATGTATTTAGAATTATAGTTATTGTTTCTCATTATTATAAAAATGGTATCATACTGTACACCTGACTTTGCATATAACTTTCCTCACTTAACAATACATTATGAAAATTCATCCAAGTTAAATGATATTTAAGCTATTATTTTTTAAATTAATTTATGTATTTTAATTGGAGGCTAATTACTTCACAATATTGTAGTGGTTTTTGTCATACATTGACCTGAATCAGCCATGGGTGTACATGTGTCCCCCATCCTGAACAACCCTGAGGGATGGGATGGGGAGGAAGGTGGGAGGGGGTTAAGCCATTATTTTTATTGATTACAATTCATATACTGTGGATGAATAAGCCACATTTCACTCAGCCATCCCTTTGTTATTTGATAGTTTGTTTCATTTTATTTTTCTTTTTTTCCCCACCCCACTACAAGCTATGCTAGAATAAAGACAATATAATACACTGGTCTTTTTTTTTTTTTTTTTTAGCAGCAGATTCCCAGGAATGGTATTGCAGGGAAGGGATATTGCCAGACTGCCTTCCAACAGGCTGCAACAGTTTCCATCTCCATCAGCAATGTGTGAGTGCCTCCTTTTCCTTGGCACATCACCAGCATGAGGTGATAACGCACTTGAAATGTTTGCCTTATATCTTTAATTAGAAATACTGCTGGCTAGCAGTGAGGTTAAGCATCTTTTCATATGCTTCTCATCCATTTGGATTCTCTCTTCCCTAAAGAACTCTGAGTTGTTGGTCTTTTTATTATCAATTTGATGATGCACAGGATACAATGTATAAAATCACAAGATACTCTTTTAGAAAAATCTGCAAAACATATATGTAATATATATATGATATATATGTATGAGACAAATATACATATGACAAATGACTAGTTAATAGATCTAATATACTAAGAAGGTCTTTATGATTCCAAACTTTCACCCTCACAATGAAATATGGCAATGAGATAAAAATTCACAATGAAATATGGCAATGGGAACAATGAAAAAGATGGTTGATTTGCTCAGAGATCCAGAGATCCCCAAAGCATACCTGCTCAGAGATCCCCATAGCATACCTGAGAAGAATTCAGAACCCCTAAAAAGTCTGGTGGTGAAGAGCAAGTTTTGTTTATCCCAAATAGGAGAAAGTAATGGAAAGTATGAACTGAAAATGATGAAGAGGAAAGAAGAGGCTGGAGCTTTAAATAATATGAGTCAAGGCATGGCTGTGCTGCTCAGGCTTAGAGTCAAAGGTGGGAGTGAATCAGAGCTTGATAAAGGTCACCCTTAATCCGCCTTTTCTGCAACTCCCATGCTGTTCACCACTTTTAACTACAGCGGGGGTGTCTGATCACCCATACCATGCAGAGGCCCAGATCTTCGTTCATTTGTTCTTCCAAGCAGACCTAAAAGGTAGAGTGCCTTTGTGGTCCACAGAGCTGGCAAGAAGACCAAAAGTCACAGGAGAAAACGGTTTGCAGTGAGACCCTGGGCCACTCCTCACAGCTGCCAAGCCTTGAATTGTTCTTGAATTGTTCAAGTTGCCATAACAATGTGCTACTGTTAAGTATAAAGGTGACCCTACTGGTCCACCCCAAGAGGGCAGCTTAGACTGGTTTCCTGCACATATGATGAGCTGTTGAAACATAATCAGAGAAGACTAAATATGGCAGAAACATAGAAACCAACCAAGTCAGTATACAGCACATTCATATACTCGGCAGACATCACCAATCAATCCAAGACCCTTTTATTTTGAGCCTGAACACAGCTCCACAATTCTTCATTCAATGCTCCTTAAACATGGATGCATGTTGGAACATGAGACTAACACAATCTGACATCCCTGACCAACCTTTAGATGATAAAGGAGAAGTTGAGAGGGGGAAATGAGTTATCCAGTAGCACAAAATGAGCAAGTATCAGAGCAAGGGAGAAAGTTCAGTTCAGTTCAGTTGCTCAGTCATGTCCAACTCTTTGCGATCCTATGAACCACAGCACAGCAGGCCCCTCTGTCCATCACCAACTCCCGGAGTCTACCCAAACCCATGTCCATTGAGTCAGTGATGCCATCCAACCATCTCACCCTCTGTCGTCCCCTTCTCCTCCTGCCCTCAATCTTTCCCAGCATCAGGGTCTTTTCAAATGAGTCAGCTCTTCGCATCAGGTGGCCAAAGTATTGCAGTTTCAGCTTCAACATTAGTCCTTCCAACAAACACCCAGGACTGATCCCCTTTAGGATGGACTGGTTGGATCTCCTTGCAGTCCAAGGGACTCTCAAGAGTCTTCTCCAACACCACAGTTCAAAAGCATCAATTCTTTGGCACTCAGCTTTCTTTATAGTCCAACTTTCACATCCATACATGACCACTGGAAAGGGAGAATGAGGTTGGGAAAAAATCAGAAAAGGAAAAGAAATTCAATTTACTCAGTGTGTTCCTGCCATGTAACTGAGGCACTGTGCTTGCTGCTTTGCACATATCATCTTAGGACAGACCTCAGGTCCTGTAAGTGTGCGGTATCAGCTGTTCTCTTGATTAGTGTCCTCTATGGACAACAGTACAGACAAACTAGACACAGCGCTAAGATGATTGCTCCTACTGCGGCAATGGGCTGAGTGATGCTAACTAGGTCGTGGGTGCAGTGTGATGAAAGGCACGACCTTGCTATCATCACCCCCAGGCTCTAATCAGACATTTTCACTTTAGCATGATGACTTTGGACCTATGCCCAGAAAGCGTGGCACTCTTAAAGGCAGCTGCCATGCCTTATCAGGTGACAATCTCAGCCATGTACTTAATATGTACAAGAACCAGTTTGCTTGGCACAGAAAAATTCCTACTCCAGGACCACATGCTGTATCAGTAGGAAGTACTGTGCTTTCTCACCACAGCCAAGTGCTACCCTTTATCACAAAAAGAGCCAAATAAGAAAATGAAAAACTCAGTCCCTCCCCAAAACACACTCTACCACCATCACCACTGCTGACACTGGGCAAAATTATGGCAAAGACATAGGTGATGACATCATCGTCACTGAGGATGATGTTAAATTTATCTAACTATTAGACACTGTATGATTTCACTGTTTCATAAAATTTAGTCGGCATTTGCCAAACTCCTCTGGGATCTCAGAGAAAAAGACCTGGGGAAACAAATTCAACAGCACATGTTCAAGAACTATATTTTCAAATAATGCAACATGAACTTTGCAGTCTGACAGACACCGGTTCATGTCCTGACCCTGCCACTCAATTGTGTGACCCTGGGCAAGCTACTTTTCTGAGCCTCAGTTCCTTCAACTGTAAAACTGAAGGTGAATAATAATGAACTAATAGAAGGGCTTCCCTGGTAGCTCAGATAGTAAAGAATCCATTTGCAATACAGGAGACCTGGGTTCGATCCCTAGGTCGGGAGGATTCTCTGGAGAAGCAAATGGCAAGCCACTCCAGTATTCTTGCCTGGAGAATCCCATGGACAGAGGAGCCTGGCGGGCTACAGTCCATGGGGTCGCAAAGAGTTGGACACGACTGAGTGACTAACACTTTGAATAGGAGGCAAAATACTTCTCACAATCCTTAGCACACAATAAACTTTTTATATTTAATGTTATTAAATATTTTAGTATCAAGCCCAATAGTGTAATAATAACAATGATGCCAGCCAGGGTTCTTGGTCTTCCTCAATCATAGATACTAATTAGAGGCCAGACAAGAAATTCAGGCAAGGCTTTGTTTGGGCCCCTGCCGCACCAGGGAGCAGGGAAAACAAGTAACAGGTTTCCTTGTTGCTTGCTCCTGGAGTCCAGGTGAGCTGGTTCCTTACATGCGGTGAGGGTAGGGGTGCATCCAAGGGCAAGGTCAAAGGGGTGGCTCCGGTGTTCTGCCCACTTTTTGTGATGCTGTGTGCAAGGAGCATGCACAGTACCCCTGCTTTAGCTTCCAACTCTTCAGAAGTGGCCTCTGTGTTTTTTAGTCTTTTTGTATCTTTTATTGAGAATTTGCCCCAATTGCGCATGCACACAGTTATCTTTAGTCCCTTATAGTTTCTTTGTATTTTTTTGCTCAGGGAGACATCTGTCCAGGTGAAAGCACTGCAGCGCCACAGCAAAGGGTTCCAGGTCCCAGCCTGTCTCATTAATAGACGATTACTATTCCTGCAGTCCCCACAGTCATCCTCTCCACTCTTTCAACCCATTCTCACATTCTCCGAAATGAGACCACCCTACAGAGCACTTTTGTTCATTCCTTTTCCCAGGGAAAGGCCAACCCTTCCCCATCTATCCAGAAGGTTTCATCTTCAGAGTCAAGTTAAATGCCTCCTTCTGGGAAGCTCAGTCTCACCACCTAAAAACCGTCCTTTGTCTCTGACCTTCTGAACCATGCACTCTGGCACTTCTTTCAGTCAACACTGAAAGAACATCTATACTGTACTAAGATTTTTTTCATCACACTGTCTCCTATCACATAGGATTGCATTTGAGTCTTTGCACTGACTGGTTTTCCTAAACCATGTTTTCCTATTTCCCCTGCAACATCACATAATTTGATCCTCCCCATTTTACAAGTGTCAGATCAAATACTGCCTCTGCAGAACACGTCTCACTGTTTTCCAGTTGCATCCTACTCCCACCAGTTATTCTTCATCGGTTTTCTTCATTCGTTTACACAATTTTCCATATCCCTCCCCTACTGTAAGAGATAATCCATTAGAATAGGAATTTTACTTATTGTGTTCACTGCTGATCAACCAACACACAGAAAATTACCGAGCACATAGTATATACACAATAAATATTTACTAGGTGAATCAATATTTTTTCTTTATTCTTCCAATAATATTAGAAGCTTCAGGGCAATACCTTCTAGAGCAGATATTCCATTCATAATCAATTTACTGTGTCTGAGACAGCATTACTCAAGAGTTAAATAAAATAACTGGTAATATACAAACTCAGTGGGAAATAATATTAGAGTATATATCCTTGTCACATACTCACTAGATTATAAGCTACTTGGGGGTAAAAGTCATCTCTTTTTCATCCTGTGCTTCCTTTAGTGCCCAGCAAGCACCAGGAAATGCACATATATAATAACAGCTTAGCTGTGTCAAATGGAATTGAATAGAATAGCACAAGCATCTGCAGAAATGTTCAAACACACACAAGCAGCAACAATAAAACTGCAAACTCATACCCAGTTCCTCTGCAGCACTGGCTCAGATCTTAGAAAAGCACTATCTATAATTAGGCATTTTGTTCTTTTTATATCAGAGGGATGAGAAAGGAGCTCTTACTTTCTGGGTGGCTGGGGAAGCAGAAAATAAACCAGTGCCTGAAACAGAAATGAAGATGCTTCGATTCTTTGTTTTATCACCAGAACTCAGATTAAATGTGCCAGTCTGCATTTCCTCATTCTTAAATGGACCCTCTTTCCAGTCTCAGCCTTCTCATACCTGACCAAATATATCTCTTCCCACTGGAAGTCTAGGCTGATAACAAAATATTAGTCACATTTCCTGTCTAGGAAACATCATGTAGGTGCTATGGCTAATGATCTTCTTCTCATTAATTTATATATTAATGAGGAAGAAGATTGTTGTTCAGTCTCTCAGTCATCTCTGACTCTTTGCAAACCCATGGACTGCAGCACACCAGGCTTCCCTGTTCTTCACTGTCTTCCAGAGTTTGCTCAAACTCATGTCCATTACGTCAGTGATACCATTCAACCATCTCATTCTCTGTGGGCCCCTTCTCCTCCTACATTCAGTCTTTCTTTCCAATGAGTTGGCTCTTAACATCAGGTGGCCAAAGTATTGAAGTCTGCGTTTTAATACACTGTCTAGGTTTATTATAGCTTTTCTTTCAAGGAGCAAACTTCTTTTAATTTCGTGGCTGCAGTCACCATCCACAGTAATTCTGAAGTCCAAAAAAATAAAATCTGTCACTGTTTGCACTTTTTCCCAATCTATTTGACATGAAGTGATGGAACCAAATGCCATGATCTTAGTTTTTTGAATGTTGAGTTTTAAACCAGCTTTTTGACTCTTCTCTTTCACATTCAGAAGAGGCTCTACTCAAACTCTTCCAGAGAACTGAAGAGGAAGGTAAACTCCCAAACTCATTTTATGAGGCCACCATCACCCTAATACCAAAACCAGACAAAGATGTCACAAAAAAAGAAAACTACAGGCCAATATCACTGATGAACATAAATGCAAAAATCCTCAACAAAATTCTAGCAATCAGAATCCAACAACATATTAAAAAGATCATACATCATGACCAAGTGTGCTTTATCCTAGGGATGCAAGATTCTTCAATATTCACAAATCAATCAATGTGATACACCACATTAACAAATTGAAAGATAAAAACCATATGATTATCTCAATAGATGCAGAGAAAGCCTTTGACAAAATTCAACACCCATTCTGATAAAATCTCTCCAGAAAGCAGGCATAGAAGGAACATACCTCAACAAAATAAAAGCCATATATGATAAACCCACAGCAAACATTATCTTCAATGTGAAAAATTGAAAGTATTTCCCCTAAAGTCAGGAACAAGACAAGGGTTCCCAATCTCACCACTACTATTCAACATAGTTATGGAAGTTTTAGCCACAGCAATCAGAGAAGAAAAAGAAATAAAAGGAATCCAGATTGTAAAAGAAGTAGAACTCTGTTTGCAGATGACATGATCCTCTACACAGAAAACCCTAAAGACACCACCAGAAAATTACTAGAGCTAATCAATGGATATAGTAAAGTTGCAGGATATAAAATTAATACACAGAAATCCCTTGCATTTCTATACACTAACAATGAGAAAACAGAAAGAGAAATTAAGGAAACAATCCCATTCACCATTGCGACAAAAAGAATAAAATACTTAGGAATATATCTACCTAAAGAAACAAAAGATCTATATATAGAACACTGATTAAAGAAATCAAAGATGACACAAATAGATGGAGAAATAGACCATGTTCATGGATCCAAAGAACCAATACAGTGAAAATGAGTATACTACCCAAAACAATCTACAGATTTAATACAATCCCTATCAAGCTACCAATGGTATTTTTCACAGAATTAGAAAAAATAATTTCACAATTTGTATGGAAATACAAAAAAACCTCAAATAGCCAAAGCAATCTTGAGAAAGAAGAACGGAACTAGAGGAATCAACCTGCCTGACTTCAGACTATACTACAAAGCTACAGTCATCAAGACAGTATGGTACTGGCACAAAGACAGAAATACAGATCAATGGAATAAAATAGAAAGCCCAGAGAAATCCGCACACCTATGGACACCTTATCTTTGAAAAAGGAGGCAAAAATATACAATGGAGAAAAGACAATCTCTTTAACAAGTGGTGTTGGGAAAACTGGTCAACCACCTGTAAAAGAATGAAACTAGAACACTTTCTAACACCCTACACAAAAATAAACTCAAAATGTAATAAAGATCTAAATTTAAGACCAGACACTATAAAACTCCAAGAGGAAAACATAGGCAAAACACTCTCTGACATAAACCACAGCAAAATCCTCTACGACCCACATCCCAGAGTAATGGAAATAAAAACAAAAATTTAAAAATGGGACCTAGCCAGGACATGGAAGCAACCTAGATGTCCATCAGCAGATGAATGGATAAGAAAGCTGTGGTACATATACACAATGGAGTATTACTCAGCCATTAAAAAGAATACATTTGAATCAGTTCTAATGAGGTGGATGAAACTGGAGCCTATTATACAGAGTGAAGTAAGCCAGAAAGAAAAACACCAATACAGTATACTAACACATACATATGGAATTTATAAAGATGGTAACAATAACCCTGTATACGAGACAGCAAAAGAGACACTGATGTATAGAACAGTCTTTTGGACTCTGTGGGAGAGAGAGAGGGTGGGATGATTTGGGAGAATGGCATTGAAATATGTATAATATCATATATGAAACGAGTCGCCAGTCCAGGTTCGATGCACGATACTGGATGCTTGGGGCTGGTGCACTGGGACGACCCAGAGGGATGGTATGGGGAGGGAAGAGGGAGGAGGGTTCAGGATGGGGAACACATGTATACCTGTGGCAGATTCATTTTGATATATGGCAAAACCAATACAATATTGTAAAGTTAAATAAAATAAAATTTAAAAATAAAAATTAAAAAAATAAAATAAAAATGGGACCTAATTAAACTTAAAAGCTTTTGCACAACGAAGGAAACTATAAGCAAGGTGAAAAGACAGCCTTCAGAATGGGAGAAAATAATAGCAGATGAAACAACTGACAAAGAATTAATCTCAAAAATACACAAGCAGCTCAATATCAGAAACATAAATGACCCAATTAAAAAATGGGCCAAAGAACTAAACAGACACTTCTCCAAAGACATACAGATGACTAACAAACACATGAAAAGACGCTCAGCATCAGTCATTATCAGAGAAATGCAAATCAAAACCACAATGAGGTATCATCTCACGCCAGTCAGAATGGCTGCTATCAAAAAGTCTACAAAGAATAAATACTGGAGAGGGTGTGGAGAAAAAGAAACCCGCTTACGCTGTTGGTAGGAATGCAAAATAGTACAGCCACTATGGAGAACAGTGTGGAGATTTCTTAAAAAAACTGAAAATTGAACTGCCATATGACCCAGCAATCCCACTGCTGAGCATACACACTGAGGAAACCAGAATTGAAAGAGACACATGTACCCCAGTGTTCATCACAGCACTGTTTACAAACACTAGGACATGGAAGCAAGCTAGATATCTACTGGCAGATGAATGGATAAAGAAAGTTGTGGTACATATACACAACGGAATATCACTCAGCTATTAGAAAGAATGCATTTGAATCAGTTCTAATCAAGTGGGTGAAACTGAAGCCTATTATACAGAATGAAGTAAAGCAGAAAGAAAAACCAATATAGTATATTAACACATATATATGGAATTTAGAAAGATGGTAATGATGACCCTATATGTGAGACAGCAAAAGAGACACAGATATAAAGAACAGACTTTTGGACTCTGTGGGAGAAGGGGAGGGTGGGACAATTTGAGAGAATAGCATTGAAACATGTATATTACCATATGTGAAATAGATGACCCGTCCAAGTTTGATGCATGAAACAGGGCACTCAAAGCCGGAACACTGGGACAACCCAGAGGGATGGGATGGGGAGGGAGGTGGCAGGGGGTACAGGGATGGGAGACACATGCATACCTGTGGCTGATTCATGTCAATGTACAGCAAAAACCACCACAATATTGTAAAGTAATTAACCTCCAATTAAAATTAATCAATTATTTTTTTAAAAAAAGAAATAGAGAACAGACTTGTGGTTGCCAAGGGTGAGAGGGAGTGGGGGCAGGGAATGATTGAGAGTTTGGGATTAGCAGATACAAACTATTATACAAACTATTATCCTTGTTGGATAAACAACAAGGTCCTACTGTATAGCATTATATTCGATACCCTATGATAAACCATAATGGAAACGAATGTGAAAAGAATGTATGTATGTATAACTGAATCACTGTGTTGTACAGCAGAAATTAACACAACATTGTAAATCAACTATGCTTCAATAAAATATTAAAAAACAAACAAAAAAAAAGAGTTTCTTTAGTTCCTCTTCATTTTCTGCCATTAGAGTGCTGTCATGTGCATATCTGAGGTTGTTGATATTTCTCCCAGCAGTCTTGATTCCAGCTTGTGAGTCATCCAGCCCAGCATTTGCCATGATGTGCTCTGCATATAAGGTAAATCAGCAGGGTGACAATATACAGCCTTAGTGTACTCCTTTCCCAATTTTGAACGAGTCCATTGCTCCATATCCAGTTCTAACTGTTGCTTCTTGTCCTGCAGAAAGATTTCTCAGGAGACAGGTAAGGTGGTCTGGTATTCCCATCTCTAAGAATTTTCCACAGTTTGTTATATTCCACACAGTCAAGGCTTTTTAGCATAGTCAATGAAGCAGAAGTAGATGATTTCCTGGAATTCTATTGCTTTTTCTACCATCCAGTGGAACCTGGCAATTTGATCTCTGGTTCCTCTGCCTTTTCTAAAACCAGCTTGAACATCTGTAAGTTCTTGGTTCACGTACTGTTGAAACCCAGCTTGAAGAATTTTGAGCATTACTTTGCTAGCATGTGAAATGAGTGCAATTGTACAGTAGTTTGAACATTCTTTGGCATTGCCTTTCTTTGGGATTGGAATGAAAACTGACATCTTCCAGTTCTGCGGCCACTGTTGAGTTTTCCAAATTTGCTGACATATTGAGTGCAGCACTTTAACAGCATCATCTTTTAGGATGGGAAATAGCTCAGCTGGAATCCTATCACCTCCACTAGCTTTGTTTGCAGCAATGCTTTCTAAGCCCCACTTGACTTCACACTCCAGGATGTCTGGCTTTAGGTGAGTGACCACACCATCATGGTCATTATCTTAATGACCTATTTTGTATAGTTCTCCTGTGTATTCTTGTCACCTCTTCTTAGTCTCTTCTGAGGAGGAGGGTAGTAGCTACCGTTTATTGAATGCATATTATGTGGTTGATTCAATGTTAAGTGAGTTACACATGCCACGCTCTGTAGTTGTTATAAAAATCCTATGCCTAAGTATTATTGTTGTTGGTGTGTTTCCCTTTTTAAAAAAACTAAACCTGGGAATGGTGAAACCTGAGTATGGCATGTTGTTTGGTCCACAGTATTGTATCAATCACAATGACATTGATATGTCATGACATCATTGATATCAATACCAAATTTCTTGGTATTGATCATGTCCTTTTGAATCTGAGATAATATTGGGAGAAGCTGGGTGAAGAATGCAAAAGAATTTTGAACTATTCTTACAACCTCTTATGGGTATAAAATTATTTCAAAATAAAAACACTTTTTAAAAATAAAGAATAATCCTGGGACACAGGGTGATTATACAGCTTGTCCAGATCACAAAGTTTGTATATGAAGAGATCAATTTGAACCCATGTTCTTCTGGTTCTAAAGCCCAGGTCTTAAGGGCTGCAGTCCATGTTCCTGTCTTCTCCGGTTTTCCTTTCAGGTAACATGAGCCCTTTAGCACCATGTTGTTCTCCTTACACTGGTCACTGGGAAGCTCGGGGTTAAGTGGTGCCAAACTGCAGCATAATTGGAATGCCTATTTCATTTCTCTAGGTCTATTTCCTTCCAGCATTTATCCAACTTGGTCTTTCACAGACTCATTTTTTTCACTTTTTTTGTCTTTTAGCAAACTAGCTAAACCTTTTTGGAAAAGATTCCAGGTTATAAATAAAGTTAAGAATCTTTCTCCTCAAGTTTCAAGAATATTCTTACCCTTGATTTTCTGAAACCAGAGATTACTTGGTACCACTCAGTTAGCATCTCTGAGTCCAGATCCTAAAACAGGGAGGCACTCGAAGCAAGAGATGAGATAGAAAACAATGGCTTCAGGTTGCAAAGGTAAGAGGCCTTTCTTATCTTCATTTTATTTTCTGAAAATTAAATACTTGGCAGGGTTTTCCTTGAGCTAATTACCATCCCTTCTTAACATTTTAAGTAACTGCTCATTTAGAGTAGTGAATGATTGCTCTGAGATTAGAGTATAGGGAAAATCTTTCTGTTGGGAATAATCCACTTATGCGGCTGTTTGTTTGAAGCAGAGATAAACAGAGATTTTTTTTTTTTTTCTTCTTGACATGCCAGGCATAAGAGAGAACAGGGTGATTAATGAAACTCTGCTTTTTGCCAATAAATTTCTGACTTCAGATACAAGCTCATAGTTGTTGAGTTTTCTGGGGATTTTTTTTCTTTCTTTCTTTCCTTTTAACCCAAAGGAAAAAGAAAATGGCACCACTCAGATTCTAGAGCCCATTTAAATCTGTTACACTGCGGACTATTTTCGGTTCTTAAAATGGTTTAGGTAATTTTTCATTGGCTCTACTGGGAATGCCACTTTGTGCTCTGTTATTTATAATCTGCAGAAATTAATTATGCTGCTAATTAACAGCTTGCAAACAAATTATTGCTCAAGGAGTTATTTATTCAGTTATGAAAGCACAACTTTAGGGTTATATGTAGATTCTTTCTGACAGCTATTTTATATCTTGCTTTTGTTTCTGAATTTTTCTGCTTCTAAGGTTCAGCAAAGGTCTGCTTGCAAGGGATGACAATTAGTTAGGATCTGGGTAGCCAGGAACTGGGTCAGCTGCTCTACTTGGGGGGAGGAAAAGGCAGGAGGGTTGCAGAGCCTGCTTAGTATGCACTCTGGAATTGATAAAGACATTCCTTATGTGAGTGGTGGCTCTTGCAACAACCACCACAAGGTTTCACATGCCCATTTTTGCACCTCCAAGACTCTTAGGAGAGCCCTGGAGGGCAGTGCTGACATCATACATGGAGGAAAGCAGGAATGTAAACACATGCCATGTGTTTATCATTGGTAACACTACCATTCTCTATGCCCATGCTCATGGCAGACAGCAAAATGGATCACAGACCTACTTCAACCTCTGAAAATTTTTCAACATGGTCTTCCAGGTAGGCATTGCCAACTGTTGGTATCCTGGTAGGAGTGAAAGCATTTGCCAAATTAAGCGGTTTGATATTCCCAACTCATGTAAACAACTTTCCATGGCTAACCAAGCTGTGGGACTGGACAATGGGATGGAAGAAACTGTAGAGAAGAAACCTCTTTTTCCCTTGGCAAGACCTCAGAGGGGCACTCAGGACACAATCTGACTCTAATTGACCCTACCTGCCCAAGGAGACACCTAAGAAATGCCCCCAGGCAAAGTCACAAAGCATCAGCTCTGTATGAAGGGCCACGTTGGACAGTTCCTGCAGGAGCAAGGAGTTCATCACAGAAAGAAAACAGAACACTGGCAGGGTTTGGAGTACCTGCTTCTGATTCTTTGTATTCCATTCAGTAGCTGTGAGATCCTTAGTGAGTCTCTTTCTCTTTCTGTTCCTTAGGTGTTCATCTGCCAAATGAAGATGGTGCACAGGGTCTCTAAGATCCTTCTAGCTCTGGGTGTCTGATGTTCCAGTGCTGCTGTGAGTATCAGATACACATGAAGATTCCCATGGTCAGGTCTATTCCAATTAGAAAAATCAAGACGCCAAAGCAACTCACTAAACCATTCCTGCAGTCAGATAAGAGGAGCAGAGATGGGTTTCAGGATCACACTGAAGAACGTTGAAGAAAATAATATGAGAAAAACAAGTGTGAAAGTCACCATGTTCACATTCGATAGCTGGCACACTCCAAGCAACATTTACCCCTAAGTTCAAAGGAATCAAAACCACCTTGTGGCTCTGGAGACATTCATATCCCCAGGCTCCTTTCAGTACTTCAACACCCCTAGAAGCTCATCTTCCTCTGTCTTAACTCACCAACCCACCTCTCACATATTCCAGAGCTCAAAGCCTAGTCCATTTTCAGCAAATGCAATCACTTTCTTTAAGCCCCTGTTTTTAAGGCTAAGAAATAAGAACCCACATTTATCTCATCAGAGAAGTCAAGTCACAAGCCCAAGTTCTACAGCCCAGAAGTAGCAAAGCTAGGCTTTGATATCATGACTTATGATCATTGGTCCTGTACTGTCCCACACCACTGGGTTCCCTGTCATGTCTTTACTTAGTGATCAACTTCAGGAAACTGAGAAGTCAATTTCAGGCCAATCCAAGGAGGCACCCATGAAGCTCCCTTTCTCAGAACCCCCTCCAAGCAGTAAAATCTTTGTCTGAGGACCTTTTAGCCTTTGAGGGAGGCTAAGTGCAGCAAAGGACAGAACATGGGCTGAATTTGAATTCTGGCTAGCCCTAACCTGATTAACTTTCTGACATTGGACAAGTTTCTGAGAATGCTTTGAGCTTCAATCTTTTCATCTGAAAAAGGGCCACAATAAACCCTTACCATGCCCAAAGACATGTACAAAGATGTTCATCACAGCCTGGTTTACCATTGTAAATATAGCAAAGAACTGACGATAATCCATCAGTAGGAAAATAAACAAAGAGATTGATCTTTAGTCATAAAATGGAATAGTTTACAGTCAAAATGAATGAATTAGATATGCCTGTATTAAGGTGAACAAATTTCAAAAACTAAGAGTGAGTAAATGGCTGGGAAGTATGTAATACAAAACATAGTGTATATTCCATATTTTTATGTTTGTATGCCTATGTACTAAGAAATAAAAATATACTTGGGAGTGACACTCAACAACCTCAGAATATTGTTTCCTCTGCAGAGGGAAGAAGGGAAGGCCTGTGAGTAGAAACTTCTGTTTCTTCTATGAGTACTACATGATTGCCTTTAGGTCTAGTACTTGTTTCTAGAAAAATTTCAGCAATTTGGGGCTTTCCACACTGCATCCTATTTTAGGTATACTATGGACGTTCAATATTTAAGGGAACCTTGAATAATCCCTGCTTTAACAAAGAATCCTTCTGTTAAGCAGTCAATGTCTAATTTTGTCTATAAACTAGAGTAAGGTTTGAAGCTGCTTTCTAAAAGATGCTCATTCATTTAACAAAGATTAGTTAAGGTCATCGCTCCGCCAGTCACTGTGCTAGGTTGCTAGGTAGGTGTATACAGAATTAAGCAAAATAAACATGGATCCTGAGAGTTTGCAGCATGGAGAAAACTAAAGATGTAAACAAACTAAATTCTGTGTAAGAAATGAACAGTGCTAAATTCTGTGTAAGACATGAACAGTGTGTTACGATAAGAAATACTGAAGAAGTGGCAGAGTGTTTCAGTCATCTATGAGGTGTAAAAACCAATTCAAAATTCAGTGTCTTAAAATAACAACTTACCATTTCTCACAATTCTGTTGACTGATTAGAAGGTTCTTCTGCTTCCCATGGTATTGGCTGGGGTGCAGAGCTGCCTGAAAGGTTCAAAATCGCCTCATTCCCCTGGCTGTAGAGGTGCTGGCTGGGAGCCCAACTGGTGACTGGGGCGGAGTTCTCATAAGTCTTTCCACAAACCTTCTAGAACTTCATCCACATGGTGGCTGGCTTTCAAGCAGTGTTCTGAGTAGAAAAGAGGAAAACTTCAGATATCTTAAGGCCCAGCCCCCAAATTACACAGGGTCACTTCTGTTCCATTCTGTTGGTCAAAACAAGTCATAAGATTATTCCAGATTCAAGAGTAGAGAAGTCTGACTCTATTTCAAAAAAAAACTGATTTTTTTTTTTAGAAAATTTTTAAAACATCAGTGCTGGCGGTCAGGGACAAACTGTGCTGCTTTCAGGCACCTCTGAAAAGCATGAGGGGGGTCCTCGCAACCCCCGATCCATCACTGTCACTCCCAGGGCCCCTACGAGGGACCTGAGAGAAGCAGGAACACAAGACGCATGCCCGTCATGTACGCAGAGAGGACAACTGCCGGGAGGAGGCCTTGGGTCCCACGAGGCAAGAGGCGTGCCTCCCTAACCGTCTCCACCCACAGAGAGCTGCTTACCGGAAGCACCTCTGCAGTGGGGACCCCAGGGGTTCGCTGGGCACAGGAGACGATGCCACCACCGGGCCTCGGGCACCTGAATGAACTGCCCGGAGCTCTCCAGGAGCATTGTCCAGGGGCTTTGCCGAGCGCAGCACTGCAGCAGGAAGTCCCCACCGCTATTCCCGCCCAGCTGAGCGAGAGGCCCTCTCGCCAGACAGCAAGGAGATCGCGCGAGAGCTTGTGCTGCACAGAGGACCAGGACCCTCCCACGCTGCGAGGTAGTGGGTGAGACATACATACGGGGTCTTACCTGAGGCTGCACCCCAGCCTTCCACGCACTACAGGCCACCTACGGGCAGCGAGGGGAGGCGAGAGTCTCGCAGAGGGAACCAGAAGAGCAGCTGTGTTTGCCATGATCTTCCATCCCTTGTCTGGTGTAGCTTAGGCCTGGGCCTAGCCGAGAATGACATCACTACATCCCATCTGCCCCTACTTTTTTTTTTTAATTTTTAAAACTTTTTAATTTTTTTTAAATTAAAGTATAGTTGATTTACAATGTTGTGTTAGATTCAGTTGTTCGTCAAAGTGATTCAGTTATACATAGATATAGATCTGTGTTTTTATTTAATTTTTTAATTGAAGGATAATTGCTTTACTGAATTTTGTTGTTTTCTGTTAAACCTCAACATGAATCAGCCATAGGTATACATATACATCACCTCTCTTGTGAAACTCCCTCCCATCTCCCTCCCCATCCCACCCCTCTAGGTTGATACAGACCCTGCTTGAGTTTCCTGAGACATACAGCAAATTCCCCCCCTCCCCTGGTGTGGAACGAAGATTCCACAAGTGGTTTGTTGTGGCATTAAGTGAGATTAAAACAAACACCCAAAAACGAGAAACCAAAGATGAACCCCAGGCAAATGACAGTTACAAAATCAGGCAAATGATATTTAAATTAATGGAATATACACATATACATATACACCCATAAGCAAAATCAAAACACTCCAACTAAAATACAGTAGATTGACCAGGCAAACAAAGGAAATAAAAAATTTTATCTACCAGTTAAGAACAAAACTAACTGAAGCACAAACTGGAAAACAAAACTAAAGCAAAGTGCCAAGTGGGGAATAAAGCAATGAAAGCAAAACTAACAAATATGTTGAGAGGAAAGGAAAGAAAGAAAGAATAGATACGCAAAGTTACATAGAGGTAGATTAAGAAGGTTTATATACATTAAACATTAACTGCAAGGGGAAAAGAACAGTAGGAAAAGCAAACAAAGGAATAAACGTAGAAAAAATATAATAGGTTTAAAAAGATTAAAAATTAAAAGAAAAGAAAAAAAGGAAAACTCCACAGATCTGCAAAAACCCAACATAGAGGCAGAGGTTTATAACAACAATAAAAAGTGTGACTGAATATGCATATACACCCATGAGCAAAATCAAAGCAATCCAACTAAAATAAAATACAATAGTTTGGCCCGGTGAGCAAAGGAAACCAAAAATTATATCTACCAATTAAGAACAAAACTAACTGAAGCACAAACTGGAAAACAAAACTAAAGCAAAGTGCCAGGTGGGGAATAAAGCAATGAAAGCAAAACTAACAAATATGTTGAGAGGAAAGGAAAAAAAGAATAGATACGCAAAGTTAAATAGAGGTAGACAAGATTTATATACATTAACGATTAACTGAAAGGGGAAAAGAACAGTAGAAAAAGCAAACAAAGGAATAAATGTAAAAAAAAATAATAGGTTTAAAAATTAAAATTAAAAAAAGAGAAAAGATAGAAAAAAAAAAAGGAAGAAGAAAGAAAGAAAAAAAAAAGGAAAACTCCACAGAACTGCAAAAGCCCAATGTATAGGCAGAGGTTTATAACAACAATAAAAAAATGTTACTTAGAAAAAAAACAAAAACCTCAAAAGCTTAATTAAATTTCATAGTGCCAATAAAATCAACAACTACAAGGGGGGGGGGCGGGGAAGAAGAAAGTTAAAAAAAAAAAAAATCCAAAAGAATCTACAGAACAAGTTAAAACATAAGAATAAGAAATACTTTTCTTGAGTCACTGCTGTCAGAGTCCTTTCCCTCTTTGAAAGTCACACTCCACACCTCACCTCCCTAGGATGCCCTCTAACACTGTGCTGGTCTCTGGACCTGCTGTGGGGGCAGCTCAGATTCTAATCTGTTCCTACTCCTGTGTGTTCTTGCCTCCAATGTCCATAGCTATCAGAACTAGTGCATTTTCTTTTGTGGGAGCTTTCAATGTCCTTTTGTATACTCCATAGACACAGAGTCTGCCTAGTTGGTTGTGTGAATTTAATCTGCAGCTTGTACAACTGGTGGAAAGGTTTTGGGTCTTCTTCCTTAGCCACACTGCCCCTGGGTTTCATCTATGGTTTTATTTCCACCTCTGCATGTGGGTCATCCACTGGGATTTGCTCCTGAGGCTTCCCTGGAGGACTTGGGTCTGCCCCAATGAAAGCCAGGGGTGGAGGTGGTGCAGCTACTTGGGTCACAGGGGTTCTGGCAGCACCAGGTACTCAGGGGAGTTGGTGTCTAGGGCAGCAGGAAATATGTGCTCTAGAAGGGTATGGCAACCAGTATTTGCCAATATGCTCCAGTATTCTTGCCTGGAGAACCCCCCTGACAGAGAAGCCTGGCAGGCCACAGTCCACAGGGTCGCAAAGAGTCAGACACGACTGAAGGGACCCTGCACACAGACGCAAGACTTTTTTTGCCTGTAGCGGCTCTGCCCCAGTGAGTACTGAGCATGGAGGTGGTGCAGCTGCTTGGCTTGCGGGGACCCTGGCAGCGCCAAGTGTACACGGACACGGACTGCCTCTGCCACAGTAGTTATGACCCTACCAGAGTCTTTTTTCAAGCCTCTTGTAGCTGGCGATCAGAAAGCCTCTTTGGCCAGTCTTTCTCCATAGCTCCGCCCATTCAGGCACTTAGAGGGCTCCTTGCCTGGGGTCCTTTCTCTGTTGTTCGCCGCATCAGGCACTTAAAGAGGCACCCTAAGTAGTGTCTTACTCTATAGTTTGGGCATCAGTCACTTAAAGGAGCACCTTAGGTGGGGTCCTACTCTGTAATTCAGTTTGTCAGGTGTTTGATGGGCCAGCATCTCTAGTGTTCAGCTGCCGATGTCGGCACATGGGGAGAGAGAGGCTATGGTGATGGCTCCACCCACTACGCATGACTCAGCAGTATAGCCTTGCTTCCATGGCTGCCTGGCTTTCCTCCACAGGCATTTCCCACCACAATCTCCTCCCTCACATCCCCTCGATCCCTCTCTGTACTTAACAGCAGCCCACGCCCTGGGATTGCTCCACGATCCCTAAACTCCAGCTCCCAGCCACTGCACCTGCTAGGGGACCTGCGTCCCTGTCTGGGGTATATATGGCTGCGGCAAGGACTGTCTGATTCTCATTCCATTTCAGCTACCACAGATCAGCTGTTTCACTCTCAGCCTTAAATGTTTGTCCTCTGACTCACACAACTGCCCCGATATGGGGATCGGACCCCTGCTTCAGTTCTGCCACCTGCCCACGGCTCATCCAGTCCTACGAACACTCCTGTTTTTCCCCCTAGTTCCTTCATCCCACCTAGTTTTACACGGTTCTATGTGTTTTTCCCGCTGGTCAGGTACTCCTGTTTGCTCTCAGCTGGTGGTCTGCATGCACTTCTGTGTCTGTAGGTGTATTCCTGGTGTATCCATAGAGAGATGTACTCCACGTCCACCTAGTCTTCCACCATCTTGTTTCCATTGTTTTCTTTCTTTCTTTTTTTTTTAGGTTATTTCCCCTTATAAAAGTGAAAGTGCTAGTGGCTGAGTCCTGTCGGTCTCCTTGCAACCCAAGGGACCGCAGCCCACCATGCTCCTTTGTCCATGGAATTCTCTAGGCAAGAATACTGGAGTGGGTTACTATTCCCTTCTCCAGGGCATCTTCCCCCCCAGGGATGAAACCCAGGTCTCGTGCATTGGAGGCAGAGTCTTTACCATCTAAGCCACCTGAGTAGTCCCATATACATTTTTTTTTTCAGGTTCTTTCCCTTTATAGGTTGTTACAAAATATTAAGTTGAGTTCCCTTTGCTATACAGTAGGTCCTCACTGGTTGTCTCTTTTGTAGGTAGGAGCGTGTATATGTTAATCCCAAACTCCTAATTTATCCCTGACCCTCTGGCTCTACTTCTTGATGGGAGGATTGGCGAACAATTGACCACCTTGTTCAGTCCACCAAGCAGAAACAGGAACTGACTACAGTTGAGGAACTGCTGTGTACCATGTTTTTTTCACAAACATTCACTGAGCTTATCATCAAAGCAAAGTCTCTAAGAAGTCTTATGGTAAAGAACATGATTTCACTTACTGTTAAAAAAAAAGTGTCTTTTATTTATTTATGTCTGTACACATTTTTCATTTATATTAACCCAAGTGTCTTTCAAGGTAAGTTGACCATAGGTACTTTTTTTATTCAGAGAATTCCTGGAACTAGCATCTTTGCATTCAGTTTGGGAAATAAGCATTCTAAAAATGAAGTCGATTTTTATAGATTAGAGTTGCCTAATGCAGAGTCCAAAATGACATGTATCTCATGTTCTTTGGAGAAAAAGTTCTTCCGTGTAAATCAGAAAAATTAATAAACACTCTGACACAGCCTGCATGACACAGCCCAGGCCTGAGATTGGGGAGGCCGGGGGGGGCTCTGTCCAGGAGAGAGTGAAGGAGAGGGATCTGGGTTCTGTCACCTACTCAGGCCTCCCTAGACCTTCAGCAGTTTCCTAATTCCTCCGGTCTAGGAATGACAAACTCTGGAATTTAAATTTGCGTCTAGAATAAAAATCTACAAGGAAAATGCCATCAACCTATATAATACTACAACCACCTGGATAATTATTAGAGATGAACTGCTGTGAATTACATGAAAGACCAAAAAACCCCTCTTGAACACAATCCAGCCTCCAGCAGACAAGCTGTGATGTTCGGCAGCCTTGGCGGTTGTGTTACAATTGAATTACAAGGAGAAAACAGCTCTGTGCTGATTTCATAATTATCATGATCTACTATTATGATCCATCACCAACAGAGCAGTTGGTGAAGCGGCAATAAATCACCATTATTTATATTGCAACAAATCACAAGGAAGTATCATTGAGAATCATAATTCACATTCACTTCAGATCATAATTACCCACATATGACTGTCTAGGTATGTCATGAAGGAAGCATGGAAAAAAATCATAAACCACATTGTCTTGGAGACTTGGCTTCCCTTTTTAAGATGTGCAAGGAAAGAAAAGACAAATCTTGCTATTTGTTCCCCCCAATTATCTATCCTGGCCCTTCTCAGATCATACCAAAAGTGGGCTAAGTTGTAGGGTCCACCTTTAGGGTGAACACTAGCCAAACTTACAAACTTCTGGCTTGACACATGTCCTGGGACATGCTTTAGGCAAGATTAAGGTTTCAGACAGAAATTGGATTTAGATAAGCCATGCCACTTTTTTTTTTTTTTTTTTGCCATGTACCAAGATTCTAGGATCAGTAAGAGTACTATGCTCTTCCTATTGGGATCTGAGGCAAAGAAATAAACAGTGTTACTGCTCCTGTCTTTCTTTAAAATTATGATATTTTTGCTCATCATGGATTGCTTATATTCATTTTAATTTTTTAAACTCTTCCATGAAAAACATTATTTATCTCAATGACTGGGTTTTCTGCCTTTCTCTTAAATTCTGCACCCTAGAAGAATGCCTCAGGTCCTCATTCTAATCCCAGTCTGTAATTTTCTCAGTTACCCTATGGGGTAGATACAATTATTTACATTTTAGGGATGAGAAACTAAGTCTCAGTAACTTGATCAAGTTATATTCTGGATGGGTTTGAAATTTCACTGAGAGGGAGAATAAGTTATGTACTTGTTTTATTTTCTTCTCTCATCTTACATGATGTCATTGAATAAGGAAGCCGAGTTAGATTGGGTTCTAATTCAAAGGCAGAGACCTGCAGTAACAACTTACCATAACAGAAAGGAGAGTGGACTTCTTGTTAGGGAACCATTGAATGAAACCTGCCTGCCTTGACCAGTCACACTAATAACCACTTCCATAAGGAATTCTGGTGCTGCTGCCAAAAACTAACCAGAAGAATTCGGGAGGGGCCGAATGCAGAGAGGAGATGCCAGTCGGCCTCCCAGAAACCTTCACTCTTGAATCCATCTTGGCTGAGAGATGCATGTGCCACCAGGAAAGACCTTGAGTCAGACCAGATATGAGCACAAGCAAGCTGATTGGCCAAAGACAACCAGAAAGCTAACCCCATTCCCTTAAAACCTAAGACTGCAAGCCACATGGCAGGCAGTTTCTCCTGGGTTGTCTTACCCTGCTGCTCTTCACCCCAGCACCCCTTTTCAGTAGTCTTTGGCTTTCATCAGTATGTGTGTCTCCTCAGACAATTCCTTTCCAAGTGTTAGACAAGAGCCCCTCTCTGGGGTCCCCCTTCCAGAGACATTCTGTGCAGCCCACTTCCTTATTCCCTTGAGAGCAAGGACTCTTAACAAAGAGCCTACAGGGGTCAGCGGGGTTTACAGGGTCCACAAACGCCCTCAAAATCATATGAAATTTGTGTGTGTATACATGTATGCTCTAGACAGAGGATCTATAGGTGTTATCATACTCTTAAAAGAATTTGATCCCCCCAAAATTCAGAACCACTGCCTTATGACAGCTGGGGTAACTTTTAGTGTAAAGTCTTACAGTAAGTGATCCAGACACAACATGTTAATTATACTTCTATCACAATCAAAGAGGCTCCATCAAAGTAGCATGCAGGTATTGGTACCAAAGGTCCAACAGAAAGTTTTACATCACACTGTCCCTCTCCAGAAGCTTGAAGTGTGTTAGTTGATCAGTTGTATCCAATTGTTTACCACCCCATGGCCTGTAGCCCACCAGGCTCCACTGCCCATGGAATTCTCTAGGCAAGAATACTGGAGTGTGTAGCCCTTCCTGATTCAGGGATTGAACCGAGGTCTCCTGCATTGCAGGTGGATTCTTTACCATATGAGCCACTAGGGAAGTCTCTAAAAATGATGAGACCACAGTAACTAAAATCTTTATTGGGTACTGCTGCTGCTGCTAAGTCACTTCAGTCATGTGCGATTCTGTGTGACCCCATAGATGGCAGCCCACCAGGCTCCCCTGTCCCTGGGATTCTCCAGGCAAGAACACTGGAGTGGGTTGCCATTTCCTTCTCCAATGCAGGATAGTGAAAAGTAAAAGTGAAGTTGCTCAGTCGTGTCTGACTCTTAGCGACCCCATGGACTGCAGCCTACCAGGCTCCTCCGTCCATGGGATTTTCCAGGCAAGAAATGGTAAGTGCTTTAAGTGAATAATTCATTTAGTCCTCACAGGGATCAACAAAGGGAGGATGCAATTCACTCCCTCTTCCTCATCAGTGAAAGGGAATTGAAACCACTTTGGGGGAAAAAATGGGGGAAAAGAGTCCACTCCTATAGAAACCTCATTTGGAAATAAAGAAACAGTAAGGTGATTGCCCTCTGTTCCTTATTCCTTCCTATTGCTACTCCTAAGCATCCACATCAGTAGAGAAGAACTGCAAAACCATGGGTCAAACATAAGGAGGCTGGTACCAAGTTAGATGCACAATTCAACCCCTCTGCTCCACCCTGGGCCTAAGTATTAGGTTCTCCAAAACATTTTACACAAAACCCAAACTGAACAAACATTTTGGTCAACCCAAAATTTTCCTGGTTTATGAAGCAAAGGAACCAGCAAATACCCTTGATCAAGACAAAAATAACTTGTAAAAGTAGAAGAGAGCAGGACCTATGGGGCCTTCCCAAACAGACCCCTCCTCCATATCCTCTGCTTTAGCTCCTCTCTGAAGCACCTAAGATAATAGTATCTGATGCTTGTTTCTCAATTCTTTCAGATGCTAAAACCATCACCAAATGGAAGAAATATACTACTTGAACACCAGGAACAGTAGCCCCCAGACCTAAGGAGGGATGATATTAACCCTGTGACACCACCTGGTTATCTCACCATAAACCAATCAGAATTATGCATGAGCTGACCACATATCCTGGACCACCCTTCCTTCACTTTGCCTTTCAAAATGCTTTGCTATCTGGATGGGAGAGGAGTTTGGGGGAGAAGGGATACCTGTATATGTGTGGCTGAGTTCCTTTGCTCTTCACCTGAAACTATCACAACATTGTTAATCGGCTATACCCCAATATAAGGTAAAAAGCTTTTTTTTTTTTCTTTCCATCCTTTATTTTTTTTAATTTTTAAACTTTACAATATTGTACTGGTTTTGCCAAATATCGAAATGAATCCACCACAGGTATACATGTGTTCCCCATCCTGAACCCTCCTCCCTCCTCCCTCCCCATACCATCCCTCTGGGTTGTCCCAGTGCACCAGCCCCAAGCATCCAGTATCGTGCATCGAGCCTGGACTGGCGACTCGTTCCATATATGATATTATACGTATTTCAATGCCATTCTCCCAAATCATCCCAACCTCTCCCTCTCCCACAGAGTCCAAAAGACTGTTCTATACATCAGTGTCTGTTTTGCTGTCTCGTATACAGGGTTATTGTTAAGAAATGCTTTGCTGACACCCTTCCCAGAGTAACAAACCCCCATTCTCCTTGTACTGTTGTCTTACAATAGAGCTGCTCTTTCCTTCACCACAACCTGGCGTCAGCAGATTGGCTTTACTGCTCACGGAGAAGTGGACCCAAGTAGTTGGGTAACAAACGTTTCCTTGACACAAACTCAAGTGTGCTTTCCCTATGAATATAAGGGCCGTTTGTGCATGTATGTGTACACACACATGCCTCCCTTCTGGGATAGGAGCATCCTCCAGCCCCTGGAAATTCACTCTCACTATAGCCCATCTTTTCTAGTATCTGAACCCTCCCAGAGTAATCATTCTCACTACCTTGCAGATAGTGCCAAGACCTTACCAGCCCATTCAAAAGTAGCATCTCAGTCCCCCATCTCTCTTGTACATAGCAAGACACCCAGCTAACACTGGGCATTGCACAGTCACAAGTGAATCCAGTTCATGTTCCTGACCATTGATCCACCATCAATTTTTTCCAAGCCCCAGGCATGTGATTATCTGCAAAGCTGACTTACAAGATAAAATCCCCAGGCCTCTCCCCTCCCCCTCCTCCTCCAACAAGCAGACATTGATTTTACACAGAATGTGCGTGGCTTTGATGGTGTTATTGCAATCAACATGAAAAATACCACCGCAGTGCTTATCCGGATGTCTCAGTTGTTTTGCCTCATAGCACAAGTGATTGTTTAAAGAGGCTTGACACTGTTGGAGTCTTTTGTTTTATGGATTTTGCAAAGCATTGCTCTTTGTCTCCTGGGCTGGCAGAGGAGAAAGCTCTTTTTTCAAGGCAATGGGCAGTGCTTTTAGAAAATAGGATCCAAGGTGGGAGCTGATTCTATAATTCCTTTAAGCGCCTGCATTTAGGCAGCCATGGTTCCACAGGAGAGACTGCACCTAACTTGTCCATGCTTGTAACTTGCTTCCTCTGGCCAAGTTGAGGCAGGAGATAGATGGGCCCCCAGAGCAAAAAGCTGGACTTCATTCTCTGTTGACAGATACTCCAATAAGAGTATGGCAGGACAATCAAGGGAGGAGGTGAGGCCCTGCCCAGATATGATATAAAAGACCACATATTCTTCATTCTCAAGTCAGGAGACTTCCCCAACTACACATGGGCAGAAAAGCTCCTTGGAGGTTTAAAAAGGAGGGTGCACCACCCCATAGAAAATGATGTTAACTACCCATAGGCCTCTTCGGTAGAATCCATCTTGGTTAAAAGATGCATCTGTACACATGGGAGGATCCTGAGATAAACCAAATACGTACTTAGAACCAGGCAAACAAGATGATTAGCCAAAGGACACTGGAGAGAAATGCCCCATAAAAGGGTCTCAAACCACCATGAGGGCACAAATCTCTCTCTCAGCCCATCCGTGTGTCTATCCACATATACTGTACTGACTTTCCTCCTAATGAATGCTTTACTTGCTTCACCACTTTCCATATCTATGTGGAAATTTATTTCTACACAGCTGACGGGCCAGGGCCTTGTCACTGGCCATTGGTTCCTGATTGTCTAGAGGCTAGGATTCTGCTCTTTCACCACCTCAACCCAACCTCAATCTCTGACTGGGAACCAAAAGCCCTGCTTCAAGTTGCTACAGGCCAAAGCCACCCAAAATCATGTTCACCCCTGATCCTTATCGCCATCTGTTTTCCATGATGTTCTACATTCTTATTTCAGGCAGATCCTCAGTAACTAAATGGATTTGCTCCCTCTCTTTTACTTCCCTATATCTCTCTTTCCCCCATGTCATTGCTGAGCGATTATCTGACTGATCTGATCCAAAAAAAAAAGTCAAGAAAGAAACTTGGAACACACACCATACCCCTCCCACACAAGCCAAAGATCCAGACACCCACCCCCAATCTCCTCTCTCCCCCCAGCTATAACAACACAGCCGTCTGTACCCAGTACGCCCACCTCTCCCATCAGAATGAGAGGCAGGGCCCTCCAAAAGGCTGGAACTCTTCCACATGTTTGCCCTATCTACCTGTGGTATATTGTCTAATTCAGTGCTGAGTTTTGATTACATTGTAAATCAAAGTGTGGATAAGGATTTAGTTGGATAATTATGAGACTGGGTATGTGAAAGCGATTGATAAATTCTCAAGCAGGTTAACTAAACCTGGGCATTACTGACATTTTGGACCTGATAACTGATTCCCTTGTTTGGGGGGAATGTCCTATACTTTGTAGGGTGTTTAGGAGCATCAAAAGTCTGCAGATATTACCAAATAGCCCATGAATGGCAAAACCACCCCAGTTGAGAACCACCGTCCTAGCGCATCACAGGATTACAAGACCAAGCTTAACACAAGTTCATGAAGAGGTGATAACCGAAGACAAAGAGAACTGCTGAATTTAAATTTAGGCTCACTCACTCATCATGCCTTTTCCTACCTCTAATCTCCTTGGCACCCTCTACCAAACCGACACAATGATACCATGTTGAAATCACTGACCTGTCTCCTGAGGGTCAGCATGAAGCTGTACATTTCTGTTGGCCCATCAAATCTCCTGGCTCTAAATTTAACTGTTGAATTTGTTAGATAATGCTTATACCCTAGTTGGGGTTCTCTGCTTATTAAAGTATATAAAACAAAACTGGGCAGTGCTTGATGACACCCTTAAAGAAAGGGATCTAAGCTCAGAGTTAGGGCAAGTGGGTTTGGGGTCCAGGTCATCTGGGAGCCACTGAGCAACTCCCCTGCCTTCTTTGGCTGCCTTGTTTGACTTTCTTTCAGTAGAAGTGCAGAAAAAGAAGAGCTTGGACCCAATTAAGGATCTTCAAACTGTTGTATGCATTTCTAAAGTTTAATAAAGGTATTATTGCAGGAACCCCCTTGGGAGAAAATGTGAGATGAGGAGTGCTAGGCTGCCATTCAAATGCTGAGTCAGTAAGATCAATTTTCTTCTTATCTATTCTTCATACTGGACTTCCAGGTTACATTTCCTTCCTGAGAGAACGTTTCAGCATCTTGTGTGTGTGTGTGTGTTTAAAAGAAATAATTCAATGGCACTTGTTAAGTCACAGTAAGGAAGACTTCAGTCAAAGGGTGGGGAGGCTATCTCAGTAGTTATAACCACAGGCATGGGATTTTGCAAAGGGCAGAGAGATTACACTCAACTCTGAATATAGCATGGGCAAGAGGAAATTTATGGGCAAGTTCTTGCGGTCAGTGGATGGAAAATTACTAAGAGAAAATAACAGGGGTAAAGGGGGGTTCCATCTAAATCCAGCTAACACAACTCTTGCTGAAAACTGGCCAGGGTGGTCAGATATTACCTGGATGTGGGCGGTAAAGAATGAGGAATCTGATCAGATATCAAAGGTGATCAGATATTGAGAATGGGGGATTCTGATTAAATTGCCTTATCAGTATTCTTGCTAAAACTGGATTTTACCAAAAAAAAAAAAAAAAATGGACTGATAGGCCTGGGAGAAGATTCAGGAGTCTGACTACAGTTTGGTCAAGTAATCTTTATTAGTATGTATAAGTGTTATTGGGGATTCCCAGGTGGTGCTTGTGGTAAAGAACCCACCAGCCAATGCAGGAGACATAAGAGACTTGGGTTTGACCCTTGGAAATGGAGTATCCCCTGGAGGAGGGCATGGCAACCCACTCCAGTATTCTTGCCTGGAGAATTCCATGGACAGAGGAGCCTAGTGGGCTACAGTCCATGGGGTCTCAAAGAGTCAGAAACGACTGAAGCAATTTAGCAGGCAGGGAGGCATAACTGTTATTAAAGTTTTTAAATCTCTAGGTTAGATAATATAAATGAATCCTTCAGGTTCTAGGATTTTAGAAAAACTCTTAATATAGACATAATTTTGTGTACAAAAATACTTGAATAGCCACTAAAGGCAGACTTAAAGAGACCAAGAATTTGAGGGAGAGCAAGGGTAGGGGTTTCCTCTACCTTTCTAAGTTCTCAGCTGGGGTCCCTATAACAAAATACAGATTAACAAGAGAAAAATATACAAATTTACTTAACGTAAGTTTTATGCAACTCAGGAGTTTTCCTAAGGAAATGAATACCCAACGAACAGTCAAGGAGTATTTTTATACCAGGTCTGATAAAGAATGAAACAGTTGTGGGAGAAAGTGACAGGACAAAATAGGATAGGAGGTCATCCAGGCAAATGGAGGAAGCTTAAGCTTATCAAGGCCTGTTTATTTGGATTCCTGATGGTGTCCTTCCACTTCCAGAGATAAAGGTGCTCCTATGGGAGATGGGAGGACTCCTCTCATCTGAGGGTCTTAGGATCTGCGTCCAGGGAAGGCCAGAAAGTCCTTCCTGCCCCTCCCATTTCCCCAATTCCTTCCATTTAAAATACTAGTTTTGCCACAGGGCTATATCTTGGCATAGAGTGTTCTGAAGCCTATCAACCCATTCCTCCTTCATTTCACTGCTACAGCGTAACTGCGATGGGAAAGGACCAAAAATAGAGTACAAGTAAGTCCTCTACACACAAACGTCAAGCCTCGAACTTTCAAAGACGCACATGAGCATTCACATATCCAGCCATGTAAATTAGTTCACCTGTCTGGCATACATTGTCTCATCCGTGCGTCCTCTGCAGATGGCTGTGCAGCTTGCCCTTCGTCTCTTATTGCTGATGATCCTTCATCTCTCCCATCTCCCACCCCTCTCCCTCCTCCAGTCAGTAACTCTTCTTGCCTGTTCGTTCAGTGCCCGCCCCTGTACACCAGCTGTTGTGCTGTACTACTGCACTTTTCAAGGTACTGTGCAGTAAGGTTGGCTTCCCTTGTGGCTTAGACACCACTGCCTGCACTGTAGGAGACCCAGGTTTCATCCCTAGATCAGGAAGATACCCCAGAGAAGGAAATGGCAACCCACTCCAGTGTTCTTGCCTGAAGAATCCCATGGACAGAGGAGCCTGGCGGGCTACAGTCCATGGGGTCCCAAAGAGTGGGACAGGACTGAGTGACTAACACTTGCACTATTTTCACACAGTAAGGCTAAAAATGTTTTCTTTTTTTCATGTGTTTCTTTGTAGTTTAAGTATTATTTGTGTTGAAAGAATTATAAACCTGTTATAGTACAATACTGTATAGATGAATGTGTCACATGGGTACCTGGGCTAATTTTGTTGGACTTAATAAATTGGACTTAACGAACACACTCCTGGAACAGAACTTTCTAGTATCTAGGAAACTTACTGTACATTGAGAAGAGCCTGAATTTAAAGGATATATGAGATGGTAGCAAAGGAAAGGAGTGGGTTTGAAGTTGGGGTTTAATCATCTCTTCTCTCCTCAGCCATCACCTTCTCTGGCCCAACTCCTTGCCTCTGTGCTCAGGACTTGAATGCAACCCAGATCTACCAGCGCAGGCAACCACTTCAGCCTCTCCCAGCCCCTCTGAGCCTCTGCAGGGGACTGACTAGAGCCCTCTGACTTATTTCTGAAGCCTGAACCTTTGACAGCAGGCCAGTCTGGCAGCCCAGCTCTGCAAAGTTTGCCCTGAGCCCCACATTCCTCCTGTTTTATTAATACTGCACAGAACGAGAAGAACCAGCCTGAGTGGCAGCTACAAAGACACTCGTCTCCTAAAATGTGATATTTGATCACAGGAGGATTTTGCGGTGGGATAGTTTATAATCCTAAATTTAAATCCTTCCTGAATTTCAGACGTTCCAGTATCAAAAATCCTTTTAGGATTTTTCAAAGTGTGTAATCTGTTTAGAAATTAAAAAAAAAACAAAAAAAAAAACCTCTCTGGCCCATTCTTTCTCCAAAAATAGGCTTGCTACATTTTTAACTTCCTTTAAAAGAAAGAAAGAAATGCCTTTAAAAAAAAATTAAATTTCTTGTTTATTTCACTTCAGGGGCAACTGTTTCTAAGACATCCAATGAAATATTCTTACTAAAATAAAGTGAGATTTTTTTTCCAGTGACTGCAAATGAACCCAGAAGAAACATTTATTTTAAAAGGGATTAAGGAGGGAGAGAAAGGAGAAGCTGTGTTAAGGAAAAGAATTAGAAATGCACAAGAAAGGAAAAAAAAAAAAACCTGTCTTCTCTTTCTGCCATACCTCAAGCAACCTTAGGAGAAAACAGGCAAGTTTGCCTATTATAATTTAAATGAGAGGGTGGAGAATAAGTATTCCCTTGAGAGCAGAAGAAGGTGAATGATTGGGAGGGAGGAGGAAGTGGGGAGGGCAGAGAAGGAAGTCAAAGGAGGAAGACTCAAAGGCCACTGAAGGCATGTGCCCTGTTCTCTTCCAAACAAGCCTTTCTCTCTGGGTAGACTTGAGACCTTTCTGAGGGTTGAATAAAGGCTGAAGTCAGGAAAGAGTCCCTAAAGACAGTCCACAGGTAGAGATTGCCTCAGAATGGCTGAACCTCCTGGACAAATTTTTCAGTGTGATTTTCATTCCATTTTCATCATCTGTTATAACATAAAATTTCATCAACTGTAAATGTCAGTTCTTCCCTTTATTATTTGCTAATGTCATAAAAATCTGAATTGTTTGCTTTGTTAAAGGGCTTGCTGGGCATTGACTTTTCCTTATTTGTACTTTACTACCCCAAATGTGTGGGGTTTATTTATTTTTTTAAGAAAAAATAACATCCCTTTTGAAATGGGATTTAAATAACAGAGCAAGGTTTGCCATTATCATAAATGTATAAAGTGCCTTGTGAGTAATAAAATGGATCATGGATTCAGGATAATTCAAACTGAAATGTTATGTTCAGTATCAAGATTAGATTACGTTAATGCAGTTCATTTTAAATGGTTTAAAGGCCATCAGATGCATGTGAAAAGAATCTGTATCATAACTTAGAATAAATAGACTGAGACATTTGTTTATAATGTCAGTGCTAAACAAATCTATTACTACATTTCTGCATGTAGCGTTATATTACCACTGCTATTAAACAAACAGAGCATGAAGATAAATTATAGCTTTAATTATAAACATTACCTTTGCGTATTTATTAATTTAAAATGGAACAATGTTCAATAACCTTAGGTTATTTATATCAGCTAACATTTTAATTAACTTTGTTGTATTTATGCGTCTTGGTAATTGTTGCTACCAGGCACATGGAGCTCCTTGAATAATGGAAGCAATCTAACCTATCCCTGTGCATATTACCCATTAATGGGATGGTAACGTTGTAACTCCTGCCAGAGTGAGACTCTGCTGCACAGGCTTCCTGGGTGAGAGCCTAAGGCTCCAAAATTTGCCTTTCTTCTTGGAAACCACCACTGAGGAGCACCTGAAATTCCTGGACAGACTGTGGAGAAAGGCGGCAGAGGAGCCAGGAATTATCTTGTGAAGTAAATAGTCAGCATCTTTCAACAAGGTTGAGCTACAGAATCAGCATAGTTGAGCATATGGCCAGAGGCCATGGCCCTGCCCCAATTGAGCTTCACCTGAATATACCCAGCACAGACAGGAACCTTGGTTGTAAGATTCAGACAGGCAATAACACAATTCTTTATTTTTCATTAATCAATTTAATTTTTTTTTTCTTGAAATCTCAATTCCAAGAGGTTGGTGAGAAATCCTTCCTCAGTCTTTAATGAAGCTGTACTAAAATTCAGAACCCAGAACAAAAAGGCGGACAATTCTAGACCCCCTCCCACTGTATTTTTCTAACAATAATCTTTGTCTGCTTTTCCGTTGCTCTCTTGGAGCCTTGTTGCTACCCATTTTCATGCCTGGAGAGGTCTGTGAAAGCTTTCCCGTGCCTCTGAACTTGTCTACTGTAGACAGACCATGCATTCATAGCCTCTAGGCCAGGCCATCTCTTTAAGGAACTGGCCCAGACCAATGACTGAGTCAAGTTATAGCAACAGGGCTCTTCTATCCAAAGCGAGGAGAATCTCCACTCCCTCCTTCCTGTGTAGTATTCTATCCATCCCAAAACATTCCTTCCTTTTGTCCTTTTCAGTTCAGTTCATTTCAGTCACTCAGTCATGTCTGATTCTTTGGGACTCCATGAACTGCAGCAAGCCAGGCCTCCCTGTCCATCACCAACTCCCCAAGTTTACCCAAACTCATGTCCATTGAGTCTGTGATGCCATCTAACCATCTCATCCTCTGTCATCCCCTTCTCCTCCTGCCTTCATTCTTTCCCAACATGAGGGTCTTTTCAAATGAGTCAGCTCTTCGCATCAGGTGGCCAAAGTATTGCAGTTTCAGCTTCAGCATCAGAACTTCCAATGAACATCCAGGACTGATCTCCTTTAGGATGGACTGGTTGGATCTCCTTGCAGTCCAAGGGACTCTCAAGAGTCTTCTCCAACACCACAGTTCAAAAGCATCAATTCTTTGGCTCTCAGATTTCTTCACAGTCCAACTCTCACATCCATACATGACCACAGGAAAAACCATAGCCTTGACTAGATGGACCTTGGTGGACAAAGTAATGTCTCTGCTTTTGAATATGCTATCTAGGTTGGTCATAACTTTCCTTCCAAGGAGTAAGCATCTTTTAATTTCATGGCTGCAATCACCATCTGCTGTGATTTTTGAGCCCAAAATAATATAGTCAGTCACTGTTTCCACTGTTTCTCCATCTATTTCCCATGAAATGATGGGATCAGATGCCATGATCTTCGTTTTCTGAATGTTGAGCTTTAAGCCAACTTTTTCACTCTCCTCTTTCACTTTCATCAAGAGGCTTTTTAGTTCCTCTTCACTTTCTGCCATAAGGGTGGTGTCATCTGCATATCTGAGGTTATAGAAATTTCTCCTGGCAATCTTGATTCCAGCTTGTGCTTCTTCCAGCCCAGTGTTTCTCATGATGTACTCTGCATAGAAGTTAAATAAGCAGGGTGACAATATACAGCCTTGACGTACTCCTTTTCCTATTTGGAACCAGTCTGTTGTTCCATGTCCAGTTCTAACTGTTGCTTCCTGACCTGCATATAGGTTTCTCAAGAGGCAGGTCAGGTGGTATGGTATTCCCATCTCTTTCAGAATTTTCCACAGTTTATTGTGATCCACACAGTCAAAGGCTTTGGCATAGTCAATAAAGCAGAAATAGATGTTTCTCTGGAATTCTCTTCCTTTTCCATGATCCAGTGGATGTTGGCAATTTGATGTCTGGTTCCTCTGCCTTTTCTAAAACCAGCTTGAACATCTGGAAGTTCATGGTTCACATATTGCTGAAGCCTGGCTTGGGGAATTTTGAGCATTATTTTACTAGCGTGTGAGATGAGTGCAATCATGTGGTAGTTTGAGCATTCTTTGTCATTGCCTTTCTTTGGGATTGGAATGAAAACTGACCTTTTCCAGTCCTGTGGCCACTGCTGACTTTCCCAAATTTGCTGGCATATTGAGTGCAACACTTTCACAGCATCATCTTTCAGCATTTGAAATAGCTCAACTGGAATTCCATCACCTCCACTAGCTTTGTTCATAGTGATGCTTTCTAAGGCCCACTTGACTTCACATTCCAGGATATCTGGCTCTAGGTGAGTGGTCACACCATCGTGATTATCTTGGTCATGAAGATCTTTTTTGTACAGTTCTTCTGTGTATTCTTGCCACCTCTTATTAATATCTTCTGTTAGGTCCATACCATTTCTGTCCTTTATCAAGCCCATCTTTGCATGAAATGTTCCCTTCGTATCTCTAATTTTCTTGAAGAGATCTCTAGTCTTTCCCATTCTGTTGTTTTCCTCTATTTCTTTGCATTGATCGCTGAGGAAGGCTTTCTTATCTTTTCTTGCTATTCTTTGGAACTCTACATTCAGATGCTGATACCTTTCCTTTTCTCCTTTGCTTTTTGCTTCTCTTCTTTTCACAGCTATTTGTAAGGCCTCCCTAGACAGCCATTTTGCTTTTTTGCATTTCTTTTCCATGGGGATGGTCTTGATCCCTGTCTCCTGTACAATGTCATGAACCTCTGGAAGTTCACAGTTCACATATTGCTGAAGCCTGGCTTGGGGAATTTTGAGCATTACTTTACTAGCGTGTGAGATGAATGCAGTTGTGTGGTAGTTTGAGCATTCTTTGGCATTGCCTTTCTTTGGGATTGGAATGAAAACTGACCTTTTCCAGTCCTGTGGCCACTGCTGAGTTTTCCAAATTTGCTGACATATTGCGTGCAGCACTTTCATAGGATCATCTTTTAGGGTTTGAAATGGCTTAACTGGAATTCCATCACCTCTGCTATCTTTGTTTGTAGTAATGCTTCCTTAGGCCCACTTGACTTCACATTCCAGAATGTCTGGCTCTAGGTGAGTGATCACACCATCGTGATTATCTGGGTCACGAAGATCTTTTTGTATAGTTTTTCTGTGTATTCTTGCCACCTCTTCTTAAAATCTTCTGCTTCTATTAGGTCCATACCATTTCTGTCCTTTATTGAGCCCATCTTTGCATGAAATGTTTCCTTGGTATCTCTAATTTTCTTGAAGAGATCTCTGCTGCTCAGTCACTTCAGTCATGTCTGACTCTGTGTCACCCCATAGAGGGCAGCCTACCAGGCTCCCCAGTCCCTGGGATTCTCCAGGCAAGAACACTGGAGTGGGTTGCCATTTCCTTCTCCAATACATGAAAGTGAAAAGTGAAAGTGAAGTTGCTCAGTCACGTCGGACTCTTAGCGACCCCATGGACTGCAGCCCACCAGGCTCCTCCGTCCATGGGATTTTCCAGGCAAGAGTACTGGAGTGGGGTGCCATTGCCTTCTCCGTGAAGAGATCTCTAGTCTTTCGTATTCTATTGTCTTCCTCTATTTCTTTGTCCTTTTAGACTTTGTTAATCCATTAAACCTAAAGACCTGCGTGCTGAGTCACTCAGTCCTGTCTGACTCTTTGCAACAACCCTATGGACTGTAGCTCAGCAGGCTCCCCTGTGCCTGTGATTCTCCAGGCGAAAATACTGGAGTGGGTTCCCATTCCCTCCTCCAGGGGGTCCTAAAGACAAAATATTCAAAGCAGAAAAATGGATTTCCCTGTTGCTGAGGGCAGACAGATCTTAGTTTTCGTATGCCACCTCAAACTCCAAGAAATTAGGGTGAAAAAGAAAGTAGGATTACGCAGGAATGGGGAGCAGGGCTCTCTGTAAACTGTTGCCCCACATTTGTGTATCCATCACCTCCTTTATTCTCCAGTCCCAGCAGTCACCACTCTATCTGAAGAGCCTCTGGATAGGGAATATGCTGAGGGGAGGAATTCTTTGTCACTAGACTTTTAATGTTTCTCTGGGATTCCCTGATTTCTCAGCAGGGAAAGAATCCAGCTGCAAATGCAAGGAGACACAGGTTTGATCCCTGGGTTGGGAAGATCCCCTGGAGGAGGGGCACAGTGACCCACTCCGGTATTCTTGCCTGGGAAAATCCCATGGACAGAGGAGCCTGGTGGGCTACAGTTCACAGGGTCGCAAAGAGTTGGACCCACCTGAAGTGACTGAGCAGATTAATATCTCTAGAACTGAGCACACAGCCAAGCACAAAGAAACTACATAATATGTATTTGTTGAAAAAATGAAAACAAGAAAAGTGATGATCTCCACATCAGGTATCAGCCGACTCTTGGTGTAACACGACCTGAAAAACAGCACTGTCTCCGCCTTCAGCAAACAAGAGGATCAGTCCTGCAGGTCAACGTATCTTGTTGACCTGTAAGTGTTCTCACGCTAGACCTGGTATTACAGTGATACCTGCAGCCAAAATGTTCATGCTTTGTTTTCTGTGACAAGAGTATGAGGTAATCAAAATGGCAAATGTTTTAAGGGACATACACCAAAAAATTATCTAAACAAACTCTTCTTGTATACTTATTCTTTTTGTTTGTTTTCCTCCATTCTTCAAAAATTTTAGCCAAATGGTGAGAATATGCACACACACACACACTCTGCAGTTTTCACTTCCATCCTCTCACCCTTCCCATACACACATTTACCATCACCTCCATCTAGAAGACAGGAGATCTGGATTCCATTTTAAATCTTCTACTGACCATTTAGGTAAGCCTTAAACATCTCCAGATCCCTAAGACCCTGCTTATTCGTCAACGGAATAGGATTGATAATTTCATCCTTACTTTATGAGATTGCTCATTGCATCCAATAATACAATGAATAAGAAGACATTTGAGCAGAAATAATATCTCATCTGGTGAAAGACATTATTTTACTAAAAATTTCTTTGTGAGGATTCCTAAATAGAGAGCACTTTTAGCAACAAGGTCATGGACAAGCTCAAAAGTGCTGCATCACACTGTCAGTGGTAGCAAGGAGCTGGATGTCACTGGATATCCATAATTCGATGTGGAGGTGGGTAAACGTGGTGTATGACAGTGAAATACTACACAGCAGTCAAAAATAATGAACTCCGGCGACAGAGCAGAATCGCATCGCGTAAACCAAGTTAGAAGTAGAGCACGGTTTATCAAACAATGTCATAATTCAGATTCAAAGCAAACACATGGAAGGCAGCACTAGTGTCTTTCAAGGCTGCATTCTCCATACATGTATAAATGTATATAAAGTGGGTCAGAAGGAGTGTGTGCATTTAAGATATTAGCAAGGCCATCTATAGGCAAAATAGGCATGGGACTGGAGATGAAAAGAGATGCAGAACACAATCAGAAATGAAATAAAAATGGTTCAAAGGCTCAGATGATAGTATGCTGTGAACTGAGGAATAAGAATGACCAAATCTCTGCACTTGATATATAAATACTAACTTTTTTTCCAGGAGGTAAAAAAGCACTTGTATTAATTTGCCAGGGATGTCACAATGAGCCATCACAAACTGAGTGGCTTACAGAACAGAAATTTGTTATCTCACAGTTCTGGAGGCTAGCAGTCTGAAGCAGGGTGTAGGCAGGGTGAGTACCCTCTGAGGTTTGAGGGAAGGATCCATTTCAGGCTTCTTTCCTTGGCTTGTAGGTTGCCATCTGAATGCTCACATGGTTAACATTTCTTCCAGGTAAACATGTCTGTCTCCAGATTTCCCCCTTTTAATAAGGACATTGATCATATTGGTGAAGAGTTCATCCAGTGAAGACTTCATTGCCAAATAAGTTCACATTCTGAGGTATCGAGGATTAGGACTCCAACTCACAGATTTGGCAGGGGCACAATTCAACCTCTAACAGAGATGTATCTCAAAGACAACTTAGACAAGCATGAATATGATGATCTAAAAATTATTTTGGATGTCTCAAACTATGGTCCTAGAGATCATAAAACATTGAGGCTGAAAATTAAGGAATTATGATAAGTATTTCTTTAATTATGAGCACAAAAGCAATATGTATAAATAGGTATGTTATGTAATTCATGATTTTTAATACATATGTCTAAACTAATCAAAGGAACATAATAAAACATTTGACTGTTTCTAAATATCTCTAGAAGTTTATAAATTAAGTTAGCTATAAAACTTTAAAAACCTTCTCCTTAGGAAGTTAAAGGATCATCCAAAAGTCAGCTCTCTTTGTATGAGAATATATATCTGTAGGCTTAGCTAGAAAAGTGTATATTTACTCAACTCTGGCTTGCCTAGCCAGGTATCTTCTCTACGAGGGGCCCCCTCCTTACCCATTAAGAATTAATCACTCTGTTTTCTGGATGACAACTTGTTTATTTATTCTCTTGTTGTATGCTATAGTCATTTAAAAATACACATTTGTCTTCTGTATTAAATTATGACTTTCTTAGGGGAGAAGACTGTGTCTCAGTCACCTTTGCAGCGTAAACACCTGACCCATTCTTCCTAGATGCATAATAAATATTGTGGAACTGAACTCAGCCTTTGCTTCAAGATTTCCTTTTTTTAATTAAATATGTAATACATGTTTCTTACAGAAAATTTAAGCAATGTAGATTTTTAGATTGTCTGGAAGAATGCTTTCTAACAAAATATAGGCCATGTAGTATATTTGACCCTCTCAACAGTATATCTTGTATAATAAATAGTTTTCTTCATTGTTACATTTAATGGCTGTACCATGTTCTACTAAATGGATGTTGTAATTTATTTAACCTAGTACTTCAATATTAACTAAGTATTTATTTTCAAGTTTTCAGCATTGGAAATGCAAGTAGAAACAGATAGAAACTTATAAGACTTTAACAGTGGCCAAGTATAACTAAAATAAATAATAATATAAAAGACTTGAATATCATAAGAAAGATCAGATCTTGAGGGTAAACATTAAAATATCCTTCCCAAAAACAGAAAAATTTTCTTTTCTCTAAAGCATCATACAATAAATAGCTTATGAAAAGTGAACACTATTTCACAGAAAAAAAAAAAGCTTTCCAAAAGATATAAAGAATACAGATCACATTCTCAGATTTTTTTCAATAAAATAAGAAACTGACAATAAAAATAAAGAACAAGTCCTCTTCTCTGGAATTAAAAAACAATCCATTTAACATTCTCAGGTAAAAGTTGAAATGTAAACCAAAATGGCATAAGTCTAAAAATATTAAATTGTAGAATGTGCTACCTGTCAGAATCTCTGGGATACTAATAAAATGATAATCATAGAAAAATTATAGCCTTAAATATTTATGCCAATAAAAATAAAGCCATTAAAACAAATTTCCATCTCAAAATAGTAAAAAAAAAAAAAAAAAAAAAGAAGAAGAAGAAGTGAAAGGAAGCAGAATAGAAATAGTAAAGATAAAAGCATAGTTAATGAGATAAAATCCAGAATACAGTTAAGAAGTAAATCAAGGATGATTTCCTTTTTAAAAAATCAGCAGATACACAAACCACTCAATAATCTAATCATGATGAAAAGGCTGGTGGGAAGAGATGGGTTGGGGAGAATACAAATACATATACATAAAGTACATGTTGACTTTGAAATACTTGAGGAAGATCCAGGTGAAGATGTCTACAAGTGGTGGACGTGTGTGTCTGAAGCTCAGGAAAGAGCTGCAGGCTGGGAATAGGAACTTTACAGCCCATAAAGGTGACTGAGTGAGACAGACTATTGTCTGGCTGTCTCCTATTCACTCAGGTCCATTCTTTGTCCCTTTCCTGCTAGCTGTAGTACATTTCCTGAGCGTCATTGACTACTAGCTTCTGCCTGGCTTCACCCAGTGGGAGACTCTGGAGGAGACAGGAGGGCAGAGATGGGAAAAGTCAGGGTATTGCTTCCTCTGTCTCTGTTTCCAGTCACTTCTCCCACAGTGGTTGCCCCTTCCTCTGGGGCCCAGCTCCGGGCTAGGTAGCCTCTGCTGTGCTCAAGCTTTCACGGGCAGCCCTGGCTCTGGGTTGTAGATCCTGCCACCTGCTCCCATTATACCTCCAAGCCTAGGAGTGCCGGAGGTTTCCCCTTGTTGCTACTCTCTAGGTTGTCTCAAGTTCCTGCATTCAGCTTTGCCATTCTCACCATCCTTTTCCTGGTTTTCCTGGTGGCCCAGAGAGAAAAGAATCCACCTGCAATGCAAGAGACCCAGATTCGATCCCTGGGTTGGGAAGATCCCTGGAGAAGGGAATGGCTACCCACTCCACTATTCTTGCCTCGAGAATTCTGTGGACAGAGGAGCCTGGATGACTACAGTCCAAGGGGTAGAAAAGAGTCAGACATGACTGAGGACTAAGCCTCTCACTTTCTACCATTTTATAACCAGTTGCCCTTATTAACTTGTCCTCTGTTAGACTATCTGGTGTTGGTTCTATTTTCTGAGTAAGACTTAAGTGTCAGTTTCCCACTGCTGAGCAAGAAGGGAAGAATTGATAATCCAAACTGGGAAGCCCCAACATTCAAGGGTCAGACAGAAGAAAAGGAGCCATCAGTGAGGCAGAAACAAAAATAGGAAATTCCATTCAGTGGTCCTTGTGATTCTCTCTCTTTCCCTCATAACAAAGCTGTATTTGGGGACTTTCTGGTGGTCCAGTGGCTAAGACTCCATGTTCCCAATTCAGGGGGCCTGGGTTTGATCCTGGCCCAGGAGCTAGATTCCACAAGCTGCAACTGAAGACCCCTCATGTCACAGCAAAGATGGAAGATCCTGCAAGCTGCAGCTAAGACTTGGTGCAGCCAAAAAAATTTTAAAAAATTAAAAAACCAAAATATTTTCATTGGTGTCCCCCAGAAACAAAATGTTAAGCACCAAAGGAGAAATGGCAGGAAGATACTGGGGTCCTGCCTTTCAAACTCCCTCCATACATCCAGGACACTCACTCTCTCGGAAAAAGGACCCTCAGCCAGACATAATATTTTCCTTAGTGGCTGAACTGACTGTGTTTATAATCTTAATAAGACACCAGTTAAGTCAGCCCTACTGCTTTAGCTATCATTTAATTGCCTGTGGTTTATATCTTATATATTCAGTGGTTATGCAATTGAAAATGTAACCATTGAGGCACTTAACAAAGAAGACAAATATTAACACACACTGCATAAGAAACTCAGATTAAAGAAAGTGATTTTACATTTCATCAGAATTCCCACCCCCCCACCCCCCCCCACCCCAAACTACTGGATAAAGCTTGGGTTCACATGCTGAGGGCAAATTCTCTTCCACCTAAGCTTAACTATGCATTTTTTCCCCCATCAAAAGATCTGCATAGCAGGGCTTATAAAATCATCTAACTAAATGTGCCTCATTAACCTGTATTTATCTGTGTTGAGTACCTGGTAATCCCTGATGTTTCTGAAATTGATTCTCTCCCTCCAGGTGAGTCTGAAAGAAACCTGGGCCGAAGAAACTTTAATGGATCTGTTGACATTTCCACAGATCTTAAATGCCAATCCCTCTTCCCTGACTACTAGTTCCCATCCATTTTACTTGTTCCTGTGGATGTTACAACTCGCTTTATCTTTGCCTCCAAGCAGAAGCTATGACCTAACAGGGAACTTTGACCTCCCCACAGCTGCCCAGAACTCCTGCAGCCCGTCAGAGGGATCTGGTGGTCTCAATGACAGATGACACTGCAGTCAGGAAGTGAGCAAAAATTAATTATGTTTTCAGGAACTGTGCAATGTAGTCCCTGCAGGATAAGAAGCAGGACTATAAAAGACAGAGCCCATGGGACATCCAGGTTTCCCTGGTGGCTCAATGATAAAGAATCCACCTGCCAATGCAAGAGACACAGGTTCGAACCCTGGGTCCAGAAGATCCCCTGGAGTGGGAAACAGCAATCCACTCCAGTAGTCTTGCCTGGGAAATCTCATAGACAGAGGAGCCTGGAAGGCTACAGTCCATGGGGTCGAAAAGAGTCAGACACAACTTAGCAACTAAATGACAACAACATGGGACATCCTCTGGCTGTATCCACAGCTGCCCAAGCTTCCTGGACAGTGCCCCCAGCTGACCTGGTGGTGGGTGTTCCATGAGGGCAGGAACCCACTTTGCTTCAATGCTCCCAAGCCTTTGCCCATAGTAAGCTCTCAAAAACTATTCATTGAATGGCTGAAGGAATGGATCTCAAGTAAACTTAATGTTACTTATTTAGAATGGCAAATATAGACACCAAGTTTCAAATCTGAAGAGATTTAAAAATCATCTAGGTTTCTGCCTTCTTTTGGAGGTAAATATGGTATCATAACCAGCCTTTGGAATCAGACAAGCACTCCACATGTAAAAATGTCGTCTCTGAGTGAGTGACTGACTGAATTGCTCCAAGACTCAATTTCCTCATCTGTAGAATGGGATAATAGGTACATTACAGGGTTGTTGTCAGAATTAGATGACATAACACATGTTATTTATTAAGAAGAGTGATCAGTTCTCAATATATATTAACTCTCATTACTTAGATCAGGGAATTTGGTTTAAGTTCACATATATATTTTTTATTTTTTGAAAAATGGGAACTTCTTTCCCAGACAAAATATTGATAGAAACCTCACTAATATGAAACAGATTGGACCTTGGTAGACTCTGGTGGGGGTGGGGACTCACAGATTTCTAGTCAGTTTTTTTCTTGTCCCGGGAGGTGGCCCCAGAGTCCTTTCCAGTAAAACCTAAGTTTCTGGAGAAAATCATACTGTATTTACCTGGATCACTCCTCTCACTTCATAGTCAAGGACACTGACCCTCAGAGAGGGGAAGTGACTGACCTAAGATCACACAGCAAATCTCTGACTCAGGGTTCCTGGATTTTCCTCTCTGCTTTTCCACTGCCTCCTGTAGAAATAACCTAGTCTTCTCCTTCTAGAAATATCTCTTGTTGGTGTTAGACCAGCTCATTGAGGTCTCTTCTCTTGATTAGGAGTCCTAATGCTATTTGCCTGCCTGCAATGTCCCCTCATAATAAGTTATTATTTCAGTGTATTATACCAAATTACTTGCTGAGATGGATAAAGACAGGGTAGTACCTTGCATCTGGCATTGAGAACACATCCAGTTTCACTGTGGTCACTTGTCTTTTTCTGTGCTTTGTCATTTTGAAAATAAGCCAGAAATGTAAGAACTGCTTAGCAAACCTCAGAGAAATGGTGACTTACAGAATGCTTCCCTCTGAGATCACACATAAGTCAGGATGCCTGATACCACTACTTCTACTAAACATTGGAATGAGGTTCCTGGGTACTATGATAAGGCAAGAAAATAAAAAGACAGAAATTTAAAAGAAAGAAATAAAATATTCACTATTTATAGGTGACTTCATTTCTTATAAGAAATTTTTTTTAATTTACAAAACATTAGAATAAATTAGTGAATCTAGCAAAGTCTCTGGTCATAAAGTTAATACACAAAATTCAACTTATTGTTAGCTACCAGCAACAAAGAAAAAGAAAATAAAATTTTAAAAACTGACTGAAAACATCAAAGCATTAAGAATAAATTGAATGAAAGATATATAAGATTTCCATGATAAGAACTACATGACATTGAGAAATATTAAAAATAATCTAAAAACAATAACATAATGAGCACTTTGATGTTGTATGCCAAACACCCTGGTAGACTGAGCACACAAGTCATTTATGCTCTTGAGCTTGCAGTCTGGTGGGATAATCAATAACCATAACCATGCAAATTAAATGTTATATTGCAAACATGGGAAGGGCTACCAAGGAAGGTACACGGTGTTTCTGAGAGCTTTAGAGATCGGCCCCAGTCAAAGAACTAGGGAAGAGTTCTCAAGGAGAGCACTGAAGAAGAAAATCAGTTAAATAAATGAAGAGAAAAGAACATTCCAAACAACGGCAAAAGCATGTGCAAAGCCTTTGTGCAAAGAACAAATATGAACTGTAATTGAATCAACCATTCTTGGTATGGGAGCTACAGTATCTCAGATGGTAAAGAATCCGCCTATCATGCAGGAGATCCGGGTTTGATTGCTGAGTCAGGAAGATCCCCTGGAGAAGAGAATGACAACCCACTCCAGAATTCTTGCCTAGAGAATTCCATGGACAGAGGAGTCTCGCAGGCTACAGTCCATGGGGTCACAAGGAGTCAGATAAGACTAAGCAACTAACACTTTCACTTTCACACTTTCTCAGTATTGATGGTTATTTAGGTCATGTGGTAGACTGTCTGCCAAAGAGGCTGCAAAGATTCCCTTCCCTTGGGAAGTACCCTATTATATGTGCTCTGGGCTACTTCATATGACTTGCTTTGGCCAATGGAAAGAGAGCAAACGTTGATGGAAATGGAGACTTAAAAAAATGTTGTACGCTGGGGCTTCCTCTCTCCTTTTGTACTTAGAACTCTGAGACCACCACATGAACAAGCTCAGGCTAGTCTACTCAAGGTTAAGAGACTACGTGGAGCACAGAGCAGCTATCTCAACTGACCATCCAGCCTGTCAACCTCCAGACACCATCCAAGACCTTCCAGCTGCAAAAAGACAGCTAATCACAGACATCAGAAAGTCCAAAAAGTGGGTCTTCCCTGGCAGTCGAGTGGTTAAGACTCTGTGCTTCCACTGGAGAGGGCACAGGTTCGATCCTCAGTTGGGGAACTAAGATCCCACATGCTATGAGCCACAGCTAAAAGAAAAAATAAATAAATAAAAGGAGAATGTTTTTGAAAAAATAAAGTAAAAAAAAAGTCAAAAAGCCAAGTCAGCTGAGACTAGAAGAACCACGCAGCTAACACACAGAATCATGAGCTAAATAAAATGGTTGTTATTTTAAGCCATTATAGTTTAGAGTAGTTGTTGGGCAGTAAAAGCTACCTGCTGCAGGTGGTCTGCAGTTTTCTGCTCTGACCAGCAGTGCATCAGGTAATGTCTTTGCATATACATCTTAGTGTACCTGCCACATAGCACGCCCCTAGTAATTGGTACCATTATTATTATTTAGATAAATTAGGAAACTGCACAGATGAAGAAACTGAGATATAGCTAAATTAAACTGAAATTCCAAATGCACACATGGGGAGGGAGATATTTGGGGATTAGTGGCCAGTTCTTCAAACTCAATTCAACATTTATTCAAATCCACCATCATCTTATTTTGCTAAGTGGAGCAAAAGCAACACAAATTTCAAAGTCAAAAATCAAAAAAGTTCCAATTCAGTTTGCTGGGTTGCAATGAGTCTACATTTTTAAAAACATATGCTGTTTATTCCTGACAACAAACTGGAGCTTGTCAGGATTTTAAGAAGTGTGTTCCCACAAGAAAGACCACTGGGAAGTTTGGCTTCAGTTTCAGCGGAGAAATATTGCTGTCCCCCAGGAAGGAAATGTAGACAAACATTTTTCTGCTACCTGATTGGTCTAATAGTAGCCACAAATCATGAAGGGTTAAACAAAGATTATGAATTCTCTTCTGCAAGGGATGGTAAAGTTTATTTTTTTGTCCAGTTTGTAGAATTACAAAAATATTACTTTCCTAGAACTTGGAAGGAGAGTTTTGCAGACAATATGAATTTCAGGAAAATATTTTTGCCATTAATTATGTCATAAGCAAAAGAGTAAAATAAACTGTTTATTATCACATATAAAATGCTTTTGATCAGTCAACTGAAAAACTAATTTCATTTTCTCATTACACTGCCTCAGGCATCCTTTAACGTCAATTTTTATTACACCAAAAGCAAGGAAATTAAAATGATCAGTTAGGGTGCAGAGAGAAACATTTGCTTCAGAATTTTTTTAAGTGAGAATAATAAAGCACTGAACCTCTTTATCATTCATAATAATCACAACTCATCTGATGAGGGAAGAATTCTGTTCGAAGGGTCTAGGATACCATCTCAACCTAACCCTCTCCTGGAACCCTCAGGGTTGCTCAGCAGTGAAAGATGTACCAGAGGCCCTGTTCATGTCGAGGTTGTGTTAAATTTCCAGCCCAATTGGTTCAAAGTTTCACAGATAGACTAGAGAAAGGAGAGGGCTCTATTTTCACCCAAAGAAGCTAAAGGAGAAAGCTTTGCAGGAGAGTGGGGAAGCATGGGCTTGGTCTCAGTCTTTGGGCTCAGAAGCTGATTTTATGGAAGAAAAATAATTTGATAAAAAATAAGAAGTTAGGAGACACATTTTCGGAACTTGGCCCTGCACCTTTCAAACTAAGTGATCATGGGCTCCATTCACTGGCTGAGTGTCCTGACTCACCACAGAGTTATAGAGCATTAACAAGCTGTGTATGTGAAAGCACTTTGTAAGTCATAATCAGAGCCCCTTTTACAATGGTTGTTGAGATAACAATGCCTGGGCTGGGGTGGATGGAAGACTTCACTGCTTCTAATGGAGGATCATTTTCTATGTACAGAGCTCTTGCTTTTTGGTTATAGAGGAAGAAGTTATTCTGCTGTAGTGGGGGGATGGGAAAGGAAGAAAGAAGGCCTTGGCAAGGGAGTGTTGACAGAACCTCTGTCAGCTGGAACGATCTGAATGAGTGCCCCACAGCAAAAGGGATGGGGAGAAACTGAAAGAGCCATAGCTGCGTGGGACATATGCCAATGTCCTGATCCAGAGTCTGGATGACAAAGCTGTTGAGGGGTCTTGTTCTCTGACCCACTTCTCCACATACACTGGATATACATCCTCAGCGTCAGGAGTTGGATGCTGTTGCATTTTAGGAAACACAGGTGGTGATGCAAGCCTTGACAAGATGGCCAAGGCAGAAGGCAAAGAGGAGACTGGCTCTTCAGTACGCAGAGCTGTCCCTGCCCCAAATCTGGGACTGTCCTAAAAAGCTCTGGCCAAATTCCCTTATTATAACTGTTGTGCCTCGTAAGAGAAATGAATATTAGCTAAGGCCACAGCCTGTCCACTCTGGCTACACACAGGCCCAGTGGAGAAGCACTATCCTCTGAGAAGTCAACAAGCATCCCCATTTTCCCAATAGTCAAGGCATAGATTTTTGAGCCTGTACACTCTAAGTAGCTCTGTATGCCACTACTGCTAAGTCACTTCAGTCATGTCCGACTCTGTGCTACCCCATAGATGGCAGCCCACCAGGCGCCCCCATCCCTGGGATTCTCCAGGCAAGAACACTGGAGTGGGTTGCCATTTCCTTCACCAGTGCATGAAAGTGAAAAGTGAAAGTGAAGTTGCTCAGTCGTATATGATTCCTAGCGACCCCATGGACCGCAGCCTACCAGGCTCCTTCATCCATGGGATTTTCCAGGCAAGAGTACTGGAGTGGGGCGCCATTGCCTTCTCCGTCTGTATGCCAAGTAGGAGCCAAAACAAAATAAAACCCTGCCCTCAAGGTTAAGTCAATCTACTATGGAGTCTAAATGGGACATGACGTGACATAACTTTAAGAGCAAATAGTAAACAATATATAACTGTGTATTTCCAGTTAGGAAGGATGGACAGTGACGGGTGGGGACAGGTAACTTCTCAGAAGAGGACACAGCACTCCCCAATATGTAAGACCTTATTATTGATAAGTCTCATTTATTTTACCTTTGTCCGACTCACTTCTGAGAAATGTGTTGGTTTTATTCCCATTATAAATTCCAAGAAAGGACTTGCTGATGGGTCACTAAGTCCAGATATTCAATCAATATGGTCAGTGAGGTCTCCTTATCTCTCAGCTTTGCTTTTCTCAGCACCGGCTCCACTCTCAAGCAGGCACTATCATGGGATTGGCTACCAAGAATTCCAAACTCATATCTTTCTAATATCAAGAGAAAGAAGACTTTGAAGCAACTCAAATTCTCATCAATAGAAGACTGGTTTAAGATGTGACTATATATACATATATATGTATACACCCATGCATACATAATGTGGTATGGTGTATGTGTATATATATATATGTTGGCTCACCTGTAAAGAGTCCATGTACTAATGCAGGAGATGGAGGAAATGCGAATTTGATCCCTGGGTCAGGAAGATCCCCTGGAAAAGGAATGGATAACCCACTCCAGTATTCTTGCCTGGAAATCCCATGGACAGAGGAGCCTGGCAGGCTACAGGCCATGGGGTCCCAAAGAGTCAGATACAACTGAGCAACTTCACTTCATTTCATATATATACACATATATATAATGGAATACTTCAGCTATGAAAAAGAATGAAACATTGCCATTTGCAGCAATGTGCAGGGACCTAGAGAACATTATGCTTAGTGGAACGTTAGACAAATACTATATGATATCACTTATATGTGGAATCTAAAAAATAATGCGAATTAATCTGTATACAAATTAAACTATATAATCTATATAGATTCATAAATATGGAAAACAAACTTATGGTTATCAAAGGGGAGAATGTAGGAAGAGGGACAAATGAAAAGTATGGGATTAACAGACACAAAATACTTTATATGAAATAGATAAGCAACAAGGATTTACTGTATAGCACAGGGAATTATACCCAATATCTTATAGTGGAATTTCTATAGCATAATCTTGAAACAACAACAAAAGAACGAATCACTATGCTATACACCTGAAATCAACACACTATTGTAAATCATTTACGCCACGCTAAGTCGCTTCAGTCATGTCCAACTCTTTGGGACCCTATGGACTGTAGGCCACCAGGCTCCTCTGTCCATGGGATTCTCCAGGCAAGAATACTGGAGTGGGTTGCCATGCCCTCCTCCAGGGGATCTTCCTGACCCAGAGACGGAACTTGTATCTCTTATGTCTCCTGCATGGGCAGGCGGGTTCTTTACCACTAGCACCACCTGAGAAGTTACCTCAATAAAAAAAGAAAAGGGAAAAAGAGAGAGAGAGAAGGCATCTCTTTTCTGATAGTTTAAAGGCAAGTTATCGAATCAAGTCTCTTTGGCCCTGGATGCCCTAGTTTGGGTCATGTGCCATAAGAGCGAGGACAATACAGTACCCTGATTGGACAGACTTGGGCCACATAACCTTTTCTGGGGCTGAGAGAAAGGTGGTTTCTCAAGGTAAACAAGTTATCCTTGCTGGAAAAGGGTGGCAGGAAGGCACACATCAGCAGATGGCTGTGTAAGCACCAGCAACTACGCTTCACCCTCTCCCCAGCTTCCTTTAGGGTTCCGTTTGGAGCAGGAGAGAATCTAAGGGCAGATCCTCGATTGCCTCAGGCCTGTGGCATCCGACAGGCACATGCAGGTACAGGGCCAGGATGGAACCACCCTGCTTTCTTCCAGCCAAGATCTCCCAACCTGATGAAAAGGATGATTAATCCAGCTGCCTCACTCTAATCCACCAGCCCATTTGGTAACCATCTGCCCTTCTCTTTCCACAAGGCAGCCCCAATTAAAGAGGCCTGTATTTGTTTTTTTGGAAAATGTTATGATTTTTCGAGTAAACAGTAGAAACTTTATAAAGCCATGAGATTTATTGAAACTGCCAAACTGTCTGGACTTGATCAAACTGGTTTATGCTGGTTTCAATATGTGCTCCATTCTCTCCGTTTTATTATCATAAACAACCATTTCTATTTATTTACATAGGACCAGAACTTTTCTTTATGTTTTTCACATATTATTTCATTTGATCCGCACCAAATCCATGTGTGGATAAGTACCATTTCCAGGCCTGCTTGACCAAGGGGGACTCTGGCAGCCTAAGTGATGAAAGGTTTCCAGACTCAACTTGGTGCCAGGCATATGGTGCTTGGAGCCCAGGTCTCCCGACTGAACCCCATGTCTGTTCTGGTGTAGTCTGTTGTGCCTTGCAACTTATCCTGGGGAGATATCTCGGTGGTCCCCACTCTACTCACATACCCTCTGGCCTCTTTCGTCATCAGTACAATATGAAAAAAAAAGGAATAAGGCAAAGACCCACTTGCTCATTATCCATATTTGCGACTTGTACTACTTCAGACCTAGACAGCCAAGGTCATCACTTTATTTCAGTACAATCAATCGGCAATTTACTGCTTTTAGGAAAAAAAAAAAAAGCCACTGTCCTAAACACAAAGATACACAGATGAATAAGAAATATCACTAATGTTCAAAAAGCCTGATGCCTAGTTGTGGACACAAGACAAACTTGAAAAAAATTATCTATGCTTTTGCAAGTTATATAAAAGTTTAAACAGATAGATGATAGAGTTTGAAACAAAATAAATGGAAAGATGTCCCTACACAATCAACAATAAAAAAATCCATACAAATTGTAAAGAGGGCAAATGAAGAATAGGTTCAAAGAAAAAAATGGCATCTTAAAAAGGCACCCTTTAAAGACACTCCTTGCCAAATCAAACCTGTTGAATGACAGCAAATTTCTTGAAGTTCAGGGTTAAGATTTGGGTCCTCCTAAAAGTGTGGCAAACCCTATCCCTTAGGCTGTTTATGAACAATTAGACATTGTATTTTAAGCAAGAATCTAGTGACATACTGGAACTGTTCTTAAATTTTGAAGTGCATGGGCTTGTCTTGTCTTTATTAGTTAATCATAGGCCTTGTTAAAGTTAAGAAATAAACCTTGTTTTCTACCTTTTCTTCCCCTCCTCACCAAGAGTCTGTATTCACAGCAAAAGCTAAATTCTATAAGACTGGTATTGAAACAAATCTAATTTAGCTAATGAGCTCTAAGTACACTGGCTGCTTTAACCATGCAGTGTTTAGGGAAAACATTCCCTAAGAGGCTGGCAAAGCTCAGAGCTAGATGAGAAGCACACCATCGATTCAGCTACTTTCAGTAGCTTGACTTCCATTTGCTCTCACCTTCAGTTTTCCAGCTAGCATACCGTGCTACTGCTGCTGCTGCTGCTAAGTCGCTTCAGTCCTGTCCGACTCTGTGCAACCCCATAGACGGCAGCCCACCAGGGTCTCTCGTCCCTGGGATTCTCCAGGCAAGAACACTGGAGTCAGTTGCCATGTCCTTCTCCAATGCATAAAAGTGAAAGTGAAGTCGCTCAGTCATGTCTGACCCTTAGTGACCCCATGGACTGCAGCCTACCAGGCTCCTCTGTCCATGGGAGTTTCCAGGCAAGAGTACTGGAGTGGGTTACCATTTCCTTCTCCTAGCATACCATAGATCACCTTAAAAGAAAGGGAAAGATGAGGAGCTTTGTTGACTAGAGACTTATCCTGGGGAGATATCTCAGTGGTCCCCACTCTACTCTTAGAGACCTTTCCTTCATGGTCATTTGAACCAAAAAGGGACCTATATCTCATGGAAATTCAAACAGATTTGAGCACCAAGGACTATTTGAAGATGCACCTGAAGAGTGCACAGAATAAATAAAGTAATTGGAATCTTTTTATTAAATTCCATGCTTCAAAAATTTCCATTTTTTCTCCTCCTCTACCCTGTTAAATACTTCCACTTGTGCTTGTAAGATCTGTGCTGAAACTGCCTTAATAAATTATATCTCTTCCAAGCAATGAGTTGATCCAGCCTTGTTTGGTTCATCTGTTATAACACATCACAGTCTCCCATAATTACTCTTTTATTTAATTCTACACATTCTGATTTGCTGTGTCGGTGCCAGGCGAGCACTAGGAGTGTGGTAAGTGCCCTTCATTCAAAAGGAGTTCTTCAGAACAGTGTGAAGTGAAATTAAAGTAATTATTAAGTCATAGAAACGAAATGCAATTCCACAATCAACAGCAGGGCTGGCAAATAGCTAGCACGCCAGAGTAAGAATTGTTCCGGGCTTCTTTCTCCGGTAACTCCTCATATCTGGTTCTTGATGATGACATGCAGTGAATGAAGAGGCAGGAAACATAGACTTGAGGACTGCTTGAAGATTTAAAAGGAGGCTTCTCCCAAACACTGATGGAAACCAGAGAAGCAGCAGTCTCAGAGGCAGAGTGGAGGGGATATGTGTGATACTGTGGCTGGACAAGCCTGCCTTCTCCAGCAGCTCTCTTTAGTTTCATGAATATTCTGTAGGCCGAGAAGCTTTTAGGATAGCAGAGACAATTAAATTCAAGCTTTTCACCATTGGCTCTCTTGCCCCAGAGTGAGTAATAGGGCACAGAGCAATAGACTGAAATTAGATTGTAGCAGAACATGTGTACTGACCTTTTCTCAGAGCAGATCTATCTACTTTGTGCTACAGTTCCACTTGTAGGAAGTATTGTACTCCTAGCTGGAGTAAAGGTTAAGAAATATGTGCATCTTAATTCATCTGGATTTCAACCCTGCTCTAGTCTTCGGCTTAACATGTAAGACCAGCCTGGACTGGCTTCAATGAAACTGAGGAGACAACATTTTTTAGAGCTTAGTCTTACACTGAATTTTTTTTTTTAATTATTATTATTGTGCAAAGTGGTTCTCAAAGCGGTTTCTTGGGAAGCAATGTTAGTGTTACCTGGAATCTTGTCAGAAATTCAAAATTCGAGATCTTATGTTAAACCTACTGAATCAGAAACTCTAATTCAATAAGCACTGCCAGTGATTTTGACACACACATTGCTTGAGAATTTGTGTGTGTGTGTGTGTGTGTGTTAACCCTCCAGGTGCTTTTAATGTGCAGCCACTGATGTAGTTCGGTGTTTCCTAAAATGTGGACCGCAGCAAGTAACACAGGTGACACCCAAATAATGAAAGATAAGTCACCTTGGGTGGTCTGGAGGATATGATTTCAAATGACACTGGAACGCAATTTTAAATAATATTGAATCTCTTAGAAAGAAAGCTAAGCCTTTTCAACACTTCTCCCTACTCAAGAAGACTCAGTTTGGTACTAATAGGCTCTCTAATATCTCTCTAACACTTAGTAATCTCTCTTTTAAATAAAAACATAGCAGGTCTTGGCTCAGAACCTTTTAACATTCAATAGTATCAAGAGAGAATGTGATTAATATCTTTACATTTCATGTGGGTTATCCTTATAGGTTGCTTTCTATTAATCTCAAAGGATACCAGGTTTCATTGTGATAAAAATTTTCCTTTTCAATTAAGTCTTTTTCTGGAAGAAGAGTAAACTAATTTAAAAAGAAATTCTAAGTAAATCCTTCAAATAATAGAGTACAAATGACTCCCAGGAACTCACATATAGGACAAGGAGGGCAGGCAATTTCTAGGACAGTACTCCATCAGTAGAGACTAAGCCTAATTTCCCACACCAGCTCAGCTTGTAATTCCAGGCCTTGACCTTCAGAAAGATGACCTAAAGCTGGAGACATCTGCCATCAGCAAAGAAAAATTCCATTCTGGTTACTGCCCGATTTACTAAGATATAAAAGTGACTCATGTATTTCAGAACAATTGCTAATCACAACATTTGGAATCAAAAGGGTTCTAAATTACCCAGAAAATTAAGATATCAACAGTAACCAATCACTCAAAATTTAGATTGACTTAATTGTTTTGGTCTTGAAAATTTTTCCATTTTCTAATTTTTATAAAAGCAACAAGTTTCTCAATATAACATTTTTGGGGAAAAAAAAAAGAACCAGACAGAAGAAAAATACCACACCATCTATATGTGTGCTCAGTCATGTCCACCTCTTTGGAGACCCCATGAACTCTAGCCCACCAGGCTCCTCTGTCCATGGAGTTTTCTAGGCAAGAAAATTGGAGTGGGTTGCCATTTCCTCCTTCTGGGATCTTCCCTACCCAGGGATTACATCCACATCTCCTGCATTGCCTCTTGCATTGACAAGTGGATTCCTTACCACTGAGCCACCTGGGAAGCCCCTTCTATATTAAGCATAGATGTCCCTAAAGTGAAGTATTAAGATTTTGATCAATTTCCTTCTAGTCTTTTTTTTCCCATGAGCTTGTAGTACCAATATATATACAATTCTGTACATGATAGCATAGCTTTTTCTTTTCTATTTTAGTGAGTTTTGTTGTGTGAATAATAAAAGAATAAATAAATGATATTACAATAAAGGTTTCTATGTCTATATCTTCTATACATAAAGTATACCACTTAGGTTGCTTTTGACTACAAATAACAGAAAACCTATCTCAAATTGGCTGAAACAAAAAAGATATTTATCAAGTCACATAATAGAAAGCCCAAAGTAGATGAGACTGCAGTACTCTGACACCAAGGATCTAGGTTCTTATGTCTTTGTAGCATGGGCTCCATCCTCAGACTTGTAGTAAAAAGGTTCAGCAGTTCTAGGTATCAGGGTCAGCTTCCCATAGAAAAAGAAAACAATCTCTCCCTTTAGGCCTTTCTTAGTAAAAATAAAACTTTCTGCAGAAATTCCTCCAACAGACTTCTCACCTCTCATGAGATAGAGTTGGATCTCATGCCCACTTCTGACTCGGTCCCTCCCTGGTCAAGGAAAAGGGCCTACCCCGATTGGCTCACACCAAGCTTCTCACTAGGAATGCATTTGGGTGAGTCACCTGCCATTCCCTTCAAAAAATGAAAACAGGTAGGGAGGTTTTTTTAAGTATATTGACATTGCAAATAATGTGGTGCAATGTTTAACGAAGATATTTAAAACTCTTTCAATGGCTAGTTGCTTTTGCCAAGGGCATAAAATTTGACTAGCCTCGAGACAACTTCCTCTATACTTTGGTCCACTCTGTTTCTCTAGCTTTATTTACTCACCATTTTCAAGATATTTTTACATTCTAATCAATTTTTATTCTCCCTTGTTCCTTGAACACAGCATTTTCTTAACGGATGATGTCCTAATCAAGTTTTACATCAACTGCAACTCCATAACCAACCCCTTATACTTACTTATATTTATAGAATATCTCTTAGTTAAACAGCATCACCCCATCATACATTTGTTGACTTACCTCCTACAGCCATGTTTTACATTTGTCTATCCAATATCTACTCTCCCCTGGGTCTTGCTGATGGCACTCTAAATTTCCTGAGAAATATCCGTTCCCCTCTATCAATCCATGTGACACTCAACAGGGAATAAGGACCAGGCAGCCACAATGACTGTTTTAAAGAGGGACACATGACCCAATCAGAGTCCATGAGGCTGAAACCCAGAATTTTTAACACTGTTTAGAAGAGAGTTTGGAGAAGGCAGTGGCAACCCACTCCAATACTCTTGCCTGGAAAATCCCACGGACGGAGGACCCTGGTAGGCTGCAGTCCATAGGGTTGCGAAGAGTCGGACACGACTGAGCAAGTTCACTTTCACTTTTCACTTTCATGCATTGGAGGAGGAAATGGCAACTCATTCCAGTATTCTTGCCTGGAGAATCCCAGGGATGGCGGAGCCTGGTGGGCTGCCATCTATGGGGTCGCACGGAGTCGGACACAACTGAAGCAACTTAGCAGCAGCAGAAGAGAGTTTGCTTTTTGTTGAGACTGCTGATGAGATTTAAGTCTGGAAATCCTGGCAGGTATCTTGTTACCAAAGAGATGACCTATCTGGGAATAAAGCCAACATAAGGCAAAGGAGATATAAATCAAGAGATGGAGAAGATGAGGGACTTTCCTGGTGGTCCAGTGGTTAAAACTTTACACTTCCAATGCAGGGGTTACAGGTTCAATCTCTGGTTGAGGAACTAAGATCCTGCATGTGGTTTGGCTAAAAAATAAAAGAGAGGGAAATGAAGAAGATGAAACCAAACTTGGAGAGGACCACTGACCACCAAGGATCCAGCTATGCCTAACACAATACTACCTCTGGGTTTTCAGCTGTGAACCAAAGCATCCCCTTTTTCACTTGCACCAGTTTGAATGTCATTCCATCACTTGCAACCAAGACAACCATGGTTAACATGGTCCCTTCTTCATCATTCTAATTCTGTTCACCTGTAAAGGTTTAGTTCAAGCTGCGATTCATGGGGTCGCAAAGAGTCGGACACGACTGAGGGACTGATCTGATCTGATCTGATCAAGTACAGTGCCACCTCCTCCAAGAATCCTCCTTCATCAATCCTAAGATTCACTTTCCCTCTCTCTTCTGAACACATAGCACCCAACTTATAAACAGTTTCAGCTATTTATGGCCTATTGTGCCTTTAAAAAAAAAAAATGGGTTTTAACCCTAAGTAAAATATTGCAGGAAAAGGCCATGTTTCACAGATACTTTGTAGTCATATTAAAACTTAAAATAGAGCTTAGCACATAGTAGAGACTTTAAAAAATGAGCTAAAGATACTTACTGTGCACCAGGTACTTGAGAAGGGACCAAGATGCCGGTGAACTTTTCAGATACAATGTGAATTTCCTGCTATGACCCAAGAGGACATAACTATCTCAATCTCTGAGGGAGGTCTTTGAAAATTAGCACCCCCAACCACCGCTGGCAAAGAAAAAAAGATGAAGGCCAAAATGTCATCTCTATTAAATTAACAGAGACCAAGGTGGAAGATGGGGATTCCATGGTGGCTCAGTGTAAAGAATCCACCTCCCAAGGCAGGAGATTTAGTTTTGATCCCTGTGTTGGAAAGTTCCTCTGGAGAAGGGAATGGCAACCCACTTCAGTATTCTTGCCTAGGAAATCCCATGGACAGAGGAGCCTGGTGGGCTACAGTCCACAGGATTGCTAAGAGGTAGACATGACTTAGCAATTAAACAACAGCAACAAAGATGGAAGATGAACTATCAGGAACGATAGTCTCATGAGTTTACTAACTTTCAAGCCCACATCAGGAAGAGCTAACTATCTAGTCTTGGCAGCACTGAACCAGGAAAGCTTCCTTTGGAGTGAAAGGAGAAGCAGAGAAATCATACTCTGATTTTATTGCCAACAGACAGCTCACTCCCAAGAGGAATAAAGTCAGATTCGAACCTACCATAGCCAGTAAATCCCTTCATGTTTACAATCAAGTATATCACTTTCCTGCTCCAAGGAAGGGATGAAGAGGAGAAAATCAGAGGTGTCACATCTGAGACTTTCCTTTCACCCGGAAGGAAACATCAAGGGCAGAAAAGAAGCATTCCCCGTACATGTGCTTCTAGCTACTTACCTTGGTCAAACCTTAGGGGCTTGTGACTTACACTTGCTAGTGGTCTCCTCTTAAATTCCTAGTGACAGAGGACTTCCCTAGTGGTCTATTGCTTAAGACTCTGCACTTCTAATGCCGGGGGCACAGGTTCAATCCCTGGTCAGGGAACTAAGATCCCACATGTGGCTCAACCAAAAAAAAAAAAAAGCAAAACACTCCTAGGGATAGAAAAAGGTTCTCAGAGTGATTATATGGAGATAATCTAAGAGACTTTGTGATACCATTGAGGAGAAGTAGACACAATGTCACTTCATATGAAGAATTTCATGATTTCAGCCTTGGCTTTTTCTCCTTCAGGGTTTGCTTTCCCAAGTCTTTCTTTGCAGGTTTTTGGGACTATGCTGAAGTGGAATTTTATGCTTCAAGAAGAGAGTTGATGAATCATGGGAAGTGTAATTGACAAAGAATTGGCATGTTTTTCACTCTGCTTTTTTTCTGCATCAGCTGAATAAGATTAGTGTCTTACATGGATTATTTTTTCAATAATAGGGAAGGCTATGTTGGCAACAAAAATTGCAAAACAGCAACATCATAAGCTTGCCTAACCATCCAGTGGAAGAGAATTTTCAACTTGAAAAACACTCTTGGTCCAGCAGATCAAAGGTCTGAGTAACAATTACAACTGAAATCATTAAGCATCGCTTTTTTTTCCCCCTGTGGAGAAATCAGATCCTCTAGGATTCTTAGGGAGAAAAGCAGAAACATTAGTGGAAGACCTTACATAATAACCTTTCTGTAAAGCCTGGATGGCACACGTGATTTTGTGAGACATTCAAGTCACATGTCATTAATCAGAAATGACAGTCTTTATTCACGTATATTTGACTGAAGCTGCATAATTTCAGACTCCAATAGGTCTAGATAAATGACCCTAAGTATTGTACTTTTTCAAATTGACAGTGATTGATGATAGAGGAAAAAAACAAATGCTGAAAAGGGACCCTGAAGTAAACATTGAAAATCAGTCATAGTACTTTGTGGGGAAAAAAAAAAAGTTTGGGGATTTTCTTCACAACTTTTCCTCTTTCTTAGCATCTCTACCTCTTAATTTTCAGTTTCCTCATTTGTGCAATGCCAAACAATCTGTATTACAACTCGAATCTCAATGAAATACTATGACTGATATAGCTGTGTTCGTTCAAATAGGAAAAGAAGATAGTGACTAATAAAAAAAATCCTCCATTCAACAGATATTTCCTGGGACTATTCTATATACTAGGGCTTCAGCAGAAACTGAGACAGGTATACTTTTGGTTCTTTGGGAGCTTATATTTTAGTGGCAAAAGACAGGCAATATCTAAGTTAAAAAATGAATTAAAAAATAAGATCATTTTAGAGTGCTAAGTTGCATAAAGAAAACAAAACAGAGTGACTTAACAGAAAGTGATGTGGGATGAAGAGATAACATTTTGGCTAAATAAGAACCAGTTTTTCAAAGAGCATATTATGCAGAGGGAGTAGCAAGTGCAAAGGCCCTGTGGCAGGGACAAGCTTAGCACCAGAGAAGACTAGAAAGGAGGCCGGCACAGCTCCTTTACTAAGATGAGAATGGTAGTAACTCAGGATGGAGAAGTAGTCAGTGTTCAAATTATATAAAGCCTTTTAGGTCATTATAAGGATTTGAGGTGTTAGGCTGTATGAGATTTTAATAAAGTGGAAGGAAGACTCAATCCTATTAAAATAATATCTACAATCCATTAACCATTATGAGCAAGGCACTGTGGCAGATAACACTACGTTTTCATTATTGTACTACCTCCTTGCAAAAAAGGGTTATCATTGCCTTTGAAAGATAAGGTAATAAGCTCTGAGTAAGATCACAGGGCTAGAAAGTAATGAAAGCAAACTCATATTCAAGCTTCAGTCCATCTAATGTGTGAAAAGTGTGAAAGTGTTAGTCGCTCTCAGTCATGTCCAATTCTTTGCGACCCCATAGACTGTAGTCTGTCCATGGGATTCTCCAGGCAAGAATACTGAAGTGGGTAGCATTTCCCTTCTCCAGGGGATCTTCCCAACCCAGGGATCAAACCCAGGTCTCCTATATTGCAGGCAGATTCTTTACTGTCTGAGCCACCAGGGAAACTCTCAGTCCATCTAGTTTCAAAGTCAAACAGTGCCCATTACACCACACTGAGTCCCATCATCTGTATTTTCTTATTTTCACAGAAATATTAAGGAACTAATGCACACATATTCCAAACGGCTGCCCTTAATGAATATATAAGAATGTATATTGATACTGGATAGAGCTCTCTTTATCCCTTGAAACTAGTTAATAATTATTTTAATTATATATATAATAATTTATTAAATCTTCCCAGTTCAAATTACTGTGTAGCTTCTGTTTCCTGACTAGACCCCAACTAATACCATTCATAGCCACACCACCCATATCCTGCAGTGTCATATTGTTCACTAATGTAAAAAGGCTCTAAAAAGCACCAGTTCAATTTTGTTTAACCAAGTTTCCCAGGTTTATTTGACCATGAGACCTTCTGAAGAGCTGAATACCTATTACTCAAGTACTTTCAAGTGCACAGTATTCCACAGTTCAGTTTCAGAAATGCTGCTTTGGGGACTCATCACTAATCTAATTAATGTTTCCTAAGAAGGCAAAAGCTCTCACAGCCTCCAAAGGTCCTAATTTCAATTTAATACATTACCAAATATCTAAAACATTCATGAAACAGAAAGCTTAACAATACATGGAAATGTGAATGTGAAAATTGCCATAGAGAATTTTCTGGTGGATAGAGGAGTGAGCAATTCATCTTGACTGGAGGAAATACCAGGAAAACATGCTTTTTGGAAACAGGGACATGTGTAGTCAATCTTAGAGGATGAGCAGATTTTGACAGAGATGCATACAATAGATTGGGAGAGGAAAGAAAAGCAGTCATGTGTAACAGGATGAAAAGAGGTATAAGCATTAGTCAAGACTCATATGCTATGAATGACAAAACCTGACTACGAATGACAAAATCAACCCAGTGGCTTTAGTAGGAAATGGAATATATTGGCATGAAAATTTGAGAAGTCCAATCTATGCTATAGGCAGCTGGAACCAGAGACGTACATCATGTCCCCAGACTCAGCTTGACTCTTGCACCTCTTGGCTTCATTTTCCTCCCTTGGACATCATTTTCACCCTAGTGTGTTTCTCCTAGAGGTGACTGTGATAAACTTAATGTTTGTTCCTGAGCAACCTGAGTTAACCAAGAGATTTTTCCATCCTTAGCGACCTTGACTGTGACTGAGTCACCTGCCCACCTCTAAATCTATCCCTGTTTACCAGTAAGATGTGATTCTCTGATGTGCCATGCCTGGTTCGATCATCTATCTCTGGTTCAGGAAAGGATTCAGCAATACCTATACCATATAGACAAGGGAGAACCAGAATTTAGTTACAAAAAGAAGAGGAACAGCTACTGTTGTTTTTTAGTCACTAAGTTGTGACTCTTTGGGGACCCTATGGACTGTAGCCCACCAGTCTCCTCTTGTCCATGGGATTCTCCAGGCAAGAATACTAGAGTGGGTTGCCATTTTCTTCTCCAAGGATTCTTCCCAACCAGGGGATTGAACCCGCATATCCTGCATTGGTAAGCAGATTCTTTACCACTGAGCCACCAAGGAAGCCCAGAATAGTTATTAGGCAAGCAAAAAAATCTTATAACTTCTACTTAACTATGAATATAGGAAAGAATAGAAGATGAAATAATGCTAAATTTGATACTGAAACTGACAACCCCGAAATTCAGGTGAGTCTTGTCCATACATGAAGTCAATAGGACATGAAACATGGAAAAGTCACAATTCACTCTATGGCACACATCAGCTCTCTCAAACTAGCAACAAAGCTAGGTGGGAGGGGTGGGGGGAGTCCATAAACTTAGATCTAAAGACAGTTGCATGACAACAGAAGAGAGCGAGATTTGAAACTTTTCAGCACTCACGGGGTTAATTCCATTCTGGTATTTTTTGAGCAAAGTTGACTGATGACATTTTTGCGGGGAGGAGAACGGGACCGAAAGTAGGACAAGAGGATACTGCTTCCTGACAGTGGGTTCCTAGAGCTGATGTTAGATATTCAGGTGCAATACAAGAATAAGGACAGCAAATATCGCCCTATTTGAATGTTCTTTCTCAATTCCTCATTAGCCGAGAGACTTAATATTAGATTAACAAACTAAAGCTGCCACAATGCTGATGGGGCCTGGTGAGGAACTGCTAACAAGATGTGAACATGCTTAATAAAATGACCAACTCTTGCTGATATAGAGCCAACTAATTACCTGCCACATAGCCAGGCTGTGTTCTCCCGGCTGGAAATTGATAGCAGGCTGTCAGTGTGAGAGGGGACAAAAGGCAGCTCAGGGTTGAGGAATAAGAAGAAAGGCTTGATATATTACAGTGGACACTGTTACCCTAGATCAAATTATCTTGGTTTGCCAAGAGTCATACTGTCAGGCAAGTCCAAAGTAGGATTTTTTTAGGAAAATCTAGAGTGACTTAGAATCCCATCCATGAACCAAATATTGGAGAAGGGGGGGTGGGCATGGAAGCTATTTTAAGGTTTGGTTTTCAGGAACAGAAATAAAAGAAAGTATACTAGTTCTGCTGCTACTGCTGCTAAGTCGCTTCAGTTGTGTCCGATTCTGTGCGACCCCATGGACTGCAGCCTACCAGGCTTCTCCGTCCATGGGATTCTCCAGGCAAGAACACTGGAGTGGGTTGCCATTTCCTTCTCCAATGCATGAAAGTGGAAAGTGAAAGTGAAGTCGCTCAGTCATGCCTCACTCTTAGTGACCCCATGGACTGCAGTCTATGAGGCTCCTCCATCCATGGGATTTTCCGGGCAATAGTACTGGAGTCGGGTGCCATTGCCTTCTCCCATACTAGTGCTATAGAACTCAATTTGAGAAACATATCTTTTTGCAGATATTCCTTTCTCTGTGATTTTAAAATATGCACACATTACATTTCTAGTATAAAGAAATTCCTTCTTACAAAGACTGTCCATTTGGGAGACTCTGACTATTGCATTGTATTACTTTGAAGATCACAGAGTTGCAAATCTTCTAGTGTTTAAGACTGAAGTTTAGCTAGAGATTTCTGGTTAAGTGAAAACAAACAAACAAACAAATAATATGATCCCTAGAGTTTGGCCTTTTGGGAAGCATATCCATGTCCATTTAGCAGACTCACCTCACTTAAGAAGGCAGAAGCTACCTCCCAGTGCCTGGGAATTAAGAAACTTTGAATGAAAATAGAACAACTCACTGACTATGTGCTCATGTCAAAGCATTTGGCCTGTTGGCCTTTCTTGACCCAGCTGTCAAACAGGGGATCATGGTTCTTTTTTTTTCCCGCCACATGTTTATCTCATACATCAATGTTACATCCAAAGATGAACATTCATTCTCACACAAAGGGGATATTGACCAAGAGAGCCCAGGGATTTGGCTACTTTCTGAAAATAAAATGATAGGAAGCAAAATAAGGCAGCAGACACAGAACAGTAGGTCACACAGGTCTGCAAAACAATAGCTACAGTTTGTTCATTTGCTTAAAGGGTCAAAGTCCCTCATTTATCATGTTTTTCTTCTTTCCAGGGCAAATGAATGAAGGGTATACTATAGAATCTTCTTCAACCAGCTAGCAGGTTTATTCTATTAGCTCATCAGTAACTCTGACTTCAGCAAGTCATACCCTTTGGTTGGTGCCTCAAGCACCAAGTGTATTTCCATATTAGTAGTCTTTCATTGTAAGTAACAAAAACTATCTCTGATCAATTTAAAGACAAAAGAGAATGCATTAAGCTTATTGATGGAGTGAAGAGTTGAGTACTCACAAGAATTGGGGAAGGAAGAACCCAGCCTACTATGGAGATCCCATAGAGAAGTTCCTAGACTCTTTCTTAACTAGTATATTCCACATCAATGGGTTGATAGGACTCACCTAGGAGTGCTTGTTAAAGGAGGAAGGTTCAAGAGGGAGGGGACATATGTATACCTATGACCGATTCACATTTATGTTTGATGGAAAACAAAATTCTGTAAAGGAATTATCCTTCAATTTAAAAAATAAGTAAATTTTTAAAAATAACAACAAAAACAACTCAATTTTCAGGGAGTAGCCTAGAATCAGCATACTTAACAGAAAAAAACAAGAAACACTGAGAAGTAGTAATATGAATTCTGCTCTATTGGTCCTCTGGCTCCAGTACAACTGGCAATTCCAGAAAGAGATAATCTGATTGGCTCACCTGGAGAAAGATGTCTCTGATCCATCAGCTATGACCAGAAGGGCTGCGTCAGGGGACACTATCCCATGCGTCAAGATGCAGTTCCAAAGAAGGAGAAATCACAAATAGCTTGGAAATCACCACTAAGTCATTCTATCACCAATAAAATAAGCCAAGTCATGTAGAAACTCATTATCAGGTCTTTACAATTCATTTAGAGTTCTGAAATACTGTATCAATAATTTTTTTAACTATGAAACATAATTGTGCTGGAAAGTTGGAGGAAATGTCCTATTTGCAAATCCAACCTGGATTAGGAGTTTGGATGGAGCAAGTGGAAAGAAATCAAAATATAGTTACAGTTACAAATGAAACATCAGAGACAACACTTATGTAGAGACAACCCTTCTCCCCAACCCCCAGGCCCACACCCTGAAATGCTCCCAAATAGAAGTGCATCCCTATTGTGCTGTATGGAAAGATCAAGTCGGTAGACAAGCTTGAGACAACCCCAACACCACACTCTTAGCTGGCTTTCAGGAGGTCACCTTCCACTTCTTCTCCTCTTTCCCTAGGAGGCCCCACAGCGACTGATTTTGCCAATAATGGAAGCTTTACAGTCTTCTTTGTCCACGAGGTCTTAGTCACAGTGAACATTCAATAGATGGCTTTGCTGCGGGCGTATTTTCAAATGCCAGAAAAGCATCTGACAGTGTTGGATGTTTGGAGGGCCATTGTTCAGAAGATTAAGTGCTGTCCCATGTTCAATCATTTATTCCACAGCCACACAGGGAACCTAACCGGAGGATAAAAGTGAAGTCTGGGTGCTTTACTGGATGTTTCGGGGAAGAATGTCTCTCCTTATTTTATATATTTTTCAAGGAATTTATTTTATATATTGTTCAAGGAATCTGAACAATAAGCAGGTCATATTGTCACATTCTGAGGGACAGACAACTGGAATAGACTCCAGGCAATGTCCTCACTTCAAAAGGCAGGCTGAGGGCAAGAGAGAACACATTCCCAAAGCCACAAAACTAATTTTGGCACACACCCAAAGCAAGTGGTACCCTTTTCCCAGACTCCTGCTAGATGCTTTGTATCAGCCAACTCTCTAAGAAGAATTTCCTTTGCAGAAGTGTTTGACGAGCAGTGTCCATGCTACCCAGTGGGCACTCTCTCCTTCTGGCAACAGTACTCTTTGTTTTCATAGGGAAACCACCTCTCCCTGTTTTCAGTCCATGTACTTCTAGACGAGCCGCATCCATTCTCTCCAAGGTAGAAGAGGTGACGAGCTTAACCAATCAGAGTAGGCCATTAAAGTAGTCGACAGTGATTGGTTTATGCTCGGGCACAAGACCCAATCAGAACCAACTTAACACAATGAAATTTTCCTGGGATGGTGAGTGGAGTACATCCTCTTTTCTGTTGAGAATGCCAGCAGACAGGATATCCTGAGATGGTACTTCCAAGAGTCAATAAGTGGCACCTGAGGATGCAGATGGTTCTGTAGATGGCAGAGCAAAGGCACAGAGAAAATGAGGCTGACTTACTGATGACTTGCTTGTGCTCTTGGTACCAGCTGAGCCTGAAACCAGTCCTGTCCCCGGACTTCTCAGTTACTGGAGCAAATCAATTTCTCTATTTTCCCTTGGCCAATTTGATTTGGGTTTTTACCTCTTGCAATTGAAAACCCTAATTAAAACAGGAATGAACAGAATAATGCATTTTGGTAATTGTGTTTCTTGAAAGAATACTACCTGTTGAGCACTTGCTGTGGGCTTCTAAAGAAGTAGAAGGCATTGTCCTTCTACCAATATTTGCTTCGTTGCTGAAGGAAAAGACAGTGCTCATACTGCTCCAATCTGCACAAGGTATGGAATCACTCTCCCACTTAAAGCAAAGAATAATTTGGTCATTATACCAAATGATTTCTGAAAGAGTTGAGGTGATACAAAGAGAAAGATCCACATGGAAGGTAAAGGGAGGTTTTCTAGGAGGTGAGATAAACTGGGTTTCTTTCCCCTTATGGGCCTGGTGGAAAGAGCTTCAGGTTGACCAGTGTTAAGGGTCTTGTTCAACTCCATAATCCTCTTTGGTGCCACCAGGAAATAATGAATTTAGCTTTCCTTTCTTATGTGCTCTTTGGCCAGTTGCGTTTTGAGAACCATCCTGATGCTCCAGAGGCTAATTTAGGTCAGCTGAACTTATCCTGTCATCCCTCTGCAATTACTGTTAGGGAATGCACTATTCTTAAATGTCTTACTATTGATTTCTCATGAAAATTACCTAGAAATCAGTCAACCAATATTTTTAAGCATCTTTTGTAGACTCAGCACTTTCCATGGTGGTGAAGGAATACAAATGACCACATGTAAGCCGTGATCTCTGTATCCATCTGATTTAAAATCAGTAGTGACGTACACAACAAGTTAAAAGTCTTTAGGTACTTATTTGGTTTTAACTAAAGCACAGTGGTTGATTCAAGAAGAGGGAGGTCAAAATGTAAGCATCTTCGGCTACTCATTCTCATTAAGTCCAATTCATGACCTTACTGAAGTCACACTCAGTGGATAGATTAAGCAAGGTTTACTGAAGGTCTGGGCTTCCCCAGTGGCTCTGGGGTAAAGAATCTGCCTGAAATGCAGGAGACACAAGAGACCCGGGTTCTATCCCTGGGTCAGGAAGATACCCAGGAGGAGGGCATGGCAACCCACTCCAGAATTCTTGCCTGGAGAATCCCCATGGACAGAGGAGCCTGGCGGGTTACCATCCATGGGGTCTCAAAGAGTCAGACATGGCTGAGCAACTAAGCACAGCACAACACAGCACTGAAGGTTTGCTGAGAGTAATATTTGAAAGATACAAGTCAGAAGGATGAGAAATACTCCATTTCTACTTGTAAGTTTCCATCATATGGGAAAATATGCTAAATGTCATTGAAAAACTGGTTGATTAGTTTGGCAGAACTTCCAAAGCATTCTGTACATTCACAAGTCAGTGAAAGATGGTTTATGAGATGCTAAGTTCCTGCATGTTGGACTCAAAATGTATTTCTTCTTTACAACCTTTCACTTTGCCCTCTTTGTTAAAGATCAGAAATCAGGGAAAAGATTGGACAAGTAACCAGGACATAATTGCTTCAGGTAAAGAAAGTCAGAAGTCTTAAAGGGCAAGTGACTTTATCCTGCTATGGGAATTTCCCTGGGTTATTGTACTGTCACATACTAACTGTATTCTGTCCAGCAGCTGCCTACTACCATTACTCTTTTCCCATAAATCATCTAGCATATTTTGGGATGTCCCTCAAGGTCCAGCAGTAGTCAGGTAGAGTGAGAATATGCATGTTGAGCCTACCTTTCTATGTGTCTGACATTCTATCCCAGTCCTCACCAAACTGTTTTATAATGACTTTCATCTATAATTGCCTAGATTGCCTTGCTTCTGCCCTTGTTGCCCCTTGGTTTATTTTGAACCCAGAAGGTTCTGTTTCAAACATAAGCCAGTTTGTATCCCTCTACTGCTCAAAATTCTCACTCCCTTTTCAGAGGAAAAACCCAAGTCCTGATAATGGCCTAAAAGATCCTATATAAGTTATTCTCAGGGAATAGGAAATTAACAAAACCCAGGGACACTTCCCTGATGGCTCAGATGGGAAAGAATCTGCCTGCCATCCATGCAGGGGACCTGCATGGATTCGATTCCTGGGTTGGGAAGATCCCCTGGAGAAGGAAATGGCTACCCACTCCAGTATTCTTGCCTGTCCATGGAGGATTCCATGGACAGAGGAGCCTGGTGGACTACAGTCCATGGAGAAAGCTAGGGAATTCCAAAAAAACATATACCTCTGTTTCATTGATTACGTCAAGGCCTTTGACTGTGTGGATCATAATAAACTGTAGAAAGCTCTTAAAGAGATGGGAATACAGACCATCTTACCTATCTCCTGAGCAGCCTGTATACCGGGCAAGAAGCAACAGCTAGAATCCTGTGTGGAACAACTGATTGGTTCATGATTGAGAAGGGAGTATGACAGGGCTGTCTGTTGCCACCCTGTTTGTTTAATCTATACTGTGAGCACATCATGAGAAATGCCGGACTGGATGAGTTACAAGCTGTAATCAAGATATGCAGGAGAAACGTCAACAACCTCAAACATGTGGATGAATTCACTCTAATAGCAGAAAGTGAAGAGCAACTAAAGAGCCTCTTGATGAGGGTGAAGGAAGAGAGTGAAACAGCCAGCTTAAAACTAAATATTAAAAAAACTAAGATCATGGCATCTGGCCCCATTACTTCATGGTGAATAGAGAGGGAAAAGGTGGAAATAGTGACAGATTTCCTTTTTTGGGCTCTAAAATCACTGTGGATGGTGACTGTAGCCATGAAATCAGATGTTTGCTTCTTGGCCTGAAAGCAATGACGAACCTAGACAATGTGTTGAAAAGCAGAAACATTACTCTGCCAGCAAAGGTCTGTATAGTCAAGGCTATGGTCTTCCCAGTAGTTATGTACAGTTGTTAGAGCTGGACCGTAAAGAAGACAGAGTACGGAAGAATTGATGCCTTTGAACTATGGTGCTGGAGAAGACTCCTGAGAGTCCCCTGGACAGCAACAAGATCAAACCAGTCAACCTTAAGGGAAATCAACCCTGAATACTCTTTGGAGGGACGGATGCTGAAGTTGAAACTCCAGTATTTTGGTCATTTCATATGAACAGCTGACACTTTGGAAAAGTCCCTGATGCTGGGGAAGACTGAGGGCAGACAGAGAAGAAAGCATCAGAGGGTGAGATGGCTGGATGGCATCACCAATGCAATGCACACGAACTTGGGCAAACTTCAGGAGATACGAGGGACAGAGAGGCCTGGTGTGCTGCAGTCCATGGGGTTGCAAAGAGTCAGACGTGAATGCGCAACTGAACAACAACAACAACTTAAACAAAAACAACATCGATGCTGCACCCCAAACCAACTATACCACTCACTGGGGCCGTTGCTTATTTGTAAAGGTTCCCCAGGTGGTTTCTTTTTTATGTTATTATTATGGTGAATTTTGAACATATACAAAATTAGACAAGAAAGTAAAAAAGTACACTGACATACATGTATTCATAATCCAGTCCCCACATTTCTCAAATCCATGGCCAAAGGGGATGGTCTTCACATCCCCATCCACTTCCCCCATCTTGCACGATTATGGAGCAAATCCTAGACATCATCTCTTTCTATCCATACATATTTCAGTAGCTTGAAATGTTAAGGACTCACTTTTCTGAACATAACCACAATATCATAATCACAGCTAAGGAAACAGTGATTGTGATTCACCGAGGACTGACAGCCACCACCCTACAAGGCCTAACTCCCTGTTTCCACTTGAACTTCATCTACTTCCTCCCATACCCATTTCCTCCAGTTCCTTCAGTCACACTGCTATCTTGCAGTGTCTCAGACACAGTCTCGAGCCCTTGCACTTGCCGTTCTCCTTGCCTGGATGCTCTCCCCCCAGGTAGACAAACGCCTTTTCACCTTGCCCATTATCACCCTCTCTGTTAGGCTTTCTTTTACTATTCATAACAGCAGTTTATCCTTTGCCCATCCCTTGATACCCTCCCCATCCCCCTTTCTTGCTTCTTTTTATCCACTGCATTTTGTACCCAAATTCTTATTGAACTAATAAAACCATATCCCCCTTCACATTATAATTCCACGAGAGAAGGCACCATGAAAATATTTACTGAACAAACGCACGAGTCAATGACTCAATTGGGTATTATTAGGCCTACCAGTGTACCAATGAGATGGTGGGATAAAGGGTAAGAAGTAGAATAAATAGATACTCTATTTCATAAAGCTTAGAGAAAACCCATAAAATCTGTAAACACGAAAAGGTAAGACTAATTAATAGGTAACATATTCACAGAGAGCTATTAATGGAAAGCACAGTGTTGGAAATAAAATCTGAAGCTCTGAGGTTAACATCAGAATGGACAACTGTTCTGTTTTATTAACATTCCCTTGGGCTGCTTGTACCAGAGAATTAAGCCTGGTTGTTAAAAAGGCACACCATAGAATACAGTCATAAAGAAATTGCTGGGACTTCCCCAGTGGTCTAATGGTTAAGACTCCATGCTTCAACTACAGGGGGCATGGGTTCGATCCATGGATGGGGAACTAAGATCCTACATGCCATGCAGTGTGGCCAGAAATCAAAAACAAAACAGCTGCAATATATTGACCAAACTTAGCAGCACATAAATACATACACATGTGTTATACATTCTACATAGAACAAATGAAGTGTGCAAGGACAGGTCCAAGTAGACAAAACCCCAGCACCCTTGCACACTAAGCATTCATTCATGGTCTCTTTTGTAGGAGAACCTGGTCTCAGGGCTTACTGTGCAGGCTGCCACTCTCATGGAGCATTCCTGGCCATCTGCCAGGTATAGGGAATAGCCTGATGGCTGAGAATTTCTGAAAGGCTGGGTCTGCTCACTCTGGCATAATACAGTACTAAAGCTATACTTCACTACTTCCTCTTCTAGGGCCAAAGAGGATTCCTGGAAGCAGTCCCTTTGGAAACCATACTTAAAACAGGTTGTTTCAATCCAGGCTTGGAACATTAAGTATTGGCCGTTGCTATAGCAGAGACATAACCCTCACTCTCCCTGGCTTCTGAGGCACAGACATCATGCTTGTATTTACCTGGTAGATAAATAATCAAGGACACCATCATTAAAGCAACAGGTGGTGGACTTGCACAAATAATGGTCTCCATCCTGGCACCCAATGTTCAGATGGGAAAGATGCTTTTCACTTTTCGATGATAACACAATGCATCTTGGAAACCCCAGATGCTACTGTAATAAAGACTCCAGTCATTAAAACATAGCAATTACTTTTGAGATTCACAGGCAAAAGTTTAACAGTGGCTGCCCACACATGAGTTTGCACAAGGGGCAGTGGGAGAGCTCTACTGATTTCCATGCCCATTACACATGTGTTCAGAAACAAGTCTCTCACCAAAGTCAGTCCTTCTGAAATTTACTTCCCATGCTTTACTGTTGCCTGCAAGAAACACCACAGAACCCATGAACACAGACCCGCTTTGTAAATGCAATTAAGAGGAAACAAAGTTTCTCTTAAAACTCTAATGAATTTGTTTTTTTGCTTGCTTTCCTTGAGGGCAAGTAGGACTAGGCTCATTTTTTTTTTTCCTTTTAGAAGACATGGGTGTTCATGTACATAATGATTGGATGTCTGTAGATTGACTAATTCCATTTAGAAGCATTAAAATAAGAACTGAATTGATGTGCAATGGCTGTTATTTGGCCCAACAGAATTTTCTTTTTGCTGGTTTGGAGAAAGATGAAGAAATGAGTACTTTCCACAGATTAGACCTGTTTTTTTGTTTTTTGTTTTTTTTTAACTTCTAAAGCATTGTTATTCGCACCCACCCATTCATTTGGGTGACCGAACAGAGTAAGCTTCTGAAGCCCTGTGGGTGATTAGAAAGTGACCTTACTGTTGGAGGTAAGTTAGCGCAAGTGAGTCTCCCAAGGATGCAAGAAAGAGAACCTGGCCTTTTATATTTGCCATTTTGCCAAACCTGGTATGAGTTTGTAAACACCATAAAATATGTTACAATGTTTACAGCATATGTCTCTTATTGTTAAGAACTATTGTGAAAGTAGAAGCAGAGTCTACTTCTTAAAATATTTTTTATATAATAGTTATGGCATCCAATTATACAATAGTAATTGTGAATAATTATACCAAACCCCAGTCTGTTTTACGACTACTTCTCACGCTGAGCTCGTAGACTCTATATAAACACCATCTGTATCAAACATAAAACTCTTAGTTGCTCTAAGAACACAGGCTGACGAAATGTAGCTGATTAGTTCTGGAGCCAAGTAGCTTCATGGCTATTGCCTGGGTGCCTACAAACCACATGAATCCAACAATCTCCTTCTTCTTGGGCTCCATTCTGTTTCTTTGACACACAGCCTAGTTACCTGTGTGCTCAGCATCCTTGCGGAAATGATGCCTAGGTGCTCAGACCAGTGATATGCTTCTGCAGAGGTTTTGCTTAGCACTGAATGTGCTTAATTTGCTCTGCAGAGTTCTGTTCATTTTCTTTATGTGTAGTGGTGATTTAAGCACTTGAAGCTGGCCAAGAGCACCGCTTCCTAAATTTCCCTTGGCTAAATGCTATCGAGGTCTTTGGGTGCCAGACCATTCCCCGGGAAATCTCCAAATGAAGCTTTCCCCTGAAGATGTTTGTCTCTATGCAAAAGGTTTTAACAATGAAAGGGAAGAACAATGAAAAAAACAGGACTCTGGGCTCTGAACAGTTTTTGGTTCAAGAACTTAAACCCTAAGAGTCAGCAATCCCATTCCTGGGGATATACCCGGAGAAAATAGTAATTTGAAATGACACATGCACCCCAATGTTTGTTGCAATGCTATTTACAAGAGCCAGGACATGGAAGCCATATAAGTCTCTATTGACAGAGGGATGGATAAAGAAAATGTGGTACATATACTATGGAATATTACTTAGTCATAGAAAAGAATGAAATAATGCCATTTGTAGCAATATAGATGAACCTAGAGATTATCATACTAAGTGAAGTAAAATCAGACAAAGACAAATATCATATGATTTCACTTATAAGTGGAATCTAAAAAATGGTACAAGTGAACTTATTTATAAAACAGAAATAGAATCACAGATGTGGAAAATAAACCTATGGTTACCAGGGTGGGGAGGGGGAGATAAATTGGGAGATTGGGATTGACATATACACATTACTATATATGAAATATATAACTAATAAGGTCCTGCTGTATGGCACAGGGAACTCTACTCAATACTCTGTAATGACCTATATGGGAAAAGAATCTAAAATAAAAGTGAATATATGTAATGTATGACTGGTTCAATTTGCTTATACCTGAAACTAACAACATTGTAATTCAACTACGTTCCAATTAAAAGATAAATAAATAAAATACTAAATTTAAACAAGAAATTGTAAATCAACTCTATTTTAATATAAAATAAACATTAAAGAAAAAGAATTTAAACCTCTATAGATAATTACCTATCTCAAGAATCTGACCTTCACATTTTGTCCAAAAAATGAACGACATACATACTTTGTCCGCAACAGACAAGTAAGTTGTTATTTGGCAATAAACAAACTTCAGACATAACTGACAACTGGTAACTTGTGTCCAGCAGTTGAGTGAACCTCAGAGGCCCATTTCTGGGCTCTTAAAGATCTATATGCAAATGTTATTGCCACCCTTTTAACATACTTACATCTAGCAAATTTTCTGTGCCAGAAAGTCCTGCTCTTCTTGCTAGATTTTAGAATTTATGCTGCAAGAAAAAAATGATATTTATTGGTAAGACATTTTCTCCAAATAGCATAAACAATGATGACTTTTTTTTCTACATGCAAAAAAATACTGCATTTCTGGGCTTCCCAGGTAGCACTAGTAATAAAGAATGCAGGGGCCAGTAAGAAACGTGGGTTCAGTACCTGGGTCAGGAAGATCCCCTGGAGGAGGACGTGGCAACCCACTCCAGTATTCTTGCCTGGAAATCCCTATGGACAGAGTAGCCTGGTAGGCTCTGGTCCATAGGGTCATAATGAGTAGGACACAACTGAAGCAATTTAGCAGTGGATCAATTAAGGGGAAAAAAAGTACATTTCCCTTGTGGAATTAGCTCTTTGGAAAGAGCTATAACTGTACTCACATTAGTCGGCCAGAATATTCTGAACATCATTAAAAAGTTCCATGCTAGGTATGCCAGCCTTTGGATACAATTTATAAAAATGTTATTATGAAGAAAATGGTGCTAGTCCTTCCAGGTAACCATCCAAACAGCCGAAGATGGATATCTTAATTTGGAATCCAAAAAAAAAGCACACGAGAGGTCAGACTCTATGTAGGTAATTTCCTCAGATGCTATTATTTGTCCCCTGGGAATCCACATATTCAATATCAATTATGGAGGAGAGGATTAAGAATGGGCAGAAAGGGTGAGGGTGGAACAGCAGGTCTGAATGATTTGGGCTAAGATCTTGTATCAGATTTGCAAATTACCAATTAAGGTGGGTTTAGAACACAGCATCATCTTCGCTCATTGTGACAAATTGGAAATTAAGGCTTCCACTGCATGGCAGAGGGATGTTGCTTAACAGGAATATTATCAAAAAGATCTTACTTGATAACAGTAGATCCTTGGAAGCAAGGCAGACTGACCAGAAAGAAAAAGCAGGCAAAAATCTGAAAATAAACATAAGACCTGGATCTCAAAATAACCACGATCCTGTTGACTTTGAATAAGTCACTCAAATACATTATGAATGAAAGCTCCCAAGTGTTCATTCACCAGAATGCTGGTATCTGGTATTACGAATCTGTTAGAATGGTATTCATTTCTATTCAACCTTAGCAAGTGACTATTTTCAAGGTATTTTTAGTAGTGTTTATATAAAGTTAAGACAATAATAAAATCTTGTGGTCAGCAGACATACTTAACTTCTGTATTTCCTTTAACAAGTGGCAGCCTCTGGCAGAACACTGCCCGCTTAATGAGCGGGAAATGGACATGTAACTTATGAATCAGCGTCCCTACCCATAATCCCTAGGGAGACGCATTCCCTATCCTGTCATTGATTTCCCATGCTCAATATTGATTCACAGGATTCCTTAAATTATGTATAACAGTGCACACCTATGTTGTGTTTATCCTTCCCAATTTTCCCTAAAGCCTGTTTCATTTTTCCATTCATAAACACAGAGAAATATCACGCTTTCGCACTTTTGTAGCACCTCCAACCCCAGCATTCGAAGCCCACAGGTCAAAGTTGTTTACCCAAATAGAAAATAATTAGAGAGATCTCAAACAATCAGACTGGAAGATATTCACACTGTAAAAACTGCCATGTGGCATTATGCCCCATTGAGAACACAGGCTAGGGGGCATTTGCTTTGGTTTACTGCATGACTAGCCATGAGGAAAACATGGATTAATGATTCTCTTTGCTACTGTGATGGATTTCTGTCATCTATCTATCTATTAATATCTACCTATTATCTATATATATCACCCATCTATTCACACATATATTTATTTATACATCCTACACAAAAACATATGACAGATATAAGTACATGTCAAATATATATGTCATACCTATACAAATATTAGAAGATAAATGAAATAACAGGTCTAGAAGGAGAAGATTTCCATTCCATTTCTGACTATGTCTCTTACAAGCAAAGAGATACTGGAACAAGTCAAGACCCTCGCCGTGCCTCAGTTTCCTGATTTGTGACGTGAGGTTCATTCCTGTACTATCTAGAAAGGGAATTGAATGAGCAAATCCATAGCAAACTGCTTTGAAAAGTGCAGGGTGCTCCACAAATGCTGGGGATATAATGAGATGTTTTACAAAAGAACATTATTTCTCTGCTAAGAAGTGTACATCCACATTCGCGTTTTCTGTCTGTGAAGGTTCTTCTTTGAAATTAAATTGAGACCATAACCAACATCCCTCCCAGTGCTGCCTGAGGTTTTACTCAAGCAACAAAGCAAGGCCTTCTTTTTATCATTCATCGCATTTGAGTTCAAGCACCAAGAGGTACTTTTTACCAGTGGAGAAAATAGCTTTCTTTTCACAGCAGAAACACAGAAAATGCCCTCCCTCTGGATGCTAATGTGAGAATGAGGCTTATTCTGCGGTCGTCTCCCAAAACGCCTCGATTCAGCTTTGTTAGTGGCATGTTTCTGTACCAGGAAGTTGGGAGTGGTAAGAGTGAGTCTGAAGCCATTGCCTTATTATTTATGTGAAGAATTAAAATATTGGGATACATTTTCAAGTGGGAATCTTGTTCCTTTTCTCCTTTGGCTTTTAGGGCCAAATAGATACTCTCATTTTCAAAAGTAAGTTAAGATTAAATCCCTTATGCATTCAATCAACCCTGATTATCATACGTTCCTTACTCAGACACCTTCAGTGCTTTTCGATTTAAGTCCCCACCTGGGCTTACAGAACTTCTACAAATCTATTCTCAAATTTCCTTTCTAGCCCTTTCTCCTGCTCAATCTTCCCTCCCCGACCCCATCACCACCCAAAGCACTGTGTGTCCAATTTGCTATATCCTCTACAGCTGTTTTTTGTTTTTGTTTTTAAGATTTTTTTGTTTATTTATTTCTGGCCGTGCTGCATCTTGGTTGCCGTGCACCGGCTTTCTCTAGTTGAGGCAAGTAGGGGCTACTTTCTAGTTGCAGTGAGCAGGCTTCTCATCACTGTGGTTTCTCTTGTTGCAGAGCATGGGCTCTAGGCATGAGGGCTTTAGTAGTTGCGGTGCATAGGCTTAGCTGCCCCGTGGGATGTGGGATCTTCCCGGACCAAGGATTGAACCCATAGTCCCTGCATTGGCAGGCGTATTCTTAACCACTGGACCACCAGGAAGTCCTCGGTTGCTGTTCTGATGGTGTCTGTGCTTTCAACCCAGGTGACTTTTCTCCTGCTCCTTCTTGTCTGGAGATGCCTCCTTCTATCAGGATGGGGCTTCCCTCTCTGGCCTAGTGAAATTCTGTCCAACCTTTAAGGCACGTCTTAAATGCCAATAATCCCAAGGAGCTTTCCCTAATACCCCTGACCAATTGCAATCCCTTCCCTTCCCAAATAAATTGTAATTTTCTCCAATTACAACAGCAACAAAACCTCATAACCACCCATGTGTGTTCTGTCGGCATATCGATCTACTGAGTGCTTTCCCTACCACAATTGGAAAAAAAAAATCCCCAAAGTTAAGGATGGCTTTTATTTTTTTAACTTGTATTATGGAAAATCTCAAACATATATAAAGTCGTCAACAGAAGGCCCTGTTTATTTTTGCATCTCCTTTGGGATCTATCATAGTGTTTTGCATGTAGCAGAAGTAAATTTAAGTAATTAGGACCTTAGGCAAATAGAGCTGTCGGTCGGCATCTCTGACTCCACGTTTCCTGGATGGTTACGCTTTTCCTTGGTAACACCCCAGCACGCACAACCCACACACCTGTGGGATCGCAGTCAACACGGGTTAAACCCATTCACCAACTTTCAGATTTAGGGAAAGTGCTAATCCTCTGAGTTACATCAGACAGTCAGCAAAAAGAACCGTATTTGAGAGGATAAGAACAAAACCTAGATAAGAATATTTTCCAAGAGAATTTTAATCTGGGTGTTATTTATGTGGTCTTTCAAGTAAGGCACATTTCTTCTACACATGAAATATTTGATGGATAATCTTCAAGTACAAGGGCTCTTTACACCCATTAGAATCATAGCTTTTCTTTCACCTTGCATTATTAACTGATACAAATATCATTTTGAAGAATCCTCCCTTTATCAAAACCTCATGCCAGACCCTTAATTCTAGCACTTCAGACAGATATTTCAAAAAATTTTGTGCTCACTAGGCCCATTAATTTTTGCTATTACGGTGTATTGTGTGTATGTGTGTGTGTGTGTGTGTGTGTGTGTGTGTGTGTGTGTTTGGGGGAAAACGAAATCTTTAAAGCAAACCAGAATTCTTGAGTGATAGATTACACGCCCATGCTGTGTCACTTCCAATTAACTCAAATTGACTGTACACCACGTTATTCTGTGAGTGCATGGAAGATCAATAAATATGGGGAAAATCCAGCCCAGCTCCCCACTTTCCCATCCGATCCTAGTAGGTCTGAGGCGGATCATGCTCCTGTGATGTGTGTGCCACGGCTCAGGCAGGCAGGTGGTGCGGAGACACCATTCAAACTTGGCCTATTCAATCCCAACTCCTCTAACTCGCCATTCATGCATAGCAAAACACCATCTGGTCCTATTTTGCCTCCAGCAATCACAGCTGACCAAAAACGATAATAACAGCTGTTGCAAAACAAAAGCCAAACAAAGGGGGTGGGGAAGGAGGGGAAAGAAAGGTTAGATGGAAGTCCAGTGCTGAAAAATGCTCCGTGAAGTGAGAAATGGGAGAGAAACCATTCAGATGTCTGAATGGACACAGCAGAGGACTTCTACTTAAACCTGAGATATTCATCCATCTGTCTAGAAAGCCTTCAAACCTCCGTCCGGTGGTAATGTATTGCAGAAATTATGCTGGACGAAGGCATTTAAGCTTCTGTTCTGTGAGTTGGGAGCTAACGACCCCATGTCAGCTAGAAAATGAAAACTCCTTATATTCTTTCATCATAAAGCAGGACAGGTTAATGCAAAAAATAGAGCCTGTTTAGCCAGAGTAATAAAATAACGTGCACACGGCAGGGGAGAGAAAAGGTGTGTGTGGCATGGAGGAGGGGATGAGGGGCGCCTTGTTAATGTCGGTGGACCCCTGAAGAGGGAAAGTAGAGAGGTGTCCCACTCATCAGCTTCTATAATGTTCATGCCTATTTTTCATTACCCTGATTCATTTCTGACTTGTAACCAAAAAAAAAAAAAAAAAAAAACAAAACACACACACACCACATACACCACGTACTTACTTATGTCTCAGAAATAGGAATCAATCCTATGTACAAAATGAAATACAAGTTGACTCATAATATGCTTTTAGCAGATCCTGAGAATAATATGGTAACAAGGTCGGGGAATTTGTTTCATGATTCAAGCTTTTTGACATTTTCAAGATATAGTTTTGCCTGGTGATTAATTTTTGAAACTGCAGTAATTAAGCTATTTCTTTCTTGAAATGGACCATCAGTGGCTTAGCAACATTTAATCAGATGTGATAAAACCCAAAATTTATAAAAATCATTTAATAGATGATACACCACCTGCTTCTAACTGCAAACAGTTGAAAACAGACTTCATTTGCAATTAAGTCTTATCACTAGTGACATTTTTTTTCCGAGCAATACTTCATGGGCTTTCAAAATGACAATTACAGAACTAATACACAATTACTGTCACATGTAGTTTAGCAATTAATTTTGAAGACATTTGTCTAAAGGTTTCACAACAGAATATAAAATGGTTCTTATTGTTATGTAATGTTAGTTTCAATTCACAGAAAATCTTTTACCATCAGCTCTGCCTCTGATGGGTCTGGTGTAAGCATCTCATTTCTTTGTGGAATACAATTGCCCCCTTGTAGATGTGATTAGGCATCATTCTTAGACTGTTTGAACACTGATACCTGTCAACTAATACATCTCATGAAAAGCTTCAATTTAGACATAAATTTTTCTACAGCCAGAAATCTATAAATTTATAATTAGAATCTCTTGCTGTTCAATATTTGTACATAATACAGAGGACGAGAGGATTATGAAATATTGAAAGCTGAATTCATTATTCATAGCCCACAACATACAGTAAATATTCTTTGAAATACAACAACAACTTTGAGGAATCCATATTCCATTATTTTTTGAATGTCTTGCACACAGTAGCCATGGATACCACCACTCACACCCTCATTTTTTTTTTCCAGATTAGGATTCTGGTCAGGGTTGACACTTGCTGTTTTTAATTTTCATTTTATCATAAGCAGTTGAAGACTGTTGCCAGTGGTAATTTGCAATTTTTATCAAGACCTCTTCATTATAGCTTCTGACAGGACAGATGCTGTAATTAATCATGCACGACAACTGGGGATAGTGGTCACAGTGTTCTCAAAGAGGAGTCACTACAGAGCAAGAAGAGGGGAAGGAGTGGGCACTGAAATAATTATTTTGGCTTAAGAATTAGCATTCACCAGCCATTTTAATAGCAGTAAAGACACAATGCCAGCTAGTTCGAGCCCCAAATAGAAGACGATTGCTTTTTCCTCTAGACATGCCTTGCCTTTGCATCTTAATCAAATGATAAGTATAAATGATTACTAATGGTTCTATTTGTTTTGTTATTTTTTGGCCCCACCGCACAATTTGTAGGATCTTAGATCCCCCACCAGTGATCGAACTTGTGCCCTCATCATTGAAAGCTCAGAGTCCTAAACCACTGGGCCACCAGGGAATTCCATTAATGGTTCTATGTCTAATGGTTTAGCTTCTTTTTAACAGGCCCTGGTGTGAGGGCCATGCAATCCACATTCTTAGCTGTAAATCTCGTATTTTCAGCTAAAAATAGAAGACACCATGGCTTAAACACAGGTTGGTATGGGATCTATTTCCCCCATCTTCTACATATTCAAGGAACCACAAGTGAAATTTGACATATCATTTTATTTGAAAAGTGAACAGTTGCCTGGTTGTTGCATCAAAATACAGTCCACAGTTTTTACTGAAATGTGTTTATTCTATAGCAAGATAAAAGCATTTTTGTTTTAGTTAAGCAAAATACAAACAACTTAATTGCTGCTATCATAACTCATAAAAAAGTATAAAACAGCATAAAAACACAATAAGCAACATAGCAATGAATGGTTTATGTCACCAGTGTTTACGTTAAAGCCTCGTTTATGAAAACTTTACAACACATGATATGAAAACTTACAACTTTGAAAGAAAATATTTACATTGATTATTCAGATGTGATGCGCCTTTTAAATATTCTACCGGTATTACATCATAATAAAAACTCTTGCTTTTTTTTAAATCTTAACTTTTGTAATAACTGTCTTCATTTAAGTGCATTTCCCTTTTAAAAATACAGTGTTTTTAATTTTCGAAACTTGTCACTCAAAACACAGAATATAATATTCACATTCTTTTCTTCTAATTGGAATGAATAGAATGGGCTAACAGTGGTCATAGTGTTACAACATATACTGTGGTTTGGTTTGGAGAAGTCATGGGTAAAAAGTGAAAAGGAGTCAATAATTGAATCTAATCACTTGCATTTTTTTTTTTTTTCTGGAGAGATTCAAGGAAAAAAATAAGAGCTTTGGCAAAAGTCTGTGATTTACATTATTTTTTTTTTCATGACAAAAAAATGCCATCAACGATTGACATCATACAAATGTTTGTATGAAACTGGATCTTCAGATTTCAGGTAGTTACTGACTGTGCTTTTTATTTTCAGGGCTTCGGAAGTTCCAGTCGCCTTGAAGTGGGCTTCTTCACTTCAGGAGAAATAAGGCCATTTGCTATGACTCAGAGAGGCCAGTTTATTATAGTCATCAGTCTGTCCTAGGATTCATGACACGGTTTGATTCACATATTGTAGGTAGAGCCTGAATAAATAAAAAAGCCATCACATAGAAGAGCACAGCTTTTCTTATTAAAAACAGAGTAGTTTCGAGATCTTTCAGCTCCACTGTTTAGTTCTTCTTGCCTATCTAATAGACACTGGAGAGGACCGCCGCGATGTTACACCTTTCTGCACCACCACCAAACCCCGACTCCAGGAGCTGCAGCCGCCTGGGGTGTACCCTCTGACGGCCACTCTCTTCCAGACGCGGCACAACCGCCTGCCCCGCGCGTTCGTCTTTAGAAAATACTGACCTGCGATAATACTTGAGTCTGTGTCTGAGACTGTATCTGCGACGGGTGCTGCTGAGAGGCCGGCTGGGGGCTCCCGAGGGCAGGGATGGGGGACGTGATCTGGGAGGTGACTGGGGAGTGCTGCCGGGGAGAAGGCTGGGACTGATGTTGCATGTGCTGCAGCTGCTGTAGCTGGAGACGCTGCTGCAGCTGCTGCTGGTTGATATGCTGCTGGAGCTGCTGCTGCTGCAGCTGCACGTGGTGCTGAAAATGCTGCTGCTGCAGCTGCTGCTGGAGCTGCTGCTGCTGGAGCTGCTGCTGCTGCAACTGCTGCATCTGCTGCTGCTGCATCTGCTGCTGCTGCTGCTGCTGCTGCGTCTGCACTGAGGGGCTCACCTGGGCGGAGGACGCCGAGCCCACCATGGAGCTGATCAGCGGAGCCCCAAGGTTCGACGGCATGTTGGCGGCGATGGTGACCGACGTGACCATCGGGTTCACGGGGAGTCTCATGGTCAAGGGTTTGGGAGCGATCGACCGAGGGAGCGACGGTTGGAGAGTCTGAGGGGACGCTGACACGGTTCCGTGCTGAGACAGCGGAGGGTTGAGAAGGAGGGAGGAGGTCAGATTGGTGGACGCCAGGGTCTGCTGAACGGAGCGAATGGTCTGGGCTTCTGCTGATTCTGCAGCAGCCTGCATTTGAGGGGAGATGGTTGGAGTGTTTTTATAAGGACTGTGAATGGATGACCAAAATGGTCAGCGTTACTCTTGCTTCCCAAGCACTTTGTGGGAGGACTAGGCAGCTCCTCCCGGAGGTGAAGTCCAACTCCCCAGGTTTTGAATCTGAGCTGGCTTGGCACCTTTGCTCTGGTCAACAGAAAGTAATGGAAATAAGGCTTCAAAGACTGTCTGTCTCTCTCAGAACCTACCACCAGGTGATGACAGACATGTGGCCCTGGTACCAGACTCAGTTACTAGCTTACTGCCAGCCAGCCCACTGCCACATATGGTTATATGTGTGCCAGCTGCACACAGATGAGAAGGATTTGGTGACGCTGCCTTGCCTTGGCCTAGATCTGAAGACCCAGCTAGTTACCTGGCACTCTCTGAGATACATGCTTATCTTTGTAAGTCACTGGGCTTTGAGTCTATACAAGTGTTCCACAGCACTACTGTCCTGAAAGATGACTGATGCACGTTTGAGTGAGTAACAGTTGCTCAGCATTGAACCCTGAACTAAGATCACCACCAAGAACCATTTTGAAAGACAATGAGAATAGACTGCCCGACTCCAAGTCTAGCTCCACTACTCAACAACTCTGTGATTTGCGGCAAGTTCATTCACCCATCTCCATTCACCCAGTTTCCCTATCCATAAAATGGGGTTTAATGGTATTCACCTTGTGTAGGGGTTGTGAGAATTAAATGTACTCATATATAATTGTTAAGCATTTACAACAGTGCCTGGCCTACAGAAAGCACTTGGTAAATGTTAGCTATTTTCACTCATTAACAAGCTCTACTGCCAGAAAATGACTATTACTAGAAAACTTCAAAGCCCTGTATATAATATACAGAGCCATGATTATTTATAACAGTGCTTACTTGCGTATAAGAAAAACATAATTGAATTCTTTAGAAACACTTAATTGAAGAACTTTACAACCTTAGAAATATTTTGGTTTACCAAATACTTTCAAAGTTTTCCAAAATTTATCAAAGACGTCATGCATAAGTGGAGAGTGTTCAACTCTCATGTGACTGAACAATTTGATATAAACAAACAATCTGGAGCTCAACATGCAGAGAAACTGCCTAATATATTTTGTACTAAAAACACATAATTACCTCCACAAAAATATTTTACTAATGCAACTGTGATCGGAATGACTTCTCTTAAAGACTACTTTTTCTTCCTATTCTTCATAAAATTAGGGTTTTTTGGAGGGGAGTAGGGACAGGGGAACTTGGAGGCATCAAGCTGCCATCTACTCTCTTTAATGATTTTGAATGTTTATTTCTAGATTTTTATTACTTACATTTATAAAATCTACTATTAGAAGACACTCGAGGAATGACTTTACATGGAGAATCACTGGAGGTAGGAAAAGCCATGGCTGATGGCTTCTGTTTGAAGACCTTATCAGTGTAAGACTCCATCCGTTGGTGGATAGTTTTCTGATTTTGCACAAAAGCTCAGGGGATGGGGTGGGAGCGGGGGCTGCACATGACTTGAGGGTGGAGGGTCATGTTCTAAAGTCTTTGGTTAAGAAGAAACCCACAAATGTTCATAATGATCTTTAGAAACCATTACGTCATCCACAAAGTAGAATATGCACAGTTTTCTACATGTAAACGACACATTATTTTTAAATACTCAAATATTTAAAAATTGCCAAGACAGTCTTAAGGAAGAAACTACAAGAGATGTCTATACTTAGACACCTGGGCAATCACGCCATTGTACCTTTAAGATGCTCCCCTAGCAGAGAATGGAAAAGCGGATGAGTCTGAAGAGCTCCTGCTCACCTGCTGGTTCTACTCCTTTATGGTTTAATATTAAGCTTCGATTAATTTTGTTGGTTATTCTGAAGACTAAAAGTGATAGCTGAGTCACATCTTAAGGGAGGGAGTTTCAGGCTCTGAATGTAGTGCATGCTCAGTTGCTCCAATAGTGTCTGACTCTTTGCAACCCTATGGACTATAGCCCGTCAGGCTCCTCTGTCCATGGGATTCTCCAGGCAAGAATACTGGAGTGGGTTGCCATGCCCACCTCCAGGTGATCTTCCCCACTCAGGGAATGAGCCTGAATCTCCTGTGTTTCCTGCATTGCAGGTGGATTCTTTACCGCTGAGCCACTGGAGAAGCCCTCTGAATGTAGAGGCTTAAGTTCAAAGCACATGTGATGCACCCTCGTTTATTATTTCTAATGCTGAGGCTGAAATCTTGCTCCCTGTAATCCCGCTCCTTGAATGAGTTCCATCCAGGACACAGAGATCAAACTTAAGCTTTCCTTCCATGATGGCTGTTATACTTGAGGACCAAAATCAAATGACCCCAAATCCTTGCTTCCATGATTCTTTTAATTATTTAAATATGATTTGACTTTCAGCCCATACCATCATGGGGACAATGAACTAGAGGGCCTTCAAGTAGTCACCATTTCTCTTTATATCATGGGGACCAAAAAGAGAGAACCAATTCTTCAGATGTGATCTAGTCATCAAACTATACAGTTAGATGCTGCTTCCTGTGAGATCACCATATTAGCAGCTATTTCACACTTTAGGGTCTGGTTGAAGTTATTCTAAACTTATACCTCAAGGGCCATTTTAGTTGCCTGCTATGTCCCTGGCCATTTAGTTGCCTGCTATAAATTTGAGGTGTTCTCAACTGCCCTGGGGCTTCCCAGGAGGCTCACTGGTAAACAATCTGCCTGCCAAGCAGGAGACACGGGTTTGGTTCCCTAGGTTGGAAGATCCCCTGGAGAAGGAAATGGTGACCTACTCCAGTATTCTTGCCTGGAAAACTCCATGGACAGAGAAGCCTGATGGGCTACAGCCCATGGGGTTGCTGGAGCGTGACACGACTTAGCAACTAAACAACAACAGTCCTTACCTATTGAAAAAATAAAAGCAAAACAAACCTACCCCTAAAGAATTTTAGATTTATTCTTTTTAAATCCCATCCTATTGGATAGATTTTCCAGTATCCATGGACTCAGTCTATCCATTGGGAAACATTTCTGAATCAGTTTTTAGTATCCGAAAGTAAAACTTTTAAGTTATCCCTTCTAAGTCAGTCATAGACCTGATCAGCCTAATCACAGATGCTATTTCCAGAGTGCACCCTGAGTTACTGGCTCTTGGCTTAAATCCATGTACGGTCAATTCTTCACACTCTAATGCACAAAGATCACCTATACCTGCTTCTGGCTAAGTGAATGAATAAATGATCCTCTTGAGTACATGCACATTGTTACTCTATTCACGTCACGCCATCTAATTAGCCACCAAGTACACCTCAATTCTTAACATCTATAGCCCACACATTCAGTGGTTTTCTACCAATGTGCGAGTCTGCATCCAGAATCGGTGTATCTCTCAATGTGCATCTTCCAGAGTCCCAGAAAAAGGCTTTGCTATGGACCACCTGATGAATATTTTCTCTTTCTAATGAAATGGGCAGTGTCCTAAGAACTGTCAAAGACAACCTCTCTTGATCAGGTTCTGAGCAGCTGCCAATGGTAGCTCTTAATATAAAGAAGAAACAACTCAGGTGAAAAAGGGAAAAAAGGGCTAAATTCTTTTTAAATGGCTTTGCCAGCAACACCGACCATGCCCTGAGGCCCTGTGTGGTACTTTGAGGCCACGACAAAGACAATGAAATGGAATCTCTGCTTGCCAGAGGAAATACATCAAGAGCAAAAACATTAGTTCACATTATCCTCCCCAAAGCCTTTCTAAATTCTAGGAAGGCTAAAGACAAAGTTAATTAAATGTTAAAATAGAAGGTAACAGCTCATGCTCCTTTTGGATCAAGGTAATAATAATCCAGAGTGACATTTGCTTTAGAATACCGGTGCATTTTATAATACAGCAGGGCCCATTGTATACTCTATGTATAATACATGTATACATGTCTTTTTTTTTTAAGTACTTGGAGCATAATTTTATTTTAAATAATCATGAGGTTTATTTATTTATATGATGTGGAACAGTTTGGTCAAAAATGCAACATCCTCTATTACAATAATGCAACCACTGGAGAATTTATGATCTGCTGTCCAAAAATGCCTGAGAAACATACTTCTCAATTTAAATAGAGGACATTAACACAGATCTCAGCCCCTGACAGGAAGAAAGGGGGCTGTTTAAGACTTGTCTAAATAGCTTCAGCCAACATACTCAGAGATCAGTGAATCTTTTGGAAACAGTTTGGATTCATTAGCTTGAATGAACTCTTATTTTTTATGCCGTCATTTGAGTTATTTCTAATGAGAACAAATAAGTTTATGAGTTATTCGAGGTGCTATCTTTTTGAGGAGTAGCATTTATGTTTTCAATGCTCCAGGGCTGTTTTCAACTCTCTAACGCAGAGATTGGCCGCTCTTTTACCTTAGAAACGAGGCTGGCCCTGTATGCAGCCAGGGCTTTCAGGTATTCTTTCTTGGCAGCTTCCGTTTTCCTTTTATATACCTATTAAAAGACCACAATTAGCACCACCTTTAGCGTACACATTCTCAGCCATAAAATAACTGCTGTGCAAATTAGGTTGCAACAGAACTCACATAAAAAGTTGGTCTCCCTGGCTTTGATTTTTAAATGTGAAAACACACACACAGGTATTAAAACAAAACCAAACCCTGCCACCCTCACTGGGGCACGGTTTTGATGTTCACTATTACAAACAGAAAAAGATTTCGGCTAGCAGCACAGAATTCATGAGAATAACAGCTGAGGGCCTCCTGTTCAGGCAGTAAATAAGGTAATGTGAATGAAATGTGTGGCAAACAGTTTAAATTATAGAAAATTAACAATTTCTCCATCATGTCTTCTTTCCCTCACATCCATTTCTAAACTGAAACAAATCAGAGGATGAAAACCCAGCAACAACAGCGAGAGCGAGTGAAGACAGAAGAGAAAAGATGGAGACCTTTCTTTTTGAGGAAAAAAAAAAATCAGAAATAGTGAAAGATATAAGATTTCCATTAGTGAGACCAATGATTTACATAAATAAATCCCAGTATACAAAACCTGATTTGGGCTTCCTTTTCTTAAACAGCGGTCTGATGGCTAGCTGTTACACCAAAATGCAACTATGTTTTTTCCTCCAGAATTTAAAAGTTAGACGCAGCAGTTTGCCAGCCCCTTAGGATTACATTTCTAGGGTAGAAGACGGGGCTGCTACCTAGACCATGGAGCTCAGTGCAAACAAACAGGCGGATTCTACAGCAGCATCAGCCCAAGGTAACCAGCTGGTAGGAATGAGTTCTTGATTAAAGGAAGGAAGGAACAGAGAAAGAAAGAAAACCAAGGGTTTTCCATTCTATTCCTGAAACAATTATTCTGGTTTACTACTAACAGGTATAGGATATTCAAAAGCAGAGACATTACTTTGCCAACAAAGGTTCATCTAGTCAAGGCTATGGTTTTTCCAGTGGTCATGTATGGATGTGAGAGTTGGACTGTGAAGAAAGCTGAGTGCCGAAGAATTGATGCTTTTGAACTGTGGTGTTGGAGAGGACTCTTGAGAGTTCCCTGGACTGCAAGGAGATCCAACCAGTCCATTCTGAAGGAGATCAGTCCTGGGTGTTCTTTGGAAGGACTGATGCTAAAGCTGAAACTCCAGTACTTTGGCCACCTCATGCAAAGAGTTGACTCATTGGAAAAGACTGATGCTGGGAGATTGGGGGCAAGAGGAGAAGGGGACGACAGAAGATGAGATGGCTGGATGGCATCACCAACTCGATGGACATGAGTTTGAGTGAACTCCGGGAGTTGGTGATGGACAGGGAGGCCTGGCGTGCTGCAATTCATGGGGTTGAAAAGAGTGGGACATGACTGAGTGACTGAACTGAACTGAACTACTACAGGGGTCTATTCTTGTGAGGATCTGTGAAATTAACGCCTATGAATGGTCATTGGAATTTCACGGAGAAGACACAGGAGAACTGAGCCCCAAGGAAGCCATTCTTCTCTGCATTTGTGTGGAGGACTTGCATGGGGAAAGACAGGACACTAGGCCCTGAGGAACTGTCTTCCACCAGCATGGCTAATCTCTCAAGGCCTCTCATACAGCCACATTTTCAAATGAACATGGAATAAAATTTCAAATGCTCCTTGACAATAATGAAACACACAGAGATGGCTTCCAAGTTTGGAAACCCACCAGGAGAGCACAAGGGTTCAGAAAGATGATCAAAAAAAAGCGAGCAGGATGAACTTAATCTCTCTGTAGTGCCCTTTGTGACAAAGTGGGGGTGGGGGGAGGGTTGGGGAAATTCTGCATTATTTAAAATGAAAAGATTATCATAAAAAGTTTATGCTTGCAGGATACTGCCTGGATCTCCTCCAACTCTCTTCTGAATGGGTTCTGAACACACACCCTTTAAGGGAACTGAGAAATCCAGACAAGTGGAAGGTACTTTGGAGTTATATGTTTGTGTTTTTTTAATTCCATAGCTTAGAAAAATGCTTTCATGAGAATCAATCATATTAAGGGGAGGCATTCACCCAGAAAAGGAGTCAGGAATGTTCTTGGAACATTGAGTTATATGGCTGATGGGCCTTTGCCTGAACTTACCTGCTTTTGTTCCTCCCCGAGGCTGTCCCACATAGATGCTACGATTTTTGAGACCTCTCCAAAGGTCGCATTGGGGTTCTGACCTTTAATTGCTGCCTGTGTGTCTCTGAAAAACAGGGCATATGCTGACACTGGCTTCTGTGGCTCATTGGGATCTTTCTTTTTCTTTTTCTTTGGAGTCTTGGGCTTCTTGCCAGAATCTGGAGCAGCTCTTTTCTCTCCGATGGCCTGCAAAGCAAGATGAAAATTCACTGCCTAGGATGTACTTGCAGAGAATGCAGAAAGACTTACTCAGGTCCCCGGTCATTCTTTTAAGGTTTTGTTAAACATCATGAACAGATGAATCACCACCAAAAGAGGGGGAGGGGTAAATTTACTTAGTGTTAACTGGATGGCAGAGATTAGCATTTAGAACATTGATTAATGAAACCCAGAAGTATCTTCAATACATTTGCAACATATGCTTTAAATAGCAATTATGAGTAATGAAAAACAGGACGCTTTGTACCAAACACGTATGTATGTGTGCATGTGTATATGTATGTGTGTGTTACATATGTACCCATAAACAAAATATTTTACATTTTCAGAGGTTTTAGAAGTAAACCTAAATAATATTCAGGATGTTGATCAAACTCAGATATTTTAAATGAGGTCCCATGGCCAAAGACACATACCATCATATGTATGATTGGTCTGAATTGATTTTTTGAAGCTTGTTTTTTTTTTTTTTTTTTACCAGAATTTTACTTTGCTAATGGTCTCCAAAACTCAAATGGAAATTAGCTCTAATTCCTAAGTTTGCACAAAAAGGGAAAGGACACTTTTATTTTCTAAAATAATAAAAACTTGCTAAAGAATAGGATAATAAGGAATGTAAAAGTATCCAAATTCTAACTAGAGCTAGAAAGGAAATTGATACTCTTCATAAAATTAAAAACCTGTAAAATAGCAGCATCAGTAGATACTTAAAATCACCAAGGCTAATAAGAAGACTAGTAAGCAGATGCTTACTATTATCTATAATAAGTAACGCTGCCACAAGAATACTGGCCTAGTGATATTCACACATATTCCCAATGAACTCTGAAATCAAAACTATAGGAATGATATAGATACAGTTTACCAAATTTATATATCACTGAGCTCTAATACTCACCTGCTGCTGCTAAGTCGCTTCAACCATGTCCGACTTGTGCGACCCCATAGATGGCAGCCCACCAGGCTCCCCCGTCCCTGGGATTCTCCAGGCAAGAACACTGGAGTGGATTGCCATTTCCTTCTCCAATGCATGAAAGTGAAAAGTGAAAGTGAAGTCGCTCAGTCATGTCTGACTCTTCGCAACCCTATGGACTGCAGCCCACCAGGCTCCTCTGTCCATGGGATTTTCCAGGCAAGAGTCCTGGAGTGGGGTGCCATATAACAGACTCATCAGAGAAGCAGGGGAAATGATTCATCAACCTTGTTTTATTCCCCTCCTCATCCCCTAGATTATAATATGATGACTATATTGGAGATAATTTTGCAGTTAACTCTATCAAGAATCCTGAAGTATTTGACAAAATCTGTTTTAAAAGCCAGCTCTGGGCAAGATCAACAGAGATAGATTCAAGTTACTAACGGATTGGCTTTTAATGGCCTTGAGTCTTAAATCTTAACTCAAATTTTCCAAGAGTATCATTACTTTCTGAAAGAGGGTCATTTGGAACTTAATTCAATGACTAGAATTCATAGGGAGGAAACTGATAAGCAACTTTTTTTTGAGACCTCTGAACCCTAGGAAGCCAGTAACCTTCTTGGTGGGCCTGCTGTTTGCACTATTTGAGTAATAACACACCCATACTTTACACAAGTAGCTTACAGATGTCAGTAGGTATTAAGCTAGACTTCACCTCTCCTCCAAAATGCCATCTTTCATAACTCACACAATGAATTAAATAAAATTCCATAGACGCCACAGTCGTTTTTCTAAATCTTCAGAATAAGTGAAACTTGTATTCTAGTTAATGAATCTGAACTTGCAAATGAGTCAGATGTCTTCTAGTTAGAGCTTCAACTTGAGCCAAATTTTCCTTCAATGAAAAATATTACTTTAGCCACAAGGAAAAAATATATACACAGATTTTTCTAATTGAGTCAAACTCTATTCTTTTCTTGGAAGAGAATTTGGCACTGTTTGCACCAACAATACTCTGACCTATTTCCAGTGTAGCTTTTTCCAAATAGGAGTTCAGTTCCATTCTTTGCAAAACAACATTCAAATGTCGACAACCTTTGTCATCTTCCCTGGACAACCATGACTTGCCATAGTCATCCTTACCTTTTAAGAATAAATCCAAAGTGAAGAATCTCACAAGTTCAAATAAACGCTCAGATTTAATTCTCCTAAAGAAACTTTGCATAGTTGACTCAAAGGGCTATGAAAAAGTGGAGAAATAGCTTTATTCCAAAGACATAATCAACAATAACATTAATCTTCCTTTTTTCAGCTAAGTTACTTAAAAGATAAACTGGATTCCTTGTCTTTACTCAAAACCTAGACTCTGTCTAAAAATGGAATGAGCTAAGAGTCACATAAAATTTTCTTTATAGAGATGACAATTTCAGATTGATACAGCGGTAAGTATTAAGATCAGTGGGAATGCGAACGAAATGAAAGGAATCTATTTGAATTGTGTAATAGCCAGCTGTAACCCAGCTATATCTTATACACATCCCTTGAGTTTATTATTTCCCACTTCACCCTGCTGAAGTCCTTGTGAGTGTGCGTAGAGACTGCTAAGCAAATTTCTCCACTCTGTGTCCAGTGGGGAGTCAACATATCTGGACAGACCAAACCCTCCTTAAAATCCCTGCCACGTTTCTCCTCTTTTCAGCTAAACTCCCTCCTCTTTTCATCACCTGAAATCTTCTCTAAGCACCTTTTCTTCCATTTCTACTTAAACATAAATGATGCTAAAGGTAAAAATAAATGATGCTTAATATTCTGGCCTTGACTTGTTCCTTACCCACACTAAGAAATTCTGGTTACTTCTATGTGCTCCTATCTATGTGCCAATGGTTCAAAAATCTATACTTCCATCTCTAACAGACTGAATTCTAGACTCTCTCCAATGGACTGAGTTCTAGACTCAAATGGAAGTGTCTCAAATTCAACCCCTACCATGCCAAACTTTCAGCTTCCCCATGGTGGAGAAAAATAACATTCCTCACTTCCTGGGTTAATCTTCTCCATTTACTGATATCCATGCTGGTTCTCAAACTAAAACCCAACATACCTTTTACTCCTTCAAATTCCAGGCAATTATCAAACCTTAATGGATGATTCTCTCTCTCTTGAATGTCTCACTAATCTCGCACCTCCTGTATGCCTTCCTTTGCTAAAATTAAAGGAAACAAATCATAACAAAAGGATGTTTTAATTGGTTTCCTTCTCTCTGGTCCCTCTCTTTGTAACTCGTTCTATATACAGCCTAAGCTATCTTTCTAAAGCAAAAAATCTGTTCATGCCATTCCTCAATGCAAAGAATTAATCAGCTCTCAACTACCAGCAGGGAAAGGCTACCACATTCCAGCAATTTCTTTCAAGTCCCATTTCTTTCCTCCTCCATGTCACACCATTCATGGTACCCATAAATGGACATATAATTCCTTTGCTCTTTCTACCACAAGGTGGGCCTCTCTCTTCTGCCTCACAAACTTTTGTGTGTCCTCTTAGACCTAATTCAAACATCACCTTCTCAATAAAGTCTTCCTCAAATCACTCTCCAAAGCAGAATCGATGACAATCTCAGCACACCAGATACATCAGTTATGCCATTAATCACATCTGGAGCTAGTTTTAAACACTCTTACTTGTTCCCAGTGGGAAGTCCCAGGGGCAGCAATTCTCTCTTAAGTCTTTGTATCACCAGAACCAAGTAAAATGCCAAGCACAGAGTAGGTGTACCACACATAATTAATAAATGAGGAATGAGTAATTGTGTAACTAGAATAAGTAACTTTAATGAAACGATGTCTTTTCTAGGCATGCAAAAAAGTCAAACTGGCAACTAAGTTTTTGTTTCAAATTGTGTATATTTGAATCAGGTATCATTTCCTCCACAAAAGCCAAGGTGCAAACCACTGGAACATACCATGTGGTAAACACCTCTGAAGTGCAAGACTGTCCAACAGGCAGCAGTTCAGCCAACTAACCAGATGAAACGTGCCCACCGGGACGTTAACTTAGGACCAGAGCTGTTCAGAATTTCTGAAAAGTCTAGCGTAAGCCTTCTCCTTTGCCGATTTAAGTAAAATTCAGCCTATTAAGTGATTTGCTCAAGGCCTTACAACTAGTAGGAGAAGTCAGATCTCCCAAGTTTCAGTTGAATATACTTTCCACAGAAATAAACAGATATAAAAGAGTTAAGAAAAAATTAAGCTGTCATAAATTTAAGTGCTACTCCACATCCTTGAAGAAAAGGAAGGTAATATTGTGAATGAAGCTTAAACACAAGAACATGGGAGCGATCCCTGTATACTAAAGGCAGTTAACTTACTCTGTTGGTTTCATCAGCGTCCTCCTCGTTGATGGAGCTGGAAGGGGAGGGAGTCGCCGATTTGCTGGCAGGAGGTGAAGGAGACGTGTGGGGCACACTGGCCCCTCCCAAATTCAACCCCAGCTGGGCGCTGAGCTGAGACTGGTTGATGGTGGTGAGCTGGGCAGGCGGCATGATCCCAGAGCGAGCAGCGTCCGTCATGTGGACGATGGACCTCATGATCACAGAGGGATCCTGGCGGTATTGTGAAACTTGTGTGTGGCTCTGATCCTAAAGAGACAACAGAAATGGGAAACTCTTAGTTTTCCCAAACATCACTGAGCTTGCAGGGGTTGGAGAAGGGGGTCAAAAGGTACCAACTTTCAGTTACAAAATAAATACATCATTGCACTGCCCTGTTGTTCAGTTGTTAAGTCATACCTGACTCTTTGCAACCTGTGCGGCTCCTCTGGCCATGGGGTTTCCCAGGCAAGAATACTAGAGTGTGTTACCACTTCCTGCTCCAGGGGATCTTCTTGACCCAGGGATCAAACTTTGCATCTCCTACATGAGTCTCCTGCACTGTAGGCAGATTCTTTACCGCTGAGCCACCAGAGAAGCCCTAAATACATCATAGGGATGGAATACACAGCCTGGTTGGCTATAGGTAATAATACTCTATGACATATTTGAAAGTTGCTAAGAGAGTAGATCATAAAGTCTTCATCACAAGAAAAAGAAAAACCATTTTTTTTTGGATAACTGTATGATGACAAATGTTAACTATAATTACTGTGGTGATAATTCTGGAATATACACAAATATCCAATCATTATGTTGTACACCTGAAACTAATATGTCAATTAATACCTCAATTAAAAAGATCAATGAACATAACTTCAGCAGCTCCTTAGATAGGTTTGACTTGTTCCAATTTTGTTAGATCTGATTTATTGCAGGATAATGGTCTCTATTAATTTATTAACTAGAAGGAATCATGCTAGAAAGTTGAAAGGTCAAAAGCACAAAGCCCAAATTATCCAGCCTCAACTGTTACACTGTAGAACTGTCTTGTGTGAGTGTGCGTGCATGCTGTCGCGTCTGATTCTTGGCAATCTCACGGACTAGCCCACCAGGCTCCTCTGTCCATGGAATTTTTCAGGCAAGAATACTGGACTGGGTTGCCATTTCCTCCTTCAAGGGATCTTCCTGCCCAGGGATCTCCTGCATCAGGAGGCAGATTGCTTTACCACTGGGCCACCAGGGAAGCCTAGACCTATCGCTGGATGACTTAACTACGTGAAAATAAAGGACTATTAGCAAAGGGAAGAGAAATCTTTACCTCTTGCTCCTTACTGAGGAAACTGATGTCAAGGAAAGGGGTGACGCCGAGGTCTAAGCCTTTCAGGCTCACCAACTCATTGGCCATCCTTCTTCCACACAGAGCTGGTTCAATTATCCTTTCTCCAGCTCTGCAATATGGGGAGAAGCTGTTCTCTATTTTATCCTCCCAGGCCTGCATACGCCATGTAGCAAGGATGGGCTAGAGAAACGCGGAGCAAGCATCTGTTTGCTTCAGGGCACCCTCTCTGTAAAACCCTCTGTGGTTAACCAGAGGATCATTCCAATTCAGAATTATACTGTCAATGGCATCTGGAAGCCATTCCATGTCTTTAGGATTGGATATCACTTTTTTTTCATCTTAAACCTGCTTTGTTTTCTTTTGCTTAACCCATCCTGATTTAATGTATTAATGAATTGTTTAAAATATGTATCAGGAGGAGGTAGAGACCATCAGAATTAGCTCCCCTGAAAATTACTGCCGACACTTCAAAAGTAGCCTTCTCTGTTTTGGGGAGGCATAGAAAAGGATTTAGATTTGCTTCTTCTTCTCATTCCAAAGAATACAAAAATGAAGACATGCTTTTCAAATGACTTCATTTAAGTCTTGTCATTTAGAATGAGCCTGCGATTTTCTTGAAACCAAATTCTCTTGACTCACAGTGACCCAGAATCTAATTTTATACATAACCCTATGAATTCTTCTTTTCAATATTTCTCATAAAGCTTATTTTGCTCTTTAAAGAAACAAATGAATTATAAATATTATAATGCCACTAATTCAGAAGCCAAGAGCTATCAATAGGAAACTAGTTGAATAAATTATGATCGATCATGCTACAAAGTATTATGAAGCTTTTTAAAATAATGAATTAGATTTATGTGTATTGACCTAGAGAAGAGTGTCTTCATTTTGGCTCTAATGACATTCTGGACCAGATAATTCTTTGCTGTGGTGGCTGTCCTTTGCATTGTAGGTTGTTAACAGTAACCCTGGTCTCTCCCTGTGTGTGTGTGTTAGTTGCTCAGTCGTATCCAACTCTTTGTGACCACTTGAACTGTAGCCCACCAGGCTCCTCTGTCCATGGAATTCTCCAGGCAAGAATACTGGAGTTGGTTGCCATTCCCTTCTCCAGGGGATCTTCCCGACCCAGGAATCAAACGTGGAGATGCCAATAGCAGCCTCCTTTCCTTCACCAGTCATGACAATCAAAAATGTCTCCAGATATTGCCCCATGGAGGGCAAACTTGCTTCCAGTACTAGAGAGCCACTAATCTAGAATGATATGCAAGATCTAGCAAGTGAAATGGAGAAGGTGATGGCACCCCACTCCAGTACTCTTGCCTGGAAGATCCCATGGATGGAGGAGCCTGGTAGGCCGCAGTCCATGGGGTTGCTAAGAGTCGGACAAGTCTCAGCAACTTCACTTTCATTTTTCACTTTCATGCATTGGAGAAGGAAATGGCAACCCACTCCAGTGGGTTGCCTGGAGAATCCTAGGGATGGGGGAGACTGGTGGGCTACCGCCTATAGGGTCACACAGAGTCAGACATGACTGAAGCGACTTAGCAGCAGCAGCAGCAGCAAGTGAAAAACCAGGTTGCAAAACAGTTATGGAGTATAGCCCCTCTTTTTTGTTTGTTTGTTTGTTTGTTTTTTAAGTTTAGGGACTTCTGCGGTGATCCAGTAGATAAGAATCCACCTTCCAATGCAGGGGATGCAGGTTTGATCCCTGGTCGGGGAACTAAGATTCCACATAGTTGCATCACAACTAGAGAGAAGCCTGTCTGCAGCAAAGGAAGATCCCATACACTGTAACTAAGCCTGGAGGCAACCAAATAAATAAATATTTTAAAAAAGTGTAAACAGTAGTTACATCATACTGGATTGGAGGGGTAAGGAGGGGAGCATCTTAACTTGTCCCATTCACAAAAACACGAAAGAAACAAACAGAAACTCAAACACTATAGTTAGGAAAATCTAAAACCAAGAGATAAAAACACTCAAGGAGTCTGTGGCTAATTGTCAGAGTTTAATAGAAAAGATACATATTTTCCATTAATAATTTTTGAGTTATCAAATTCCTATGGAATCCTGGAAAAAGGAGCTCCACATTTCAGAGCAACCCCAACTCTTTTTGTCTCACTAACAAGACACTCTGAAAATACTACATTCTCCTTGTAGGAGTCCTTCTACAGTCTGGCATCACAAAAGTGGATTTCACGTTATCAGTGTGTCTTAATTTCCTTTTCTTGGCACTCTTCACACATTTAGCTATTTCTCTTCAAAAATCTGAGGAGACAGTCCACTCTTCCATGTTCTTTTAAAGTTCCACCATTGCTTACTGATGTTTTTCAGCCCGCCACAACTGGGAATTATGCTATCTTTTTCTTAACTTTAGTCTCCAAATATATCTTTCAGAGGCTTTTCAAAGATCCTTTCAGACTTCTTTAAATCTAACTATTTTAAAATATCTGCAGGCAACTCCAGAGTATTTTAATTCCAATGGTAAATAATCAGTTAACTGGCATGGCCACAAAATATGAGGATATAATTTACACAGCCTTCTCATTAACCAAGAAGCCACTTTGCTTTCTTTACTCCCATGCCCATGAACATCAGCAGGTATAGATACTTGACAGGTGCATCCCAGATGTACAGTATTTCAGAGGAATCTCATGGTCACACAGAAGGCCATGGGGTTAGATTTTTGGCTTTGTCCACTCTTCCTGAACTCCACCTGCCATTTATGCATTTATGATGGACCTAGTTGCCTAAGAGTTCCTGTTGACAAACAGCCAAGGTTCATGAACAAGGAACATCAACTGTGTGTTTCTTCGGATCTGGGACCTGTGCTAAGCTTAGTGTGCACTTTCCAATCCAGTCCTCTAAATAACTTCCTGAGTTAGATACTATTGTACCTATGCTTGGATAAGAAGGATCCCCTAAGCCACAGAGGTAGCTGGGGTGACTGGTTGATGGAGAAACTGTTCTCTAAGTCCCATGGACAGAGGAGCCTGGCGGGCTACAGTCCATGGGGTGGCGAAAGAGTCAGACGTGACTTAGCAACTGAACAAGGACACAACAGAGGCGCCATGGTGCCACCACTGCTGGCAGCGTGTACTGACAGAGTGGGAGATGAAAGGGCTCTGAACTCTGTGCCATCACCACCCTCCTTTAACAAAAGCAGCTCCATTTGTATTTGTTTTATATAAATTGAGACTCATTTCACTAAAAGAAAAAAGGGGGGGTGGTTTCTGAATTGGGGACAGTGTGAAAACCACTCCTGAAGCATACTGGTGGTGGTGGGGCCACAATCTTGCCAAAACTTAGAGCCATCCATGTGGTCTTCAAATCCAAAAAATGCTGGCCCACCTTTCTTATCTCCCACAGGACCATACACCAAGGACCTCTAAAATATTGTCAGGTAACCTGTGAACCACATAATCAATGCAACCAAATGTGCTAGCATCTACCATGGTCCATTGTTATCTGATAATAACTTCCTACGTGTGAGGATTATAGTATAAGAAGATTAATGGTGAAAGTATCTCTTTAGAGAATCAAGTTCCTTTAGGGTCACCAATTATTAACAACCTCCTTGGGGAACCTGGTGATCCTTAACAGCTCCAATCATTTTCTATTTCAAAAAGTAACCTTAAAAAAAAACCTCCTGTGATTTTAGGATTTCCACTTAAGAAGAAAAAGATGTCAGCTCAGTTGAAAAGTATTTATTGAGCACGTACGATGTGGCAGGCCAGCGACGCCAGTATACCAATGCTCATATCTTTCAAAACTAGAAAATTACCATGTGATTCTTTTAAACATGACTCTATTTAGACAGAATTTAGAATGGACTAATGAATTTATTAATACTATAAAAAAGTGTAGGCAAGAATAATTCATCTATATTCCTCCAAAACAGCTCACCACTTTTCCTAGTAGTAATGATACTACAGGGCTTCCCTGATGGTTCAGTCAGTAAAGAATCTGCCTGCAATGCAGGAGATGCGGGTTTGATTCCTGGGTTGGGAAGATCCCCTGGAGAAAGAAACGGCAACTCACTCCAGTATTTTTGCCTGGGAAGTCCAATGGACAGAGGAGTCTGGTGGGCTACAGTCCATGGGGTCGCAAAAGAGTCAGACGTGAATTAGCAACTAACCCACCACCACCACCACCACCACCAATGACATGAGATGGAAATGTATAACCAGGGATATAGCCCTAAGAAATTTAATGTGTCTTTGTAAATCATTAATCTTGCTTATTAACATTAAGCATTGAAAGATTTACCAATGATCACTGAAAGACAAAGCAACTACTGGGTTATAAGAGATTCTATTATCACATCCAACAAGAAGGACTGAATGCCGGTAGCCTTTTTGACTCTTCATACAATTATGTTTTATATGGAGAGTTCACTTGTATCGTTTCCTAAATTGTTCATCATTGGAAAGCAACTCCTTCTTCCTTCTTATCTCACTTTGTCTTCTAACTGATAATATTAGATAAGAGTTTGTCAACCTCAGCAGTATTGACATTTTGGACTGGATAATTCTTTGTCGGGCAGACGCATCAAATCCTTTGCTTGCAATGCATCTTGAGCATTGTAAATGCTTAATAGCATCTCTGGTCTCTATCCACTGGGTGCCAGTAACCTCCCCTCCCCACCAAGCTGTGACATTCAACTGTCTCCAGACACAGCAAAATTCCCTGATGGACAAAATCTGCAATGCCCCATTTGAAAATTTTATTAGAGAAATTTTATTAGAGATTTTATTAGATTTTATTAGAGATTTTATTAGAGAAATATAACAGAAATCATCTTCTTGTGGGGGAAGAGAACTGGGTGTCCAAAATTAGGTTCTGTCTGTAAAAACAGAACATATGTGCATAAAAAAGATTCAAACTGTGATAAATATTGTGGAAAAATAAAAAGGCTTTGGAAAAATAAAAAGGCTATGCAAAAAAAAAAAAATTTTATTCAGGAGAGGGTAGCTATATTTGATTCGGTTAGTAGGAAAGGCCTCTCGAAGGTGACTTTTGAGCTGATACCTGAAGAGTAAGAAGAAGTCCATCAGGAAATGGGAAGAAAGTATGTTCCAGCCAGAGGGAAGAGCATGTGCAAAGTCTGAGATGGGAGAAGGCTTGTCATGCTTGAGAAATGAGGAGGCCAGGAAAGGCGGGAGCGGGTTAGGCAAGGCGAACAGCGAAGTGCAGTGGGTTTGGGAAAGATGGGGATGAGCCAAATCAGGTGAGGTGGGAAAACTGGGGGATGCTCCCCCGCAGAGGTGACCCACTGGGTTGAGTTGCAAAGGATGAGTGGAAGCTAACAGAGCTAGAAAAGAGGGAAAAGCATTGTATGCAGAGAAGAAGAACATGTCAAAGTCCCGTGGCATAAGGGAGCACATGTGTGTGTGTGCTCGCTAAGTCGCATCTGACTCTTTGTGACCCTATGGACTACAGCCCACCAGGCTCCTCTGTCCAAAGGATTCTCCAGGCAAGAATGCTGGAGTGGGTTTCCATGCCCTACTCCAGGGGATCTTCCCGACTCAGGGATCAAACCCGTGTCTCTTGAATCTCCTGCATTGGCAGGCAGGTTCTTTACCACCAGTGACACTTAGGAAGCCCTAAGGAAGCACATGATGGATAAGAAGAGGTCCGTGTTACTGCCCAGGAAAAGCAAGGCTTGCTGTGAAGCTGGAGAACAAGTAATGGCCATAAGTAATGGGTCTATAGTCCATTCTGGGTTTTATTCACAATGGAGAAAGGAGCCATTGAAAGTTTAAAAGCTTGTACCTATTTAATGACATCATTCATCCCAATAAATATTAACTGATTGTACTTGATGGGCAACCCATGATTGTGGACAACTTGGATTTAATTATAAATAGTATAAAGAGCCTAACACCTCAACTTATTTTTTTAATTGGTATGAACTTTTTTATTTTTTGTAGAATGAAGCAATTTTTAATTTACTTTCTAATAAAAAGTGAAGTGAAAGACTCCCACTTGTGTCCAATTCTTTGCTACCGCATGGACTATACAGTCCATGGAATTCTCTAGGTCAAAATACTGGAGTGGGTAGACTTTCCCTTCTCCAGGGGATCTTCCCAACCCAGGGATCAAACCCATGTCTCCCACATTGCAGGCAGATTCTTTACCAGAGGAGCCACAAGGGAAGCCCAAGAATATTGGAATGGGTAGCCTATCCCTTCTCCAGTGGATCTTCCCAGCCCAGGAATTGAACCAGGGTCTCCTGAATTACAGGTGGATTCTTTACCAACTGAGCTATCAGGGAAGCCATAAATTTTAATTTTCTAATAAAAATTAAACTGTAAATCAATAAAATATATATGATAGCTCCTAAAAGCCCAGGCTCCTTTATTTTATGTTTTGTGATTCTCATTAGTTATCTATTTTGTATATAATAGTGTATATATGTCAATCCCAATCCATCCCACACACTCCCTCCCCTCCTTGGTATCCATACATTTGTTCTCTATGTCTGTGTCCCTATTTCTGCTTTGCAAATAAGCTCATCTATACTATTTTTCTAGATTCCACACATATGTGTTAATATAAGATATTTGTCTTTCTCTTTCTGACTTCACTCTGTATGACAGTTTCTAGGTCCATCCACATCTCTACAAATGGCACAATTTTGTTCCTTTTTATGGCTGAGTAGTATCTCATTGTATACATGTATAACATCTTCTTCAGCCGTTCCTCTGTTGATGGACATGCTTCCATGTCCTGGCTACTGTAAATAATGCTGCAAGGAACATGGGGTGCATGTATCTTTTTGAATTTTCATTTTCTCCAGGTATATGCCCAGGAGTGGGATATGGTAGCATGATTTGAAGAGTACTCAAGCATTTGCAACCAGAGAAGATTATTCAGAATGGGCAGGTCACAGACTTCGAACAGGAAGCACACTGCCTTCTACTTGCCTATAAATACCATTTGACAAAGTCTTTGGGCAATGATGCCTTGATGGTTTGTCTATGTCTTCATGGGCAGAGTGCTTAGCTGAGACTCGCTCCTCTTTCCACCTGATGAAAGAGCCTCTTTGTCGTTTGTTTTTTAAAAAGGAAACCAAGGAATGGATGTTTTGGGTAGCGGTTCCTTGTTTTCTTCAATTGCCTGAAATCCATTCTATTAATGAACATTAATCATTGGAGCAAATGGCTAAAAATCTGAATAATTTTATATTAAAAAGGAAACTTTAGCTCGCTAGCATAAATTAGAAACTGGAATCACCACGATTGTTGCAATGCCAGGTAAATACTAAGTAAAGCAAATAACAACACAGTCCATCTAAATATGGGGATCTACCTAAGATTTGGGGCCAAAGTTCTGCTTTCTCCTTTTGAAAAAGGATGAAAGAGAGATGTGAAAGACTAATTAGCCTCAAACTGAGACTGCCTCCTTGATTTAATCAAGACTGAAAGAGGATGAAAAGTTGAAAAATGTCCCTACTGTGTAAATCACGATCTCATATTACCATGTCCGTACTTCCTAGAAGATACCTGGGGTTTGAGGGGATGGGGAGGGGAATGGAAACAGTTTGTTCTTACTACCATAGCCAAGAAAATTCTACTTCCTTTACACATTCACATTGTTTCCACTCCTACTTTCAGGACAAGGACCAGTCCTTCCACAAAGTCCTCTCTGAGTACATTTCTCTTTCCTTCCCATGCCTGACATTTATCTCTGTGATACATGCTTGGTGATACATAATCACAGATCCTCCTGTATTGCTTTCTTGTTTCTTTTACAAAGTAAAAGATATTCAAATAGATTTTATAATTTTAAGTACCACACATTATTCTATCAACCATTACTCAGTACATTGGTGCTTACTTCCATCTTTGAAAGTACGCCAAAGGATTTTATCAAAAGGAATTTTAAAAATCCAAGATGCAAATGTATTTAAAGCATCTACCATCTGCATTTACAAACAATATTCTCTGTAACAATTCAACCTTACGATTTCATAATAAAGGAGAACATCTAATTAAGAAGCAAACAGCCCAAACATATTAGCGAGTGTGACTAAATAAATTTTCACAATGTGTTATTTTAATCAATATTTCTTAAGAAATGGACCAATTAAACAATTATCAGTAATAAAAATTGCTTTGTATTTATAAATATCAGAGAACTACAAATAGGAAATCCAATAATTTTAAGCTCAATTATTTATATTCTAGAGCAATGTTAAAATTTTATTTGCAGGTAAGCAATTAATTGATACTTAGGCATAACTAATGTATTCCTAACCCAAATAGAACCTCAAACAAATAAAGTTGTGCCAGATGCATACCAATGATAATTACAGACCTACATACCATAAACTTTATATTCATCAAAATATCTACACTGAAATAGATAATTTTTACTTAATAACTACTCTCAGGGTTATAATCAAACATACCTACACTTGAAAGTTTTGTGAAAAACAGTCTTCCCCAAAGATAATTAATAGCTTCTCAGCAAAATAAAAATTTTAAGAGTTTATGATAAAACAATGGTATTTTCTCATACACCCTCTAACTCCCTTTGTTTTACCAAGCAGTCAGCTCTATATTGATTTTATTTGATCCTAAATTAAAATTTTAAAGATTAATTCTATTTTTACAGCTGTTGATGTTTTAAATCCCCTTCCCCTCCATTTTTATTTAGTATTCAATGTACACTCTTAATAACCAATAAATATTCTCTCATGATCCTTTCATTCATTCATGTATTCAACAAAATATTTATTGAGAGCCTCGTGTGTTTCAGCGCAGACGCTTCTAGGTCTCAGGATGAACTAGTAGCAAAAGAGTCAGGCAAGGAGGTGAGGACAGGCCTTAAACAAGCAAAGAAGGCTGTCTCCTAAGGACAACAAGGGCTGTGAACACAAGAAAGTGAGGCAACAGTACAGGAGTGACTCTCATCCCTCCAAAAGTTGTTTGAGAGCCTTCCCGGTGGTCCAGGGAGCCTCTCAGATGGTGCAGTGGTAAAGAAGCCGCCTGCCAATGCAGGAGATGGAGAAGTCGTGAGTTCGATCCCTGGATCAGGAAGATCCCCTGGAGGAGGAAATGGCAACCCATTCCAGTATTCTTGCCTGGGAAATCTCATGGACAGAGGAGCCTGGTGGGCTCCAGTCCATGGGGTCACAGTCGGACACGACTGAGCACGCGCACACACACTGGTGGTTCAGTGGTTAAGAATCCACGCTGCAATGCAAGCCAAGTCCAGTTCAATCCCGGGTGTGGGAAGATCCCACATGCCACAGGGCAGCTAAGCCCATGCGCTGAAACTACGGAAGTCCACACACCCTAGAGCCCACGCTCCAGGACAAGCGAAGCCACTGCAATGAGAAGCCTGCACACCTCAAATAGAGAGCAGACCCTGCTCTCTGCGAAACTAGAGAAAGCCCATGAGCTGCAACAAGGACTCAGTGCGACCAAAACTAAAATAAATACATAAATAAAAATGCGTAAAATGGTCTGTCTACTGTCCCTAACCCACAGGGAAGTACTGCCAATGCTATAAAAGCTTATAACTGTAGATTATATGTTCAAATGAGACACAGGGAAATAAATCATAGGCTAACTTTTTAATAACATGTTTCTTTGAATGTGATAAACCAGCCAAGTCATCACAGGTTGCCCTTCACAACAGCTAATTGGGTTTAGCAGAAATTTGGAACATTCCCCTCCTTCAATACATGATCCCTTTAAAAACAAAAACATGATCCTAAAGGTAACTCAGTCTTAAAGAGAACACTCCGATGTTCAGGCTCAGGAGGTACGTAGAGCTATGCATGGTAAAAGGCTATTTGCTCTACCAAGAAAGGCAGCTTGTAAAATGTCTGTGGCCTTGGTATTTTGAGCAGACAATTGTCAAGGTGTAGTAACAGCTAAATTAAAGTTGACTCCGAACAACATGCCTCTATGAAGCAGTCATCAGACTCTGCATTTTTGGTATTACATGGAAGAGACACTGCTAACCAAAAACTCAATTTATAAGTGATCAGTCTCTAATGATTAAGAATATGTAGCACTTAGTAGGTGCTCAGTAAATGTGTGCTAGAGTTAATATGGTTTCAATTTTATAAGTTGGACTTTTAAGAGATGGGTCCCACTGCATTCAAAGTGAGTCATTTTGCTTATGTAAGACATGCCTTTTCTACTGTTAACTTACCATAAGAAAATGTTTCAACTATACTTGACCAAAAATAAACATTATTGACGTGATCGTTCAATTTGTATGAGAAATTGTTGGCCCCCTCCAATGGCTAAATGGTGATCGTCCAGCGGAATTTAGCTCTGCCGCTTCTATTGACAATAGCAATGAACATGTCCATAACAATACTAAGGGCTTGTTTTAATAGAACGTTCCACGCATTAAACACATTAATGACCCATGAAATAACTGTTTTATCTGTAACACATTAAGCAACATTGCTAAAACAATGTATTAATTGAAAGTGGGCTATTTCTCTTTTAAGATTTTGGAAAGTACAAAAATGGCATGAAAGTTATTTTGTGAAAATAAAAATAATCCAGAATTAGACCCATACTAAATGACGATATGAAAAATAAAATTTTCTAAAATAAGCCTGGTAATTTTAGAATTATTTTGATACACTTCGATTTTTCTGATCAAAAATGATGTCTGCCTGGATTATGTCTTAAGAGCTTTACGAATATTTTAAAAGCTGCTACTTTTTCTTCTCTGTGTGCATATCTTCTATAGGACTTTTTTTTTTCCCTCTCTTATTCTCTTTCTTTAACAGGTACAGAGACTACCATACTCAAATTTACCTCCCTTACTTCCATCATTTTCAATTTTCTAATACTATGTTTGATATTACCAGAGCACCAGGAGTATTTTCTATAAATATATGCTGTCACAATTAGGTCCAAAGCAAATATCAAACAGAAAACGTTGGTCCTTCAAACATGAAATATAATGTACAAAGAAAAAGTATGTGAATTATCAGTGTGTTTTATAAATTCTCTTTGGGGGGGCATCTAAAATATCAGACTAGAGACAATTATTTTACTGTCTGTTTCTTGGATATCAAAGAGAATTTTGAAATTCATCAAAGCTAACCTTCTGTTATGTACAACAGGCTAAGCTGAAAAGAATGTTAACAAGTTCAATTTTCATTCAATCAGCACTACTGCTCTCTGAAATGTTTCATTGCAGGAAAGAAATAAAAATAATCTATATGGTAATTATGAGGATGAATCCCCCAGTAACTTTCAGCTACATGAAAGGTCAGTTCTATTCAAGATATTTTATCAGTCCCCTGCACATACTCCTGTCCTGTCATTTTAAATCTGAACAGCATTTTATTTTCCCATTTACAGCTACCTGCAGAATTAAGTACTTAAGCCAAATAAGAAAAAAAAAAAAAAAGAAATGTTGAATGCTGGCAAAGGCTATAATAGCATAGAGATAAATCGTTCAGCTGCTCTCTCTCAAGCCTCTAGGGCTGCAGATTTTTCTTCTCCTGGTGCACTGTGGGTATTCAAAACTTGTTCAACATGATTTCATTTCATTTCAGGCACTGCCTGAGAAAACTAAATTACAGAATCAATCATACAGAAGGTCAGAGTGAGACTTCATTACAAGTATTGCATGCTTGCATGAATATCTTTCATTTATGACTGACCCAATATGTCACAATAGCTGTCTAGTAAAAATAATCCACTTTCTGAAATTGATGTACTACTGATGTCAATGCTACTCAGCAGGCTGGGCAGATTATAGAGAGGTGTTAAAAAAAAAAAAAAAAGAAACCCTTTGGAGCGCATGTTGTAGATTTTTAGGATTGCCATCTTTGGTAGATTAAAATAATTTCCAGATGATCATCTGAACTGACAATAATGCTTAGAGGTAAAAAGAATTTTTAACCAAACTACGACTGTTGATTTTGACTTGCCAACCACATCCTGTTTGAAAATACACATATCCACAATAAGCAAATCAAGGTTGTTCTTTGAAGTCACAAATGCATCAGATTTCAATTTTTTCAACAATTTGTTTTTGAATACCAGGGCATTATTTGCATACTTTGAAATGGGAATGCTAATCATTAGACTCTTTTTAATCCCCCCCTCTTTTCTTTTTTGTTCCTGCTTTCTGTTTTTTTAAATATAATGGCAGAAATTTAAAGAAGATAAACATGTTGCCAACAAAATGCAGTTAATCAGTAATGTAACAAACTGTCACTCTCTAAAGGAAAACCAACGAGGCTCTGAAGAAAAGCTGGTTCAATACTACACAAACAAGCTGGCTTTTCTGCCTACATGATAGTCTTAATTTACCATAGCAATTCTTAAGCGACAGCCATACTCATTAGGATAATAAAACTTCTTAGTCGCATAAGGTACGAAACAGCCAGTGCACACTGGGAACCTGAATGCATGATGTATAAAGTATTATTTCTTATTTTTCTGGTGACCTTCCTGAGGGAAATCTCCGAGGAGCTGCCGTGGAGCATTACGATGTCGCCAGCCACCTCGGTGCCCGGAGGGAAATATAGAAGAACCTTGACATAACCTATTTTTAACCATGCCTCTGGCGATTCTGAATTCCAGTTTATAGGTGAACATGTCAGGTAGTACATAGAACAAAGCCAACGACACGTTGTATTCATCGTAATTCTGTCCTGGTACATTTTATTTTTTCCAACATTTGTGATTTAAAATCCCATGACATTTCTTCAAGGTGAAATTCTACTCGAATTTTCAACAAGATTAGTTTGTTTCCAGCCAAAATAAATATCATTCAGGTTCAGCAAAACTTCAGAAAGGCACCAATAAATGTGATGAGGTCCATGTAAACACCATGACAACGTTTGCACTTAGCTAAAGGACTTGTACTTTTCAAAATCAATGAAATAATTCAACTGCGTGAGTGATTAGCAATACATTACAAAAGAAGCATTAAAAATTGAGTCCTCTCTCCCAACGCCACTCCGTGAAAGCATTGTTCTTTAAGTGTATGTGAATATCATAATTATTTTATGATTCCATCTTTAGTTCTTTCCAATATAGTAAATTCAATTGACCATGAAATGAAATTTCATAGTCAAAATGCCTCCTTTACACTTTTTTATAGCAGCAATAACAGTTTTATAGCTTTAAGGCAAGGTAATTCATCAGATGTTTAATTTAAAGGCAGATTCTTATATTATTAATAAATATTTACCAATTTAATAAAACACACATTTTAGCATGCATTATATGGTCTTTTAACTATTTCCCTAACTTAAATGAGCCTCGCTGAGCATCTATGAATAATGGTGAACCCTGGGCAAACTCCCTTGGCAACTAAACACCCTCTTTATTTTTATTATTTTCCAGGCACAACATTGCAAGCCTGATTGTAGAGAGACAGAGGACAGAACCCTCCCTTCCAGTGTCAAAGGGACAGAAATGCAAGAAAGTCCACAGGAAACAATTATTTGAGATGGCGAGGAACATTTATGAATACTTAATGACCATTTCCCGACTGTTCCTTGCACTCTTTTCTGACAAAAAAGTAAAAATAAAAACCCTGATGTTCAGCTCAAACACAAAAGATCACAGGCAAAGAAAATTATGTTGCTGCAATCCTATTTGGGAAAGTAATCTTATATTTCAGAGCGCACACTGAATCTTTGCACTGCTAATCCACTACATATTTTGCAATCATCTGCTGTTATCTGGGGAATTAACAATGAAACCAATAAACATCACTGGCATGGTCATAATGTGCAGAGAAATATGTAAACAAGCAATAGGATTTGTTTTTTGTTATACCAACACATCTGTTTCATTTTATCAGGGTTTAAGGAAAAAAAAAAAAAAAGCCCTATAAACTATTAATCTTGTTTTAAAACGTCTGCTTCGTACTTCACCTAGATAGACACCCAATGCCTTATATACTATGGTAGGGAAAAAACAGCCCCAGCAGAAGAGTTTAAAATATTTAAGTAGATTTACTCTGGTGATTGCTAACTATAATTGCACACCAAGAAAAACAGAACCAAAATTATTGCATTAGTAATTTTGGCTCTCTGGAGTGCCTTATTTGATGTTTACAACAATAAATAACACAATTAGGTATATTTCACAAAATAACCCGCTCTATACTTTCCTCTGCTGGTTATAAACAATTATTCTTTTTCCCTTTCTCTGTATCACAGTTTGATATTTCATTTCAGGTAGGAGCAAATCATATATCATAAACATGACGCTTTAATCCAACAAATGCAAAAGGCCTGAGCCCTGGTAAGGGCTCCCTTTTTTAAAAACTCTCCTGGGCAAACTTTCAACTCAAGGACATATCTTTGTCAAACCAAAAGCAAGGGAAAATTGGCTGCTTTCAAACCAACGAGTCAGACTTCTTTAAAAAATCAATTCAAACCAGAGGACCTTGTGGAGTCCTCCTTTTTCAAGTCAATGCCATCTTGTCCAACACCAGAGACTGCTCCACTATCTGCCTTTAAATGGCACCAGGAGGAACAATCTGCATGTCCACCAGTAGACATGTCCACCAGTAGACATGTCCACCAGTAGACAGGCATGAGCATGTTTCAGAACATGAGCTCTCGGATCTTTACCCTGTGAAGTTCAAACGATAAGCAAAATCCTTTCAAGCAGTAAATTTGCTGCCTACCATATGCAACCCACTGCTATGAAGCACGCCATCTTGTTCCACGAGATTTCTTGAGATTGTTATGGAAGGAAGATCCAGGCTTTGAGGGGGAAACTGGGGCGTGAATTCACTTCCCTGGGAAGGCAATGGATCGCTGAGGCCTTGAAAGGGCAGAAGGACATCAGGCATGCCCAGGGCGGGATCCGACTCTGGAGGCGGCGTGATGGGGGGTATTTCAAACTCCTCATCCCCAAGGCTTGGTGTATGGAATGTCTGCTAAAAGGAAACAAAATATAGATATCTTCATATTCTGTTCTTAGATCTTATTTCTCCTTGGGGGGAAAAAGAACTATGTCACAGGAAAACACTACACAGATAGACCAAATATTTATTTCTCAAATGAAAACATCTTAAACACAGATTTCCATATATAAAGTTTTGCTGATCATTCTGATTAAAGATTTAAGTCTCATTATCATATGGTTTTAATGGAGTATCAGTATTAACAGTTTTTTAATGCGTACTTAATTAGCAACATCTGTCTTTGTTGTTAGTTGGAGCACCAACGACATTAGATTTGGCTATATAACAAATTGCCACTTTATTGATATGTTAGTGAAACAGCTCAAACGCTTACATTATCCACATGCTCATCAAATGCTGACGATTTTGTGGAGCGCACACACAACATTAATCCAGAAGTGAACATTACACATATTTACTTTCTGCCACAACATATAAAACAAGTGATGCCAAATGTATGGTTTGCTTTTTTAAATTTCCTTATTGGTATATTGCCAAGCGCAATACCTGATTCTATGGAAGTTGTTACTCTTTGTAATAAAGCATTTTATATAAGGATCATCAGAGCATATATATCCAGGGCTTTTATTTAAACAAAAAGAATTTTCTTTTACAGGAAGATTTTTAATTTGTATTTATCGGAACACTTCTCTTCCAGTCTTCAGTTTTAAAACGCCATAGAAGGAGCATAGAGATGTATTGATAGAAATGTACTAATTCCATGGATATCACTCAAGTACTTACTGTTATTTCTCAAGACTTAAGTAAATAATGGATACTTTTTTCAGTGCTACTTAGACCCTTAAAGATAGTATTTTCACATAGGACGTTGGGGTACAAATTAGAGCTGCCTGCTGAACCCCATTAACTATCTTTCTTAAAATAGAACTTCGATTTTGTGGGAAGAGGGGTCAGTGTCTAGAATATTCTTTTTGGTAGGGTGAAGCAGTTACTCAGATACTTTTTATTTCCAGCTCAGAGGGTCAACATTATAGTTCATTTATTATTAATAGCATTTTTTGAAGAATGAATTGGTGCAAGATAATTTGAATCTACTATAATTGGTTAAGAAAACTAATTAAGAGCTGAAAATCATCCTTCTTCAAGCTATCAATGATGATGTAACTTAATAACCATTTGAAAGAAAATAGAAACAAACCCAAGGGGAGAAACACACACACACACACCCCATTTCTTGTCTATAGAGCCTGTCAACTGCTATTTGTATCTCACCAGAAATAAAGAAGTCACAAGCTATGGGTGTCTGTGGCTGGGCAACTGAACATCTTGAGTTTCTCCGCAGACTCAGTAGATGCAAAACATGAGAGAGAAACTGCACATTTGAAAGCTAGAGTGAAATATTAGATTTTCTGACATATTGATTCCAAGAACAACTCCCCAAAGATGTCAGTTTCTGACTGCGGTACCCCGAGTTCTCAAACACAAAGGATGAATTGGCCACAAGCGTGGCTGGCTAATGAATGTAACCCTATGGCTGCATTTGCTGTTATTTTGGCACTAATGTGGTCTAGTAACAGATGCAACTGTAATTTGTGACTCATTTGCTACCCCATTACTGCTTAATGAAATCTAACATATCACATTAACAATACGGATAAACACTCATTCTTGATATGTGGCATTTGGCTGTTTTCATTACCACTGTAATTAACACTTGAAATATTATTTCAATAAATATTTAAAGTACTTTAAAAATGGTCAGGGTAATCATGACACAGACAGAAAACATAAAGCAAATGTGTGAATTTCAAACTCAGAGCATCCTGGTCCCCATAGTGTTATCTAGTGGGTGATATCTATGGGAAGGGAATCAGTTTCAGGCACAATTTTGACTTCACAGCATCAAACCTAAAGTCTTCCTGAATGAGTTTGCACTCATTAAAATGTTAAAAAACCAAATAAATTTACTTTTAATGCTTTTAATGAAGTGATAGGGAAATTAGGCACATACTCTAATGTAGCGTATTAACGTTAACTTGGGCTTTATTTTTTGCTCAAGAAAAGATGTACAGTGAAATCATCACATAGGATTATTTTTTAAACTTGAACATAAAGCATGTCTTTTGCTAGGCAGTTAAAATTAAGGAGATTTTCATTTTTATTTTTGTTAAGGCATAAAGAGATCTGACATATAATATGTCCCTCTAGTATATTTTTTAAAGAAATTAATTTTGACCTAGAATTCAATATATTACTATTTCATAATCTAATAAAACAATGCCATAACACTATATTATGTAACTAAGAAAAAGCTAAAACCTTAAATGACTTTTAAAGAGAGGTAATCCATGAAATATAAAGTTAAGCATTCCTTAGAGAAAACAGTAATCAAAGCACTGGTTGTCTGAGATAATAAAAATAACCAAGTATGGCAGCAACCAAAAAAAGACATTGACTTCTGCAACTATGCCATATGACCAATATCAGATTAATCAGTTAGAGTTTATATAATTACTTTTTACAGATATTGACTTTCCAGTGTTTACCTTGTACATGTTAAAGTAGTATGTACATGGTTAAATACCATCTGTACTGAAATGTTCAAAACATTTGTTCCTTTTGATAAAAATGCAAATCTGGAGAACTGTTGTATCAACATATAACAGCCAATGTCTGACACGGTGAATTATCACAGCTGGAATTAAATTGTCTCTGAACAGCTGCTGGCACTAGAGCTTTCATCAATGTTTGATTCAAATGTAGGGAAAAAAATCCTACAGAATGAAACATCATGTTGTCCTTACAGATGGGGTTTGTGCTCATTATCACAAACAACACAGCAGCCAGTGCCAAACAATATTCCCTTATCTAGCAGTCTTCTTGGTTAGAGAGATGACAGTCACTGCAAAAATGATTAATCTACGGATACCCTTAATTCTTGATTCCCCACTTTTTCTACTAATTTTGCCAAGTTCATTTCTTCCATACCACTTGCCTCCCTGTAACAGAGATCATTTACGAAGCCATTATGATTTTCATTCTCTGGGGTCAAGCTGGTTCAGTTTCCTATATTTGAATGTATTTGGAAAATGAAGAGTTTTTATTATGGGCATTGCAAGAGGAAATGTTCCATTTGGATCAATTTCACTTCTGCTTGTTTTTGTTTCCTTAAATCTCACACAGTCTACCACTTTCAGGAAAACATTTCTTGATCTAATCAAGATGGAGGTTTTTCTGGAGGGCAGACCAATGAGCCCAGGGAGCAGCCCTAAGTCACAGAGTAAGGAATGCAGTGAAAACAGCAACAAAAATATGTTCATTCCACATGCACTGATAACCTTCACACAATCTCATGGTTTCCCACCATGGTGCTGCCTTTTGATTCCATCCCTCTATTTTCCTAGCCCTGACAGAGTCTTGGAGCATGCTCATTCATTCATTCATTCAATGCATATTTACTGAGCACAGGTGGTGCTAGAGGCAAAGAACCTGCCTGCTAATGCAAGAGACATAAGAGACGCAGGTTTGATCCCTGGGTCGGGAAGATCCCCTGGAGAAGGAAATGGCAACCCAGTCCAGTATTCTTGCCTGGAGAATTCCATGGATGGGGAAGCCTGGCAGGTCAGTCCATGAGGTCTGCAAAGACTTGGACGCGACTGAAGCAACTTAGCAGGCAATATGTGCACAGCACTGTACTCAACTGTGGGAATCTAACAAAAAAACACTCGTTTTACATCAACCCACTGAAGACCCAAGAAATCATGATACCATTCTGCCACATCATTCCCAAACCATGGCAACTTAATGAAATTATTCCCAGAGCTGTGTGAAGCTTAAATATTTTCTATTAGAAATGCCTTCCATCCTAGCTTCCAAAATAACCCCTATCTGCTTAAACACCAGTATAGGTTGGATAGTCTCTCTTTTCTTATATGTTTACTTCTGTTTGCACCTATATATTTTTTTCATCAAGAGGTGTGTGTGTGTGTGTGTGTGTGTGTGAATTACTAACACTTGTAACAGCCTACAGACGAGTGATAAAGACTTGTCAGGTTATTTTCTCTTCCAATAGGTTTTTCTCATTTCTCCTCCAAAGTTGTTACCTTGTGCCATGTAAGAGCGAGAGTGAGATAAATTCAATACTTGGCTTTTCCCTTCAAGCCTTTTAAATGATCTAAATAACACACAAAACATGAACAGACACATTAAGACAGACACCTACCTCGCTGGCTGCAAAGAAAGCGTTGTTTGCCTCAGCCATATTCATGTAGTTATTGTTATTTCCAAACTGAAAGAAAACACATTGTTTTATGTTAATATGCAGTGTCATAAAGAATGCTGGGGATTTACTTAGTGCTCAGATGGGATCTGGAAAGAACATTGGGGCGATGAGATAAAAGAGTGGTCTGACTCAGACCAAATGTGAAGTGTGACAGGTTTCAGAGCACTATATGCTACATTCTGTCGGCTGACTCCCTCAGAAAATAGAGCATCGAGTTGAGCTTACGCGATAATTCTAGAAAATAGTGTTGTTTCTCATCAAGACTAACAGCGAAAGGAGACAACTATAAACATTTGGCCAGCTGGTCACTAGTGGGTGTTGTTTATCGAACTGGCATTTGTCAGAGGTTAGCAGGAAAAGAGTTTCTAAGAAAATCACCTTGACACATTTTTAAAGCATGTTGGGACTTCATAGCTTACCTTTCAAGAACAAATGTCACAACTGTGGGTAGATTAAAATGTGAATTAAACTGAATAGAATTCAGTTCCCAGGACTCAAATTCTATTTTCCTCTGAATAGGGTGTGGCATGAATATAAATAAATAATAAGACTAAAGAATATCTTTTAAACCTTCAAATAGAGTTTAAAACGATATCTATATCCATCGGAGCTGTTGAAAATAGTGGTATTTAATCTCTCAGTATAACATTAAGTGCAAAGAGGTTTAAAAAATAAGCAGGATCCCATGAACACAGCAATTTTTATTTAATTCCGTAACACAATAGCCCATTCAGACCATCACAAATAAGACTGTATCAGCATTTCAGACATAAGCTCTTTCCTTCCAGAGACCTGTTATCAAAATGTAAAACTTGGATTTTGGCAGAAATGCATTTTCAGGTTCAGATGGTCTAAGAAGACACATTTTTGTTGCTTTAAACATTTCTGTTATCAGTCTGGCAATGCAGAGAGGCTCTGGGAACAAAATTATCTGGAGCTATATTATTTTCAAGATTTTTAAATGGTTAAAGAACGCCCTTCTTTTTATAAAGTGTATTATTTCCTCCCTTTCATGCATCAAATAACACATAGGTTTGGTCTCCAAAGGGTGAAATGTATATCCATTCTCTGTTATAAATACAGCTAGTAATTATTTAAAGTAAAAGGTGCAATTTTCCCAAGGTAGACAGATAGATAAAAATACAAAGATTGATAAAGACAGAGAATAAATATAAATACAGACATACAGATATGAAAGACCCACAATAAACCCACAAATCCTCCTCTCAATACACCCCCAAACACTTATTTCTGAGGGGCTCTCATCCTCCAACTCTGAACCTGTAGGATTCGTGCACAGAAGCGGGATTGACACGCTCTACTTTATCATGTCAGGGATCCAAGAACTAAGCAGGATTTATAAAGAAGGCTCTAATGGTTCCAGAACGCTGTTACGGTCTACAGAAGCAAAATCCCACCCCGTAAACCGACACCTAAATACATCCTCACACAAGGAGCCCTCAGATTCATTTGGATAAGTATCTTTATGAGGATTTCTGAAAGATGTACTTGTTAGCGCTTAAGAAAGCCCTTTATCTAGCTTTTCTGAAGGCATGTGATATCGAAAACACGTGGTGATGGGTTCACAGCTGTCTACTTATCTCCGAACTCATCAAGTTGCATACATTAAATATGTACAGGTTTTTTTGTATGTGTATGATACCTCAATAAAGTGTTTCAAAAATAATTTTAAAATAAAAAAAAAACCACACACGAGCGGGTACATGCACATACACATATATTCTACGCTCCGCGCCCCGCCCCCGCCACCCGCCCATTTTTCCACAATGTTAAGTACACGCAAGAGAAGGGACAGGAATTTCTGTTGAATGAAGGATTTTAGAATTAAGATCTCAGGCCTCCATTTCAAATGTTCTTTTTAGGGTTTTTATGAGAGCTTGGATCACGATGTATATTCCGTGTACCAACCCTGGCTCCCAACCTACTGACAACAGCCTGTATCACAGCCTTACTGTTATTTAAATGTAGGTTTTGTTGGGGAATTAGAAATCCATTTAAAGCAAACAGCTCATTATCAGAGAGTTTTTTTTTTTTTTAAGATTAAACTCACTTATTATCTAATAGCACCTAAAACAACAAAGAAAAATAAAATGGCTATTAAACGAAGGGCTTAAACAATTCAAAAAACAAATTAAGCTTAGAGTGAAATAAGAACTGGGTTAGAAATCCTCTTCTGAACAGTTAGTATGCGAATGTAATTACTGAAGAAACTACAGCTAATCAGCTGTGAATTGTATCCATTAATTAGTATTTGCCCTGGAGAAATGAGAAAAATCAGTAACAACTCGGCACGGTGGTGCGTTGATGAGCCACGGGCCGGCCCCACCATGGTTACTCAAGCAGGTGGCTTCAGTGGTCCACATAATTTGAAAAGCTCTCACCTGAAGTACTGAGCTGGCATTACAAAGCACTCCTTGCATATCTTTTGTATCTATATAAGGCCTTAATGAATGGCTTTTAATTTGGAAACACTTGGTGATCAGGCGGGAAGAGTTATAAATCATTTCAAATGGAAGTGAAGGTTTCTATTCTGTTTGGGGTAAAAATATCTCCTCTGGTTTGGAACTGGAGGGTACTCAGAAGAAGAAGAAGAAAAAAAACAAACCAGGATGCCCAGCTAAATTTCCCTTTCAAATATACCACTGTATTTAAAATGGATAACCAACAAAGACCTACTGTAGAGCACAGGGAACTCTGCCCGATGTTACGGGGCAGCCTGGATGGAAGGGGGACTTGGGAGAGAGTGGATCCATGCATATGTATGGCTCAGTCTCTGCTGTTCACCTGAAACTACCACAACATTGTTGTCAGCCATACTCCAATTTGGGCTTCCCTGGTGGCTCAGTGGTAAAGAATCTACCTGTCAATGCAAGAGTTGTGAGTTCGATCCCTGGGTGGGAAAGATCCCCAGAGAAGGAAATAGCAATCCACTCCAGAGTTCTTGCCTGGGAAATGCTATGGACAAAGAGGCCTGGTGGGCTACAGTCCATAGGGTCACAAAAAAGTAGGACGTGACTAAACTCCAATATAAAATAAAAATGAAAAAAAAAATCCACTTTATTTTAGTATAATTATGTCCCATGCAGTATTGGGGGCATACTTATACTAAAAAAGTATTTATTTATGGGGGACTCGAATTTAACTGCAGGTTGTATGTGTTTATCTGCTAAATCTGGCTACCCTCGTGCACTGATGGACCTGACAAGAAAGAACGGGATCCCATGGTCACTGGCTTTACCTTATCAAGTAATGCTAGCTTAATTTTATTTTCTTTTAAAACATGACCTCTGGATTTTGTTGTGCTTCTTTTGTGTAAGAACCAATTTGATTCTGAGAGGGAAAAGTGATCATTTGGGGCAGATCTCTAATATAATGACCCCAGAACAATTAACTTTAACTGAATTGTGTACAATTAGATTTACATTCTAAGAGACAGTGACATCTGTAAACACATTGTATTACAAAAACTCTAGGTCCACGAGGGAAGGGGCCTTGACTGTGCTCACCTCTGTCTGCCTGAACTAACAACAATGCCTGGCATATTATAAGCCCTCCGATATTTGTGGAAGGGAGGGTGATCATATTTTAATTTCAGTGTATCATAATCACCCATCCGAAGTAGAACAATTTTACCCCTTAGTTTTTTATGATGATAATGATAATAAAGGTTTACCCAGGGAAGTCCTCTACATACATAATTAATATTTCATTTAACTTTCCAGAGTGGGGCCAAATGTAATTTATTTTCCCAACAAACAGAGAAATAAAATTACTACCCCTACTTTACAGATGAGTACACTGAGGCTTCTAGGGAGTCAGGAAACTTGCCCCAAACACAGATTCAAGCAGTAAAGTCTGACATCCCTCCTGCCTCATGCCTCTGTTCAGTTGTGTCTGACTCTCTGCAACCCCATGGACTATAGGTTCCTCTGTTCGTGAGAATTCCCAGGCAAGAATACTGGAGTGGGTTGCCATTTCCTTCTCCAGGGGATCTTCCCAACCCAGGGATCAAACTTGTGTCTCTTGCATCTCCTGCATTGGCAGGCAGATTCTTTACCACTGAGCCATCGGGGAAGCCCCTCCTGCCTCATAATCTGTATCAATTACATTCCAATTGCAGCAAAAACTTGAATATTTCTCTTAGTGATCAATTTCAGAACTTCTTTTTTAATGATCTTACTCAAAGCTTAAGTTTCCCAGAGGGTAACTCATTTACTAAGTCTAGTAAAATGCACTTCAGGAAAAGTATTACAAAAACCAATGAATTTGGGAAAGGCTGTGGATCACTGCCCTCTCTTGGATGAGTCACAGGGCTCCCTGTAACATTAAAGATTGTGAGACGTCCTGCAGTTCACTCTTCAGCAAATATTTATGTGTTTACAATGTGCAAGACATGAGACAAAATGATGAAAAAGATGACAAGGTTCCTATTTGGATGGAACTGACATTTTTCTTTAATTGAGAGCTAGTAAACCCAGCCCCACATAAACTGGCTGTGGAACACTTCATTTTCCCCCCACAACACCCTGTGGGAACACACTCTGGGACACCTTGTTCCAAATACTTTATTGACAATACTGTCTTATTTTCCCTGAATCCGTCTTATAATAACTAATATCCTAACTTTGCACCATGGTAAAGTTTAGGTATTTTACTAATCAACTAAATATAAGTTTTTGAATTAGACATTCTAAGTCAAGATGGTTAGGCAACACTGACTCAATGGATATGAATTTGAGCAAACTCCAGGAGACAGTGGAGGACCGAGGAGCCTGGCGTGCTGCAGTCCATGGGGTCACAAAGTTGGACACAACTTAGCAACTAAACAAGAACAGCAACAACAAGTCACCTCAATTTGGTCAATTTCCAAACTTTCTCAGTGGTAACTCTTCACTAATGTTCCTTCCAAGATCCTCTACTCAATGATAACAAAGTTCTTCTATGTGATTTCAAGAGTCAAAACAAAATATGTCAAATAGATTAAATGAACCTGTAGGTGAAACAGAATTAACTACTCTAAAGAGCTTTCAAAATTGTTATGAAAGAAACAGGCTAATTCAACTGTTTTAAAGACCTCATCTATGTGGGGAAATGGTCACTGTGAGACAGGGGCCTTTATGAGGTGTGCTGGTGATGATCAGTCCTTTCCAATTTGATAGGCTTTAATAGATGGGATTCCCAAAGATATAATTATAAAGCAGAACTAAATTACTCTGCATGTTGAACTTCTCTACCTTAATAATTTCACAAAAGAACATCCTCATTGTACTTGGAGGTAGATTTGCTTTTGCTGCTTGATGAGTAATTATAGCTTCAGCAAATACAATTTATGAAGGACATCAACTGAAAAGGAGCATTGCAATATTTAAAAAAAAAATTATTAAAGACCATCATGTTCATGGCCTGACTAACCATGTGAAGTGCCAAAGCAAATTAATGGAGATTGTTAAGTCTCGCTCATCCAGCAAAAGGCTTGGAAGACAGTGGAACAGCAGACAATAACCCATCTGTAGTCACAAGACGAAGACTTCAGCCTGATGAGTCCACACAACATCATTCTCACTGAAATTATTTTGACACCCATGTGAAGAATTGTATAGGCTTCTAATAAAGCAGCATTAACTACAGGGTATCAAACAGCTAAATGGCACAAATTTAATCCTAAAAAAAAAAGATAATCCTTTGAATTCTCTTTTCTTTTTTCCCATTAGATTTGTTAGCAGACACCATCCAATTTGATGCCTCAGTAAGGACATCTGTCAAGTTGCTTACACAAAGGAACTGTGCCATCATGGACCAAGTGTGCCAAGCTCGGTCACGTGATGGAGAAGGCTGCACCGCTAAGTTTACACACTCTCGAAGGCTCTGTAACTATCCTGTGGAAAAGAGCTTGCCAGGGATCATCAAGATTTAACCATTTTCAGCAGTGGTAATCTCTTTAGAAAGCCCAATACGGCGAACGATAATACTGATGGTGATCAGGGGTAAATCTGGAGCTTCACTCCAGGAAACAAAGAGTGGCTTTGTCAAAAAAGTCAGTCTGTACCAAAGGTTAGGGGGTCAACAATAGGCTGGACACAAAAAAACTGCAAATAATGGACTATGAGGTATACTAAGTGTAAGAGCACACATGTGTGCGTGTGTGGAGTCGCTCAGTCATGGAACCCGATGGACTACAGTCCACCAGGCTCCTCTGTCCATGGAATTTTCCAGGTAAGAATACTGGAGTGGGTTGCCATTTCCTACTCCAGGGTATCTTCCAGACCCAGGGATTGAACCCACATCTCCTGCATTGGCAGGCAGATTCTTTACCACTGAGCCACATGGGAAGCCCCTCCCCAACCGCCAACACATATGTAGTAACATAGTGGTAGCATATTAATTGCATACAAACACAATTCCGCTAATTATACAATTATAACCAGAGAGAATTATGTACACACACATATACAATCACATACACAGACATGCGCTTCCTAGGTTGAGTTAGAGGTAATGATTCTGCCTGCCATTGTAGGAGACATAAGAAGACATGAGTTCCATCCTTGGGTAGGGGAGATACCCTGGAGGAGGGTGTGACAAACCACTCTAGTATTCTTGCCTGGAGAATCCCATGGACAGTGAAGCCAGGTGGGCTATAGTCCATAGGATCGCAAAGAGTCAGACCCAACTGAAGCAACTTGGCACGCATACACATACATAAGCACACATAAACAGGTTCAAGTACAAAGCAAGACTTTTTTAAGGAAATACACTTCCAAAAATATTATTTGCCTGTGCATATGCTAAAAACTTCTAGACAATTACCTGCAGAGCACCAGACTCATATATACAGTCACCCACAGCAGTTCCTCTTGGATATCAATAGGCATCTCCGTCATGAGAGCAAAACTGAATTCCTCATCTTCTCCCCCAACCACATCACCCTCAGCCTTTCCTCATCTCCTTTGAAAGGGAAGTGACTCAGTTCCGGTGACTCAGGCCAAAAATCATCCTTGAATCCAGTCTTTCTCTCTCCCTTCCCCCATCAAATCATCAACAGATTCTGTTGGCTCATCTTTCTAATTATATCCAAAAGCGACTGCTTGCCACCGCCGCTGCAGGATTCAGGCAGGCCCCAGCATCCATGCCCTCCCGGATCCCTGTTGCAGCCTCCTGGCAGGTCCGCTGGCTCTGCCAAGCCCCTACTACACAGTCTATTCTCAGCACCGAGCCAGAGACCCTTGGAAAATCCAAGTCAGATCACCTCCCTCCTCTGCTCAAAACTTTGCAGTGGCTGCCCATTCACCCAAGGGAAGGAGCCCAAATCTGCACAATGGCCCGATGTCTTCTCCACCCTTTGTCAATGTTCTTCCTGCTTGCTTATCCCATCCTATCCCTGCCAGCCTCTCCTTGCTGTTCCTGCAAGACGCCTGACACATTCCCATCTCGGGGTCTTGGCACTGGCTGTTTCCCCTGCCCAGACTGTTGTGGCTCCAAGTGTCCCTGGTGTGCTCACGTGCAGCCTTGTGCATGCCCAGTTGTGTCTGACTCTTTGCAGTCCCATGGACGATAGCCTTTCAGGTTTTTCTGTCTGTGGGATTCTCCAGACAAGAATACTAGCGTGGGTTGCCATGCCCTCCTGTAGGGGAATCTTCCTGACTCAGGGTTCAAACCTGAGTCTCCTGCATCTCCTGCATTGGCAGGCATATTCTTTACCACCGCAGCACCTGGGAAGCCTGATGGCTTGCTCACTCCCCTCCTTTTAAGACTTTTTTCAAATGTCACCTTCTCACTGATCACCATATAACATTTCTTTGCAGTCCTCCTCCACCTCTAGAACTCTACCCTTCCCCTACTTTCCTTTTCCATAACACTTTTCAACGTAACCTCAGTCAGTTCAGGTCAGTTGCTCAGTCTTGTCCGACTCTTTGTGACCCCATGGACTGCAGCTCGCCAGGCTTCCCTGTCCATCACCAACTCCCAGAGCTTGCTCAAACTCATGTCCATCGAGTCAGTGATGCCATCTAACCATTTCATCCTCTGTCGTCCCCATCTCCTCCTGCCTTCAATCTTTCCCAGCATCAGGGTCTTTTCCAATGAGTCAGTTCTTTGCATCAGGTCTTATCACAACATAACCTAGGTCTTATCTTTCTTCTCCACTAGATTGTAAACTTAGAATAAGAATGCGTTATCTATAGTTTACACTAATGTCCCAGTGCCAAGGTGAGTGTTTGATAAATAGTAGGTGTTCAATAAATCTCAACTGAACAAACAAATAGGTAAATTCATTTCTAGATGTGAAATGATGGTATGTGGCATTGTTCTCCAAGCCAAGCAGAGCACAGAGTCAGCACATGAAATTCAAATAAGAAGGAGAAACCAAGCATCCATCACCACTGGGTTTCCCAAGGGGCTCAGTGGTAAAGAATATGCCTACAGTGCAGGAGACAGGAGACAGGGGTTCGATCCCTGGGTCAGTAAGTTCCCCTAGAGGAGGAAATGGCAACCCACTCTAGTATTCTTGCCTGGCAGGTTCCTCTGGGCATTACAAAGAATTGGACATGACTGAAGCAACTGAGTAAGAACATTACCAGAGGGTCCCTTGAAAAACCAAGCCTATGGGGAAAAAGTGGTAAAAGTGGAAAAAGAATTTGCTGTTATTGTTCATTTGCTTAGTCGTGTCTGACTCTGTGACCCCATAGACTGCAGCACACCAGGCTTCCCTGTCATTTACCATCTCCTGGAGTTTGCTCAAACTCATGTCCATTGAGTCGATGATGCCATCCAGCCATCTCATCCTCTGTCACCTATATACTCTAATAAAATGAATATTTTAAACACTAGAGATACTTAGCTTGGAAGAAAAATGCTTTATTCTAGAAAATAAAGAGGACTATAGGTGGGTGGGGTTGGAGTGTTAAGGATGATGCCTTCAGTGGCTAAAAACAAGTTGCAATGAATAACAGAGATTCTGGCTGGCAGGCAAGAAGAGAAGAGAAAGCCAAAGGCCTTTTTTCTCATTGAAATATCCTGTTTTTTGAAATTTTGGCTTTCAAATCTAGGTTAGAGTTTCTCAGTCTGGCGCTAGGTACCAACGAGTAATCAGATGCCTGGTATTAAAAGCAGATGACCTGATACCCAACCAGGATTTAATGTATCAGAATCTCAAGTGGGGACCTAAAAAAAAAATCTGTATTTTGGGACTTCCCTGTGGTCCAGTGGTTAAGACTCCATGCTTCCACTTGTAGGGGGTACTGTTTCCATCCCTGGTCCTGCATGCCTTGTGATATGGACAAAAAAAGAGAAAAAAGTATTATTATTATTTTTTTAATCTATATTTTGAACCAATTTCTCAGGAACTCAAAAATAGACTCCTATTTGAAAATGATGAGCCTGATTAATTTTAGGCTACTGGGTGGAAATTTCTTTTTTTTAAAAAACCCTTTCCATACATCTGATGCTGATCTTGCCAAAATGCTGACATAGCACAAGCTGTACTGTTTAGAGTAATAAAGGCTTTGTTCAATTATTTATCATCTCTTCTTACCTTCCTTGCTTAGAGGAGAAAGTAATCACTTGAAAGGTGACCATGATCCCCCTCCCCTCCCCTCATGACCGGGAGGAAGGACAGAAACATCCTGACTTGGACCAAGTAGGAAACGCAAGTTCCCCTGTTAGATTTTGCAACACATTGTGTGGACCCACACAAGGAACAACAATGCCTAAACATATGGGCTCTATGCAAACAGGGAGGCCTTTGGAGTTTCATGATCTGGACACGTTTGAGTCTGTGAATGGCATAGCCATCTGGACTAGTTAGAAGTAGCAAGAGAAATAATGGGAAAAAAAACCCAACACCCTCTCAAACCCAACTGCACTTGTTTAATATAAAAAAAAGAAATATAAGTAGAGGAGAGGATACTAAATTTCTCAAATCAAGTTTTCCTTTTAGCAAAAATGGAGCAGTCCTTGGGATTGGTCCAGCTACTGAGCATCACCGATATTCAGGGAACAGGAAGAGGCCCGATTTTCCTTAAATACATACCCAAAGGGGCCGATGGTGAGGCATCTGCTGTGAAGTGACCACACCTTTTGTGTAATTATAATTTATCTCACTTCCTCCTCCTCAAAGCCTTACCAACACTTCACTGAGGACCTCATAGAGGCTAATTAAAAGGATGTGGTTGGGGCTCTATCTGCAGACGTCAAGAAGTTGAAGTAGGAGACGTGACTGTTGGTTTTAAGAGATGACAACTCAGTTCAGGTGATAGCACAGAAACATCTATCAAGAGCCAGGTTGGTTGGTGAGTGACACTGACAAATGGCCCGCAAGCTTAGAAGATGGAATCAAAAGAGAATGGCCTTTTCAAAAAACATATCTTGAATGAAGTAAGAAGGTGGGGGTGGGGCATGGCCCAGGCAGAGAGAATGGGATGAGCAAAGCTGCAGATCTTAGCAAGCACAGGCTTCCTTCCAGGAACAGACAGATCCATCTGGCTGTAGGTGAAGGGCAGGTATTGAGAAAAGGCAAGGTCACTATGGAGAGATGGTCAGCAGCCAGGCTCTGAGGGGGCCCTGAAGGCCAGTCTAAGTATTTATTGCATGGGCCAAGAAGTTCATTTGGGGTTTTCCATGGATGTTATGGAAGAACCCAAACAAACTTCTCGACCAACCCAATATTTTGAAATGCATTAAATAGGAAGGTCCAGGAAGGGTTTTGTTGAAGGGAAGATTCAGTGAGAGAGATGCAAAGCCCCTCTCCCCTGAGCACATCGCCTGTAGGAGGTGTACAAGATTGGTATCAGGATAGAAGCTGAGAAACCAGTTTACATGGCAAGGTTGGCACCAAGTTGCAGATGCTGAGACCAGGCAGGGCCAAGAGCAGGAAGAATGAAATACATTTCATTACAAGTCAGACCAATTGGCTTTGCACTCCAATCCCACTGAGCTAGTTATGGGAAGGTAGGTAAGTTAACTAACTCACTTTTGGGACAAGTTCAAACTCCAGCAGTTATTGACTACTTGCGAGTCATGTAACTATGCACAAGCTAGTTAGCCTAGCTTATTCTTATTGTGGGCATAAGAACAGCATTTGCCTCATCCTGGGGTTTTGAGAACGAAATGGGTTGTGCACAGAAAGCTACTTTTTCTATCTGTACTCATGACTAAGGTGACATTTCAGAGTCTTGCAGAAACCAAAACAGACCAAGCATGGCTGTTTTACAAACTGTGAAGGCTTAAAAGATTGCACAAGAGAATTTTACTACCTAAAGAACTCCAATAGCTTCCCTTTGATATATAGAGTAAAAGCCTTATCCCTATCCATGGGCTACACATACCCAATGTGACCTGGCTGCTGATTCCTCCTCCAAAATACCTCCTAAGAGAGCCACTCAGATCCAGGCACTGCCCTGGCTGTTCCTCGCTCCCTTATCCAGGCCAGTGCCCCTGATCTTCTCCCTGCCTGGACCACTATCCCCTCCACCATTAATTCATGTCAGTTTCTGCTTAAGGTCCCTCCCCAGATCAGCTTGGCTATAAAGGCACCCACACCCCATCCTTATTCATTCTGCCGCACTGGGTCTTAGTTGCAGCATGTGGAATCAGCTCCCCAGCTAGGGATGGAATCTGGGCCCTCTGCATTGGGAGCTCAGAGTCTCAGCCCCTGGACCACCAGGGAAGTTCCTTCAATGTATTTAGTTGTCTGTCTCTGGCCTCACCAGAATAGAGAGTCCGTGGTGACAAGGAATTTATCTGGGTCTACGTGGTTTCCTCTGGCCCCAGTGTAAGTATGGTCGCTCACAGTAATTAACTGATAGTTGAATGCATGAGTGGATGAATGAGCCAGAAAGATCCCAGTTCAAATCCAGGCTTTACCACTTACATGTTGGGTTATCATTAGGTACCTTGCTTCATGTTCCATCCCTAAGTTTCTGTTTTCTTATTTCTAAGAGGGAAAGGATAGAACTTCATGGGACTGGGCTATGTAAGGAGACGTAAGACAAGACAAAGCCCCCAGCAAAGTGTTTTATATGGAAGAGGTACGTAACTAAACAAAAAAGAAAGTTGAGAGTAAAGAATTTGGTGTTTGGTAATCTGGGAAAAATAAATGCATCATTGAAACATTTCATGTAATATTTATTTGTGGCTCAGACGGTAAAGGATCTGCCTGCAATGTGGGGGACCCAAAAGCAGTCCCTGAGTTGGAAGATCCCCTGGAGAAGTGAATGGAAACCCACTCAAGTATTCTTGCCTGGAAAATCCCATAGACAGAGGAGCCTGGTGGGGTACAGACCATGGGGTTGCAAAGAGTCGGACACAACTGAGCGACTAACACTTTCACTTCCACAATATAAAAGAGGCTTTCCTCCAGGTGGCTCAGTGGTAAAAAATCTGCCTGCCAATGCAGGAGACACAGATTCAATCCCTGGGTCAGGAAGATTCCTCGGGAGAAGGAAATGGCAACCCACTCCAGTATTCTTCCCTATAGAATCCCATGGACAGAGGAGCCTGGTGGGCTACAGTCCATGCGGTTGCAAGGAATCAAATGTGACTGAGCTACTGAGCACACACACATAATATAAAAGACACAGTGGTACACATTTGGTGGAATACATGTGAATAAAACTCAGTTTCTACCCTAGAAGTGCTCCAATGTTAAGGACAGGTAGGACTCCACATCACCACACTATACACCACTACTGCTGCTGCTAAGTCGCTTCAGTCGTGTCCGACTCTGTTCGACCCCATAGATGGCAGCCCACCCGGCTCCCTCGTCCCTGGGATTCTCCAGACAAGAACACTGGAGTGGGTTGCTATTTCTTTCTCCAATGTATGAAAGTGAAAAGTGGAAGTGAAGTCGCTCAGTCGTGACTGACTCTTCGAGACCCCATGGACTGCAGCCCACCAGGCTCCTCCGCCCATGGGATTTTCCAGGCAAGAGTACCGGAGTGGGGTGCCATTGCCTTCTCCACTCTATACACTAGAGATAAGAAAAACATTCCCCATGGAAAGTCAGCAGAAGTCTTCAAATAACAGAGGCCACTTAAATGGGGTATTGAAGGATGTATAGGAGTTTGTCTATGAGACAAGAGCACTCTGGTAGAGAAAATTACTTGTCATCAGCGGGCCTGGCAGACAAAGAAACGGGAATGTGTGCATTCTTGGCAGTGAACAGAGAGTGTTCATATGGGAGCCAGCAAGTACAGACTACACTTTGGAGAGCTTTAGCTCAGACATGTTGTACGGATGTTTACAGGCAGAGGAAAGACTAAAGACAGAAGAAAAGAAGTAGCAGCCAACATTAAGCAGAAGATAAGGTCCAGAGTATAACTTCCAGAAGGTAAGAATAATGTCTTTTCTTACAGTGTTTTCCCTTGTATTTGGCAAACTGTGGGCATCTTTTATATAATGATAGCAACTTGTTCATTAGATGTGCTTGGTCTCTTTTGGTTTCTTGAAAAGGACTGAAATGAGAGAGAAGAGTAGCCATTAATGTGAATGGAAAAAACAGCTACTTTCTTTGATGTCACTGTAAAAACCAGAAAGATCTCTGCCTGTCCCCCAAAGATCTGACATTCACATGCAAATTTCTGTTACTAGCTACTTAGGTTTAGAAAGGGCTGTGTCTCAAGATAAATTCTAACATCCCTGAAAGAAATAACTACTTTGTTCTCATCTCTCAAGGGCACTTTAGTGTGGGTTCATTTATAATGGGGCTTCCCTGATAGCTCAGTTGGTAAAGAATCTGCCTGCAGTGCAGGAGATCTGGGTTCGATTCCTGGGTTGGGAAGATCCCCTGGAAAAGGGAAAGGCCACTCACTCCAGTATTCTGCCCTGGAGAATTCCATGGACTGTATAGTCCATGGGGTCGCAGAGTTGGACACGACTGAGCGACTTTCACTTCACTTTAATTTATAATAAATAGACCCACTGATGCACACAGTAGGTATCATCTTCAGGGATGCTCAGAAAACAATTCCATGGAATGCAGAGAAAAGGGAGGGAACCCTTGTGCACTGCTGGTGGGAATGTGAATTGGTGCAGCCACTATGGAAAACAGTATGGAGATTCCTCAAAAAACGAAAAACAGAACTACCAGAAGATCCAGGATTTCCACTCCTGGGTATTTACATGAAGAAAACAAAAACATTAATTTGAAAAGATCTATGCATCCTGAGGTTCACTGCAGCATTATTCACAATAGCCAAGATATGGGAGCAACTTAAGTGTCCATCAATAGATGAATGGGTAAAGAAGATATGGTCCATACATAAACAGAATACTCCTCAGCCATAAAAAGGAAGAAATCTTACCTTTTGTGACAGCATGGATTGACCTAGAGGGTATTACAATAAGTGCAGTAAGTCAAAAAGGGAAAGACAAATACCATATTATTTCATGTATATGTGAATCTATAAACCAAACAAACAAAAAAAGAACAAATATAACAAAAGAGAAACAGACTCACAGACACAGAGAACAGACAGACAGCTGCCAGAGGGGAGGTGGTAGTGGGAGGACAGAAATATAATAGGGGCAGGAGAGTGAAAGGTACCAACCTCCAGTTGCAAAGTATATGAGTCACAGGTATGAAATATACAGTGTAAGGAATACAGTCAATAACCTTTGCATGTGATATATCTCAGTGATCATTTTGAAATGTATAGAACTATCGATTCACTATGTTGTGTAACAGGAATTAATATAGTGCTATAGGTCAATTATACTTCAAAAACAAATGAACAAATTCATAGGAAAATAGGTCAAATTTGTGGTTACTGGGGGAGGGAGGGTCAGAGGAGGTGATCAAAAAGAACAAACTTTCAGTATAAGATAAATACATACTAGGGATATAATGTCCAACATGATAAATATAATTAACCCTGCTCCATGTAATATATGACAATGGTCAAAAGAAGAAATCCTAGGAGTTCTTCATCACTAGGGGAAAAAACACTTTTTATATTTCTTTAATTTTGTATCTGTATGAGATGATGGATGTTCCTGATACTAGGATAATCATTTCAAATTATTATGCTGCACACCTTAAACTTATACCATGCCATATGTCAATTATATCTCAATAAAACTGAAAGAGAAAAAACATAGAAAACAACACCTTGGAAAGCCTTCCTTGGTAGCACCTTGTGCGCCCCCGGGCTCTGCTAGATTCTCCTCTTTCAAGCTCCAAAGTAAACTGTACAACACTCCAAAGGGAAGTGTGAAGAGCACTCAGTCGTGTCTCACTCTTTGCAACCCCGTGGACTATACAGTCCATGGGATTCTCTAGCCCTGAAGACTGGAGTGGGTAGCTTTTCCCTTCTCCAGGAGATCTTCCCAACCCAGAGATCAAACCCAGGTCTCCCGCACTGCAGGTGGATTCTTTACCAGCTAAGCCACAAGACATCACTACACTGTGCTAAAACAATCTATTTCCAAGTCTGTCTCCCTTGAGGGCAGAGGCTGTGTGTGGCCCATTGGCCATCCCAGCCCCATGGCCTGGCACACAGGAAGTACTCAACTACTGAGGCCTCAGAATCAACTCAGGGGTCCTTGCCACTGGCAGCTTTAGTGTGTAGCTAAGCCATTTATTATTTTTTTTCTAAACCATTTATTTTTGTGCACATGATTCAGTCCACTTCAAATTCAGGTGAACCACTGGGAGGGTTTGCCAAAGCACTGCCAAGTCTTAAAATAGAAATGGAAAGTCATCTAAAATAAAATCTGAGTTCTTTTCCTTGTCCTGCCAGACTTTGTAGTTCATACTGCAATCAAATGACCCAGGACCTCAGAAACTTTCCACTGAAAACAAACTTTAAGGTCTCTAATGACAGGACATATTTATTCTAAATACCTTCAGTAAGTCTCTTGGGTCTTACTTCTTGCACAACCCTATGAAATTTCAAATGTAAAAAAGGAACCATGCATTAAGCAAAATGTTCTTCACTATTTTTAAATGAAAACATTTTAACTAATTACAGTATTTTTTTTAGTTCAGTCACCAAACTCTCCCAACCAAAGGTAAAACATGTGTTCTCTAGTTTCAATCTCTCTAATTATGAGTTAGTATGAATTCCACCAAAAATGACTTTCTGTATTGTTTTCCACTCTTTGATTGATAAAGTATAAAGTTTAATGCTCCTAAACTGTATCATATTGTGTTGGGGTGCGTAAAACAACTATGCTCATATAGAGATGAGATAAAGCTATAGATTTACAGATATAAATACACAGGTATAGAGACCAGTGATTCCCAACCAGGGGTAATTTTGCGCCCCCTGCCCCCCAGGGGATATTTGATGCTGTCTGGAAAGAGTTTTTATTGTCATGACATAAGAGTGCTTCTGGCATCTAGTGGGTAAAAGCCAAGGATGTTGCTAAATATTCTGCAATGCACAGAGTATCTCCCACGTCAAAAGTTATCCTATCCAAAGTGCCATTAGCGCCATATCCTGGATGGGAGGGGAATTTAGGGGAGAAGGGACACGTGTAAATGCATGGCTGAGTCCCTTTAGTGTCCACCTGAATCTATCACAACATTGTTAATCGGCTATACTCCAATACAAAATAGGTTTAATTAAAAAACAAAAGACAATGGAAAAAAATAAAATATTGGCCGCTAAAAAAACAAAACCAAACCAAAATGCTAACAGTGCTGAGACTGAGAAATCCGGATATAGATCAATTCATACATTAAGCATAAACCAAAGTTAAAGTATTTTAAAAGACACATTACAGGATTCTTGCTGTTACACTATCCAAACACAACCAGTGTTCTTTCTTCAAGTGGGCATTATGCTGACTTTGGATGTTATCTACTTATAAGATTATTGACTGCAATTAAGGATGATCTTAAATGGGTTTCAAATATGTATCAACTAGTTGGCTGTCAGCTCTGAAGCTTTACACTTATATAAATACCTAGTTGCATGTTTTTTCCCTGTTTTGAATAAGTCAAGAAACAAAAATAGTTTTAGCTGTTATTCTAAGGCTGTTTTAAAAAGAGAAATAAACCTATAAATTCTTCCCAAAGAATGATAAGTGACTTATTGTGTGTACTTTCCAGTCTCAGACATATTTGATGCACCGAATACTTGAAGCCCATTTAATTCAAAAGTTATCAATGATAAGATTTTGTCAGCAAATATATAATCGTTTAAATCAAACAGGATTACATATGTCTATGAATGCCTATTAATTCACATCTATCATTTCCAAAAGCTTAGGAACATGTCTCAGATACCTGATAAGAAATTGTAAGAAGGTACAAGACCCTGGTTCTGTGCTGGCTATGGAAACATGTCAGGACTAGTGTTTTACAGTACAGGGCAGGGAGTTTTTGCTCACACTGCAAGAATATCTTGATTACATACATTTTTTCTGTGATTTTATGATTGCCTGAATTCTGCAGGGACAACTTTTTACCAGATGGGCGATCATATAGCTTTCATTAGTTCTCTGTATCCTACCAGTTACGTTTGTTTATTTAGCTAAAATCTTTTACTAGGAAAGGGCTCACAGGAGATTCTAAATCCCACTTCTGATAAGGTCTCAGGGCAGGAGGGAGGGAAATTACATGCCTCCCAAGCAACTACTCTGAAATCTGTAACTTAAGATTTTATATCTTATATTTTTTTTTAAAGGAGGTTTTTTCCCCCCTTTAGACCTATATTTTAATTAGTTCGAGTATGAGGCTAATGGTTTTTTAAACATAACCATAAAATAAAATCCCTTCAAAGTAGGAACTGTTGGCTTTCATCTTAAAAACAAATAATGGAATTCAGTCAAGATGTCACTGTTAATCTGGTGTAGAGCTCAAACTTATTTTAGCATTTTACATAAAATAACCATGAGTTTAAGCATTCCTAAATAAGAGAGGCATTTTATTCTTGGAATCCCAAACAGTCGTTGTATGCCAGTACATTCAAGATTACCTTAACATTTCTCTGCATGAATTTAAAAAGATGTGATTATACAGCAATTTGTAAGCAGCTCTTCTTAAATCATATATCAAATTTTACTCTTCAGCAAAATCCACATTCGAGTCTAGAAGAGTGACTCAACGCTATGAAGGCAAACCGTATCAAGTTGTAAATGCGAAAGTGACCCCAAATGAGGTAAAACAGGTGAAAATCTTAAAACAATCACAAAGGGATATTAGCTAGGCTGGACTGTGTGCATCCTATTTGAACATGAACCAATCCTCTCAATGTGCTTAGTTGCTCACTCAGTCGTGTCTGACTCTTTGCAGCCCCATGGACCGTGGCTCGCCAGGCTCCCCTGTCCATGGGGATTCTCCAAGCAAGAATACTGGAGTAGGTTGCCATGCCCTCCTCCAGGGGATCTTCCCAACCCAGGGATCGAAGCCGTGTCTCTTATGTCTCCTGCATTGGCAGGTGGATTCTTTACCACAGGTTCTACCTGGGAGGCCCCAACCCTCTTAATAGGCCACAGTTAAAAGGCCACCTATTAGGGGAGGAAATTTTTGCTTGGAAACTTCTTAGAAAAGGCAAACTACTTGGCTTTAAAGTAAAATGTTAGCACCTTATTTATAGTGACTCTTATTTTTTAAATGTACATTTTTATCAACCTATACTGACTCCATTTATTCCTAGGAAGAGAATTTCTTTCTCATTACTACTAGTGGAAGAATATATATGGCACAAAGGAAAAATTACTACACGTTCTATAGTGCTGATTAATAATGGAGGGGAAAAGTCAGATCCATCTATAAAGCCTATCTATAAATTTCTTTGGCCCTAATAAAAAGAATTTAGGTATGATTGTTATTTTAACAGTTGTTTCTTTTCTTTTTTTTTTTTTTTGCCTCCCATGGGCTTCTGTTACTTTGTGAGGGCTTTTTCTAGTTGAGGCGAGTGGGGGCTACTCTGATGTGGTGCACAGGCTTCTCACTGCAGTGGTTTCTCTTGTAGAGCACTGGCTCTAGAGTGTGGGCTTCAGTAGCTGCGGCTCCTGGGCTCTAGAGCACAGACTCAGTAGCTACGGCACACAGGCTTAGTTGCTCTATGGCGTGTGGGAGCTTCCTGGACTAGGGATTGAACTCGCGTCCCCTGCATTGACAGGAGGATTCTTATCCACTGCACCACCTGGCAAGTCCTAGGGCATGATTTTTTAAAGAACCACAGCTGCCTTCATATCAAGATTAATATTGAAAATGAACCCTGTCTAATAGGGCCCCTGGGATAAGGAACAGATTCCATGAGGGATGCCCTGGATTCCATCTGGCACTGGCGGCTGCTCCCTTCACTGTGCTGTCTAAATGCGCCATACCCAAAATAAATGCTCACAGAAAGATCATGCCCTTAAAAACCACAACTATCGCCCAAACTGTTTACTCTCATCATGTTTCAATGACTTGCATCAGATTATAAAGAGGTGAAGCTTCATATCCTAATACACCATTGGGGTGCAGGGGGAGATACATATAATAGGGAAACTCTCGACATAAAAGATCACACATCTCCATCGAAAAATAAACCCTCCAGAGATAACAGGAAATGTATTCTATTAAGTCAAAGTCCTTGATCCTTGCATTGACCAGAAAAGAAGGGCTGAGAAAACACCAAGTGTTGAGTGTTCATCTCATTCTAGCGCTGAACAATGATCAACTCCCTGCGCATGCCTTTCGAAAACAAGAGCTACAAGGAAAGCCTCATCTGCTTTCTCTCCACTGCTGGGCAAAAGTTTTTCAAGTTGCTTCCCCTACTGGTCAGGGCAGTTTTTAATACAAGGAAAGTGAGTTTACCAAAGAGACAAGACTTCATTTCTAATGGTAGAACCTGAAGTGGATGTTGTAGGTGGTCATCTGGGCCTATATCAAGTGTTGCTTTGGGACAGATATTAATCAAGGAATCTTCACCCTGCTCTTGAAAGATCTGAATGAGGGGAGATCCAGGTAACAATAAAGGGTTTTAGAAAGTAGCAGTTGTCCTAAAGTAGAAAACATATCTTTGACAATGAACAGTGGCCGTATACTTTAAATGAAGCCTAAGAGTCATCAAACCTTATGAACTCCAACAGCTCCTAACTCCATTAACTAAACAGGGTCTTCCCAAGGATGATATGCATCAAATATAAACATTCTAGAAAAGCTATATGTCTCACATTTGTGAATTTTATTTTAAATAATTCTAAAGTGGCTTTAATATTGTAGGGAAATGGTCATGATTTGTTAGAAAACCATGATTCTAAACCATATACAGTGTGAAATAATTTTTTCTTCTTCTTTTATGCTTTCTAAAATCAGCACCTACTACTTTGATAATCAGAAAAACTATATATATAATAAAACTATATAAATAATGGAACTGCTCCCAAGAAGGATTTCCTCAATGTCTATCAGCACAAAGCACATAATAAATTAAAAAATACTGAAAATAAGAAACAGCAATAATCAATTTTTACTGTTCATTTATTTACTCATTCTTACAGTAAATATATTCTGATAAAATCTACATGCCAGGAAGTTTGCTTAAATACTGAGAATATAATGCGAGCCAAAAAAAGATGGTTCCTGACTCCATGGAGCATATAGCTGAGAGCAGAGAGATAAGATAGCAATTAAATGATTATAGAAATATTTGACGAGACTTCACCTGTGAGGTATGCCATGAAGAAGGACATAGGCTGTAAAATGGATTAGAATAGATGCTGGTAGATCAGAAGGAACATATTACAACAGACCAGATGAGCAGTGATAGTAGCATGACCTAAGGTGGGAATGGTGGGGGTGAGGGAGGGAAGGTGGGGAAAGTCGAGGAGTGGATGGCATCCAGGAATTTGTTTCTCCCTGGACTTCATGATGACTTGAGAGGAGTGAGGGAGAAGGCTGTTGTCAAGGAAGATGGCATGGTTTGAGGCTCATGAGACCGGATGAGTGACAGGGGATGCGGAACAGAATCAGACTTGGGTTTGGGGGGTGGGCTGAATCATGGGTGCATTTTAACTGTGTTGAGATTCAGGAGCCAAGAAAAACCCAGAGTTTTGCAATAAGGAAGAATAAATCTGACTCCATATTAGATCTGTTCTACTGCCTGTGCTTAGTCAAGTTGGTTCTGTATTTTTGTAAAAAAAAAAAAAAAGTTGCCTATAGCCTGAAATAAACAGGATAGCCTATTCTCAGGGCTCTGACCTTTAAGAGTCCATTCATATAGAGATAAAAAGTTTCAGAACAAAGAATGGCATTTGTTTTGTTGGAGGTGTATAGGAACATTGTGATCTGATCAATGTGGATAGCTACAAGAACAAAGGATTCAGACACCAAGAAGTTTCCAACAATTAATCACGCCCCCTCCTTCACCTTGCCTTTAAAAATGCTTTGCTGAAATTCTTCACGGATCGAGGTTTTGGAGGCGCAAGTCACCTGTCTCCTTGCATGGCCCTGCAATACACCATTCCCTGCTCTAAATGCCGATGTGTAGGTATTGTTTGGCCTCCCTGTGCACTGGCCACTTGAACTTGTGTTTGGCAACAACTGGGATTCAGAGACCCAAGAAACATCTGTAGTGTGCGGGAAAGGTCTGAAACAGTGAGAATTTTTTTGAGAATCTTTGTTAAGACTCATGGGTGAGATGTTTAGCGCAACCATGAACAGGAATGAGACTGGGAGGAGAAGAAGCCTAGAACAGAACAGTGAGCAAGTCCAGGATGCTGACTCAGCAAAGGAGCCTGTGGAAGCATGGCGAGGGTTGCAGAAGTGCCGTTTAGACAGAGTGGCATTCCTGATACCAAGACAAACTTCAGAAAGAGAGGAACGGGTCCTGTTAAATACTGCAAAAACTTGAAGTAGGATGAAGTTGAAATACATCTGTTGGATTTAGTGACACCAAAATACTTTGCTGTTCACAGAAGGCGCTGAGCAGAAAGATGACAGAGGGAGAGTACCAGCTGCCCTCAGGGGTTGCAAAGACAATACCAACACACAGGCAATGGCACGAAACCACCTCCCAAAGGAACTCCAGGACTCAGCTCCAGTTTGGGTGGGAGAAGAGAAAAGGGGAGAAGCAAGGGGGACGCATGTGGCTAAGGAAGATTTCACTTATGTAAAAAAAAAAAAAAAATATATATATATATATATATGGGACTTCCCTGGAGTCCAGTGGTTAAGAATCCACCTGCCAACACATGGGACATGGGTTCAATCCCTGGTCTGGGGAGATCCCACATGCCACAGGGCAGATAAGCCCGTGAGTCACAATTACGGAGCCTGTGTGCCCTAGAGCCCATGGCTCACAGACAAGAGAAGCCGCCACAATGAGAAGCCTGCACAGCGCAGTGGAGAGTTAGCCCCCACTCTGTGCAACTAGAGAAAGTGAGCAGCAGCAATGAAGACCCAGCACAGCCACAGATAAATAAAACTTTAAAAATAAAAACTGATGAAATTTACTTAATGTTATAAATCAATGTAAATAAATGAACAAGTAAGTAAATAAATGTGAAGGACAGCTACCCTACAGTTTTCAATTATTATGGGAGAAAAAATAATGAGCATTATGGTCTTCACATATAAATCATCCCTTAATAGATAAAAAGGGTCCCAAAACATCTGTAAAGGAAAAGCCCTTAGAACAAATGGACAAACAAGATTCTCTTATAATAAAGCAGAAGGTGCATTTTCTGGGATGAGTGAAAAGGCCTTGTTTGCTGATGAGCTCAAAGAGCTGGATGACCCAAAACTGTTGGTTTCAGGTGGTGATGAGCACGAGGCAATGCCATGTCAGCTGTCCACCTCACATCCCTCCTCACCACAGCAGCTGAGTCACAGATGACAGACAAGGAAAAAGGAAGACACCCGCTTCATCATGAGTGGGGCCACGAGGGAGAAAAGTGAGCTTTCCCAATATTCTTTCATGGCTGAGAAGTGTCACATATTAAAAGGTACTGTGAGACAGGGTACTGATGAACCTATTTGCAGGGCAGCAACAGAGACGCAGCCACAGAGAGCAGGCTTGTGGACACAGTCGGGGAAGGAGAGGGTGGGATGCAATGACAGAACGGAACTGAAACATATGCACCACAATCTGTAAAACAGGGAGCCAATAGGAGTTTGCTGTGTGACACAGGGAGCTCAGTCCAGTGCTCTGTGACAACTTAGAGGGCTGGGATGCGGTGGGAGGTGGGAGGGGGGTTCAAGCGGGAGGGGACATGTGTATACCTATGGCTGATTTCATGTTGATGCATGGCAGAGACCAACACAATATTGTAAAGCAATTATCCTCCAATTAAAATAATAAATAAGACAAAAGGTATTATAGATTGATTTTAGGACAATGAAAGTGAAAGTGAAGTGCTCAGTCATGTCCGACTCTTTGCAACCCGATGAACTGTAACCTATCAGGCTCCTCCATCCATGGGATTTTCCAGGCAAGAGTGCTCGAGTGGATTGCCATTTCCTTCTCCAGGGGATCTTCCCGACCCAGGGATCGAACCCAGGTCTCCCGCATTGCAGGCAGGTGCTTTACCTTCTAAGCCACCAGGGAAGCCAATATTTAATTCTAAAATAGGGGTAGTTCAAAATTAAACATACATGTAATGGAGGAAGAAACACTTCCTCTCTCCACTTTTATTCACCCCTACCCTTTAAAGATTTTTTTTTTCATATGGACCACTTTTTTTTTAGTCTTTATTGAATTTATTACAATAGTGCTTCTGCTTTTTTTTTTTTTTTTTGACCATGAGGCATGTGGAATCTTAGCTCCCCAGTCAGGAGTCGGGTCCCCACCCCCTGCATTGGGAGGCAAGGTCTTAACCACCGGACAACCAGGGAAGTGCCCCCCAACACACACACCATTTAAACATAAGGAATTATCCAGATATGTTCAGAAGGAAATAACATCTAGAAGAAACAGGGTTAAAAGGATTGCTTCTGTTTCTAGGACAACAAATTTGTAAGCCTGCAACTGCTATTGTCACATTATTTTCTCAATATTGTTTTAAAAACAAGAGAATCAGACTAGATGTTGTGGTTGAAGTTAATGCATGAAATTTTAACTGAAAATTGGAGGAAATTTCTAAGAAATTTGAAACTATTTCTCACAAAGCAATTTGGTTGTGATAAAGGTTGCTGTTGGGGCCTTTGAAAACTGACTCATTGTCTATGAAGCCATCAATATGAATTCTACAAGTCTATAAATTTTGGGATCAAAAATGTAGTGGCTAATAGGGAAAAGCAAAATTTCCCTCCTGATTCTGATATGTATAAAGAATGAAATTCAGAAATAATGGCATTTGCAGCAACATGGATGGATCTAGAGATTGTCATATTAACTCAGACAAAGAAAGATATGATATCACTTATATGTGGAATCTAAATAAACTTATTTACAAAACAGAAACAGACTCACAGACATAGAAAACAAACTAACTTGTGGTTACCAAAAGGGAAGGGGCAGGGGAGAGATAAATTGGGAGTATGAGATTAACAGATGCATACTATTATATATACAATGGATAACCAACAGGAATTTACTGTATAGCACAGGGAACTATATTCAATATCTCATAGTAGTAGCCTATAGTGGAAAAGAATCAAAAGAATAATATCGACATATACATATATATGTGTAACTGAATCACTTTGCTGTACATCTAAAACTAACAGAATATTGTAAGTCAAAACTGTACTCCAATAAATAAAAAATGAACTTTGTCTACCTTGAATCTGAGGTCCTGTCAGCTTTATTAAGTGAAAGATAAACTTTTGGGTCCCTAAACTTGAAAATGAGTAACTGACTGTACTTCCTCCATATGTAGTCTCCTGGTATATATGTTCCTTCTTGAACACATCCCAGCCTTTCCCAGCTCCAGGCCATCTTCTCCATCTGAAGTGCTGCTTCTCTCCAACCCCATCCCAACACACTCCTGCCCCCAGCTAGTGGCCTCCTGTTGAAATTCTATGCATTCATCAAGATGCACTGGGTACACCTCCTCTTCTGCAGGATCCTTCTTAGCCCAGGCCAGCAGAGCTGCTTCTCCCTCTTTGAAATCTTCAAAGCCCTTCCTTCCCATGTCTTTTACAATGCTCATCATGTGCTGAAAATGATGCATTCTTCCTAGGCTTTATCCCACCTCTCCTACCACACTAGAAGCTCTTTAAGGCCAAGGACTATCTTGTCCCCTCCAACTCTTCTGCAAGGCTAGCTACATACAATGCTTTATCAATAGAAGAGACACAATAAGTATTTGGACTTGATTTTTCATTCTGACATTAACTTTTTATTTTAGTGGAAGAGAAAATATCAACTGAAGAGAAAGGAAACCAAGGTCACAAAAGTAACACGGGAAAGGGATTCAAATCTTGATATATTACTTGGGTTCTAGGAAAAAGTGTCTAACCCCAAATTATCTGCCAACCTATGACAGACTCTTTTGTTCAACAAACGTGTGTGGAGCCTTCATTACAGAATATACATACACTGATACACACACAGAGACTATACAGCACCAAAAATATGTAACTCCCAATAGGCATGATCTCTGTATTATTAAGTTTCTGATCTCAGCAGAGCCCTGAAAACACTCAGCAGTCCCCTGCAACTGCAGATCCATTTTCCAGAGTGGTTCTGCCAAACCTCTCCCTTCCCCTCTAGCTCTTTGCCAGTCCTCACCTACTCCTCCACAAGAGAACTGTGTCCCTTATCAAAAAAAAAAGCAGAGGCCATCAATTGAGTTCTTCAACTATCACCCCCAAACCATTCCGTCAAATCATCCTTTTCCTTCCTTTGCCAAGGAAAACGTGTTCTTCTTCCTGTACATCCCACTCCCATCTAGACTTGCCTCTATTAATTTACCTCTCATTTGACCCTTCAGCTTTTCCCACTTCACAGCTTCCTCCCTAGACTTATAAAAATATTCAAATCCTTTAGGGGAAGGGGAACCAAAGACCACTGAGACCAGAGCCCCTCTTAAAATAAATCTCTCCTCTTTCCCACCCCATCCCTACCCACCCTATCCCTACCCACCCTGATTCCACGCCTGAGCTTTCATTCATTCCTAAGGCGCAAGTGTCTTCCTCTAATGCACTGCTAGGGTTTTTGTTGTTCTTGTTGTATATGGCTGTGCTGGGTCTTCCTTGTTGCTGGGTCTTCCCTAGTAGCTGCGAGTGGAGGCTACTCTCTTGTTTCGGAGCACAGACTCTAGGGCACATAGGCTTCATCAGTTGTGGTTCCCGGGCTCTAGAGCACAGGCTCAGTAGTTGTGGCACACGGGCTTAGTTGCTCCTCGGCATGTGGGATCTTCCCAGACCAGGTATTGAGCCCATGTCTCCTGCAGTGGCAGGTGGATTCTTAATCCTGGTCCACTGGAATACCAGGGAAGTCCACCGCTGTTCTTGGACTCCTAATTACCAAAATTCACCGACACTTCCCTGCTCTGTCTCAAATGGTCACTTTCCCTCCTCTGATACTTTCAACCATCCCCTTTTTGAAAGAGTATTTTTTTATTTGGAAAGACTCTCTGCCAGTTTTCTTATTCCTCTGAAGAGTTCTCAGGTACTTCTTAATACATACTCTGATAATTCATCATGTCCGATGCATCAGTCACTACCAACACTCTCCAGGCTAAATATCTGTCATTATACTGAGTTTCAGTTTTCCAGCTCCTCCTGAGAGTTGCAATGGATGTCTTACCAACAACTCAAATTCAACACATCCATCCATCCAACCATTTCATCCTGTGTTGCTCCCTTCTCCTGCCCTCAATCTTCCTCAGCATTGTGGTCTTTTCCAATGAGTTGGCTCGTTGTATCAGAGAAGGCAACGGCACCCCACTCCAGTACTCTTGCCTGGAAAATCCCATGTACTGAGGAGTCTGGTAGGCTGCAGTCCATGGGGTCACTAAGAGTCGGACATGACTGAGCAACTTCACTTTCACTTTTCACTTTCATGCATTGGAGAAGGAAATGGCAACCCACTCCAGTGTTCTTGCCTGGAGAATCCCAGGGACGGAGGAGCCTGGTGGGCTGCCGTCTATGGGGTTGCACAGAGTTGGACACGACTGAAGTGACTTAGCAGCAGCAGCAGCAGCTCTTTGTATCAGGTGGACAAAGTATTGGTAATTATTTGATGAATGTGCTTGACCCACCCATTGACTGTCAATATCACATAGAAACTGCATCCATTTTTCCTATTTTGTTCTGAGTATCGGACACACTGTGGGACTAGACAGGTGCTAAGTAAATACTTCCTGCAATAAGTGACTCCATGAGTCACTGACAGCATGATCTCCAACCTTAGAGAGTAGAAACTGAATATCAAGAATCAGAAGATGACACACTCATATGCTTCAGCATCCCATAATCATTTTTTCAGAGGATTTCTTGTTTCTCATGAGACACAGGCCAAGCTGCTTTCAGGGCCACATGCCCTGGGCCTGGTAGCAAGAGGAAGGCTGGCTTCTGAAGGACTTGAATCTGCTGGGTCCCCTTGACATGACAAAGGTTGGCTTTGAAATATTATTCCTTCAGTTGTTCTAGGATTTATAAATTAGATCAGTTTCTCAAAATGGGTGTGTGCAATGAATCTGGGTATCAAATTACTTTGGCCATTTTTATAAACTTTTTAATGGCGCTATTTTTGTCAATCATTTTTAAAATTATACAAAAATTCCTTAATTTTCCTTTTTATGTAGAACACTCATGAACAACTGAATTTTCACACACTGTATCTGGGATCTAAGACAGATGGCCGATCAAAATTAAGGCACTCTTCTCCTTCCCAATTGAGTCAGGGCTCCAAACATTACCAGGTGTTATCGGATATGACGAGAAAAATGAAAGGCCGTATCTTTGCTTCTGATTTGCAGAATGATGAAAAGCGTCTTTATTTTCTTTTTCCTCAAGAGTAGACTCTTTCAACTCCCAATTTTGTTTTCATGCGAGGCACAAGGTAGATCAGACAATCCAACTAAAAAAAAAAAAAGTTCACCCCAGCTTTCGTTCTGAGAACAGTCAGATCAAAAGAATTTTTCTGAAGGCAAAACAGGTGGGTTTTTTCCCCTTTATACTTACAAGTGAAACAAACATGGACTTTGTACTTTCACTGAACACAGAACAAGTGGACAGAAGCATGCTTCCCTTCGCTTTGTTAATCCTCACACCTGCAAAGGACTTCTCGCCTGCAAAGGCAGAAGTAGCTGAAACTAGTGACTTAAAACTGGGGCAAAGGCAAGAGGATCTCAGTTCAGTATTTCAGACAACATGTGCAGAGTGATGTACAGGGGAGAAATAAATGTAAGATGATGTCAAGAAATATTTAACCTTGAACACACAGCCATACACCGCTCCCCCCCCCGCCCACAACACAAACATTTTCATATGAACGTGTGCATATCCACCCTCTCCCTCTCAGAAACCAGTTCTTTGGAAAAAGTGAGAGCTAAAATCTTTATTCAAGTTCAGCATATCCATAAATTGGACCATAACATAAAAGTAATGGTGAGTTCCCAGGAGAGCTTAAAAAATAAATGCACTAACAAACTACAGAGTGATGAGAAACCATAAAGCCCACTTTATACCAAATATCACCTGAAGAGAATTACCGGCAAGAAGAGAGACAATTGGTTATAAATATTTGACCACCCTAAACAGTCTTTTTTGTCCTTTCCAACCTCTCTTTTACTCACAGGAAAATTTCCTCAGTTTCTTTATTTTCACCCCTGTCCATCTCAGAACCTTCCTAAAGACTATGTCTTATTTAGAGAAGGCGTCTTTTCATCCAAATACTCAGTACCTTTGCTTCTATCTCTTGAAAGCCCACCTTTCCTATGAAGTCTCCCCCTTTATTGGAAGAATTATTTCCCAAGTCCTAGCGTTGAAGCCCACAACCAGCCAGACAACTCTTGGTCACAGCCACATTCTCTATATTCAGTGTCAATATTTTAGATGCTCTCTCAGTGTTTATAACTCTCCCTGTGGGCACATGCTCCTTAAACATTTATCTTCCCCAACATTGAAAGGTTTGAATTTCATATCTTAGAAGAGCAGATATTTTCCAACTGATCATCCAAAACTCCTTTACAATCTTTCCAGCCACACTTCTAAGAATAATTTTATAATCTCTTCTTGCAAGTCCCCAAAGAATCCTCTAATACTAGCAAACAAATCTTTCTGTCATGTGTGGCAGCTCCAGCTAATTATTTCTAAAAGTCAGGCTCCTCTCTTCATGGTATAGAATTACTGGCTGTTTCTAAACCCCTTTCGCCAGCCTGGGCAACTAGCTCTCATCACTGCAGAAAGAATGTGCGTCACGTTTGGAAGGAAACAGTTGAGAAGTAAGTGTGGCTTCTCCATCTTCTACTTCCGCTTCTATCACAGCTGTTGCTGGCACTTAAAAGAAGATGGCAGAAGCTCCACAGCCTAGTTTCCCAACTAGTAGACTCAATCTTAATCGGTATGGGTGAACAAGAACTACACCTCTATTATGCGTATTTCATTACACATTCGAAGTCTATTTGTTATAGAAAAGTGTAGTCACTCAGTCGTGTCCAACTCTCTGCAATCCCATGGATTGTAGCCCGCCAGGCTCCTCTGTCATTGGGATTCTCCAGGCAAGAATACTGGAGTGGGTTGCTGTGCCCTTTTCCAGGGGGTCCTCCTGACCCAGGGATCGAACCCGGGTCTCCCATATTGCAGGCAGATTCTTTACCATCTGAGCCACCAGGGAACCAGGGAAGCCCCTGGTGTTATAGCTGTTAGGCTCTACAGCTGTTGGGCTATTTCGACCAGACCACCATCTTCTATTTGCTCAGCTGCATCTTCTATTTGGTCTATTCATCTTCCATTTGAACATTTCTAGTCTCACAGGTTTTGAGGCCATCACTGAATGACTCATTCAGTGTCCACATTGACCTTCAAAGCTCTAATCAAATCTACTTCTCCAATCAAAACTTCCACCAAAAACCATATTCTCAGCCCTTACGTATTGCTTGAATTATACTCATTTGCATTTGGTCACATGACTCTTTTAATCCCTCCATTGATAAATATTTATTCAGTACTCATATATCAGATGCAAAGTTATTTGGCAACCTGATGATATCACATTGGAGGTGAGAGTAAGGTTTTTTTAGCTTGCTTGCTTTCCTATGACAAGCCATTCACCTGTGTTTATACTGCAGGTACAAGAGTTTATGTCAAATGGCCAACAGGGTGTCATTAGCTCATTGATGACAATATCCACCTCAGCACCATACACAGAGGGGTGGTTCTCAGATCTTCCATAGGAGAAATTTTTCTTTTAAAAACAGGATCACTGTCTGCTGATACTGAAGAGGGCAGGGGTTTGGAGTTCGCAGCTGTTGCTGCTGCTGCTGCTAAGTCACTTCAGTCATGTCTGACTCTGTGCGACCCCATAGATGGCAGCCCACCAGGCTCCCCCATCCCTTGGGTTCTCCAGCCAAGAACACTGGAGTGGGTTGTCATTTCCATCTTCAATGTGTGAAAGTGAAAAGTGAAAGTGAAGTCGCTCAGTCATGTCCGACCCTCAGCGACCCCATGGACTGCAGCCTACCAGGCTCCTCCATCCATGTGATTTTCCAGGCAAGAGTACTGGAGTGGGTCGCCAGTGCCTTCTCCACACATGGGTTCAAATCCCACCCACAGGCTGTAGTTATGTAAGATCTTTATAAGTGTCTTAAACTCTGTAAGCTCCCATTTCCTCATCCAAAGAACAGAGATAATACTGACCTAGACCTTGTAAAACTGTTGACCATCCACCAATAAAAGACATGAAGAAAACCCCTTTTACCTTTAAGATATCTTTACCTCTACATTACCGGGTACTTTGGAAACAGAGATCCTCCTACCTCCTCAAAATGCAATTCTCCAATGCCTTATTTTTGTCTTTAAAACACATTTCTTCAAAAGATATGGAGAATTGCCATGTGACCTTCCTAATAATGATCAAATAATTATTAAATACTTGGCTGGTGAAAGGAAATTTAAGTATTAACCACTCTGGATCCATATTCCCAAATCTCACTAGTTCTAAAACATTGAATGAATAGACCATACTTGTTGTTCAGTCACTAAGTCCTGTCTGACTCTTTGCAACACTGGACTGCAGCCGCCAGGCTTCCGTGTCCTCCACTATCTCCTGGAGTTTGCTCTAGTTTATGTCCATTGAGTCAGTGATGCTTTCTAATCATCTCATCCTTTGCCACCCTCTTCTCCTTTTGCCTTCAATCTTTCCCAGCATCAGGGTCTTTTCCAATGAGTCAGCTCTTCGCATCAGGTGGCCAAAGTATTGGACAATCAACTTCAGCATCAGTCCTTCCAATGAATATTAAGGGTTGATTTCCTTTAGGATAGACCACACTGGAGTAACATTTATTGGGATTTCAGTACATTTCACCTGGATCACAGCCCTGAATGAGGAGTGTACTGCTGTCTCCTCTGGTTATCAATGCAGACGCTGATTCTCAGAGAACTTTAGCAACTTGTTCAGAAACCACAGTGCATGCTTGTGCGGTGGACACAGGGTTCCAAGCCAAGGTGGATCACGTCAGATGTTGTGCTCTCAGTGACCACAACAGTGTCAATACCCACCCCTGCCCTGCCAGAGCACAGCTGGCCACTGATAATCTCCAAATTCTTGCAGCAGGGCACTTGATTTTGAAATCCCCCACTCCAAATTAATCTAGAAATTCTCGAAATGACCGTGGAGAGAGGGTAAAAAACGATCTATAAATGTCTATTTCAGAAGAGTGAAGCTTGAGTACTACATTTTCTTCCAGTTATTCTCACTAGAATTTCAGCCTGAGAAACTCTGAAAGCAGACTCTACACCATCAACAATGATCAAACATCATCACTAAGAACTATGGGGCCGGTGAAAAGAAGTGCTGTGTATCCAATTTTACTAAATGCTGTTCACAAAAGAGGATCAAATTCTACCCATGAGTTTTTCTCATTCTTTTCTAAACTAAAGACTTAAAAGCCTGCACAAAATAGTAACTCGGAGCTTTAAAAAAAAAAAAAAAACCTGTAAAATACCATATAATCAAGATTGTTTAAATGTATAAAACTGTCAAGTAGATTATCCTTTATGCAATTCAAATGAGCCTTTGGGAGACAGAATTAACTGAGGGCAAACAGGAGCTTAACTTTAAAAGACAAAGACTTGGCTTATATCAAGTTGACACTTCCAGATAAGATACTGCATTATACCAGGTTACACTCGCAATAATAATTTTTGATTGGCATATCATTTGCCACTAACTACTGCTTGGCTTCCACAGAGCACAGGCAACATACTATAAACTGTTATGAAAGATGTCTTTGTATTGTTCAATATTTACAGGGTGTGTTATTTTATAAATGCTCGAGTTGGCATAAGCCAAAAAAAAAAAAAGGCATTAAAGCATTTCAGATCAAAATGATCCCCTTTGCCTTACAAAAGAAGCACTTTCTAAAGACAGGTGACAATTCTGTTCAGAAATTTCACACCACGGCTAAGTAAATGTTCAGCGGTAAAAACACAATTGCTTTGTTCAGCTGCACAAACAGATTCCTCCATCGCCTCCATTTGCGTATTCCTGAATATCCTCTTTTAGATCCCACTTTTATAGAAAGCAAAATCAATTTTCTTTTGGACCAAAAAAAAAGTGAGATCTGGTCTAATGAATTTAATCTTTTAAATAAACATGAACTGAACTTGGAGCACAGGATTTTCCCTTAAGAAAAGATCTTTGTGGTCCAGAAAGATCTCTTTCAACCTATGAACGGTTAATGCCAGTGACAAATCTAACCTGGGGAAAAAAATGGAAAATACGTATTTATACTCATGTTCTTTGAAACGTTTATACATGCACACAACCCACACACAAAGACCCTGCAACCAAATGAGCCTGGCCCAAAGGTAGACTGATGTTAAGTTTAATTTTTGAAGCAAATTAGGTTCCCCAATTCAATTTTAAACAAATAGAAAATGAGAAACAGAAAACTATAACATCAAACTTTTATTGCTACTTTGCTAAAAAAGCACACTCATGTTTATGAAATAGAGTCTCCCTCAGCCTCCAAAGGGGAATTATTCTGAAATTCGGCAATACTTCAGGATCCTTGCAAACACCAGCCCAGTGTAGCTTTTCCAGGCCTGTTTCAGCCCTGCTAATAGTTATTGTTTGTACAACTGTAACTAAGTACATTACCAACCAGTTGTTCAATCTATATAAATTTAAGAAACACACATTGCCAAGGAGTGACTCATATATCAGTCTATTATATGCTACAGGGCTGACTGTTTTAAACAAATCATTCTGCCTACAGCTGAAGAATAGAAGCTATATACAGAGCAGAGGTTATTGTCTAATTTAAATCTTGGCTCGCTTCCCAGTGCTGTACAAGATTCCAATTTGTGGAAATGTTGCTCTTTGCTACTGCCAGAAAGGCTGCAGAAAATGGTATTGGGAGCCTTCCAGAAATATGTCTGCAAAATGCCAATCAACAAGTCACTAAAGATTAACAGTATGACTGTACCAAATTAATTTAAATTATAGAAACATATGGCTAGGATGTTTGCTTTGCACTTAAGACAACACCTACCTCACAAAGAGCTAGGTTTGTGCCACAGCAGAAAATAATATCCCAACGTTGAGATGCCTGCAAAATGTGAGTATCAGCTAATAAATCGGGATGTCCTTGCAGAGCCAATCTCTTCACGTGTTTAGGGTCTTATCTTTTCATATATTCAAAATATATGGGAAAATACTTTGTGGAACACAGTATTTTTCTCCCACAGAGACAGAAAGGAAAAAAAAAATCAACATTATTCAGCGACTGAAAACAATTTGCTCTATGATGTGAAGAAAATGCTAGCTTTATTGAGATTCGCCATAGAACCCAGAGGATGATGCGATCTACTGCACATTATTCCCAGTTCCAAAATATGATATTGGGCTAAGAATTTAATATATAGCCAAGAGGAATCCACCAATTACATGACCAAATCATGAAAATCAAAAGACAGCACAATTTATACCCCACCAGCTGCTCTTGATATACATTATATTCATTCCACTTCCCCATTATTTTCATGGGACTCTCTAATATATACAATCATGTCATCAGCCAAAAGGGGGGAAATTCGTGGCACTTCAAGCTGTAGTTCTACATTAGTGTATGCTGTATTTCAACTGAATAGGAAGAGAACTGTTTTATGTTTCTCTCCACTGCTTTTCTATTATTGCCTAGCTAATGGAAATACATCAAACAAATGTTCTACAAGAGCAATAAATATTAACGTTGACCTATCCATCTGGGAGAAATGAGAACAATACTGCTCACTTTTAGCCCAAATATGACACTGATAAATGAAGCGATGAGTTTCCATCACACTTTCAACAACCTGGGCTGGGAGCCCCGGCATGATCCTGGTACCAGCAATTTCCTTCATTCATCTTTATTAGGCAGTCACTTGACCGCCCTCCCAAGATTCCTGTCAAATCAGAACCTTTGGTGGGGGGGGGGGGTGGGTGGAGTGGGGGGTTGTTGTATTTTCTAACAATGTAGCCTAAATGTGTTCTTCAAGTTGGATTTTTTTGTTTTTGTTTTTGTTTTTGTTTTTAAGCCAGGAGAAGGCCTGGATGCGCAGGAAAGCAAGTGCAAACAATTCTGGAAGCAAAGAGACATCAAATGTTACTCATGATTAAAAGGGAGGCTTCGGTATGATACTGAGCCACACGACCTCCTGCTCGCCAGCCTGAGCGTCGCCCCAGTGGCAGGGAAGGCCTCCGAGCGTGTGGACCGACCGTCACTGCCTGAGCCATAAAAAGACAATTACGTATTCAAATGAAGGATATACGCGGGGCCTTATCACAGATGTAGAAATGCTTTCCATTTCCTTCCTCAATCACAGTTTCAAGTGAGCTGGAACAAGAAAGGAGGACATTCTTACCCTCACACAATGAGCGAGTTTCATCACATTAGCAGTTTTACATTACAGTCCATTATTTTCTATTTCAACGGCATAACAAGAGAGGTGCTGATTTGATTATTCTGTAATAGTGAAAATGAATACCAATGCAATATAAAATTGCTATTATAACAGAAAGCTACTAATATGATTCACAAGACCCCCCTGGAAATTAGGTTTTGTAACTATGATCACAGGGGAAAAATTAGAAAGCCAGTAGGCAAGAAGGGAACTGGGTGCTCCCACACCAGTCTTAGCGAGGCAGACAGCTGCTTGGAGGAAGCCAGGTGGCATTTACTTGGGAACAATGCATACACCCTGTCCTCATGAATTATCTGAGAGGTATTCCTTCGTTTTTCTTCATGGCATATGTTCCAGATACTCATAATATTAACTAAAGCTGTGTTCATGTATATCATTAGTATAAGGTTTCTGATTTAAAAAAGATATAAGATAACCAATAAGGACCTACTGTAAGCACAGGGAACTATACTCAATATTTTGTAATAACCTATAAGGGAAGAGAAGCTGAAAAAAAGAATACATGTGTATATGTATAATTGAATCACTGTGCTATACACCTGAAACTCACACAACTTTGTAAATAAACTATACTTCAGTAAAATTTTTAAAAATTGAAAAAAAAAAACAAACCATAAACTAAAGGATTCTAGACAAAGTATGAAGAATTCAACACTTCTGGAATCAGAGTTTTAAAGATCACAGTGATTCTAAAAGTCCAGAATAAACAAAATGATGATGCAAAACTGCCTGAAGTATTTTGGTTCAAGGCCCTCTTTCATTCCTGTCTCCCAGCCCAAGTGAAAAGGATGTAAATTTCATTTCAATTATTTTATTTCTAAACCAATCTCCTCTCCAGCAATCTTGAAGGCTCTAAGATCCACCTCAGGATACTCTCAGCTGGCAGAGAGTGCTCACCTGGACTCATGGTTCTAGCAAGATGAGAATATGCTTTCACTATGGTCTCAAAAATATATCTTCCTGGACAGGTAGAGGGTGAGCACAAAAGTACCAAACAGCAACTTTTGCATCATCTTAGGTACAAGGTATAGACGCATGACCCTTCATAAAAGCTTTTTCCAAGTCAGTTCTCTGTCAGTTTCTGAGAGCATACAAGATGTCTGAGACAAACACAAAACCATAGCAAGCATCAATCTTTGGTTTAAACACAAAAGTCACTGGCTTCAAAGTGACAACTATGAATTTCTGTTTCTGGCTCCATGTAAGAATGGATACTGTTATGCAAGCCAGAAGTTTTCCATCTTTACAAAGACATGGCATTCTAGAACTGGAAAAAGGATCACTGACTATGGTTTTCCTCTCCAGATAAAAGAAATTATGCTATATTTAAGAGATTTAAAAGAAGTAACACACTGACATTTAGTTGGCAAAGGAAGTCACATCACATCAAATTTTACCCTGTAAATGCACAAGTCCTTGTTTAAACATCTCCTTCATTGGAGGAATGGCACTATGACTCAAACAAATATCAAAGAGTATGTAAATAAAACACGTACACCCCATGGATATCAGCTCCTCAGCATTGGCCAAGGACATAGCTTTATAGTCAACAAATACCCTGCTAACTGACCATTACTGGCACTACCTCATCAGTATTTGATCACGTGAACCAACAGTATCACACTGGATGTTTCACAAAGATTTCTGGAGAACGTTTAAGTGCCGCCATATTTCTCAAGCTGGGTACCATAGAGGAATTTCCAAGAGTTGTGAAGGCTGAATCTACACTTCTACTAGTTTTCAAGAGCTGATCTCCAAAACCTTACAGTGATGGTCACTGCATTTTGCTTTCTTACCTCCCTTTAGAATAATTCATATGCCAATGTGTCTTAATAATAATAACAGTTAACATTTATTGAGTACCTTCTGTATGCTAGGCATTCTGCTAATCACATCTCATTAATTATCTAATTTATCCTTCACAACATCTATGTGAGGTAAAAAAGAAACTATCATATTTTATAAAACCTAGGACACCACCGATTGTAAGATAAAATCCAACTACAGATTGTTAAAATGTGAATAAATGTGTGCCTTGATCAATGAAATATGGTATTTTTATTATTACTATACCCATTTACAACTAAGGAGACAAAGCTCAGAGAGGTCAGTAACTTGTCCACAATTGCACAGCAAGAAAACGTGGACTCAAACTAAGAATGGTCTGATTCTGAAATCTTATATTCTAATTAAGTAGTCTACAGTTTTTTTATTGTACATCTCTACTAAAACATTCTCATAAATAATAATAGCCAACACTTTCATATTATTTACCATTGTACCAGGCATACTTCAGAGCCCTTTCCATATGTTAATTCATTACTTCCCCACAACAATCTGAGACAGGTACCATGACTATACCCATTCTACAGAGGGACAAACTAAGGACCTTGATCAAGGCAACCAGGTGATGCAGATAAGCAGGCTCCACACTCGACTGAAGTGTCTCCCTAAAATCACTGACATCCACTGCCAACATATGCAGGTTTATTTAGTTTAATTTATATAGCTAATTACCACCGTTCTGACATGGTACACATACTTTAAAACATACCAAAAATTATAATGAAAAGGATGAGAAACATAGAGACAATTACTAATATTTTCTTTTCTGATCCTAAAGTCACTCCCTGAGCTATGTGAGGCCATAATAGGGAAACCACTGCTAAACAAATTACTTGTGACAACCCTCCTTATCTAGAATGATCTATGAGAGACAACCACACCACCAACTAAGGCTCCCTCTGCCTTCCTTCCTGGGGTGGTACAGACTTGTCTCACCATCCTGCAATTACTTGAGGAAAGGAAGCAACAGAAAAAGGAAGGAAGGTATCAGTTTCCTGTAAGTTGAATACCCACCAAACAAAACATGGGCATGTCAATGAGTCCTGTCAATAAAGTGGCCACATCTTCCCAGGTGGCTTATCAATGCATGGTTTTCTGGAACACTGCAACTACATTTTTTTCCTTACAGTCCCTTCCAACCCTACAATAAGGCACATACTCAAGCATTTCCTGAGTGCCTACTGTTTGCCAGCCCATGCACATTACCAGGAACACACACAAAAGCTGCAACCATAAAAAACAGGAAGAAAACCTAACATGGCTAGAAAAAGCTACACTCTTCCATGCTTTAAGTTTAACTCTCATTTCTAAAATATCTTCTCTTGTATATTAGCCAGAAAGCCAGTTTCTAACAAGATAAGCAATAGTCAATACCATACAGATCACACCTACAAGAATGGGGTCTTCAAGAAAAGGAAACAATTTTCAGTTAAAATGTAAAAGTCTATTCTCAACAAAAAGGACAGATTGAGAAAATAGTTCAGTGGCAAAGAAGGAAAATTACCATTGATCCTGGCTGCCATGTCTAATGAAAAGCCCTAAGGTTTTTAAGGATAATCTTTAGCAGTGAACTTCGACCAAATAAATGGATTATATTGTAGTCAAAATGAAGAATGCCACAATGAGCTCTAAATATAACTTTTTAACAAAACTAAAAGAAGAGAAAGTATTTTACAATTATTATCAACTTTTTTTGAGAGACTAACATAAGAATTCCATAATATCCTGATGAAGACTAAACCTTGGTAATTCAGTTTCTGGGAATTTCAAAACATAATCAAACAATATTGCTTCTTGTTCTAAGTATAACTTCAGCTTGCTGGTATAATATTAATATGAAGAATAATAATAACAATGCATTTTTACATTTCAGAGTGTTCAGCAAACTTTTTCTTAAAGGACCAGATAGTAATTATTGGGTTGGCCAAAAAGTTTGTTTGGGTTTCTGTACACTTTCACAGAACATTGGCCAATTCAATATTTTGGGCTGTATGAGCCATCTGGTCTGTATTGCAACTACTCAGCTCTGCTTGAGGCAGCATGAAAGCAGTCACAGAAGACAGACATACATAAATGAATGAGCGTGGCAGTGTTTCAATAAAACTTGATTTACAAAAACTTAACGACTGGCCTTCGAGCCATAGTTCTCCATCCCCTGGTTTAAATGATTACTTGTATCTACTTAACTTTTTTTTCAGCTTGCTGTTTATTGGGATCATTCCACCATAAAAATTATATTTGCCCATTAAAAATTATGTTTGCTCATAAAAATACAGGATGAAGAAAGAGCCTTGGACTATGAAGTCAAACAGGGATGGGTTCTAGGACAGCTGTGGGACTCAGGCCAAGTGACCTACCATCAACAGGTATCAGTTTTGTCCCCTGTAAAATGGAGATGATGACAGTCCTGACCCCATAGTGTCATTCCTTTTGAGGACCAGCAGCGACTATAAAGCACATTTCTACTACACAACCTATAACAATTACTGCTATCAACTTTCTTCCAGCTTATCTCTAATGATATTAAAAAAAAATCCAGCACAATGAACCTGTGTTGAATGAATGAGCAAATTAAATAAATGAAAGAGTGGGAGATGGCAAAATGTTACCTTAGCTTCCAAGTCAAGGCATAAACTGGATCTTCCAGTGTTTTACAAGAGAGAAAAGCAACAGAAAGTAATAGTTAATATTGAAACTGTATCAACAGGTTTTCTAGAGAAAATTATATATAATGTGCTTCTCTCCAACTTTCAAGGAATAAGAAATAAAAAGTAAATGAAAGCTGTTATTTTACAACCTTGAACCAGGGGATGCATTTATGGAAACAACACACATATTGTAAATTAACCGGTTTCAATACTACGAAACAATACTCTTTTAGAACAAAAATGTGAGATAATTACACATCACTCCAAAGTTTGATTTATTGTTGTTTTTTAAATCAAGTAGACATATTCTGATATTTGTCCTCCAATAGAATCAACAACTTTCTATTCACACAGCATGAGATGAGATATTTAATAAATAGTAGGTCTTGAAAGTCCAGGGATTAAGTAGTTTCTTTTAGGAAAATTGAACATAAGGGCAACATATGCCAACCATTCCTGTTGTGCAACAATTTTTGTGGTTGGGAAAGAACCAAAAGGCCCGGCTTACTCCCTTAAGATGATCACATTCTCAAATGAAGAGAATGAGAAATGTCTGTGTGCACACAGGACTCTACACACACACACACACTTGCTTTCCTGCTCACACGACAGCACTGAAAAGCACAGGTGAGATTCAAAGGATGGAAGAGATGTGTGCTTCACTGTTGGCATAAAGAAGCCTCTTACAGACCTACTGACATAGATAGAGCAGCAGTGGTACATTAAAGACAGAGAAACTTTTAAAGCACTAAGAAAACACAGATCAGTTAAGGATACCAATACATGGGAGAGAACAAGCCTGGCTAAGAATCTCTGAATCTGACTCTCTTGCTACTCTTATTTAGTCATCAATGCAGTTCAGATGTAACGATTCATTTCTGCTACCAATAGTTCTGACTTTATTAACTTCTCATTTAAATAACAATAATAACTGGCTTATCCATTTTTTTCAGAGGGATGACTTGTTTCTTTTTTTTTTTTAATTTTATTTTTAAACTTTACAAAATTGTATTAGTTTTGCCAAATATCAAAATGAATCCGCCACAGGTATACATGTGTTCCCCATCCTGAGCCCTCCTTCTTCCTTCCTCCCCACACCATCCCTCTGGGTCGGCCCAGTGTACTAGCCCCTTAAGCTATAATAACCTCTGAGTGTCGGGGTCTCCAAACTAAGCATTAAGCATGCTGATTGACAATTTGGAAGCATAGGAATAATTATAGATTATACTAGACAATGTAACTAAATTGAGTTTTCATGGAGCTGATGACTGCATTTTGCCACAAAAATCATCAACTGCTTTGACCTCATGGATAAGCCCCAAGTTCCTTCTGGTGAATGCAAAATCAGGATCACAATCAACTAATTAATAATTTTAAATCACAAGAAGAATGAAGAATCTCTAGGAGAATCTCAATTTTTATTTAAATCTATTTGAAACCTGAATGATGAATTTTATTAACTTAGCCCTGAGTGGACACATAAAATTACAGTCACCAGAGAGGGATCTCAATATTCAATTCCAAGGCTATTTTATCTACATCCAAGAATTTGGGAAGCAGTGCAATTGAAACTCTTCTCATGCTGAAAACAATGCACCGAGGGCCTCTTGGTTTCAAGTCTTAGCAGGCAGATGCCTGAAACACACAAAATGCTCAAGCTTCATTACTCATATATCCAAAGGTCTAATTACCAAAAGACATGAACAAATACAACAGATAGAGAGGTGTGTTCTTCTCTAACTGCTAGAAGCCAGGTCCAACAGAAAAGAGGAAAGAACAAGAAGGTGACAACTTACCATAGGAAAGAATTCAAAACACACAGTCATCAGAACCCTCATTTGAACCCCACTCATCAAGTGATTCATCACACAGAATGGTAGACCATAGTCATCATGAAAGAGCTGCAGGACGTGACTCAAGGGTCTTACGGATTCTTGACCTTTCTCTCCAAGTTCACAGGGTCATGGCAGCCAGCCTCCTACCAGAAGTTGCTTATTACAAGCATATTATTCAGGTTCACAAAGTAATCAGAACCTGAAGGCAAGGTTCAAGGTACGAGACTTTTTATGGGGGAGTAAGGAGGATGGAATTATTGTGGAGGCCCCCAACAATGGGATACCACTTATGGTCATTTAAAAAATTCAAAAACATGATTAAATCATACATTAACATTCTCCTCCTTAGAATTCTGATTTCCCTTAGAATGTCCTTCTAAATCTACTTCATCTAAGAAGTACTACCATTTATAACACAGTACTGTTTGTAAGCTATGGTTTTTCCCCGTATAACATAGTATTGTTTGGAAGCTAAGGTTCTTCCAGTAGTCAAGTATGGATGTGAGAGTTGGACCATAAAGAAGGCTGAGCATGGAAGAATTGATGCTTTTGAACTGTGGTGTTGGAGAAGACTCTTGAGAGTCCCTTGGACTGCAAGGAGATCCAACCAGTCAATCCTAAAGGAAATCAGTCCTGAATAATTCCCTGAAAGGATTGACGCTGAAGCTGAAGCTCCAATACTTTGGCCATCTGATGTGAAGAACTGACTCATTAGAAAAGACCCTGATACTGGGAAAGATTGAAGGCAGGAGAAGAAGAGGATGACAGAGGATGAGATGCTTGGATGGCATTACCAACTCAATGAACATGAGTTTGAGCAAGCTCTGGGAGTCGGTGAAGAACAGGGAAGCCTGGCATGCTGCAGTCCATGGGGTCTCAAATAGTCAGACACAACTGAGCGAGTGAACAACAAATGTTTGTGCCAAGTACTCACTGAGGTCATCATAGAGACTAATGAATTTAAGTGGCAGGAAACTGTGATTAGAGTCCCCCACAGAGATCTTAATTCTGCTCACACTGTTCTAAGGCTTCCAACAAAGTGGTCACTGGCTGTCAAGGTGATGAAGCTCACATAGTTCATATTTAATGCTAAAATAGATGGAACACCACTATTTAACTAGGGCACACGGACGCATTGGATATACATAAAAATATTTTCCAAGTCACAGAATGAAGTTGACAATCTTCCAGACAAATTTTATTCAAAGAATGGGGGTGGAGGGAGAAAGCCATGATTTGTATTATAGTAAACATGGAGGAACTATGTTTAAAAAATAAAACAAGAGACTTTAGAGAATTGATGGCAGCAAAATGACCTTGAAGAATGTGAGTTCCCTGCCTTCTTTACCATCAGGGGCCTTCTGCGATAAAGTCTAAAAAGGTGCACCTCAAAGGAGTCATGAAGTCTTCATTTCAACATTTATGCTTAATTGTTTGCACACAGTTCAGTAAGCAAAGTAAGCCACAAACAAGAAGAGACGTATTTAGGAAAACATTATGTCAAAAATAGAAAATGAAACATATGATTATTTTCCTATTAATAGAGCAAAGAAATGCCATAGGTTACCCAAAATTATCAGTTCGTACAGAACTGGTACTAAAGTCCAGAAGTTACATACTGAGGATTTCATTTATACATGAGATCATTTTTACAGTTTGTCTATTATATGATCTTAATTACATTTATTAGGGCTAACACGTAGGCTTCCCTGGTGGCTCAAACAGTAAAGAATCCGCCTGCAGTGCAGGAGACCTGAGTTTGATCCCTGGGTCAGGAAGATCCCTTGGAGGAGGGTACGGCAACCCACTCCAATATTCTTGCCCAGAGAATCCCCATGGACAGAGGAACCTGGCAGGCTGCAGTCCAGGGGGTCACAAAGAGTCAGACATGACTGAGCGGCTAAGCGTCCACACAGGCCTAATACTATCTTTTTTCTTTCTTTTTTGAGTCTAGATTATATTATTTGAAAATAGTGACTTTCAATTATGTTAGGTGACAGAAGAAAACCCAGGAAAAAGTGAAAGTATATCAAAGGACTCAATTCTATCACAACTAAGCTATGGAGTTTGCATAGGTGTTAGTCTCTGAGTCATGTCCAACTCTTTGTGACCCCATGGGCTGGAGCCTGCCAAGTTCCTCTGTCCATGGAATTCTCCAAGCAAGAATACTGGAGTGGGTCAGTTCAGTTCAGTTCAGTCGCTCAGTCGTGTCTGACTCCTTGCGACCCCATGAACTGCAGCATGCCAGGCCTCCCTGTCCATCACCAACTCCCGGAGTCCACCCAAACCCATGTCCATTGAGTTGGTAATGCCATCCAACCATCTCATCCTCTATCGTCCCCTTCTCCTCCTGCCCTCAATCTTTCCCAGAACCAGGGTCTTTTCCAATGAGTCAGCTCTTCACATCAGGTGGCCAAAGTATTGGAGTTTCAGCTTCATCATCAGTCCTTCCAATGAACACCCAGGACTAATCTCCTTTAGGATGGACTGGTTGGATCTCCTTGCAGTCCAAGGGACTCTCAAGAGTCTTCTCCAATACCACAGTTCAAAAGCATCAATTCTTCGGCGCTCAACTTTCTTCACAGTCCAACTCTCACATCCATATATGACCTCTGGAAAAACCATAGCCTTGACTAGACAGAACTTGGTTGGCAAAGTAATGTCTCTGCTTTTGAATATGCTATCTAGGTTGGTCATAACTTTTCCTCCAAGGAGTAAGCGTCTTTTAATTTCATGGCTGCAATCACCACCTGCAGTGATTTTGGAGCCCAGAAAAATAAAGTCAGCCACTGTTTTCACTGTTTCCCCATCTATTTGCCATGAAGTGATGGGACCAGATGCCATGATCTTAGTTTTCTGAACGTTGAGCTTTAAGCCAACTTTTTCACTCTCCTCTTTCACTTTCATCAAGAGGCTCTTTAGTTCTTCTTCACTTTCTGCCACACTTTCTGGTGTCATCAGCATATCTGAGGTTATTGATATTTCTCCTGGCAATCTTGATTCCAGCTTGTGCTTCCTCCAGCCCAGCATTTCTCATGATGTACTCTGCATATAAGTTAAATAAGCAAGGTGACAATATACAGCCCTGACATAGCTATAACAATATTATGAATGAGCTTTAGGCTTATTTCTGAACACGTTTAATATTTGATCAAAAATACTGAGCACTTTTGACTAAGCATTGTAATCAAAGAAATAAGCTAACATAGCAGAACTCCTTTAAGTTTCCATTATATAGGGGGGAAAATTCCTTTGATATAATTAGAGAATTACTTAATCATACAAGTATCTGGAGGCATTAATACGAAGACTGTTTTGAAGGAGAGGTCTAACACAGATATATCTGGGTGCAAGTGTAAATTCATACAGTCACTTTGGAAAACAGTTCAGCATCATATAGTCAAGCACATATTCTGCCCTAAAACTCATGAGCTGCACTCCTAAGCAAATACAGGAGAGAAACACAGGAGAGCACTGGGATACAGATAGAGGATGTGTGCAGGGATCCTGTTCATAACAGCAAAATGTTGGTGATGAATTTAATTCAGTCCATACAGTGGAATAGTGTACAGCAGTGTATACCACAGAAGTGTAGTGTACAGCTGTGAATACCCAAAAAGTGCAGCCAGATGCATAAACTTGGATGAATGTCACAAAAATAACACTGAAGGGTGGGAAAGCAAGCAGAAAAGAAAATGCCGGGTAGAATTCTACTTATTAAACAGGTTAGAAATATGTAAAAACCAAACAACATGTTGTTGAGGGATAACTAGATGTATAGTTAAACTATAGAGAAAAACAAGGGGTGATAACTGTAAACTTCAGGAAAGTGACTGCCTCTGGGGGTGGGATGGAAAGAGTTGCAATTGAGGACACGGAGGAGGTGTCAATGTTATTAATAACTTTCAACTAAGCTGGGTGTTGGCTAGATAGTGATGGCTTTATTATTATTCTTGAAACATTAATTATATTCTTGCACGTAAAATACATTTTCCAGTCTAAATTCACATATATAGTTATCTGTGCATGCTCAGTCACTTCAGTCATGTCTGACTCTGCAATCCCATGGACCATAGCCCACTAGTCTCCTCTGTCCATAGGATTTTTCTGGCAAGAATACTGGAATGGGTTGCCAGGCCCTGCTCCAGGGGATCTTCCCAGCCCAAGGATCAAACCCACATGTCCTGCATCTCCTGCATTGCAGGAGGTTTCTTTACCACAGAGCCTCTAGTGAAGCCCCTATATATAGTTATATAGTTATATACATATATATAACAATTAAGAGGCTTAAAGTGCAATAAAAGACTGAATAAGCATGAATCTCTAGCATACTAACAATCAAAAGATGATTGTTATTGAGAAAGTAATTGTAAAAGAAGCATTAGAGTATTTCTAGAAATCCTGGTTCTTGTGATGTTGTTTCAACCCAAGATAATAAGTTTAGGAAAGTTCCACTCTGTGTATCTTTCTTATAAGCTGAAAATATGAATAAATGTTTCTTTGGAATTATCTCTGTAACCATGTTTGAAGCTAATGTTGCAAGTAAAGTTATATATATAGCCTCACCATTGGTCTGAATGCTTATCACTGCAGTTTTATTATAAAGTACATCTAATAGACTTCTTTCCAAGCTAAGAAAAAAACAGTACTATAATAAGGTATGGTACATTTGTGGGTAAAAATACTCCTTTTAGAGAACATAACATAATTAGTTTCTATTCCGAGTCTGTCAGTGTGCACTGTTAACCTCTGACAACTATACATGAACCTTTTAATTAGTATGTTATCTTTGGTGCAATTAATAACTTGTACTTCATGTTATAGGCAAATTAACATTTTCCCACTAAAGCCAAATTCTTCAGTGTAGTTCTAAAAATGTTTTGCCATTTAATGAAATTTTAACATTCAGACCTCTTGCTCCCAAAACACATAAGCCATTTTTCCCAAAGCTAGACAGCTTTTCACTACCAGCGTCCTTTCAAATATTTTACCTAAGACAGAGAATCTCATATTAAATTTAATTTCACACTTGCCAATCACACACACCCACTCATAATTCCTTGAGATAATGCACTGGAGTCTAACATGTATGCGTATGTGTGTGTACCTGTACACACACAAGCACACCTAATACTTATATACGTATAAACACATTAACTGCTGGGTATTGGTTAAAATAGATTTTAGCATATCATCTTATTATATATTAAACATAATGCTGATATTAGCAATGCTACTAATATAATTAACTTTTAAATAGAAATTGGCAAGTCCAAACACTAAGCTGGTGCAAAAATAATGGCCAATCATGATATTTGTGAGACGAATCTAAAAGGACCCCGTGTCCCACCCCCATCCCCAGAAACCAGAGCTATTTCCTGCTGATAATGGTTTGAAGCGAGCATCCAAGTACAAAATCAGCTATATTCTTCTAGTCCCTAGTAATGCGTCACCTCCCCTCATACATCAAAAAAATATCTGTTGCATTTCCAAGAAAAAGAGCAAAGACATAAAGCTTGGTCAAAATGATGCCACTTAAAAGATGAAATGCAAGTCTCTCATTTTCACGTATTTTTCCCTTTTCTCTTATGACAAGCATAGATAATCTCAAAATTATTTTGTCAATAAAGTGATTACAATAAAATGATGAATGAGACATTAAATATTATAGAAGAGAAAGGAATAAAATATAATACTTAGGAGGACAAGGGCCTTAAAAGTCCAAGAGTAGGTCTGTTGAGCAGAAATATATATATATAAATTTATATTTAGAATAAAATAAAAATGGATTTAGTAATACTGGATTTAAACTGGAAATAGCTATTTGAACTCATGACTTTAACCTTTACAGATCTCACCCTAAAATGACCTAACAGAGGAATCACTTCTTTTCAGAGGCACTTGAATGGCACAGCATCCAAATTTTAGACTCCAATACTATTCTCTACTAAAGAATCAGAGCTCCTTGGAGAATAGCTGATTCCATGTGTTGAGGACAGGAAAAGAAAATCGAGGTCAACTGGAAATTGTTTTGGTTCTCAGAAAATAAAAGTGCTTTCAGGAATGCCTGGAGAGATGCTGAGAGGACCAAGGAGAAAGCTTAAGAAGATTCCCTCAGGTCAAGCTGTGACCGTCTGAGCATCAACCTGAGCATATGCATCATAATTAATTAGAACAAGTACATCCTATAAAAAGCTCTGAGTTCAGGATGCTAAAATAGAAACATTAATGTGGAGTATACCCCAAAGAAAGGTATTTGTAATACAAAAGACGAGTGAGTGTGTGGGGAAAAAAAAAAAACCTTAAAATTGATTTTTTTTTTTTTCCTGCACCACTCAGCATGTGGGATCTTAGTTCCCCAACCAGGGATTGAACCTGTGCCCCCTGAAGTCTTGCAGTGGAAGTGCAGAGTTCTAACACTGGTCTGCAGGACAATTCCCTTAAAAACAATTTTAATAGGTGGTAAAAGGTCCGTCTAGTCAAGGCTATGGTTTTTCCAGTGGTCATGTATGTATGTGAGAGTTGGACTGTGAAGAAAGCTGAGTGCGGAAGAATTGATGCTTTTGAACTGTGGTGTTGGAGAAGACTCTTGAGAGTCCCTTGGACTGCAAGGAGATCCAACCAGTCCATTCTGAAGGAGATCAGCCCTGGGATCTCTTTGGAGGGAATGATGCCGAAGCTGAAACTCCAGTACTTTGGCCACCTCATGTGAAGAGTTGACTCACTGGAAAAGACTCTGATGCTGGGAGGGATTGGGGACAGGAGGAGAAGGGGACGACAGAGGATGAGATAGCTGGATGGCATCACTGACTAGATGGACGTGAGTCTGAGTGAACTCCAGGAGTTGGTGATGGACAGGGAGGCCTGGTGTGCTGCGATTCATGGGGTCACAAAGAGTCGGACACGACTGAGCGACTGAACTGAAAGTGCTCACAGGTTTGGATATTCTGTTTCCCCTATTAGGCATGTGCTTCGTTACACCGCACAGATCTGCATTTTTCATTATGTGTATTAATGAACCCTGAGTAATCCAAACAGTCCCAGAAAAGTAAGAACTATTCCAAGAAAACATGAAGAATCCCAGCAACCTCTGCCAGAGTGAGTCTTCAGGTCTCAAGAAGTTTGAGAACTATTAGCCCACACTTGAATGACTCAAAAACTGCTGCTGCTACTGCTGCTAAGTCACTTCAGTCATGTCCGACTCTTCGAGACCCCATGGACTGCAGCCTACCAGGCTCCTCCATCCATGGGAGTTTCCAGGCAAGAGTACTGGAGTGGGGTGCCATTGCCTTCTCCGACTCAAAAACTGAGTGTACTTGAAAAACAAACTCTTCAGTGAAAAATTGTGTTTGACTGTATACTTTCAAAGAACACTTAAAACCAAGCAAGATATTTATTGCCTAACTGGATAGATTCAGTTCTGAGGGAGGAAACAGAAGACAATGGAGAAGTTAACTTGGAATCAGAGAATTCAAGTCCAATTACATTTTGCTATTTCCTAGTGTTTAAAATGTTAAGACCCATCAGATCTCTCTCTGTAGTAAACATGAAGATCAAATGTGAGAGAACCTATGCAAAGTGACCATCTCTATAGCACTTGTTTGATTGTACAGATATTTGGTGGTTCATCTTTAAGACAGTTTGACCATGAAAAGAATGATGTTTTTTATTACTATACCCCCCAAATCAGGACATATTCTGGAAAAGACACAGAAATATGGGTTCCAATTGATTTTCTTTCAACTGAACCAAGAGAATAAAAATTTGCCTCAGATATAATTGCCAAAATGCCAGGGCGATTTTTTGAAGAAAAACGACAAACTGATGGATTGTGTTCAACTCCTTCAAAAATGATCCCAACCCTAAATACTCTATAACTCCAAACTTTACTCCAGGAATATGCCAGTCAACATGAGCTTCAGTTTCCTATTTACCGAAGCACAGCTACTGCTCAATACAGCCATTTATGAATCAAAAGCTATATTCATCAGCACATGCCAGGTATTACACTATGCACTTAAGTAGCTAGCAACAAAAGAGACCAAGGTCTCTGCCCCAGACAGGGGGTGGGGGGGACAGACAAAGAGAGATAACATTACATAAGAATTTCAGATGAAGAAAATAAGGCTATGTTACTAAAAAGGCCTGTGGGAAGGATGTTTTTGAGAGGGGGAACAAGAAAGGCTTCTGGGAGGAGGTGACAGTTTGTGCTAAGGCATCAACAATGAGAAGAAGCCAGCTGGAAGAAGATCAAGAGCTGGAAGAAGATCCCTTGAGGAAAGTAGGAAAGCCCTGAGTAAGGAACATGCCTGGCATGAGGATGGAAGGAAGAAGAGAAAGAGAAAAAAAGAAAGATGGTTTAAGCAAAAGGAATGCCAGGGAGGATTTCGACACAAGTTTGGACAGGGTGGAAGAGACTGAAAAAAAAAATGGTGCGAGCAAAGTAAGCAAAAAGAATAAATAGTACCCCTCATAACAGTCAATAGTAGATCAATTTTCTTTTTGCAATTCTAAAAACTATATATGCACATACCATATTAGGCACCATAGTAGTGGATCACAAGGAAAGAATGGCTATAATGCAAACAGACTGCAAATAATTTGGGGGGCGGAGCTTAAGAAAAAAGAGGTGGAGACACCCACACAAAGACTCAATATTCACAGCCTTCCCCAAAGCACAGTAATAAGGATGTATATTGTACAAAAAGCCAAGTGGCTCTCCATTTTCACTCCTGCCCTCTGAGAGTCATCTCTACCAGCAGCACCATTTTCCAAACAACCAGAAATACAATGTTATCTGTGTTCCAGAAACATTTTGTGTTATGATACCTGGAGATGTAGGATATATTCATCACAAAGATGACAGACAACCATTTCCTCTTTGTATATTCAATGTATAGAAATATTGAGGACCAGCCCCACACTTCACAAACATTCATGTAATTAGGATCATTACAAGGGTAAAGGCGTGAGTGAGAACTACAGCAGCCTAGATGAGGGGGAAATTGAAGACATACTGAAAACAATTTCTCTCATGGTTAAAATGGGGTAAGAAATACCAAGATACTAGCAGAGTACCTGGGGTCCTAAAGTTCAGTTCAGTTGCTCAGTTATGTCTGACTCTTTGCAACCCCATGAACTACAGCATGCCAGGCCTCCCTGTCCATCACCAATTCCCGGAGATCACCCAAACCCATGTCCATTGAGTCAGTGATGCCATCCAACCATCTCAACCTCTATCGTCCCCTTCTCCTCCTGCCCCCAATCCTTCCCAGCATCAGAGTCTTTTCCAATGAGTCAGCTCTTCACATGAGGTGGCCAAAGTATTGGAGTTTCAGCTTTAGCATCAGTCCTTCCAAAGAACACCCAGGACTGATCTCCTTTAGAATGGACTGGTTGGATCTCCTTGCAGTCCAAGGGACTCTCAAGAGTCTTCTCCAATACCACAGTTCAAAAGCATCAATTCTTTGGTGCTCAGCTTTCTTCACAGTCCAACTCTCACATCCATACATGACCACTGGAAAAACCATAGCCTTAACTAGATGGACCTTTGTGGACAAAGTAATGTCTCTGCTTTTGAATATGTTATCTAGGTTGGTCATAACTTTCCTTCCAAGGAGTGTCTTTTAATTTCATGGCTGCAATCACCATCCACAGTGATTTTGGAGCCCCAAAATATAAAGTCTGACACTGTTTCCACTGTTTCCCCATCTATTTTCCATGAGTGATGGGACCAGATGCCATGATCTTCGTTTTCTGAATGTTGAGCTTTAAGCCAACTTTTTCACTCTCCTCTTTCACTTGCATCAAGAGGCTTTTGAGTTCCTCTTCACTTTCTGCCATAAGGGTGGTGTCATCTGCATATCTGAGGTTATTGATATTTCTGCCAGCAATCTTGATTCCAGCTTGTGCTTCTTCCAGCCCAGCGTTTCTCATGATGTACTCTGCATATAAGTTAAATAAGCAGGGTGACAATATACAGCCTTGATGTACTCCTTTTCCTATTTGGAACCAGTCTGTTGTTCCATGTCCAGTTCTAACTGTTGCTTCCTGACCTGCATATAGGTTTCTCAAGAGGCAGGTCAGATGGCCTGGTATTCCCTTCTCTGGGGTCCTAAAAGGGCTCAGTAAATGTTGGTTTCTTCTCCAAAATGAAATTGACATGACTTTTCTGTGTTGCTTCTATTCTAGTTCTAAAACTAAAGCTGTACTGAGTAAAAGCAGAGTGACCTAGTATTTGGAATAGAAAAACCAATCTAAAACTGAAAAATCTAAAACATAGAATTTTACTCTAAGGGGAAATTCACTACTTGGGGAAATTCACTACTTACGAAAATACAAAGGAGGGCAGGGAATTTACATATATTTTTCTACATGCTTTATATTCATTAAGACTTACAATGTCTTGAGGTATTACTATTCCCTTATTTATAAAGAAATGATGGTTCAGAGATCATTAAATACATATACAAAAGAACCAAGCTAATAAATGGTTAATTGTGGGAGTCAAACAGAGGGTTATTAAGTTCCAGATCTATGTTTTTCCACTATATCAGACTTCCTGAACATAATACAAGTTGTAGTTCAGTTCTGTTCAGTCCCTTAGCCATGTCCAACTCTTGACCACGGACTGCAGCACGCTTGCCAGGCTTGCCTGTCCATCACCAACAACGCCATCCAACCATCTCATCCTCTGTTGTCCCCTCTCCTCCTGATTTCAATCTTTTCCAGCATCAGGGTCTTTTCTAATGAGTTAGTCCTTTGCATCAGGTGGCCAAAGTATTGGAGCTTCAGCTTCAGCATCAGGCCTTCCAATGAATATGCAGGGCTATTTCCTTTAGGATGGACTGGTTGGATCTCCTTGCAGTCCAAGGGACTCCCAAGACTCTTCTCCAACACCACAGTTCAAAAGCATCAATTCTTTGGCAAGTTTAGCAAATTCCAAATTATTAGAGGCTAAATAGATACCGTTTTAAAATTAGACATTGTATGTCTTCTGTTTCTGGGTATCATTTCAGTCATAATTCAAGAGCCAATGCTTACAAACTTAATTCCATATGATTGGTTTTTCTTTTTAAGATTTCATTTATTTATTTTTGGCTGTGATGGGTCCTCATTGCTGATCAGGCTTTTCTCTAGCTTCAGCGAGTGCAGGCTATTCTCTAGTTGTGGTGTGTGGGCTTCTCACTGCGGTGGCTTCTCTTGTTGCAGAGCATGGGCTCTAGAGCACACTGGCTACCGCAGTTGCAGCTCTGGGCTCTCGAGCCCTGGCTCGGTACTTGTGGCACATGGGCTTAGCTGCTCCATGGCATGTGGGATCTTCCCAGATCAGGGATCAAACTCGTGTCTCCTGCATTGGCACATGAATTCTCTACCTCTGAGCCACCAGGAAAGCCCCAAATAACTGGTTTTGAGCAAGAACCCAACTGATACTTAACCACTAAACTACTCAGAGCACCCTTCATTCATCTTTAGAACAGCCATTTAAAAATAAGGAAAACAGTAATTATTTTTTCAATATGGTTATAAAAGCTGAGATAAGAACAATACTTACAACTTAAATAGCTCTAGAAATAGAAAGCTAGTGAAAACTAGGCAGGGTGAATGTAACAGAAGACCAGTAGGTTGAGAATCTAACAGGAGGTATTTATGTAGAAGATAGGAATTACCCTGGAGGAGGAGCCAAGCCCCAGAAGATGAGAAAGAGCATATAACTTTATAAAAGAGCTAACTTTAGAAAAGGACCCAAGAGAAAACAAGTCTCATGAGGGCAGAGCTCTGATGTGTCTTGTTTTGCCACAAGATAGATACTCAATAGATAATTGCTGAATGAGTAAATGAAGCAAGTGGATAACTTAAGGTGTAACTATGAAGAGTTTACCAAAAAAGGGGGGGGAAAAAAAAGGAAGGTTTTAAGTGGGAAGAGGCTTGCCTGTGCCCCTGTCCTTGGTCCTGAACAGTTGTGTTTGGCTTGTTATGATAGTTTCCTAATTCTTGTTCACTGATGTCCAAATTCTACTCATTTTCCTTTGCTTGAATCTTCATCTTTATGAAATTTAAAAAAGAGTCTGATTTTTTGAGCTGCAGAACAAATCATTTCATGACTTCTGTTCCGAGTTGGCATAGCTGATTGCGTGTACTTTCAACAGTTCTACCATGCTTGACACATAAATATTTTCCCTACTCCTCTTGGGAAGTTAATCATTATGTGTTTCTCATCCTCCTCTGATGTTATACTTTAGTTTAAAAATAACAGTCATTATCACTCAATTATTCAGTGATCAAGTGTAACACCAGGTGCAAACAAAAGTTCTGACAACACTAAAACATGCCCTTGTTACTGCAAAGGATTTAAGAGCCTGGCATTTATGAAGCTAGTGATCAGGTTACTCTAAATTTGAAGGAGATGAAACCAAAGGACAGAATAAACTGATTTTTTTTTTCTTTTTGTCCTTTAACTTCCTTCCCTGGTGGCTCTGATGTTAAAGAATCACCCTGCAATGCAGGAGATCCAGGTTTGATCCCTGGGTCAGGAAGTTAGCCTGAAGAAGGGAATGGCTACCCACTCCAGTATCCTTGCCTGGAGAATTCCATGGACAGAGGAGCCTGGTTAGCTATATATAGTTCATGGGGTTGCAAAGAGTTGGACACAACTGAGGGACTAATCAGAGAAGGCAATGGCACCCACTCCAGTACTCTTGCCTGGCAAATCCCATGGACGGAGGAGCCTGGTGGGCTGCAGTCCATGGGGTCTCGAAGAGTCGGACATGACTGAGCGACTTCACTTTCACTTTTCACTTTCATGTATTGGAGAAGGAAATGGCAACCCACTCCAGTGTTCTTGTCTGGAGAATCCCAGGGTCGGGGGAGCCTGATGGGCTGCCGTCTATGGGGTCACACAGAGTCGGACACGACTGAAGCAACTTAGCAGCAACAGCAGCAGAGGGACTAACAAAATTTCACAGCAAATAACTTTCTGTCTTCATCATTGTTCACACTGGTATTATCAACATATAGAATGTTTATTTTAATGATCTTTACAATCAATCCTCTGAACATGATAGCTCTAAAATATCTACAGCACAACATTTGGGGTTTTTCTCTTTTCATGTGTGAATCTGTATATACAGTCCTATAAGTACACACCTATACACACACACACACACACACACACACAAATCAAACACACACACATATAATTGCAAAAAAAAAAAAACACCTCAAAGAATTATCTACTTCAGAACTGAAAAGACCTTTGAGCTGATACAGTTCAAAGCCATGGCATTGTAGATGACCTTGAATGTAAAATAACTTTCAAATTCCACACAGATTTCCAATATAGTCACAGATATAATGTCTGAGAAAACTGACCAAAGATGAACATGAATGCATTTAGATTTAAAAATCATCTCATTCAATATTTTTAAATCAAATTTCAAATTTCAGAAAGGAGGTCTATGTAGCTCTGTGGATCTAATATTATCAACAAAAAATATGATATTTTTCTCATGTAGAAACAGACACACAAGTAAAAAAAATAAATAATTGCAGGAGAAAGGGACCTTCACCTGCAATTTAATTGCATCACTTGTGCGCATTTAGAAAAATCTGTCTTATTCATTAGCAGTAATGAAGGAGAAAAGTTGGCAACAGAGTCAATTACATTATTTGCTAAGTAAAAAATAATTCAGAGCATTTAAAAATCTTTTTTACTATAATTGATATAAACTTTTTACTCAAATTTTCCTCTTCTTGATTATGACTCAGTATTACCAAAATGTAGCAGGCTAAAAAAACTAACATTCATGCTAACCATAGTGGTTTACTAATGTGGACATAGCTAAACATTTACCCATTTATTGATTTAACCTAGTTCTCTTAAACATAAATACATATTATAAACATCTTGTAGAGAGATCAGTGATTGGGGGTAAGTTGTGCTAAAGGGCATGAAGAAACCTTTCTGAGGATGGAAATGCTCTCTAATCATTGAAATGGTTGTTAACAACGGTACAAATTCAGTACAAATTCATCAAAATTCAAACAGTACACTTAAGACTGGAAAGTTGCATTTGCATGTAAATTATATCTCAATAAATCTGACAAAATAAAACCCCAAACCCTAATGTACCATGAACCTAAAGAATCATTTCTATAGAATACCTGCCATGTGCACACAAACATTAATTATGACCCAGCCTAATACTACAAAGAGGGACTTCCTTGGTAGTCCAGTGGTTAAGAATCCACCTTGCAGTGCAAGGGACCCAGGTTAAATCCTTAGTTAGGGAACAAAGATCCCACGTGTGGAGAGGCAACTAAGCCCTTGCATCACAACTACTGAGCCCGAGCTCTGAGATGGAAGATCCTGCTTCATACAACAAGGATCCTGCTTGCTGCAACTAAGATTCAGTGCAGCCAAATAAATAAGTAATTATTTTAAAAAAATACTACAATGAATGCATTAAGCAAACAGTGACTCTCTAATAAAACACAGAGAGAGAGATATTTAACATAATATTAAGTACAAAAATTAGGTTAGACACTATTAATATAGAGCAGAAAACAGCTTTCCTATCCCCTGCCCTAACTATTCCTTGTGCTGTGCTGTGTGTTGCATTCAGTCGCTTCAGTCGTGTCCAACCCTTTCGACCCCATGGACTGTAGCCCGCCAGGCTCCTCTGTCCATAGGATTCTCCAGGCAAGAATGCTGGAGTGGGTTGCCATGCCTGCCTCCAGGGGACCTTTCCAACCCAGGGACTGAACCGACATTTCCTGGGGTTCCTGCATTGCAGGTGGATTCTTTACCACTGGGCAACCGGGGAAGCCCAGCACTCGGTCTAATTTAGGACAGAGGTGGGGAACTTCTGGGAGTGTCTTAACTCACTCCCCCTAGACATCACCACTCAAAGCTTCCCTTGGACATTTTAGTCTAGTCTCACTTGACACTCGTCATTATTCTGACCAGAAAAGATGAGTGGCCAACTCCACCTATGCTTCTGCCTCTATACTAGAAAGAATTAGATGGAGAAAGAAACTCCGATCCTGGGTGGAGGATGTAGTGGCAGGCCAGGATGGTTTGCTACAGGAAGATCTCTTCCTGCCTCATTGAGAGCTCCCTTCACCTTGATGATGCCCTAATCAGCTCCCAAGAGTGTCTATAAACACAGAGGAGAAGAGAAAAGCACTAATAATGATGAATGTAACATAATTAAGCAATTCATGAAGGATAAAATATTGGAGCCATGGGAACTGATAGGTTACATGTATCTTACCTGCAAATTAAGTAAGTACTAACTGTCCTCTGCCATCATACCAAAGGAAAAAACCTAATAAACTGGGAATACTGCTACCTTTTCCATCAGATTAAACACACCAAGACCATTTTGAAAATATATAGGGAAGGGAGGTGATACATGTAAAATTATGGCTGATTTGTGCTGCTGTATGGCAGAAACCAACACAACATTGTAAAACAATTTTCTCTTAATTAAAAAATAAATTTGAATTTTTTTAAAAAAAGAAAGAAAAGTTACTTAACAGAAAAAGAAAAGAAAATATATAAGGAAACACACAATTAAGAACAAAAATAATATTTTAAAAATATAGGCAATGAAAAGAATGAAAAAAGTTTCTATTGAGTCCATCTGTGCACCTTCTCCCAAACCCCCAAAGGAGACACAGATTTCTGCTTCCAAAAAATGATTTCTTGCAAACCATATAATACATATGCTTTCAATTTTATTTAATAAAAAGTAAGGCAAAGTAAAAAACAGGTGCCTCTGCAGATGGAGTATGTGAAACACATGTAACACTTCTGATAATGCTGAATTCCACCCTCCCCTCCTTTGGAATTTAAAGCATCTCTAAAAACCTGCATGTCAAATATTACCAAATATTTAGAGTCTAAAGGGATGAGGTTCGTTATTCCGCCCAGTAACACATCTTCAAATAATATTTCAGTCTTGTTTTGAAGAACTGCAATTGATATCTTTTCCATATATATTTAACCTCCTACAGATTTATTTGATTCTCAATAATTACTATTCTCTGGTAAAAGGCATATGTTATTATAGTACACTATGCTCCCACAAGCTGTCCATTCAGTGTATTTTAATAAATCTCTGCCAGAGCTGTATAAATTTGATCCTGTTTAAATTTAATAAGGATCAGAATATATCAAAGCACAAATACCCATGGGAGAAATAGATATTTTGCATAGTTATTGAATGGCCTATTCAGGGAAACACTAGGTAAGACCCAGGCCATCAACCTGGAATTAAAAAGAGAGATTAATGTGCTCAAAGCCAGCTACTTGTTAAATAACATATGAAATTAGTATTTAATAAAACATCTTCTCTATATTGCTGCTAATGGTATCAGTCTTAATACAGCTTTAATATCAATATTCCTGTACAGAATTTTAATATTTACAAGAATTGCCAGCTATGTATTTCTCAAATATCTACATTTACCTTCATAAAATGCAATACTATGTGTGTGACACAGGGAGGAAAAGCACCTTATGGTAACTTAGAATCAGGGGCTTAATGTCCATCTGAAAAATATAAATAAAAAGAACAACTTTTTCTTGATCTATTTCTCTCAGATTTCAAGCGTGAGGAACAATGCACGCTTTCCCAAACATTCTCTTCTATGGTAGGATGGGATGTTTCTGATTTGAATCATATTTCAATGATCATTAACATTCTGTGGTTAAGTAAATCACTTCAATTCTTTTTTCTACCGAAATTTACACTTGAGTATAAACACCAAGGACAATAAGCAATGAGACTGACTTTAGTAACTGGAAGAAGTTACAGAAAGGCTAAATGTCAGTTATCAGGAAATCCTTCCTCGTGGTAAGGACAATTAAGAGACAACTATTGCCAAGATCAAAGAAAAAAAGAGTATTACTCAAGGCACGCAAAACCAACCTTTTCTCACACTAAATGTCCTTGGCAGATGGATGGGCTGAACTGTCTTGAGTTATCTACAAATACTTTGGAGGCTACAAACTGTTTAAAACCCATGAAATCTATAGTAGCTCACACATGTTATATTGAAATCTATACCTCCTTATTCCCAAATGCTTTCTTCTTTTTTAAACTAGAAATACAAGGACCAGTTTACTCATCACACAAAGTGATAAAATATACTGTCAGCTGGCCCACCAAGATCCATTAGCCAACGCACCAGAAAATTAGGTCTTTCTATGGGAGAGGTGGTTGCTGGGCACCCTGAGGCAGGATGCCCCTCATCACTTCTCATTGTCTCTTCTATGAGCACATGAGTCTTGCTTGTCTACTACTTCTGCCTCTTCTGTCTCCTTGCTGGACTGGTTTGGATGAAAGAAGTGAATCCTAGCTGAGCAAAATAAAGGGATATGATGGTTGGGCAATCAGCCATTTCACACTGAGAAGATGCATTTAAATACCAGACATCTCCTCTTACATAGAAGTAGCAGTAAAACGACCTACAAATACCATGCCTCATGGAAACTGGATTATGGGTGCAGATATCCCATGTCAGATATGCCCAATTTTATGAAGCAATGGTATATAAGATCTAAATATAGAAAGTGAATCCATAGGAGTAATTTAAAAAATCCTGAGAACATATCTCTGCCTTGCAATGCAGGAGATACCAGTTTGATCCCTCATCTGGGATGCCCACAGAACTAAGCCCATGTGCCCCAACTACTGCGTCACAACTCTAGAGCCTGCTCACTCCAACTAGAGAAAGCTCTCATGCAGCAACCAAGACCCAGCACAGTCAAAAATAACTAACTAAATAAAATTATATTTAAAAAACTAGCTCTTGGTTGACTATCTTCAGTTTGCCAATGAAAATATTGTCATTTATTATAACTTTCTGAAAAGCCTTTATTTCAAAAGATCAGGCTTAGCAGCAGGACAAGCACCTTATCTGATGCAAAATACAATTACAACAAATAGAGATGCAACCACTAGCAACTGTTCACAGCAAGCTAAAGCTGAAAAACTATTAAATCTTATGCGTGCTTTGCTCACCCTAATGTGTGAGTGTTAAGTCGCTTCAGTCCTGTCCAACTCTCTGTGACCCCATGGACTGTAGCCCGCCAGGCTCCTCTGTCCATGGCATTCTCCAGGCAAGAATACTGGAGTGTATTGCTGTGACCTTCTCCAGGGGATCAAAAACATGCACTTCAAATTACGGCTCTTCACCTTAGATCAGTGTCTGCCAAATTTCAAATATTTGTATACCACCTCTATGAATTTTATTTAAAACAGGTCCATATTCTTCTTTCTCCAAAATCTTGGGGACAGATGGGTTTTACAGCTGAGCGTTTTTAAGATTTAGAAAAGTAATACAATGTATATTCCATCTATGATATGATACCTCTAGTGGCCTGGGTAGCATCCCATAATCAAACACACAAATATTTCTGCAGCAAAATGTCTGTATATTCACACAAAGGGGGATAAGTAGAAAACAAAAACAGTCTTACCTAACTAAGTTCGGTTCAGGTTTTGTTGCAAATGTATTATCATAAACTTTTTTTTTTTTAATAAAGAAAACTTTGTTTTTCAGAGCTTTCAGAATTTGGGAATTGTGGCTAAGGCATTGTGAGCCTTTACTTCTCTTAAATTCAGCCATTTGAATAAGAAAAATTATACTTTTTTATTAACAAAAAGAAAATTTATATCATAAGTAGAAAACCAGTATTCTTTGCCATAAATACAACATAACCATCAAAAGTAATACAATAAAAGAAAAATGATCAATTTCATTCTAGCAAGCTACTAGCTACAGAAAGTTTGTGACGAAGTCCAATGTTTCCCCCCTTCCTCCTCTTTCTCTCTGCCTCTGTCTCCTTCCTGATTCCTTCCTTCTCTCCACCCTCTGCTTTTGCCTCTCTTCTCTTTCAAGCTCTGTTAAAAAGGAGAGATTAGCAAGTATTAGGTTTTAATGACATAGTGTCACCAAACTGAGATTTTTCTCATTGCTGTAAAAAGACTGAAAAGGAAATGGAAAAGAAACCCTTTCTTCATCATTCCGTATGGTTTAATGACATCTTCATAGCTGGGAATCAAATCACTTCCCATTGATGGCTGAAGCTCACCACCACCTCCCTCCCTCCAGTCTTACACAAACTCATCCCAGCTGTCTGCTCCCATCCCTGGCTGGCCCTACCTTCTCTGACAGCTGTTTGGAAACACGTATAGAGAGAGGTCTTCAGTATGCAGCTGCAAAGAAACTTAAGTTGTGTAAGACCACAAGGGTCCAGGAAGCACTTCACTCTACATGAAACCCACATTATACTTGTTAAATGTGTTCTGCCTTTGTCTATGGCTGCCTTTGTGGAAGACGCTGTAATCACCAGAGTATGCATTTTGCAGAGATGGACTGAATGTACACAACTCCAGTGGATGGGAGTATATTCTCTCTGATGGTCTCTGGTCCCTTCAGAGGCCTTGGGATGGTTCAGAGCAGTGATGCTCACTCAGACTGAGATCCTGAGGCTGCAGCAATAGCATCACCTGGGAGCCTGTTAGACATGCAAATTCTTTGGCCCCACCACAGACCAAGTCAGAAACTCTGGATGTGAGATCCGGCAATTTCGGTTCGAACAGGCCCTCTAGGTGATTCTGATGCTCATTAAATTTTAAGAAGCATGCAAGTAAGGAGCACAGGCTCTGAACCAGCCTGCTGAGTTTGAATCTCAGATCTATCCCCTCTGAGCCTATGACCATGACTAAATTATTTAATCTAGTCACGCCTCTGTTTCCTCATCTGTAAACTGGGACCTTAACAGGACTTACCTTATGAGTTAAGGATTAAATTTACCAATAGAGGTAACATGCTTAGACTAGGTTTTGGAAATACTCCACAAATATTTATAGTCCAAATTTCCACATGAAACTTTTACTTACAACTAACAATGGGATTTGTTTTCTCCAAACAACAAAGACATTGAATGACTGTTTTTGTTTAAGGATTAAAATTAAGGTTCAGAGGACTTGTCTCCTAAAGAATTGGGAGCCTAAGTCTACTGCAGCAGAGGTAGCTAAATGACAGCCCACAGGCCATATGCAATCCCTGGATGGTTTCAAACTAGTTGGCAAGATTTAAAAATTGAAAAATAGCATGGGATCAAAATTTCTGGATCCCCTTGAAAACTCTGGAGTTTAGAAAATACTAAACAATTAGCTTAGCTAATTAGAGAACTTGCTGCTGCTGCTGCTGCTGCTGCTGCTAAGTCACTTCAGTCGTGTCTGACTCTGTGCAACCCGAGAGACGGCAGCCCACCAGGCTCCCCCATCCCTGGGATTCTCCAGGCAAGAACACTGGAGTGGGTTGCCATTTCCTTCTCCAATGCATGAAAGTGAAAAGTGAAAGTGAGGTCGCTTAGTCATGTTGGATTCTTAGCGACCCCATGGACTGCAGCCCACCAGGCTCCTCCGTCCATGGGATTTTCAGGCAAGAGTACTGGAGTGGGCTGCCATTGCCTTCTCCGAATTAGAGGACTTAGCTCCTCTAACTCCCTGGAGCTATGGTTGGTCAGAGTAGAGTTGCAACCATGCCCTTAGACGGGGTCCATGTTCTGCTCTCTGTCTGCGGCCATATACACAGGCACGTTAGCTGCAGTCACATGTTACCTTCCTGCTGCCTATGGCAGGTGGCTTTGTAAGCCCTTTTCTCCTTCAAACTCAAAGAGCTTTCAGCACGTTCTCTGTGCACAGAATGGCCAACCATCCCAATCTACCTGAGACGGAGACGTTTCCTAGGACATGGCTCTTTCCTGCGAAGACTGGGACAGTCCCAGGAAACCCAAGATGAGTTGGGCACCCTACCCACGTAAATTGCTCCCAAAGCTATACCCCAGGAGTCTCTTCTGATATTCTGGTCCTCATGCCCAACTACCATGGGTAATGCTCCCCACCTTTATCTCAAAAAACAGTTTCTTTATTCATTTGTGCATTTTGCAAATACTTCTTGAATGTTTCCTCTAAAGCAGGCACAGGTCTGGGCAATGGGGATTAAGCAATGAAGAAGAGATAAAACTCTCTGCCCTTACAACATTATGTCCTAGCACGAGGGAGACAGGCAGTCAGTGAAATACATACAGTGTCTATTTTAAGACCAAATGAGTAGAGGAAAATGGAGACGAGAAGAGGGAATAGAAAAACATCATGGAAAGGGAAGAGGGCTCATAAAAGTTCCTAATAGGTTGGTCATTAAAGGGTTCCCTGAGAAAAGGACATTTGGGAAAAAAGACTTCAAGAAGATGAGGAAGGGAAAGATGAAAACATCTGCTGAAAGGGGTTTGGGGCCAGACTACAGGCAGTAAACTAAAGACAGGAGTGTGCCTGGTGTTTCTGAGGGCACAGGAGCAGAGTGCGCCTCACCTAAGAGATGAGATCAAGATCATGGCAGCCACCAAGCTGAGACCTTACCAGCCTTTATGTGGACTTTGGCTTTGCCTGAGTGAGTCACCTTTTTGCCTGAGAGAGTCACCGGAGAGCTCTGAGCAGGGGAATAAGAGGAGTAATAGGACCTAACTCAGTTATGTTTCTAGAATAGTCATCAACATACAGTGGTTTTTTCCTTCATATCTAAGCAAGTCAGTTCAAGCAAACTAGGTTCCACTCCTATAATTTCAGCATCCTTCTCATTGAAGGTAAGAACCTTGTTTCACACCATGGGTTCCTTAGGCAACAAAGACTGAGAGAATCAAACAGTGAAAGAGAGACTTACCTCAGTTCCTCTACTGGGATTTATGTACTGGAGGCTAATATGCTTTTTTTTGTTCAGGGATATTTGTGTTTATGAAGACATTCTGATGAATGATACTTTTTTTCCATTCATGAAATTTTCAACATAAAAGAACCCTGAATTCCTATTTTGAAATCCATTGTGCCATTTTTATTCTGCCTGTATTTTAATATAGCATCAATATTTAACTACTCATTAAATGAAGTGTGACTTTTATAGTGAAAATGTCAGTCTTTGCAGTTCATTAAATTCATTTAAAGTATAGCTGCTTGATATTTTTTTTTTTTTTCCTGGAAGAATAAAAGGACTACGAATTGAAGGCATACACTTGAAATTTAAGCATGTGTTTTCTTCAAAATTAACATTCAGGTTCTGTAACATTATTCATAAGACCCGGGGACTGTTTGCATCTTCCTGCATTTTACTTAGTGACCGTCGTCTTTATAGAGTACAGAGCTGTTTATCACAGCTGGATATGACCAGTGGAATGTCACTTTGGACATTAAGATGTCATAAGCTATTATGAATCTCTGGAATTCTGCATGTAGTATTAAAAAAACATTATCTTGAACTATGGCATCAGGAAAAAATATACCCTGGAAGATGTGAAATTTAATAACTCACTGAATCCAATAGGCCCTAAAAGGGGTCTACTTCAGTTTTTAAAGATAACTCTGATAAGATGTTTGATCGTCTGAAAGAAAAGGATATATTAGAGGTGGAATTTGAGAAATGAATATAAGTCAGTTTTTTAGGTGTTTGTGATTCTTTCTCCCTAAAAATGACTACGATTTACATGATGGGCCAGAAAATGCAAATGATGTCAAATCACCATGGGGACGAGGACAATGGCCCTTAATGAGATGTTGGAAGACTTCGGCATTTCTGAACCAGACATAAAGGGAATGAACATCCCCAGGCCCTTCCTCTTCTCAAAGATGCTAAAAGGGACTCAAGTCTTGTGAGAACACGGCTATCCCACTCCCCGCACCCGGGACCCATCAACCTCCCCTCCCCAGGCCACCCCCAGCCCCTCATGCCAGGTCTACGCAACCTCCAAAATAGAAGTATAAGCATGACCCTTGGAGCAAAGCGCCTGAAAGATAAAGCCCAACCTCTGAAGTGTGCCTGGAGAGACCTTTCCAAACGCAGCCTCTGTCCTCCCCTCTGGGCTTCCACTGAGATCCCCCATTTGCTGCCTGGTCGTGCCTCTATGACTTTCCTCCTCCCCCGCCAAGTTCTGCTAAAGTAAAATCCCCCAATCAGTTTCCTTAGCTGGAATGATCATAAAAAGAAAAAAAATTCTGCTCTGTTCTATTCCAGTTTCAAAAGTCTAAGCAATGTAGTGTTAGTCACTCAGTCGTGTCTTTAACTCTGCGATCCCACGAACTGTAGCCCGCCAGTCTCCTCTGTCCATGGGAGTCTCAAGGCAAGAATACTGGAGTGGGTTGCCATTCCCCTCTCCACAAAAGTCTAAAAGGCATGCTCTTTAAGGGGAAAAAAAGGAGGCTTGGGGTTTGACTTATTTTTAACCGGAGTGTAATTGCTTTTCAGCTCTGTGTTAGTTTCTGATGTGCAACAAAGTGAACCCACTCCGAGTATACATACGTTCCCTTCCTCTTGAGCCTCCCTCCCATCGCCCATCCCACTCCTCTTAGGTCATGAGTTTAGGGGTTGAGTTTTGGAAAGTAAACTTGCAGGACTTGACTGCCACCGTGTGTGTTGAACTCACTGCAACTAATTGGCTACAGTAAATAAAATGAACTGAAGAACATTTTGGATGAATACAAAGGTTGATGATTGGGGGAGGAGAGCTACCCACGTACTTATTAAAATGTAATGATCCATGCGAAGAAGTTTGTGGGGTTGTTTTCTTTTTTCCTTCTGCCCTTTTCCCTGAAGCCCTCCTACTGCAAAGGAAATGGGAAAAAAAAATTATCTGGAGTCCAGAGCACTTCCCTAAATTACTTAGACACATAAGTAAAACACATACAAAATAAAATAATAAATCAAATTCTACTTCAGACATCTGGCCACTTGTTAAGAAGCGTGCAGCCTGCCATCAGCAACTTTACCAGCTACACCTAAAGGGAAAAACATCAATTTCAAATCAGTGGCTACTGTCAAGCATGTATAAATGTATTTCATTTCTTCTTTGCAATCAGAGATAGTGGAGGCCTGAACTACAAAGGCAATAGCTAAAGAGAGGGTCTCTTCTCACACCTCTGCTACTTTCTACTGCTGGGACGTTCATCTGAGTCCCAGTACACGTGCCTGCACGCACGCGCACACACACACACACACACAGGCCCTTTCAACGTTTCCCAATTTTTTTTTTATATTTTCCCCACTCCCTCCCTTCCCTGTTATAAGTATTAATACTGCATTAATTTATAACACAAACTGCTGGGTAAACCCAAAAGGAAGAGTAAATGCGTTTAAACAAACAAAAAAAAATATACACACACATTATACACACACACACACACACACACACATCCCACTGAAAGATACCCACAATTGAATTATTTCTCTCTTTAAATAGCAAAAACATTGGTCTGCCCATAAAGAACTAAATGTTCACTTGTTTTCCTTTAGATCTTCCAGAATTGGCTCTCCAGGAACTTCTCCCATATTGGCCAAAGTAGCTACATTTTATAAGCTACTGCTGCCTCTAAGGCATGCTCCAACATTTCCACTGGCTTAAGTATTCTCATACTTTTTTCAAGTTTGTAGTTGCCCAAGTTTAATTACCCCAGAACAATTCCGTCATCGACAACTAACTAAAAGAGTGTGGAATTCCCCACCCCCATCCATCTATTCATTGAGATTCTACCATGTCTGGAATGTCCAGGGAAAGATTCAATAATCAAGGGAGAAATGAGTTGCAGAAACTCAAAGAGCACAGAATAGCCAAGGCAGGAGATTACGAAGCCTGGAGATGAGGACTCACTGAATTAAACATTCTTAAGCAGACTTACATACATAATGAATTGGTCAATTCTGTCCAATGTTTCTGAAAGAGATTACCCTTCCAACAAGCCAAATGAGTGTTCAAGGATGGTGGCTCAGATGGATTCCTGAACAAAATAAGTGTTAATCACTTTATCTCCCCCAATCTTTCTTTGTGAAGAAGAGCAACTTTTCATTTCCATAAAGCCTTGAAATCTGTTGGCTGGTAGGGGATGGGGGAGCGGTTTAGAGGAGGGCTGGTTAGAGGATGTAGACAATGAAGTCCCTGAAAAGGGGGATTTCCTGACAATAAAACCCTGATCAGAGCCCAAGAGGGCACATTGTTGTCTGCAGCAGTCCCCCTTCCCTTTGGGAATTCCAAGCATGGTAGAGAGGGAAAGGTCATGGCGACGACCGCTCTGGGAAGGATCAGCCAGGTAGGCTTTGCAATTTATTGCTTGGAAAATGCTGGACCGCCACAGTACATGTTCTTGGAATTTGTTCTTTTGAACACATTGCTACAGGTTCCTTAAGACATCCTATCAATTGTTCAAGGAATGTGTAATCAGTCTATAGAATCTTTATACAAGGGACATTGACTATTAGCATAATACATTTCAACTAGTTATAAACTGAGATTTTTCTGCACGCCAGACAGAGATGTGTTCTGAGGACAGACAATCAAGACTGACAGACATGGAGGTCACCGTGTAGAAAGTCAAAACTATTCCTTAAGCTTCTATGCACCATACGCAGGGGCCCCCAAACCTGACAGGTACTGGTCCATTGCCTGTTAGGACCTGGGCCTCACAGCAGGAGGTAAGCAGTGGGCGAGTGAGTGAAGCTTCATCTGTATTTACAGCCACTCCCCGTCACTCGAATCCCCCCAGTCTGCAGAAAAATTGTCTTCCAGAAAACCAATCCCTGGTGCCAAAAACATTGGGGACTGCTGCTATACAGAATAGTCACTGCAAAATATTTGAGGGATGAATGAAGAAAAGATTTCTGAGTTTGGGATTCATGTGACTCAAGCCTAAAAAGAATAACTGCTAGCAGATAAACTGGAAATGACCAAACACATGAAATAATCAACTTGAATGTGACCCCCAAATTAGAAGAAATGGGATGAGAAACAGAAGTCCTTGATATCCAGATTGTATCTGTTATTTAATGTAATCATTGCATAGAACCAGTCACTGATGTATTTTAACAATTCAAGTATCTAGAGACACAGGTGGACCCTAACTGAGCCAAGTCCCAAGTTCATGAACAATTATTCCGTCTAGTGAACACAGACCTTCTCTTCTCAATCTACTGTATCACATAGCTTTGCAAATTCAAAAGTTTTTTCTATTAGCCCAGAGAGATCCCCAAATAGAAAGAGAGAGGAAGAAAAAGAAAACAGTTGCCAGATGCCAAGACAGCTGTTGATTCTCTTACCTGGTCCAGGGACTTCCTTCCCCGGTGACTCCCCAAAACAGACACTGGCCTTCTTAGCTATTCTGAGGCACACACGGTAACGGAGCCTCCTTTTAGCTCCATTAGGCCCTAGAGAAAAACCTGCCCTATATTTAGATAAATGCCCTTTGTAGCGAAAGAGTACTTCATCCCAGTTAGCACTTTCTAAATGATAAGACCAGAAAGTTTTCCAAAATATTTCTCCAGCTCAGCGGTTCCCAACCAGGGGCAATTCTACCCCCCAAAGAACATTTGGCCAAGTTGAGAGACATTTCCAAGAGACATTTCTCGATTTTACTGGAGGTGCTACAGGCATCTAGTGACTAGAGGTTGCTGCTAACACCCAATAATATACAAAAAAGCTCCAAAACAAAGAATTATCTGGCCCCAAACATCAATAGTGCTGAGGTTGAGAAACCCTGACCTAGTTATACATTAAGCAAAGAAAACAGGATCCATCTATCAATGTTTAAGGTGTAAAGTCCTCCAAACAGTTCTGTTCATATATTTGATATTCCGGGGCAAGATCCTTCTCCCACAGTCTATTCAGCAATCTCTCCACATCTGAAGAAATTCACCTGATCTCAGGTGAAAAATAATAGCCTAGAATAATGATGATAATTACTGTGCCATGCATGGTGCTTAGTGGTGTCCGACTCTGTGACCCCATGGACTGTAGCCTGCCAGTCTCCTCTGGAATTTTCCAGGCGAGAATACTGGCATGGGTTGCCATTTCTTCCTCCAGGGGATCTTCCCGACCCAGGAATTGAACCTGTGTCTCCTGCACTGGCAGGCAGATTCTTTACCATTGTGCCACCTGGGAAGCCCCATTAATGATAATAGCTAACAATTATGAAGCCATTAGTATACAAAGAGCTACAGTCAATATTTACAACAACCCTATGCTATAAATGCTGTCATTAATTTCTACAAAGTAAATTTATTTATGGGCTTCCCAGGTGGCTCGGTGATAAAGAATCTGCCCACCATTGCAGGAGACTGGGTTCGATCCCTGGGTTGGGAAGATCCCCCAGATAAGGAAATGGCAACCAGTATTCTTGCCTGGGAAATCCTATGGACAGAGGAGTTTGGCGGGCTGTAGTCCACAGGGTCGCAAAAGAATTGGACATGGTTTAGCAACTGAACAACAAGAAGCTTATTTATTACACACAACAATCCCATGCAGCAGGTGGGTCTACAAGCCTCTAAAATGGAAGTCCTATGAGCAGGATTTCTCCGTTTTGTTCACCAGTGTCTGTCTACCACCCAACAGAACAGAACTCCCATTTTAGAGATGAGGCTCACAAATGTGCTGGAGATCAAAGAGCCCATACATAGTGGAAAGTGGCTCCAACCGGGCCTCTGCCCCAACACTCTGCCAGCCTGCCAACTGCTCGATATTCAGTCATTAAAATCCATTAGACCTCTTGAGCCAACCTTAGATAAACAACTGAAGGAGGAATGAGTCAGGCTGCTTTCCAAAGTTACCAAAATAAAGTTTTCCACTTTTCAGGGAGCTGATTAAACAAAACAGTGGCCCCAAGACAATGGTAAAGTACATCTGCATTGCCATGAGTCACTTTAAAGCAATCTAAGAGGGTGGCTGGTTTTACAAGAGGTTAACTGCTCCTCTTAATTTGGGCAAAGCTCACGTGGCACCGGGCAGGCTTCCCAGAACCAAGACAGCAACACTTTCTCAAAGATCAAATGCCCTGGGTGTGAGTAGAAATGTTTTCCAATTATGAGGGAGCCAACTCATGGGCCCTGGAATGTATGTGTGGACCAGTCACCACTTGACAACTGGTCCAATGGACTCCCAACGCTGGCGTAATCTTAGCACAGTCTTCAGGTAAAATTAAAACCGCATCTACTCAATTGCAGGTGGATTCTTTACCAGCTGAGCTACCAGGGAAGTCCAAGATAAATGCTAATGATGGCATAATGTGAACATATAGGAATTAGGGGAAATTTTTGACTGATAACAGAGCTCAAACACTGATTTGAATGCTCAGGGACTATCCCAATTTCTCTGTTCTCATCAATTCAATAGATTCCCTAACTCTGGGGAAAATATCCTAAAAGAGATGAACTCTAGCAAGAGTTTTAAGTTGAGAATTAGACTCGTCCTTATAAAAAGACCAAAAGGGGAAGGGAAGTGTTTGGTGATTTTTTTTTTTTTTCAGTTGCATAATATTGACTTAACCAGTAGACTTTAATTTCCTAAGTGGAAATTTCTCTTGTAGAAAGATATGCAAGGTATCCTTGACACTATATAAACACGCTCGTTGTACTTAGGAGCATTTTAAGTATTTATTCATAACCTGTCTTTCTCCACAAAAGAGTTGGGCGACTTTTAAAAGTACAATTGATTCTAAGAGAGAGTTTATATTTCTAAGAATCAAGGCAAAAAAATTAAGAAAATAATAAAGCCAAGATGACCAGAATGTACATTCTACTCTCCTGGATAGTTACTGAGTAAGTTTCATGTTGGACTCCAAGCTTCTTGGCAGCCAATGCAAAGAAATGAGAGTAACAAGATTAATAATACCTATTAGCTAAAGCTAAGTGATTTTTTTTCCCCCAGCTTTTCCTGTACAGTAACCTAAGATTCTCTGGTAAGACATCATAAAAGAGGACACTGGGATATGTAATGGGATACAGCCTAAACAGAACTGAAAAGAAGATATTCATGAAACCATTATTCCTGCAAAGTGAAGCCCTAGGAGTGTGCAATCGATGTATGAGAAAGACCCAGTGAAGCAACTGTGGAGCGGGGTGCACAACAGGGCATCGTCCTGAGCAGGCAGCTCTCAGGCTGGCAGAAGCCTCACATTAAATTAGGTTATCTGGTTGAATGGCTGCACTGCATCTTCTTCAGGCCATTCGCCATAAATATATTATCTCTTACAACCATTTTTACTAAGGATTGAGCAGCAGACTTCAAGAGCATCATTTCTGATAGGAAACTAAAGGACAAGAATTCTGTGTCAACCATTAAGTATAGTGGCCAAATTTATCATCGGAAAAACATTTCCCTGAAAGTTGAGTTCTCACATGTGGGTTACATTTCACTGGGAAATTTTAGTAGTCAAGCAATAAGGTGTTGCTGCTGATGCTGCTGCTAAGTCGCTTCAGTCGTGTCTGACTCTGTGCGACCCCACAGTCGGCAGCCCACCAGGCTCCCCCGTCCCTCGGATTCTCCAGGCAAGAACACTGGAGTGGGTCGCCATTTCCTTCTCCAATGCATGAAAGTGAAAAGTGAAAGTGAAGTCGCTCAGTTGTGTCCAACTCTAATCGACCCCATGGACTGCAGCCCACCAGGCTCCCCCGCCCATGGGATCCTCCAGGCAAGAGTACTGGAGTGGGGTGCCATTGCCTTCTCCAAATAAGGTGTTGACTATAGTCCAAAAGTTATCAGTTAACTTAAGGTTGAATTGGCCTCTTTAAAAAAAAAATACCCTTTTCTTTTTCCTCCCCACATCTGGACATCGTTTTTGTCTCTCTAGATATGAGTCTTCTGGATCACTCTCAACCACTGTCTCTCTTGCCTCCTGTTGTCCATATAAGTCTATCCGAATCCCTTTAAACAGACTTGGTTTTCCTTCACTTGGTTTCTGCGCTGAACTTCCACCAGTTTTACCCTAATAAACACACAGGTTCAAAAGTCGTGGGGAAGGCAGGTGAGTGCCAACTACAACCCCCCATCTTGCATCTGCTCAAACATCAGTGTTTTCAAAGTGTCTAACAATGAGGTGACTTTTCAGATGATCACAATGGTATATATCACAACTAAAGTCTTTCCCAGGAATCTAGAATTAAGACAAGCCATGAATAAGGGAATATGTAGTACAAAATTTTAGCCCACTGGCAGCTGGAAACCTGTCAAGCCAAAGTCAGAACTGGAGATAATATTTGAAAAATTATTAATGCACACAGAACAAGACTATTATGCCACCAAGAACGTAAGTATGAACAGCAGAGCTTTGAAGGCCAGGGAAAATAGCTAATTCAAATTAATATGTTCAAAACAACTGATATATCTAAGTAATGAACAAAAATATTAAGACAGGCAATCCTACTTTGTGATGCTGATCTATAGCCACTGTAATGACCCTTAATAAAATTCAATAATCTTTTCTAAGGAATTTTATTTTTCCTTAATGTGGTTAACTTTGGTACTAGATATGAAGGGTCTTCAATGTCAAGTTGAGGACAAAGCAATTTAGCCAGTAGGCCAATACTCCCAATATCTATTATGCATAAATGGATTAATTTAATAGATATATAAATAAGTGTTTTAAAAATATTAACAGTTTTGCATTTATTGTATGGCTAATTTTTACATATTGCAAGCAATACAAGATTGCCTTATGCAATAGTGATATAAAATAAAAAGTGAGCCAATGTAAAAAACAATTTTTTTTAATTTTTTGATGTAAGCTATTTTTAAAGTCTTTGTCAAATTTGTTACAATATTGCTCTTATTGTTTATGTTTCCGTTTTTGGCCTCAAGGCATGTGGGATGTTAGTTTTCTGACCAGGGATCAAACCCACACCCCCTGCACCGGAAGGTAAAGTCTTAACCACTGGACTGCTAGTGAAGTCCACAAAATATTTAATAAATAATATCAGTGGTGTATAGATATGACCAAAAAGAGGTGGCAAGGCTGAGAAAGCAGTGGTATACACAAAGATGAGCCACTGGAAGTGCTTGTAGAAGGAGAATGATGCTTAGACTAATATCCTTTTGAGGATCAAATCAAAGTGGAGCACAGACTCAGCTGCAGGTGGGAGAAATTTAGAGAATACCGAGTTGGTGAGGAGCCTTGGGTTAGGACAGAGGCCTGGGCTAGGATGCTGGCAATGGAAAGAAAGAAGATAGATGGAAAAGAGTGCATGAGAAGAAAAATGAAGACACTATGAAGAGTTATTGCCCTAAGGGAATGAAAGGGGCCAAGTAATCATGATTAATTTTTTGTATCTGAAAATAGTGAGGGCACTGAGAGAAATGGTGAAAATGTGAAGGGGAGCTTCGGGGGAAGAGGGATGCAGGTGGCCATATGGCTTATGTTGGATTTGAATAGATGGCAGACGGGGAAGTGGTAATATCTTCTAGAGAGCTGCCATGTAGGAGATGAGAAATGCATATGAAGCCAGAGATGAAGATTTGAGGCCTTGGGGGGTAGACTGCAAAAAAAAAAAGCCCCACATCTCCCTGTATCCACACGCCTTTGTCATGTGAATTTGCAATAGTTCCTTTCAAGAAATGGAATCTACTTCTCCCCTTGAAGCTGGCTTTGAGCAGTAGAATGTGCAAGAAGGAAGAGTTTCTGAGCCTGAACTCAAGGGTTCTTTGAACTTCTTAAAATGCTGCCATCCAGACTCCTGTGTACAATTTGGCTTGCCAGAGGGGAGAGACTACATGCGCTTGCAGGAGAAGCGAGGACCCCCAGCAGACAGTCAGCCAACCTCCAGAAGCAGAGCCTCCTAGCCGACCTGCCATCAATCACAAACACATAAGGGAACCCAGCTAAGTAAGAATAACTGTGCCATACTGTAGAGCAATTATCCTCCAATTAGAGTAAATAAATTTAAAAATAGAATAACTGTGCCTCTGGATCCAGCCTAACCTGCAGACTAGCAGAATCCCAAGGGAAACCTGTTTTTTGTTTCAAGCCACAAGGTTTAATTTGTTACACGGCAATAGATATCTGATACAAACAACATCAGAGAGAGAACAGCGAAAGGCAGACGGCAAGACCTGCACATGAAGTGGGGGAAAACATACAGGGGCAAAAGAGCAAGGAGACAAGTTTTGGGAGGACATTTCCACTCTCTGGGAAGAGGAGAGAAAGCAGACAGGACAAAAGAGCAGAAGGACCCAAATGCACTGTATTTGGGGACCAGAGACAAGGAAGGTCACAGGAGATAGAAGGGTAGGGGTAGAGACAGGAGATTTCAAGGAGCCATCAGAAAAGCATAGCCCCAGGGCTTAAAGTAGGATCTCACCTAAAGTTGCCACTCCATGCTCTTGCAAGAACGAACGAAGTCTCCCTGGGCAAGGCAGAGCTCACAGAAGAGGGAAAAGACAGTGTCAATAAATACAAGGAGAAACAGAAGCAAACTGCAGTGTGTTGAGAAGGGCCTGGGAGTAAGAAAGACATGGAACTCTAGGTAGACATTTCCAGTCTGAGCAACAGTGTAGAGAGATGTTAAAAAACAGGGAGTCAGATAAGTGTCAATGAAGATGGTCCTTTCTCGACTCACAACTACCAGAGTGGCCGGGACCCAGCAGCAACAAGTTAGCAATGCCAACCCTCCGGCACCCCCCAGACCCACTGATGTGCATTTTATCCCAACCCCCAGCTGACCTGCATGCACATCTCAGTTTGAGAAGCACTGCCCTTCGAGGTCTACAGACAAGGAAGAAAGAATGTTTAATCACATCTTGAGAAAGTCCTTCTGTTTTGAACTCCCTTTCAAGACCCCAGATAAAATCAAAGGCAGCATCTCCGTTTGGTACTAACACAGCTTCCACACCTCGCTAACACTTGCAAATCCTCCTTTTCAACAGACAGACAGCAGAGCCTGAGGCCAACAAGGTCTCCAGTGAGCTTTCCAGAATACTGTTTACTCCCCTGGTGTTTATCTTTAGGATTTTCCTCTAAGTCTGGGAAGTGATAGGGTTTTCCACTGGTGATAGTCTTCATTTACCATTAATTTATGTAAGGGAGAAAAGTGAGTTGAACGGAGACACGTATTATAACGTGTGTGTGTTAGTTGTTCAGTCGTGTCTGACTCTGCAACCCCACAGATTGTAGCCCTCCAGACTTCTCTGTCCATGGAATTTTCTGGGCCAGAATACTGGAGTGGGTAGTCATTCCCTTCTCCAGGAGATCTTCCCCACCCAGGGATCGAACCCAGGTCTCCTACACTGCAGGCAGATTCTTTACCATCTGAGCCACCAAGGAAGCCCATGGATGGACTGAGGAGACAGCCAAAATTATGACAAGTGAGGTGGCCCTCAACAAACTGAAGGTGGAAAAATCTGAAGTGCATGTAGTGGAGGTCAGAGGACATCTAGACACATTTGAAAGTAGACAGGAACCAGACAGGAAAGACGGGAGTTGTCTGCAGAATCAAGAATATTTAACAGTCAGAAAAGGAGTGGCATTGTTACGGGGGTGGGGATGGGGTGGTGGGGATTTCCCCCCAAGAGTAGAAACTGCTCTCCTCTGGGTCTGGATGAAAGAGAGAAGTGGTTCCTACACAAGTGGGGATGACAGCAGAGCAATTCCCAGCAGATAATATCAACGTTCCTGTGAAGTGAAAGCTGAGAGTTCACTTCTAAGACTGAGGGGAAAGCTTGTCTGACTGTGACTTGAAAAGAGTGGGGAGCCCTTGGGCTCTCCATTTGGAAAATGTCCAAGAGAATAAACAGATGAACAAAAGGACTCAGGCACACTCAGACAGTTTTATTTTAGTAGGGAAAATGGCCACAGTTCTCAGTTACCCTAAAGTTGAGAAATAGGGTTGGGCAAAGGCTGACAAAGCCTACATGGCAAAAGGGGAGGGGGCTGAGGAGGCATGGTGGGGAGGGATGCCTTGGCTTTGCAGTGGTCAAAGGTTAACTAAAGGGACCAGGGGCTTCAGGGGGTTAAGTGAGGAGAAAGGGCAAAGAGAACCATAGGCTTCTGGGGAAGATGATTCGGTGGACATATGGATATGATGAGTTAGAAGTAAACTGGGTTTGATCAAAGAGGAAGCATGTCCATTGAAAAACAATCTCATTTAAAAATGCAACTAAAGATTGACTTCTGCATAAAACTCTGTTACCACGAGTTTGGACTTGAGAAATGATAGTGTAAAAATTCAAGAGGTATTTCGAAAAGAAAAGAAATTTGGACCTAAAATATAGGTAATCAGTTAACGTCAGGACACTGAATTTGCAGCTCCCGCAAAGAAGATCAATCATCGTGTATTTTAAGCTGGCCCAAAATAAAACCCCAAAGCTGAAGAAAGGATTGAAAAGATAGCATGGTGTATCTCTTTCACTAAAAGAGGACCCTCTAAGGGGCAAATAAAAGCTAAAATATTGAATGAAGTAAAACACAACATCACAGTTTGTACTTGGAGATAACCGGAAAAGGTTCCTCAGACCACACTCACAGGCACTCATGCCTGCTTCCTCAGTACCTGAGTGTCTGCCTGGGCACACGGCCAGCCACAAACTTGCACTGATAGGTGTGGCCTTGTGTCTCAGCTCTGGCCAGTGAGGAATAAGCAAGTGTCCTGTGGCAGCCTCTGGAAACCTCCCTTGACCGCATTTCCTTCCTGCTGGTTGGACCATGAGGATGACGGGCCCTCCACCTTGAACCATAAGTTCAAGGGGCGTGTGAAAGTTGGAGGTAAGCTCGGGTCTCAGACGTTTAGGAAGCCCCCATAGTAGCCCTGTACTACTTACCTCTAGTCTTCATCAGGGACAAGAGAAAATCTACCTCACTTAAGCACTGCTTCTCAAGTGGTTTTTTTAAGGTTTTGTGTTTTGCTTGTTTTGCTTTATATTTTGGCCACACTTCACTGCTTGTGGGGATTTTAGTTCCTTGACCAGGGGTCAAATCCAGGCCCCCAGCAGTGAGAGCAGAGACTGCTAACCATAGCTATTGTTGTTCGGTTGCTCAGTCGTGTCTGAGGCCTCCCTGTCCTTCCCCACCTCCCAGAGCTTGTTCAAACTCATGTCCATTGAGTCAACAATGCCATCCTACCATCTCATCCTCTGACATCCTTTTCTCCTCCTGACTTCAATCCTTCCCAGCATTCTGGTCTTTTCTAATGAGTCGGCTCTTCACATCAGGTGGCCAAAGTATTGGAGCTTCAGCTTCAGCATCAGGCCTGTCAATGAATATTCAGGACTGATTTCCTTTAGGACTGACTGGTTTGATCTCCAAGGAACTCTCACGAGTCTTCTCCAACACCACCATTCAAAAGCATCAGTTCTTCAGTGCTCAGCCTTCTTTATGGTCCAATTCTCACATCTGTACATGACTACTGGAAACACCATAGCTTTGACTATATGGACCTTTGTCAGCAAAGTAATGTCTCTGCTTTTTATATGCTGTCTAGCTTTGTCATAACTTTTCTTCCAATGAGCAAGCATCTTTTAATTACTGGGGGTGGGGGCGGGGGGTGCCCTCAAGATTTTCTTTCCCTGTTACTTGCAAGCAAACCCTAACTCACAGGTTCTTCTTTACCTGCATCAAAGTTTCCCCTTCCTTGACCATTTCTGGAACACTTGGAAGATCCCCTGGAGAAGGAAATGGCAATCCACTCCAGCACTCTTGCCTGGAAAATCCCATGGATGGAGGAGCCTGATAGGCTACAGTCCATGGGGTCACAAAGAGTCGAACACGACTGAGTGACTTCACTTTACCAAACCAACCACTGGCCTCTGTCTAGAATATCTCCCCATGTACCCATATTGACACACTCACATATACACTCGTATTTCCTGAACACTCACTTATAAACACCTGCTCTCCCACCAAACGAGAGGTTTCTCAAAGGCAGACCACATCTAATAGGCCCTCATAAGAAGTGGATTCCTAATAAATGCATAACAGGTAACAACGAATAGGCACAGGCTATTTCTGGTTTCCACAAAGAACAAGAAACATGAACAACTCAAATCTTCAAAATTCTTCAAAAGCATCAAGCTTCACTTCATTTAGCAGTCTAAATGGATTTTTCCCCTCTTTTTTTAATACCACACATCTGCTTCCTTTCACTGTGACATCAGTGTTTTGCTGTCCCTCTGAGGTACCATTGCTCCATTGTACCATGTACCATGGTACCATGACTCTTGGCTCATCTGGTTTCTGTGGGGGCTGCCAGTATGCACCTCTGATTCTAAGATGGGTATGTGACACTGGGCCTGGGCACGTGACCCAATTCTGTCCAATGAGACTTGATGCACACCAAGTACTAAGACAAGTGGGGAAGAGAATTGTTTCCTCTTGGGAAGGCTGTGCAGGTGTGACTTGCAGCTGTTACTGGACATCTTTCCACCATCTGAGTATAACCTGACTGAGAAAGAAGCCAAACAGATGAAACAGAACTAATATAAAAGAGCCTTGACAGCTTCCCTTTGGAACACCTGGATCCAGCTATGCCTGAAGCAAAACTTACAACCCTTTTTCTATTTAACTCAGTTTGAGGATTTTCTCTACTTGGATTCAAAAGAAGTTTTACCTGTACAACAGTTTTGATGGCTTCTCCATTAAACACTGCTAGAATTTTTTGTGTAAGCCAAATAATAAGAGTTGGGTTTCTCCCTGAAGACAGGCATGCATGAGTGCTAAGTTGCTTCAGTCATGTCTGACTCTTTGCAACCCTATAGACAGTAGCCCACCAGGCTCCTCTGTCCGTGGGATTCTCCATGAAAGAACACTGGAGTGGGTTGCCATGCTCTCCTCCAGAGAATCTTCCTGACCCAGGGATCAAACCCATATCTTTTACATCTCTATCACTGGCAGGCGGATTCTTTACCACTAGTGCCAACTGGGAAGCCCGAAGACAAGCATAAAAGATTACAAAACAGATCTACTACTATTCTTTATGAGTACTCTATAGTTCTAAATTTAACTCATCCTTTTTTCCAAAAAAAAAAAAAGTTTCAAGTCAAACATACATATTTAATATAAGTTTTCTGCAGGTCAGCATTTGGGACTTCTACTTCCTACATCTAGAAGATTTTTAAAAGAAAGTGGAAAACTTCTGTTATTCTATGGCACATCAAAATCCCTTGCTCATTACAAATTAGCTGTAGAAACTGCTGGAAAATCTCATAATACGGTATAGTTCTACTATACCAATTTAACATATGTTGAGAACTCACTTCCGTTACAATATTTAACATAATTCTTTTATATAAACAATTTATAGTCAGTGTAGCAAAGGCCACATTAAACTTGCAAGCGCTGGAATAGAAGGGCCCACCTTAAAATCTAGTTCCTCTAAAAGAATGAATCTACATCATTCAGATAGTATTTAGAGTGAAATCCAAACACTTCTTGATATCGGCCAATTTGTTTAACTTCAGGATTATGAAGACATTAAAAGTATTCTTTTATAAACAAAGTAAAATTAAATTAAGATTAAAGACAGAATGTTAGTCCTACAAGAAGGGCCATTTTCCAATGGCTCATGGGTTTTACACACGCATGGAACATATTTAAAAGAACGAGGCCTCCCAAAGGAAGGGATTAAGATACAAACCTAGGAAACAAAGAACATAAAATGATCTACTACAGAGAGAGAAAATAAAATCTGTCAGAAGCTCATGCAGACCTTGAATAAAAGCCTCTATTTCTTATATTTTAACAGTTTTGTAAAGAGTGCTGAATCCACCTGTAAAATATATTGAATTTATAGGCATACTTAGCTGAAATCCTGTCTTTCCTCATCAACCACACTCAAAACAGATTCCCTAAGATACTAATGCCATCATTAACACGTCACAAAATCCAATTTGAACTTGTACCTCTTACATCAAGAAAAACACATGAAATATTTTAATTCAAAAGTGGCTGACGTGGTTGTAACATAAAGTGTTACAAATTTTGCATCATTCCCAGTTGATGACCACTATTTAAGGATGCTTTTTTCCAAATGACTGTTCAGATAGAAAAAATATACCATCACACACTCACACTCCTTTTTTGTATCATAGTTGTAATGGTAGAGCAAGATTTCCAAATTTTCTGAGTTTCACATGTCATGTCCTAAAATACCACCTCCCTAACTGGGAAGCTGAATTAACAAATACCGCATCAGCCAACCCTCTTGATTAAGTGCGTATCCTTGCACCCCTGTCTCCTTACATTTAGAGGAGCCACTTGCATTTGCAGTGCTTTATCACATGGAGGAAGACCTCAACTTTGGTCCTTCAGCCCCGATCTCTCTCTCTGTCTCTGAGTTCCAGGGCACTGGCAGGTTCCAGGGCACCTACTTGATATCTCTGTGGGAATGTTCCAGCAAAACATCCTCAATCAGCTCCATCTGTCCTTCAACACCAGCTCCTCCTTTGGCCTCTCTGCTTCTGTTTGAGGTCAACATTCACTCAGGTCCCAAGTTCAAACACTCTGCCTCCTTTTCTCCTTCCTAAGCTACAGAGATGCTCTGTTCCCTGCCTCTCTCCTTCACATCCATACCCACCTCTCCTTAGCTCAAATCCTTCCTCCCTGCCCCTACCCTCACAACCTCTTCTCAGGTCCCACACGAAAAAATCGGAGCCATCTTCACACAGGGCAACCCCACCCACACCGCCAGTCCTCTCAAAATTGTTCAGATGTGCCCCACAGTAGACACAGGTGTCTTTCCAACAGCCTTCCTCCTTGCTAATGGAGCATAACATTCATTATGCTCATATGACATGTGCCCAGCCCCAGGGGATGACATGGGATTGGTTGATCACAGCAATCTATTTGCCAATGATGGATCTAGGGTGGACATGTGATCCATTTCTGATCAATAAGTCAAAAGAGTTTAGTGGAACTGTTATCAAGAAAGCTATTCTTTAAAAAAAAAATTATTGGAATACAGTTGCTTTACAATGCTGTATTAGTTTCTGCTGTACAGCAAAGTGAATCAGCCAGAGTACGTACACATGTACTCAGTTATGTCTGATTCTTTGCGACCCCATGGATGGTAGCCTACCCACCAGGTTCCTCTGTCCATGGAATTTTTCAGGCAAGAACACTGAAGTGGGTTGCCATTTCCTCCTCCAGGGGATCTTCCCGACCCAGGGATCCAACCTGCAGCTCTTGCACCTACTGCATGGGCAGGCAGATTCTTAACCACTGAGCCACCTGGGAAGCCATGTATATACATATATTCCCTCTTTTGCGAATCTCCTTCCCACTTAGGTCACCACAGAGCACTGAGTAGAGTTCCCTGTGCTATACAGGAGGTTCTCATCAGCTATCTATTTTACAAATAGCCGTGTGTATATGTCCATCCCAATCTCCCACCCCATTTTCCCCACTTTGTGTTCCTAAGAGATGTATAGGAGGAGAAAGTGCTCCTTTGCTACCACTCCCACCACATCGCTATTCTGTTTCTCATTTTGCATGATATCATGTGAGCATGTGATGCCAAGAGCTACAGCAGCCACCCTGTGACCATGAGGAGACTGTTGAAACTCCCAAGGATGGCAGAATAAAAAGAAAAGCAAACAGGTTTCTTAAAGACATGACTGTACTGTGCTTGGTCACTCAGTTGTCTCCGTCTCTTTGCGACCCCATGGACTGTAGCCCACCAGGCTTCTCTGTCCATGGGATTCTCCAGGTAAGAATACTGCAGTGGGTTGTCATGCCCTTCTCCAGGGGCTCTTCCCAATCCAGGGATAGAACCCAGGTATTCCACACTGCAGGCGGATTCTTTACCATCTGAGCCACCAGGGAAGACATGACTGAACCATCCAAAACAGCCAGAGATGGCCCACCTAAAGGCTTACAAGTAAACCAGTGTCCTTATGGGTGATGCCACTGTTTGCTGGGTATTCTATTCCCTGGAGCCCAAAGCATTCTAACCCATAAACGTACACAGAACAAACTCTTTCCCTTACCACTTAACACCCTCCATGCCATGCTACTCACAGCATGACATCATCACCTGGCAGCCCCACCCCAGACCGATGCTACAGAATCTCTAGGGGTAAAGTCCAACAGTCTGTGTTATAAAAAGCATTCTAGGTGATCACCGTACATGCTAAAGTTTAACAAACACTGCTCTATAATATGATCACTCTTTTCCATTTAATCTACTCTCCTACATACCATAAGGAACACTTCTCTAATGACAGTGACCTCATTTCACTAGGTCTGGGCATCATTTGATGCTCGCTTAATTTCATCTCTTTCTAATCAAAGTTTTCAAACTTGAAGCCTCCTGGGACCTCAGAGATTTACCGAGGTCTAAGTATGAGGAAGAGAGAGAGGAAAGGACCATGGTGAACGGTGGAATGCATGGTTGTCTGAATCAGGGCAACAAGAGATGATGCCAAGAGGGTACAGGTCTAGTACTGCCAGGTTTATGAGGAGGGAAAAGCTGGGAATCCAGATTTATATGCAAAGACTTTGAGAAGCATACAGCTCGTTTCTTTTTAAAAAATACTGGTGCAAAGTAAACAAAACCAGTCCTCAAGTGGATTCAGCATTCCCCTGACAGTTTGTGATCTGGAATAGAAAGTTCTTGCAATATCCACACACACTTTGAATGCTGTGGACACAGACAACTGTTGGCTTCACCTGAAATGACTGAAATTAATACTCTTTGGCTAACTATGTTAGGCTCCACTGAGCACAGGGTGCTCATCAACACTCCACTGTTTGGGACGGCAAAATGCGGGTGGCGGGGTGAGGGGTATGGACATCTAGTTACTGTCAGCAGGATCACTTTATTCATTAGTCACCACAGCCTGGACACCTAGAACTCCAAGCCTCTTGGGGGCCTATAAAAATGTTCAAAATATGAGAAAAAAAATAATTGGCCACACAGCACACACACACATGTGCACACAGACACACACCATAAAATTAAAACAAATAGATGCTTAATTAAATGTCTACAAAATACAAACACAAACCACCTCATCAATAGCAACTGAGATATGGTATTACATCATATTATATTAAATGGAGGACGTGGAGGGGAGCCCAGACCGATATGACTGAGGCATTGCCAAGGTCCTCAGAAGACCCTGAGTGCCCACCTGGAACCAACCATTCTGCCCTAGGTCTTATCTTCTTTATAGCAATCACAAACTTCACACCCAGTTTTACTGCCCCTTGACACTACTCACTCCAGGATCCTCAGCCTAAAATAAAGCTTCCAACCATGGCTGCACATTAGAATCACCTGAGGAGCTTTTAAATGCTGCTGCCGAGATCCCATTCCCAGAGATTCTTATTGACCTACTCTAGGGTAAGGCTCGGAGAAAGTGATGGCATCCCACTCCAGTATTTTTGCCTGGAAAATCCCATGGACGGAGGAGCCTGGTGGGCTGCAGTCCATGGGGTCGCTAAGAGTCAGACACGACTGAGCGACTTCACTTTCACTTTTCACTTTCATGCATTGGAGAAGGAAATGGCAACCCACTCCAGTGTTCTTGCCTGGAGAATCCCAGGGACGGGGGAGCCTGGTGGGCTGCCGTCCATGGGGTGCACAGAGTCAGACACGACTGAAGCGACTTAGCTGCAGCAGCAGGGTAAGGCTAAGTTTCAGTATCTTCTACAAGCTTCCTCCTACATAACCATGACCGAAGGCAGGGCTGAGACCCCACTGTTCTAGAACCATTTCCAGAAACATTCTCTGAGATAGACATCTTTCCAGTTAGACCAGCTTGATTTCCTTTCTGCTGCCTTGGCTTGGAACACAGGAAGATTACGGCACCATCAGTGGACTAATTATCTAGAACAGGGGTTGGCAACCTTTCTCTATAAAGGGGCAAACAGCAAATGCTTCAGGCTTTGCAAGCCATGCAGTCTTTGTCACCATGACTCATCTCTGCCACTGCGGCATCAAAGCAGCCCACCTCCCAGATAAGATGTAAACAAATGAGTGGGGCTGTGTTTCGATAAAACTTTATTTATGGAACACGAAAGTCAATTTCATGTAGTTTTCACAGTCACAAAATATTGGGTTGGCCAAAAAGCTCACTTGGGACTTTCTGTACCAATTTACTTAAAACCCAAACGAACTTCTGGCCAATCCAATATTATACTTCTTTCAAATTCTTTTAACCATTTAAAAATGCAAAGACCAACCTTAACTTGCAGACCACAGCAGAACAGTCAAGGGGCCAGATGTGACCTGCAGGATACAGTTTGCCAAATGCTGGTCTATAACAACTATTCCATTGGTTTGAGACAATGAAAGTAACAAATGATAGAATCCAAACGATTAGATTAATCCCCCACTCACTCAAATAAACAATCCATGTAGGTGAGCACTGCAGTAGAACTGCCCACAGAGTTGAACATAAACTAGAAATGACATTAAAAAATGATATTTCGAACTCTCATCTGCCTATGAGTTTGTCAAGACAAAAGTTGAGCATGCTTCAGAGTACTACATAATGATTTCAATTGTTTGTTAATTTGCAGTATTTAAAATTCAGACTATTTCCCATAAAAAAAAAAAAAACAGATTATCATTCTCTTGAAAAAAAAGAAATGCAGAATATGGAGATACTGGGTCAAATGTTGGCATGACAAAAATCTAATAATGCTGAGCAAGGCGCCCCTTTCAATGGGGCATGTTCTCCACTTAACCAGAACACCTGGCTTCATGAAGGTTAACCAGATGTCCCTATTGACATTTTGTGTTTATGACCCCTGCTTTAAGTTCCTTAGAAACAATTTATTTCCTTCACAACGTGGTTTCCACATCTTATTTAAATACCTGACATGAAAAATCTCTCAATCTGCTCTCAAAGTTCAATACTCCCATACTCTAGAACCTATAAATGAAATCATGAGTTCTTATGCTAGTGCAAGATATTAACTTAAAGAGAGTTTCAGTCATACGCCCCTGCCCTCTCAATATGTTCTCAATTTAAACCATGGTCTCCACCGATACAGACCAATGACAAATCACCCTTCAGGTCCTCCTACTCTTCAAGCTAGGTAAGGAAGAAGCCCATGAGGTGGAGGAAAAGAGTTCACATCAGAGCGTCTTAATTAAGCAGAGTGATCGATAACACATATAGTAATTAGAAAGGAATGTTTGGGACTATAGAGTTACAACAGTTAGGACCATTCTACCTAGGGTAAGAAGTCAATAGCGGTATTTTGAAAGGGGGCAGGGAAGCCCTAAGAACATGCAGAAAAGTAACTAGAGTTGGGTCCAAGTTCATTATTAACCCACAGTGTGATTTTATCTTGCTTACACCCACGTTAAATACAACAGTTTATTTAGGGGGAACAGACTTCTGAACATGCTGATGGATATGTTGCATATTATCTTCTTACTGGTGAAGACAAATTGAACCCGGAGAAAGAAAAAAACCCAGATATATAGACAATGGGTCATTAATTCACTTGAGTAAGATAAGGCCTTTTTCAAAAAAATATATATAGGTGTTAGTTTAATTAGTTAGCTGCATCAGAAAAAGAAATGCTCAAACAATAGATTTTCCACTTGAAATTAAAATGGAAATTAGCCCTGAGGAAATAGAGATGACTTTAAGTTTATACATCAGTGGCTGGTTCATGAATTATTAACTGATTTTAATGATCCTGGCTATATTTTATTTGAAGTTATTCTCCTACTTGCAATGACTTTTGAACCCTCAAAACTCTTTCATCCATTCTCCATAGACAGAGTTACACACTTTCATGATCGCTGACATTTAAAAAGGATCCATATACTCACAGAATGTAAAGGTAATGCACATGATATAATTTATACAAAGGACTCTAGTCATTTGTTAAAGAGAGAAATGAATGAAACCCTATTATTCACGGTTTGTAAATAAATTTAAAGATAAGCGCTAACTTTGCACTTGTTAAGCCTGAAGCAGAGGGCTCTGTATTTCTTCTAAAGTTTCCCAGATGGTCGTTAAAACAAGAAAGGGCAGAAACAGACTTTCTTAGAAAGCCATCATTTCCCATCCAGAAAGATAATATATATGATTAAAAGTTAAAGTCTTTGGAGATTAATAATTACAGATGTTTTCAAATAAAATAAATGCATGCCTTTGTCTGCTAGTTTTTACATTTTCAATATAAATCTGTATTGAATAATGCCACTTCAGACACACAAGTTAGCTATGAAACGAAGTGCTATAAACCTTTAATTAGCACTTGCTGTTTTATACCCATGAAGTTAATACTTCCTCTTCTCCTTCATTCTCTCCATAAAGAAAAATTACAGGGAATAGAGTTGGGTTGTTCACTTATGAAATGAAGAGTAGGAAAATATAGTATCGTGGCTCAATTGAAAGATTTTTGTATTTTTATCTGCAAGGAATGAAATGCAAACATCCCTTAAAATAAGGGCAATCTGATTTGTACCAATATTAAGTGCTAACTTTCATAAGTTGGGTACACAGAGCACTTAAGATGACAGATTGCAGAATTACTATGAAACCGAGTTATTTCAGGCAAATATCTGCTTTAAGAAAATATGACAGCAATCCAACTTGCGTCCCTACTCCTGAAGGTGAACAAGCATTTCAATAAATATTGTCTGTTTTTAAGCTTTCTAGACCCTCCCTGAAATAAAAAATGTTCTGAGTTTAAATTGACTCCAAATAGCCTTTCTCAAAAAATAAAAAGAGACACACACAAAACACCCACAATTTCCTCTGGTCCCTTGAAGTACCCTTGGGATCCTAGTGAACAGAGATTTGCCACGCATTGCAGTGACTGGATTAGTACAAAAGGTTTCTATTTTGGTGTCATTGGAGTGTTGCTGATCTTAAATCAGAGAAAGAAGTAGTTACATTAGGAAAGGTAATGGCTTCCAAAAATAAGAGCCTGCCCAGTTAGACAAGGCTTGCATACACAAGGCTAAGTTGTAAGGAGACAAATAATACCCCACTGGAACAATTAGGTGGATTCTCAGATACACTACATACTTAATTAGGCTGCCTGAGTCCCTAACTGAGCATACATGGGGGACTTTTTAAAGCATTGAATAACCTGAGTAAATCCAAAATCAGAGGACAGAAACTAAACGGTAACTCTGGCTACCTCGGTGGGCTTTTTGTTGCTTCTCTTTCAAAGCTCAGGAATTTGGAGAGCTTGAATGCCCCCGCCTCGCCCTCGCATCACCAAAGCGTTAAAACACACTGAATAGTGTCCCTTCCTTCTCTACTTGCTGGGAGGCCCCTCAGTGCCAGGCGCAGAGCTGGACGATGACGACATAGGGGACAAGCGTGACGGAGAGAGACCTTGATGGTCTTTCACGAACTTCAGCACTGGAGTTGCGATCGGATGGGAGTATAAACAAATAGAGAAGGACAGAAGCCTCCATCAGCCACGGGGCACTGCAAACCGTTCCTCCCTCGATACAATTCCCCTTCTTCCTGCTATGTACTCATTACTTTTGTATAGCATCTTTCTTTCGGCAGGCTCTTTATTTCCTCCTCTGTTATCCAAGCAATCATAAACAAACTGAGATTTGAAAGAAAAAGGGGGGTGGGGGTGGGGGAGGGAGGAGCAGGGGTGGGAAGGAGAAAGAAAAACCACATTCAAAAGGCACAGCTCTTTCTCTGAATATCGCCCTCGGGGTGATGTTTCCTCCAAAGCTTGGCCTTGGGGGCTTCAGGAAGGATGGAGAACGCGAGTCCGCGCTGCCCTGGCCCAAGGACTCCGGCTCCCGCACTGACTCTCCGCTCCGCGCGGCGCCAGCTGCCCTTCCGAGAGATCCACCTTCCGCCACCTGAAATGCTCGGTCCTCAAAGTTGGCGCAGGGGGAGGTGAAGGAGGTGGGGTGATCCAGGGCGTGGTGTGGAGGTCTCCAACCCTGATCTCCCCGAAATGCCAAATTTACCCCTCCCCAGAAAATGAAAGATGAGAAGCCACTCGCGCTAACCCGGGAAGAGCGGGCCCCTCCGTTGCGTGGTCCAAAGTGCCCCAGCGAGAGGGCAGCAAAGGCCACCTGCGGGGGTCCCACCACTTCCCGGCCCCCTCTTCCCCCCATCCAGGGCACGCTCAAAAGTTAGTTCCTTTCCTTCGCTAAGCGGCCCCTAGTCCAGCTCTCGGGGGCGTGGGGGAGGTGAGATGGACTGGGAGGGGGGTGGCGAGATCATCAGACCACGAGATCGAGGACTCCTGAGTTGCCCCCCTCCACCCCAAACTCAGGGAGCCTGCGATCGGGTTTACTAATAACAACAACAAAGCCAGTGCCCCCTTGCAGTTCTTGGGCTGCTCCTTGCTTCTTTGGGGGCAGCCAAAGAGAGTCGGCGGAGTGGGGGGTGGGGGAGTGAGATAGTGGGAGGAGAGGCGGAGGGGAGAGGGGAGCGCAGGCTGAGGGACAAAAAGGGGGGTGGGAAGGGGGCAGAAAGAGTAGAGAGAGAGAGTTGGACAGAGACGAAGGCGCAAAGGGAAAGGAGTGGAGTAGGGAGAGAAAAGTGCAGCAGGCAGAGCTGGGCGCGCCCGGGATGGAGAGATGGCCCCCGCCCCGCCGCCCCCCGGCCCCAGCCTGGCCCGGTCACCTTGCTGTAGCCGTAGTACCCCAGGCACTGCGCGAAGTCCAGGCCGGCGGGGTCCCCGGCCGCCGCGGGGTAGAACCTCACATCCATGCCTGAGCCGGGCCCGGGGCCGCGGGGCCGGTACTAGGGCTCGCCGGGGCCGGTGCCCGCCTCCTCGAAGCCGCTAGATCCACCGTCGAGGGGCGCCGGGCCGGGGTTGTCCCGGGGGCGGCGCGCGGGACGCGGGGCCGGAGGGGCGCAGCGACCTGGAGCCGAAGGAGCCCGGGAGCCGCGGCCGCCGCACACAAAGGCGCGGCCACGCGAACCGCGGGAGAGCGGGAGGCGGCCCGGGGGACGCGCCCCGCCGGGGCACCGAGGCAGCGCTGCGCGCGGGCCGGGGGCCCAGGGCGCGGGGCGCGGCGCGGGGGCCCGGGACGGCGCGGCGAGTTCAGGTGCGCGGGGCGAGGCTGGGACGGCGGCGGCGGTGGCTGGCCGCGCTCCTCCTCCTCCTCCCCGGGCGGACTGAGGAGAGGAGCCGCGGAGACAAGGGGCCCGGCCCCTCCCCTCCTTCTCCCCCTCCTGCCTCCCTCCGCCGCCGGTCCCCTCCCCGCGCTGCCGCCGCTCCGCCCCTCCCACCGCGGGCAGCTGGCGCGCCGCCCGCCCCGCCGGTGCGCTCTCGGCCCGGACCGCCTCCGGGCGCGCGGACCCCGCCCCGCCGGCCCCTGCCCCGCGCGGCCCCTCGCCGCTCACCCTGCGCCTCGCGCAGCCCTCACCCGCCCCGTCGCCCGCCCGGCGGTCTCCCCCTCTCCGGGGCCCCTCTTCTTCCCACCGCGCCCCCCTTCCCTCTCCGGTCCTCTTTGTCCCCGCTGCCTCGGAGCGCTCCTCGCTCCCCTCCTTTCCTCGGCCGCTTCGGCCAGCCCGGTGCCCGGTGTGGCCCTCCAGACCCCTTTCCCACCACCGCTGCCCTGGGTCCCCCGGCTGCAGTCATCAGCATCCACGCGCCGTCCACTCCCTTCCCACCACCGCTCTTTTCCTCGGTTTCCACTCCTCGCCCCCATTCCTTTCTCGTGGGTCCCCCGGTCCCTCTACGGCACTCTGCCTTCCCCTGCGAGTGTCCCCTTCCTCTCAGAGGTACCTAACCCAGCAGGTCACCTGCACGATTACCTCTCGAGAGCGGGGAGCCAGGGTACATCTGTGGGGAGGGGGTGGGGGCCTGACCTTTCACAGGTAGGCAGACCTGAAGCTCCGGAGTTCAGGCTCGTGTCGCTTCTCTTCGTGTTTTCTTTGCTCTTGTTTATATTCGAAAGGCATTTGAGTAACTGGATCTAGGCGGATCACTCACTGCTCTAGGAGAGAAAATGTCCCTATTTTCCTAAAAGGTTCTGGGTGATTGACTTCCTCACACTGCACTCTCCCAGCCCCTCTTCCTTTCTTTCTCTTTCTTTAAGCTGCATCTTACACCCCACTCCCACGTCCCTACCCTCCACTTTGCTTCGGGTTCATTTGAGAGTTTGGCCCTCAGCCTTGGCAGAAGGGAAGGGATTTTATAGCAGACGAGAACGTTAGGGAGAGGCTGTGAGATTTGCCCCCCTCTCCAATTTGGTTATCTAGAAACTAACCGGAAGGGAGAAATTTACAAATATTTTAGCTGACACTCACTCACACTTTCATCCCTGTTCACACTTTGCTGGCCCACAGACTGAAGTTTTTCGGACAAGCATCACAGGACTTTCTCTCCGTTTCGTCTATTCTCCCTGGCTTGGTGACACCTTGTGTCTGTACCTTTGCCCAATGTTATCTTTCTGGAACCAAGCAGGAAAAAATAAACTTTAATTAGGCGAAAGTTTGTGTATTTGCCCTTCTCTTAGCAGAGTCAGGTGTTTGGAGACAGCGTGAGAGAGCGGTGTGTATTCAGGAAAGGAACAACTGCTTACATTGTCGCAGGGTTGACTCCAATCCCCCATCCTGAAAAAGCTTTGGTCTCCTCTCCCGAGTCTCCATTTAACGTTGACAACCCAGCGGCGCTCCCTAATGGCCCAGCGGGTTGCACAAATTGGCAGTGAGCTGAGATATTATCAGGACAACACCCCATCGAGCAGGTTCTTGAAACGCAGAAGTGGAGGCCTTTTCTCCGGGCCACTGGGCGCCTGTGCCCTTTTCCACCAATCAGAGCCCGGGGTTGCAGTGGCCACCTGTTGTCTCGCAAGAGTACATCTTTTAAGTTTCACTATTAGTATTTAACAATGGCGGAGAGTGCAGCATCTGGCCACAGGAGAGGAGCAGCCTGCTGAGCTGAGGTACCAAAAAAGAAATCTTTTTTTTTTTTTTTTCCTTCCAGATAGTTGTTAAAGGAGCCCCCAAAGGCTGGGAAGGGGAGTTTTTCTTCGCGCACTCACAGTCCTCACCTTCTGCTCGTTCTGTCACGCATCCGAAGCAATCTGAGCTTGATTACAGAGGATGAAGCAAAGTATAATCAAAGTTACAGAGAGACAAAACCTGAAGCTGTAATCAGACTTCGAGGATCAGGAATACAAATATTCGCACTGGAAACCCCACTAGCTGCGAGATTTGGAATTGCATGTGAGCGCATGCGTGGCATTGAGCATTGCGCTGTATAGACTAGAAACTGACAGGACAACCTTCTCCCAGGAGGCTCCCAAGAGGCAGGAATGTCAGGCGCTAGGGGTACCACCTCCTGGCCATTGTTGTGAGAAAGGCTTGCTCTTAATATCCCCTTCCCCGTTACAATGCAGATGTTTTGGGGGAAGGAAACAATATTGTCAGTCGATATTTTAAGATGATGATGATTTAGGAAGTAATGTAAGCGAAAGTTCTGAGTGTAGATCTTGATTAAGGAGAGGAAAAAAGAAACTGTCTGATGAATCTGAAGATACATATGTTGAGACACTTTGAATAAAAAAAAATCCCTAGACCAGAAATAGTCATCTGGGAAGGGCTGTATGCCAACCCCTCCCTGACTTTGGCCACTGTCCATAGCCTGTGCATTCAGCAGCTACTTTCGCGTGACTTCCCCTGTGCTGGACACTGTTTTGGACACTTGGGAATGAGGAGGAGGAGCTCAAAATGACACATGTGAAAGCCCTCAAAGAAGTGGACCCGTCACACTCCTGCACACGTTACATACACACACACATTTGCATCTAGTTACCTGGAGATACCGTCATGACATACCTGCTGCTGCTGTGGGGAGAAGCCATCTGATATGCAAATTTGCATCCATAGTATGTTATCCATAGTAAAAGGAAGTTCCGGGGAGGGGGCAAAACCACTGCTCAAGAGCCCAGGCAGGATCACTGCTGTTTCCCAAGAACCTGGACCACCCTTGGTACTTAGGTGGTTTGCAATAAGTAAATATTCATTTAAGAAAGGAAAGTGAGAAGGAAGAGGGAAAGAAGGAGTTGGGGGAGAAAGGGAAAGAGAGGGAGGGAAGAGAGACAGATGTATTCATAGTGGAATATCCTTCCCAGGGAACCCGGTTGAGATAAGATTTGGAAAGAGTAAACCCAGCAGTTCTGATTTGGAGAAGAACAAACTGCCTGAGGGTGGGGGAAGGGGGTCTTGTGTATCCTGCAGTTTTCGAGCCTTTGTCCACATTAAGACTAGAATTATATGTTGTTTCATTTAGCGCTGTTCTGATGATTCATTGTATTCAGAATGCCGCCCCAGTTTTAAGGGTTCCAGTGGATCTGAAGCCCATTGGTTAAAAATTTTAGAATGATGCTTTTAAAAATTTAATGCAATTGTAACTGTCATGCTATTTGTCATCGTAAGGGTGTCACCTTTTTCAGGCTGTCAGCGTTTTATGCCACAAAGGCTTTCTTTGTATTACATTAGCCTTGAATTTGAAGAAACTTCTCCAAGAGCATATCTTAAACATGCTTTGAATTTATGCTGCATGGTGCTAACAGTCATTGATTTAGAAGTAGGCAGCACAAGAATCAGTTATGAAGCCAAAATACAACTTTGGGGCATAAGAAAATTCCTGTAGTGTTTTTAATATGATTTGAGTCCAAAATACCAGTCTTATTAGCTTGATGTTTGTAATTGGATAGTTGGTGTCATCCAAGACATCTTTTAAAAATGGGGGTAAAATATACAAACTTTAAGAAACACCATTTTTATATCTTGACAGAACTCAAAAACTTTATTTCTCTGCTTTATCTGGCTCCAAATAAAGCAAGAGAGTCCCCATGAGGATGCATTAAGCCTGCTGAGTTTTGTAACCAAAGATCTTAATGAGACCCCCCCTCCCCACTTTTAGGGACCTATGCATGGTAATTTAACCTGTATTCTGCTTCCTCATATGAAGATTGTACTAAACATTATATACAGTTTAATTTTCTTGAGTTTGGGGGCATAAAAAGTTCTATCCAAACATTATGGTCCTTGTTTGCAATATGTAATGTAGCCAAATTAACAGCGGCTCCAAATGGAAATTAACAAGGCCAGAGCTACTGAAGTTTCTTTTCTATTCCCATAGTAACAGCTAATGTATTATATTGGTAAAATGTCTTATACTTGGCTTTATATCTGAATTTGGCTTCACGTCATAAAGCATACATTTCTATCTAGCATGGATTCTTAGTGTCTGTATAACTCATCTCCGTGAAATTTAAGAGAGTTTCCTGTCAAGAATCAACACTTCACTTTCATAGTCTAAATCACATGCAGATAAAATCAAGTCAAGACCAACCAAGGCTCTCACAACAGTGAATGTACCCATGGTATGGAGGAAGCATTCTGACCTCGGGGCCCTCATTACACATCTCTAGCTCAGGCTCAAAAACTCACCACCAGGAATGAGTTTCATCTAGGAATTACAGTGTGAAAAAAAAATCCCCAAGCACTGTCATGGTTAGTTTCAGTTTTCAGTAAATCCAAACTTTTCTGGTCTGGAAATGTGAATTATTTTTATAGTTTTACTTAGGTCAAGATGTACAAACACATGAGACGGTGGGAAAAAAATAATAAATGTATATTGTTATGCACATGAGGTTGTTTCTCATATTACTACAACCAATTTTGGCCACATGGGTCTCTGTGCTACCAGGCACAAGAAGAGCTCTAGAAAAGGAATCATTTTCCCAGCTAAGTTTGACTTTTACTAGGAATAGATATACCTATAGGTTCCAACAGATATACAGTAATTATGAAACAGTAACCCCAAAACCTTAGTAGCAAAAAAAAAAAGTACTGAGCTGAGAATTCATTCCCAGAAATATGAAATATAGCCAGTATTTGCTTGTGACCTAAGTAGCTCTTCAATAAAGCTGTTTTAAAAACCAATACACTCCATACAACCAGGAGGTGTGCAATTTTCAATGTGTTTACACCCTGTTTTAAAAAAAATATGTCCTGTATTCACAGAAATCCTAAACTGTTGCCTTGCCTGTTTTCTGAAATATATTCTATTTCTTTTAAAGTGAAAGAATGACCTCTTTTGCAGGAACAATTTTCAGAGACAGCGTGTTTATCAAATGGTTTCTCTGCTTTCATAAAAACAATTTATTTTCACTGAACTCTTCAAGATAAGCATCAAAGCCAGGAAGAATGTACAATGAAGTTTATAATTACACTCCAGAAACAAATACTGGGTAGTTTTTATTTTGCTCAAGTGAAAAAGGTTTTTTCCCCACTCCCCACCCCCCAAAGAGACAAAGGTAGTGATGGGGGAGGAGGTTTTTACAGGACTAGAAATCAGGAAGCTCAGAGGGTTTCCAGCAAGAGGGGCCCTGCAGGGTCGCCCACAAAGCCTACTGACTGAACAATGAAAGCTGAAGACCCAGGACTCTCTTAGCGAGGGGTGGCAGTCAGTCCGTTTTTTATTCTTCAGCTATAGGGCCATTAAGGCAAAAAAAAATCATTACACAGATATTAAGTCCTTCCACAACAGGTCTATATACCAATGCACATAAATTCCTCCCGTAGTTGGAGCCTCTGATGATATCCTTTCTTTGATAAGCACCCAAGTCTCTAGGTTGAATTTATAGGACATGTTATTTTTAATAACCATAGAACAATAAAATTGTAAAAAAAAAAAAAAAAAAAAACCACCACCAAAAAAAGAACTGAGTCCAGTAGAGATTCTGTTTCTTAAGAATTAGGAAACAATTACATTTTGATCCCCGAACAGCCAAGGACTCGCAGCAAAATAATCTCCCCTAATTTACATAGATCCGTGTGTGCCAAACACACGAGTGTTTGCTTTTCGAGTAAGAGTGCAGGTGCGTATCCCGCAGTAACGAAATCTCTAACTCATCACACTGTTTTCGCCAGAGTGGGACATGCCCTCTTTTCCTGGAACAGTTTCAAGCTTTCTCCCCCAGCATTCCAGCCACCTGTTTATGGAGTTCATCCTCGGGAGTAGATGCATGCAGTTAGAAACAAGAAAATGAAAATACATGACCTTGTTTGTTATTTATAACAAAGAAACTCAGCAAAATTAATGCTGTGGAGCTTGACCTCTTGACCCGGGAGAAAGAGCCACCTCATGGCTTTGTCGCCAATGAACAATACTCCCGGCAGCTCCCATTGTCCAGTCAGCCTGACTTTTGGATGGTCATGAAAGCTGTATACCCAAAATATTAAATGTTTTACAAGTTAGGTTATAGGATTTGCTTTTTTTTTTTTTTAAAAAAAAAAACATGTTTAAAGAAGTGAAGCTAGTTTGCAAAAGAGCTTTTCTGTTGAAGGTAAGCAGGTAAAACCATTTCATTTTATCTACTCAGTGTGCCCTGGATCAACAGCATGTTGAAGAAAAGGAAAATATCAAAAATTTCCAACCAGGACTCTGAGAATTGAAGACTGGTTACGTATGTAATAGAAATTAAATAGAAAGAGGGTCATGGCAAGTGTTTCAGAGAAAACATCATGTTTCCTTCTTTTATGGCTATTCGTGGGAAAGGAGAGGACAACTTCCTTCCCTTACATAGAAGCCATGTGGGTGCTGCCCCCTAGAGTTGTTCAATGAAACAGCACCTCCTTTTCCTTCTTCCACTTACCCCAAGCCACAAACCAGAAACCCAGGACAGGCAGGAACTGAAGATCATGGAAGGCTCTTCAGAACTGATGCCTGCTTGAAACCTCTTGAGGTAGACTCTCCAGTAAAAATACCACACTCTATTGTAAATAGTGCTGCAATGAACATTGGGGTACCTGTGTCTTTTTTGATTATGGTTTTCTCAGAGTGTATGCCCAGTAGTGGGATTGCTGGCTCATGTGGCAGTTTTATTCTTAGTTTTCTAGGGACTCTCCATATACTGTTCTCCATAGTGCCTATATCAATTTACACTTCTACCAACAGTGCCAGGGAGTTGTCTTTTCACTACATCCTCTCCAGCACTGATTGTTTGTGGATTTTTGGATGATGGCCATCTTGATGGGTATGAAGAGATACCTCGTTGTAGATTTGATTTGTATAGCTAGTGAGAAGCTGCTCTATAACACAGGGAACTCAGGTCGGTGCTTTGCAATGACCTAGAGGGTTGGGAAGGAGGTTCAGGAAGGAAGGGATATATGTACCTTTATAGCGGATTCACGTTGTTGTATAGCAGAAACCAACACAACATTGTCAAGCAGGTATCCTCCAATTAAAAATAAAATTTAAGAACGATGACAGCCTCCTAACTTTCGCGATTAGTCCTAAGGCTGGCCTCTGTCCCCACCCACTGCCTTCCTTCCTGCTTCTGGTTTCCTCCCTTGGTCACCCTCAACACCTCCCATGAGAGTCTTGGATTCTTCTAGACCTTAAATCACAAAATCAAAATTTAATTTTTCCCCTCAAGTTGCTTATCTATTGCCCTATCTGTCCAGTGCCACTATTTTATTTTTCCCCAGAAGTAAATAACTGGTTTTTAAAGGACTCTCTACTATGCCTCAGCATTTCTTTTTAACTGCAAAATGAAGCCAGTTTCACAAGCTATGCAGGTCATCATACAAACACTACCCTAGGTATCATAGGCCATCCTACCCCACCATTTATTTCCCTTTTGACCCCATGGGGTGGTTCATCATGTGTTTCTCCCCATCTTTCACTGGGGACGTTGCAGTTGTAAATCTGGAGAGATCCCCACAAACCCTTCTTGGTCTGTCACAGTCCCTTAACAACAATAACAAAATTATAGCCATAAAAGGTCTAGCTTTCTTGCAAACATCTGTGAGTCTAGCTCAGTCCCAGAGATAAGAGTTTCCAAAAGTTTTGCATTTAACTGTTCTGTTGTTGTTGTGTTCATTCATATCCAACTCTTTGTAATCCCCACGGACCGTAGCCCACCAGGCTTCTCTGTCCATGGGATTTCCCAGGCAAGAATACTGGAGTGGGTTGCCATTTCCTTCTTCAGGGGATCTTCCCAACCCAGGGATTGAACCCATATCTCCTGCATTAGCAACCGGATTCTTCACTGCTAGTGCCACCTGGGAAGCGCTTAAACTGGTCTAAACAAGAAACCTATTCTGCTGTCCAGAGCCACATATCATCAGCAATGATTTTACTGAAAGATTCTCTTAATCTAGAAACATCACCAGATGAGTCCCCACTGTGTACTTCAAAGTACCAAGTGCTGTGCTTAGTGGAATAGATAGGGTAGAATGTGATTACCCCATCTTAGCCAGAACTGAAACTCATGTCATTTATTGTTCTTTTTTTTTTTTTTTCCTGTGCCTGTCTAGGTACCTGATGCTGTTTCCAGAAATGGAAGCAAGTATGATCCTTGTTTACAGTGAAGATTATAAGACACAGGGAAAGTGTTATAATGATGAAATATTATCATTAGTGTCTTGCACGAGTGCTTGGTCACTTCAGTTGAGCCTGATGTTTTGCAACCACATGGACTGTAGCAGGCCAGACTCCTCTGTCCATGGGATTCTCCAGGCAAGAATACTGGAGTGGGTTGCCATTTCCTTCTCCAGGATATCTTCCCAACCCAGGGATTGAGCCTGGGTCTCCTGCATTGCAGGTGGATTCTTAACCATCTGAGCCACCAGGGAAGCCCATCATTCATATCTTAGGAGAAGCATCTCCTAACTAATGTAGTCAACAAACATTTATTCACAGATATGTTTGCAGATAATATGTTAGGGTATTACTTAGAGAATAGAGAGATGGTTTAGGATCAGGGTTATCAGGGAAAGCTTCATGGAGAAGGCATTTAAAAGCAGAAAGCATTTGGGGGAGACAAGAGGGAGGAATAAGTGTCCTAAGGAAAGGAGTTTTTGAACACAGTCATTAAGGAGAAGAGCTCATATGTGTGACCAGAATATGGAGTCCGGTCAGTCATCCTTGAGAGATTATGCCACAGTGACAACCTGTAATATCTTAGTGATTACCACTACAAAGGACTATTTCTCACTAAAATTTTGTCTACCATCAGTCACATTTCCATTTCAGGACTAAAGTTGAAGCAGAAGTTTCTATCTGGTCTTCTGGAACGAAAAAAGAGGTAGTGAAAACATCTATGGCTCTTGAAGCCTCTGCTCACATCACTTCCACTCACGTTTCACTAGTCAAAGTGAGTCAGATAATCAGGTGGCCACGCCTGATGTCAATGGGGCAGAAAGTACAGTCCTCCATAGGAAATGGTCTGATATGGAGGGCTCACAATATTTTGAAAAAATGAAATCAGTGACAAGGGAAGAGTTTTTTTTAAGAGACTTATCAAACGTCTCAGGCAACGAGTAAAATTGTTTAGCTGGAGCATTGAGTGAGTCTTGAAGAGCTTGATGAGATAAGATGCCAGCAAGTTGTAGGGGGGTGGGGGGAGAGGCAGGCTGAAAAGTGAAAGGTAATGAAGTTTTGAAGTCCCTGCAGCTGAGTTAGATTTGATGCAAGAGTCTACATGGAGGATGACATGAAAACATGGCTGGGTTCTCTGATCTAAAATTTGCTTTGACTCATATTCAGCAGACTCATTTAACATTTAATGAGTTTATCCTGTGTGCCAGTTGTGGTGCAATGTAGACATTTGCATATGTATATTTAAAATTTTAATCCTCATGACATCTCTCTGAAGTAGATAGTATTATTCCGTATTTTTTTGTAAGTTGAAGAAGTAAGCTCACAGAGGTTAAACGACTTGCTTAAGGATACAAAAGGAGCACATACGAGAGCCATGATGCAAATTGAGGTCTTTTCTTTCTACTGCATCACTGCAGGGCAAAGAAATAAAAATGCCACCTTTCTTTAGTATTGACTTGTTATTCTTTATCTTCTCCTTATACCCAGAGTCTGAAAGCAAGGTTAATATGATACTTTTTCTCCTCAAGCAGAAGTTGTCATTAAAATGCCTTTTATATAACCACTCCTTGAGTAGGACAATTGTATAAGTGAATTAAGAAGAAACAAATCTTTACTTGAGTTTATTTATTATAAAACCCTATGGCAGAAACAGTTACCATTTTCAAGTGTTCATGTGCTGCCCCCTCCCCATATCATGTATTTCCCAACCTTTTCTGTCATTAGACAAGGGGTCATATGGCCAGTTCTGATCAATGGGCTGTGAGCAAATGTGTCATTTTCAGGCTGAGAAAATTTAAGATCCGATATGCATCCTCTGTGGGTTTCCCAGGTGGCGCTAGTGGTAAAGAACCTGCCTGCCAATACGTAGACGTAAGAGACACGAGTTCTATCCCTGGATTGGGAAGACCCCCTGCAAAAGAGCACGGCAACCCACTTCAGTATTCTTGCCTGGAGAATCCCATGGACAGAAGAGCCTGGGGGGCTACAGTCCATAGGGTTGCAAAGAGTCAGACACGACGGAAGCAGCTTAGCACGCATGCATCCTCCGTGTCTCTCTTGCCCTACTGTGCTGTCCTTGGGGGCCAGGTGTTTCAAATACCACAGATAGAAAATAGAGGAAGGCTATTCACACCTCGGAATTTACATGAGCAAAAACACATCTTTATGGTTTTGAGCCGTATGAGTGTTTGTTATTGTTGCATAGTCTAGCCTATCCTGATCAATACAGATTCCCCGGACTTTAAGTGACACAAGGAGGACTTCCCTGGTAGTTTAGTGGTTAAGCATCTGCCTGCCAATGCAGGGGACCTGGGTTCGATCCCTGGTCTGGGAAGATTCCACATGCTGTAGAGCAATTAAACCCATGGGCTGCAACTACTGAAGCCCAAGCTCTAGAGGCCCTGCTTCCTAACAGGAGGAACCATCTTAACGAGAAGCCCATGAAGCACAGCTAGAGAGGAGCCCCCAGTGGCCACAGCTAAAGAAAGACTGCACGCAGCAATGAAGACCCAGTGCAGCCAAAAAATAAAAGTAACACAAGGAAAGGCACTGTATCTGTGTTAATCATTTCCTGGTCCCTACTGCTAAATACAGGGTCTCCCACAAGGTATGTGCTCAATAAAAGTTGACTGAAGGGTGATGAATGAATCCAGAATTGAATATGGTCCTTATGTGCTGTTTAGTTAAGACACCTATGAACTGTTTTTGGAAATGACTTGTTGATCAGTCTTCCCGAAATACCATTGCATCTTGTCACTCCTCAGATTAAGATCTTACAATATTAAGTTAATCAGCTTTAAACCTCCTTCCCCTAACATGCGAGGCCCTCATAAAGTGACCTAGATTCCTATGATTTTACATCTCTAATTTTATATCTCTAATCTATTCTATCATGACTCACTGACATGTGCCCCTAGTCATTTTCCCGTTCTTCCAGGAGTAAATAATGTATGTTCTTGAGGAAATTATTTTAAGTCTCTGAGCTTCATTCTTATAAAAGGGATCTGTAGCACGTATACAAATTTTTTAAATTATGCAAGGTTATGAAAATATCAACATCCAAACTTATTTGTTTCTGTGTGTAAATATTAACAAGATCAACAGATTAGAGGAGTGATATTAAAGAAGTGTTTCTAATTCTGCAATGCATTTGTCAAATTTCTTGTACATGGAATTGTGATCTAGCACATGTGCTCCGTCACTGAGTCGTGTCTCTTGGAGACCCCGTGGACTGTAGCCTGCCAGGCTCCTCTGTCGGTGGGATTTCCCAGGCAAGAATACTGGAGTGGGGTGCCAGTTCCTTCTCCCTGTGGCCTAGGAAACATAGTAAAAGGAACCAGAAAGACACAGTTGTTTTCCTGGCCCAAATCCATTTCCTCTTACTGCTTAACCCCGCCTTTATTTTATGTAGGCCCATTTTCCTCCACTGGCTCGTATTCATTCAGAGTAGATTCTATCATGATGTCCCCAATTTTCATGGCCAGTGATTAGTTTAGTCTTTGGCTGTGATGTATTTCTGTTTGATGAGACGTGCAAAAGAGTGCAGGAGGGCTTGTTAAGAAGAGTTTCTTTGCTCTTAAAAGGAAACAAGAAGATATAATAATTTCTTCTTCTGGACAGTGTCATGTCTGGAAATGTTGTCAACGTGAAGGGAGTCTAGCCTGAGGTCAGAGCTGACATACTGAGATAAGAATGGTAACGCAGAAACATGCAAAGAACACAGATCCTTGACAATGTCATGAGTCACTGAATTAACCAGCCCCGGAGCTCTTTTCCTCCTGATTTCTAGCTATGTGAAATAATACATATTCTATCTTCTGAGTCAATTAAGTTGAAGTCTTCTGTTCCTTGCAACTGAGAGCAGTGAAACCCACTTAATTTGCTATATTGGTTGGTCAGGGCTGCCATATGAAATACCAAAAACTGGGTGTCCTACACAACAGAGGCTGGAAGCACCAGACCAAGGTGTTGGCAGGACCGGTTTCCTCTGAGACCTCTGTCCTTCGCTTGTGGATGGCCACCCTCACGCTGCCTCTTCTCGTGGTCATCTCTCTGTGCTAGAGCCTCTATGCTGTCTCGCTGCATGTCCTAATCTCTTCTTATAAGGACACCAGTCAGGTTGTGTTATGAACACACCCTAAATGCTTTGTTTGAACTTGATCACCTCTTTAAAGGCCCTATCTCCAAAAACAATCACATCCTGAGGTTTTGAGAGTTGGGGTTTCAATACACGAACTTTGCAGAGAGTACAGTTATGAGATTCGCCCAAGCCAAAAGAAAGCTTATTTTAAAACTAGAGAAAAATTCACAGAATCAAAGTACGAGTTATAAAGTTAGACCTCATAGGAACTGGAAAGCCAACAGGGAGCTCTTCTTTTCATCTTCTTTCCTCTTTCTGGTCTCAAACTTCTATTTTTCTTAGCTTGTAGGTTTTGGTTCTTTTCTTTCCCTCTGCCAATCAGCACCCCCACTTTTCTGCTTGTATAAGGCCCATCATGGTTGCCATGTGATGGTGGTCTCAGGTCCCAAGTCACAGGACCTTCCTGTTTGGCTTCTTAGAGCTGACCCAAGCCTCATGCCTTTTTTGAAATTTTTTTTTATTGACACGCAACATTAAGTTTGGACTTCCCTGGTGGCTCAGTGGGTAAAGAATCTGCCTGCAGTGTAGGAGATGCAGGAGAAATGGGTTCAATTCCTGGGTGGGGAAGATCCTCCAGAGGAGGGCATGGCAACCCACTCCAGTATTCTTGCCTGGAGAATCCCATGGACAGAGGAGCCTGGCAGGCTACTGTCTATGGGGTGGCAAAGAGTTGGACATGACTTAGAGACTGAGCATTGTATAAATTTAAGGCGTACAACATAATGATTGTGTGTGTGTGTGAGTGTGCGAATAAAATTGTTGACCCTCAAACAATGTGGGTACTAGGGGTTCCACTGCCTGTACCCCTCCTTCAGTGAAAACTCTGCATACTGCTATCTCTGCCTCACATGCAAAGGAACTGGTAAATGATAAATGACGCACCTGCCTAAGGGCAGAAAGCTGAAACAGTTTGTATAGAAACAGGACTCAAACCCTAGTTCTTTTGCCATCTATCGCGATCTCTAATCAAATGCAAACCTTTCCCCACACTCAGTTAACTTAAAGGTCTGAAAAATGAAATTACACATGCTGTATTTGTTGAAAACAATCTGTGTATAAGTGGACCTATTTGTTCATTGTGTGTAAGTGAACAGCAGTTCAAACCCATGCTGTTCAAGGGTCAGCTGAAAACATGCTGTGAAATGACTATCACAGTATGTTTAGTTAGCATCATTCACCTTGCATAGTTATAATTTTTTCCTTGTGATGAGAACTTTTAAGATCTACTGTCTTATCAATTCTTTACAGGCTCTTCAGATAGAAAATCTGGCCCAGTTTGTTCATCCCTGGTTTAATCTAATGTGGTCAGATACCTGAGGATTGGGTCTTATGGTGTATGACTAAGTTAGTCATAGAGAAGTTCACCAAAGAGAAGATTTGAATGGGAATAAAATATTTGGTAGCTCTAGTGGCACAACAGAAATGTTAATGGGTTTATACTGTAGTTAGGTGGATTTGAAATAGATTGAATATCCTACACAAAGGGTGTTGATTTGTTATTGACAACCTACAGAAACCCTTTAGTAAAGTCCCATTTTATTCTATCCCTGATTCTGATTTTTTTAAAAAAATTTTCCAACATTTTCATAAATAAATTAGGACATAGACATAGCTACTGAATTTTTAGTTGATGAAATGATGGAAACATTAGTTAATATAGTTAGAGACAAAATTCAGACTCAAAATGATCATAAAAGACCTGGGTAGAATGAAGAAGATGAAAGTTATCTCAGACTTATATTTACTTCCTACTTTGGATTTCAAATCTGGAAAAGCAGTGGAATGGAGTTTATAAATTGAGTCTTTATATAAATTTTAGTACTCTACAGATCTATATCTCTCTAAGAAAGAAATTTTTTTCTTTTTTTAATTTAATTGCATGCTAAGGTTAGTTTATAGTAAAGTAATGCTCAAAATTCTCCAAGCCAGGCTTCAGCAATACGTGAACCATGAACTTCCAGATGTTCAAGATGCTTTTAGAAAAGGCAGAGGAACCAGAGATCAAATTGCCAACATCCGCTGGATCATCGAAAAAGCAAGAGAGTTCCAGAGAAACATCTATTTCTGCTTTATTGACTATGCCAAAGCCTTTGACTGTGTGGATCACAATAAAATGTGGAAAATTCTGAAAGAGATAGGAATACCAGACCACCTGACCTGCCTCTCGAGAAACCTATATGCAGCTCAGGAAGCAACAGTTAGAACTGGACATGGAACAACAGACTGGTTCCAAATAAGAAAAGGAGTACGTGAAGGCTGTATATTGTCACCCTGCTTATTTAACTTCTATGCAGAGTACATCATGAGAAACGCTGGGCTGGAAGAAACACAAGCTGGAATCAAGATTGCCGGTAGAAATATCAATAACCTCAGATATGCAGATAACACCACCCTTATGGCAGAAAGTGAAGAGGAACTCAAAAGCCTCTTGATGAAAGTGAAAGAGGACAGTGAAAAAGTTGGCTTAAAGCTCAACATTCAGAAAACGAAGATCATGGCAACTGGTCCCATCACTTCATGGGAAATAGATGGGGAAACAGTGGAAACAGTGTCAGACTTTATTTTGGGGGGCTCCAAAATCACAGCAGATGGTGACTGCAGCCATGAAATTAAAAGACGCCTGCTCCTTGGAAGAAGAGTTATGACCAACCTAGATAGCATACTGAAAGACAGAGACATTACTTTGGCAACAAAGGTCCATCTAGTCAAGGCCATAGTTTTTCCAGTGGTCATGTATGGATGTGAGAGTTGGACTGTGAAGAAGGCTGAGCACCAAAGAATTGATGTTTTTGAACTGTGGTGTTGGAGGAGACTCTTGAGAGTCCCTTGGACTGCAAGGAGATCCAACCAGTCCATTCTGAAGGAGATCAGCCCTGGGTGTTCTTTGGAAGGAATGATGCTAAAGCTGAAACTCCAGTACTTTGGCCACCTCATGCGAAGAGTTGACTCATTGGAAAAGACTCTGATTCTGGGGGGGATTGGGGGCAGGAGGAGAAGGGGACGACAAGAGGATGAGATGGCTGGATGGCATCACTGACTCGATGGACGTAAGTTTGAGTGAACTCCAGGAGTTGGTGATGGACAGGGAGGTCTGGTGTGCTGTGATTCATGGGGTCACAAAGAGTCAGACACGACTGAGCGACTGAACTGAAATGAATTGAAGGTTAGTTTGAGAAAGTCAATGTTTTCCTAGAATTGGAAGATTCCTATAACTTTTGGTCCTTTGTTATCTAGTAGGTAACAAAGCAAATAAGTTTGTGTTCCCATAGGTAACTCACTAACCTGGAAAATCACTGAACTAAGAAATGCCTCTCTCATGTAGCTTAGTAAGGAGAAGCTATTGTAATACAGCAGGAGGCTAACCATAATACAATTTCTCCACATATAACTTGATATTCTGTAAGCTTGTCTCTCCCAAGAAGCAGATAAAGACAAGCTTGCTTTCTAGCTACTTTTTTTATTTCTTTAATTTTTAAAATGACCATATTATTTCCCCTTATATATGAATATATCCTCATCAAAAAGTGAAGTCCAAACTTTACAAAATATGTAGTATACAAAACGAAATAGTGCAAAATGAGCAACCAGCATAAATGGTTGCATGCATTGTGTGTTCAGTCACTCAGTCATGTCCAACTCTTTGCAACACCATGGACTGTAGCCCTCCAGGCTCCTCTGTCCTTGGGATTTTCCTGGCAAAAATACTAGAGTGGGTTGCCATTTCCTTTCCAGAGGATCTTCCCAACCCAAGGATCAAACCCGTGTCTCCTGCGTGGCAGGTGGATTCCTTACCACTGACCCCTGAGGAAGCCCAGTATCAGTGTAAGGATGGACAAATCGACTAAAGGTGGTACTGGGGGTCCAGAAGACCCATGCATACATAGACACTTGTTTTGTGAAAAAGGCAAAACTGCAGAACAGTGAGAAAGGACAGATTTCTCAGAAAATGGTTTTGAAATCCTATGAAAAATCCATATGAAATGAAAACAAAAAAGTGTTTACTCATAATTCACCCCATGCACCCAAAGTGAATTATAGATGTGCATGTGAAAGGTAAAACAGAGTTTCTGGAATACAGTGTAGAAGAATATCTTCATGATCTTGAGATTAGCTAAGATTTCTTTCTTAAAATATTATTTATTTGTTTGACTGCATCAGGTCTTAGTTGAAGCATGCGGGATCTTTCTTTGTGATGCACGGACTCTCTAGTCGTGGCACATGGGCTCCGGGGCACACAGGCTCAGTAGTTGTGGTGCTTGGGCTTCGTTGCCCTGTGGCATGTGGGATCTTAGTTCCCCGACCAAGGATCAAACCCAAGTCCTATGCATTGCAAGGCCGATTCTTAACCACTGGATCACCAGGGAAGTCCCAGCTAAGATTTCTTAACAGAACATAAACCCTATAAAGGAAAAGATCAGATGTTTGAGCTTCTTTAAAATTAAGAACCTTTCTTCAGGAAAAGACATTATTAAGAGAGTGGAACTATACAGTGAGAAAAAAATTGGAATATTGAAAGAAGCATATCCAGAATATACTTTAAAAAAAAAAAAAAAACTCCTTCAAATAGATAAGAAAAATACAGGGGGAAAAAAAAAAAAACAGGCACAAGATTTTAAACACTTATCTTTCGAAGTGGTATCCAAGTAGCCAATAAACACATGGAAAGGTGTTTAACCTTATTAGTCACAGTGAGAATGTAAAGTAAAGCAACAAGGATTTAGCACTGCACATTCACGAGAATAGCTGAAATGAAAAAGATGTTAGTAGTAAACAAGGTAAGGAAATGGAATAACTGGAATTCTCATACTTCTGGTGGGTATTCAGTTCAGTTCAGATAAGATCAGTCGCTCAGTCGTGTCCGAATCCTTGCGACCCCATGAATTGCAGCACACCAGGCTTCCCTGTCCATCACCAACTCCCAAACTCAAACTCACGTCCATCGAGTCAGTGATGCCATCCAGCCATCTATCTCATCCTCTGTTGTCCCCTTCTCCTCCTGCCCCCAATCCTTCCCAGCATCAGAGTCTTTTCCAATGAGTCAGCTCTTCGCATGAGGTGGCCAAAGTACTGGAGTTTCAGCTTTAGCATCATTCCCTCCAAAGAAATCCCAGGGCTGATCTCCTTCAGAATGGACTGGTTGGATCTCCTTGCAGTCCAAGGGACTCTCAAGAGTCTTCTCCAACACCACAGTTCAAAAGCATCAATTCTTAGGCACTCAGCCTTCTTCACAGTCCCACTCTCACATCCATACATGACCACAGGAAAAACCATAGCCTTGACTAGACGGACCTTTGTTGGCAAAGTAATGTCTCTGTTTTTGAATATGCTGTCTAGGTTGGTCATAACTTTCCTTTCAAGGAGTAAACATCTTTTAATTTCATGGCTGCAGTCACCATCTGCAGTGATTCTGGAGCCCAAAAAAATAAAGTCTGACACTGTTTCCACTGTTTCCCCATCTATTTCCCATGAAGTGATGGGACCGGATGCCATGATCTTCATTTTCTGAATGTTGAGCTTTAAGCCAACTTTTTCACTGTCCTCTTTCACTTTCATCAAGAGGCTTTTTAGTTCCTCTTCACTTTCTGCCATAAGGGTAGTGTCATCTACATATCTGAGGTTATTGATATTTCTCCTGGCAATCTTGATTCCAGCTTGTGCTTCTTCCAGTTCAGCATTTCTCATGATGTACTCTGCATATAAGTTAAATAAGCAGGGTGACAATATACAGCCTTCACGTACTCCTTTTCTTATTTGGAACCAGTCTGTTGTTCCATGTCCATTTCTGGTAAAAAACTACTTTTAAAACTCTTTGACTGTGTATATAAAATTGAACATGCAGATACCCTACGGCCCAAAATAAATGCCCAACATAAATGAATACATATGTGTACCAGAAAGATATCCAGGTTGGTATTAGCATGTCTTACATACTGTCTTAATACTATTTGATTTTTCTTTAAAAAAATTTTTTTTTTCAATTTTCTTGTCACACCATGTGGCATGTGGGATCTTAGTTTCCCGACCAGGGACCGAACCCTTATCCCCAATATAGGAAGTGCAGAGTCTTAATGAATGCATCACCGGGGAAGTCCCTGATTTTCCTTTTTAACAAAGAAAGAAGAGGCCTCAAGCTTGGACCATTGCAGACTATATCCTCATATCTCTTCTCGGGGTTCTTTGGAACAATGCCATGGCTCCTATGGAAGTCTGGTAAGACTTATGGACCCTATTATTTATTATTTATATCAAAATAACATCTGTAAATGCCTACAACAAAATGCCTAGCATTAAGAGAAAAAAATATATAGAGTTCTATCCACCATAGAAGGATCATTGTATTTATTTTTATAGTCCCTTTCTACGTATGGAAAGTGATTAATGGTTTCTGTTTACAGTCATGGCATACTGAGTGTGTTTGAAATAAATTTATGTAAAGAGGAGAGATGAATTAGAGAAATATATTAAGTAAATTAGAGTAAGAGTTATGACCCAAACTTCAACAGTGCTGTGTCATAATTGAGCGAAGCATGCTGACTTAGCCCAGAGAGGTGAGTTTAGTGGTGGAAATGTTAGGCCCCACGTCAGGCCAGTGACCACACTAGACCAGGCTTGGAGTTAACCTTACTCATTCATCATTTGGCCAGGATCTATTGGCCGGGCAGTCCCACCCAGTATAGGACACCCCTCCAGGTGTGGGAAGAGGGCAATGAACAAAACAGGCGAATCTTAAGGTGTTTCCATTGCAGGGGAAGGACACAGCAAGCAGGCAAAAACGTTCAATAATAAGATAACTTCAGATGCTGATATTTGCCCTGGAGGGTCACTAGAGGAGTGACTAGGGGAAGGGTGGTGGAGTGAAGGCGGGAGTCTTGTTCAGGCTGAATCAGAGAAACACCAGGCTCCCACTCCAGTAGTGCCTGGGAAAATGTGGAAAGGCAAGCCGGGATTTCTGGGTCATTACCATGACGAAAGGAATAAATGTGTGTTCTCTCTCAGTGGCTCCTCTTGACACCTGGGTAAATGGCTGTTTGCACAGGCACATCACCCAGCCGCTCCCATGAAGGTAAACAGCAGCTTCCTCCCTTTCGTGCTAGCACAGATTGGGGCCCTGGAACACTGTGTACCCAGGGGAATGAGGAGGTAGCCTCCATTCATGTTTTTGTTAATTCATTCAAGTAAGATTGATCGAAAGCCTCCTAAGTACCAGGTTCCATGCTGGATGCCTGGCATACAGTCAGGAGCAAGAAAGAGGACACGGCTCCCCTGATCTCTGTCCACTCCACTTAGAATCCAGACTTGTTCAGTCTAGAAGTGCCTCAGAGTCCCCAGGCCATCTCTCTTGTAGTACAGATGAGAACATCAAAATCTGAAGAAGACGGCTTCCCTTGGTGGTTAAGAATTCGTCTGCCAATGCCAGGGACCCAGGTTCGATCCCTGGTCTGGGAAGATCCCACATGCCTCAGGGCAAATAAGTCTGTGTGTTGCAAGTGCTGAAGTCCATACGCCATAGAGCCTGTGCTCTGCAACAAGAGAAGCCACTGCAGTGAGAAGCCACCCACCACAACTAGAGACTAGCCCCTGCTCACTGCAACTAGAGAAAGCCTGAGTGTAGCGACAAACAGCCAGCACAGCCAAAAATAATTATACAAACCTTAAAAAAAAAAATCCAAAAAGGAGAAATGACTTGTCCAAGATACTGAGTTGAGTCTTTGTAGGTTTCAAGTTAGTCCAGTCTAAAACTCTTTTGTCAAGTCTGTTGCGTTGCCAACTCCTTCTGAGGTTATCTCGGATATCTGAACAGACGCTTCCTGTTAGATTAGTGAGACTCCTTTACCAAATTATCATGACTGAGGGGAAGGAGAAACGAGTGTGCCTCCAAGTGCACAGGAATGCAATCCAGCTCCAAGTCCCCAAGTTACCACGTGGGCTGCCTGCACTGGCTGAATTTCTCTTATGTTTATACACCTTTTCTCCAGGGGATGTGCCCCAGTTTCAGTTTCCCATGCTGAAATTAGCACAGGCTACAGTTAGGACAAGACCACGTTACATTGAACTATAACTTCCATTTTCATAATGCTGTTTATTTTCCATTGTTTCCTTCATATGTTAAATCGGCAGGTGTTTACTGAACACCCACTGTGTGCCAGGCATAAGCCAAGATAGATAATGTGCTCAGTCATGTCTGACTCTTTGCAACCACATGGATTGTAGCCTGCCAGGCTCCTCTGTCCCTGGGATGCTCCAGGCAAGAATACTGGAGTGGGTAGCCATTTCCTCCTCCAGGGGACTTTCCTGACCCAGGGATCGAACCCATGTCTCCTGCATTGCAGGTGGATTCTTTATAGCTGAGCCATTGGGTAAGCCCCAACATAAGCCAAAGATATCCCTGCACTGATTTGACCCTTGTAGTCTAGTCCGAGAGGTAAACATTTGTCAAATAATTACACATATAAATATAAATCTACCACTGTAATAGATGCTTGTGTTATTTCATGGCCTCCAAGAAGCAGATGCTAAGACAGAACTGAACATGAAAAAGATTTATTTGTGTGTAAGGCTAGAGAGGGGGACAGAGAGCCTGGGAGGGCCATTAGACAGTAAAGCAGCTCTGGGAAAGAAAGAGAGGGTTAGTCCCAGGCTGCAGAGTTGTTCTAAGGAAGACTTTGTTGTTCAGTCGCTCAGTCGTGTCCAACTCTTTGCAACCCCATGGACTGCAGCACGTCAGGCTTCCCTGTCCTTCACTATCTCCCAAAGTTTAGGCAAGGCCAAGGCCCGCTCAGAGTCTCAAGTTCTCAAGAATGGACCTGCCTTTGTATTCTTGTTATGCTTAGTCATAGTCTGGGAGTGGCCTGTGGGAAGGGCAGCCTCAGCAGAGAGCTGCTGGTGGGAGATTCAGAGTCAGAAGTTTGAGATGTCACTCAATTACGATCCCCTGGAGAAGGGAAAGGCTGCCCACTCCAGTATTCTGGCCTGGAGAATTCCATGGACTATATAGTCCATGGGGTCGCAAAGAGTCACGACTGAGCAACTTGCACTTTCACTTTCTGTAAGAGAGGATGTGAACAGCCGACTCACTGGAAAAGTCCCTGATGCTGGGAAAGATTGAGAGCAGAAGGAGAAGAGGGCACTAGAAGTTGAGATGACTGGATGACGTCACCAATGAAGTGGACATGAACTTGGGCAAACTTCGGGAGATGGTGAGGGGCAGGGAGTCCTGGCATGCTGCAGTCCATGGGATAACAGAGTCAGATAAGCCTGGGCACCTGAACCATGACAACAGTAAGAGATATATAAGAAGTGCATTTTTGCGACCACCAAAATGCTACAAAGGAGGGAAATATGGTCCTAACAGAGGCTACATTAGAGGAACTTGAGCTGGTGTAGGAGGATGGGGATTCCCTGAGCAAATCATCTTTGTGTGGAGTCAATGAGGTGAAAGTTCAGTGTTGCAGGAAGAAGGGAGAGCAAGTGCAAGGGCCCTTTGGCAGAAAGCGTGAGCTGTTCAAGAAACCAAAAGAAGGCGGCTTAGTGAAGAGTGGAATGTTAGACTGGAGAAGTGGGCATGGCAGGGGAGGCCAAAAAGGTCTTTAAGCAAAGAATTATTTAGAACGTGCATCTCAAACTTATTATGAGAGACATAGTGTAGAAGATGGAGCACTCCGTGTGTGCCCCTGGTTTTCCAGGTGATTTAACTGCAGCATGACTGGTGGGAATAGAACACTGGAGAGACCAGGGCTTTGATGGCACACACTTCTGTTAGGGTCAAAGCGGCAGTTACAAACCGGTGGCCTCCGTGACAAACACAACTTAAGGACGTGTTTACTTTGGCTCAGGCAGTAGTATAAACCTTTAAACCTTTTGTGGCTCCCATTGAAAAATCAGGTCATTCTACACAAAAATCTGAATGAGCAGTCTCTCTTAAAAAAAAAAAAAAATCAGATCTAGCAAAACTAGGCCCACATTCTTGCCTGAAAACAATTGTCGGGAAAAGAATAGAGGCTGTCTTCTGCAGACAGGGCCTATCACATGGCAGTTGATCAATAAACATTTACTGAGTGAGTGAATAAACGAATGAAAATAGAGAGGCATGTAGGTCACCAGGGCCTGTGGTAAAGGAATCCCTCCCTCTCAGCCCAAAGGAGAATGTGATTTAAGATTCAGTCCAGGGAGTGCTGGTAAATGACTAACAACCAACCCTTTGGGAAAAAGAAAAGAGCAACGATTTGTAGTGTTTGCTGGGGTTTGTGCTGTGAATTTTTCCACCATGGCCGATTTCAAGCCACTGACAGGATGTCACTCAATGTGAATTTGAACACGAGCACTGAGATGGCCCAAGCACATCACTTCTGCACGTGAGGCTAGAATTACTGAAATACTGACCTTCTGAGCAGTGCTCTAGAGGCTCGTGCCCATAACAGGTGCTCAACAAATGTTTGTTAAACCAGCAACTGAATAGGTTGAAGCTCATAGATGGAAGATCAGTGGGAACTAGGGCTCAAGAATGGGGAATAAAGACTTGCGGTGCTGACCCCAGGACCATGAGTCATTGGCATGTTGTCATTCTTTTGACCGTTAATCAACCTTTGAGATTTTCAGCTCTCTCATCAGTCAAATGAAGGGGAAGGGTTGGATGATCTCCCTAAATCCTCTTATAATCCCATGATGTAAATTAGTGATTTTCAGCCATTATTAAAAAGCATAATTATCTTTTCAAATAAAATATCACAAATCCGATAAAAGAAGCTATACATCTGCTGGGAGCCCTGATCCTCTAACTAGTTAGTTTCCCCTGAAGTCTCCCATAATGGTCTAGCAGACTAGTGACCTCCAATGAACCCCAGGTCCCTGTATCCACACCCCCAAGATGTTTCTTCTCCTTTAATCGCTGTGAAGCCCATGACCTGGTCCAACCAACAGAAGATTGTGTGCCTGAATACTCAGTTATGTTTGACTCTTTGCAACCCCATGAACTGTAGCCTGCCAGGTTCCTCTGTCCATGGGATTCTCCAGGCAAGAATACTGGAGTGGGTTGCCATTGCCTCCTCCAGGGAACCTTACCAGCCCAGGGATCAAAGCTGTGTCTCCTATGGCTCCTGCATTGGCAGGTGGATTCTTTACCACTGAGCCACCTGGGAAGCCCTATAGAAGACAAAGAGGTAAAGATAAGCCAGTTTCTGGCCTAACTCTAAGAAGGCCTGGAAGATTCCAGAACCCTGTTGCTTAGTTGCTTCAGTCGTGTTTGACTCTGTGCGACCCTATGGACTGTAGCCGCTGGTTCCTCTGTCCATGGGGATTCTCCAGGCAAGAATACTAGAGTGGGTTGCCATGCCCTCCTCCAGGGGATCTTCCCAATCCAGGGATCAAACCCAGGTCTTCTGCCTTCTAGGCAGATTCTTTACCATCTGAGCTACCAGAAAAGCCCAAGGATACTGTAGTTGGCAGCCTATCCCTTCTCCAGGGGATCTTCCTGACCCAGGAATCGAACCGGGCCAGAACCCTGAGCCACTACATAACAGGTCCAGTTACCCTGCTGGGGAGCCCACATAGAGAGGCCATGGAGGGCTCATGGGGAAAGACAGAGGCCTTGAGACTTAATGGAGTGACAGCAAGAGACCCAGCCACCCCGGTGTGCCAACCCCAAGTCCACTTGCCAACTGAACACATTTCTGTGCGTGACCATAGACTGCATCAGCAGAATTCCCCAGCCAAGCCCAGTTCAGATCGCAAAGAAAACAGCTGTTGTTTTAAGGTTTTATTGTTATAGTTTAGATTATGTTAAAGACCCATGATTACCTGAACAGCCATCAATGCAAAACTGATCCATATCATGGAGAACTTCACATTTATTAAAAGGAGAGGGCAGGTATAGGTTTGTTGGTGTGAAACAATCACGAAGATTTACTCTCACCTGAGTTTGGGATTGATATGTACACCCTGCTGTTTAAAATGACTTACCAACAAAGACCTACTGTATAGCACAGGGAACTCTGCTCCATATTATGTAACAACCTAATTGGGGAAAGAATTTGAAAAAAGAATAGATACATGTATATGGACAACTGAATCACTTTGTTGTACAACTGAAACTAACACAATATTGCTAATCAATTGCACTCCAGTATAAAATAAAAAGTTTTAAAAAAAATGATCTACTCTTACATGAGACGGCAATATTCAGAAGAATCTGAAGAGTATAGGATAGGAGTCTACCCGTCCTCTAGGGACACAGGCACGTGTGCCTATGCAAAGATGTGTGTGTTGTATGTGTAGAGTGTATGTGTGACTGTTAAGGCATACAGTATTTCTGGAAAGATATTTGTAACAGAATGATAGACTTAGGTTAGGGAGGGGGCTTACTTTCATTATCTATCATTTTGCACATATTTTTTTTTTACCATGTTCCCATTTATTACCCATTCAAATGACAGAAATAACATTTTGACAAAAACGAAGCAAAAAAAGCAAACTCTACTAACATAATGTTGCAGATGACAAGCTACAATACTATGGTAACAGGCTATTACACTAACCTTGATGATTCAGATCTTTGACTAAATGTTACCCAGAAATGGTATACAGAAATAGAGGAAATAATTAAAAACTCATCTGGTCAACAGATTCCCTTGTCACTCTTTCCATCAGATTGGGAGCCACTCATGAGGAGGGGGCTCTTATCATGGGAAAAGTCTCAAGTTCTCTAGTGCCTTAGGGTCAGTTTTCCAAGAAGCAGATGTAGATTCAGGGATTTTAGAAGTCATTTATTCAGGAGGTAATCCTGAGAAGCACCAAAACAGGAGTAGGGAAATGAAACAAGAAAGGAAAGAAAGTCAATAAGGAACGTGTCAATGGTTGGCATTATGGGTAGCTGGGGTTCAGTCCCCCTGGGGAACTCTGAGAGACAGAGTAGAACTTGCTGAGTTGTCCCACCCAAAGAGGAAGGAATATGAGTTATTGATCCTTTGCTCCTGATGGCATCAATTCTCCCCACTGCAGGCTGAGATGCCCGAGAGGGTGCTGGTGACAGGAAGTCATCCATGAGCAGAGGACATGAGTGCCAAGGGTTTAGAGGGCAGGACACTATGGGCATTTGGCTAACCTGGAGGCAAAGCTTGTGGTAAGAACTTTTGTACCTAAGAAGCAGGGAGGAGAGAGAGCCACACGGGGAAGTGTGTTGCTTGATAAGACGCTGATTGCTTAGTTTTACTGGATCTTTTTTTTAAATTTTATTTTATATGTGTGTGTGTGTGCATGTATATACACACACACACACATATATGGGTCTCCAAAGTGGCGCTAGTGGTAAAGAACCTGCCTGCCAATGCGGAAGACCTGAGATGTGGGTTCGATCCCTGGGTCAGGAAGATCCCCTGGAGGAAGGTATGGCAACCCACTCCAGTATTCTTGCCTGGAGAATCCCATAGACAGAGGAACCTGGCAGGCTACCGTCCATGGGGTCGCACAGAGTCAGACACGACTGAAGTGACTTAGCATGTATGTGTGTGTGTGTGTGTATATATATATATATATATATATATATATATATATATATATATATATATATCTCCAGAAGTTTTAGGGGGATTTTTAGACAGTATTTGAAACCACAACTTCATAGTCACTCTTGTTAAAATTGAAAATTGTACTAAAAACATAAAATGACTTAGGATATTAATGAATAATGTTCAGAAGCATCACTGTCAGCAACTAAGGACCTAGAATATTATTAATAACATACATTATAGTGAGAAAATATTTTTGTGCTGTTCATTTTATTTTTATTTAAAAATAAAAACAGATGTCTTCTTGAAGACCATAGGAAACTCCCTCATCTCAGTCTCATCCATCCGCGAGGAGGAAGGAAGAAGTATGTCTGAGGGATTTCAGTTTCTCTGCACTTCGGGATCAGAGGCGCGAAGGTGCCTAGTAGATGCCCTATAGCAGCTTGCACCTCAGGGGCATGGGCAACCCCTGGGGCAGGACATGAGAAGTGTGGGTCCTCAGCGAGCCATTCCATCTATAATATGGGCAGATGCTGTGGTAATCCAGCTTCATGACTGTGGGAGAAATGCATGCCCACGCTGGGGCCAGGATGGATTTGGGATGGTGCACAAATGTCTCTGGGCCAGGAGGCCATGTGGGAAACTGAACCAAGTGCAGGGGGTATGTCCTAAGACACGTCATCTTAGAGTGCACTGTACCAAATTAGGCTACTATATCAATGAGAAATTTCCTTAGAAGTTGTAAAGGTAGATCCTCAAGACTAGAGACATTATTTCAACATGGCTTCCTGACAGTTATATGGGAGAGATTCTTAAACAATGTCACACGTAGGAAAGAATTATTACTAAGACTCAACATCAGTTCTCCAAGAGCAGATGATACTGTACCCACCAATTTCCATTTTTTATAAAATTACTCCACTGCTAAACATTGTTCTGAGCAAGGCTTCTGATCATGTCACTCGCAATATTCATGGATATGCCAAAACACAGGCAGGATGACTGTGAGGTTAAAAGGGAATTTGTTGCTGATTTCACCCAACCATCCATTCAGTTCAGTTGCTCAGTCATGTCTGACTCTTGGCAACCCCATGGACTGCAGCCTGCCAGGCTTCCCTGTCCATCACCAACTCCCAGAGCTTGCTCAAATTCATGTCCATCGAGTTGGTGATGCCATCCAACCATCTCATCTTCTGACATCCCCTTCTCCTCCTGCCTTCAACTTTCCCACCATCTGTCTTTTCCAATGAGTCAGTTCTTTGCCTCAGGTAGCCAAAGTATCAGTCCTTCCAATAAATATTCAGGACTGATTTCTTGAAATCAGTCAACCAACCATACTTATATTTAACCTGGAGGATATGCTCTGGAAGAATATCTTCAATCTGGAAGACATTCTCTCTAGAGATATGCCATAAGGTTATTGTCTTTACACCTGTTATGTTCAATATTCCTTCTTCGGTGATTCAGATAAAGACATAGCAGGCATACTCACCCAATTTATGGATGGCATATATAAAGGAGGAGTGGTGGTGTGTTTGATGACAGAATAAGGATTTAAATTGTATTGGCAGTTCAGGTTGTTAGGTCAAAACCAACCATATACAATTTAAGTGAAATCGAATCTTGTTTTTAACATCTAAGATGTCAACGATGTAAATACAGGGTCAGAGAGCTAGATTGACAGCAATTGAGTAAGAAAAGATCGGAGGGTTTTAATTAACCCAAAGCTCAATACAATGCAACAACAGAACTGCTTTTTCATTTAATGCAATTTTAAGCAGTAATAAAGTATTATTTTCAGTTGAAGGGCAATGATGATCCTAATAGAATCTGTGAGGGGCATATTACATCTGGAGTATTGTTTGCTCAGTTCTGGGTGAAGGAGTGAGCAATTATATACAGCAGGGATTTGCAATGCATGTCACACAAGAAATGGTTATCAGTGCTGGGGACAAATGAGAACAAAATGATAATATTTTCGGGGAATAATAATGACCTCGATCTATTTGAAGAGCATTCAGGTGTAAAAGGGAGTAAACCTAATCTTTGTTGCTGTCTGTTTTAGTCTGCTATTGCCACATTAATGCTGCGGCTTATTACTACATTTATTTACCTCATAGGTATCTGCAGGAGAACTGGAGTTTGTCTGATCTGATGTAGGCTTGCCTGGGCTTGGCTGCAGGTCCTGATTTGGGTTCAGTTTTGTTCTCTATGTTCCTTTTTCTTTGAGAATCAGTAGGTGCCCTGGGGAATAATTTTTTCATAGTGATGGAAGAAGCACAGAAAGGCACACAAAAATCAGAGCCTCTTCTGGTATCACATCCACCAATTCTCCAGTTGCCCAAATCAAACCATCTCAAAGTCAAGGGTCAAGAAATTACTATGAGGCCATGGGAAGGAAACTGGATGTATTAGTATTACAGAGTAGTAAAACCAATCATTCAACACAACCCACCCCCAGACTAATAGGGCAAAACTAAGTTCAGTGGGCTAAAGAAAATTGATTCTGCTATAATGTAATAAAAATGGAATGATCGTTGAAACTGTCCAATGATAGGTGTAAACTAGCAAAACCCTTGTCCCAGATGAGGTTAGAGTCCAGTGATTCATTTTCTGAGAGCGTCATAAATGGAACTCCGGCATCATTTAGGAATTCAGACACTGAGGCAACTGGTATCTTTCCAACTCTAACATCCTACTATTCTTGATCCTATTCTACCCCACACCCTTCTTTCCAGACTCTGCTGTCCTGAGGCTATTTCTCCCCAAGCCATCTGCTGGGAGGTTTATATATGGCTTTTCTGTGTCCCTGAGAGTTTCACATGAGCATTCCTTATCTTCCCAATTGCTTTGGAAGCATTTCAGTGGCACAGACTGGGTCTTAAACTTCTTTTGCCACTGTCTATAGACTAGCTCAGTGTCAGGCACCAGGTTCTTAGCATGGCATTGAACAACCATCCAGCACCCAGCCTGGCCCCAAGCCATCTTGCCAGCTTCATCTCCTACTTTTCACACACTGTGCTCCAACCAACTTGAGCTACTTGCCCTTCCTTGTACATAGCCTCTGCTTCTCAGGATTTTGCTCACTCAAATACCATTCTCTCTTATCCTCACAGGCACAGATCCTATCATCTCACCCAGGGAAAATAATATGCTATGTTCTCCAAGATATTTTCCCACTGATACTCCATCCATAAAGAAGTTTCTTACTATTCTGAATACCCTAACCTTTTTTTGTGAAACTTAAGGTTTTCATGGGATATAAAAGTGGTTCTCAAGTCTAACCATATTAGGGTGGTTTGAGAGTATATGAAACATTTATATCCAGTTCCCATCCCAAAGTCATCTCATATTATTGACCTGTTAAGAGAAACTCCAAGTAACAGTGGTTTTGGTAAAACATTCATAAAAACAGTTAACTGACACAGCAAGGGTAGTGGAAGTAAGTGGTTTCAGTATTAGCCCAATGCTTTAATAATATCACCAAAAACTTAAACTCTTTATGTCTCTCTGATTTATCATTCAATGAATCAGTAATGTCTTCCCTCATGGTTGCAAGATAGCTGCTGTGGCTCCAGGCATCACACCCTCACACCAGCATACCAAGCAGGAACAAAGCAAGCATGAGAAAAGTGTTCTTCTCACATCCCTTTTACCAGAGAAAGAGAGCCCAGAAGTTTCCTGCAGATATTTCCTTTCCTCTCATTGCTTAGAACTGGGCCACATGCCTATACTGGACCTATTACTGGAAAAAGAGAATATGTTGTACAGATTGCTTTAGGTCAAGCACAATCCATCATTGTGGTTAGAGAGTCCTGAGAAAAATCCAACCTCTGATCTGAAAGTTACAACAGGATAATGGCAAGTAAGAACCGCTTCTATCACAGATGCCCCTGTGGGACAGTAAGCTTGCTGAGGGCAGGACCATGTCCATGAAAGCAGAAGCTTTAGGAGTCATCAGAGATGCTCCATACTCACTTGCTACAAAACTGAACCCTCTCTCCCCAAGCCATTGTCTTGAATGCTATTTTTACCCGATTGTAAGGCAGGCAGTCGTGTGCCCCACTTATTTTGACTTCTGAGAATGTTCATTTCCCTAGGATCTCCAAATATAAGTCAGGTTTTCACTGAGGGCTGCACAGCCCTCGTAGGTGTAGAAAGCATATATATGTGCTAATGATTTTGGTTCCTAGACAAAGGTGTATCCATGAAGGAAGCATGGATTAAGCATAACAAGGCTGTAGGATTTTGTGTGTCCTCTTATCACCTTCCTGCCATGAGGCAGGATGGGGAGTGAATGTGTCAGGCAAACCTGGGATCAAATACAAGCTGCAACATTTACCGCCTACATGACCTTGGGCAAAATATTTAACCTCTCTGAGCCTCAGTGTCCTTGCATGTAAAACATGAATGCTCTCCCAGGGATGCTCAGTGGAGCAACACTGATGAAATCTGCAATAATAGTAACCATCACTATGAGTGTCCATTCCATGGCTGGCCCTCTTCTAGGTATTTTACCTAACTATCATTTTTAATCGTCACTGAAGCACAATGAGATAGGGGCTTGTATTGCTCCTGCAGCTCAGAGAAGTTAAGGAACTTATCCAAAGTCACACAGTTTATGGATGAGGGTTGAACCCAGATATAGGATTTCAAAGGTAGTTCTAGAATGTATCAACTGCTTAGTATTTCTTGATTTCCTTTTCCCTTTTTCTCTAATTATTTGATGTGCTATGTTGCACTGTCTCTTCGGTTGTGTCTGACTCTGACACTGTGGACCATAGCCCACCAGGCTCCTCTGTCCATGGGATTCTCCAGGGGAGAATACTTCAGCAGGTTGCCACGCCCTCCTCCAGGGGATCTTCCTGACTCGGGGATCCAATTCACGTCTCTTGTGTCTCCTGCATTGGCAGGCGGGTTCTTCACCACTAGTGCACCTGGGAAGTCCCTTGCCTTAATTCTGTAATGCATCACTCTCTTTTTTTCTCTGCTTGGTTCTCAGGTAAATATTTAGCATTTTTTAAATGCCTGTGTATTAAATGCCTTGTTAACATACAATTCTTTTAAACTGCCTGCCTGTTTGAATTAGAGGGGGAGTGGATGGAGAGGCAAAGAGAAAGACCTATGAACTCCAATAGCTTTTGTAGCTTTTATTTGCTGTTTTCACTTCAGAATGTCGTGTCCCTCCGTGATGCCCTCCTCTCGCTCACCCTTTTCCTGGAGGATGCTAGTCTGGTTTCACTTCCCTTTGAAAACACCCACGGCTCTGTGTGCCCCGAATCACTTCAGCTGTGTTGCACTGGGCCTCACTAACGCCACCATATCCTTTTCATCAGAAGGTATCCAAAATGGCACAGAAGACTTTTGCACAGGGCCAGAGTCACCGCATTCATCACAGATACCGCGCACTGTTCTATCGAATACACTCCTTTTCTTTTTTCAGGAAGGACTGGTGTCAGCTTTCATCCTGCCTCTTGCGAACCTGGAGCTTCCTTTCCCCTAAGTCTCACGGCTGCTGTTTCCCACCCTCTGCCAGTGTTCATTTCTGCATGACATCAGTGAGCCAGGGTGCCCCTACCCAGGACCGGGACTTGGGTCAATCAACACTTGGCGTTCTCCCCAAGGGCTGCTCCACATAGATTTCAAATAACCTGTTGCTTTCCTGTCTACCGTCTTTCCTCCATAAGTAGAGTGGATGCACCACTCTCTTTGCTGCCTGTGTAGCCTCACCTATCATCGTAACAGAGCCATTCTAATTGTGAGGACACATTCCCATTGTAGGCAGTTTAGCCTGAATCTGTCGTGGCCACAGAACACACTTTCGAAAATTTAAAAGAATAATATAATTAAAAAAAAAACCCAATGTGACCTTTTTCTTGAAATATGAGCATAGCACAAAAACTTAAGAGGAGACAGCCTGAAAATAGGTTAATTGCAGTTTGACTGTATCAAACAAGAGCTCTCGTGGATGGAGCCCATAAGAATGCCAGGCAGTCTCCAAATATGTTCTATACATCATATCATTTAATCTATATCACAACTCTCAGAGGAATATGTTATTAGTACCCCCAGATTCACAGAGAAAATGAAGGCTAAAAAGGGTTCAGTCATTTGCCCAAGACCCCTGGAGAAGAGAATGGCAACCTACTCCAGTATTCTTGCCTGGAGGATCCCGTAGACAGAGGAGCCTGGTGGCTACCGTCCATGGGGTCACAAGGAATCGGACATGACTGAGCGACTAATACGCACACACACAGCTAGTGAGCATCAAAGAGGGGATCTGAACTCAGGCCTTGGCTGATTTCTGAGGCCACGAGCTTAGCTACTGCTATCGAGCATCCCTTGCTTTTCGCTCTGTGCACCAACTTTCCTATGTTTCCGTGTTTGCCTTCTGGTTAATGTTTAGTCTCTCTTTTCTAGTACACCACATCAAGGGTGTGGCATGGCCTTTCTGCTTCCTGAATAAATGTTCGTTACTCAGCTTAAACCAGCCCTACTCCCTTCCAAAGAAACATTAAAAGTGACAGCCCTAAGCTAATTGGAGAATCAGTGCACCATGAGCTATCATGTAGGATTTATTTTTCTTTAATGGCAACAAACCCAAACATTATTTCACCTTCAGACAATCCCAGAGGAACTGGAGGACACCCCCAAAACACCCAGGAAGAGGTCACTGGAAAGGTGGGGATTAAGGAAGACCGCAACACAAGATTATTGGTGGAGAAGAAAGCATTGTGGACAGTTTTTTTTTTTTTTTCCTATTGCAGAATCAGTGTGGTAGAGGGAATGTGGGCTTTGGAATCAGTTCCAGGCCTGCAGGATGATCTTGGGCACTATTCTGAGCATTCTGGGGCCCTCCTCGGCTTCCTTAGTGGTGAAATGGAGCCGGCCATATGCTTGCCTTGAAGCATCTTGTGGATTTATGAGATTTTGTCTATAAAGTACCCAGCACATACCCGGCACATTGCAGATGCTCCCAAAACCGAAGCGATAATTCTTCTGAGTGGAGAAAGAAATGGCAACCCGCTCCAGTATTCTTGCCTGGAGAATCCCATGGACAGAGGAGACTGGCGAGCTACAGTCCATGGAGTCGCCAAGAGTTGGACCCAACTTAGCGACTAAAAAACAATTCCTCTGAGAGACTCAGCTTCGCTCACTCTGAAGTCCCAAGTGATCCCGGGTTCAAACTCAGCCTCGTCTCTAAGCCACTGAGTGAATTTGGGGTTGTTCATCCCATTGCTGACTCACTATCCTGCTCGGAAAGTAGATCTCATCATCCACTCTGCCTTTTATGGATTTTGACAAGGATCACTGAGGAGTCCATGGAGCAATTTGAAAATCTGAAGTACTGTTAGGCCATTCTTTTTTTTACATAGTAAAAAGAAAGGAGGAAAGAGAGAGGGGAAAAGAAGGAAAAATCCAAAACCGATGTTTCCAGATTTGCAAAGATATTAAGAAGAGGTGGCAAGAATACACAGAAGAACTATACAAAAAAGATCTTCACGACCCAGATAATCACGATGGTGTGATCACTCACCTAGAGCCAGACATCCTGGAATGTGAAGTCAAGTGGGCCTTAGGAAACATCATTATGAACAAAGCTAGTGGAGGTGATGCAATTCCAGTTGAGCTATTTCAAATCCTAAAAGATGATGCTGTGAAAGTGCTGCACTCAATATGCCAGCAAATTTGGAAAACTCAGCAGTGGCCACAGGACTGGAAAAGGTCAGTTTTCATTCCAATCCCAAAGAAAGTCAATGCTAAAGAATGCTCAAACTACCGCACAATTGCACTCATCTCACTCACTAGTAAAGTAATGCTCAAAATTCTCCAAGCCAGTCTTCAGCAATATGTGAACTGTGAACTTCCTGATGTTCAAGATGGTTTTAGAAAAGGCAGAGGAACCAGAGATCAAATTGCCAACATCCGCTGGATCATCAAAAAAGCAAGAGAGTTCCAGAAAAACATCTATTTCTGCTTTATTGACTATGCCAAAGCCTTTAACTGTGTGGATCACAAGAAACTGTGGAAAATTCTGAAAGAGATGGGAATACCCGACCACCTGATCTGTCTCTTGAGAAACCTATATGCAGGTCAGGAAGCAACAGTTAGAACTGGACATGGAACAACAGACTGGTTCCAAATAGGAAAAGGAGTTCGTCAAGGCTGTATATTGTCACCCTGTTTATTTAACTTATATGCAGAGTACATCATGAGAAACGCTGGGCTGGATGAAGCACAAGCTGGAATCAAGATTGCCGGGAGAAATATCAATAACCTCAGATATGTAGATGACACCACCCTTATGGCAGAAAGTGAAGAGGAACTAAAGAGCCTCTTGATGAAAGTGAAAGAGGACAGTGAAAAAGTTGGCTTAAAGCTCAACATTCAGAAAATGAAGATCATGGCATCTGGTCCCATCACTTCATGGGAAATAGATGGGGAAACAGTGGAAACAGTGAAAGACTTTATTTTGGGGGGCTCCAAAATCACTGCAGATGGTGATTGCAGCCATGAAATTAAAAGACGCTTACTCCTTGGAAGGAAAGTTATGACCAACCTAGATAGCATATTAAAAAGGAGAGACATTACTTTGCCAGCAAAGGTCCGTCTAGTCAAGGCTATGGTTTTTCCTGTGGTCATGTATGGATGTGAGAGTGGGACTGTGAAGAAAGCTGAGTGCTGAAGAATTGATGCTTTTGAACTGTGGTGTTGGAGAAGACTCTTGAGAGTCCCTTGGACTGCAAGGAGATCCAACCAGTCCATCCTAAAGGAGATCAGTCCTGGGTGTTCATTGGAAGGACTGATGCTGAAGCTGAAACTCCAATACTTTGGCCACCTGATGTGAAGAGCTGACTCATTTGAAAAGACCCTGATGCTGGGAAAGATTGAGGGCAGGAGGAGAAGGGCATGACAGAGGATGAGATGGCTGGATGGCATCACTGACTCAATGGACATGAGTTTGGGTAAACTCTGGGAGATGATGATGGACAGGGAGGCCTGGCATGCTGTGATTCATGGGGTGGCAAAGAGTCGGACATGACTGAGCGACTGAACTGAACTGAACTTAAAGGGAGCAAGATTCATGTTTGGTAGGTTTTGATCGCTTCTTTCCCTGTCCCTTTTGTCCTTTCTTATAAAAGGGCTGGAGGAATGTATTAGGGCTTCCCCCATCCAGAGAGAGGGGGCTTCCTAGGTGACTCAGTGGTAAAAAATCTGCCTGCCAATGCAGGAGACACAGGTTTGATCCCTGTGTTGGTAAGATCCCATGGAGGAGGAAATGGCAACCCACTCCAGTATTCTTGCCTGGAAAATTCTCTGGACAGAGGAGCCTGGTGGGCTATAGTCTATGGGATCACAAAGAGTTGGACATGACTGACTGAGCACACACAAACACACACACACATCCAGAGAGAGAGAAGCACTGACAGATGCACACACATATACCCTTCCAATTATTCTTCAAATTATGCCACCAGAAAACTACCTACTCTGCTTTTATGCCAGTTGAGCTCACTGTCTCAGTTTCCTTACTTACTGAAATGTGTTTAGTGAGAGCTGCCCTGCACACCAGACACATCATCACAGGAGCCTAATGGATCAGGTGATGGGGAAACATTAGATAGTATTCAAATCAAGTTGGAGAGACTTCCTGGTGGGGAAGGAGCACTGGGCCAGGAGTGAGCAAACCTGAGTTAGAACTTGAGTGTTGACAATCAGCAGCTCTGTGACTTTGTGCAAGTTTCTTCCCCTCTCTGGGCTTAGGCTTCCTTATTTTTCAATGAGCAGAGCAGAACCTGGTGGCTGTGCCTCTCTGGAGAACCTATAATCCCCTACCTGTCAGGATACCTTGAAAATGGTGCATCCAGGGCACCTCATTTCTGCCTTATCTAAGATCCATCTCAGGTTATTGCTGGCCTTTTGTTTTCGATCTTTCCTCACATAGTAAAAGCACAGACATGTAAACTCCTTAACTGTGTGCATTTTTCATTGTGTCTGAGGTCCCTTTGGGGTTCTATCTTTCCATAGACTCATATAAACCCAGAAGGTGGTTGTTGCCATTTAGTTGCTCGGTCATGTCTGACTCTCTGCAACCCTGTGGACTATAGCCCAATAGGCTCCTCTGTCCACAAGATTCTCTAGGCAAGAATACTGCAGTGGGTTGCCATTTTCTCCTCCAGGGGAACTTCCCAACCCAGGGTTCGAACCCAGGTCTCCTGCATGCATCTGGTGCATTGGCAGGTGGGTTCTTTACCACTGCCATCAGAGAAGCCCAGAAGGAGGAAACCCAGGAGGGTGGCATAAAACAGAGTGAGTGGGCTCTGGTGGGCTCTGGTGGGGTGTACGTGCCCTTCCAAAAAGAGACAGCAGAACTCAGTGCCAACAGACAGTTGGCACAGATGAGCAGAGGTCCAGGGGGGCCAGATCTGACTTTCCAAGGAATGACAATGATCTTGAATTTTCTTAAGTATGAAATCTACCATTTAAAAATAAATTGTATAAAAATGAAAACATTTAAAAAATAAAACTAGGCATAGGTGTGACTGAGTGAATGAAAGGCACTCAGTCGTGTCTGAGTCTTTGCGACCCCATGGACTACACAGTCCATGGAATTCTCCAGGCCAGAACACTGGAGTGGGGAGCCATTCCCTTCTCCAGGGGAAGCATAGGTAACTGACTCTTTTTTTAAAAAAGGCTCAAAAGTAATTGTAAGTGGCATAAGAAAAATTTTATTGTCTTTTCAACAGTGCTGAAAAACCATAAAGTAGTTCACCTGGCCGGTGCTGCAGATTGTGAGCTGCAATCTAGAGCAGAGGAGGGATGTTTGGCTGGTGGGCAATGGAAGGAATGAGCTGGGACCTCCTACCTCCGATCAGCATCCTTCGTTTTTTGCTAGTTACAACCAGGTCTCCTGATTTCCTGGGTAGGGCTTGCTTGACCACACGGATTTCCTTTTCTGGAAAGGATCCTGCAGAAGCGAGAGGCACACGAAAGAGAAGAGGGTACAAGGAGCCAGTGAAGGAGAGAGAGAGGAAGCCCCTGCTTGGCGCCCCCTAGTGAGGGTCCAGCACGCCCCGCAGAGGAGCCGAGGCGGGTACCCCTTCTTCCCGCATGCTCTACCCCCGCTCGAATGGCCGTGCACCCTGGGCAGGTTTGGCCGTTGTCCCCATGCACGGAGCAGAAAGCACTCAAGTCCACCTTGTGGGGCGTGGCGCTGTGTGGTGTGCTTGGTCTTAAAGACTGACCAAGAGTTTTCAGAAGTGTTGTAGGCGTGGCTCCTGACAGACTTGCGGGGTTGGCTCCATTCTGGGAAGCCTGCCACTGCGCCAGGTGAAGGGGAAGTAGATTGTAAAACACTCTGGGCATTATCACAGGTTATTCAAAAGAAACAGCAACCACCGGCGCTGATTGTGCCACGTTCCTGATAGGAAGCAGAGCTGGGGAGGGGGGGGGTCTTTGATGTTCTTAATGACCCTCTTTTCTGGCCTGACCTTTGACCCACCTGCTTTCTCTGGGTCAAATCAGGGGATGTAACTTGCTTTCTTCCTCTCCTTCATCCCTGGCCCGCTCCCTGCGGTGTGGAGTAGGAGGTGGGGGTGGGAGTGGGGGAGGGGTGGGCCAGGTAGGAAAGTCAGTGTCTTGAAATCACGAGCTTTGGTGTCTGGTGTGCAAGTCTGTCTGAAGCTTGACTCTTCCATTCACCAGGTGCGTGAATTAATCTCTCTGAACATTGCCTGCCTTAACTCCAAAATGGGAATGAGAAAATTAAAACAACGAATGCAAAGCAGGTCCCTTAGGATGAGACATGTGAGATGTTATCAAGTGACAGCTAGAGCTGGAAAGGGCCTTCCCTGGTGGCTCAGATGGTAAAGAATCTGCCAGCAATGCAGGTGAACCGGGTTTGACCCCTGGGTTGGAAAGATCCCTTGAAGAAGAAAATAGCAACCCACTCCAGTATTCTTACTTAGGAAATCCCATGGGGTTGCAAAGAGCTGGACATGACTGAGTGACTAACATTTTCACTTTCATAGCTGGAGAAGTGGTGATCTCTGGAGCTTCTAGACTCCAAATCCAACCAGAAAGCTGGAGAAGCAGTCCAGTGGAGTATCCCCGAGTGTTTGACCACCCTGACAGCACTTTGTGCGTCCGTGCGTGCCAGGTGGCTTCAGGCGTTTCTGACTGTACCTCACAGACTGTAGCCCGCCAGACTCCTCTGTCCGTGGGATTCTCCAGGCAAAAATACTGGAGTGGGTTGACATTCCCTTCTCCAGGGGATCTTCCCGACCCAGGGATCAAACCCACATCTCCTGCAGCTTCTGCATTGGCAGGTGGGTTCTTTACAGTTGAGCCACCAGGGAAACCCTGACAACACTTTAGCGAGTAACTTGAACTCACTGCACTTCCATAGCCTCACCTGAAATGGAGGTAATAATGACCTACCTCAGGGGGCTCTTTTGAGGCTTGATAACACCATGCTGGGATGTGCTTAGCAGTACACCTACTGTGAGTGCCAAATGGATGAGAAATATGATTACCCAGGTGAGCACTATAGAACACAGAAGAGTGCATGAGCTCACCCATGTTATTACAGAGCTAATCATCTAGGGAAAGACAGAATATGTCTCCTGCTACCCATTCATGTCCTTTCAGGAATTCCTTGTGAAATCCCATGGACATAGGAGCCTGGAGGGCTACAGTCCAAAGGGTCCCAAAGAGTCGAACACGACTGAATGACTAAACACACAAGCGTCACGAGCATTGCCTCCCAGGTGACACAGTGGCAAAGAATCTCCCTGCCAATGCAGGAGACACAGGAGACCCAGGTTCAATCCCTGGGTCGGGAAGATCCCCTGGAGCACGAAATGGCAACCACTCCAGTATTCTTGCCTGGAGAATCCCATGGACAGAGGAGCCTCGGGGGCTACAGTCCATTGGGTTGCAAAGAGTGGGTCATGACTGAGCATGCATGCGTTATATTACATCACGTGCATTGCAGGGGCCCACCTTCCAATTGCCAGCCTTTGCATCTCACCTGAGATCCTGCTCTGGCATACAGAGCCTGCTCTGTTCACATGTTCAGCAGAGCCAAAATCCCTGAGAATTAATGCCGCCAAATTCACCCTGCACTGCAGGAAGCCATCCTCAAGAAAGGATTAATGGGAACTGCTGTATAAATTAGGAGTCCCCAATCTCCAGGCCACAAACTGGTACCAGCCCACAGCCTGTTGGGAACCAGGCCACACAGCAGGAGGTGAGCAATGGGTGTATGTGCGAAGCTTCATCTGTCTTTACAGCCGCTCCCCACTGCTTGCATTATTGCCTGAGCTCACCCTCCTGTCAGATCAGCATTAGATTCTCATAGGAGCACAAGCCCTACTGTAAACTGTGCCTGTAAGGGATCTATATTGCACTCTTTTATGAGAATCATCCTGAAACCAACCCTCTGCTTCACCCACTCTCACCCCTGGGATCAATGGAAAAATTGTCTTCTATGAAACCAATCCCTGGTGCCAAAAAGTTTAGGGACAGCTGGTATAGATACTCCCAACCCAGCTTTCTCATGCCTCAGTGAGACAGCTCTGTGTGCATGTTCTGTGTTGGATCCCCAAGTTCCAACAACAGGACTGAGCCCCAGTTGCCCACTGGCTTGATCACATGTCATTTATTGGTTATCTTCCTACCTTGCCCCATTCCCTCCTTCCTCTCCTGGTGTTTACTGGAATCATCTCCAGATAAGTTATGTGCACTTGAATTTTTGTCTTAGTAACCATGTTACAGCAGATACAAACTGAGGAGTCTCACTGAATATCCCAAAGTGCTATGATGTTTGTATATGCTGCAGGTGGCAGGAATCCACGGTTGGGACCTGGAGAGATGATCTTTGCTGTGGTTTTCCCTTGGTCTGAAACTGCTGTAGGCCTGAAGACCTGGTAACTGAGCTCCGCAAATCTACTCTAAGGTCCCTATTTGGGAGCAGGCTCCCTTAGAGATGTCCCCAGAGGCGAGGAGCCATGGCTGGGCTGATGCAAGAAGCTGGGATCATGTCACTAGGCTGGGATCACATCCCAGCTGCAGGCTTCTCAACTCAAACACAGCCTCTGTGGACAAGAGAAAGCACACTTCAGCCAGACAAACTGGAGTTCTCTCTTCGTTCTTTTACTTTAAAAAAAAAAAAAAAAAAACAAGGTAAAATATAAAAATAGTTATGTCTCTGGGCCCTCTTTCTATTAGGGAAAAAAAAGAACAGGAAACCCGGCTGAGAAGAGTCTATTTCATGACAATGCTACTGAAAGATGCATTCCCTGAACAAAAAGGGAGACGTGAGGACTTCCCTGGTGGCCCAGTGGTTCGTGCTGTCGATGCAGAGGGCATGGGTTCCATCCCTGGTCAGGGAACTAAGATCCCACATGCCATGCGGCATGGCCAAAAGATTTTTTAAAAAAAGGAGACAGTGAGGGAAAAAGTTAAAACTCAGTAGAGCTACTTTTCCACTGAGAAACTGGTGTGTAAGCAAGTCAAATTCTAGCTCAATCTTGTGTGAAAAATAAAAACACAGAAGAGAAAAACAAAACAAGATACTCAGAACCAGCACTGACACTCAAGTGTTCACTGGAGAAAATTAATACATTTATGAGACAAATCTACCTTCTGTTTAAAGTTGCCTGATCCAAGTTGTTTAGTCGTATCTGACTCTTTGCAACCCCATGGACTGCAACACACCAGGCTTCCCTGCCCTTACCATCTCCCAGAGCTTGCTCAAACTCATGTCCACTGAGTTGATGATGCCATCCAACCATCTCATACTCTATCACCCACTTCTCCTCCTGCCTGATCCAAAGGCATATGAAGTTTGTAGGAACATGCTCCATCACACTGACAGATCATTTGAAAATCTAACAGGAGACTAGAGTGTGGGTGCCCAGGCCTCAGAAAGAGCAGAGATGAAAGGACAGGCTTTTCTTCAAAGAAATTAGATTTTTGCAAAAAAAAAATCAGGGCCCAGACAGTGTAGAGGAGGACAAAGAACACTCAGAACCCCCTCTGCAGGCTCTTCCAAAACAGTCATTTTCAACCACTCACAGGCGGTTTTCCTCCCAAAGCAAATATTTACAGAGTTGTGAAAGTTCAACATAAGTCACATGGGCATGAGGTTCCCCTACTTGTACCCAAGATCTCGGGCCTGGAATCATTAAGCAGAACCTCATGAGTTTCCACTATGGGACAAGGAAACGCTTGGACCAAAAAGAATTGGTTATGAGAGTGTATTCATAAGGATAAGGGCTGCATCTTTTCAAGAAAGTGTTTGCAGTTCCAAGAAAAGAAAGGATTTTAGACAAAGGTGATGCCAGTGGCTTTTTCCTCATCTGCCAACCTTGGCAGATTCTGCCCTTAAAGAGCTCATGACCGCTTTGCAAATCAATCCATTATGATCATCAGATCAGCAAGAACACAAAGTGTGGAGCTGGCTGTCCCTCTGACCACCTTGAATAATACCTCATTTGGTTGTTTGCGGGAAAGGCCTTCGCTTGCTTTTCCCAAATGTCCCAGGGACGTGAATGGGTCTCAAAATAAAGAGATGCAGCCCAGGTGGGCTGCTGTCCACACTCCCCACTTCTCCCTTTGCCTTCTTCAGTGGCTCTGGAGAACCAGGCAAGACAAGAAAGTGAATGTGGTTGTGGAAGAAGGGAAGAAAGGAAAGAGAAAGAGGAAAGGAGGGAAGAAGGGAGCGGGGGACAGAGAAGGAAGACGGGGGAAAAAAGGAAGAGAAGGAGGAAGGAAAAATTACAGAAAAGGTTGGAGAGGGATGGAGGAAGGAACAGGAAGGAAGGGAATGAAGACAGGAAGGAGGGAGAGAGGTAGAAAGAGAGAAAAGCTTGAGAGAGAGAGACGGAGAGGTAAACAAAGAGATAGAGAGGCAGAGAGAGACAGGGCAGTTCTGCGGCTGTCAGATCCTCACTGGTTTACACCAAGGAGCCAGATAGCCTCTCAGTGAAAAGCTGAGATTAAGCTCACAACATAATTTCCATTATGTTAATGTTGCTTTAAAATATATTGCACAGAGTGCTGCAACAATCAAATTATCAATTATAATGTCTACTCAGAGTAGAAAAGTGTTGCAAACAGAGGGCTGATTACTGCTTCAGTACATCCAATCTGCATACTCATTGTTCAGTACAGGGAAAACAAATTATCTCGTGTTGGCCCCAGTTCAAATTTAATTAAATGAGTGCAAAGCAATTATAATAAAGTACAATAGTGTAGTAATGAAAGGAAAATAACTCATTAACCTATTAATCTTTATTTATGTTCCTCTCAAATAACTATGTAATTTCTTTATCACCGCATCCCATAAGAAAAAGTAGGGTCTCACTGCTTGTGGCCTGGTTAACAGGTTCTATTTGCCAAAGATGCCTTTGCGTGGACAATTCAGACCAACTTTCCTTAGCTTGGGGGCCACCCCTCAACTCTCCTGTCAAGCTCCCCACCCACAGGAACATGTATGTAGCTTAGATCGAACCCTCCCCATCTGCATTTTCCTGACACTTGTCAGTTGCCCAAGGTAAATTTCTCTAGAAGCTGAGATGTGCTTACCGCAGCATCAGGGGAAGAGGCTTCTTACATATCTGCTGTGTAAGGCATTGCAGAGCCAGAGAGAGGACAGGATCCCTCAGGTTGAGAGACAGCCCGGTCCTTTCAGCCTGAGAAGAATCAGAGCTCACACTTTCGCTTGCCGGGAGACAATGGTTTTCACGTGTATGATCTCATGTAAGCCACCTTGAGGTGGTATGGTTATTATTGCCTGCTTTGTCGACAAGCCCTGGAGTTTTATACCCTGTCATGCTTTAAAAAAAATAAAATAAAATTATTTATTGGCTGCTCTGGGTCTTCATCGCTGCAAGCAGGCTTTCTCTAATTGTGGTAAGCAGGGGATAGTCTTTGTTGCATTGCGCGGGCTTCTTCTCATTGCAGTGGTTTCTCTTGTTGCAGAGCCCAGGCTCTAGGGCGCATGGGCTTTAGTAGCTGTGGTGCACCGGTTTAGTTACTCTGCAGCATGTGGAATCTTCCCAGACCAGGGATCAAACCCATGGCCCCTCTGTTAGCAAGAGGATTCTTATCCACTGAACCATCAGAGAAGTCCCCACGACATGAGTTTTGAAATAAGAAAATGTTTTGCCCAAACCTTGAAGTTCACCCACAATGATCCAGGATCCTAAGTTAGAATAACCACCCCTAAATCCTGATTTCTGTACCGTGGGACTTCATTATGTGGTCCAGGGACCGGTATGTTTGGCATCATCTCAGAGCTTGTCAGAAGTACAGAATCTTGAGCCCCACCTTAGACCTAAAGCATCAGAATCTACATCTTACAAGATCCCCTGGTGATTCAGATACAGGGAGAAGTGTGAGAAGCGCTGGCAGGTACTGCTGGATACCACAGTGCCTTTCCTGGAGAGAGGAGCAAATCTCTCATAACAACTATTATGTCCTCTGGTTTGCCCTGTAGACTCTCCCCCCATCTTCACCCAACTCTGTTCCCCAGGAGGCTGATCTTTATGAACCCTATATACCAGCCCCCAGACCCTGCACCTTCCAAGTGGATAGGGCCATATGAGGGCTTGGAAGGCAGGAGGAGATGGTGGTGGGTGTGCCCCATGTCCGTCTGCAGGGTTGCCATGCACTGATTGAATCTCTGCCCAGAAAGTCACAGCTCCTGTCAGGAAGCTGAAATCAGCAAAACAAGCTGAGACTAGGCCAGCCAAGTGTGGTGGCTAGTGTGCAAAATTTAAGGAAGTCCTGACTCTTAAGACCCTTGCCTTGTCCTGGCACTGATGTGCATTTTTTTCTGTCAAGTGTCAGAGAGTAAATACTTTAGGTACTGCAGACCATCCAGTCTCTGATGCAACTATTGAATTACACCTTTGAAATGTGACAGCAACCACAGACAATAGTAAACAAATGAGCTTCTGCGTGAGCTCAGCTGAGTCTGAGTCTTTGCGATCTCACCCACCAGGTGAGAGTCTTTGCAATCTTAGCCCACCAGGCTCCTCTGTCCATGGAATTTTTCAGGCAAGAATACTGGAGTGGGTTGCCATTTCCTTCTCCAGGGGATCTTCCAGACCCAGGGATTGAACTTGCAAACTTCCCAACCCAGGGATCAAACTCACATCTCTTGTGTCTCCTGCATTACAGGTGGATTCTTTCTGCTGAGCCACCAGGGAAGCCCAAAACAAATGGGCTCAACTATGGTTAAATAAAACTTTATTTTCATAAACAGGTAGCAAGTCAGATCTGGACCATGGATCATGTCTCGCATAGAGCCAACCCCTGCTCTACTTGAGACAGTCCCCATGTCTGCTAACTCTAGGGTACGACACTGTCCCTCATAGTTTCCTTTAACCCTGCTCACATCTTTGCAAACAATGCTTTGCTAAGCTTCCCTTGAATTATCCAAATTGAGTGTGCCATCTGTTTCCTGCTAGGACCCTAATTGATGCACTTGGCTTTGCGTTTCTCCAACACAGGCTTTAATTGCAAAGTAACAACAACACCAAAATAAACAACAAAAATGGAGACTATGACCAGTTACCATACAGTGGGGACACAGTGCTTTACATGTATTCATCCACCTCAGAATATGATCGAACATTTCACAAAGTTGCAATATGCTCTTAAAGTTGGCTGGAGCTTAAATAAATAATTTTTTTTTTCGTTGGGGCCTGGAGTCTCAATCCGGCTGCCCTACTTGTCCTCTTCTAATGGAATGGAGGTCTGTTCTAATTAAACAAGAAAACACATCTTTTCACAAGGGGAGAACGGAGGGCATTGTACTCTGTGCTCAAAGAAAGCGTGCTTTAATAAGAATCCTTTTATAATCCCTGCTTTTATTTGTTGCTTCCCAAAGCTTTTGCTGGTAATAAAAGGATTGTAAAGTTGACAAATATAAGCAGGGACAAAGAAGTTTGGGGAGATAATGCCTTGGTGAATGGGAAAGTATTTGAAAGTGTATTGATCCCACAACACGGAGAAGATGATCGTGAAAAGCTGAAGCTGCCATCAGGGTGATATTTCTATTACAAAGTAAAAGTCCCTCCAGGCAGGACCATATATTCCTCATATCATGTAGAGTTATGCTCAGTCATGAGGAGGAAAAAAATAATTCAAACTGGAGTGGAGTGTAGAATTTGGGATCTGAAGATCTGAGCTCACATCTTGGATGCATGGCACTTCTCCTAACCTTCTGTGTTAGTCTATGGAACCAACAAGCTGAGACTCGGCACATGTGCTGCATTCTATTATGAGTACCTTATGGGTGTCTGCTGTCGTTCTGCAATATCACTGTCACCAGCAGCATCCATTACTCCTCTTGGCAAGAGCCAACGATTTTGACTTGAGATTCAATCACTCCCCTACTTAAAGCCTTCCTATTTCTACTGGGGTTTCGTCTGCAGTGCATGGGCGGAACATGTAGTCAAACCTGGGCTAATCAGTGTACTGCATCCTCTGGTCACAAAGACTGATTTAGTGATGGGCACACATGACCCGGTTAGCCAATGAGACTGAAAGCAGTAAGTGATCTGATGGGCTGTTCTTTCCCACTAGACTTGAACATGAGGGCTGGAACTTCTGCAGCCATTGCACCAACATGTGGAGCTGGAGGCTGAAGTCAACAGAATAGAATGATGACATTGTTCAAGTCCCCAGTACAGCTTTGCCTAAAGCTAATCTTAAGGAAATCAATTGGAGAGAAACGGAAGCAAGTTTTTACCCTTCACTGCATCCAAGCCCTTTGGAATGAGTCTATAGATTCTCTCGTTCGGATCCTTGAGAGATGGAAACTATTCTACCCCATAAATATGGACTGGTCCTGTGACTTTTTTGGCCAATGTAGTGACAGCAGAGGTGGTGGTGTGCACTTTCTCTTTCCCTCAGAATCTACCCAGGATGCAGCAAAGCTCGGGATAGCCTACTGCAGGAGGAGAGAGGAGGAAGGGGTGAGCCAAGCATTCCAGTCAACTGCCAGAAACAGTGCTACCAACCCCATCCACAGCGATTACGGATGAATGAGGGAAGTCAGTGGAGACCAGAACCATCCAGCTGAGCCCAGCTTACACTGCTGACCCACAGGTTTTGGACTAAATAAGGAGCTGGGTTTTGTTATTGTTGTTGTTTATTTTTGGCCACACTGCATGGCATGCAGGATATTACTTCCTGACCAGGGATCAAAACCACACTCCTTGCAGTGGGATCATGGAATCTTAACCACTGGATCACCAAAGAAGTCCAAAAGTAGTTGTTTTAACTACTATATGTTGAAGGAATCTCATTATATATTGCTCATCAATAACTAACTCACACCCAGAGCTATACCCCTCAATCTTTCACTTATATGAACCAATAGTCTATCTTTTTTGTTTGAGTCCATTAAGGATTGGGTTTTCTGTCCCTTGAAATGGAAAGAATCCTAATATAATAAATGTGTGCCTTCATTCTCCAGCCAGATAGGGATACTATGCCCATTCTCCAGCCAGATAGAGATCCTATCTGTCTGATATGGAGCCAAGATTTCTCTAACTGGGATCCAAGGGTAAGTGAGTAATCAATAAATTTTAATGGTTGCATAATATTTGGCCAGTTCTCAAATCACATTTGGATATATTTGCTCTTGAATCTCCAAAGTAATCTCTACAGGGGTCAGAGTTTACTCAGCCTAACTCCTCTACAGGAATTTGGAAGATATAATGGGTTTTTTCAACCATCACAATAGGTGAAAACAGGTAAGCTCAAGTGTCTAAGGAACCACACTGAATCATCTTCCTCAAGGGAATCCAGAAAAGTCCAGGGCTCAGTTCCACTCTCCTAGCTATAGAAACCTGAAATTAAGTATCACTTTTTTCTTTTTGTAAAATAAAAGGCACGTACTCTTTTTAGGCAAGAAGCCCAGATCCACCTGCCCTTCCTCTCCTCTAGGCCTTCATCCATTCATTGCTATAACTTGCCACATTATTCCTATAATTTATTTTCTTTTTTTTAAAAAAGAAAGAAGCTAAAGCAGGGACTCCATGGAAATCATACTTCATCCCAGTAAAAGATAAAATCCATTTGATCTATGTCAGAGAGGAATCCAGCAACAAATTCTCACCAAGAGTTGACAAATTGTGAGCATGGGTGTGTGTGTTTGTGTGTGTGTGTGTGTGTGTAAAGAGAAGGGAAGGGAAAAAAAACACTGTTATTTTTATTCTTTAACCAGAGGATAACCAATGAGTTTACATTTTAGGTTCTTAAATGGTTGTTTCTTCTCAAGTCCACAGCCAGTGTTCAGGAGAAAGAAGGCCTTGTTGCAAACTGAAAAGAGAAATGTACGCTATTGACAAAGATAACATCTCTCAGTCCAGAGGTCAGGTGAGGGAATCACTAGCTGACATTCACCCTTTTCTTGAAACTCTCCCAGGCCTCAACAGCTCCTAATCTTTCTTTCCTTCCTTCTCAATCCTCCTTACTTATAGGCTCATCTCTTTTCCCCAAAAGACTCAAAGAAAAGTCCAAGGTAATAAATGCCATTCATGAGAAAAGGAAGATATGGCTTCATCTGGTTGATCTCTTCCAACCTAGATAACTGATGTGAGGTCTGACAATTGCCAGTCATCATGATGTAGTCCAGAACCATTCAAACTTTCCTTCCTCATCAGATTGCAAGTCTGCAGGCTAGCAAAAACACCAGATTGAGAAATTGGATCTCAGTGAGAAGATATTCAGAAGATAAATAAATGAACAGGGTGGAGGTGGGGTAGGTAAACTCTGAGGAGACAGGGAAGCTGGCATGTGATGGAGAACACTGTGTTGAAACTAGTAAACAGAAGAGCAACAGAGTAACAGCAGGAATGCAAATTATGGAGACAAGGTGAGTAGCAGGAAAGAGCTTTGATCGCTCACCCCTTTCTTGTATTATAAAATACAAATTCCATATCATAGTCTTATGACCCTACATGATTGACCCTCCCCCATCTCCTCCCTAATAAGGCTTCCCCTTGTTTCAAGAAAACAATCATTCAGTAAGTATTGAATAAAACAAAATGCCATTTTGAAAACAAATGTGTCCTGATGTAGAGAACAAACATATGGATACCAAGGGGGAAAGAGAGGACGGGATGACTGGGAGATAGGGGTTAACATATATACAATATTGATACTCTTACTGTCTGAGCCACCAGGAAAGCCAATAGATAACTAATGGGAACCTGGGCTTTCTAGGCAGCTCAGTGGTAAAGAATCCATCTGCCAATGCAGGAGATGTGGGTTCAATCCCTTGGTTTGGAAGTTCCCTTGAAGAAGGAAATGGCAATCCATACCAGTATTCTTGCCTGGAGAATCCCATGGACAGAGGAACCTGGTGGGCTACAGCCCATGGGGTCACAAAGAGTCAGACATGACTTAGTGACTAAACAACAAATGAGAACCTACTGTAGAGCCCAGGGAACTCTACTCAGTGCTCTGTGGTGACCTAAATGGGAAGGAAATCCAAAAGCGAGGGAATATATGTACACATGTAGTGCATTCACTTTGCCGTATAGTAGAAACTAACATGGAGAAGGCAATGGCAACCCACTCCAGTGTTCTTGCCTGGAGAATCCCAGGGACGGCGGAGCCTGGTGGGCTGTCGTCTATGGGGTTGCACAGAGTCGGGCACGACTGAAGCAACTTAGCAGCAGCAGCAACTATCGTTGTAAAACAACTATCAATCCGTTAGTTCAGCCGCTCAGTCATGTGTGACTCTTTGCGACCCCGTGGACTGCAGCAGGCCAGGCTTCCTTGTCCATCACCAACTCCTGGAGCTTGCTCAAACTCATGTTGAATATATATTTTAAAAATATATATAGTCCAATAAAATATTTAAAACAACAACAACAACCCAGATGTGTCCTTACTCAGTCTTGGGCATCTGTGCCAGTTGAATCTTCACATCCCACAGGGCTACTGATGGGTGAGGACAGGAGGGGGCAGTGTGAAAAAATGGGACAGAAAACCATCCCTAACCATGGGAGTTAACTTCCCCAGTGTTCCCTGCAGGCTTCAAATATGCTGATCAAGGCATAGTGTGAGGGGCGGGGAAAACCATTTAGAATTGCTGGAGTACCATGATACCCTCAGATGGTAGTTCAGATGGTAAAGAATCTGCCTGCAATGCAGGAGACCCAGGATCTATCCCTGGGTCAGGATGATGCCCTGGAGAAGGGAATGGCTACCCACTGCAGTATTCTTGCCTGGAGAATCCCATGGACAGGGGAGCCTGGTGGGCTACAGTCCATGGGGTTGCAAAGAGTTGGACATGACTGAGCAACTAACACTTTCAATGTTGACAATTAAAAGTGAAATAAAATTAAGTCAATTTTATCATTGTTTCTAATTCTTGACAGAATTAAATTCTTTACATTTAATTCTTTCCTGAACCCTGGGGGCACTGCTCCCAACTTCACCCCTTCCTTACCTTGGCACATCACTTGGTTTTTTCCCTCTGTTCTTGGCTGTGTATGTTTACAGAGAGAACAGTTGTCCTTGAAGTCACCCAGGAGAGCTTGTTCCATGACACCACCCACATCTTCACAAACACACATGTTAGTGAACATGGTAAAGATTAGACTCTTTACCCTGGCCACTGGGCATCCTTGCTCTCAGGCCACTAAAACCTCTGGATAATAGATTTTTTGCCTGCTAACTCTCTCTCCTCATGCCCAGGCAGAAACTCAATCTCTCATTCTAGCCCCACACTGGAGGACAGGAAGAGCTCTGTTTAACCAAGTCCGTGAGCCATGCTAACCAATGACTCATGGCTTCTTCTTCTCCATTAGGGCTACATAGACAAAGATGCAAGTGGGGTCGGGTGTGGGGAAAAGGAGAGCTGGTCTATCCTGGGAATAGGAAAACCATGATGACAAGAGACCTAAGTTTAGTGATGCTTACTTCTCATCTCTGTTATAGCCCTTTCACATCCAGCAAAGTACGGCCATAGGACTAGTGTTGAACAGAGTGACCTGCCATCTTAGCTTCTTGCCGTTGGACACTTTATGCCCCAACCCCAGTAGGGTGTCTTGGTCACAACACGGGTCTACTCTAGGTGCTATCTCCTTCTTAATTCCATTCTTGATCTTTCTTCTTTATCCCCCTTTAAAGAGTTAGTCTCTCAGTTGTGTCCAACTCTTTGCAACCCCATGGACTGTAGCCTGCAAGGCTCCTCTGTCCATGGGATTTTCCAGGCAAGAATACAGGAGTGGGTTGCCATTTGCTACTCCAGGGGATCTTTCTGACCCAAGGATTGAGCCTGCGCCTCTTGCATCTCCTGCATTGGCAGGCAGATTCTTTACCACTGTGCCACATGGAAGGCCCCATTGCAAGGTGAAGTGTGTATCAAATGCTTTCCCCCTGGACTCAGGGCATGGCAGTTTTAGCTTACTTGACAGTTATCATAGATGTAACCATTTTTGTACCGACCCAGTAGATATAACCATGCAACTGGATTCTGGACAAGGACCACTTCCCAGCCTGGCTTGAAAATCTCTCCCTACCCTCTCGTTTCTCTCATCTTCCAGCCTTATGGAGAATGCCAAAGTCCTAGGGGTGACAGGCCACTGGATGGAAAGAACCTGATCCAGAAAGGACTCATGGGACAGAGTTTCCATTCCCACTCCTGCTGACCCACATTGCACAGGTATGTGAATTAGGAATACACTCTCATTCTCTTCTGTTGTGGAAATTAGGGATCTTTGTTACAGTAGCTAGTGCTACTTACACTAGCTATTACACCAACAAAGCCCTGCAGATGTGTTGTAAGAAGACCCACATAAACACAGCTTCTCTGAAGTTTCCCTTTCCCACAATTCAAGTCTCCTGGGCCTTGCAATATGGATTCTGGCTGCTCCATCAACCAATGACTAGAGCTGTTTTCTCCATTGACCATAAAGTCTTCTTTCACTGGGTGCCTCCAAACACATTCATCCCCTGGTGCTACTTTCCTGGCCTACAAGCGAGTGAGGGACAGAAGCTCCCTGGATTTATATGCTCTATTACCTTTATTAGTGAGAACCCCAGGCTGCAGCCATTCATCATCGGCCAGCCCACCAGACACAGTGATTCACTATAGACTTAGAGGTTGAAGTCAATTAGGTATCATCTTAACTGGAGGGAGAGGCGCTTCCATCAAGTGGAGAGAGCTTTATGGCAGAAAGTTGTATTAATGACCCCACTTCAGTGCTTATCAGGAGGAGGTCATATAATCCCTTCCCGGAATTACATGCTGGCCAGTTCAGATAAATAACACAGATCTCCAACCATTCATAATCCAAAATGTTAACAATTAATTTCCGAAATCAATCCTGAAGAGGACTGGAAACCCAAATCCCTAGACCCAGACAGGCCTTGCTCGCTGGATTTCTCATGAGTCAAAATTTAAACCTCAAACTCATAATGAACTGTTGTCAAGACACAGCTGACTTAGGCAATCAAGATAATATTATTCAGCAATAACCTGGGTAAAACATACTCTAAGTGTGAATTAATAAGTCGGCTGACACTAGGTCCCAGATGTTTCCCACTCTGGCAATATGCCCAAAGTGATGATAAGCAGATTTACATACTTAACTAATATGTTTATTTAAAGGAAATTTCCAAATCCAAAATAACATCCAGATTTCTTATTTGGCTGCAGATCAAAAGACATCCTATCAATAAAGACAGAATCCAGGATAAACCTTTTCAACATCTGCTTAAAACCAAACAACAGATTTGAGGGTTTGGGTAAAACTTAATTGCAGACAAATTTTACTGCCTCTTATATAAATATATATCTTCATGTCCCTGGGGTGGTTCTGACCTCATCAATTCCCCTGTTCACAATACACAACATTGTTCTTTTACCGGCATCAACAGCTCTGCCTTTATGGAACATTCCAGTCTCAAGGACGAACAGACTTTCTCCCTCATCAGGAAAGTCGAGCAAAAGTCAGGGGCAGGAGCGAGAGCTCAGAATGTTGTAGAAAAGAAAAACGTGCCCCTCTATCAACCAGGAAATGCTTTGTTACTAAGGAGCGTTTACTTGGTCTCACTCTCCCTTCCTTTCAGAAGAAGGTGGTAGGAATAGTGATCCTCTTTGCATATCAACATTTTCCTTTTTGTTGTTACTGCTGTTGATGATGATGATTCCCCAAAGGTGAGCTTAGTAACTGAACAAAGTGTTACTAGATCAAAGTGTTAATAGATCTCTGAGCCTGTGAGGGATATACCAGAATGGGTGTTGGCCCTGATTGCTCTTATTCTGTAAATGTGAAATAGTTCATCGTCCGTATCAACTGCCTAAAACTGAAACAGAATTGTTGGGCTGAGAAGCTTTTTTACATTCAACCACAGGCCAGGGCTGTAATTGAACTATGAATCTGCTTCAGAAATTCCCTTTGCCTAGGGATCTGTTCAGCATCAGAGCCAGTATCAACTGGTTGACCCTGGCATGGAGGAACTTAGACAGTCAGAAGCAATCCATCTTCGCTCCTGCTCCATTCTCTGAACCGAGTTGTGTTAAAACTCCAGGGTCCAATCACAGCCAAGCCAGAAAGACTAGGTTGGTGAAAGTGACCAAAGAAAAGGAAACCAGAACAGTAATGATATACCATATTCTTTCCCTCTACTGGCAAATATGGGCTTCCCTTATAGCTCAGTCAGTAAAAAATCCACCTGCAGTGCAGGAGACCTGGGTTCAATCCCTGGGTTGGGAAGATCCCCTGGAGAAGGAAATGGCAACCCACTCCAGTATCATTGCCTGGAAAATCTCATGGACAGAGGAGCCTGGTGAGCTGCAGTCCATGGGGTTGCAAGGAGTCAGGCACGACTGAGCGACTAACACTTACTGGCAAATGTATATATAAATACTCCATTGTCATAGTTCAGATTTTCCCAATTAGAGGTGATATGTAGATGAATTACATATGTATGAAATATAGATATTAAAAGTCTTAAAATTTGTCTAACCTTTGACCCAGAAATTCTACTTCTAGAACACATCTTAAGAAAATAATTAGGGGTTTGTGCACAGATTTAACTATGAGAATGTACATCTTTGCTTGTGATAAGGGAAAAAAATATTACGAATGACCAGATGTTAAACAATTGAGACCAGCTAATTAAAGGATGATGCACAATTTATGAAATTATTCAAAATTGAAGTAATGGAATAAAATTTAATGACAGTGAATGATGCTTGCACTCTATCACTGACTGGGGAAAAAGACATTGCTAAAAATAAAAATATGTATTGCCTCTTGCCATTAAAAGTTATGCATGTACAAATATGTAATATGAATATGTCTTAATGACACAGAACAAAATTATGACAGTGATACAATCATGCATAGTTACAGCTTGTTTTTGCCAATTTTTATAAGTGATCTATTGTGTTACTTTTATTACCAAAAACTCTGAACATTTTACAAAGGTTTTCATTTTAAATCAATTATATAAGGGTATAATTTACATATAATAAAATGTACTCATTTTACATATTCATTTCAATGAGTTTTGACAAATATATATCCTTCATTATCACCAACAAATTAAGATACAGAAAAATTAAATTACAGAATTATAATTTAATTTATGGACTTTCCTGTTTGCTCAGATGGTAAAGAATCTGCTTGCAGTGTGGAAGTCCTGGGTTCGATCTCTGGATAGGGTAGACCTCTGAAGAAAGGAATGGTAACCCACTCCAGTATTCTTCTACTATCCTAAAATATTTCTTCATGCCCCTTTGTAGCCAACTCCTTTTCCACCTCTGGCTTCAAAGCAACTTTCTGTCACTGTTACGGGCTGAAATGTGTCCTTCCCTGTTTCCTAGGTGGTGTGGTGGTAAAGAATCCACCTGCCAATGCAGGAGACATGGGTTCAGTCTCTGGGTCAGGAAGATTCTCTGGAGGAGGAAATGGGGGATGCTCAACTCCAAAATTCTTGCCTGAGAAATCCCATGCACAGAGGAGCCTGGCAGGCCACAGTCCATAGCATTGTAAAGAGTCAGACATAACTGAGCGACTGAACATGCACACACAAAATTCATATGCTGAAGTCCTAAGCTTCAGTATCTAAGAATGTGACTGTATTTGGACATAGGGCCTTTGAAGAGGCAGTTAAGGTGTTGTGAGGTCATATGAGTGGACTGGACTGTACTTTAGTATGACTGTTGTTATCATGAGAAGAGGGGATCAGGACCTGGACATACACAGAGGGAAGAGCATGAGGACACGGAAAAGACAGCCAATGATAAGTCAAGGAGAGAGGCCTCAAGGACTTCCCTGGTAGTCCAGTGGTAATGAATCTGCCTTCCAATGCAAGGGATGCAGGTTCAATTCCTGGTGGGGGAACTAAGATCCCACCAGCCTCAAGGAAATGAAGCCCATGTGCTTCAAGTACTGAGCCTGTGCATGGCAACTAGAGAAACATGTGCACCGCAGTGAAGACCCAGCACAACCAAAAATTAAAAAAAAAAAGGAAAGAGGTGTCAGAAGATACCAACCCTGCTGGCACCTTGAACTTGGACTTCCAGTTTCTAGATTCATGAGAAAATAAATTTCATTTTTTTAAGCCACCCATCTCAACAGCCACCGTAGAAAACTAGTACGGTCACTATGATTTCTTCTTAAAGTTTCATATGATGGAACTGTATAGTATATGTGTCAGGTTTCTGCAGCTCAGGTTCAGCCTGGATGGTTTGTGTTTTATTTTTAATAATTAAATTTATTTATTTTTAATTGAAGGAGAATTGCTTTACGATATTGTACTGGCTTCTGCCAAACGCAGCCTGGATGTTTTTGAGATTCATCCCTCTTGTGTGTTATCTGTAGCTCAGTAGGTTATTCAATCAGTTGATGATTCCTTTTTGTTGCTGTGTAGTATTTCATTGGGAGAAGGCAATGGCACCCCACTCCAGTACTGTTGCCTGGAGAATCCTATGGACAGAGGAGCCTGGTGGGCTGCAGTCCATGGGGTCTCGAAGAGTTGGACACGACTGAGCGACTTCACTTTCACTTTTCACTTTCACTTTTCACTTTCCTGCATTGGAGAAGGAAATGGCAACCCACTCCAGTGTTCTTGCCTGGAGAGTCCCAGGGACGGCGGAGCCTGGTGGGCTGCCGTCTATGGGGTCGCACAGAGTCAGACACGACTGAAGCGACTTAGCAGCAGCAGCAGCAGCAGCAGCAGCAGTGTTTCATTGTTTGGCTGTACCACAATTTTGTTTATTCATTCACCAGATAATGGATATTTAGGCTGTCTCTAGTTTGGGGCTATTATGAATAAAGCTACTGTGAACTTCTTGGACAAGTCTTTTTTCAGACAACTGTTTTCATTTGTCTTGGCGAAATATTCATAAGTGGAATAGCTGGATCATCAGGAAAGTGAATGATTAACTTTAAGAAACTGCCAAACTGGTTTCCAAAATGGTTATACCATTTTACAACCCTGCCAGCCATGTATGAAAATTCTGGTTATTCCACATCCTTCCCAAAACTTGGTTTCCCAGTACTATAGCGATTCTAGTGGACTTGTAGTGGTATATCACTTTAACAGTAATTTACATTTCCCTAATGACTAAGAATATGAGCATCTTTTCATGTGCCTATTGGTCATTTGTATATTTTATTTTGTAAGCTGTCTGTTCAAACTTTTTGTCCATTTTTTCTTGGGCAATTTGTCTTTTACTAGGAGTTCTTTATATATTCTAGACACAAGTCTTTGTCAGTTATGTGTATCACAACATTTCCTCCTAGGCTGTGACTTTTCTTTTTTTCTCCCTTTTCACATTTTTTATTTTTTTACACAATTTTAAAGGTCACATTATATGTACAGTTACTACAAAATATTAACTACATTCCCATGTTGTACAATACATCCCTGTAGCCTATCTTATGCCCAGCAGTCTGTACCTTCCACTTCTTCACTCATGTATTGCCTTTCCCCATCCCCTCCACTGGTATCTACTGGCTTATTCTCTATGTCTGTGAGTCTGCTTCTTTTTTGTTGTTGTTATATTTACCAGTTTATTGTAATTTTTAGATTCCACATAACAGTGATTTTATACAGTATTTGCCTTTTTCTTTCTTATTTCACTTTGTGTGATGTCTTCCAAGTCTATCCATGTGGCTGCAAATGGCAAAATTTCACTCTTTTTAAGGCTGAGTAATATTCCATTTTAGGTATATGTATGCCACATCTTTATCCATTTATCTGTTGATAGATACATAGGTTGCTTCCATATCTTGACAATTGTAAACAATGCTTCTATGAACATTGGGGTGTATGTGTCTTTTTGCATTAATGTTTTTGGTTTGGGGGTTATCTATCCAGGAGTGGAATTTCTGGATCATATGGTGGTTCTGTCTTTGTTGGTGTTTTTTGAGAAGCCTCCATTCTGTTTCCCACAGTGGCTGTACCAATTTACGTTGGTGCCAACAATGTCTGAGGGTTCCCTGTCCTCCACATCCTTGCCGACATTTGTTGTTTGTGTTCTTATTGATGATGACTACCCTGACGGGTGTGTGGTGATATCTCATTGTGGTTTTGATTTGTACTTCCCCAACGATTAGCAACATTGAGCATCTTTCCGTGTGCCTGTTGGTCATCTGCATTTCCTCCTTGGAAAAATGTCTGTTCAGTTCTTCTGTGTGGCTTCTCTTTACATTTTCCAAAAATCAGAAGTTTTTAATTTATTTTGCTTTTGAGAAAAAGAAATGATTGGTGGTACCTCATGTGAATTCAAGAGCACCTGCTTTTCAATCTCAGCTGAGCCTCTGGTTTGTTACTTGACTTCTGTCTCCCTCGCCACATGGGCTTTGCCTTGTTAATCCAACCAACTGGCACCTACTCACTCAGTTGTGTCTGACTCTTTGCAACCCCGTGAACTAGTCCATGGGAATTCTCCAGGCCAGAATACTGGAGTGTGTAGCCTTTCCTTTCTCCAGGGGATCTTCCCAACCCAGGGAATGAACTCAGGTCTCCCACTTTGCAGGCAGATTCTTCACCAGCTGAGCCACCAGGGAAGCCCCATGCTGGTGGAAGCTGCAAGCAAAAAAAGCAAAAGAAGTGCCAGGGAAGCCATAACAAAAACAGAAGCAAAGCATAACCCGCCCTGGTGCTTCCTCTGACCTCTAGGAAGGAAAGTGCCATGCCCGCTGAAGTCTTCTAGTACTTCCTGACTTTAAACTGCCAGCCTTTAATTTCAATTTTCAATTTCAATTTTCAATTTCATTTCCTTCATTCACAATTACACAATTTTTTAAAAGGTATGATTTGGTTAGTGCTGCCATGCCGTCCTGCTAAAAGCAGAACAAGAAAACAGAGACCCTTCAAAATTCTATTAGGAAATAGACCTTTCAGGAGATGTAGAATCAGGCTCTCTGAGTGGTAGGGTTAACTCATTTCTCCAGTTCCCTAGAATTACCTGCTTTCTGCTGCCTGCCCCAAATGAAGCCCATGCTCACATATCTCACACAACACAAGGTTTTTAGGGTGCACATTTCCTTAGGTGTCTATCTGCTTCGATCACACAGGAAGCCTCTTGATGGCATGGCCATGTTTTGTCCATCTTTGTATGTGTGACCTGGCACAGAATAAGAGTTTGGCAGATACTGTCCCAACCTCTGAGAGACCTCTTCATGATCTATAGTCTACTTGATAAAAGCTTTCCCTCTAGAGGTGGACTGACCCAGGATCATGCCTCAGCTCTAACTCGTATCCTTGAGTTACTCAACATTCTCAGTCTTTGAGCTAAGGAGAATGATGGTTATTGCAGAAACCACCTCATCAGTTTGTATGAATTAAATAAGTTAACACAAGTTGTGTAACTCAGTGCCTGGTTCATAGTAAGTGCTTTGAAATGATTATTTTTATGCAGTATTTTATGTGAGTCATTTCTTATCAAATTACTCTTACTATTTTCTATAGTGGTAATGGTGATGATGATAAAATAACTATCAGACCAGGTGCCTGATAGGCATTGTATCTTTTAATCTTTACAACACAGATTTGAATCACAGTTATTTCATCACTGTTTTATTTATTTATTTATTTTTTTCTCTCTCTTTTTTTTAAATTTTATTTTATTTTTAAACTTTACATAATTGTATTAGTCACTGTTTTATTTTTTAATTAATTAATTTAAATTTATTTGCATCATTTATTTGCATCACATGGGATCTTTTGTTGCAATGCTTGGGCTCTCTAGTTGTGACCCATGGGATTAGCTGCCCCATGGCATGTGGTATCTTAGTTCCCCAACCAGGGATCAAACCCACGTCCCTTGCAAGGTGGATTCTTAACCACTAGACCACCAGAGAAGTCCCTCATCACTGATATAAAACAGCAATATTATATTTATATTAATATAAAATTTATATTAATTTATATTTATATTAATATAAAATAATAGCTATAATTGAAACAACTGCACAAGGTCACAAATGTAGTCAGTGATGAAACTGGAATCCAGATTCAAGCTTATCAGACTCTTTTAAAACAATCACTCCATCCCTTCATATAAGAAGGTGTTCTCTGATGCAGAAGAGAGGATATACTTGTAGCCAAGGAGGAGAGATTGAGTTATAGACATGAGGTTGTTAGACCACTCAGTTCAGAGCAGGAGACAGCCAGCCTTGAAGACTGCCATTTCTATCATTCCCTCCTTTAGATACCATGTCAATTAAGATTGAGTTCTGTTGCATATTACAGACAATATGAATAACAGTGGCTAAAATATGATAGCATTGTTTTCTCTTATGCAAGAAAAGGACAGAGATGTTTTATCTAAAGCTGGTATGGTGGGATTCAATCAGCAGAACCAGGTTTCTTCTACCTTTCTGCCCCACAGAAGAAGCAGCTGAAAGAAGTGCCCCCTTCCTCATAATTCCTCATATGTTCAGAAACTCCTCGACTCCACCAGGAGAGTATTCCAGCCCCAAGAAGCAGACCAGCCCAGAAACCCTCTATGTCTTGGGGATTTGAATCTCTCCTGCCCACAGAGCGCCATCCTGCTGGCCGAGGAAGACCCTTCTGTCCCCTCCAGTGGCTTGATTAGAGACTGGTGGGAGCCTCAGTGGCAGCCAGCTGATCAAAATTGTACTAGAATAGCTCTGAAAATTAAATGGTCATTGGATATGTTCATTCTATGAACTCATCCTATGAGTTCTCATCTTATGAGATGTATCTCAGCTTTATCTCTCCCCAGGCCACAAAAGCATGTCAGGGACTGGGTATTGAGTCTAGTTTGCTTGCTGAAATAAGAGATTTAAATAGGGCCCAGAGTCTCCTAAAAATAATAGCCCAAATGTCCAGGATACAGTTGAAAACCATCATGTCAAGAACCAGGGAAATCACATGAGAAAATGAATGAGAAGGGACAGTCAACTGACACCAGGACTGAGATGAATCACACGCAGGGTTATCTGCCAAGGACTTTACAGCAGCCATCACAAAAATGTCCCAATCATTAACATGTTCCTCTGAAACAAATGAAAAATATAGAAAATCTCAGCAGAGATAGAAGTTTGTGTGTGTGTGTTTTTTAAAGAACCAAATGGAAATTATAGACTGAAAAATATAATAACAGAAATAGAGTATATCTTCCAGCTGGGTCAGCCTCTTCAAGAAAACCCAGAAGAACAACTCAAAGATTACCACTTAATCTCATTGGCTACTTTCTAGCTACACAGGAGGTTGGGAGATGTAGTCTTTCAGCTGGGCCACCAGGGATAGAGTTTTGTTTATTGGGTAAAAGCAAAGAATAAGTATTGGGATATTAACTACCCATGTCTGCCAATGAAACAAATGGCTCTACAGGGAGATGAGATCAATGCTCTGGGAGTGTATTGGAATATGGACTTATTATAGATAAGATTAAGAGAAATAGTTACCCATTAATGAGGAGGATAAACTTTTAGATCCAGCTGACATGATCCACAGTTACCATGATTCCTAAGAGCCTCCATAAAGACAATTTGATGTGACCTAATATCACTAACACCTCAACAGGTTCACCTTCTCAGGCAAGGCCACTTAATTACCTGATTAATTTGGTCATCTTAATTAACTTGTCCCTATTGTTGATAACCTTGTATTGATTGCTCTGCTGTTAGTAATTAGAAAAGTGGTAGAGATCTAAATGGAGAAGCCACAAGAAGGAAAAACAGAGCATGCATTCCTGTCTCCCAGGAATCCACCCTCCAGTCTTTGAGCTCAATGCTTTTGCTTCTCCTTCTGGGCTAATACATTACAGATGCAAATCATTTCTAGGCTGATAATTTCAATTTGCTCCATATTCCTTCTTAGAAGATCTGCCTTTTCATTGGTATTTTCTCAAAGATTCTGCTTCCATATGCCAACATGGTCCTACCCCTCAACCACAGCTGATTGGACAATGGATAAACGTATAACCTAAGGTGAACCAATCATGTTCCGTTTTTTTCAGATTTTTTTGGAACATGAAGAAACAGTATCAGGTAATTTTGGGTGTTGAAACTGTAGGATTATGTAGACTTGGAGGGTGGCCAGGGCAGCCATTTTTTTGTAGCAGCCATCTTTTTTTTTTTTTTTAACTGAAGTATAGTTGATTTGGGCTTCACAGGTGGCATCGGAGAAGGCAATGGCACCCCACTCCAGTACTCTTGCCTGGAAAATCCCATGCATGGAGGAGCCTGGTGGGCTGCAGTCCATGGGGTCGCCAAGAGTTGGACACAACTGAGTGACTTCACTTTCACTTTTTCACTTTCATGCATTGGAGAAGGAAATGGCAACCCACTCCAGTGTTCTTGCCTGGAGAATCCCAGGGACGGGGGAGCCTGGTGGGCTGCCGTCTATGGGGTCACACAGAGTCGGACATGACTGAAATGACTTAGCAGCAGCATTGAATCATTATGTTATACACCTTGTGTGTGTGTGTCTGTGTGTGTGTGTGTGTGTTAGTTGCTCAGTTGTCTCTGACTCTTTGCTGCTGCTGCTGCTGCTAAGTCGCTTCAGTCGTGACTCTTTGAGACCCCATCAGGTATAGCCTGCCAGGCTCCTCTGTCCATGGAATTCTCCAGGCAAAAGTACTGGAGTGAGTAGCCATTCCTTTCTCCAGAGGATCTTCCCAATCCAGGAATCAAACTGGGGTCTTCTGCATTTCAGGCAGATTCTTTACAGTCTGAGCCACCAGCAAAGCCATTATAGGCCTTGTTGCTGCTGCTGCTAAGTCACTTCAGTCGTGTCCGACTCTGTGCGACCCCAGAGACGGCAGCCCACCAGACTTCCCCGCCCCTGGGATTCTCCTTAAATGAACACAATTCTATTATGCTCATTGTATCTCAATAAAACTGGGGTAAATGTATAAACTGATGCACTGCTCCACAATCAGGACCCGTGTTGCATTTCTTTTCCACCAAGGAAATCAGAGCTCTTCCTGCCATGAACATGTCACCACCGACATTTCACCACTGGCTTTAGTCCTCTGAAACCCCCTCATTCTCAGACCTCACCCAGATTCCCAGAACTCTATTGCCTCTCAGAAGTAATGAGAGTCAACACTGGCTGCCAGTTGTTTTGGCTTGGGGCCACGGCCTGGCAGTGCTGGAAATGAGGTGATGATCTCCTATCTAATTTGATTGAATCGAGTGTTCCAGTAAGACTAGTGATGCTTTCCTTGCTTCGGGGTCCATCCTTATGAACAATGCCGCCGCCTTTTCATAGAAGGCTCCAAATGTGGGCTTGTAAAGAAAATCTTTATAAATGCTTCTTGGTGTCTCAGGGATCACCCAACACAGTTACACATGGGGCTACGCTGGGAAAGACTAAATGAAGCCTAATTTACCCTCCACATACGCCTTTTATTATTGTAGCATCATATTTGAAAAAAAAATGTGTTTCTCCAAACTTTGTTTATTAATTTAGAATATAATGGAAGTGAGAGAGCCAACAAAAATTAAAAGCAGCTTAATCAGGAAGACAGAGTCATGACCATCTGGAGTCCCATGTTTCCAACCCTGTCGTCTATAGAGTCTTCTAAGCCCTGCCTGAGTTTGTACAAGTCACACAAACAAGAACAGCTCCAAACTTCGTTGAGAAGAATAAGGACCTCATTACAAAGAAGGAACAATGCAAGGGAAAGCATGCGCTTCTTACAACTCTTGGATGGCTACCCAGTGCTTAGGGTTTTTACCATTCCTAACAGAGCAGCCTTCTGGAAGCTCAGGTCTAGAAGTCTGTGGAGTCCCATCAAAGCCTTAAATTTGCACATAAGACACTAGAGCAACCCTTTTTCTTCTCTTTTACCTGAGCCTGACCTAATCCTCATGAATACACAAAGTTCTCTGTTGACAAACACATGTCTACAGCATCATTTAAATGGCAGCATGGACTGTTATGTGAAAATTTTATAAACCTTAATTATGTTGAATCGGTTTGTGGTGCTTTTCCAGCCTACTGTACCTCCTAATTTTCTGTATATTCATTCTATTAATTTTTGGGAGCTTGATATTGAAACTCCAACTAAAAATCCCAATTTATCTACTTAAAAAATAATTGTAATATATAGTGGAGCCATACGTAACTTTGTTCTGTATTTTCCAAGTCTACTATAAATGTGTTATCATACTTACATAATTTAAAAAGCTAAAAAAGGGGAAAGAATAAATGGCAGCATGGTATTCCAGAAAAGACCACAATTTACTGTTGTAGAATGGTTAAGCTATTTCTGATATTTTTCTATCTTAAATGAATCATCAGTGAACATCCTAGTAGTTAAACATCCATGCTGCTGCTGCTGCTGCTAAATCGCTTCAGTTGTGTCCGACTCTGTGTGACCCTATAGACGGCAGCCCACCAGGCTCCTCCGTCCCTGAGATTCTCCAGGCAAGAACACTGGAGTGGGTTGCCATTTCCTTCTCCAACGCATGAAAGTGAAAAGTGAAAGTGAAGTCGATCAGTCGTGTCCGACTTAGCGACCCCATGGACTGCAGCCTACCAGGCTCCTCCGTCCATGGGATTTTCCAGGCAAGAGTACTGGAGTGGGGTGCCATTGCCTTCTCCAAATATCCATGATATATCCTCTAATCTCTCCTAAGGGTAAACTGAATAAGTTTATGTACACCAGTTTACTTGGGTACTATTTTTGTAGCCAGTTTTGTACCTGGATACAATAGGCACAAACTATTGAACATATTTAAAATTTTTGAAGCTTATTGCCAACATTCTTCTCCAGAGAGGTAATATCAAATTATGCTTCTACAAAATTTGCAAGAAGTTGTATGTTTATTGACTCAACACGCTGATGATGATTATTTATCTTTTTTTTGATGTGGACCATTTTTTTAATGAATTTTTAAATTTTTATTGAATTTGTTATAATATTGCTTCTGTCTTATGTTTGGGGTTTTTCTGGCCATGGGGCATGTGAAGTCTTAGCTCCTCAACCAGGGATCAGACCTGCACCCCCTGCATTGAAAGGTGAAGTCTTAACCACTGGATCACCAGTGACATCCCTGTTTTTTATTTTGTTGACAGTTTGATTTATTCTGGGCTCTTGCAACCAGAGTCAAGGTGGTGCATTGTCTCTTAGTCAAATAATAACTTTCCCTCCCCGTCACCACCACCAACACTACTTATTTCTTTGCACTTGGGATACCTGCGCCCCTTATACTTGTACCATGTTTTCTTGATTTGGGGGAAAGAGGAAATTTGTAGCGATTCATTCATTCATTGAACATAACTGAGCACGTGGATTGTAGCAGCATTGTGGTAGGTGCTGACGATATAGTGATGAATGAGACTGACAAGACGCCTATCTTCAGGGAGCAGATGGCCCCTGCTACCAACATAGCAGACTGCCCGGGGCTCACAATCTGCTTCCATCTCAGCACACTAGAAGCAGGACCCATCATTCCCAATCCTCCTCTCTCTCTCTCCCGTGGTACTCACTCATCAGCCTTGGAGAGCTTCACAGACATCTTCTCATCTTCTTAATCCTGCTGGTCATAATTGGAGACAGTCACCATGACAACACTACCATGGGCAACTCGTGAGTAATTCACATATTAGACATATCAGAGTGGTCCAAATTTGCTGAAGAGGAAACTCAATCTTGATCTCTTAAAAGGTTAAGTTTTCCTGAGTGCGGTCTCTCAAATGTAGGTGGTATTCTCTGTGACATCCAAGTGAGTTTAACCACATGAAAAAGCCATAGATCCCACCACCCTTCAATTTTGGAGCATCTAACCAGCCCAAAGAGGTCAGAGTCTTGGAATATTCCAGGAATCACTGGAATTCCAAATCTTAAGGAATTCCAAATCTTTAGGATCTTAGAATCCCAAAGATCCTAAAGAGGAGCACAACACGTCACCTATTTAGGAATCTCTCCACCTCTCACATTCCCTCATCTTCTAGCTCCTTAGCTTTCTAGGATAGATACATAGGGTACAGGACCTAGGAGCTGTAACCCTTTCCCAGATACAGCCAGAGTCAGACACAGGTTTTGGGACTTCAGAGAAGTATGCTAAGTGAAACAAGCATAGTGGTTCAGTGGTTAAGACTTCGCCTTCCAATGCAAGGGTTGTGGGTTCGATCCCTGGTTAGAAAGTTAAGATTCCATAAATATTAAAAAAAAAAAAAGCCAAAAACATAAAAATAGAAGCAATATTGTAACAAATTGAATAAAGACTTTAAAAATGATCTACTTCAAAAAAAATCTTAAAAACAATTGTCAGAGGAAGCCAAATACTGATATCACTTATATGTGAAATCTAAAAAATACAACAAAGTAGTGGGTATAACAACAAAAAAAGAAACAGACTCACAGATATAGAGAACAAAGTAGGGGGTACCAGTGTGGGGGAGGGGCAGTACAGGGAGAGAGGGGTGGGAGACACAAACTGTTAGGTGCAAGATAGGCTTAAGGATGTATGGTACAACATATGGAATATTTTGTAATGACTGAAAATGGAAAGAAAATTGTATAAAAGTTGTATAAAAATTGTATAGAAGTTTTTAGAACTTAAAAAAAGAGAGAGAGATGGGGACTTCCCTGGTGATCCAGTGGTTAAGACTCCATGCTTCCAATGCAAGGGGCACAGGTTCCATCCTTGGTCAAGGAACTAAAATCCCACATGCCCTGCTGCATGGCCAAGAAAACAAAAAAATATATGTCTAAATGTTTTGATTTGAAGGATGGTGATCTGAGAATATATGCTTCCCTGGTAGCTCAGACAGTAAAGAATCTGCCTGCAATGAAGGAGACCTGGGTCCGATCCCTGGGTTGGGAAGATCCCCTGGAGAAGGGAATGGCAACCTACTCCAACATTCTTGCCTAGAGAATTCTGTGAACAGAGAGCCTGGCTGGCTACAGTCTATGGAGTCACAAAGAGTTGGACCCAACTAAGCAACTGAGCCGTCTGACAACGGCTCCAAACAAACCAAGATCTCACTGGATCCTTGACTAGATTCTCAGTAAGGTCACATGTCTGACTCCTGCACATTTTTTCAGAAAACTATCGTGTATATTTCTGGAGCATTACAAGTCCAAGAAGATGGCGTGTGTCAGTCTGCATGTGTGTGTTTATACACATTAGCACGTGTCCCGTGGAAGGGGATGTTCTCTGAAAGCCACCCAGCAAACAGATGAATGGGCCTGACCATCAGTGTGATGTGCTTACAAGTCTCCTCCCTTTCACTTCTTTCCACAGGAGCAAAAGATCCAAAGTAATTGAGTTCCACACCTTTCATTGTGTGTTTATTTGTTTGTTTTGGTCTGTTCCCTGATGGAAGATAAGCTTGATGGGAGCAGGGATCTTGTCTATCCTGCGTGCCAGTACTCCCGATGCCTAGAATGGTGCTCAGCATATAGAAGGTGCTAAAAAGTTAATGTAAACAAATACATCATCACATTTCATTCACACAATCATGCTGTGAGGGAACCTCTGTTATCCATTCAGTCATTCAACAGTTTTGCTTGAGTGTCTACTCTGTGCCTGACATCATGCCAGACACAAGCCATAGTTCATCAACTTTTTCTGCCCTGCCAGGTACCCTACTGGGGCTTACATGCAGGTTGCACAGATCGTTGGCATGTTTTCTGTCCTTTCCAATCCATTTTGGAACAAGGGAGGGGGATAAAGACATTTGATGTATTACTGATGATGTGAATGAATTTAGTCCTCCCTAAACATACTTTCCCAGTGTCTCATCGGTAAAGAATCTGCCTGCCAATGCAGGAGACACAGGTTCGTTCCCTTGATTGGGAAGATCCCCTGGAGTAAGGAAATGGCAACCCACTCCAGTATTGTTGCCTGGAAAATCCCATGGACAAAGGAGCCTGGTGGGCTACAGCCCATGGAGTTGCAAGAGTCAGACACAACTTACGGACTGAGCAGGCAGGCAGGCAAAACCTATACACACTCACACATATGAGATTTAGTGGAAGGCATGTGGTTCTAACTACTCTACATGTATGTTCCCTTGTGTTCCCAGGCAGGCAGACAGGCAGGATCCCATCCAACTCATAGTATGTCTCAATGTCACCATCTCTCCACCTTCCCCAATAGTCTCAGCTTACATGGAGCCTTGTACTCCAGAGAACAAACATGTCTCATCCTGAGCTGGGCTTTCCAAAGGGGGCTATACCTTCAGCCAGGTACAGGTGAGAAAGTCGGAAACATGCTTGGGGGGCTCTCAGTATTCTTAAGGGGAGGTGAGGAGTAGGGTCCCCAGAGGGTGATCTGTCTCCCGCAGCCAGATCGTGCGTAGTCAACACCTACGTTTCAGGGAGCTGTCTTTGGGTCTTGGGTTCAGGCACGCTGCCGTTTCAACAGATGGACGTGAAGGGAGACAGCCAACAGATAATGTGTGAGCAACAAATGTGTTTGTCAAGGGCAGTTTCCCCAGGCAGGAGCATCGAAGCAGGCTCATCCTGAGTCTCCACACCTGGGCTCCCCTTCTGTTTAAAACTCTGACAGAGGCTGATGTCCCAAATACCAGGGAGGGCCCCTCACAACTGCTATCTAATTTCTGCAAGAATGAGGAAGGAATGGCTCCCAGGAGCATGAGGGAAGGATGCCCCCAGTGGGTAAAGTGATGCCAACTCCTATTCCCAATGAAGGCAACAGGAGGGAGCAAGGTCTGACACAAAGAAGACCCCCCATGAGTTTGTCTATGTGCCCCCTCTTACAGCTGAGAAGTAAAACCCGTTTTTGCCACTCATGTAGTCATGATGAGTTTGGAGGAAGAATAAGAAATGTGTAAAACATTGGCAACTGCCCTAGAATCTTCTCCCTGGGAAATAAGAAGCTCTATCTTCACAAGGTATAAATTATGGAAATCATGACTAGGGTCCAGCGATAAGAAATACACCACTCATATGCAGACATTGCCTTATCTCCATGGGAGACCCCATAAATTGATTACAATGTATTTAATATTTTCTCATGATTCCAAGGTAGGGCTTCAGATCTTTTAAAATGTATTCTCTGGTACATTCACAGGGGGGAAATACAAAAGTATGTACTTGAGAAATGTCCCTCCCACCCCTGGTCCCCAGCCACCCAGTTCCCTTCCCCAGACTCAGACCAAGGTGCTCAGACTTAGAATCTTGTATGAGACTATATTCGAGGCAACCAATAGCTTTGAAAGGAAGGGGATCAGGAGATGAGACTGATTTCCCATTTAGAATCTAGTCTTTCAATCTCAGAAAAGTGGCCCAGCTACATTTTTCTAGTTCTAGTCTCTGTCACCCAGTGGTCATCTGGAACAGAAATGACTTGGCTCTGATTAGATTAGATTCATGATAACAGCTTTAGTTGGGCATCTCTGTGCCCACAACACCCTGAGGAAAGTCTGGATTTCCCAGAGGCTGAGATCCACTGAGCAGGAGCATTACTTCTGGGCAAGTCTTTGCCAACTAGATCGCCTCATGGACTATCTGAGTCCTTCTCTTGGGGATGAGGGTCAGCTGCCAAGCTGGAACATTTCACTGGGCTTTGGGGTTTTTCAGTTGTTGTTGTTGGGTTTGGTTTTGACTATGCAGCGTGTGGGATCTTAGCTCGCTGACTAAGGATCGAACCCATGCCCTTTGCATTGGAAGCTCCGAGTCTTAACCACTAGACAGCCAGGGTAGTCTCCCTGGGCGTTGGATGTCGACAAAGTCTTGAGAAAGCAAGGGACAAAAGAGCAAGCACGAGCTTTTCTCCCCATTCTGGTATCTCTTAGTTGTGTGACATTGGGAATGATACTTCTCACTTCTGCTGTAAGATGAGGGGGTTGCCTGTTGAAGAGAAGAAGCGGAGTGGTTGCATCCATGGACCTTAGAGGCAGGGCTTCTAAGCGAGAATCTTGTCTCTAGGGCTCACCAGTCTCGTGACCCTGTATGAGACACATAAGCTCTCATAAGCTTCATGTTCCCCTAAGTAAAGGGAGGATCACAGTACCTCCCTCCTGGGGTTACTGCAAGAATTAAATGGGCTCCCAATCCACTTAAACTGTGTCATAATACCTAACACATGGTACGCACTCAATAAATGTTCACTGTTCTTATTTTATGATGACTTTCAAAGGTGGCAACGGATAGTAAAGGGAATAGACTGAGGAATTAACTACCTATTTTTATGCCAAAATGACCGATGACAACCAGTCACTAAGTTATTTGAAACTTCTCAATTTGCTCTAATTGTGGTAATGTTAATTTTAAATCAATGATTCAGTTTAGAGGTGTGGGTGACGGTAAGCTGCTTCCACCAAAATAAAGTTTCAAAATCACTTGGGTTAAAAGACAAATAAGAAAAGGTCCATAGGGAAGCCAGGCATTCTTACATGCTGAAGATGGAGTCAAGGTTTCTGCCCTTTGTAGGCAAAATATGGGAGACCTATCTGGTGGTAGGAGGGTTTGACCCCCGTGTTATCAAAGTAGCATTAGAACTTCATTAAGAAATTTTCCCAAGAAGTGCCATCAGTGTCTCTGCTCTGCGTTGAAATGTGTCCCCCCAAAAGAGACATTGAAGTCCTTACTCTCAGTACCTGTGACTATGACCTTATTTGGAAATGGGGTACATAAAATCAGGTTAGGATGAGGTCGTACTGAACTTGGCCCCTCATCCAATATAACTTGTGTCCTTATAGGAAGAAAAAAGACACAAACACACAGGGAAAATGTTATGTGCTCATGGAGGCAGAGAGCAGAGTGATGTATCTTCAATCCAAGGAATGCCAAGGACTGCAGGCAAATATCAGAAATTAAGAGAAAGACTAAGGCATATTTTCACTTAGATTCTTCAGTGAGAGCATGGCCCTGCCAACACCTTGCTTTCAGACTTTGGCCCCCAGAACTGTGGAGAGAATACATTTTTCTTGTTTGAAGTCATCCAAGTTTGTGGTATTTTGTTATAGCAGCCTAGGGAAACTAATATAGTCTGACTATGATCAAGTGGAGGTTTGGGGAGAAAAATCATGGAAGAATGAAGAGATTCAGTCTTCGGAACCACATGTAACTATTCTCATTTGCACATATTTAGGTAATTATGCATGAAAGGACTTATATATATTTTTAATTGGAGTATAATTGCTTTACAATGTTGTGTTAGTTTCTGCTGTACAATGAAGCAAAATCAGCTATATGTATACATATATCCCCTTGCTCTTAGGCCTCCATCCCATCTCACTGCCATCCCGCCTCTCTCGGTCATCAACAGAGCACCAAGCTGAGCTCCCTGTATTATACAGCAGCTTTCCACTAGCTAACCATTTTACACATATAGTGTATATATGTCAATCCCAATCTCCCCGTTCATCCCACCCCCTCTTCCCCAACTGTGTCCACATGTCCATTGTCCCACTAACCTCACTCCCATTTCAGGGTCCATCTCTCTGTCCTCACACTGGAAAGCTTTGTCCCAGATCTTACCATATAATCTCTCTTCTTGCACTCAGCTTGACTTCCTCAGAGAGACCTTCATGGACCATCCTCACCACAGTAGCCCAAGCCTCCCAGTATTCTTTATCCTTTTTTCCTGTTGAGTCATTCCAGAACACAATACTGTATGCAGTTCTTTGCCTGTTTGGCTTGCCCCACTCCTCTGTGGCAGGATGTGACTATTACAAGAGAGGGAACATATAGTCTTGGGCCCCACTCTCTGCAGCATCCAGAAGAGAACCCAGTTCTAAGAGACACATGATTTCATAATCCATCACATCTAAGATGACCTCGATTGCCAGATGCATCATTCCTCTGTGTCACTAAGAAAGAGGAAGAGTCTCCTAATGAAACTCTGCCCTGTGACCGAGAGACACATCCCAATGCAGAGATGTTAAATTGTGGGGGGAGAATGTGTGTCTTGCATGCAAATGTTTCCATAACAATGACTCCATGAAGAGCTCGGTTCTTGAAGAAATCTTTTGACCCCTGTGAAGACCCACACAAGTCATAGTGCTGACCCTGAACATGGTTCCAGGTCTGTGAGGGTCCCACACAGGCAGAGTGGAGGGAGAGAGCAGGCTGGATGCCAGAACCCGTGGGTCAGGGCCAGTGTGTCTGTAACAAGGAGCCGTCTGTCCATTCCAGAGATCGTGTTGGCATCTCTGAATTTCAGACTCCCAGCATGAGGTCGTGTGGCCAACTGGATTTCACAGCTCATGCTTGAGGAGCCTGTCCCAGTCTACAACACCCTTTTACAAGGATTCCTGCATTTCCTTCCACCTCACAACATTTTCAGGCAGGCAGGTAAGGGAACTGAAGTTAACTGACTCACTCAAGGTCACAGGGATAATTAGTACCATAGCCAGGAACTGAGCAAATTCTCTAATGCCATGTCCAGACACTCAATTGACTCCAGTCCTTAACCCAAGCTAATTATAGAGATTGCTAATTACAAATTATAGTATTAAATAGAGTTGAATTGAAATGAACATTCTGGAAGATTCCAGAAAAGTATAAATTCAAATTTGTGCCCCCTTGAGTCACCTATGGGAGGTCCCCTCCCCCCATCATGTCCCCGATTTTGATTCCAATGTCCTTTTCATGTAAATGAGCTATTGAGCCAGTGGGAGAAAAAGTCTGGGCTCTTTGGAGGGGTGCATTTTGGAGCAGTTTGCTGTTTTCTTAAAGCTTGGGGAAGAGTAAGCGGTAATCAATAGTGAAATCTGCCTGAATCTCGGAGGCTCAATGAAGGTGCTTTTGAAGCACATCACAGAGCTTGATTTTCTGTTATTTAGTGCCAAAAGTTATTACCTCAGCAGCAGTGCGATGTCTAATTTATACCAAATTGTTAGCTGAAATCTATTAAAGTTTATTAGCACCATCTCAGAATACAGTAACATCTCACTGGTTCTGCTCCTGTTTAAATTGACCAGCTGGTTTAACTCTATTAGCTTTGAGGCTGAGATAAACTCAAGTCCGCGGGAGCCATCCATGGCACCGGGGGAGAATGAATACAGATGAAGCTCGGGGTATTTGGGGTGTTAGCTGCTACCAAATTGCTACAGGCTTCATCTCTCTTGATGCAGCCGTGACCCCATTACTCCATTACCAGTGGAATGGGGAGCCATTCTCAGAATTCAGAAAGCAGCTGTCAATGTGATGGAGTTTCCAGCAGAGAGGGAGGCATTCCTGGAATTGGAAGGCTGACAGCCCACAATAGTGACTTGGAGGAACGTGGATTGTCTGAAACTGGTTTTTCAAGACTTGTCCTCATTGCCTCCAAATCTGCGACTTCTACAAGGGGGACTTGCGGTTGGATTGAGGGAGCACAGAAGATTTAATGTCACCAGTGGAAGATGCTCTGATCTTGCGTCCATCCTACCCGTCCTCAGGGTCAAGACCTCAAAGCAATCAGACCACAAACACATGGAAACATTTAACTAGAGAATGAATGTTACTCTGGAATGGACTCTAGAATGGTACACAGTGTTTGGCTGTTTTGAGTGGCCCAGAGAAGTGAGGATCCTGGCCTTCAAAGTCACCCAGGTCTGGTTTGAGAATTGAGGACCTCTTTGCTTACTACCTGCACAGTCATGAACAAGTGACCTAAACATTCTTGTTCCCAGTTTCCTCTACAGAGATTATTTGGGGGAGAGTGCAAGTGTTGTACATCAAGTGTTCAGCACAGGTACCCAGGAAATACATAATTAACATTAGTTTCTTTATCTAACTCTCGGCTTGGCATTTTACAGCCATTGAGTTCATGGTATTTTCATTTTCCTCTAAGCTCCCTTATAATTACTTATTACCTTATTCAAATCTGAGAAGAACTCAAAAAAGTAGTTCAGTCAGTTCAGTTCAGTTGCTCAGTTGTGTCCATCTCTTTGCAACCCCATAGACTGTAGCACGCCAGGCTTCCCTGTCCATCACCAACTCCCAGAGCTTGCGCAAACTCATATCCATCGAGTCGGTAATGCCATCCAACCATCACAACCTCTGTCACCCTCTTCTCTTTCTGCCTTCAATCTTTCCCAGCACCAGTGAGTCAGTTCTTCACATCAGGTGGCTGAAGTATTGGAGCTTCAGCTTCAGCATCAGTCCTTCCATTGAATATTCAGGACTGATTTCCTTTAGGGTTGACTGGTTGGATCTCCTTGCAGTCCAAGGGACTCTCAAGAGTCTTCTCCAACACCACAGTTCAAAAGCATCAATTCTTCAGCGCTCAGCTTTCTTTATGGTCCAACTTTCACATCCATACATGACTACTGGAAAAACCATAGCTTTGAGTACATGGACCTTTGTTGGCAAAGTAATGTCTCTGCTTTTTAATATGCTGTCCAGGATCATCATAGCTTTTCTTCCAAGGAGCAAGCATCTTTTAATTTCATGGCTGCAGTCACCATCTGCAGTGATTTTGGAGCCCAAGAAAATAAAGTCTGTCACTGTTTCCATTGTTTCCCCATGTATTTGCCATGAAGTGATGGGACCAGATGCCATGATCTTCATTTTTTGAATGTTGAGCTTTAAGCCAACTTTTTCACTCTCCTCTTTCACTTTCATCAAGAGGCTCTTTAATTCTTTTTTGACTTCTGCCATAAGGATGGTATCATCTGCATATCTGAGGTTACTGATATTCCTCCCAGCTATCTTAATTCCAGCTTGTGCTTCATCCAGCCAGGCATTTTGCATGATGTATTCTGCATAGAAGTTAAATAAGCAGGGTGACAATATACAGCCTTGACGTACTCCTTTCTTGATTTGGAACCAGTCCTTTGTTCCATTTCCGGTTCTAAATGTTGCTTCTTGACCTGCATACAGATTTCTCAGGAGGCAGGAAGGTGGCTTGGTATTCCCAACTCTATAAGAATTTTCCACATATCATTCAGATATGACCTAAATCAAATCCCTTACAATTATACAGTGGAAGTGACAAATCGATTCAAGGGATTAGATCTGATAGAGTGCCTGAAGTACTACGGATGAAGGTTTGTGACATTATACAGGAGGCAGTGATCAAGACCATCCCCAAGAAAAAGAAATGCAAAAAGGTAAAATGGTTGTCTGGAGAGGCCTTACAAATAGCTGAGAAAAGAAGAGAAGCTAAAGACAAAGGAGAAAAAGAAGGATATACCCATCTGAATGCAGAGTACCAAAGAATAGCAAGGAGAGATAAGAAAGCCTTCCTCTGTGATCAAAAGTGTACGTGGGGCAGTAATTGATTGTCCTATTTTACCTGAGTGAAAGTCCTTGACTAAGGGAGGTAAAGAGACACTTTCTCTGTCAATATTATATGGTTAATGCAGAATGAGATGGGAATCCCTGGTGGTTCAGTGGTAAAGAATCCCCCTGTCAATACAGAAGACATGGGTTCAATCCCTGGGTTGGGAAGATCCACTGGAGAAGGAAATGACAACTCATTCCAATATTCTTGCCTGGAAAATTCCATGGAGAGAGGAGCCTGGTGGACTATAGACTATAGGGTTGAAATGAGTCGAGTATTACTTATCAACTAAACCACCAACACAAAATGAGGTAAGAAGGTGAGGCTCCTAGTCCTGTTTCAGTGTTCCCTGCACATCCCTATGTCACTATATCCCAGAGTCTTGTAAGGGACATGTGCTTCAGAAGAAAAGCAAACAGCACACCAAACCCCAAGCCTATGTTAGGATCAGAACTGCATCTTCTCACATAGAAGACAAAGTTATGGTTACTAAAGGGGAGGGTGGGGGAGGAACAGATTAGGAGAATGAGATTAAGAAATAGAAACTGCTGTCCATAAAATAGATAAACAGTTCAGTCATGTCCAACTCTTTGCAACCCCATGGACTGCAGCACCCCAGGCTTCTCTATCCATCACCAACTCCCTGAGTTTGCTCAAACTCATGTCCATTGAGTCGTTGATGCCATACAACCATCTCATCCTCTCACCTTCTCCTCCTGCCTTCAATCTTTCCCAGCATCAGGGTCTTTTCTGGTGAGTCAGATCTTCATATCAGGTGGCCGAAGTATTGGAGCTTCAGCTTCAGCATCAGTCCTTCCATTGAATATTCAGGACTGATTTCCTTTAGGATGGACTGGTTGGATCTCCTTGCAGTCCAAGGGACTCTCAAGAGTCTTCTCCAACACCACAGTTCAGAAGCATCAATTCTTCGGTGCTCAGCTTTCTTTATAGTCCAACTCTCACATTCATACATGACTACTCAAAAACCAGAGCTTTGACTAGACAGACCTTTGTTGGCAAAGTATTGTCTCTGCTTTTTAATATGCTGTCTAGATTGGTCATAGCTTTTCTTCCAAGGAGCAAGTGTCTTTTAATTTCATTTTCCTAAGTAGGTGACTATGGTCATTCTTGAGCATGCCTAAAGTATACTGTGTTCTGAATCTGAGGCAACCAGACCAATAGGAGTGAGGAAGAAAAGGTCCCTGGGATGTGGGGCTGGTGACACCCAAGAACAGAGTTCTGGAGGAAAAGGGGGACTGAGCCCCAAATCACACATCCTCTACCCAGATCTTGACACCAAGCCTCCAGCACTTGACCTTCCTCATGAGCCCCTGAAGTTTTTCAAAATAATGTGCGCCCCTGGTATGTAGCAAGCAGTCCTTCTGTGTTAAGTGAAAGGTATCAAATAAAGCAGATGTCATTATCTCCACTTCTCAAATATGACTTAATTCAATATCTATTCTACACCAGCACTGTCCCAGGTGTGGGGGACATGGTGATAAATGAGGCAGACAGTTTCACTGCCCTTGTTAGGGAGGAAGACAGACTTGAAGAGGATAGTCCCACCCAAATCACACAACTAAACTGCGGGGTGTGATGAAGTTTAACAAAAGATGGACACAGACAACAATGTTTAGGGGGGATTTAATGTAAGTAGGGGCTTCCCTGGTGGCTCAGTGGTAAAGAATCCACCCGTCAATGCAGGAGATGCATTGATCCGTGGGTCAGGAAGATCCCCTGGAGAAGGAAATGGCAACCCACTCCAGGATTCTTGCTTGGGAAATTCCATGGACACAGGAGCCTGGTTGGCTACAGTCCATGGGATCACAAAAGAGTTAGACACGACTTAGAGCCTAAACAACAACAACAATTTAAGTGGGGTAATCAGAGATGGAATGCAGAGAGAGAACAGCTGACTGGTAGAAGCGCACAGCATGTTCCAAGTAAAGAAAAATCCCACTTAAAACTCTGAGGTAGAGAAGAGTTGGGGCAGTTCGAAGAACTAAAGTAAAACTCTGGAGCTGGCTCATGGGGAGGCGGCAGAAGTGAGGTGGGGTTGGAGCTTGAGAGCTTGGTGAAGTTGGTTGGTCACACACAGCTAAGTAAAACTGGGATAGCAACGGAAGTTTGTTGTTGTTCAGTCACTAAGTCATGTCCAACTCTTTGAGACCCTGTTGACTGCAGCATGCCAGGCTTCCCTGTCCTTCAGTGTCTCCCAGAGTTTGCTCATATTCGTGTCCATTGAGTTGGTGATGCTATTTACTCATCTCATTCTCTGCCACCCTCTTCTCCTTTGCCTTTAATCTTTCCCAGCATCAGGGTCTTTTCCAATGAGTTGGCTCTTTACATCAAGTGGCCAAAGTATTGGAGCTTCTTCTATCAATGGAAGGGTGTTAAACAAAGAGGTGATATGAGTAAATTAAATTTAAGAAGATCACCATCTGCTGCAGAGTTAAGGATGGACGGGGGAGGGATCCAAGAGTGGAAGCAGGTTGGAAGTTGAGACACATTTCAGTTGGGGCAGGCGATGATGGTGGTGCTTCTTGGGCTTGTAGAGACCTCAGAGGAGACTTGGCCAAGTCAGAACTAGTTAGGGCAACAACCAGAACTAAAGCCCAGTCTCCTGACTGTCCAACTGAATCCTCTAATCTTGACCATGCTCTGCCGGTACACAGGGCAAAGGGAGATTACTGGTAGGGAAATGGAAGTGTCATTAGGAGAATTTGTCTAGAACACCATGGTCAAACCAGAGCCAACAGCTCCTGAGGATCCACACACATTATTCTCTCCAAAAGGAATTTTCAATGTCACACGCAACTTCAATGATAAGCAGAAAGAAATCAATCTGAGCATGCCTTTTGTGTGCATGCTGTTGTGTCCGGCTCTCTGCAGTCCCATGGACTGTAGCTCTCCAGGCTCCTCTGTCCATGGGATTCTCCAGACAAGAATACGAGAGTGGGTTGCCATTTGCTTCTCCAGGGGATCTTCCCCACCCAGAGATCGAACTCGTGTCTCTTGCATCTTCTGCATTGGCAGGCGGATCATTTAGATGGCTACCTTCTCTAATGGAGTTTACTATTTCGGAAAAGATCTTTGCAAAAGTTCCCCAAACCTGTGTATCTTTAACCCTTGGATTCAGTTTACAGAGCCCTTCAGGTTACTGAGAGGCAGGTAGGAATTGAGACAATCCGACTCTCCTTCCCCATGCAGCCTCCTATGAAGTCATTAGCATTCTTTGCATCTTTTCCTCCTCCTTTTGGTTGCCTGCTTCTAGTTTGGTACTCCTAAGATAAATGTCCCTGATAGTTCAGATGGTAAACTTTCTGCCTGCAAAGCAAGAGACCTGCAGGGTTCAATCCCTGGGTTGGGAAGATCCCCTGGAGAAGGGAATGGCTGCCCACTGCTGTATTCTTGCCTGGAGAATTCCATGGAAAGAGGAGCCTAGTGGGCTACAGTCCATGAGGTTGCAAAAAGTTGTACATGACTGAGCTACTAACGCACACACACAATGTGGATAAGCTATGTACACAGTGTCAGGACTCTAAGGATACTGTACAGGGGAATGTTATTTTTGATGAAAGAGGGAAAAGCAACAACACTCCATAAAAAACAAAACAACACAGTGTTATTCTCTATGTGATACGCAAGGGATTCAAGGTGAATGTGAGGACCTTGGGACTCTCAGATGGGTAATTTTAAAAAAGAGACATGTAATTTTTACCCAAGACTTGCACCAGTGGAAAGTACCATTCCTTAGTTGTCTGATTAGGGATATAGAAACCTCAGCAGCAAAAAAAATTAAAAATGGAGGCTCCTCTTTGGAGGAAGCATACCAGAACAGGAAGGCTGGGATGGAGAGAGCAGATGAGCATCTTAACTGTGTCTTAACTGATGTCTTAACTGTGTCTGTTTCACCCAGCTCTGGTATGGATGGGTCCCATCAAATTCCAGAGAGGATAAGATAAAAGCAAGGTGAGTTAGCCCAGGGAAGGGAATGGCTACTAAAATAGATATCCCTTTGCTTTGCTTCATGCTTCACCACTGACCTCTATCATTCCCTGTTTGCAAGGCACACGGAGCACCTCCCTGCCCCATTGCTTTTGAGGTAAACATTAAACGACACTGCATATGGAGAACAGCCAAGGCGTTTGAGAATTCATCAGCAGTGGCGAACCTGAGTGGTTCCCTGAGATGCAAACTGCTTTGGCTTCCACACTGCTCCTGTCACATCAAGTGCTGGTGGTAAATAGCCTTCCTTGGGATTACTATCAAGTATTCATTTTAACAACATTAATTTATGACGTGTTATCCCGCTTTACATTGTGCTACATGACTTATTCGCAGAGCCAGCCCTTTGGTGACTGATGTTTATTCATTCTAATCATCGCACTTGCCTGAGATTTGTAGGTTAATGGGACCTAGACTGGAAAAAAGATTGTTTGCAGGGTTGTTTGGGTGGGACTCATTCATGACGAAGACAGCAACACCTCCTGAAAAATCTACCTCTTTCCGGTTGGTCAGAGGAGAGGGAGAAGGCCACTGGAGGGGGTTGAGTCAAATCAGTTTCCTCACCTAAGGACTTCCTGAGACCAGCACACTGAGGAAGCAGCAGGAACAACCACAGCAATGATGCATATCTCCTTACGATCCTTTACATTCGTCAAGTATCTTCCTGTCTTTTGTTTTCACAATAACCCTGTCAGGTAAATGCTATTGTTGCTGTTTACTAGCTCCGTCATGTCCAGCTCTTTGCAACCCCACGGACTGTAGCCCACCAGGCTCCTCTGCCCATGAGATTTCCCAGGCAAGATTACTGGAGTTGATTGCCATTTTCTTCTCCAGAGGATCTTCCCAACTCGTGAATGCAACTTGAGTTTCCTGCATTGGCCGATGGATTCTTTACCACTGAGCCACCAGGGAAGCCAATGTAGTGGACAGTTTATGGGATCTGGGGACTGACTGATGGAGTTGAAACTTTACTACTTACTCCCCAAGTGACCATCAGCAAGTTACTCAACCTCTCTATGCCTCAGATTCCTCATCTTTAAAATGGGCACAGCAATCACAATTACTCCACAGAGCTGTTGGCAAGTAGAGTTGTTACAGTAAAATACAGAACAGAGTTGGTGCCTAAATCAAACACAGGAGAGAGTTGGTAGCTCGTCAGTGGTCCTGTTCCTCTTGCTCTGCACACCTGGCGGGATTGCCTTTCCCTGTGCTGGGGCTCAGGTGTATCACAGGGCTGACTTTGGCCAAAGAAATGAAAGTGCAAGAATATGCATCACTGCTGAAGAGAAGCACATGGCTGCTAGTGCAGGACGCTATGGGACCCCCTTCCCTCTGCTATGGGGACAATGAAAATCTATGCAGCTGATGGAGCCCTGAGAGCTGACGTCCTGGAGAAAGGAGATGTGGAATGGAGTTCCCAGCCAATCCATGATGGAGTATGAGTGAGAAATAACCCTATGTGATTATAAGGCTGATTTTTTTTCTAACTGAGGTAACTGTGGTGCTGGAGAAGACTCTTCAGAGTCCCTCAGACTGCAAAGAGATCAAACCAGTCAATCTTAAAGAAAATCAACCCTGAATATTCATTGGAAGGACTGATGCTGAAGCTGAAGCTCCAATACTTTCAAAGAGCTGACTCACTGGAAAAGACCCTGATATTGGGAAAGATTGATGGCAAAAGGAGAAGAGGGCCGCAGAGGATGAGATGGTTAGATAGAATCACTAGCTCAATGGGCATGAATGTGAGCAAACTCCAGGAGATAGTGAAGGACAGAAGAGCCTGGTGTGTTGTAGTCCATGGGGTCACAAAGAGTCAGACACCACTTAGTGACTGAGCAACAACAAAAAATAATCCAACTTACCAGACTGGCAGAGAAAGTGGTCTAGCAATGCTAAGTATCATTATCAGCATTTTTTGGGGGGAGGGGGTTGTGCTGAGTCTTCTTGTGCTGCTTCTTCTTTAGTTGCGTTGAGCAGGGGCTACTTTAGTTGTGGTGCATGGGCTTTTCATTGCAGTGGCTCTCTTGTTGTAGAGTACAGGCTCCAGGGCCTGTGGGCTCCAGTAGTTGCAGCTCCCAGGCTCCAGACCACAGGCTCAGTAGTTGTGGCACATGGACTTCGCTGCCCCATGGTATGTGGGATCTTCCAGGATCGGGGATCGAACTGTGTCTCTTGCATTGGCAGGCAGATTCTTTACCACCGAGCTACCAGGAAAGTCCTCTACATTAGCACGTGTAGATCAAATAGTCACACTGTATACCCCTTACACAGTGATGGAGACAATTCTTTCTGTATAAAACCAGAAGAACAAACAAACAAACAAGAAAGTTTGCCCCAACGGAGACATCATGCCTCCACATATCTGAATGATCTTCATATTCACCATCAACAATGAAGCCTTGGTGTTAGTAAGACGTGCAGACTTCGACCTGTAGTGAGCTGGTGATCAAAGCAGTGACTGGAAAAATACACAGGTGAATCCTGAGAGATTCTCCTGCAATGTCACACATAGAGATTCAGGGATTAAGGGATAGAGCCTTCTTCCATATTGTAGCTTGACTATCTTCACACACGGCCACCACACCATGGAAGGGAAAAATAGAGGTGGGGAAAAGGAGCCTGCTGTGACAACCTAAAGGGTTGGGATAAGGTGGCAGGTGGGAGAAAGGTTCAGGAGGGAAGGGACATGTGTATACTTATGGCTGATTCACATTGTTGTATGGCAGAAACTGACACAACATTGTAAAGCAATTATACTTCAATTAAAAATTAAAAAAAAATTTTTTTAAAAAAGAGCCTGACCTGGAGACAGCATATGTTATTTCTGCCCACATTCTACTGACCAGGTCTGATTATATATCTCTTCCTGTCAGCCCCCACCCACCTATCAAAGAGGAAATAAGAAATGTTACCTTTCTGCAAGCTCAAGAGGAAAGAGAAGTGGTTTGGTGAGCACAGAACATTGTTTCTTCTGCTGGCTATAATGACAATCTCTCATAGCAACTTGAGTGCTCTGATGGATGGGGTATGTTCCAGAGGCTGGGTGTTTCAGGCACACAGTAGGCAGCTGAGAAATGATATCTCTACTTAGCACTCTGCAGAATGAAAAACCGAAGCAACTACAAAAGATACTTCTCTTCGAGAAAGCTATAAACATGATCTTCCTTAGCAGAGATTTCACTCAAGAGTATGAGGTTTGGTGCTCCGTCTTGTTGTTCAGGCGATAAATCGTGTCCGACTCTTTGCAACCCCATGGACTACAGCACACCACGCTCCCCTGTCCTTCCTTACCTCCTGAAATTTGCTCAATTCATATTCATTTGGGGCTTCCCAGGGGGTGCTAGCAGTAAAGAACCTGCCTGCCAACGCAGGAGACATGAAACGTAGGTTTGATCCAGAAGTGGGAATGGCAACCCACTCCAGTGTTCTTGCCTGCGGAATCCCGTGGACAAAGCAGCCTGGCAGGCTACAGTCACTTCAGTCATGTCTGACTCTTTGCAACTTAGCACACAGGCACACGTCCATTGAGTCAGTGATACTACCAAACCATCCCATCCTCTGTCGCCCCTTCTCTTCATCCATCAATAATGGACCCATGGTTAAATCCCTGTTGTCTGGGGCTCATGAAATGACACCACCAAGCATGACTTGGGCAGAGGGCTGCACACAAGAAACCAATCTTTTTGCCACCGAGCTAAGCCTTTGCTGTTGACCTGTGCATATGTTCATCATACCACATTTTCACTGGGTGTCTTTCTCATCAAGTGGGCAATTACTGGTCAAACAATATAACTTTACCCAGAGGGTCAGGAATGGATCACCCACCTGTGTACTCTCTGCCTGGAATTCTCTTACCTTGTAGCTTAAAAAAGACAAGGTGACCTTTACCTATGCCTTGGCTTAGCATGGGGGAAACAGTCTATGAGCTTGGTGTCCTGAGTTCCATGCCTGACTCTGTCTGCTTGGCTCCTGTTAAAAAATTACCGAGCAGCTAGCAACAGGTCAGGTTCTCTGCTCAGTGCTGAGAACATAGCAGAACAAGATCAGAAGGTCTTAGTTTTAGCCTAGTGAAAGAAAAAGACATTTAACAATACTCACACAAATAAAGATCTAACTACAAGTTGGAGACATGTGATTAAGGAAAAGTATGAGATTCTATGGCAGTAGTCTTTTCAAGCCCATTATCCCCTTCCCACTCATCACCAAAACTCTCTGTTTTTTTTAGCTCAGCATAAAGCCTTCCAGAGGGGCTTCCCTGCTGGCTCAGAGGGTAAACAATCCGCCTGCAATGCAGGAGACCTGGGTTTGATCCCTGGGTTGGGAAGATCCCCTGGAGGAAGGAATGGAACCCACTCCAGTATTCTTGCCCAAAGAATCCCCATGGACAGAGAACGCTGGCAGGCTACAGTTCATGGGGTCGCAAAGAGTCAGACATGACTGAGCAACTAAGCGTGCACGCAAAGCCTTCCAGAAAAAAAACTAGTTTTCCAAAATTCCTTTGCAGGTAGGTGTGGTCAACTCATCAAATCTTGTCCAATAAAATGTGAGCAAAAGAGGTGAGCTGGGGACTTGCCTGGTGGTCCAATAGCTAAGACTCCATGCTCCCAATGCAGGGGGCCTGGGTTCGATCCCTGGTTAGGGAGTTAGATCCCATATGCCACAACTAAGACCTGGCAAAACTACATTAATTAGTTAATTAAAAAATAAACTTAAAAAAAAAAAAGACAAGTTGTTCTGCTTTCTCTTTCTCCTTCTGGTTAACTGGAAGTCAGATGTGGTGGCCAGAACTAGAATAACATTTTTGGACTCCAAGACAGAATGTTGAATGAGCCTCGTCTGTCATGGTTACGGAGCTGCCTACCAGCCTTTAATATCTACAGATACTTTTGAATGTGAGAGAAATAAATACTGCTCTCTAATAAATGATTTTTTTGCTACGCTAAGTCACTTCAGTCGTGTCCTACTCTGTGTGACCCCATAGACGGCAGCCCACCAGGCTTCCCCATCCCTGGGATTCTCCAGGCAAGAACACTGGAGTGGGTTGCCATTTCCTTCTCCAATGCATGAAAGTGAAAAGTGAAAGTGAAGTCGCTCAGTCGTGTCCGACCCTCAGTGACCCCATGGACTGCAGCCTACCAGGCTCCTTCATCCATGGGATTTTCCAGGCAAGAGTACCGGAGTGGGGTGCCATTGCCTTCTCCTAATAAATAATAGGAAGGACTTATTTTTTTAAACTTTTCATTTTGTACTGGGGTATAGCTGATTAACAAACAATGTTGTGATAATTTCAGGTGAACAAAGAAGGGACTCAGCTGTACATAGACATGTATCCATTCTCCCCACAAAGTTCCCTCCCATCCAGACTACCACATAACATTGAGCAGAGTTCCATGTGGTGTACAGTAGGTCAGGAAGGACCTAGTTTTTGCTAAAGTCACCTCATCTGAGGGATGAAAAAGAGCCAAGTGTATGATGAGTGTACCTCTTCATCAGAACCTCACAGGCAAGAACTTTGAAGTAAACCCAAAAGACAATCAGGGTGGCTTACAGGCAAAAGGCCCAAGGAGGGGGGTGTGGGGTGAAGTTAGGCAGGGGATGTCAGGGCATGAGTGGCTTTGCAAGGAAATAGATGTTCCTCCTTAGATCATTTCACCGCTTAGGTTCTCAGTTTCCATATCTGCTAAGTGAGAATAACAGACACATTTATGTTCTCACATAAATGCTGTGTGATTGCTGCAAAGATAGAATGACATGTTGGGAGTGAGGGGGACAAAAACAACACAGTGTTTTGGTGCCAAGGGCATTCCAACCAAGTTCAACCAAGTTCAAATCCCGTCTCTGCCGCTGATGAGTTGCATGACTGGGAGTTAGTTACTAAAGCTCGATGTGTGCCTCAGTTTCCCCATCTGTAAAATGGAGGTAGTAATAGTTTTCTTCCAACAGTATAAGAGAAGACTCTGCACATGGACATCACCAGATGGTCAATACCAAAATCAGACTGACTAAATTCTTTGCAGCCAAAGATGGAGAAGCTCTATACAGTCAGCAAAAACAAGACCGGGAGCTGACTGAGGCTTAGATCATGAACTCCTTATTGCTGAATTCAGACTTAAATTGAAGAAAGCAGGGAAAACCACTAGACCATTCAGGTATCACCCAAATCAAATCCCTTACGATTTTACAGTGGAAGTGACAAACAGATTCAAGGGATAAATCTGATAGACGGAGTACCTGAAGAACTATGGATAAAGGTTCATGATATTGTACAGGAGTCAATGATCAAGACCATCCCTAAGAAAAAGAAATGCAAAAAGGCAAAATGGTCTGAGGAGGCCTTACAAAGAGCTGAAAAAAGAAGAGAACTGAAAAACAAAGGAGAAAAGAAAAGATATACCCATTTGAATTCAGAGTTCCAAAGAATAGCAAGGACAGATAAGAAAACCTTCCTCAGTGATCAGTGCAAAGAAATAGAGGAAAACAATAGAATTGGGAAAGACTAGAGATCTCTTCAAGAAAATTAGAAATACAAAGGGAACATTTCATGCAAAGATGGGCACAATAAAGGACGGAAATGGAAAGGACCTAACAGAAGCAGAAGATATTAAGAAGAGGTAGCAAGAATACACAGAGGAACTATACAAAAAAGATCTTCACGACCCAGAGAAACATGATGGTGTGATCACTCAGCAAGAGCCAGACATCCTGGAATGGGAAGTTAAGTGGGCCTTAGAAAGCATCACTATGAACAAAGCTACTGGAGGTGATGGAATTCCAGTTGAGCTATTTCAAATCCTGAAAGATGATGCTGTGAAAGTGCTGCACTCAATATGCCAGCAAATTTGGAAAACTCAGCAGTGGCCACAGGACTGGAAAAGATCAGTCTTCATTCCAATCCCAAAGAAAAGCAATGCCAAAGAATGCTCAAACTACCACACAATTGCACTCATCTCACACACTAGCAAAGTAATGCTCAAAATTCTCCAAGCCAGTCTTCAGCAATACGTGAACCATGAACTTCCAGATGTTCAAGCTGGATTTAGAAAAGGCAGAGGAACCAGAGATCAAATTGCCAACATCTGTTGGATCATTGAAAAAGCGAGAGAGTTCCAGAAAAACATCTACTTCTGCATTACTGACTATGCCAAAGCCTTTGACTGTGTGGATCACAACAAACTGTTCAAAATTCTTCAAGGTATGGCAATACCAGACCACCTGACCTGCCTCCTGAGAAATCTATATGCAGGTCAAGAAGCAACTATCAGAGCTGGACATGGAACAACAGACTGGTTCCAAATTGGGAAAGGAGTGTGTCAAGGCTGTATATTGTCACCCTGCTTATTTAAATTATATGCAGAGTACATCATGAGATATGCTGGACTGGATGAAGCACAAGCTGGAATCAAGATTGCCGGGAGAAATATCGATAATCTCAGATATGCAGATGACACCACACTTATGGCAGAAAGTGAAGAAGAACTAAAGAGTCTCTTAATGAAAGTGAAAGAGGAGTCTCAGGCCATATCAGCCTGAAGGCGCCCGATCTCGTCTGATCTCGGAAAGTGAAAGAGGAGAGAGAAGAAGTAGGCTTAAATCTCAACATTCAAAAAGCTAAGATCATGGCATCTGGTCCCATCACTTCATGGCAAATAGATGGGGAAACAGTGGAAACAGTGTCAGACTTTATTTTTCTGGGCTCCAAAATCACTGCAGATGGTGACTGCAGCCATGAAATTAAAAGACTCTTACTCCTTGGAAGAAAAGTTATGACCAACCTAGGTAGCGTATTCGGAGAAGGCAATGGCACCCCACTCCAGTACTCTTGCCTGGAAAATCCCATGGACGGAGGAGCCTGGTAGGCAGTAGTCCATGGGGTCACTAAGAGTTGGGAACGACTGAGAGACTTCACTTTCACTTTTCACTTTCATGCATTGGAGAAGTAAATGGCAACCCACTCCAGTGTTCTTGCCTGGAGAATCCCAGGGACGGGGAAGCCTGGTGGGCTGCCGTCTCTGGGGTCGCACAGAGTCGGACACGACTGAAGTGACTTAGCAGCAGCAGCAGCAGCAGCAGCAGGTAGCGTATTAAAAAGCAAAGACATTACCCTGCCAACAAAGATCCATCTAGTCAAAGCTATGGTTTTTCCAGTGGTCATGTATGGATGTGAGAGTTGGACTATAAAGAAAGCAGAGTGCCAAAGAATTGATGCTTTTGAACTGTGGTGTTGGAGAAGACTTTTGAGAGTCCCTTGGACTGCAAGGAGATCCAACCAGTCCATCCTAAAGGAAATCAGTCCTGAATATTCATTGGAAGGACTGATGCTGAAACTGAAACTCCAATACTTTTGCCACCTGATGCAAAGAACTGACACATTTGAAAAGACCCTGATGCTGGGAACAATTGAAGACAGGAGGAGAAAGGAATGACAGAGAATGAGATGGTTGGATGGCATCACCAACTCAATGGACATGAGTTTGAGTAAACTCCAGGATTTGGTGATAGACAGGGAAGCCTGACTTGCTTCAATCATGGGGTCACAGAGAATCGGACAGAACTGAGTGACTGAACTGAACTGAATAGTATTTACTTCCTTGGTTGGCTGAGATAAATGAATTAAAATTGTCAGACATTTAGAATAGGATCTGCCACCTCCTGAGGGCTGTAGACATGCTTGTTAAATAAATAAATGAAGTAAAGAACAGTGTTTTATGACTTAAAGAAAACATACCAACTACATACAACAGGCTCCCACCTTAGAAGGAAAGTCTTCCCGGTCCTTGACTTTGCCGGTTATTCCCTACTAGTCCCTGACACCTAAGAAGTGGCTCCTTTTAAAAGAAATCTCATCCAAAGGGACTTTCAAAGAAGGAAACTGAGACTTCCCTGGGGGTCCAGTAGTTAAAGCGCCACCTTCCACTGCAGGGGGCACGGGTTTGATCCCTGGTGGGGGAATTATGATCCCACATGGCACAGGATGAGGCCAAACTATTTAATAAGATTAAAGCAATAAAGAAAAAAAGGAAATAATGCAGAGGACTTGGGGACAATGACCTCCTTGCACCCCTATTCCTTCTCCATCTGCAACAACTAGGATCTGTGGAAAGGCTTTTGTGAGAATGAGATGATGTACATAAAGGAGGATAGGCAATCAATATCTTAGGTTTTGTAGATCATACAGTTTCTGCTGCAACCACTCAACCCAGCCATTGTACTCCCAAAGAAGCCATAGCCAAGACGTCAATGCATGGGTATGTCTGTGTGCCAATAAAACTTTATTTATGAACCCTGTCACTTGTTTTTCATGCAATTTTTATGAATCATGTAATATTCTCCTTTTGATTGTTTTTAACCATTTTAAAATGTCAAAACCATTCTGAGCTCAGAGGCTGTACAAAAAGAAACAGTGGGTTTGTCATGGGTCATGGGCCACAGTTTCTGACCCCTGTTCATAAATATTAGGCTCGATGTCTGGCAAACTGTGAGTGCCCAATGGCTGGTGTTAACATGTTTGTTAATCATATTAGCAAGAGAGCCTCAGGCAGTGGCTTCCTAGTCCTGCAACCAACTATACCAGAAACACCTGGAAGTCAAACCCCACTCTGGGATTTTACTTTTTCTTCTTGTCCTTCAAGCAGCTGCACCTGACCTTTGGGGCTGGGATTTGGGGTGGAGGTGGGGGAGGTGGGTTGCATGAAGCCAATGTCTTGGTTTAACAGCTTCTTAAATATCCTGACTGCTTGGACCTCAAACTGCCAGCTTGAAAAGGGCTTTATAAATGAAGAGCCTGTAAGGCAATTCAGAATCTGATTTTGCTGCAAAAGCATGATTTTAACAGATCTGTACCTATTCCCAACCTTTTAACACTGTCTCCTATGAGTCAAGAGATTTTTATCTTGTAACTAAATTGACTCTGCCTAAGGTTTTCATCCTCCTGGGTAAATTCTCTGACATGTGTGGCTTCAGACCCAACCCCCATTCAAAAAAAAAAAAAAAAGAAAGAAAGAAAAAACCCAACTCTCTTCTGTACCCAGTTATCCCCTATCTCATTTTCTCCAAATTGAACTATTTTAAAAAAATCATAACAAATGTCAGAATCAACTCCCTTTGGCCCTACACCTCATGTTCTTTTATTTGGGGTAGGAGACATGTCTGTTTAAACCTAATGCTAATATTTAGAAAAGTGGCAGCAGATTTAAAACAGTTATTTGCATCATACGAGAGATCTATTGTGTTCCCCAAGCCAGTTAATCAGTGCATGGTGATCAGTCTATTCTTTTTATCTTTTTTTTTGAGACAGATTATTGCAGAATCCAGCAAGAAATGATTTCAAACTAAAGAGCTCAAGAGGAGTGTGGCTGGGGCTGAAAACAACGACTCTGGATTTGCAGGCTTTTCTGGATGGAGGAATATTATCCATATTCTATAGTGGGAGTCAGCAGGCTGCTGGGCAGAGTTTAGGGACAGAATCCCTCAGGGACTGTGCCTGTCCACAAAAGCTGTGCTCATGCATGAGGAACACAGCCCTGGGGCTGGTTTTATGAAGCTGGAAATGTGTCCCATCTCCTAGCATTGAGAATAGAATGGGACCAGAAATGAACAGGCTCTTCCAGTAGTAGGGGGAGAGAGAAGTAGGAGGAGGGAAAGATAGGAGAGGGGAGAGGGGAGAAACACGGAGAGAGAAGAGATCAAAGAACAGAAGAAACAATGAGCCAGGCCTGGAAGGGCCGGGGAAAAGGATGAGGAGGTGGGTAAGAAGTGCAAAACGATGCTCCAAGACTTTGGTCCTTGTGTCTTTGAGGATGTGGGATACACATCAAGACAGATCACACTCTGGTGAGATCTGGAAAGAAGAGCTGTCACCAGCAGACTTAGCAAAACTGCTGCATTTCTCTTATAAATAAAAAATCCTATAGCTCACAAACAGAGCAGGATGTGTGTATGTGTGTGTGTGTGAGTGAGAGAGAGAGTGAGAAAGATAATTTTTGGTCCCTAATCTCTGTTTCCTCTTTCAGAATAAGAACTTATCCCCCTGGAGTTCTTGGTTAATAAGTTCAGAGTTCTAGAACCTTACAGAAGCTCCTCTATTGTTTTGAGATGAACACTTTTCTGAGATGAATTGAACAGAGGCTTGGCTGGCAAGCAGAGAGAAGGATGAGAGAGCTCTGGAAAATCATTTCATCCCAGTAGTCTTGTGGCTGTTAAAGAGAATCCACAGGTGCAAAATCAAAACTCAGGCTGTATTTCCAATTCTTCCCCATCTAGGAAAAGGGGAAATGAATTGAAGTTAAAAAAGTATTCAGGAAACAAAACTGAATCTATTGACCAGAACCTTCTGGTGACCAGAAGTTTAGCTCATCTATTGGACGATGGTTTATCATTGCTCTTAGGAAAGATCCCCAAGGTACACAAGATTTGTTGTTATTGTTGAAATAGATTCCCTGCTGAGTCATCAAACCAAAGAGAAATACTGTCCAGAAGATTTTTTTAAATAATAATATCCAACATTTGTTGAAGGCTTACTATGTTACACATATTATTTCATTAAATCACATTATAACCCTAACAGTTAGAGAATGAGATACCTTGCTCAGGGTTACAGCTGCTGTTGTTCAGTCGCTCAATCATATGCAACTCTTTGCAATCCCGTGGACCATAGCACACCGGGTTTCCCTGTCCCGCACCATCTCCTGGTTACATCTAAGAGTTGGAAATACTATGATTTGAAGCCAGGTTACATTTAAACTTCAAGTTACATTACTTTCTTGCCCAAAGATGTGTTTGCAGGGAATAAATAGGAAGATAAATGAAACAAAGTCATCCTAAGGGAGCTTAGGGTCACATTTAGTATATAAGAATAATTCAGGAATGAAGAAAAAGGGACCCTTTGGAATGTAGACCACCAAGCTCCTCTGTCCATGAAAGTTTCCAGGCAAGAATACTGAAGTGAGTTGTCATTTCCTTCTCTAGGGGATTTTTCTGACCTGGGGATCAAACCTGCATCTCTGTCTCCTGCATTGCAGGCAGATTCTTTACCCACTGAGTCATCAGGGAAACCCCTGAGCACACAGATATAGTGCTTTGAATGGAGGTACCCAGCCTCAGAGTGCCACTTTGTGGGTTAGACCACTGTGTCATCATATTTAGTGGGGTGTGTGTGTGTGTGTAAGCCTCAAGGACAGCTTCCTGGAAAGGGATATGTGTAAGTCACTTTTTGACAGATGATTAGGAGTTTATGATATGGATAAATGATGAGAAGTTTCCAGAAAGAGGGAGCAGGATGTCCAGAGGCATGGAGTCACAAACACCATTCATCGCTTCAGGAAGTATATGAAATTCTAAATGCCTACAACAGAAACTGCAAGATCAGGAGTGGACATAGTTGAGCCTGGAGAATGAGCATGTGTCAAGAGTCTGAAAGGCCTTGTGTTTGATACCAAAATAGTTTGGACTTTCTAGGACCTTCATGGCCCCACCTTGTTTGGGAGCATCACATACACAAATGTAAGGCACAATGATACACCTGGTAGAAGATAAAGTTCTTGAGACCAAGCAAAATAGGCTTGTGTGCCCTGTGGGAACAACCAGAAACACAGCTTTGATGTGGTCAAAGCTTGAGATCACAAAGATTAGGCTCACGTCACTGTTATTTTGAACAATGGCATTTAAAATTAGTAATGTTCTTTTTTCTTATTTCTCCTTCTACACGAACTTTCCCTAGCCTGGTCACTTGTGATTCTCCTGCAGCATGGCCCTTGGAAAGGGACAGATGGGGTGTTCTTTTTAGAGATGAAGTGGGAGGAAGTGATCTGCCCAGTCTCTGAGCAATCCTTCCCCTTTTTAATTCCAAGTTATTTATTTATTTTTAAATTGAAGGATAATTGGTTTAAAGAATTTTGTTGTTTTCTGTCAAACATAAACATGAATCAACCATAGGTATACATGTCCCCTCCTTCAATGAAGGGGATGAAACTAGAGCCTATTATACAGAGTGAAGTAAGTCAGAAAGAGAAAGATAAATATCATATACTAACACATATATTTGGAATCTAGAAAGATGGAACTGATGAATTTATTTGCAGGGCAGCAATGGAGAAACAGGCTTAGAGAACAGACTTATGACACGGGGGCTGGGGTGGGAAGAAGGAGAGGGTGAGATGTATGGGGAGGGAGATGGGAAGGAGCTTCTTTTTTAAAAAAAGAACTTCTTTCTACCACAGGAATGGGGCATGGACAGCTGTGTTTACACTCTTTGACCCAGCCTATGGACAAAGTTGATTGGTGTGATATTGTGATTTGCAAGAAGAAATACACAGTTGACCCTTGAATGAAGTTGGTTTGAACTGCGTGGGTCCAATTATACATGGATTATTTTCAATAAATATAATACCTGTATTTTCATTTCACAGATCTTTAAATGTAGGGAAACATTTATGTTCAATTAAAGATCTCAATGTGTGTGTGTGCTCAGTCACTCAGTCGTGTCAGACTCATTGTGACCTCAGGGACTGCAGCCTGCCAGGTTCCTCTGTCCATAGGGTTTTCCAGGCAAGAATATTGGAGTGGGTTGCCATTTCTTACTCCAGGGGCATCTTCCTGAACCAGGGATCAATCCTGAGTCTCTTGCATCTCCTGCATTTGCAGGCAGGTTCTTTACCACTGAGCCACTCAAGAAGCCCAAAGATAACTGTGTGTGTGTGTGTGTGTGTGTGTGTGTTTGTATGTTAGTCGCACAGTCATGTCAGATTCTATGTGACCCCCATGGACTGTAGCCTGCCAGGCACTTCTGTCCATGGAATTCTCAAGGCAAGAATACTGGAGTGAGTTGCCATTTCCTTTTCCAGAGGATTTATTGCAGGCTGATTCTTCACTATCAGAGCCACCAGGGAAGCCCATAAAGATAAATATATGTAGAATCAAAAGAACTAGGGTGTGAGTCTTGATTCTATCCAAAATGTTTCAGCTTCCTGTCTTCGGGTGAGTCATTTATCAGTTCCTTTTTATTTTTTTAAGCAGATAGCTAGCTGTACTTAGATTTTTGACTCCCTAGGGATAGGCAACCAAAATGCTTAAGTTGTTCAAGATTCAACTGTATATTTGGTTTTCATCCCCATTTCTGATATATAGCTCTTAAAACCCTTGGAATTTCTGATGCTGAGAGCAATTAAGGTGTCTCTTGTTATGTTAATGACGTGACTGTTGAACCTTACCTAAGGATGATGGAGGCTGGTTGTCAGGAGAACCAATTTTGTGATTAGAGGGTTGGAATTTTCAGTCCCACCTCCAACTTCTGGGGAGAGAAGAGAACTGGACTTTGCAGTCAAATACCAATGCTCAATACTGTGTAATGAAACCTGCATGGAACCGAGAGGGACAAGGTTTCGAGAGCTTCCAGGTGGATGAACAGTGGAGATTCAAGGGGATTCATGAGTTCCTGGAGAGAACATGGAAGCTCCCCACCCTTCCCCATATGCACCTCTTCCATCTAACTGTTCAAAGTTATATCCCTCTATAATAAACTAATATTAATAATCTAACATGTATAATGGAATGACTTTGCCATACATCTGAAACTAACACAACATTGTAAATCAATTATATGCCAATATAAACTTTAAAAAAGAAAAGAAAGCCTAGCAGAGGGCTATAGAGAGACATCCCCTGCACACCGGTGCTGTCCCTGCTTGAGCACACTGTCGCTGATTGTTGGGCCAGTAGGCAGAACAGGAAGTGAAGCACTGAGTTCAGTTCATATACCCATACATAGGTGGACCCCTGGTTGCCTCCAGTAGGAAGGAAATCCTGCACTTCATTGATGGTGCAAAAACCCACTAGCTCCCCGACACTTGACCCTGCAGCCCCGTATTGTGTCCAGCTGGTCCACCTACAATGCCAGGCTGGCCCAAAGGGATGGGGAGGACCCCAGCTCAGGTCCCATCCTTGACACTACCTCTGTCCCCCACCTCCAGGATGATGCCTCGCACCTGGTGGGCCTGAAGAACCCGCTATCTCGCCATTTCTCCAGTCTGAGTCTGTTTGTGGAAAGTTCCAGAAGTCTCAGGGCAGGCTTGGTGTCGGAGAGCACAGTGGGGCCTGCAGAGGCAGTTGCCTGGGGAGCTGGCTCCCTACTGGGGGAAGTTTCCCAGACTCTACGTGGAGTCCACTATGAGGGCCTCAACATCTACTACTATCTCTACCAACACAAGAGGTGACTGGCTCTCCCAGGAAACCATGTCTCAAGGGACCCCACAAGCTTGGCCATCTGCTTGCCAGCATCACAGAGAGCCTGGACCATCATCAAAAGTGCCCCTAGCCCAGGTACCTAAGTTGCTGGAGGCCTCATCACAGGAGATCCAGCAGCGGGCTGCCCTGGGGCGTCAGTATTGCGAAGGGCCTCAGCCCTCAAGATCACCATCCATGTGCATCAGTTCTATGCAGATGGCCACGTGTTCCTACTGCAGGGGCCGAGTTCCCTCATTTGGCAGGAGGAGAACCCAAACTTGCAGGACTTCCAGGAGACTGTCGGGTAATGGACAGCTGCCACATCACGACAGGAGCAAGGCCTAGGGTGCATTACCATCTCCACCCGCCACCTTAGTCTTTGCCCATCCTTCCCAGGAAGAAATTCCTGATACCTCTGTGTCCACCCTTCCTATCCCTGACTGGGATGGTGGCTGGGTGATAGGCTTTAGGCACAGGTGTCCCTCTGGTGTGAAGGAGCACTCATATATCAAGAAACACTGCATCAAGCAACATAAAATGATAACTTATTTTATGATCATCTTAAACTTTCCAGATATTTTCATTTCTTACAAAAATAATGAAAATAATAATAATAATAAATGAGTCACCTAGTAAGTAAAATGTTTCTCTGAGTTCTGTGAGCCGCTCTAGCAAATCAATCAAACCCAAAGAGGAGATGCAGAGAACCTCTGATTTATAGCTAGCTGATCAGAAGCCCAGGGGACAATCTGTACTTGAAATCTGAAGCGAGGGGAGTCTTATAGCACTGAACCCTTAACCTATAACCCAAGGAGGAAAGGTCACTGAAACTTACAGTCTGCAGCCAATCAGTCAGAATCATGGGTAATAGCCTGGGCTTGAGATTGGCATCTGAAGTAGAAGTCAGTTTTGTGGGACTGGTTGTCTCCAGGTAAACAGTGTGAGAACTGAGTTGAATTGTAGAACACCTAGCTGGTGTCTGAGAATTGCTCGAATGTGTTGGGAACCTGCCCCCCACCCACCCCCCAACCCTGCCCAGTACACACACCCATTAGAATTTGACCTTAGAATTGGACATTAAAAGCTTAAACTGGATGAGTTCAGTTCAGTTGCTCAGTCATGTCCGACTCTTTTAGACCCCATGGACTGCAGCACTCCAGGCTTCCCTGTCCATCACCAACTCCTGGAGCCTGCTCAAACTCATGTCCATCAAGTCGGTGATGCCCTCCCACCATCTCACCCTCTGTGGTCCCCTTCTACTCCTGCCTTCAATCCCTCCCAGCATCAGGGTCTTTTCCAGTGAGTCAGTTCTTCACATCAGGTGGCCAAAGTATTGGAGCTTCAGCTTCAACATCAGTCCTTCCAATGAATACTCAGGACTGATCTCCTTTAGGATGGACTGGTTGGATCTCCTTGCAGTCCAAGGGACTCTCAAGAGTCTTCACCAACACCACAGTTCAAAAGCATCAATTTTTTGGCACTCAGCCTTCTTTATGGTCCAACTTTCACATCCAT